>NC_084716.1:18887711-20242005 GCF_033807575.1 Cydia pomonella | reverse complement strand
AGGCTACAAATGGACACCACTCAGCATATGCTCTAACATATATGCTACAGCGCTGGTCTTCCGTGGAGCCCAGGGCAAGAAGATAGCTCAGAACAGTAAAGGCAGTGTCACACAGTGATTTAGCAAGTATTAATATTTAAGGTGGTTCGATTAGGTTACCCAAAGCTTAAACCTCACTAGATGGCGCCACAATTGCAAATTTTAGTTTTAATTTTTTTGTGGAGTAGTCTTGGTATTTCTATACTGTAAATTATGTTTAGCGCACTCTTTAAATAAATATTGAACTATTACAACAAACATTGACCACTTCATTGTACAAAAACTACCCCTTAATGTCGACAGAATGTTTCTTGACTCTATTTCTAAGTATCACTCACACATTCAAACAGTCTTACTGGGATCCTTGTAGTAGACAATTTGGCACAGCGTGAGTAGGCTTCAATAGCGTTGCGGTATGTACGTGGAAATACATGCAAGAGGATGTGGGTTCGAGACTCATTATTATTATTTTTTTTTGTTATCAGTATTATCAAGTACCTATTATTAATAAATTATTTTATGAGAAATATGAGCGTTTTCCATAAACATATAAAAAAATCTGATTCTCACACATCATGATATTTTTGGGTTCTTCCAACTCAGAATCACTAGCATAATCAATCCTCGTGCTAAAAAAACCCGAAAATTTGTAATGAAATTTTAGTTTTACATTGAAATTTCTTTCACACTAAAATGTGACGTAATGGTATGGATATTTTAGGATATCTTTTTTTAATGCTAGGGTGGAGAAGATTCTAAGTAGAATGAACCTAAGAAAGTCCAAATTTGTAAGCCAGATTTTCCGGTATTTTTAAAAAAAAAAACGCTGTTTTGTTCTAAAATTAAAGCAATCCCTTACTGCCCAGCCTTTTAAAAAAGCGGCCAAGTGCGAGTCGGACTCGCCCATGAAGGGTCCCGTACCATTTATGACGTATTAAAAAAAACTACTTACTAGATCTCGTTCAAACTAATTTTCGGTGGAAGTTTGCATGGTAATGTATATCATATATTTTTTTTTAGATTTTTCATTCAGTTATTTTAGAAGTTACAGGGGGGGGGGGGACACACATTTTTTCACTTTGGAAGTGTCTCTCGCGCAAACTATTCAGTTAAGAAAAAAATGATATTAGAAACCTAAATATCATTTTTGAAGACCTATCCCTAGATACCCCACACGTATGGGTTTGATGAAAAAAGATTTTTTGAGTTTCAGTTCTAAGTATGGGGAACCCCCAAAATCTATTGTTTTTTTTTCTATTTTTGTGTAAACATCCTAATGCGGTTCATAGAATACATCTACTTACCAAGTTTGAACAGTATAGCTCTTATAGTTTCGGAAAAAAGTGGCGGTGACATAATCGGACAGACAGACGGACATGACGAATCTATAAGGGTTCCGTTTTTTGCCATTTGGCTACGGATCCCTAAAAAGTAGGTACTATTTTACAGTAGAATTAAAACATTTTTTTTACGATACATTTAATTAAATTACAGTGAGTTACAAAATTGCATGGCCTTCTATTTATAACCATTATAAAAAGAAATGAGATATTTACCATGTTTGTTTATATTATTGATTTCCCGATATTTTGACACAACTAGAAGTTTCACACAATGCCTAGAGATAGAAAATTATTTATTTATTTTATTTATTGTCAATTTCACTCAACGGATCACATCATATCCAATTTATGTGTTTATGTATTTCATTGTTTTCTACCTAGTTGGTTATTAAATTCTGTTACTGCAATAATCTTTATCTACATAAAATATACCAACGAAAGTTTAATAAAGTATATATTAAAATGAAGTACACAAAATCAGGAATTACATATGACAATATCATTCAAAATCGCCTCCTCTGGCTTTACCACAGGCCCTCAAACGACGAGGCCAGTCATCAATAGCGGCACGCACGATTGTCATGTCTAATTCCGTCACTGTCTTAACTATGGCCCGCTTGAGGGAGTCAAGATTTGTGTGGGGTTTAGCACAGGCTTTCTCCTCAATAACCTGCTATATGGCATAATCCAACATGAAAGGAGGTCCGGGTTGGAGGACGGCCAGTCTTCGTGGGCAATAAAGTCAATTTTGTTCCTTCGAAACCAGGCTTGAGTTGTTTTTGCCTTAGGTATGTGCAGGAGCTGAGTCCTGTTCAAAGATCCATGGCTGGTTTTGAAATAGGGTGTGGCTTAAGGGCTTCACTATTGGTTCGAGAACGGTTTCCAGTTTCCGGTTTTCACACCTTTTTCACAGAAATGAATCTGTGTTAGCCCTGAGTATGACACACCCAAAATCATGTTTGGCGGGTGCCCACATTTGTGCAACGCAATAGGGTTGTTTCCATCTACAAATCTTAGGGCATAATTGTATCCCAAAAAATTCTTTTGGATTATAAGAACATGTTAAACTACTTTTAGGGGACCTGTAATGACCATATTTTTGTAAATATTGAATTTAAAATATCTTTTGGCACACGTCACGTGACCAAACTCGAAACGTCATTGAAGATTCTGATGACGTCACAACTCTCGGATTGACACTGTTGACAGTTAGGCGATTAACAACAAATGACAAATATCAGTTGACAGTTCGTATCTTCTACGTGTGTATGTAGTTATGTGTCAAACCATAAACTGTGACGTCACACAATTTTCAAAGAGCGTTTTGGGCGCGAAAGCATCTGTCAAAACATATTTTGTTAATTTAACATATTTAAAGCCGTTTTTAGTATAAAAGCTGAATTTTAAGGCAACTTTTAGTTAATATAGAAAGTAATACAAGCGTTTCAAAAAATTGGAATACGATTCTCTTTTAGGCCCCAATTCATTATAGATACGACGAGATAAGCATTATGTGTGGTATATAATAATAATTATATAGCTATAATTATTATAGCTCACAAATCCACCACATTATTTCATTTTTTATTTTTTCGGTAGCATTTGTTTTAACGGAAATAAAGAGGTTGCAAATCGAGTAACAGAACTTCAGAACAGATATCATTTGATATTTACCAGTCGCTTTTCAGTGAAGGAAAACATCGTGAGGAAATTGGACTAATCCCAACAAGGCTTAGTTTTACCCTCTGGGTTGGAAGGTCAGATGGCAGTGGCTTTCGTAAAAACTAGTGCCTACGCCAAATCTTGGGATTAGTTGTCAAAGCGGACCCCAAGCTCCATTGAGCCGTGGCAATATGCTGGGACAACGCTAGAAAGAAAGAAAGAAATCGAGTAACAGAACTTAGTAACCAACTAGGTATAATAGTTATGATGTAAATGTCCATATCATGTTGGAGTCATATATGTATTAGCCAACTAATTATTCAAGATCAATACACTTAGCCATTACAACCAATACACTTATTCACCTAAGTACAATCTCGGGCAAAATTGAGTTTTATAAAAGTGAACTAGTTAGTTATAGACTCCAATTACAGTTACACTTTTCCTGGTTTTTCGCGGACCAGAATATCGATGATTTTTGTAACTTGATTTAGACGTTGCTATCATTTTTAATCCAAAAACACATAAAATCACAATTCAGAACATGCGGCAGCGTTGTTTTCTATCAAGTACCTCAAGCACCAGGGCGGCTACCGGGAAAATCGAAATTCGTCAATTTCGGGCATTTTTCTCTGTCACTCTAATTACGTCTTAGTGAGAGTAAAAGAGAAAGATCCCCGCAATTTGCGAATTTAGGTTTTCACGGTAGCCCCCAGGTCCTGTCAAGTTTCAGCAGTGTGCAGTGTTGCCAGGTGAGCGGAAGAGAATTATCGTACTTGAGGGTCAATATTATTGTACCGTTGAAAAAAATATCGTTCGCCAATCAAAAAGGCAGCCCCTAAAAATGTCTAGCAAAATAAGCTTAAATTTCCAATTAATAATAAAAAAAAGACAATTTTCGTCTAAATTGCGCAAAAAATCTGTTTATGTTTGTGTATTTTTGGGATAGACTCAAACGGTATACAGGAAATTGTGACATTTTAAACTTTAAACTTACACCAAGGAGCCGAACACCCAAAAGATACTAATTTTAACCTATTTCTGAGAGAAAGTGTCATATTTTTCTTCAAATTAAGTACTAGACTTTTAACGTGGCATCATCCAAGGGCTGAAATTATAGTACTTTAGTGTACGATAATGCTCTTTGGAACATTACGTCATACCGGGGCCCAAATTATCGTACATGTACGACAATTATCGTACGCCTGGTCACACTGAGTGTCAGTGTCGACAGAGTCAGCTAAAAACGCGTCAAACATCGCAACGTCGCGCCGATGGCCGCCCGAGGCATGGAGTGGCAACGCCGCAATGTATTTGTACACGACATTTGTCACACACACATGAGTAAAATTTATAAAAATATAACGTTGATTATTGCATGATTTCTGTATGAAACAAAGTTTTTCTATTAATTTAGCGCAAATGAATATTCGAAAGTAGATAAATGCGCAACTAGTTATGTAATAATATTGTGTAATTAATTAATAAATAGCGATTGTTTTTTGTATGAAAATCGAACCACCTTAACACAAGTTAGAAAATAATGCATGGAATTTTTTTAAAGTGGAAGTGATTGAGTTGGGAATATCTAAAAATATATAAAAATATAAACAGATAAAGTCAGGCATGTATTTAGTTTAATATATAGTACAGCATTTATACATAAAAAAGGCAACTCGTTAAAGATAGATAAATAATAAGTTTTTGGAAAAAAAATCATTTTTGGTACAAGCTGTTATCGCTGACTGTACTTTTCTTTCCACAAGCAACTAATACTCATCGAGCAAATTCTAAAAACCCCAAACACAATTAGGTTGCGTTGTTTTATCACAGAGTTCCTATGGCCACCTCTTGTCTCCATCATCAGATCAGCTCGATGGTACCATAATATTGCATTGTCACCTGACTTACATATGTATGCAAATTTTCAGCTTGATCGGAAACCGGAAAGTGGATCAAATTTAACTTGCAAGATTTGATTACAAACAGACAACGGACCTGACCGAAAGTAAATAAAAGCTTGTAATAATTCAATTTATAACATAAAATAATCATATCAGAGAAAGAATAAGGATCAAAGTCAAATGGCGTTCTAAAAGTTTTCATTATGTGTCGAAATATGGCCGTAAATTTACATCACACGTGTATTTAATGGCCTGTAAAGCAACCTTCTTTTGTTTTTAAACGTCAAATTGTGACACAATGTCTTGGCATTCAACTATTAAATAGTAGATTCGTAGCCAAATGGCATAAAACGGAACCCTTATAGTTTCGCCATGTCCGTCTGTCTGTCTCTCTGTCTGTCCGAGGCTTTGCTCCGTGGTCGTTAGTGCTAGAAAGCTGAAATTTGGCATGGATATATAAATCAATAAAGCCGACAAAGTCGTACAATAAAATCTAAAAATTTTTTTTTTTTTAGGGTACCTCCCCTACACGTAAAGTGGGGGTGAATTTTTTTTTCGCTTCAACCCTAGAGTGTGGGGTATCGTTGGAAAGGTCTTTCAAAACTAATAGGGGTTTTCAAGAAACATTTTTTGATAAAGTGAATATATTCGGAGATAATCGCTCCGAAAAAAAAAATGTGTCCCCCCCTCTAACTTTTGAACCATAGGTCCAAAAAATATGAAAAAAATCGTGGAAGTAGAGCTTAAGAAAGACATTAAATGAAAACTATAGCGGACATGATCAGTTTAGCTGTTTTTGAGTTATCGCAAAAAGTTTTCCCTTGATAGTAAAAAGACTTACTTTAATTAGGTATTGATTATGCAAATTTGCCTATTTGTTTAACTCGGGTGAAAGGTACCGTTTCATCCCTTGGTTAACAATTTACTATACTTTAAGCTCCAGTTTAGCTTATTGTGACGGAAGAGTAACTACGGAACCCTACACTGAGCGTGGCCCGACATGCTCTTGGCCGGTTATTTTATTGCTAGTTTGAGAAAAGCACTATACAAAATACAAATCTCGGCGAGAAACGGGGTTAACGGCCGCGTATCCTGTATAGGTATGTAACCCTTCGTTTCCCGGCCTCTATAGTAAAAAAATGAAAAAAAAAGATGACAGAAAATTTGGTCAGGACCCTTACCATACACAAACATGAGGTTCTGTATTCTTAAATAAGTAGGTAGACTGGAAAATTTTGAAGTATAAATAGTGTTTCGTTTTTCTTTTTAGCCATTCCAATTCAAGTGCTGTAAATAGGAAATTCGTAACGAGTGGTGATAAATTAAAGAGTTGCGAATTACCTATTCGCACGTGCAAGCGCCTTTAACAGGGTCGAAAGAAGAATGGCTCCTTTGAGCCGAGTGTTGTCCGAAGTAATAAGTACTACCACACGATCATTATGGCACCCACCTCGATGGGCAAGGTCGAACCACCGATACACCGTGTTTTTTTTTTCCGTTTATTTCAAGGGTGCATTCGTCAGCTTAAATTAACTTTCTCAAAGATACCGGTATTCTAATTAACTGCATTTCGGAGATAATCAATAATTTATTTTTACAGTACATATGGTGCTACTTTACCGCACTAGTGCGAAAATTAGCATATTACGTTACTGTGTCGAACATTTAAAGGGCCATATTTACTGTAAAACGTTGTACGATACATGTGCGAATAGGTAATTCGCATCTCGTGTCGATTTAAAACACTCCCTTCTGTCGTGTTTTAATATATCGCCACTCGTTTCGAATTTCCTATTTTTCGCACTTGTATCGTAATGTACTATTATCTTATAAGGCATGCATTTCGCGCATGAGAGGAGGCCTGTACCCAGCAGTATATGTACATGTATAGTACCGAAGGTAATACATGGGCACGTATCACGGCTGATCGCTCGGTCAGTGAACTCGCGGGTAGGTTAAGATTTTCATATATAATTCAATGTCATAAATTCAAAATTTGGTGGTAGTTGTCACTCAGTGGTCTTCGCTTTACTGCCAAACAAAACATATCAAATCTATGTCCGGTTGTTTGAGCTTTTAAAAATTAAATTAGGCCTGAACAGTGAACATGAATGTGTTCAAAACAGACTATTAGTCGAAGGTGCAGGTCATAAAATACGGTGTTGCGTGAACAAAAGATTTCCTGTGGCAGAATTGGTCCTTAGGAGCCAAGGATGGATTTAAAAGATGGAGCCACCAAGATTTTTGATGTAATTTATTAAGGGGTGGGCTCTGAACTTTATCTTGATATCTATATCATTTAAGCTACTAGGCCAAGTTTTGTATCGTTTACGTATAAATCAAGGATGCCGAATTCATTTATGGTATCATATTAATGCCTTTCCGAGCAAAAAAAAACTTCTTTTAAATTCCTCTTCGCGCTAAAATCGCTGAACCAATTTGGTATAGAGATAGTTTGAGTCCCGAGGAAGAACATGGGATAGTTTTTATCACAAAAATCAGGGTGTGAAAAGGAAGGTGGAAATTAGTATGTGGAATCAATAACAGCTGAATCGATTTTGATGAAATCTGGGATACAGATCTGGTATACCGGGGAACAACAAAGGATAGCATGGTTTTTATCCAAAAAAAAAACCCCTAAAAGTGAAAAGGGAGATGTATGGGGAATCAATAACTGCTCAACCAATTTAGATGAAATCTGCGTCTACATTTTTGATCTAGTTGAAAATGACACCAAACTTGACTTGAACCTAAACTTAAACAATTATTAACCTCAGACGGCGCCAACGCTGAAAATCCCTCCCTCTTGCAACAAAAATCTGAGTGGCTCCACTTCTTAAATTTGCCTTAGGAACACGAAGATTAATTCTGCCAAAGGAAATCCTTTGTTCAGACGACACCGTATTATAACCTTTTTATGCTTTCTGCACCTTACAATATATGTGGCGGCAGCTATAAATGCTATAAAAGCGATCGCACCCCTGAACCCGCCAGTGGCGCCAGTACCCTGGCGGCTACCGTAGCCAAGGTACCGGGGTCGCCGGATTCTCGGGGCCATGGTTTTATTGTACTTTGCATTGGGGGGTAAGCGCCATAATCGGCACGCTTGGCAGGCGGGTTGGCGATCGCAGTGAACTGCACCGTAATTAAGGGGAAGGGGAGGGGGGCGCCGGTGTGTCTGGTCGTAGTTTAAGGACATACCCGGGTCCGGTAAAAAATCAGATGTCATCGCATTTATTCGTGATAAAGTATAACATACAAAAATATAGCGTAACAAAAAAATTAAAAATGGAATAAATAAATAGTTTACCATGAAATGGGACCTAACATCATGGGAGAAAGTAAAGCCCACAGACTCCGTTAGTTGGGCCACCTTGAGAGAATGGACGAAGATCGGAACGTAAAAAGAGCGTACCTGGGTCGCCTAGCAGGAGGACGTCCTATCGGACGCCCTAGGTATCGCTGGAGCGACATGGTGGAGGCGGATCTGCGCGAGCTTCGAGTCGACAATTGGCGAGAGCTCGCACAGGACCGAGAAAAGTGGCGCTGTCTTGTGTCGGAGGCCAAGTCTCATTTTGGGTCGCTGAGCCAACGGAGTAAGTAAGTAAGTAAGTAAGTAAGTATGAAATGGGACCAATAACTATTTTTTGCCAAAGACGTCAATTATATGGCGTCTCGTAACTGAGAAAACAAAAAAAATGCGTTTTTTTTTAAGAATATTGGCGTCGAGTTACGTAAAGTCAGTCACATTCACTGCCAGCGCAAGCTATACGCAGTATGAGCGTAGCCCATAACACGTGTTTTCCCGTTTGTAGCTAAAAGCGCTTACGAACAAAGAACCCGCCCTGCGGGTCGCTGGTAGTGATATGTTAATATGGAAACCTATGCAATAATGATAGGATCTACAAGTGCGGATAATACGACAACAAGTCACGATAAACATGTTCATGTAAGCAATTATATACGTTATATCGCACTGTGACAGAATTCGCAATTTATTCTTCCCTGCAAGATGCGACGTTTGACAGTGAACATCATTATTTCCTGTGGTCTTCTCATTGGTATAAGAGGGCAGCAAATGTTGGTAAGTCAAAAATATAAAGGTTAACAACACAATATTTATGACCAAAGAAGAAAACAGTAAATTACTCGTTATTCACATCTGTATTGAATTCTGAATTTATTTTGAGAGCATTATAAATTTGACTTCTTCCGTCCGCATGAATAGATTTTAAATGAGTTTCAAGGCAAGGGTTTTCTATTTTCCGGAAGGAAAGTATTAATATAATATTTCATATTTAATATTTTCATACACATATAATAACTGTTCATAAAAACTGAACTATTTGGAACGAAGTCTAATACAAGTTTGTTGGGGCATCTCGTGTTTCTGTTGTATACATCTTTAGCTTTTTTTTACAGTTTTGCAGTTTGCAGTTTTTTGCAGTTTTGTACGAATTTTTCACTAAAAATGTTTTTAATATCAAAATTCGACGATTTATCAGTAAAAAGTTATGATAGGTAATCAATTCGTAGCGCTATTAAATAGTATTTTCAGGGCTCCATAGCCAAAATGGCAAAAATGGAACCCTTATAGTTTAGTCACGTCCTTATGTCTGTCGGTCTGTGCGTATGTCACAGCCATTTTACTCATAAGCTATACAATATATTTTATAAACAAATTTGGAACGTAGATGTAAATGTATTATATAATTTGCTTCTTAGTTTTAAAAAAAAGTTGTAAAATATATTCTTAAATATATACTCCATACAAATGTAACTAGAAGTTAAAAATAATTAATGTGGCTCATCATTATATAGGTCTTTAAAAATTCATAAAGATTGATAAAAATGTTTTTTTTTTTTATCAAGTCAATATTTTTGGAATTAATTGCTAAAAAAAAATAGTGTGATCTCCTCTAACTTTTGAACCGGGATAGCAAAACCATTTTCAAATTTTTGCTTATGAAGATAAGCAAATAATTCTTCAGGAAAATTATTTAGAATATGGTCGGTTAAGCCATTTAAGAGTTATAAAAAAACTGATCTTATTAAAACGACGAAAGTGTCACTAACATACACTCTTTTGCTTGTACGGCCTTTTTGTATTGTGTGAAGGTACGGAACCTTCCATTATGCGTGGTCCGACACGCACTTGGCAGGTTTTTTCAGTAAGGATGTGCACAAAAAAAGGTACAATAATAATAATCAAAATATAGAGTTATATATTGTAACCCAAAAAATCCGCTACAGGTGTCGTTTTGTACTTACCTACTGCTTTGTTTTTCCCGTTAACACAAATATATTTAGTATCAAAATATCCAGTGTCATCTTCCAGTCACAAAAAGTTAATCTAAGTTACATCCCGAGCACAATATACACTCATTATTTCATCAATAACAACAACCACAAACGAAAAGACCCAAATGAAATGAACAAGTTGCAACCGCGCCTATCCGATCCCAACGCTTAGTATTTGGTAAGTAATTGGCTTAAAATGTGGGTTCTAAACCAATCAAAATCACAAAAAAACGTCACACCAATCGGGCGATGCAACCACCCGTTGGTTGCATCGCCCGATTGGTGTGATCCCGGGCTTAGATCCCGGTGCTCGTGCGCGGAAAATTCAAATTCACCAATGATAATTCATTGCTTAGTTCTCGGCTCTCGGCCAAAATGGGCCGAGATTCCAGCCGAGACCGAGATCTCGGCCTGATTTTTGGCCGAGAATGCCGAGACCGAGATCTCGGTCGGACCTTAAAAATTACAGATAAATATTTAAATCCAAATGAGCTCTCGTCGGTTCAGAGCAGGTATGTCTCAAAATGCGATTTCATTACAGGGCGCAGGCAAGTGGACGGTGTTGAGCACGCAGCAGTGTGCGAATGACGCTGAGATGCCGTGGACCCTGCATGTGCGCCGGCACAAGTTGAATCGCACGCACGACGCGTTTGACGCCGACATCGATTTGGAGGACGACCTCGATGACTCTTGTGCCGTTAGTAATCGTGATGAACTGATACATTTTATTTTTACTAAAACACATACACAAATAAAATACTCATAGACATATAACTAACGACGTTAGCCTTTTGCTTCCTCCCGAGCAGCTTGCAAGAGCAATTATTATTTTTATTTATTTATTTATTTAGATTTATTGCAAAATAAAATTAAACACAAAATTCGGACTTAATGTCTAAAGGCATTCTCTACCAGTTAACCCTAGGGCAAAACAGACATTCTCGAAAGTGGGGAATTCTACTTCTTTAACGAAAAAGTATTTACGACGGTGTTCGATAGGTACAGGAACATGTGAAATAACGGTATTATTTCACACCATGCACGAAATAAAGCAACACACCATTAATAGAGAAACGTGGACAGCAGTTATTTTTAGACACTATTTCTATTTTATAATTCGCATAGAACTATAAATAGAAGGTAACTTGACCGTGACGTCATTTGCTAGTGTTTCATATGAATTCTAAAATGGCAAATAGTTTTGACAGTTCGAAAAAAGAACCTGATTTGACTAGTAGTCAAATACCCTATTGTTCTACGGAATAAGTGCCAATAATATGTACACATGACCTTATTGCCTATATATTAAGGTAGTGTGTACATATTTTTGTCACTTTGTCCGTATCGATATTTAATACCTTGACTGTACTAGGATATGTATACAATTAATGGTTTCTGTGAATAAAATGAATAAAACAGTAACCTGCTTTATTCATTTTATAAACTGCACAGTTGTATAAAACAAACTGTTGCCAGAAAAGTAGATTAGGTTAGGTTTGAACTGCGACCCCCACGATTACAAATTGTTGTCAGAAGGCAAGGTTAGAATAGGTTAGAACTGCGACCCCCACGAATACGAATTGTTGTCAGAGGGCAAGATTAGAATAGGTTAGAACTGCGACCCCCGCGAATACGAATTGTTGTCAGAAGGTAAGGTTAGAATTGCGACCCACACGAAAACGAATTGTTGCCAAAAATCGTGAATTTATTACATTTCCGATTGGTATGTAGGAAATGTACATATTTCTTAGAAAATATGTCTAGTATAATTTGTTTCATATATTACCGGGCGATTTTAGGAATTATACACCGTGTTTTTATTTTATTTCTGATAACTTCAATGGTGCATTCCTGAGCTTAAATTAGGTAACTTACCCAAAGACACCGGTATTATAATCATCATTCATGTCGGAGATAATAAATATTTTATTTTAATCTGATAAGGCTCATACAAGCGTGTGCATTTCCTAGGCCATATACAATGACGGAATTACATACATTTCCGTTAACATCGATACATATATCTTTTTGTTAAGCTATTCGCTATGTGCACGACTGTCACGCAACCTAGCGTCTGCAAGTCTAGGGGAAAACGTCAATGCACTACATCTTATAAAACTACTCCAAAACTAAAAACTACTGAACAGATTTTCATACGACTTTGATCTATCAATAGAGTGATTCTCGAGGATGGTTTAGGTATATAACTTGTTAAGGTTTTGTGTAAATTGGTTGAAATATAACGATGTTGTCGGAAAAAACCTCCCTGGCTAGGAGCTTTAATCGAAAACGCTGCCTAATCCGTTTGATCTATAACAACATAATGTATGGTGGGGTTGTCTCTCTTTTATGGGTCTACAAAAAAGTCCGATGTCGAATGTCTCTCTTTTAAGGATAACTTACTATACCCATTCTTAACTTTTAGAAAAATATCACATAGTATGTGGCATTTGCAAAGTTATTTACACGGATACAGTATTAACAATTATCAAATGAAACACCTTAGTTATATTAACCATTTCATACAGAATACAATGGTCTCATACACCATACAATTTAAATAAATATTTCAGGAGTAATCGTAAATTAAAGTTTCATTTCGAGCCATATAACTTGTACGAAATGTTAAAGACCCATCATATACGCAGTTAGTTCTAATTTTTACCACCTTATGCGCTGGGATCGCTTTACTTACCCCCACCATGCACATCGCACGGTCCCAATTAGAGAATATAAAATAAGATAATTTGACGTGTAGTGTAATCGGCAAATTATGCTTTTCATTCGTCCCGCCATTTTCAATCGCCATGCGGCTCGTAATTAATTTATAATCGCTATATATTTTTATTTTTCAGATACGATTAGATATTTGCAAGGTGGTGGACGGAGGATGCAAACCCTACATGATCATGGCTGATGATTGTTTACCTAATTTTATAAAAAAACACGCAAAGGAAAATGTCGAAAAGGTTCTCGTAAGCGGCGGTGTAGATCCACCAGACTTTCCTATTAAAAAAGTAAGCCATAATAATTTATTTAAATTAAAAATTAATTCTGTAAACTGAAATTGCTATTATACACTAAACAAAAAGTGACAAAAAAAAGAAGAAAAAATATAGTGAAAATTGCTTAATGATTTTTTTTTATACCACGACGGTGGCAAACAAGCATACGGCCCGCCTGATGGTAAGCACCCGATGGTGGTTTGGATCCGGGTACGTCCTTAAACTACGTCCAAAAGAGAAGTATGGGCATTGTGAATGTCATCTCGCTTTGTGTGGTAGGGCACAGCACAGCGGATGTCATTCCAGATCTAGAGCAGAGCCCAACTGGGGAAGTACCTCCACCTTACAGAAAACCGCAGCCAAATAACACTAGACCCTACTCATAGTGTTGTGTTCCTGCCGGTGAGTAAGGTTGCCAGAGCTCAACGAGGGGGAGGGGGGTTTAGGGTCGGCAACGCGCATGTAGCTTCTCTGAAGTTGCAGGCGTACATAGGCTACGGAAACCATCAGGCGGGCCGTATGCTTGTTTGCCACCGACGTAGTATAAAAAAAGCAGTCACCGTAGCCTATGGACGCCTGCAACACCAGAGGTATTACATGCGCGTTGCCGACTCTTTAAAAACCTGTACACTCCTTTTTTGAAGAACCCCATATTGTAGCCCCTCGGGAAATCCTCTGCAGGAAGCTCATAGTGGTACAATGACATCATATATTGACTTAGTGACATGAAAAATATAGGAATAGCAACATAAATAAATAAAACAGGGAATACCTGGATTAACATTACATTATAATCTAATATTATCACTTTTATAAATAATATTATTATAAACAATGACTACAATCTAACAGACATGCATAGTCTAGGGTTAATAATACATTAAATTTGGACATGTAATAGGTCCTTAATGTACTATGATAAGGTTTGGAGGTGTAAAGGCTCTCCAAGCGTCAACAGGAAATCATATGAAGCTACTGTATGAGCTACAGGGTGTTTAAAACGGCTAAGAACATGTCGGGCCATGCTCAGTGTATTAGAGTTTCGCAGTTACCGGTCCATCAAAATAGACTTTTTACTCAAACTCAAAAGCGACTAGATCGATGAGGTTCGCTCCAGTTTTCCTTGAAAGTCATTAAGCTTTACTTTTACGATTTTATTCATATTTTTGGACCCATGGTTCAGAAGTTAGGGGACGTAGAGGGGGAAATACATTTATTGATCGGTCTAGCCGTGTTTGAGTTTTTGCAATAAGTCTATATTATTAAATTTAATATAATGTAGTATACATTAGATTAATTTTATTTATGAATATAAGATTTGTATGCCCGTTAGCTGGCTGAATACACTGTTCTTTGAAATGTATTTGATAACATCCACTTGACTGTATTCTAACAAATAAATGATTTGATTGATTGACCTTACACTATTACCATAGGCAAAACACAGAGTTTCTATTTGTATATTAAGACCCTTTGTATCACCTGTGTTTTACAAATAAATGATATTCTATTCTATTCTACTGAGCATGGCCCGACTTACAAAAACCCGAGCCCCCCACCCTCGACGGCTTTTATTATGTTCATCTGAACACAAGGTATAATTGTACAGTCACGTCTGACAATATCAATACGAAAAATATGCCAAAAATATGTATATACTACCTTAATGTATGAGCAATAAATACGTGTATACGTGTTTTTGGCATTTTCGTATCGATATTTTCAGACGTGACCGTACCAATTTACAAAACTACCCGAATGAAGATAAGAGTTTTTGAAATTGAGTACACGTTCACGTTGTATAAGTTGACTAAGAAAGTCATGTATTCTGTAGGATTATATAGTGAAACGCCGCTATGATGAATTAGAATTAGAATTAGATATTCTTAATTTGCCAGAATACGTATGGTACAAGATGATAACAGAAAAGGTTTTACATAGAAGTGCCAGTATATTCAGTCGAAGACACGACATGCAAAATTAACATAAAATAAATCAGTATAGATAAATTAAGAAAATAAAACAGTGGCTAATTTTTTCATAGTAAAATAATAATAATAATAACATCCACTTGTAACAATTTGAAAATGAAATAATAGAATGTCCAAGAATAAATAAAACTTATAAAACTAACATCGATAAATTGATATTAAAAGCAAAATTGCAAAATGGATGTCGTATATAATTTATTTAAAAGTCATTGGGAGAATACATTAAAAATAAGATGTAAAGAAATATACATAAACTCTACTACTGAAAATTTTACTTTACTAATTTCTGCTCTAAAAATTCCCTAACACTGTAAAAGCAATTTTCAGACAGCCATTTTGTAATCTTATTACTAAATTGGTTACTATATATGATGACATTAACTCGCGCCAACTCTTATGAATCTCCCTATGACTAGTATTAAAGTAACCTACTTCATTCCAGGGCTCGTTTCATTTAAAGGACTACGTCATTAGCATGGAAGAAATGGAAAAGGAAGGCGTGTACGGCACGTTTGAGGTGGAAGCTTTCATAATAAAGGACGGGCAAGATGTGGCCTGTATAAAAATTACCGTAAAATATGAACCGAGAGACGACTATGGGTCGATGGGGTAAAATCGCCCTTATTCTATCTTCTCCGTTCTATCAGCGGACGATCCATGTGTGAAGAGAGAATGCAACCGTCACATGTACAATTTGTCTAACTTTAGTCGCTTTAAGAATCCTCACTTTCCGAACTTCACTTTCCCATACAAACTACAAACAGAGTTTCGTTCTCATTTTAAAACTAAATATTGGATTGTAATGGAACTTTGCACATACAATGACATGAGGTATACACAGTGTTTTGTTTTATTTGCGTTAATTTCGAGGGTGCATTCCTGAGCTGAAATTAAGTAACTTTCTCAAAGACACCGATATTCTAATTAACTCCATTTCGGAGATAATCAATCATAAATTTTTATCTTATAAGGCTTATACTTGCCTTAGGGCCTGTTTACTTATTGATTAGTGTTTAGTGCGAGTTCATACATTTGCTACTAAACGTAAGTACTATCTCGGACGATCGACGTTCGAAATGACATTGATATGTCACAGTTTTCAATTGTTTGGTTGAGTTAAATGTAATGCCCGTGTTACAACAACGCTATATGCATCATTTAGTTACTTTTTATAAAAATAAAAATAGTAAAAAAAAAACAATTTTTTTTTTTATGAAAATTAACTATGCCATTTAGTTTCCTTAAACGTACTTACCGATACCCCGAAGTTAACGAAATTCAATAAAAACACGGTGTATAATATCTAGACCGGTAAATAGTTTATATAGCTCTAGTTTATAAAATAAACGAAAGAGCAAAAACAAGTTTTGTATAAAAAACTTAAATTCGCTGTAGTCGCTGTTCTTTATGTTGTATGATTGTATTTTTAATTGTTTTTTACGTAATCACGTTTGTTTTTTTGTGGTTTGCACTGATACTAGTAAAGAAAGTAGTTAAAATAAATAATGAATGAATGTAATTATGATCTATTAGTGTTGTACAGTCAGCATCAATAGTGACGGATCAAAAAACGCGCCAAAATTATCTGATAATCCGGATAACTTTTCCAAATATAGATATATCTCTAAAATGTACATTCAAAAGTATGTATATCTTTTACTGTCTTAATTGTTCGACATACGAGTATATAACCACCGCATTTTGTTAACTGTATCAGAATGGTAGATACTTTTGAAACCTTGTTTGTTCCGCTACTTTTGATGCTGACTGTATGACATGGCCTTTTGTTTTCTGACGAGATATTGGAATATTCGAATAATATTCGAATTTTATAAAAAAATAAGAAAGGGAACGAGAAGTAGGTTTATTACCATATACGCAATAAATCATTCATTAATTCATGCATTATCGTTTTATTCAAAAAATATTTTCA
The DNA here is from genome assembly GCF_033807575.1 of Cydia pomonella. NCBI lineage: Eukaryota > Metazoa > Arthropoda > Insecta > Lepidoptera > Tortricidae > Cydia > Cydia pomonella. The sequence goes on along the minus strand of NC_084716.1, from coordinate 20,224,827 downwards.
CATATTGCAAAAACTAATTAGATTTTATCATCCTACTGAAATGCCCCCACATTTATAGAAACCACTCGAAATGAAAAAATTTGACGTGTTCAATAATTCCAGATAAAGCTTTTAATATAAATGCATCGTTGTGTGAATTAATATTATTATCACTGAAGCGCAAATATTTGCAAAATTCTTTTACGCATGGATAACATTACAGCTATATTATACGTCAATCGGATGAGGGGGGGGGGGGGGGGGGGGGTAACCAATATCTTATACCTTTAAACGAGCAATATATATTTCTGTGATCTCGGAAACGGCTCTAACGATTTCGATGAAATTTGGTATATGGGGGTTTTTGGGGGTATACAATCTTCTTATACCTTTAAACGAGCGATTCTTGTATATATATTTCTGTGATCTCGGAAACGGCTCTAACGATTTCGATGACTAACTTTTTTTTGTATGTGTTCAAGTTTATATATAATTTTTTAATTTTTATTGTTTTAGACAAGTTTAATTTAGTAAAAAAATGTACTTAAGATTATCACCTATACACCACCATATTACAATAGGGACCGTGCGCGTTGGAGGGTCTGCCATCTTTTGGCCTGAATCGGAACAATAAACGTGTAAATTTACACGTCACGTGTGTTCTTATGCATAGTAGGTTCTGCCATCTTGTGGGCTACATTGGTACAATAAACATCACATTTACGCCTCGCGCCTAAAATCTGACGGCTCCTGTGCTGCCTCCTATAGTTCATGCACGCTCCCTATAAATAGTTATAACCGAGCTTTGCTCGGTCGCCCAGGTACTCCTCATTTAAATTCGGTAAGTATCTAACATGATTTGGAAATGGTGTGAAGTCATTAAATGTAGAGGCTGATAATGAATCCCGGAGACTTAACGTCGACACAGAGTGGGAGTTAGGAGTGTATGATTTTGCAAAGGTTTCTTTGGTCAGCCGGAGATTGACCTTTATGCGTCAAGGATAAATGCGAAGTGTCATATATATGTATCTTGGAGAAGAGATCCATTTGCTAACAATATTGATGTTTTTACGATAGAGTGGAGTTCATATTTATTTCATGCCTTTCCGCCATTTTCCTTAATATAGAAAGTCCTAAAAAAATTGTAACTGTTCAAGCGATGGGCATTGTGATACCACAATGGCTGTCCCAACCTCCTTTATTTAAGACCTTACCTATAGGTGATATATTAATATTGCCTCCCAATAAAAATCTTCTGTCTTCATCTTTTTAGGCTAACATCCGCTCCATCGTCAGCTTTCCCTGGCTGTGAGTGTGTTATCCAGGAAGCCTTCATCAGGCAGGGAATACCATTCGAGCCTGCAGATATTATGCTGACTTTCCTAACGCCAACTAAAATATAGTCTCAATATTCTTTTGGTTTACGGCAATGTGAAACTCATAATGACTTTTCTTATGATGTAGATGTGTCTTTTCTATTGAAATTTTCAATAGAATGTTTTAAGTCTTGACTATCTGGAGCCTCGTATGGAACTCTTAATAATCATAGGTCAGCGATTTCATTGATTTCTCCTGGTTAGTGTTGGTCCTGAGTGTTATAGTGGTATCACTACTCTAGTTTTATCTATGATAGACTCTAGGTTATCTATTCACATGTCATGGCTCATTAAAGATGTCTTGAATAAAGTCTCATATTTGTTATAATTAAAAGTTTATTCTTTACAATACAACAATTGTGTGCGGATCAAAAGTAACTGCATACCAGCTGACGAATGCCGGGCTTATAAATGTAGGTCACGGTTGCATTATTAAGACCGATAATTTCTCTGTGTTCCCGCATAAACCTCACTGGTCCGAAATTAAAATGAAACCAGATTTATACAACCCAGTTATGGCACCGATAAATCACGTCATCAACATCACCATACCTTACCTCCAGCGCAAGAACGAAACTGAAGATTTACAAAGAGAAGCTGACAACCTCGGAGAAAAACTCAAGCAGTTGAAGAACACCGAGGTTAACTCCGAGAGCATATCATATCACGATATTCATCACTACGCTATGATATACGTGATCTTAGGAGTAATCGGAACTACGGCATTGATTATCATAATAAGAAGAGTTCAATGGAGAGTGCCGTCAACGTCGTCCGGAGCGATCGTCGAGGAGCCACCAGCCGCCACGCCGCTCTAGCCCCGGGCGGGCGTCTCCGCGCTTCGCCGTAGCTTCGCTTTTTTAAATCATAGACAATTGGTGATACAATATGAAAATATCTGTCAACAATATTTGGCTAGCCAGACTCTAACGTCCGTAATCGAACTGGCCGCTTGAGCCGCTTGTCACTGCGTACTCGTCTTTTATAACAATTGAAAATGGCGGGAACCACCACTGACAAGTAAGAGGAAATTTATACTATTTTATAAGCTTGTCATAAATAAAGGTAAGAATAGTTAAAATATAAGCTATTTACAAATAATGATCCTTACATTCAGTACGTTAAATATGATCTTTTCATATTTGAAAGCCAACAAAGATTGGTTGATAAAGTATAAAAACCGGTCAAGTGCGAGTCGGACTCGCACAGGAAGGGTTCCGTACCATTATCTATAAAAACTGTCACCTATCCAAGTACTGACGACCCCGCCCGACGTTGCTTAACTTCGGTGATTGGATGAGACCCTCGAGATACATAATCTGTAGAAATTTCAACTGGCTAACTATCACGGTTCATGAGATACAGCCTGGTGACAGACGGACGGACAGCGGGGTCTCAGTAATAGGGTCTCGTTTGACCCTTTGGGTACGGAACCCTAAAAAAGGAATAGGATTGAGCAAATGGATTTTGAAAAAAATAAAATTTGATTAGCCGCACAAAAGACAAGAACCGCATCTTCTGTGATTAATATTGTCAATTCTCAATTGTAAGCAATATTAGCAATAACATCAATGGTTTATTGTTAGAAATTAATTTTCCTCGCAAAGGTTAGAAATAATTTTGAAGTTAAGTTTTATGATGTGACCATTTACCGATTGATTTCAATTCTCAATTGTAAGTATTAACTAATATTTTAAATTTTAAGTTTCATAAAAAAATATGGAAGAACGTTTATTCCGAAGCGAGAAGATTATAATTTGGTGTCTTTCGTGTCATATTCAATGTGCTAATGAAAGTATTCCGAACAATTATAACCCTGCATTTCTGATATCAGAAAAAGCAAAAAATATTATAGTTATAAATTCGTTAGTGTGGTTCTAAGAACCTAACTTATAATATTATATGTTCACAAAGAGCACCTGTAATACCTTGTTTATGTACTAAAACATTTACCGTACAACAATGGACAACAATTAACATTCTATGCTATTCATGCTACTCTAGTTCTAAATTGCTCGGCAATCAGATAAGCGCGAGTTGATACTTTCACACGGAGGATTCCGAACTAAACAAATTTATTTAACCCTTTGGTCGGCAAAGCGGTCATCTGCCGCGTGTGCTTCAGCCCAATATGAACCTTCGTGCATTCCGACAAGGTTCATGATGACGCGCTGACGACGGGCGTTGGTTGGTTACTGACGCTGATACTTGGGGTAACTCCAGCCAGCAGATCCTGCAGCAAGGACTAGGAAGGAGGCGATTACAAGAGAGAGGCGATGTTGATACGAAATAGCAGTGTAAGCTCGCATGACTGCTGATTCAACCTAAGAGGCAGCGAGTCGGTGGATTATGTCAGCGTCACATCACACCAGCTAAGCCTCAAACACAAAATCAAACGAAGTACGCTCGCACACCGGCTCATTACGCAACAACCCGTAGGCACCCGCCGCAGCCTGCCCGAGACACCGGAGTACCCAGTAGATAGGACTGGAGTGTAGGGTTTGCAGTCAGAATAGTAGAAGAGACGGGAAAATTTTAGCTGACCCGAATACAAGGCATCGTTAAGTCAAAAAACGACGGGCGTGGCCAGTGACGGAGCCAAAAATGTATTTGAGCAAGGGAGGCTCTTTAGTGGCGCAAGAAATAACGAATATTTTTACGTTGTGTCCGAGATATACTTATTTGAGGCGCGAGGCTCCTCGGACCGCGAGACCGTAGGTAGTGATCCATGTCGCCCACGCCTAACGGCGCCTCTGGGCGTGGCGTTACAAGGGTTAAAGGCATCGTAGCCATCGATGGCCCATAAGGCAGTGTCCACCAGTGTGCGGTATTGTGCGGCACAAGGATATTCAGTACTAAAATGCTTGTACCGTACAGTACTGCACACTGGTGGAATCCCGCCTTAAGATATACGAACGGGCCTGAGGAACGGGTGTTAGGTGCCTTGGCCAGATCATAGAACTGGGTCATTTCATGAAACGTCATTTTAGAATTCTTTTATTATCACTTATTTTATTATTTAAGAATCATTTCATAATAACCGATCATTTCATGAAATGGTGTAAAAGCTTATAAGGACTGAGGTTACGCGTTACATCGGAATCGCTGATATATCGCAACTTTTGTTTAGAACAAAAGTCAGCGTTCGCGATAGTTTCTTGAGTATTTTTTTCTTGAAACGGAAACTGAATGAGTCGAGCGTTGAGGATACCGTTTCTTGCAGAGGCCGCAACACGCGCACCACAACGCCAAAGCATTCGATGATGCATGTAGACGGTTATCTACCTACCAAAATTATAAGATCTCCACACAAACTCGCTCCGGCCTACCTCTGGCTTTAAACCGCAGGTTCTTAAGTTACGAGTACAAATATTTAATTTTAATCCAAGAAGATTATACATAAAAAAAAAACTTTGCGTTGTTTCAATTGATATTTGAATTCTTGGTAGCGTATAGCGTATAAAATTAATTTGATGTGCGCAGTCTGCTAAACTAAATGCAACCGACGCTTTAACCCTGTAAATTGATAACATCGACATGTAAAAGAACATGGACACTTATGTGTTTGTTACATTACAAAACTTTCGATCTACCTATATATAACGCTTGAGATATGTATTAAGGGTACATTTAGTTTGCAAAATGTCGGTTCGTCATGTTATAAGCAGTATAATATCATGCTCCGTCCTCATATTTACCATCAAAGGGCAGGGAATGATAGTAAGTACAAAGAGTAAAAAAAAATAATTAGAAATCATGTTAATTCTTTCATCACTTTGAATTTGATTTTGTAACTATACATCTACTTTTTTTTTAATTTATTTGAATCAAAAGATTACAAAAAGGCTTAAACTACTAATCTGCCAAACTGCAGTACAGTTTGTTGGCAGAAAAAACTAAATCTACCCTCCATCAACTAGTAGGTATTACAAATATTAAAAACTATAGCCGCTTTTGCATACGTATGTATATTGAAACCTTGGTACGTTAAAACTTAAACTTCCGAGTGGTTATCACATACTGTTATTGATCATAGGTCATTGTATTATGTAATTCAAGCTAACATTAACAATGTAAATTAAAATAACGGCTAAGTTTAAGCTAGTTATTGGTTTGTTACTTATTGTTGTGTTATGTTTTTTTTTTGATGCCGTTAAGAGAAAGAGTTGCCCCGAGTTTCTTGCTCCGCTATTCCTCGAATCGGAAGGTTTTTAACATTCACTTGTGCATTTTTATGTTCCTAAATTGATGATTTAAGATTTTTGTCCCTTCATTGTTTATTTTTCCATGTCAATTGCAGGGCACGGGTAAGTGGACATTGGTGGTAGCTCAAAATTGTTCGAGAGACGCGGAGATGCCACACAAGATGTATATGCACAAACACAAGCTTAACCGTACACACAACTACTTCGACCTTGGCGCAACTATTCCAGAAGTCATCGATAACTCTATTGCTGTAAGTCATTGGTGCGGCGAAAAGCTTTCACGCATTCCTGAGGAGGATATGCCTGATATATTCTATTTGTATATTTTATTCCTGCCAAATCTCACCGATTTAAGGATGACTCTCGCTTCCGACACTTCTCTTTCTACGAGATAATGACAGGTTACGAGTAATAAAGTTTTGCTTCTATAGAAAACTGAAGTGTCGGAGGCCCCGGCCCAGGCCCGGACCGCTGCCGAATCCCGCCGACTTATTTTGATTAACTTCGATCATTATATTCATTATTTTGACATAACACATGCAAAAAGATAATAATCCTTATTTATTTTTTACATATTTTTACATCGTAAAAAGATTATCATTATATGCATGTTAAATAAATAAATATTATAGGACATCCTTACACACATTGACTAAGTCCCACAGTAAGCTCAATAAGGCTTGTGTTGTGGGTACTTAGACAACGATATACCTATATAAATACTTAAATACATAGAAAACACCCATGACTCAGGGTCAAATATCTCATCACACAAATAAATGATGCCCTTAGGATTGTACACACTGATTGATTGGATTGTTTACAGTATTGTGTAATTGTGTGATTGTATTGTGTGTTGCATCTATATTTTAGTAATCTAATTGTATCATTCCAATATTTTCCAGGTTCGCGTAGATATAAAAAGGAAAGTGGACGGTGCATGGAAGCAGTACATGATTTGGGCCGACGACTGCTTGCCATGTGCGTGTAAACAATTTGCCGGAAAAAACATGAAGAGAGGGTTCGAAGCCGCTGGGATAGATCCACCAGACTTTCCTATTCCTAAAGTACGTTAATAAAAAACCGGCCAAGAGCATGTCGGGCCACGCTCAGTGTAGGGTTCCGTAGTTACTCTTCCGTCACAATAAGCTAAACTGGAGCTTAACGTATAGTAAATTGTTAACCAAGGGATGAAACGCGAGTTAAACAAATAGGCAAATTTGCATAATCAGTACCTAATTAAAGTCTTTTTACTATGAAGGGGAAACTTTTTGCGATAACTCAAAAACAGCTAAAGTGATCATGTCCGCTATAGTTTTCATTTAAAGTCTTTCTTAAGCTCTACTTCCACGATTTTTTTCATATTTTTTGGACCTATGGTTCAAAAGTTAGAGGGGGGGGACACATTTTTTTTTCTTTAAGAGCGATTATCTCCGAATATATTCACATAATCAAAAAATGTTTGTAGAAGACCCCTATTAGTTTTGAAAGCCCTTTCCAACGATACCCCACACTGTAGGGTAGAATGCAGAAAAAAAAATCACCCCCACTTTACGTGTAGGGGAGGTACCCTCAAAAAAATTAAATTTTTAGATTTTATTGTACGACTTTGTCGGCTTTATTGATTTATATATCCATGCCGAATTTCAGCTTTCTAGCACTAACGACCACGGAGCAAAGCCTCGGACAGACAGACAGACAGACAAACAGACGGACATGGCGAAACTATAAGGGTTCCTAGTTGACTACGGAACCCTAAAAAGCACATTGTGCAACGAGGAGAGTAAGTGAAATATTGTAAACTATAGAATTACTCGAGTTTGCAATATTTTTACCCCCGGAGCTACACACAAAGAAAAAACTAAATTTTTAGCAAGATAATTATTAAAAAAGGTGACATTTCAAACATTTTCCGCCATATTGTCATTTTTTGACAGGTTAGGCACCGAAGGCTATTCGGCATTCAGCCACGATTGAAATTGTGTAAAAATATTTTAGACGGCTATTAAATATTTTTAAAGATAAACAAAAAATATATATACTTTAATAGTTCTTTGTTTTACAAGGAGGCAAAGTTCCTGCTAATGCGAATATTCATACGAAATATTCCAAAATGGAGTACTTCAAAAAGTGGAATCTTGTTGAGACGGTTTCACACGAGGATTAATTAAACGAACTTTGAAACACAACATTTTTTACCACACCAACGCGAAGAAAATATATATCAAGCCCAAATTAACATTATTAAACGTAGTTCATTTAATCATCTATCAGCTAACATGAGGACGACTTAAAATTTGCATCAAATCACTGCCACTCCTTTTTTTTTTTGTCCCAGGGGGAATCCGTTATGGATCCCACTGGCACGGGAGAAGCCGAGTGGGTATGTCCGACTCCCACGGACTAAACCCCCTGGGGTGTTCCACCGCGCGCTTTGTGGACGGGGTTTCGGGAACGCGATTGTAGACTTCCGACATCCCGTCGGCGTTGCCATTACGGGCTCGTCTTTTGTGGCTGCTGCAGCAGCCTACTCCTCTGAAGACGCCTCGGAACACTTGAGGGCCTTCCAGCTCGGATCATTGCCACTCCTAGCCTAGCCAAAGCCAAGCCATATATTTTGACTAAGGTGTAAAGTTGGTGAAGCTGGGCTTGTACAGTTAGAAGCGTCCCGTTCGTGGTAAACATTCCATTTGTTCGCACGGTTTGCCTCCTCTTTTTTGGTACGGACGGCTAAAGAATGGAATGCGCTCCCGCCATCTGTATTCCTTGATAAATATGACCTCGGTCTCTTTAAAGCAAGAGTGAATAGGCTACTACTGAACCGGTGAGCTCCATCTTAGGCCCTGTCTTCACTTTCCATCAGGTGTGACTAGAGCCAATCGCCGATCAGTTTTAAAGAAAAAAAAAAAGCTTGGCTCTACAAGAGATCTGATAACTTGACATTGCGAGCCTTACGGTTTAGTCTTGGCAACATTTTACATGAAAATGTTTTTGATGTGATACTTTACTTTGATAAAGATTTTTCACATTCACCGCTGAGCTAGATCGGTAGATCGGGTTTCCCGGTAAGTATGTAGTGAAATTGCTTCTTAAAGGCAAAATGATAACATGTCGCGATATTCATTCATTCATATTCATATTTATTTCGTAAATGCATGATACATTACACGTTAACACATTATAAAAATAAGATTAACACTTAATACATTTTCGAGGATTAATAGAATAAATCATTAAAAATACATATTAAACATACAATGTCAGATTATTAACAACAATAATAATAATAGATATAAAAATTAAAGGAAAATAAAATTCAATTAAATGTCACAGAATGCATTTTATGACATCCGAGATGTCATAAAATGCATTATTAATACCTACGCCATTTCTTTAATTTCCTATAAAAATAGTTATTATTTCCTACGTTTTGAACTGAATGGGTTAATTTCGTGAAAATGAATATAAATGTACCAGTCATAACATGTAATACAAGTAATTCAAATTATTGAAAACGCCAAACGAAAATAGCTTAAATTAGAAGAACAAATATCAACAAGGTGGCTAGGTTTGATGCTTCTATATTGTTTGCAGGGACGATATGATATCCATAGATTTATCGTGGATTCCAACGGGCTTCCCAAGTTCGGAATGTGGGGGGAATGGATGGCGGACGCCTACGTAATGAAGGACGGGAAGGATATGGCTTGCCAGCAGGTACTGATGACGTACGAAAAGACGGATTTATATTAAATTACAAAGAAGACAGGACAGGGGACGATCGCTTATCCATGCAAACATAGTCCCAATTTCGCCCTCTGGTTTTTGACATTAGAGAAAATAGGTTTGCACAATTTGCCATTCAAGTCAAGTCAATATATTCTTTATTCAAATAGGCCTAGCAACAAGCACTTTTAAATCGTCAAATTTTACAAATATCATCTTAATCTAAATATCAGAGCAATTTATAGATGCAGTTATTATTGTTCTAAAAAAAAAAAACATTGAATTATTCAAGCACCAAAATTGTATAAAAATACTAGTCTAGAAATTTTCTAGAATAAAATCTAAATGTCAAAAAATACGGTATATATATATATATACATTGAGTTATCAATTTCATCATTATTAACATAACAATAAATAATTAATTATTTACAATCACACTTAATCCCATCAAGCTGTCCATTCAATTGCCTGCATTGCCACGTTGAATGCACATTTCCTTCTTCCCATCGGTAGCGAGCATGAGGACATTTTCTATTTATAAGACCCTTATTTTAAGTTTACTTTTATTATTAATTTTAAGTTTATTTATAGTCTATCTTTATTAACTTGTCTATAAAAACTACTATTAAAATTTCGATTTTTTATTACCTATTATAAAAGTTTAGAAGCAAAAAACACATTATAAACAACCTATATAATGTGTAATTAATAAAATAAAAATAAAACAAATGAGGGGGCTGGTTAATGTATCTTATTTTGTCATCATATTTTTTTCTATAATGTTAATATGTCTACATATAACGACGAAAATGGGGCCTACGTTTATTTCAGGGAAGCCGTCATCCGCTTTCGTTCGTCTTTATTAGGGCTATTTTTGGAACGAAGTTCCTTATCGGACGGTTGGCGGATGGGGGCTAGGTGAAAAAAATTGTAAGCTTTTTGTCACGAAAATCCGTCACTAACCTTCTTATTTAAATTCTATCTTGAGAATAAGTAGCCTAATTTCATCGACTTATGTATATCCTATAGTGGCGCATTTGTCAAACAGCCGCTTTGTAACTGCGACGATCCGGGTTCGATCCCCGGATGTCTATGCAGATATTACTTTTTTGCACTTGAATTTTATATTTTTAATTAACTAAGGGAGTGTAAAGCTCGAGCTAACCGTATCAGTGACCATTGTACAAAAATGTTTTCTTATGTTAAGTTGTTCTACTTGCTTGTAAGTCGCTTATATTTTAATGTTTGTATTATGTATTTATTTATAAACCCTCCCACGGGTAACTTTAAGGGGTATATCGTTCAATATTTTGTTATGTTTTAAATTATAATGGGTCTTTATTTGTCAAAACCACCATATATTCTAAATGCAAGGTTTTAAAAAAGTTTTTATTGTTTAATTGCACTAACTTTTTAACTTATCCGAAATCTTACGAAAAACCCAGATTTCTTGTTTGTTTGCAGCTGCTTCGTATTACTTTGCAATACTAAATATAGCACGATTGTTTCTCAAATTCTAGTTGTTTTAATATTTACCTATAAATGTTTATTATATTAAATGAGAAAATTTCATAGTTGCGTGTGCGACGTGATTTAGTTAAATATAGCGGCCGATTCGACGAGCAGCGTTTACCAAACTAAATAGTTGATTATACAACTCGGGCATAAAGCGGCATTTATGCCCGAGTTGTATACTCTACATTCCACTGCGATTGTGAGTAAAATATCGAATATTTTAAGTTATTTTACCGTATTTGTTCAAGACTAAAGAAAATCGTACTCGGAGCACGGCGGGGCGCGCCGGCAGGTCTGGCGTTTGTATGGCAGATTTTGGCCTTTACTGCTAAGTTAATAAGGGTCGTAATAGATAATTTTACTTTATTCTCTAGAGCAGGGGTGGCCAACAGGTCGATGGCGATCGTCCGGTCGATCGCGACTGTTAGTCCAGTCGATCGTGGCAAGTCAAAATATATAAATACGTAGACCAGTTTCATTTAAGGTTTCAAGAAGTATGTAATTGGTAGCTCGCACAGGGTTTCGTTAGTAAACAGGAGATCTTGGCCACCCCTGCTCTAGAGCATAATAAGCAATTTTATGCCACTTACACGTGACTTAAATGTCGACTTAAACTTTTTCGAAGACTCTACTAAGATTGAGCAATAATTCTTAATATTGGATATAAAGTTAGCAACCTTTTGAATGCAAAGCTCTTTTCCTGCTGACACATTATCTACAGTTTTCTTTTTAACTTTGGCCTGGACTTTTCCAAAGAGCCTATAACCACTACGCTCTCCGAATGGAAGCAACTATTTCTTCTAAAACTTTTTAGAATTGAAGTTTAATCGCATTTTATGAAATAAAAGGAAAACGCCTGCAATCACTGCCTAATTTCAGCTTCTTGTGGAGTGTATGTCACAAACGACTCTTATTAAACTCTTAAGAGGGAAGTATACCACGTGATCGCCCATTCAAAAAGAGAAAACGTCTTTCCACTTCTAAATATTTTCCATTCTCCATGATTTTTTAGTATGTTATTGACATAATGAAAAACTAGGTTTATAGGTTGTCCTTTTTTTTTCAAAATTTGCAAAACAAGCACATTTATTATTAAGCGTAACCTATAAACCTAGAATATATTATGCTGAAGCGATCGACATCAAAATCAAATTGACTTGTTAAGATTTAGTTAGTGGAAAAAGTTTTCTCCCGAAATAGAATTTCATAGAAAAAAAAACCGTTATTCCGCTAGGATCACAAAGCTATTCTTCCTTCTTAAACCAAATTGTCGCGATATGGTTTAAGAGGTCCTGCGCTTAATTGGCTAAGAACTTATTTTTTAAATTGAACACAGTGTGTAAAACAGTACAATACTAATCTGACTCGCAATTAAGTGAAACATACAGATTGTTATACAAGAAAAATAACTTCGTTGTGCCACATGGCAGCATCCTAGACCCACTCATGTTTCTAATGTATAGTAAGCTGCAGAGATAACTGACCCACCTGCAAACAAATCTATATGCGGTCAGTTATCTCTGCTTATTGTACATAAAAACTTAAAACATGATTGCATTTTGTTTGCCGATGATACCTCGACTTTACAAGGCAACGAAAATATAACGGCATACAATAAAGACAAAACGAAACTAAATAAATCTAAAAATTAGTAAAACACAAATACTTAATTTAAAAGTAAATTTAGATAAATGTTAGTTAAATATAAATAAAATTTATAAAATTGATATGTATGTTAGTCTAGAAGGAATATGTAATGTGGGCATTGTTGCCTGAATCAAATTTAAATAAACTAAATAATAAAACGAAATATATTCAGTTCTAAACAACCCAAGTGATAGATATTTGCTAAAACTGGTCCATAGGCTTGACAGCTTACAGCAAGCCGAAGAGACACTAAAGAAGTAGAGTGAGATAGACATATATATCTCTCTGACGTTGTTCAGGTTAGGTCAATGCACCTAAAGAGTTTATGGTAGTGCTATTGTAATTTAATGTTTTATTAAGCATCATTAACATTGTTATAAAAATTGTTAAAATATTATAGTTGATTAATACTAGAAAATATCTTAAAATATCATAGCATTGTTAAGATCGTTGACTAAAACGAAACGCGAATTGACATGAGTACTAACAAAACGCTTATGACAAGGAGAACTGATTATTGGAAAATAAGAGAAGTTGTTACAACGCTTTTGTGAAAATACTATATTAAACCAACTTATTTCAGCAGACCAATAGTTTTTATTCCTGATTACACCAGTAGTTATCATCAGAAGTGGGATGAACTTTCAAAAATGAAGAAAAAACGCGATCGTAAGCGTCGTAAACGTGAGCGTAATCGAACAACATCTAAATCTAATACATCCAGTGTTACTGATGAAAATGTGCCTGCTTCTCGAAGAAGTCGTTCACGCCAACGATCTACTTTCAAACGTCATCGGAGAATCACTTCGGAGAGTCGAAAATCTCGTCAAAAGTTTGACAAGAATCGTAAAAGACGTCAAAATAGTTCGAGTTCCGATACGGATTCGTCGAAAGAAGAAGTTGTGTATAGAAGTAGATCACGTTATCGTACGACATCTAAGAAGCTACATAGAAATACACCAGAGACTAGGAGAGTACACCGAAGAATCAAAGATAATCGGAAAAGGCTTGAGACGCCCCATAGACAGCGATCATCAAACTTGAAGTTTTCACATACACCTACTCGGAGCCCTCCAAGACGTGAAACTGTACAAGTGCAAGTACATAGAGAAGATACACATGCGAGAGAATTAAAAACGCCAATTGAAGAGCAACAAAGTGCTACAGATCAGTTTGCATCTGCCAATAACTGCGGCTACCCTACAGTTCATGAAATAAGGACAGAAAGTTACCATAGTAACATGATAGAAGACACATCTATATCTATGCAAGCTCCACCAACAATTCAATGTACACATCCAGAGGTAACATCGATGCAACCAGGTATGCAAGATATGACATGTCCGGTTTTAGGATCTTCGACCACAAGCCATTCAATGCAGCTTGTAGAAAGTGGTCCGTCAACACAGGCTATTGTACCAGCATGGCCAATCCGTATACCTGAGCACCAGGATCAACTTGCCCAGGAAAGTACAAGCCACATCAATGCTGAGCAAAGTGTGCCGAATGCATCAGGTCAGTTTACTTTCCAGGATTTTATGAAGTTTATGAACAATGTTGTAAAACCAGAGCAAAATAAGATTCAGTGTGATAAAAATATAGTTCCTGAATTTAATCCTTCCATTAAAAGTCATAAAGTAGAGAATTGGATCTCTAAGGTTAATGAATGTGCACTGATTTATGGCTGGTCTGATAGGCAAACCTCCTTTTATGCATTGCCTAGATTAGTTGGTCATGCCAAGCTTTGGTATGAAACTTTAATAACAGTAAATTATACTTGGCCGGAGTGGCAACAACAATTAAAAAATGCTTTCCCATCTGATGTTAATTATGGTTCTTTATTGAGAGAAATGTTGGACAGAAGACTTAAGGCAACTGAAACATTAGATGATTATTATTATTCAAAAATGGCTTTATTAAATGCATGCGAAATTACAAACAAAAAGGCTGTTGATTGTTTAATTCATGGACTTGACGATAGGACCATTCGTGCTAGTGCTACGTCAGCACGGTTTACACAACCCGAGCAATTATTGAAGTATCTGAAAGAAATGAATCGTGATAATAAGGAGTCTAGGTTATTTAAAAATAAATCTGTCCCTACTAGCAGCAGTAATGTTACATGTACAACTTGTAACCAAGTAGGACATCATACAAATCAGTGTAAAAAGAGGTCGAGATGTTTTAATTGCAAAGAGCCAAGTCATATTGTAGTAAACTGTCCAAAGACATTGATCAAATGTGAAAAATGTAGTAAAATAGGTCATAAAACTGAAGATTGTTATTCAAGTGATAAAACAAAAAAAGTTGCAAATTCAGATAAACGTGTGTGTGCAGTTGAGTCGACAAACCCTTCTCAAAGTAGTTCAAAGTATTATAAGTTAGCACACATCAACAATTCTACTAATGGCACTTTGTGTTTTATTGATTTTGGCAGTGAATGTACATTAATAAGAGAAGACTTTGTCGACACACATAATCTGGTTGTTGAAAAAGATTGCATTCCTAACATAAAATGGGTTGATGAGACCCGTTTAACACTAATTGGTAAAACTAAAATCTTATTAAGAATTAACCAAGTTGAGGCATTAATTACTGCATTTGTAGTGCCCTTAAAAGAGTTACATGTGCCTATTCTAGTAGGGCATGATTTTATGGAATTGCCACATGTATTAGTCATAAAATCCAGCACATCCCTGGAGTTACTAAACCGTGACATGCCATCAGATTTGTCCAAAATTGATCATGAAATAAACTGCATAGTAAAGTTATATGCGAATGATGACATTACACTTAATGGAACTGGGAATATTGAATGTCATACTAGTGATCTGATTGAAGGTGATTTATTTGTGTCAGGACGTTATCGTTATAACGGACCCGGAAGCGAATATTACATACATGAGGGTGTATATAATGTACTTAACAATCAATGCAATATATTTGTCGGCGTAATTGATATTAGCGCCATCTGTGAGTGCTTACTGTCATGTTTTTCTGCGCCATCTAGCGGCGGACGGTGAAATTATAGTAGATGATTTACGGTGACAAGCGGCTTAGCTCGTTACCTGCGTTTGTGCGCCATCTATTGGCGACATTTTTAACCTTTCCGTGAATCAGGTGACCGTGGCCAGACCGGTTGGCTTGTTTTTGAACGGAGGAAGATTCACTTTCGCTCGAGCCGCCGGCCTGTCCACGCGTCCTAAGGGTGAGCTGTATCACACCTGAATCACTTTGTTTTGTCGCTCAGATTATGTGCTATTTTGTGTTTATGTATTTTGATTAAATAATTGCGTGATAATTGTATAAATAAATAGTGAATTGTAAAATTAACTCAGCTACAACATGGAGAGCCAGAGCGAGCCAGATGATGACGGCTCGGCTTCTCCTATAATATCAACTTGTAAATCCGACATCGGAAGTGGAAAAAGATTGCTTTACGCGTCCGCGACTCAGCGATACCCTGACATAAACCATCGTGACTTTTCGATTTGTGCCCCGATAAATAACAAGAACACGACGATATCGACTAACAATAATAACGAAAATAACGTTTTGGTGCCTGCTGTAACTATTCAAAATAACTTGCCGATTCCTACCGCAATAATCAATGAGCGCCTGATAATTTCAACGAGCAATAGCAACGTCTCGACACCTGCTAATACAATTCAAAATAACATGCCGATTTCCGGTGCGATCATGCAAAATAATGTGCAATTTCCTATCGCAACAAATTACAATAACGTGTCGAATCCTGGCGCTATAAATGGCGAGAATATCGTGTCGTCTTTTGCTGCAATAAATAACCACGTACCAGTTTCGACCGTGATAAACAATAACGACGTACAAACTTCTACTGCGACCAACGCTTCTAACAATGAATCCAGTCGAATATTATCGTCGTTAGCGGATATATTAGATAGGTTAACAAACCAAAATCAAACAAACATGAATACAAGTAATCAACTTTTAGCTGGCATTTTGTCAAAAGCTGTTACTTCGTCACAACGCCCAAGGCTAAGCGATATTTATATTGCGCCATTCAACCCGGATGGTGAAGTTCCAGTGAGAGACTGGTGCGAGCACGTAGATAGGGCTAAACAACATTGGAATCTAACGGATTACGAGATTTGTACTAAAATTGCGGGACTATTACAGGGTCGAGCGAAGACCCTCGGAGATACGTGGCTTGTAAAATCCCCACTTTGGAGCGACATACGAGATGCTTTAGTGCAGACGTTTGAACCTGAAGCACGGTATTCAAATGATATAGTCAAATTACGTAACTTCAAATTCGATGCGTCAAATCCATCAGAATCTATTACACGGGCGTGGACTATTTGGAAGAGAATTATGAGCGGTGATAGGGAAAAAGATGCTGTCGAAGCAATTATAGGTTGTATTGATAATGAATACCTGCGATTACGCCTGATATCGAGTAAATGCATAACCGTGCCCGAATTGATCTCTGTTGTGTCAACTACAAAAACCCGCGAACCCAAGAGTGTTGAACCACCAGCCAAACGGCCTAGGCTTCGCAACAGTCGAGACGAATCGCTCCTGTCTTGTTTCAAATGTGGCAAGGTTGGCCATGTGCAATCAAATTGTTTCAATAGTAAAGTTAGTGAACCTAAGCCTCTGTTAACCATTGATGACTCAACAGTGAGCACGAAACCCGTAGAAATGCAACCATCAAAATGTAATTATTGTGGGAAATTAGGTCACACAGAAATGGTTTGCTTCAAAAAACTCAAGGACGATGGTGACTAAATAGCTTAGATTACAGTTAAGTCTGTCGTATACATTTCAATGCAAATTGAAGCCAATGAGCGTAATCTTATAGTATGCATAATCAATAAATGCAATGCATAATCTGACAGCGGAGCAGATCGTTCCTCAGCAAGAAGACCATTAGATCAGTGTTGTCACATCTACCTACTTTTTGGTAGATCTACCTATTTTACCTGCGTTCTACCTATCTACCTCCTTCGGCCTGAAATCTACCTATTTTTCAAAATGGTACAATTGTAAGCAATTCTCAATACATGTAACGGTACATTACCTAATTTCTACCGAATCTAGATTCGATTTAATGAAAACTTGCCAAAGAAACAGATTATACAAGCAGGTTTATTACCTACAAACAATGGAAATCCTAACTTATGTTTCAATTTCTTTAATGAACATGTGTACTAATAATATTAAGAACTTATAAATAATTCAAAACATTTTTAATCATAAAAATGTACTTCTATTGAGTGGTAGATCTACCTATTTTTCATTTTAAATTCCACCCATTTCTACCTATTTTTGCACCCTGTTCTACCATTTCGGCAAAATTGTATGTGACAACACTGCATTAGATCAAACTTTACGCGGAAACGAGAGGATTACTTTTTAATGTCATTTGGAAGCGATCCCATTTTGTTTAGTCACTGTATAATACTCGTAGTCGTGTGCGTTATCAACGTACTCATTAGTTTTTGCAGCAGAACCTCACAAAACGCCATGTGAGCTTATAATTGGATCCGATCTGATGAGATGGACCGGTTTATATGTCAACATTACTGAAAGTATTACTACGTTAATGGGAACTGCGCAAGTACTAGTAACGGCGAGTTAAGACTTTATACAATTCATTAATACAGATTTGACTAACGTAAATGAATATCGACAATTAAAAGCGGAATACCAACCATATTCGAAGATCCCAAGACTTTAGTATCTCTTTGATTATATTGCATAGCACCTATAGAGTGAAAAAAAAAAAAACAGATTAGCTGATGCCTCTTGTTTCATTTGTCATGATATGGCTCAGTATGGTTCAGTAAACACGTATTAGCAAACACTGCATACATGGACATGAGAATGATAAAACCGGAAAGTCAGTATCGAATCTTCTCGTCACTCGACTATCGTCAACGAAGCACACAGAATTTTTCAGACGCGAATTTAATAACTGTGGAGTTTCATAGCGCTAAAACGTGATCATGACTTAGCCGCAATAATAAAGAAGTCAGAACCACGTTAAAGAAGTGAACGAATACAGCTTATATTCAAATATACTCCAAAGGTATGACCCAAAGGAGTATAATAAATAGCTACTACACCCTGTTTACGATCCTGAACCATTTTGGATGGGAGAAGACACTGGTAAAATTATGTCAAGTTTATTTATTTGCCGCGATATCCAATACTATCATGCAACCTGTGGATAACTGTGTCAAATGGAAAACTAGTAAATCGACGCCATTCCAAACAATAAGTGCAAAGATAAACATGAATATGTTGCAGTACCTATGTACATGCATGTTTCAAATACCTAATCAAATAATAAGTCATTAGGACACTGGTTTCGAAACTGAATTTAAGACGTACAGTAAGGAGAACGGTATTCAACAATATTTCATAGCGCCTAGAGTAAGTCGATTCAACGATCAAGTGGAGCGAATGATGGCAGTTTTGACATGGCAATCCGAAATTATGAGTCTAATGGTTGGAAGAAAGGTCTTGATTCTCTCCAATTAGCCATAGAATGAATAAAAAAATAAGACTACTCTTACTTCTTTAAAAGCCCTTACAGATATGTCATGTGCTGTACCCGCTAAACTAGTGTGCTTAATGAATGATGCTGAAAGTATCGTTGATCGCAACCAACCTGTACTTGAATAAAATAATTGAAGATCGTAGTCTTAAGAACAAACAGACATTTAACAAAGGAAAACACGGAAATAGTAACAGCTGTCAGGAACCCATGTCGGCGATAAGTCAAGAACCAATAGTTAAATAAAATCTAACAACACAAAAAAAAAAGGATTTAAAGCCTGAGTTTAATTTCGATTTTACTGAAAATTTAATAGTAACACTGTTGCAATTAACTCGTTTGATTTAAACTCAACGTTAAGTGGATGTGTAATCATTAACAACTTATTCAACATTAAGTGTTTGTGTAATCAATCATTAATAACTCCTTCAACGTTAAGTGAATGTGTAATACTTGATAACTATTCAACAATAAGTCAATGTGTAATCATTACTAATTGCAGTAATACTGATTAAAAATTAAGGTAATTAATTGTTCATTCTAATGCTTAGCAATAAATATAATGTACAGGTCACTATGTAGGCCAAGTAAATGTACTTAAAATCACCTGTAAACGAGTCATTGTTTGTATTTGTCCAGTTGTTATATCTAGCAAGATTTATTTTTGATGAAATATTTTATTGTAACATATTCACTGGAATATCAAGTAATGATTAATTTTATATCTGATACTGTGTTATCGTTGTTACATAGTAGTTATCGAGGACAGGGGCCTCCATCTATTATAGTTTGTCAGTGGAACATAGTTGTAGAGGACAGGGGCCTCCATCTATGAGTTCGAATGCTTGAAAATGTAGAAGGACAGGGGCCTCCATTTTTAAGATTCGATGCTATCGCATAGTCGTTGAGGACAGGGGCCTCCTTCTATGAGATTTCTTACTGATGCATAGTTGTTGAGGACAGGGGCCTCCTTCTATGAGAATTTTGCTGATGCATAGTTGTAGAGGACAGGGGCCTCCATCTATGAGCTCGAATGCTTGAAAATGTAGAAGGACAGGGGCCTCCATTTTTAGGATTCGATGCTATTGCATAGTCGTTGAGGACAGGGGCCTCCTTCTATGAGATTTCTTACTGAATTATAGTTGTTGAGGACAGGGGCCTCCTTCTATGAGATTTTTGCTGTTGCATAGTTGTTGAGGACAGGGGCCTCCTTCTATGAGAATTTTGCTGATGCATAGTTGTGGAGGACAGGGGCCTCTTTCTATGAGATCTTGTATTGTTGCATAGTCGTTGAGGACAGGGGCCTCCTTCTATGAGATTACTTGTTGTTGCATAGTCGTTGAGTACAGGGGCCTCCTTCTATGAACACTAGCTTACAATGTCGAATTGGCCGAGTGGCTGATGATTGGTTTTGTGTGATAGCTCCTGTAGAGCATGTCGAGCGCGACCTGCAGCAGGATGGTCGTGTCGGCGTAATTGATATTAGCGCCATCTGTGAGTGCTTACTGTCATGTTTTTCTGCGCCATCTAGCGGCGGACGGTGAAATTATAGTAGATGATTTACGGTGACAAGCGGCTTAGCTCGTTACCTGCGTTTGTGCGCCATCTATTGGCGACATTTTTAACCTTTCCGTGAATCAGGTGACCGTGGCCAGACCGGTTGGCTTGTTTTTGAACGGAGGAAGATTCACTTTCGCTCGAGCCGCCGGCCTGTCCACGCGTCCTAAGGGTGAGCTGTATCACACCTGAATCACTTTGTTTTGTCGCTCAGATTATGTGTTATTTTGTGTTTATGTATTTTGATTAAATAATTGCGTGATAATTGTATAAATAAATAGTGAATTGTAAAATTAACTCAGCTACAACATGGAGAGCCAGAGCGAGCCAGATGATGACGGCTCGGCTTCTCCTATAATATCAACTTGTAAATCCGACAAATTAGTATCTCCTACCTCTAAATCTTTTCCTGTGAAGAAAGGGTCTCTTTTGGCCCGAGCTGAGTTATGTAAAAGTGAGGTGCCAAAAGATACTGATTCTGTGAAGTGTTATAGAATTCGGATAGATTCCCAACAAATCGAACGCGACGAAATGAATATAAACCCGGACTTGACCGAAACACAAAAAAATCAGCTTCATAATCTTATACAGAAATACCGCGGTACTTTTGCTTAGAATCTTTCCGAACTAGGTTGTACAAATCTAGCTGAAATGGATATCAGGCTTATTGACAATACACCGGTGGTATACAGACCATACAGGTTGAGCTACACACAACGTGAAACAGTACAAACCATGGTTAACGAACTTATTCAAAATGATATTGTAGAAGAATCTACTTCGGATTATGCTAGCCCAATATTATTAGTGACAAAAAAATGGGTGGGCATCGTCTTTGTGTTGACTATCGAGCCTTGAATAAACGGACTGTGAAAGACCATTTTCCACTGCCACTCATTGAAGATCAAATTGATCAATTAAGTGGTAGTCGATATTTTTGTTCCCTAGATCTGGTTAGTGGATACTATCAGATACCTATTAAACCTGAATGTAGACATTTAACAGCTTTTGTTACGCCAGACGGGCTGTTTCAGTTCAAAAGAATGCCGTTTGGTCTAGCAAACGCGCCGTCAGTTTTTCAACGGACTATGTCCAAAGCGTTGGCGCTGTCTGGTACAAACGGTAGACTTGGAAACAAACCAGCGTTAGCCTACATGGATGATGTCATAATAGTCTCAAAATTTTTTGAAGAGGGAATTGATAAACTAGAGTCGACATTTAAATTAATGGATGAAGCTAATTTCACACTTAATATTAAAAAATGTAGTTTTTTCCAAACGACTATAGAATATCTAGGATATGAAATCTCTAGTGAGGGTGTCAGACCAGGTAAATCCAAGATTCAGGCCGTAGAAAGTTTTCCGACTCCGAAAAATGTTCACGAAGTTCGACAATTTATAGGTCTAGCCAGTTATTTCAGAAAATTTATAAAAAACTTTTCTCTAATTGCTAAACCATTGACTGATTTGACAAAAAAGGACTGTTCGTGGATGTGGACTGAACTCCAAAATGATGCTTTTAATGCTTTAAAAGAAAAGCTAATTAAACGACCAATTTTGGCAATTTACAATCCAAGAAGTGAAACTCAACTACACACAGATGCTAGCAAAATCGGATTAGCAGGAATACTATTTCAAAAAGAATCGGATGATGCTCCTTTTATACCTGTAGCATATTATAGCAGAAAAAATACCATAGATGAACAAACATTTCATGCATATGATCTTGAAACGATAGCTGTGGTAACATCACTAAGTAAGTTCAGAGTTTATCTTCTTGGAACAAAATTTACTATAGTCACTGATTGCAATGCATTAAGAGCAACATTTTCGAAGCGTGATATCTTGCCGCGAATAGCCCGTTGGTGGTTAACTCTTCAAGAGTACGACTGTGACATCATCTACCGTCCCAATCATTCTATGGCTCATGTCGACGCACTTAGTAGAAATCCTATTGATATAGACCCTTCATCTGACGTTTCGTGCGAGATTCCTCGAGTATCATTTATTACTACTGAAGATTGGCTTTTAAGTTTGCAATTAACAGACCCGAAAATCTGTCATATTCGAGAAGTTTTAGAAGATGCAAAATATAATGATATTGTCGATATTAAACAAAACTTCATTGTCAAAGACAACAAATTATACAGGAAAGTTGGTGACAATGAATTAAAATGGGTCGTTCCAAAAGGAGCCCGGTGGCAAATATGCAAACAAATCGTTGTTAGTATAGATTTAATCAATGAATCCACCACACCAAGACTAGTAAATTGCAGCGGAAACAAACTCAAAAAATATAGTAAATTAAATAGAATGATTAAAAAAAACCAGAGGTTATCAAAAATGAATAAATTGTTTTTTAAGAAATTGAGATTTTGTAAAATTAATGTTAATTTAGTGGATAAGTTAGACTTGTATTCTGTTCAATTAGAACATAGTAAACTACAGTATGAAACTGACACACAGATTTTAAAATCAAAAGTTCAGAGTTTGGAGGATTCTATACAATCCCTAGAAACAATAAATGAGAGTTCGAAAAAGGTGATTAATGAATATTCTTTAGCCATGGATGATTTAATATCCCAGATTAAGCACAATTCAGAGCGGTTTGAGTCGCTGACCAATGCCCAGTCATGTGCATGTAAGCAAGCGACTGGACATTTGTTGACCAGTGTACTCGATCCAAGCCTGTGTGACAGTTTACCACAACAGCAAATAAATGATAATAGCTCCTTCCACACTCCACAACAAAGCACACCTAAACCTAATATTATTATGTATTGTGATGAAATTGGGAGCAATATGAGCTCATTTTTAAACTATCACCTAAAGGGACTTAGTACAATCAGCAATTGTCTGCCTCACAGTAGCTTTGAAAATATCTTAAAACAAATTTTAAATGACAGTAATATTAATTCTAAGACAACACTGCTAATTCTTATGGGTAATAGGGGAAATGTGAACAAAAATAATTTACATAAATACTTTGAACAGTTAAATTCACTTGCGGTGCATGAAATTATTATTTTCACATTCCCCTATTGTGAGCAAATGTCAGAGGCAGAAAATAACATTAGACATAAGTTGAATATATCTCTATATAATCTTTGTACATATAGTAGTAAGTTTATCATAATTGACACTAACAAATTTGTTAGTAAATACCATATGCCTATGGTGTTTTTGACTAAAGGTAAGTGTTACCTTTCAAATTATTACAAGAGACAAATAGCTTTATCGCTATCCTATTTACTTGACATTTCTGCCAAGAATTTGGCAGACAACTCTGCTCCTATTGAGCAGCCCAGTGTGAGCTTGGAATTGGTTCCAGTCATAACCAATGATTTAAACTAGCTGTTAAGACAAAAGATTCTGTCTCTGGCAATTTAGTTTTAAATAAATATAATGAAAAATACTGTAAACATGGAAAGTATATCCACCTGGTGCATCAAAACATTCAATGTATTAGAGGAAAAGATTTACAGATTGAACTTTTTATGAACGATTTTTATGTTGATATTTTATGTATTACTGAACATTGGTTAACAAATAATGAATTAATGCCTCAATTTAATAATCATCAGGTGGGAAGTTCGTTCACCAGAATTAGTTCCATACATGGTGGGTCGTTAATTATATTAAATAGTCAGTTAAAATTTAAGGAACGTAAGGATATTGTATCCATGTCTGTTGAACGGACTATAGAACTAAGTGCAGTAGAATTGGAGCAATTTATTGTTGTCTGTGTGTATAGGCCGCCATTAAGTAATTTTGAAATATTTGAAAGTGTAATGGATTCTGTGCTACTTAAAATATCATCTTCTAGTAAGAAATTATTTATATGCGGCGACTTTAATGTAAATATTTTGGAAAATTCAACAATGTCTTGTAGATTGTTGAATCTATTCAAATCTGGTAATCTCAACCACATGTTTATGGAGCCTACTAGAGTGACTGCTACTAGTGCAACCTGTATAGATAATATTTTCACTGATATTGTTCCTATTACTAAAAAAGTTATCAGTAATTTAGAATCAGACCACTTAGGTCAATTAATGGTATTTGAGACATTAAGGAAAAATACTTTGAGAAAACAAATAACTTTTGTACCAGTAACCTTGGACCGCGTAGAAAGAATGAAGCTAAGTCTAGTTCAGGCGCTACCCTTTTTGTCTTCCGATATGGGTCCAAATAGTATGTATAATTCATTCTTTCACACTTTTATGGATCATTATAATGCGATATTTACTTCAAAATCGGTCGTAGTTAGTGGTGCATCAGTTTTTAGTGAGTGGGCTACTGCGGACTTACATCAACGAAGACGTGCACTGTATGCCTTGTATGAGGAACGGCGGTTTAACACGAGTGATGAATTTAAAGAACATGTCAAGCAATATTCGAAAAAGTTTAAAATAGATTGTCATAAAGCTAAGCGAAATTATCTAAGTCAAAGAATAAAAAATAGTCCCAACATTATTAAAGCAACCTGGAAAGTAATCAATGTGGAGACTGGTCGCTCGAAACACAGAGTGAATGATTTTAAACTAAATATTGATAACAAAATTATAGATTCCAATTTAGAAGTAGCTACAGAATTTGAAAATTTTTTCACTGACGTACCAGTCTTCACAACTAAAGATTTAAATTCATCACCCACATCTGCTGTTACTCTATTAAAAGATAACGCCCTAGAGTGTTGTGGAGATTTTCATTTTGAACGTGTTTGTACCTCCGATGTAGTAAAGGCGTTTAATTCGGTTAATGTCAAAAAAACGAATGACCTCTGGGGAGTCTCTGTCCATGCTGTCAAATCCTTAGTAGAAATTATAGCGCCTGACTTAGTAATTATATTTAACAACAGTGTTGATTGCGGCGAGTTTCCTGATTTAATGAAACATAGTAAAATAACTCCTTTATTTAAATCGGGTAGCAACTCTGACCCCACTAACTTTAGACCGATATCTGTGCTACCAACGTTCAGTAAGATTTTTGAAAAATTAATTCTTTCTCAATTAGTACGACATTTTAACGTCAATAATTTAATGCATAATAAGCAGTTTGGTTTTACACGGGGTCGCTCGACAACCGATGCTGGTGTTGAGCTAATTAAGCATATCTTCGATGCCTGGGAGGAGTCACGAGATGCTATAGGTATCTTCTGTGATTTGTCTAAGGCCTTCGACTGCGTTTGTCATGAAACATTAATCAGGAAACTACACTATTATGGAGTTAGAGGAGCGGCACTGGATTTACTTAAGTCCTACTTAAATGGTAGAATACAAAGGGTCGATGTGAATGGACAGCGATCACCGGGGTCATTGGTCTCTATGGGTGTACCACAGGGGTCAATATTGGGACCTTTCCTGTTCCTTATCTACATAAATGACTTGCCATTCCTTGTAAAGACCCACCATGATATAGTATTGTTTGCAGACGACACTTCACTTATTTTCAAAGTCAAACGACAGCAACAAGCTTACAATGATGTAAACGATGCTATTTCTAAAGTAGTAAACTGGTTCAATGTTAATAATTTATTGTTAAATGAGAATAAGACTAAATGTATTAAGTTTGTCACTAGTAATGTAAGGCATGTACAAACAAGTGTCATTGTGAAGGATGAGGAATTGGAATTAGTTGATAGTACAGTTTTTCTTGGTATAACTTTAGATTCTAAACTCCAGTGGGGTCCCCATATTGCTACTCTTTCGAATAGACTGAGTTCTGCAGCTTTTGCAGTAAGCAAAATCCGTCAGTTAACTGATGTCAAAACAGCTCGATTAGTATATTTTAGTTACTTCCATAGCATTATGTCATATGGTATTTTACTGTGGGGTGGTGCTTCAGAGATAAATACCATTTTTGTTCTGCAGAAGAGGGCTATTCGAGCAATATATAAAATGAACCATAGAGACTCACTGAGAGATAAATTAAAGGAAATTGACATCATGACAGTGCACTGTCAATACATTTATGAGAATATTCTGTATGTGCATAAAAATATTGCCGATTTTAAGAAAAATTGTGACATTCATAATATTAATACTAGAAATAAACATAAGCTCGCCGTGCCCTTCACTCGGCTCCATAAAATTAAAAAATCATTCATGGGTAATTGTGTGAGATTTTATAATAAACTTCCAAACCATATTACTGAGTTACCAGTTAATAAATTTAAGAATCATGTAAAGCGTAAACTAATTTCTAAAGCTTATTATACCACACAAGACTACATGAATGATAAAACAACGTGGGATTAATTGTGATTCGAAATGATTAATTATTTATTATATTTGAATAATGATGATGAAATGGACATTCCAATGCATGTATTTCCTTTGTTGTTTTTATTATATTTGTTTCACATTTAGAATTTATTCTAGAAACAATCTAGACTAGTATTTTTTATACATTTTTTTTTTTGTATGACTGTATTTTGTGAAAGTTTTAGTATTAAATTTGATCTATGAATTATATTCATTAGTATTATATATGGAATAATATTTACAACATCAATAAATTGCTCTGATAATTAGATTAAGATAATTATATGTAATACTGTCTTACTATTCATAAGTGCTTGTTGCTAGGCCTACATGAATAAAGTATATTTGAATTGAATTGAATTCAAAACCACGACGATTTAGGTCACTTTTCTGTGGAAAAAACACCATCTAAAATTAAAAAGGATTTTTGGTTCCCGAAAATGAAAAGATTTGTGTCAAAATACGTTAAATCATGTGTCGCGTGTGCTTGTGGAAAAGCCCCGTCTGAAAAAAAAGAGGGATATCTTCATCCCATCCCTAAAATTGAAAAACCCTTCCATACAGTGCATGTTGATCACTTAGGCCCATTTGTAAAAAGTACTCGCGGGTATTGTTATTTACTTTTAGTAGTTGACGGGTTCACAAAGTATTGTTTTCTGAAACCTTTGCGTAACCTAAAATCGACGCCTACTATTGCTGCGTTGCAAGACATATTTACCACCTTTTGTTTCCCTAAAAGACTTATATCAGATAGGGGAACTTCCTTTACCTCTGAAGAATTCAGAAAATTTTGTGACAAAGAATATATAAAGCACATATTAAATGCAGTCGCGTCACCTCGGGCAAATGGGCAGGTGGAGCGCTATAATGAGATTCACGGAGAAAACAAATGGGATATGGAATTAGGTAAGATTCAATGGGGTCTTAACAATACTTTAAATAAGGGTATTGGTAGAACCCCAGCGGAGGCTCTTTTTGGGCAAAATTTGTTTCATGGCGGTGAGAATATGTTTGATGATGTGTTTACAAATACTAGAACCCAGTGTGAAGATGTCGCACAAACATACTTATTCTGTAGGTGATCTTGTAAAAATAAGAAAACAAGTCGTGCAAAGTGAAGGCCAGAGTAAGAAACTCTTGCCTCTATTTTCAGGTCCCTATTGAATAACTAAAGTTCTTGAAAACGATAAGTACGAAGTTTCTAGTATTCCTGGTTCAACTATAGGAAAAAAGAATTATTGTAACGTATGGGCAGTCGATCAGATACAGCCCTGGATCAGTGCACACGTACAAAATGCCAGTTCAGAAACAGAAAGTGAAACACATAAGGACTAATTGTTGTGATTAAATTTATAAAACTGTTGTCTGAGATCAGCTTTAATAATTAAGATTTATATTCAATTGAAATATTGCAAATGTTTAGCATATACAATTATACATACTTTCAAACGTTATACTTAGATATATAATATATTAACTATAAAAAGTGGTATTTTTAGTATAAAAAAGTGTCATGGCTGTGTGTTACTTATGGCATTCTGATGAAGTCCACGGTGCAGTTAAGGCTGGAAGTCGTTGGGTGGCCAGATCAATTGTGAACTGGTGAAGTCCACGGTGCAGCTGGAGCTGGAAGTCGTTGGGTGATCAGATGTAATTGCAAAACTATGTTAATGTTGGATATTGATGAGTTAAGTCCATGGTGCAGTTAAGGCTGGAAGTCGTTGGGTGGCCAGATCAATTGTGAACTGGTGAAGCCCACGGTGCACCTGGATGCTGGAAGTCATTGGGTGGCTGGAACCGTTGGCAGAGTCCATAGTGCGGTGTCAGTATTACTAGAACTTTATGTATAGAGTGGGAAATGTGACTAAATGCAATTGGGTTGTTATTTCATCTGTTAATTAATGTGTAATTTGTTACAAATTATCATGTGAACACTGTTAATTACTTTATATTTAGCATTTTGTTTAGGGAGAAACAAATTTCTATCAGGAAAGCCGACTGATAGATATTTGCTAAAACTGGTCCAAATACTTTCCGTAAACGTTGACAATGAACTAATTGAAAAAGTGTTCAAAACCAAATTTTTGGGAGTGACGATAGATCGTAACCTAATCTGGAGAAGCCACGGAGACTGTGTTTGCTCAAAAGTTAATAGCTTCATATTTGCCATTAGGAAATTAAGTAAAATAACTTAAAATTAGGTTCGGAAATACTACGTATCCGGTGCCATGAGTGAAGATGATATGTAAAGAAATTTAGAAATAGAAATCTTTATTGCGAAACCATGGTACATAATAGCTGTTATATTAGAGTGTGAAAACACATGGCACCCTGTTAGGGCATTGCAAATAATCTTACATCTAGGTATTCTAGTTTCTATCATGTAATGTTCTTAATTAAATATAAACAACATTGTCTAAACTTATTAAAGAATTAACTAAGAATTAAATAGTCGTACCTAAATTAACATTTCAGTACACAAGGTGTTAATTAAGGATATATAATATGCAATAAGGGAATATCATTAGTAATTACAAAATAAAGTTATCTTCCATGAACTCTTGGACGGAATAGTATGCCTTCTCCATTAAAAATAATTTTAAATTTGATATGAATGACTTTAAATTTTCTGTTTCTAATTTTGTTGGGCAGTTTGTTGTAAACCTGGATGGCCCTGAAATAAGGGCCTTTTTTGTAGATGTCTAAAATTGGTTCCGGGGGTGAGAGCTTATTATTTCGACGTGCACTTTTACAATATTCAAATAATTTTATATTCTTTCGGACAAAAGTTGAAATTTCTAGAATGTAGAGAGAGGGGAGAGTCAAAATTTGGAGGTTGGTGAAATGTTTCTTGCAACTGTCGGTTTGTTGTATATTAGTTAGTATGCGGAAACATTTTTTTTTGGGCTATAAAGAGATCATGAGCGTCACTGCTATGACCCCATAACATAATACCGTAACGTAACCAAGCTTGAGCGTAACAGTGATATGCGGACAAGGCGCACTCAGTGTGAGTGTTTGACTTTAGAATGCTCAGGGCAAAAAGGAAAGTAGATAGTTTTGATTTTACTTTTGATATATGTTTTGTCCAGTTGATATGAGTGTCAATAGTTATTCCTAATAAAGTGCATTCTGTGTCTTCATTTATTTTTAGATCCTGCAACAGCGGTGTTAAATCGGTAGGCTTTTCATACAGCCTTACACGCTTAGGCTTGTAAAGCTTCTTTTTTATCTTATAATTGAAGATATATATTTATTTCGATTAACATTACTATACAATTTGTAGAATACACTATAAAACTTAAAACCTAAATCTAAAAATAAATAATACTAAACTTAAAATAAAATACTAAAAAATATCCCCCTGCGGCATGGTGCCGTAGATACTGGCAGCATTTCCTCGCTGTATTGCAAGACTAATTCTTTGAGCGAGGAAGCTGCCAGCTCTGCGGTCGCCGGTGACCTCTGCTAACCTTTTTGAAAGGTCCTTAAAGAGCTTAAGGGCACTTGGACCCCACGGGCCAAGGGTCTCGACGCCAAAAGGTATGAAATTGTATTCGGCGCCGAGACCCCTATATTTGGACATTTTTAAATTTTCGGCCGCTTCTGCCGCCGCGCCGACCTTAGCAGATGTGCCGTGGAGATGAGACGGGGCTAGGGTGTCTACACAAGTGGCGTCCCATACCAGCACCCGTCCCATCTTCCACGGAATTAGTGTCATTCCGTCCGGTCTCTTACCATCGTCTCTTAAAATGCCGGCGGGCTCAAGTAAAGCTGGCACGTTGACGCTGGCGAGAGACCGGCGGAGAATATCGTTGAGCGCGGCGTGTCGGGAGAAGCGGCCGGCGCTCCTTTGGCAAGAGAGCCCGTGGTGTCCAAGGACGTCGACGTTAGTGCCGCAGGGGCACCTATGTGGGGCACAGACCCGGACGCCGAGTCGCAGGCAGGCAGCAACGGGCAGAGTGTGCGGTTCCAGGAAGGTACCGGTATGTACCGACGGGGAGGCGTGTAGCCAGGCGCCGGATTCCCTAGCACCTGCTGCTAATAGTCTGGCGCGTGCTGAACCTGTACTGCGGCTTAAGAGAGAGTCGTAAATGATTTTACATTGTATGTCATCCCAGGTCCTTTGCGAATTTAGATTTTCGGGGAAATCCTTACCCGGGCAGACAATGGACCAGGCGTTTTTAGAGTCCGTTAAGCCAGCAATCTCGTAGTTTGAAGGACAGGCCCTTAGGATTTTACCTACAAGAGTTGCTGAGCTATGGACGGAGGATAAAAACGCCGGGGTAGAGACACTTGAAATTTTGCGGATCCCTAACCCACCGTGACGAATGGGAAGGGATGCCTGGGTCCAGGACTCTTCGCTAAACTGCAAGTTCAAAATAGATTCTAAATTGCTTTTGATCAAGTCGTCAAGTGGTGTTAATAAATTTTGAAATTTTGAAAAAGGGCAGCAGCGAAGTACGTACATTAATTTTGGAACAAAGAGGCAGAATTTAATTATAGATAAAGCGAAATGAGGGCTAATTTCGAGAAGACGACTTTTGTAATTTTGAAATTTAGAAGTAGTATCGGAAATGAAATTTGGATAGGATTCTTCAAAGATGGGGGACCCTAGGAGGCAAAGAGAGCTTTTGTCTATTATTTTAATATTTGGCGTAAGTAGGTCAAATTTTGGTTTTATAACCGAAAAATTTAAGGAGGCGTTTTTAACAAAAAGTTCGCATTTGCTATAGTTTAGCTCTAGCCCAATTGCTTGAAATTTTAATTTTATCGTCGAGAGGTCTGACAGTACGGAATCGAGGTCGCCTCCGAGGGTTCCATCATCTAAATACCAGACATTAAATTTTGATTTTAAATTTTGAATAATCGGATTAATAGCCAAACTGAATATTGCCGGCCCGAGAGGATCACCTTGCTGACAGCCGACTTCAGAAGATAATACATTTTCGCGATAGATCAATTTGGTAGGGTCAGCATAACAATGCAAGAGGTAGTTGTAAATTTCCGGAATGTTGTTTTTTTATTTCAGTCAGCAAGGTATCCCTGTTTACTGAATTGAAAGCGTTCCGAACATCAATTTTGACCAGCACGTCACAGGATGAATTTGAGAGGTATGTGCGTAAGGCATGGACGGCTGCCTCACAACCTCCTTTTATGCCGAAACCGAGCTGTACAGGTTCAAAAAGTGGTTTTAATTTGGAAATTATGTACCTGACTGCAATTTTGGAGGCGAGACGTCTGATAGTAGAGCCAACGGCAATCGATCTCACCCCTCCGTCCTTTTTGGTGAGAGCGATGAGATTTGCCCCGTATAGAATCGGGACTATTTCCGGATTCACGTGTCCTGTGTACATGAGGTTGATTAATTTCGTAAGAGAGTCGACAAGACGCTCACCAGCATCGCCCACACAGTGAGATGTAAGCTTCTTTTGTTTTTAAACGTCAAATTGTGACACAACTATTTGGCCTCTATATCTACTTGGCCTGCAACCCTTCGTTTCCCGGCCTCTATGGTAATGTACAATTCCACGCAAGCGAGCCATATGTCAGCCCTGTACTTCGTTACAGTATCGTTTTTTGGGGAAACGGCGTAGAAAAGGAACGAATATTTGTAACGTAATACTTTTTTACGCAAATATCATGACTACGTAGAAATCTGAAGAACAAATTAGGCGCGAACTGGTAGCACGCCGAGGCACAAAAAAAGGCTATATTGACTCATCAAAAACAAGATGGACTCGTCCCATATAAACGATAAAGAGATGCTGCAACTGTTGGTTGTAAGGGTGCAGGTGGGATATGGTGAGTACGTGAATCTGTGCTTAGAAATAGGTGATGATGAAGATCAAACACCAACTGAGACTACTTATTACGAATGCATTGTCGCGAATGCCGTAATAGTCTTAACTCTTAACTTAATTTAGTAATAGTCGGTATACAATACAACCGTCTATATAATGACATATTTTATTTCAATTGATAAAGTAAGCTTGAGTAATGTTAAAGTTCCTTGTCCTCAATACAGAAATAGCGATAAAAGTAAGCCGCGGGATATTGGACGACCCACAAAGATAAACAGCAAACTTCCGCATGCGGTCGAAATCTGTGCAAATAATAAATTCAGAAGCTACGGTAGACACGAAGTACAATGTCCATGGATAAATCAAGTTTTAAGATTGTTATCTTAACAGTCTCTTGACGTGAAACATGTATTTCATACACTTTTTTATTTTTTATTCTTTGACACTTGGAGAACGTTTACACCTCCAAATCTTATTAATGGGTATTATTATCTTTCTCAGACCGTGGGGACCTTATACATCGCCAAACTTAATGTATTAATCGTGGAGACTACACGTCTCTGTAATATTGTATAATATACTTGACTAATTGTATACATACCAGTTATGTATTCCATGATTCTAGACTCGATTTATTTAGTATAAATTTCATTTTAAATATATGTAATGTATGTAAGCGTTGAATTCAGATTCAAATTTATTTATTACACATCATACGATTGCATTACAAATAACATTAATGTCAATTTATTTAGCCTTTCGTTAATTATTCCCTTCGGCCGCGTACGCAACCAGAGCTTCGTAACCAGATGCGATCGAAAACTATTTCTGCCTTGTACGAAACCGGTTGCGATCAAGAACTAATTTCGTCTTACCCGTAACCAGTTACGATCGAACACTTCTCGATCTTATACGAAACCAATGTCTGGGCCATCTAGCTATAGGTTTTTTTTTTAATATTTTGTCATGATACTCATGATAATTTCTTATTCTGAATGTCAGTGCTCCATGTCTCTTAAGCCAGTGTCTTTTAAGGAACAAGGTTACATTGTATTTGCCAACAAAGTATTTGAATATTATCAACTGGTACAATTTTTGTGTTCTGATTTTTGACTAGATATATAACGTGTACAGTACTTATACTGTATAACAAGGTGTATAAATATAATCTTAGCTGACTTTATCAACGGTCGAAAGGTTTCGTACAACACAGAAAAGTGTTCGATCGTAACTGATAACTAGTAAGACGGAATTAGTTTTTGATCGCAACCGGTTTCGTACAAGGCAGAAATAGTTTTCGATCGCATCTGGTTACGAAGCTCTGGTTGCGTACGCGGCCGAAGGGAATTTATTTTCCTTTTTCATAGCAACTATAATTTCTAATTATCTTTTTTTCTTAGCGTGTACGAATTTGCTTCACGTTTCTTCATTGCTTTTGTATGTATATGACTGTATGTGTCTCTGTGTTTGTATCTAATATCAGCGGAAACGGAATTGTAAAACGTGTACCTAAACAATATTGATCCTATCAAAAGTTATTGTATTACATCAGGTAACATTTACGGTATATAACGCTGGTGATGTTTCCGGTTTATTGAATTTGAAAATGGAAAGGGATGGGTACATCTCCCGTACTGCATTCTGGGCTCCATATCTGCCCCCATATAGCTATCAGATCGAGTTTAGGATCGTTTCCGTAAATTTCGAGGATGAGCAATTAATTTTTGGGACCAACTTTTTACGACAACTTTTTATTGACACGATGCTTATTCCTTATGTACAAATAAAATGCGGTTGTTACGTGATCCCGCAGATACCGGTTTGTACTGAGATATTGTTTCTCGAATTTTATCTACTAAATTACCGTCATGTCCCTACATACCTTCCTGTCCCTATAGACCTTTTATATCTTCGCCAGGAAAAGACAAAAAAACAGGCAGCATTGGGTTCACCCTCTTATGTTCAAGCGCGATACTCGGAAGGGGCATTTTATACACTATTTAATAAACTACATGAATTGCCTATGATATTGTATAACTATTTTCGCATGAATGAAAATGTGACT
The DNA here is from genome assembly GCF_033807575.1 of Cydia pomonella. Taxonomy (NCBI): domain Eukaryota; kingdom Metazoa; phylum Arthropoda; class Insecta; order Lepidoptera; family Tortricidae; genus Cydia; species Cydia pomonella. The sequence continues at coordinate 20,190,141 of NC_084716.1, read as the reverse complement.
AAAATTATTTCCAGGCCCGTTGCGACGTGAGAGACGTTGTGGAGACGACCGAGCTCCCCCAGTTCTCCAGGATTCTTGGCATGGACGGTGAATGGAGTGCGGACGTGTACGTTGTAAAAGAAGGACAATATTTAATTTGCCACCAGATAGTAATGCTATACGAATCCTCAAAATGAAAACCTGTGCCCTTCTATTCAAATACGGTGAAAACATCAATGTACACTAGGTGAACCCCCATCAGAAAATGATTTTGTAAATGGTTATAATGAACTGTAAATAATGTTGTACCGTAAGGAGGGGCTTTTTGGCAACCATGGGGCTATTTAATTTTTTTTAAAATAAAAGGTTTGGTAGTTTATAACTTTTGTTTTACTGGTAACACAATTTTATTTTTATCGTCTGGCAATACTTCAACTAAAACCATAGTGGGGGACGAAATTTTGAGGTTATGAATCCATCGTGAGTGCCGCAAAACTAATTTAGGAAAAATCGTCATAATTGTACTTATTTATGTGTGGCCTATTTTTGGTGTGTTATGGGAAGTTTTTGGAGGTAAGTTGAATATGAGATTTGTCACATATTGTACGTTTTCTTGTGATTCTAATGATTTCTACCGGCGTTTTCTAACCTGTTTAGATCGCTATGTTTGTTTAGTATTTATGAAATGGGGCTTTTTGAAATAATTTTGGGGTTATTTGGAACAGAATTCCAAAGAGCCCCCTTCAAGGCTGGTGATAGTTTTGCTAAGATTATTGGTGGTGTACCAAATAACCCCAAATGCAATTTTCGAGTATTTAAGGGTAAGTTATATTTTCTTGTTTCAGTTTTAAACCATGGTGCGTACATATATATATTAGAAATATACAAACACAAGAAACGGAAATGCATATCTGCCATATCAAAACTACGACCTTGAAAAGCTTCAAGAAGCACTAAATTGTGTGAAGGATGGGAGAATGAGCTTAACTCAGGCAGCGAATACATACGGCGTTCCAAAAAGTACGTTGAGTAGGAAAACTCGAAATATTAATTGTACACAAGCAAGCGCTGGCCATCCGACACTATTTACACCCGAAGACACTATTTACACATCTTCCTTAAATTCATATTACTAGTAGGAGAATGGGGGTTTCCTTTTGACACAATAGATCTTCATGTTTTTGCCCAGAAATACCTTAATAAAATTGGTAAAAATATATATGGGCTTGAAGACAATTTGCCCGGGGTTGACTGGGCCCGTAACTTTCGTAAAAGACATAGTACACCAGTTTTGAACCGCAAATCTGCGAATATCTCCACAGATCGAGCCAAGATAACGTGCCAGGACATAGATGATTTTTTGAACATTATACTAAAACTGTTGAGGGGGTTGCTGCAGACTGCATCATAAATTATGACGAAACAAACCTTACTGACAGCAATATTCACTACAACGTAGTTCTATTATTCTATGATTCCGGCTATATTTGTATGAACCAGTGATTTTATGCGTCAGTCATTTTATATCTTATTTACTTCCCCTTAAATTGTTCCAAATATATCCCACATACTTCACTAAAGGTTTAAAGGAATCACTAAACTAATTCCAAATAACCCCAAAGGACCATGGGCAAATTTGTATGGGCACTGTCCCCACCCACCAACAGAAACAAAACATGTCTCATTCAATAGATCTTGGCAACCTGATGATTTGTTTGTTACTATGACGAGGATCGCCCTATGCATGGGGTTTTCTTGGAAAACTGTATTTTGTTTTTATATATTTTTCGCTCATTTCATTGAAAGTTGCAGGCAGAAGGTTATAGAAACATTATGTTACTGGCAATAATAAACAAACTATGTGTCTTAAAAAAAGAAAAACAAAAATTCGCTTAGAGATGTATATTTTTTATATCTACAATATCTAATACTACTTTACATATTAGACATATTATCACTTATCACATTGTTAACTCAAAATTCATCTAATATTACATTACTTAAGAGGTCTGCTGGCAGAATAAAATCAGTATGCCTAATGTAATGATACTCTGATAAGAAAAATTCAGAAATAGATGTCGTTCGGGTACTATTTAGAATAAAGGTTTGACATTCATTTGCATTTGGCGGTTTTTTTTTTTCATTTGGTGGGTTTTTTTTTATCTCGCACTGTTATGGAAAATCGAAGATGTCTGGCTTAAATATATGTATGTATAGTAGGAACATTATTGCTATAACCTTCTGCAACGTTCAATGAAATGAGCGAAAAATATATAAAAACAAAATACAGTTTTCCAAGAAAACCCCATACATAGGGCGAACCTCGTCATAGTAACAAATCATCAGATTGCCAAGATCTATTGAATGAGACATGTTTTGTTTCTGTTGGTGGCTGGGGACATTTCTGCCCATGGTCCTTTGTATAGTTCCAGCAGACTGTTAAAAAATACTAATTAATGCTAAAAAGTTTAACAATTGCATTTAGACGTAGTTAAGCTTAATATATTTAAAAAACACATACTTATGAAAATTGGTTATTTTGGACGATATAAATAAAAGTCAAAATGACATTTGGCTATTAATCATAATCATTTATTTGCACATAAAAAGGATTTACATAAAGTGTTATAAAAGTTACATGTCCTAGCCGTTTTGTTAGCATGCAAATGGGCCCTTATAATACATAAAATTTGTACTACATAAGACTACCTTAAATTTACTTAATTACTAAATTACATTAACTTAAGTTAAACTAAACTTACTACTTTACTTAAAAAAAAGATATTTCAGCATTTTGGGCCTAAGTTGTTTTCAAACCTAGTATAAATAAAGACAATGGCACTATGATATATACGTGCATTGAAACCAATAACATTAGATTACTAGCCAAGCGAAACTTCAATAAATAATCTATGGAACGAGTCAAGGTCACGTAACGGTGCATCTGTCATCCCGATACATTATTCCGATTCGTTTAGCGTTTGTAATGTAGGATTGTCATCTTGCCCAATATGTTAAGACTAATTTTTTTTGTACCACCGACCTACTAATGGCTCTTTATCGTCGGCCGGCTCGTATTTGTAGTAAACCTTCATGCAAGCGACATCTCGCAGATCTTTTATTATGTAACCGTATCCCATGAATTCGCCGTACATGCCTTCTTGAGCCAGTTCATCCATATTAATAACGAAGTTCTTTATGTGTAATTCACCCTGCAAACAAAAACGATCTTAATTTATGATCAATGATCACTGATACTGATACAGTAGTATCAGTAATGGGCACTGTGAGGTATTATGTAAAGTGAAAACAACACTAGGTATCAATTTTATTTAACTTATGATCAGGTTTTCTTTACGTGACATTTTTTAGTTTGGAATCGCATATGGACTAGACGAATATTCACATAACTTACTTTAGGAACAGGGAAGTCTGGCGGGTCAAGCCCAGCTAACTCGAGCCCATATTTTATATTTTTTTCTGAGTGTGCTTTTACGAAACGTGGCAAGTTATTATCGGCCAGAGTCATGTAAAGCTTGAATCCTCCGTCTACCTTCTTGTAAATTACTATGCGAATCTGGAAAATATACAAAAGTTTTCTTTGAGTCACTTATCATAGGACTTCTATCATAAACTTTCAAGAATCGAAACGACGACGTGCAAAGCAAACAGATTCATACATGAACTAAAAATATACTTCTGTTTTAAATCTTCATCTTTTGTTTACTATGACATTTATACTCATAATATTTTCTTTACTCGTGACGGCTTTGAGGCTTGTTGTCTACTCACAAATTATTTTCCAACTACTAAGGCCAACTAAGGCCATGGTGACTATCCTCCTGAACCATAGCTCCATATATACATCTATGCACCTCGCAAACCTTTGAACCCAATCGTAAGGCAGCCGCGACAAAGGAGTCGTTAACTAGCAGCGTGCCTAACTGGGGGAAGGTAAAGCATGAAGCCATGCTCCTGACTCGCACCTAGATGCAACCTTGATCTGAGATCTTAAATCTGAGCAGACTGCCTAGCTTAGCAGATCTGCAACCACCTTCTTCCATAGGATGTCGTCCCAAGTTCTTTGAGTAGCATGACAAATAGAAGACCACTTGACAAATGCCTCGGCGGCATCGAGCAATTGCCACCATTTTCAGACAATATTCGAGTGACTAGTCCCAAAGTCCGATGTACCGAGGCAAGAAAAGCCACCACGCCTACTTCACGACACCGACGAACCCCAAGACCACAGTGACGTACCAGAAGACCAGCCTGGGCCCACTGTGTCACATTCAGATATACAGGATGTAACAAAAATAGTAGGGATCCGTTTAAACGCGAAAAATTTCTTCATTTTACGACGTGCTCCATAAAAAAAAATTTTTTAATGACATTTTATTCTTTTACCTAATCAGAACACGATACCGAATATACCCTTGAACGGATCCCCACTATTGTTGTTACATCCCGTATATTATATAGACTCCAGGGCTAGCTTAAGTGTGCCATCTATGTCTATATGTATGTGTGTATGTCTATGTTATGTGTGTGTGTGTGTACTCTTTGCCGAATAACTCATCACTTCTTTTGTATAATGATTAGAGAGGGTGAAGGTGAAATACTACTAACGCCAAAAGATTCATCGACGTCCACGCCAAAATAAGTATCGACGTTGAAAGCGTCGTGTGTGCGATTCAGTTTGAATCGTCGCACATGCATCGTCGCCGGATACTTCTCATCATTCTCGCAATCCTGGACGTTCTGTACCGACCATCTGCCCGTGCCCTGCAAACCAAATACACCATCAATTTTTCTGATTTACTCTAGGTCAAAAATATCGGCATCAAAATAATTTAGGATCCTCTCTTGTGACGAATAATTTCATTATAATTATTTGCTATGCTTATAAGGTTCTAGGACTACTCGTATGATGATGTTGAGCTATTCTTTATTGCCAAGTGTCTAATTACGTTATTCATAAACGTCCTTCAACTTCAACAAGTCCTTAATAATCGCTTGTACTTTTCTGTCATTTTGGCATTTTATTTGTTAGAAAGAGACCAAATTTTAAGGTTGCTAAGTTTTAGGTGTTAAATAGCCACAATACTTGGTGTACAGTTAAGCTTTAAATTTGATCGTAATTTTTATACTCACTAATATAAGTTGACCTAATATCCCGGGTATTGAAAGAACACAGAAAATTACGCCGCATATTGCAAGACGACAGAGCATTCTGCACACAAAACGCGAATGAAGCTACAACGTGATCGAATGTAAATATATTTGAACGAATACACGTGACAAGACAAATAACAGTGCTCTCTTGTAACCTGTCGATTTTATCTATTTATAGGGTTCTGGGCCAAAAAAGGAAAAACTATTGTGACCAGATAACACCGAGGTGATCATATGTCTTTGTTTATAATGTTGATTTCTTAGCAATTACTACTCCATTCTCAAGTGCTTGTGCCGTTTTGCGGCTGGGTGAACATTGATCACAGACGATAAGTTTTGACATGTATATACGGATTCCTCGGCGTTCACACGTATTTTGTATTTGTTTTGATCTATTGTCGTTCATCCGGAACATGCGCGCTTGCATTGCATAGCGTTTACAACGTGCACAAATACCTACCCGTGCAATCTATTGATAACATTTTAATGATGGCGAATATTATTAAGTGCCAAGTTAATTATTGGCTAACCATTCAGTTACAATGCCGAGCGAAATGTAAAATTGCTATATTAAAAGCGGGGATAAACTATTACCTAACATAACAGGTACTGAGATACACCATCGTTTGGATTTGAAAGACCTGACGTAAGTCATTTATAAATTCAGTTCATTTCAGTCCAGTGGGACAATTTAGCCAGTGTTAAGGTATTGAGGCGGCGATCATTCCCGACGCGCTACAGCCCCAACAACTCCCTGAAGGCGTTATTGTACTGGACGTGCCATGCTCTGTAGGCTTTTTTGGTGCAGTCACTCCACAGGTTGCACGTATATAGGGTTTGACAATACGTTTTGCACAGGGTTATTTTCACCTCCGTAGAACAACGCGCAAACCTGCAAATTAAAAAAATCGTCAGCCGGTTGTATCGCGGTGGAAAGACCGTCAGCCCGTCACATGAACTTGTAAAAAAAATTTTTTTTTCAGTCATTCTCCCGGTTGAAACTTTGTCAGGTGGTAGTTTGGATACTATTGTGCATTAAAACAATCTTCAGCCGGTTGTGTCGCGGTGGAAATACCGTCAGCCGGTTACATAAAAATGTAAAAAAAAAATTTTTTTTTCAGTCGTCGGTCATCGCCTCCCGTTTTAAACTTTGTCAGGTGGGAGTTTAGATGCTATTGTAAATAAAAACAATCGTCAGCCGTTTGTATCGCGGTGAAAAGACCGTCAGCCGGTTGTATCGCGGTGGAAAGACCGTGGGGTGCTACGGACAGGAAACCTCCCAGTGTGCCAAGTCCTTTCTCATTCCTGTTGATCCGAATGATCCGGGGGTAAGGGAAGAGATCTTGGACGTGAATTCCACTCCTTAGCCGTTCGCATGATAAAGCTGGATGCGTAGCGTTTAGTGCGAATCAGCGACAGAGTAACGACGTAAGGGTGAAACGCAAGTCCGCGTCTAGTCCCACGGTGGCAGAACGGAGATGGGGGATTAGATTATGTAATCCCATCGCACACTCCCCGAAATGTATCCTGTAGAATACCGATAAACAGGCTACCTTTCTACGGTTGGTACAAAATAGATTTTATATAATTGTAATTACAACAGTACACCGCGGCAAACAGGAAACCTAGTCAAATATACCGAATACTTTTAAGACCAAATATACATATTACTTACGGATTCAAAAAGTTACAAGTTACAACTCTCTACTTTAAATATGCCGTAGATGGTCATAACTCGGTAGACCTTCAAAATATAATAGCAGTCAGTTTCGGGCAATTTATGTATATGGAACCGCAATAACTTAGTAACAGATAATTTTAATATTTATTGTTATAATGGCCATAGTAACATACTCCTTTAAAAAAATCAAGTGCCTGTAGCTGTTACAGTTCAAAAGATAGAAGAGCCACTGTAACAGACAGACAGCGGAGTCGTAGCAATGGAAACCCGTAGATACTCTTTAGGTACGGAATCCTAAAAGCACTATTAATAAAGAAGTGTTACCTTGAAGCGCATGTAATGAAAGGGAATTATCAATTAAATGTCTGTAAGCTCGATAAAATTTTTTTGGTAAGTATCGTGTTATAGAATTTTATACAATTTCCCAAGAACGACTTTCTTATTGTAGCTAGTCTGTAAGGTGTTACTTAAAGCATTCCTGCATCTCTACACCACTATACCTATGGCTTATCAATATTCGTTCGGAAATTGTGTAAGTTTTCCCTTACAAACATTATTATTTCATATATGTATATATATAGCGACAGCAGAGTTAGAATATTTATTTCTTAGTGACTCACGAGACCCCAGGTTGTTAATTGAACTAATTGCCCTATTTGAAAACTTAATCTTCTTCTTCCTCGTGTTGTCCCGGCATTTTGCCAGGGCTCATGGGAGCTGATCCGCTTAACAACTAACCCCAAGATTTGGCGTAGGCACTAGTTTTTACGAAAGCGACTGCCATCTGACCTTCCAACCCAGAGGGTAAACTAGGCCTTATTGGGATTAGTCCGGTTTCCTCACGATGTTTTCCTTCACCGAAAAGCGACTGGTAAATATCAAATGATATTTCGTACATACGTTTCGAAAAACTCATTGGTACGAGCCAGGGTTTGAACACGCGACCTCAGAATTGCAAGTCGCACGCTCTTACCGCTAGACCACCAGCGCTTCCTTTTTGAAAATTTAATATTAAATCAATATCAGCAGCTGATCCCCGCAAAATAAGACCATAAGTAATTATACTCTTAAAGTAAGATAAGTAAATTAGCCGCGTTGTCTTAGAATTCTTCGAATGATAACTGCCTGCTGTAACAGGGCATGTTTTCTTTGTTGTGATGATTCGGGAATCCTTCATTCATTCGTCTTCTTTTAGGTGATGGTTCCTGTTCTCTACCGTCGTCATTTTCAGAAACAACATCCGTTTTTTGTAATTCTCTTAGTGGCATTCCCCGAGCTCGCTTAGAAACCACTTTTTCAGGCAATAGCCACTCCATATAAAATCTCAGTAGCTTTTCTTTCATGTTTGTTTCCCAAAAAAAATCATATCTATAAATAACTTCAGTTTTAAGAGCATTAGGCCGGCGCCCCACTGCTACGCACGCTACATCCACGGCCCACGTTTTAATACAAACCGTGGGCAAGCACACGAAATTTTGTATAGGAACGTGGGTCGTGTACATAGCGTGCGCTGCAGTGGGGCGCCGGCCTTATGTTCTCCACTCCACACGGCAAATAAACAGTTTTTTCTTTGTGTCACATGAAGCTGCCCTTGGATCTGATGGTACCAATTACTATTTTTATTGATAGTAAGCATGTTAAGGGGCTATCCAATTTTGTGGAAGCTAAAATGAACTCCAATGTAGTTACTATGATTTTAATATTTAAAAATGTACAAAAATGTAACGGAGCCGAGTAGGGTTTGCAATCCGAATAATCCGAATATTCAATTATCCGAATATCCGCCGAAAATAATATTCAAAATTATCCGAATACTAAACCGCGAATTATCCGAATAAACGGATATTTTGAAAACATTAATAAAATCATTTATAAGCAGGAAAAATTCAAAAAAAATACGAGAAAAAACACTAATGGCGTTTTATGTCCATCTGTATTGACCAAATAAGGTGTTTAGACAAATGTTCCATATTAAGTATTATATTTTATTAAATAAGTACCCGAATACCAACTTTCACATACATAAATTACATAATATATTGATTTAATCGTCGCCTGGTACCCACAACACAAGCCTTCTTGAGCTTACTGTGGGACTAGGTTGATTTGTGTAAGCTTGTCCTATAATATTTATTTATTTATTAATCTAGCAGACACGAATTGTTATGTTACTAATGTTACTATTATTAGGTATTTAAATGAGCAACGAAAACACTTGCAGATAAGGCGGATTTTCTACCTGCCACTAAAATAATTATTGGTATTACCTACCTACTCTGAAAGTCTGAACCGGCCGACACCGAACCCATTCGCTCAGTCAGTCAGTCTGTATCAATTACGTACAAAGGTAGGTTGTCTTGTCTGTTATTGTTTCACGTCGCGTCACGCGTGGTATTTAAAAAAATGTGATTTGCAAGTGAGTTTTTGTGTGACGAAAGATATGCCTCCTTACCAGGAAAAAAGTAAGTACGGTTAAATTTCTATACTAACTTTAAGCTATTATGTAATTTATGTGCGAAAAGTCATTATTACATTTGTGTCCATTGGTTTTATAAAATTAATCTGTTAATCGTGGGATTCGTGAGTAATACAAAAGAGGCGAGCAAGAATTGTTATTCCCCATGATTAATAATTTTAAAGCTATTAACTTAATAGTATTAAGCAACAGAAAACATCATTTGCTCAGCAACTTTTGAAAATAATGTGTAGTTTTATTTTTAGCACATTCTAAACTTCTTTCGATATGTAATCAAATTGAATAGGATATTTTTTATTTCATTGGCAGTGTTGCCAGTGTTTTACAATTTTAAATAAACTTTTTATTTGCACGAGTCGTCAAAAGAGTAAGGATAAGGATAATGCACAGGTATCAAGGCTAATTAGTGCCCTATCTTCGGCGTTGTCAATTGTCATGTAAGGATTCGCAGATAAAAGCTTAAAAATTGCTGGGGCAAAGGTATTTTAGCCAGACTATATTTCGATTGCATTTTAAAGCTTTATTTAACTAATAAAATAACAGTACAATTTTAAGCTAGGTAACTTTAAATTGTACAACTACATTGTTTTTATAAATTAGTATAGAGTTGATAACAAAAAGTGATTAATGAAATCTTTTGTCATAGATACGAAATTGAAATAATTGTAATATTCGTAATCGTAATAAATGTATTAAACATTTTACGCTATTTTTTAGACATTATTTATCTGTAGGCTAATGTTAAAATATTCTCGTAAATTTATGCAATGTAAATACAAGTAATGAAGTAAATAATCAATAAAATAATAAATGCATGTTAAATGTATGTATGATACACATTCTCTCAGCCAACTTAGGTACAACACGGTTTCTTTAAGATTAAATTAAGTAATAAATCAACGTTTTTATTTCAGATCGACATCCTTGAATTAAATGGACAGCCAAAATAAATATTATACAACAAAACAATGGATAAAACCAGCGAGTTTACGGAGTATAAACTTCCTAATGAAAGTGATAACTCAGCTTGGAAACATTTTTTAAGAAGCGTGGATGGACTCAAAGCAAAGTGCAAGATGTGTGCTAAGATATTGAAAAATTCACGATCAACAACACCGCTCCATAATCATTTAAAACTACACGGAGTTAATCTGAAAAAAAGCTCTGAAAATGCTACCGCTTCCACGTCGACCACGTCTCAATCTCAAAGGACTATCAGCACAGGCGAAACAAGTGAAAGTGAAGCTGCAGAACCACCTAAGAAAAAAACAAAATTAACCCATTTCTTCAAAACTGAAGACTGCATGGAAGTACACGTATCCAAATTAGCAGCTTTGGATGGGCTTTCGTTTAACGTTATTTGCACGTCCATTACTATAAGAAAACTTTTCTTAAAAAGTGGATATAGTTTGCCAAAGTCGCCCCACACTATAAAACGAATTATAGTATCACAAAGTGCCGAATTAAAACTGGCTTTGAAACAGCAACTCAATAAGATGAAGATAGAAGGCAGCAGCTTTTCAGTAAGCTTGGATGAGTGGACTTCATCGTCACAAAATACCAGGTACATGAACTTGAACTTACATTCTCCAAAACTGCCATCCGAAGGTTACAAAAACCTTGGATTGTTACAAATCAAAAACAAAGGAACTGCTGAAAACTTGTATAATATGCTTGAGAAGCAGTTAAACGATTTCGATTTGCAGCTCAGTGACATAGTATGCATAATATCTGATGGGGCTAAGGTTATGTGTGCACTGGGACGACGTACTACTGGTTTTCACCAACTATGTTTGGCACACGGTATTCAGCTGGCAATTTTCGACGTGTTATACAAAAAAAAATACCACTGCAACCCCAGCAGCAGAAACTTATTCCGGCTCTGACGTAGAAGCTTCAACGACAATCGACGATTCAGAAGGTGATAGCGACTTTGACCGTGAATACAGTATAGAAATAGAAGAAGAAGAAGGCCTGTGTATTGAGCAAACAAGGCCATCACCAATGCAACTGGTTGATAATTATAAAACTCTTATAAACAAGGTGAGGTCCGTTGTTAAACTTTTTAAAAAATCTCCGACGAAATCAGATATTCTTTATAGGAATGCCGAAGATGAAAAAAAGAATGTGCATTTGATTCTGGACTGTAAAACAAGGTGGAGTAGCCTTGCGGATATGGTAACAAGGTTTATTTTATTAAAACAATCAATACTTAAATCACTGATTGATATAAAGTCTCAAATAACTTTTTCTGAAGACGAGTTTCAGCAACTGAATGAGATTGCAGATTCGCTTAATATGATTAAAACCACGGTTGAGTCAATATGCCAGAGAGATGCTAATTTATTAACGGCTGAAATTGCAATGAAGTTCATGATTCAAAAACTATCCGAAAATCATAATCAGCTTTCGATGAAACTAGTAAAGGCACTAAAGGAAAGGATCGCTGAGCGGAGACTATCAGACGTAAGTGGCACACTTAAGTACTTACATAATCCCACAAATTTTTACAGAGAAGGTTTAGGCGAATATCCTTTTGAAAACCCGATGAACGACCGCGTAAAAGAAATTATAATAAAATTAAACAGTCGCCAAACACAACATCAAGAGATTACAGAATTACAGAGTCCTGAGCCTGACAATACCGAAACTGAGCCTATTCCTGGTACCAGTACAGGTTCTACTACGATGCCATCGAATTATACAATAAAGGATCAGCTACAAGCTGAAATAAACCGAGCATTGTCCGCAGGTGCTTCCACAAGTTCTCAAGAAACAAGTGATTTAGATTTAAACACTAAAATAAACGTGGAAATGGCCTTATATGACAGTGGTGGCCAAAGATCAGATAGTCTCGAACGTGCGTACAATTCACTGCGTACAATACCACCGACAAGTGTTGAAGCGGAAAGAGTTTTTTCCGCAGCTGGTTATTTATGTAATCACTTAAGGTTTAAAATGAAGGAAGACTCTATAGATGCTTTGAGTTTTCTCAGATCACACTACCAGGCTCAAAAATAATGTGATAGTAAAATCTATATTTTATCGATGTAATCACTACCAAAAATGCAACTATGATCTCTGATTAAAAAATAATACTTAATTGATTACTTGTGTAATTTGTATTGTTATTAATGTTACTAAACCAATCGTTATTTTGTATATTTAGTTGATTATTTATTTAAACCATGTACCTATAAGTAAATATAATTATTTTTAGTGCCAGTTACTAGCTATTTACCCTACTTACATATTATGTGTGTTACCATTAATATAATATAACATTGAAATTTATTTAAATCTAGAAATAAATCTAGTTTTACACTCGTTTTTTAAAAGTTGATTTTTTGTTTAAACTCGTTACTTAATCTCATTTATTTTTAATTAAGTTAAGTTAAGACACTGAGATGCATACTTTTTTATATTATTTGACAGCGAAAAGAAAAAACTATAGGACAAATCTTATATGTAAATATTGATATATGATGTGATTTATGATATTATTAAAGAATATAACGATCTCAGATTATACAAGAATGTTAAAAAAACAAACATTGATTTACAATTGTTATACTTAAAGTTGATTAGTTTTATCTCTAAATTGTATGTGATTTATTAGTATGTAATTATATTGAGCTAAGTTTCCTAGTTTCCAATTTCCAATTATTAAAACATTTTCTCAGTGTTAATTTTTATTATGAAAATTACAAATTACGTGGTGCGATAATGACAATGACAATATTTTTCAGGTTGTTTGTTACTTGACTTGTTGATTTTATGCATTACACAGCTTTAAATACGCTAATTTTGTTTTATTTTATAAAATACCAAAATTATCCGAATTTATTCAAATATCCGAATATTCGGATAATAAATATTGAAGTATTCAATTATCCGAATATTAAAAAACTGGGCGGATATTGCAAACCCTAGAGCCGAGCCATTGCCGCGGTGGCTAGTAAGTAACGTCGTCACTTCGGCTGCCCCCCGCTGGCACCTCACCCCGCGGTCGCCCTGCTGGAGTGGTACGCGACATGCCGGCGGACCTTGAAGTGTCGTCTTCAACTGCAGTGTCCACAGGTAAGGGGCAGATCTTGGTGAAGTCTCTGCGTAGCTGCCCAGTGGCAGTTTGAATTTCTGCGACTCGGGTAACACCGTCGCGCCCTGGGAAGACTCGTTGTATTCTCCCTAGGAGCCATTTAATTGGAGGCTGTTGCTTATCTTTAATTACGACGAGGGTTCCAATCTTTAGTTGCCCGTTCGTCGATTGCCTCCATTTAGTTCGGATCTGAAGCTCGCTTATGTACTCCTGTTGCCAACGTGCCCAGAAGTGCTGGCGTAGCTGCTGGATCTTCTGGTATCTGTCCACTAATCTGGTACGTGAAGTCAGATCTTCCTCTGGGATCGCTGTCATACTTCGCCCGATTATGAAGTGCCCAGGGGTGAGTGGCAATAAGTCATTCTGGTCCGAGCTAAGTGGGGTCAAGGGTCGAGAATTTAAAAGTGCCTCTATATAAGTCAGTGTAGAATACAAATCCTCATAAGTTAGGTTAGCTGAACCTAGTACGCGGCGCAAATGATGCTTTATAGATCGTACACCGGCTTCATGCAGACCACCGAAGTGTGGCGCTTGTGGAGGCAAAAAATGGAAATTTATTGATTCCGAGGTTATGGCCTCTGAAATGTCAGAAGCGTTTTGTGCAACAAAAGATTTGAGCTCGTTAGCCGCGCCCACAAAATTCGAGCCATTGTCGCAAAATATGTCTAAAGGTTTTCCTCTGCGAGCAATAAACCTCTTGAGAGCGGCAATAAAGTTAGCTGTGCTCAGATCACCCACCAGCTCGATATGTATGGCCTTGGTTTTGCAGCACACAAAGATACAAATGTAGGCCTTTATAAGACGACAACCACGCCCCCTACGGTTAGCCATCATTATGGGCCCAGCGTAGTCAACATTGACTTCCAAAAACGGAGAGCCTGGTTGCAGTCTTTGTTTGGGTAGATTGCCCATGATTGGAGTGACGGTACGACCACCAAAACGACGACAAGTTACACATTGGTGTGAAACGGATCTCGCTATACCGCGTCCCCCAATAGGCCAATACCGTTCCCTTATTGAATAAAGCAAGTGCTGAGGACCGGCGTGCATGAGAGCTTTGTGTTGACATTCGAATAACAATTTAGTTATACGATGATTTTTGCTTAATAGAATCGGATGAACCTTGTCATATTCATAATCCGAATTCGACAATCTGCCACCTACCCTAATTAAATTTAAGTCATTAGTGTCTATGTACGGGTTCAGTGACGAAATTGTAGATTTTTTGAGGGACGTTCCCGATTTCAACTTATTATATTCTGTGGGAAACGATTCCTTTTGTGAAATTAATATTAAATGTTTCAATGCATTGTCTAATTCCTCAGCACTAAGTGGGCCACTTCTTTTGTTGGCTCTGAAGCGCGTGTTGTGAATGAATCGTGCAATGTAGGCAAAGGTGCGTTGCATGCGCTTCAGATCTGAGAATTTGTTAAACGGAAATGTCTCATCAGTACTGGAATTGACTGCCAGGCATGTATTTTGAGTTTTAACTTCTGGTAAGTTATTAGTATTTAGTTTAGATTTTAATTGAGGCCATGAGTGCTCTGGCTGGGATAAAAATTGTGGACCGTTCCACCATAACTTGTTGTGCACTATTTCGTTGGCTGTCAATCCACGTGAAATGTGGTCTGCGGGATTTTCGTTGGTTGGAACATGTCTCCAAGCATGGTTAGCACAAGTGGACTGTATTTCGGCAATTCTGTTACGAATGAATGTTTGCAACTTACTTGGATGCATGCTCAACCAACCCAATACAATAGTTGAGTCAGACCACAGAAAGCAACTGTCAAATTGCAGTCTCATGGATGTCAAAATCTTGTCCAGCAACCGAGAACCTAATAGGGCTGCGCATAATTCCAAACGGGGCGTGGTCAATGGTTTAAGTGGGGCCACTTTCCCCTTTGAGCACAGCAAATTGACAGTCACTTCATTATTTTCGTTTGTTGAACGCACGTATGCACAAGCACCATAGGCTACTTCGGATGCGTCCACGAAGATATGTAATTGTAAATTGACAGGACTGTGACATATTGCGTGTCTAGGGATTTGTACTTCGTTGAGATTGTGCAACGTCAGCACAAATGCTTGCCAAACATCTTTTATGTCATCAGGGACAGCTGAGTCCCACGATAACTGGTGTAACCACAACTTCTGCATCATGACCTTGGCTTCTAAAACAGTTGGTGCGACTAAACCCAAAGGGTCAAATATCTTAGAGATAGTCGACAGTATGTTTCGTTTAGTGACAGGGCCTTTAAGGTCTATATTGGTTGTGATACACAAGCTATCGGAGATACTGTTCCAGGTAATGCCTAAAACTTTGGAACTATGCTCAGGGCATAGGTCCAGTTTTCCTTCGGCACCTACAACAGTCTTGTCATTGGCTATATTTTGGAGTACTCTAGTGTCGTTTGATCTCCATTTTCTCAGTGGAAAACAAGCACTATTCAAGACTTCTGTAAATTTGGTGTAGATCCTAGTGGCACCCTCTGCAGAGGAGCACCCGGAGATAAGGTCATCGACATAGAAATCCTTAGCTATGATTTCTTTTATAATAGGATCATCACACTCAATTGATAATTGTCGTAAACAGCGGATGGCCAGAAAAGCCGCCGACGACGTACCATAAGTTAAGGTATTTAATTGAAATATTTTTATAGGTTGGGAGGGGTCATCCCTCCACAACATTTGTTGCAAAGGTCGTTGCGATTCAACGACGCCACACTGGCGATACATTTTTGCTACATCTGCAGTCAAGGCCACGTCATGTTGTCTAAAACGCATTAAAATTGAAAACAAATCGTCTTGTATAGTCGGGCCGACTTGCTGCAAATCATTGAACGAGTAGCCAGATGATGATTTAGCTGAACAGTCAAAAACGACCCTTAATTTGCTAGTAATACTGTCACTTAACACAGCATGATGTGGCGCAAAATAGGTAATTTGCGACCTATCGTTATGTGATTCACTCATGTGACCTAATTGTATATATTCATGAATGAACTTCGTATAGGATTCTTTTAAGCTAGGGTTTTTTTGTAGTTTATTTTCTAAGGAAATAAACCTTTGTTTTGCTAAGCGATAGCTATCACCTAATAAGCTAGGTGATTGTTTGAGTGGAATGGTGAGTAAAAATCGACCGTCAGGTAAACGTGTCGTGTTTCGTACAAAGCTTTATTCACATTCCATCTCCTCTACACTCAAAGACGTAGAATCATTTGTTATGGAATCTAGTTCCCAAAACCTTGCTAATTGTTTTTGTATTGTGCAATTTTCTAAGTTATTTTTATTTTGTATTTGTGCATTTGTGATATTTTGTGCATGGGCGAACCCGCATATGTCCGTCATGCCTGGTATCGAGCCTCCTAGAACCCAACCGAGTTTTGTTTCATGCAAAATTAAATTTGTATTATCTAAGTCGACTTGCTCTGAGCCCAATAAACCCCAAAATACCTTGTTCCCTAGTAGGATGTCAATATTGGACCTTTCATAAAAAGTTGGATCAGCCAATTTGACGTTTTTGGGTATATTGAATGCTTCAATATTCATTGGCTCACATGGCCACGTCCTAGTTATGACAGGTATGACAGTACAGCTTATTTCAATAGAATAATCACTGTATTTTGATTTTAAATTAACCGTACAAGTTTTATTTAGGATAGATTCGTGTTCGTTTATTCCCGTTATCGAAATTAAAACTTCTTTCGTTTCCAGATTTAACTCTGTGCACAACCGCTCAGTTATAAAATTTGTAGTACTACCACAGTCAAGCATAATACGCACAGGATATGCGTTAGTGTTTGCAGCGCGCACGTCAACTATAGCGGTTGACAATACCCCTTCTCGCGGCTCGGCGCAAACCAGGCCAACAGGCGCTAGTGCGGTGGTCGCGCAGTCCGCCGGGCCAGCAGGCGCAGACGCGGCCGGTGCGGCCGGCACGGGCGCAGGCGGCGCGACCGCAACGGGCAGCGCGAGACCGCTGGTGCTAGGTACCGCAGTACTCGGCGCGTTGTTATCACGCGCAGTCGGCTTAGCCGAGTGCAAAATAGTGTTATGTTTTTTCCTGCAAACTCTGCACGGGCTTAAACGACACTTATTGGTAGGATGCCCGTGGCGGAGACAATTGAGACACAGATTTAAACCTAGGGCCCTGTTTTCCCTATCCTTTGCATTCAAATCTAGAAATGTTTTGCAATTGTAAATATTGTGAACGCTCGAATTGCATACAGGACACGATTTGGTATTATTATTAGTACTATTCGTTTTAGTAGGTGAATCGTAAGTGACCAAGGCTCGCGGCTTCTCTTGCCTAACATTTCTTTGCTCGAGAGTTTCTAGTAAATCGGCCCGCATCCTAACAAATTTGACCAAATCGTCAAATGTGTTAGAATCACCTTCTAACGTTAATTTGTATTTTTCCCACTCAAATAATGTTTGGGTGTCGAGCTTGGTACACACAATATATGTCAACAATGTATCCCATTTGTCGACTGGTTCCTTTAATATTTCCAAGGACTTTAGGTTTTTTATAAAAGTATCAATTAACCCACGTAACTGAAAAGCTGTATCTTTTTGTACTGCAAATACGTTAAATAAGGCTTTAACGTGATTAGATATAAGCAAGCGTTTATTATTGTATCTGTCACACACAAGCTCCCATGCAATTTGGTAGTTCGATGCACTAAATTCGATTGATTTAATCACGAGCGATGCACTGCCTTCTAAGTAAGATCGTAAGTAATGAAACTTCGTAATATCGGATAAACTAGTGTCATTATGAATCATAGATTCATACATGTCACGAAACTCCAACCATTGACTGTACGTACCATCAAACTTACTAAGATTTATTTCAGGCAATTTTACCTTTGTGTGCTTCACATCCGTCACCTTCATATCGGCTGGTGATGATTTAGCATTACTGACAGCAGGTCCCTCCGCCTCGCTCAGCAGGAGCTGGGCGCGAGCGATGCTGCTGTAGTACGTTGCCTCGAAAGTGTTCCTTTGGTTGTATTGCTCGGCAGCGTCCTCATGGGCACATTCTATCTGTAATTGTACGTCATGGAAGTCATTAAACACTAATTCCAACCTCGAAATGCGCAGCTCGAGCTCAAATCTTTGATGAGGAGTTAATTTTTCTGGTAATTCACTCAAATAGGTATTGAAATTAGTTAACTGAGCCTTACAAGTACCACGACGTTTAATATTTTCTTTTAAAATGGCTTCAGTCATTTTTCACCTCCAAAACGACACTGCAATGCAAAACAATTAAAAGGAAACGAATGTAAACAACACTTACTCGTAATTAGTAATTTTAGGTTAAGATTATTTGCACTATATTCTTTGTACGTTCTAATTATCTTTGAACACTAGTTGTATTAATTGAAAATATATGTTATATTCTTGTTTTATGCACTAAAAGTTAGGATAACTGCACTTTGATTACAATTGGCAAGAAATTTAGTTAATTTAGTTGTTATTACGATATGCCAGCGACTTAGTACTCACGGCGTAAACATGTGATTTTTTACCGTTAGCTGCAACAAGATAACGATGTTTAAGTAGATATCTATAGTTGCACTTTATGAGGATTTATATTTAATGCACTGTTATGTACGTAAATAAGGTATGATTTACGTTGTAATCTAGTTTTTTAGTAATATTTGTGACACTAGTCATTTTGAAATGATACCTAAGTAGGCACTTATAAGAAAGGGAGTGGATTGGGAACTTAGCTGGTTTCTAGTAATCCTGGGCTTCTGGTTCCTTAAATCCGTCCATGTAGGCTTGTAGATCCCTTCTTGAAAGTATTTTTGGTGGACTTAGCTTGTTTCTTGCGGCGAACTCGACGTAACTTAGCTTGTAATTTCGAATAGTTAACTGCGCTGTGACAATGGCGGTGCACGGACACGTTGGCTGGACAGTTAATTCGTAGTTACTCGCTGGTTCTTTATTTGTAGGCTCGAAGACCAATGTTAAGGGGCTATCCAGTTTTGTGGAAGCTAAAATGAACTCCAATGTAGTTACTATGATTTTAATATTTAAAAATAACCGGCCAAGAGCATGTCGGGCCACGCTCAGTGTAGGGTTCCGTAGTTACTCTTCCGTCACAATAAGCTAAACTGGAGCTTAAAGTATAGTAAATTGTTAACCAAGGGATGAAACGGTACTTTTCACCTGAGTTAAACAAATAGGCAAATTTGCATAATCAGTACCTAATTAAAATAAGTCTTTTTACTATGAAGGGAAAACTTTTTGCGATAACTCAAAAACAGCTAAACTGATCATGTCCGCTATAGTTTTCATTTAATGTCTTTCTTAAGCTCTACTTCCACAATTTTTTTCATATTTTTTGGACCTATGGTTCAAAAGTTAGAGGGGGGGGACACATTTTTTTTTTTCTTTCGGAGCGATTATCTCCGAATATATTCACTTTATCAAAAAATGTTTCTTGAAAACCCCTATTAGTTTTGAAAGACCTTTCCAACGATACCCCACACTCTAGGGTTGAAGCGAAAAAAAAATTTCACCCCCACTTAGGGAATGCAATAACCGGGCGTTTTTCATTACCGGTAATTTACCGACGCGAGGTCCCACTAACCGGTTAACCGGTAAATTACCGGTTATACGTTTATGATATAAAAAACATTGATTTTGCATTATTATTGATTGTGTCCTTATTTTCGTCAGTAACCTTTAAAAGTAGTCAACAGCACGTTATAGAAACATCGACAAAACAAAATAATGAAAATAAACTATAAACATTAAACAAGATATATTTACTAATCATATTAAATAAAAAATCAAACATGTATCATTTCAAAGCGAAATGAACTTGTACATTAAATAAGCAACATTAAACTTTTTGATTCTTTAAAAATCGCAGTAATCAAAGGGTAACAAAAAAGCTAAGTCGTCATTTAAATGTCATACACGTTTGCATTTACACATCTATCAATATAATATTGTTATTAAAGTAACTAAAACCGTAATCAACATTCATTAAAATCTAGTAAATATAAGAAAAAAAATATATTTAACAGCAAGATTAGTTTCATATCATTTTAACACTAGTTACTTTAAAATTGCACTTTAAGAGGCCGTTATCGATTTTAGTCGCAAAAATGTCAAATTGATAGATTAAGCGCATGAAATTGTACACCTTTTGTTAACTATTAAAAATAACAAGTACTGGTTTCTATTAGCACATCTTGTTATCTTTCATTATAATTTTTTTTTTTTAAACAGACTCACTTAATTAGTAATGATTTTTTTCTGATGGACGTTTAGGTAAACGCGCGAAAAGCAGTGATTTTGTCGATCTTATTTGTAAATTTCGTTAAGTTTGGACTGCTAAAAATGGTAATTTTGTATTACACATATCCTGTACTTCAACTTTAATAAACTACATTTTTGTTACTATAAATTTGAAGTAGTGTAAATGAAAGTTAGACGAAATCATATTTCTCCAGAAATTACTTCAAAACAAGTGACAATTTCTCTGAAAATTGACTTAATTTCAACGTAATTTTGATACTTAAACAATCTATAACATTTGCTGAAACTGTTCTTATACATCATTTTGTATAATTTACTACCATAATTTATATGAATTTTTAAAAACTATCCCTTCTCGTCACCTATTACCGGGGACGCACGCTTGCGACCTCATTATTAAAAGGCAAGATGAAAAAACGTGCTAATAGAAACCAATACTTGTTATTTAGATATTACGTAACAAAAGGTGTACAATTCCAACGACTAAATCTGTCAATTTAAAATTTTTGCTCTAAAATCGTTACCGGACTCTTAAGATAGGAGTTGGAATCCGGAACATGTCATCATCAGATCATTCTGTTAATTATATATAAAATATAGACGTTGCTTAGACATTCGTGAACGATATCTTGAACACAAGTAACCAGCGGTAGAAAATGTTCTTTCGCATTCCACACTTGTCTGACACTACAGACTAAAACAAAGGACACTGAACATAGTAAGGCGGATCGGGTAGGGGTGGCGAGAAGGGAAAGGGCGAGGGATTAGCGACCACTCATTTGTCACAAAACATTGCTTCCTAGTTCCTACTCCGACGAGATCATAAGATGCAGAAAAGTAAGTATTTTAAGTGTCTCTTCGTAATCGTAAACCGTAGTAATTGTTTTTTTTTGTAAGTACGAAGACATAGATGGGCTAATTCAACAGGTTGTTACATTTTTATTTGCCTATACAACGTTCGGTAAATTCCCGGTTACGGCTGGAAATTACCGGTATTTTACCGACTGTAATATTGGTCAAATTACCGGGTAACCGGTTAACCGGTTAACCGGTTAGCATTTCCTACCCCCACTTTACCGGTACCCTAAAAAAAATTAAATTTTTAGATTTTATTGTACGACTTTCTCGGCTTTATTGATTTATATATCCATGCCAAATTTCAGCTTTCTAGCACTAACGACCACGGAGCAAAGCCTCGGACAGACAGACAGACAGACAGACAGACAGACAGACAGACGGACATGGCGAAACTATAAGGGTTCCGTTTTATGCCATTTGGCTACGGAACCCTAAAAATGTACAAAAATGTAACGGAGCCGAGCCATTGCCGCGGTGGCTAGTAAGTAACGTCGTCACTTCGGCTGCCCCCCGCTGGCACCTCACCCCGCGGTCGCCCTGCTGGAGTGGTACGCGACAAGCATCTTAGTTTTTTTGTTGTACTTCCATATCTGTATTTTGTTTTCTTTTATTGATTCTTCCAGACCTTTTTTAAATGCAACTTAAGGACACTTTACTTCCACAACTGTGTCTTGGCCTATTAAGCCATCGAGTGTGGCACCAATAAACGGGTATTCATTGTCTATGAATAACCCGCAGGGCTGAATGATGACTTTTTCTTGAATAGCGAGTTGTTTCAAAGCGAGACTTTCATTTTCCACACCATGTGCGATCGCCGTTACGTTACTGAGGTTTGATTTATACAAAATATTTTCCACTAACTTTGCTTTGCTAGTTCTTCATTTATTCATTTATTCACTTAAATACAATGCAAGTTTACAGTATGTCATCACACCAAAGCACTTACACGCTAAATTATTAATTATACATAAAGAGAAAATATGTCAGTGAGAGAAATAGTCAAATAAGAAATTACAATTGTTTATCGTTCACAAAAAATAATAATAATACTAAATAAAGATAAATAAAAAAATACTAATAAAACAAATCATGATTCATTCAAATTATTTAGGAACTGTTTGGCAACATAATTGGGCAAATTTTCCGGCAAACATGTCAGCCTCCTCGTACTGAGTGAGCATTAAGTGCAGTAAAGATATTGCGCGCGCGGTAGGAGCGTGTCGAGCGTGGCACGTGCGAGCGGACACGCGCTGCAACAGGCCCGGTCGGCGGCGCGGCGCCACCGCCACGCAGTTCATATCCTGGGGGACCCTCACCGGAACCACCAATCTGATCCTCTCTAGCACAGCTGGGCAGTCCACTCTGTGGTGTACGACAGAAAGATAGTGGACTAACAACAACAACTTCCTCCTCATCCGAAGCGTGTCTTCGTTTTACTATCAGTCCGAAATTGGATGCCGTTATCATATTTTTTCGAAGCTCAACCCTGTCATCACTATCTCTCTGATCTAAAGTCGAACGTTGTATTTTATCTTTGTCTGACGTTAATTGTTTTAAATTTTCCAGAAAAGTTTCTTTAGCTATTGTTAGTTCTTGTTGGGATAAATCAGGAGTCTCTGGACGCCATAATCATTTTGAGCTGCATTATCTATCTTTAACATTCTGTTTTTTTTTTTTGCGGGGCCTCGCTTTGTTCAATGTTCTTTTCGCCAGTCGTCTATCTTCAATTTTTTTCAAAATTTGTTTTGTGGGGCTATAGCCTAAAATTCTTTTTTGAAGTAGAAATCTTGGGTGTGGGTTGTTAAAAGAAACAACTGCTGCATTGGAACGCGCTCGGTAACCACGACGGAATGAGAAATTAATTCTCTTTCTTCCTCAAGCGCTCAACTTGATTTGTGTCGACGTCTTCAAGCATACTTACATGGACAAGACTATTTGGATTATTGTTTGTACCCTGAACTAGTACAGTAGGCTCTGAACAAACTGACTTTGACTTCTTTAGAGCAGTGAGCAAACCTGCGAGCTATCATATTCGCTCTGACGGACAACGCTCTGCGCTCGCGCTCAATATCAGCATCATCTTTAAGGTCAGCATTCACCAAATGTCCTAAATATTTAAATTAATCAACGATTATGTGGGATTTCATTTCTTTTTGTAAGAATTTTATTTCTAAATTAAAAATAGGCTATAAATAAACTTAAAACTAATAAAAAGTAAAATTAAAATAAGAGTCTTATAAATAGAATATGTCCTCAAGCTCGCTACCGATGGGAAGTGTGCCCAGAAGGCTGGCCGCATTGCCACGTTGAATGGCAATGCTTATGCGTTGAGCGAAATATTGGCCAGCCTTCTGGTCACCTGTGGTGTCTATGAGGCGCGTCGCTAAATTCTTGTATAGCTGACGCGCGCTTGGCCCCCACGACCCTAGCGTTTCGACCCCAAACCATTTAACTGCTGGAAACGCTGGCCGGCATTTACCCTTAGTTGCATTTGTCACTGATATCGCCAGTTTTGCATTTTTATTGATGGTCACAAGATTTTTGCAATTAATAATGTGCCTTATTTTATTTAAAAATATAAGAAATAATTTGATTGATAATAATTTTGATTTAAATGGCAATGAAATTTCATTTAAAGATAGAATTGATGTGTACAACATTGATAAAAATAATAAAAGCAAAACATTAAGAAAATTTAGGGGAGTGCATCTCAAATGAAATAACTTCCAACAAATTAAAGTGAAACATGCTACCCAAGTTAAGAGCCACTCGGTCGGTGCCGAAATAAACGCGGCGAGAGATAGAGGGGAACTAAATAGCGACACGGCATAAAACACGGCTGATTTTGTAATTCATGTAAATAATTTATTTGATAATAAATAATTTATTTAATAATTTTTTTGCTAGGAAGCTTATTGGGGATGCGAGATTGGTAGAGGCTAGACTGCAGAGCCTAGAACACCGTAGAAAGGTAGCCTGTTTATCGGTATTCTACAGGATACATTTCGGGGAGTGTGCGATGGGATTACATAATCTTATCCCCCCATCTCCGTTCTGCCACCGTGGGACTAGACGCGGACTTGCGTTTCACCCTTACGTCGTTACTTTACCACTGATTCGCACTAAACGCTACGCATCCAGCTTTATCATGCGTACGGCTAAGGAGTGGAATTCACTTCCTGCAAATCTATTCCCAGTCCACTATAACTTGGACCTTTTTAAATCGAGAGTGAATAGACATCTTTTAGGTAGGCGTGTTCCATCCTAGACTACATCGGCACTTTCCATCGGGTGAGATTGTGGTCAAATGCTTACCTTTTCGGAATAAAAAAAAAATAAAAAATAATAATTTTATTTACAAAATAAATTCGACAAAAATCCTCACAAATGTGCTTTGACAAACAGTAATAATAAAATCGGCCAAGAGCATGTCGGGCCATGCTCAGTGTAGGGTTCCGTAGTTACCATTTTATCAGAATAAGCTAAAAGACGCTGATATCGCCAGTTTTTCATTTCTATTGATGATCACAAGATTTTTGCAATTAATAATGTGCCTCATTTTATTAAAAATATAAGAAATAATTTGATTGATAATAATTTTGATTTAAATGGCAATGAAATTTCATTTAAAGATAGAATTGATGTGTACAACATTGATAAAAATAATAAAAGCAAAACATTAAGAAAATTTACCCCAGTGCATCTCAAATGAAATAACTTCCAAAAAATGAAAGTGAAACATGCTACCCAAGTTATGAGCCACTCGGTCGGTGCCGAAATAAACGCGGCGAGAGATAGAGGGGAACTAAATAGCGACACGGCATAAAACATGGCTGATTTTGTAATTCATGTAAGTAATTTATTTGATTAATTTTATTTACAAAATAAATTCGACAAAAATCCTCACAAATGTGCTTTGACAAACAGTAATAATAAAATCGGCCAAGAGCATGTCGGGCCATGCTCAGTGTAGGATTCCGTAGTTACCATTTTATCAGAATAAGCTAAAAGAAGCTGATATCGCCAGTTTTTCATTTCTATTGATGATCACAAGATTTTTGCAATTAATAATGTGCCTCATTTTATTAAAAATATAAGAAATAATTTGATTGATAATAATTTTGATTTAAATGGCAATGAAATTTCATTTAAAGATAGAATTGATGTGTACAATATTGATAAAAATAATAAAAGCAAAACATTAAGAAAATTTACCCTAGTGCATCTCAAATGAAATAACTTCCAAAAAATTAAAGTGAAACATGCTACCCAAATTGTGAGCCACTCGGTCGGTGCCGAAATAAACGCGGCGAGAGATAGAGGGGAACTAAATAGCGACACGGCATAAAACATGGCTGATTTTGTAATTCATGTAAATAATTTATTTGATTAATTTTATTCACAAAATAAATTCCACAAAAATCCTCACTAATGTGCTTTGACAAACAGTAATAATAAAATCGGCCAAGAGCATGTCGGGCCATGCTCAGTGTAGGGTTCCGTAGTTACCATTTTATGAGAATAAGCTAAAAGAAGGCTATTAGTAAATATCATGTACTATTGTACATAAAATATAAGCATAAGGGATACCTATGCAGCGAAAAATTACTTATTTATTTCTAGTTATTTTACCGTTCTGTCGCAATGCATGATTTATTAGAGCAAGATCCCAGAGCCGCCAGAATATAGCCACATAGAGTTCATATAACGACAGACGGACATGGCGAAACTATAAGGGTTCCTAGTTGACTACGGAACCCTAAAAAATTAAGTGTGTACGGAATTTTATTCGGAGTAAAAAAAATTCGCTGACTTCAAAATAAAGATGATTGGAAAAAAGAATTCGAAATTGGAAAAACATCCCCCCTTGCTACGAGGGCACGATATGTCTTAACTAAACATATTAACCTCAGAAGAAGGACAAAACATAGAAACCGGGCAAAAATAAGAGCTTGGTAAAAGGTATCTTATTCACAACACGCTATTGCTTTTTGTCTATGAATGAATGAGACATCAATTCGCAATTACTTTCGTTTTTTTTTAGGCTTGTCACTAAAATGAACTGAGACAAATGTCAAATGGATGTAATTGGATGTAAAATAATCCAGCAAAATTAAATATATCATTGTTATTTCAGAGTAGGTCTCAATACGTAACAACTTTACGTAGTCGTATCATATTAGTTGAAATATTACGCAGGATTTCAGCGGTAATTGTGCTAATTTTTAATTACATTCTTTTTATTCCTGAAACATTGTTGAAAAACGTGCTGAGGTTTTATGTGTAATAGTTTGAAGATCACATACAGGAAGATGCGTATTTTCTTACGCAAGCACCGGTAACCTTTCATCGGTGAGTTTCTTTCAATTTGATGATATTAATTTAATATTAACATAAAAATCTAAATTATTAGTTTATGTAACTATCACCGTAATCAATTCTGGATAGACTTTTTCATGTATTTTCGAAATTTTCTGAGTATGTTTGCTGCATGATAACTGCTCGTATTAGATTATTACTTACTTTTTGATGCTCTAAAAAAAGCAGGCCAATTTTTACTACAGACATTGTCAAATAGAGGTGTGATGGCCAAATTAAATAAATAAAAATAAAAAATATAAATAAAAAAATAAATAAATAAAATAATAAAAATAAATAATATTCAATTATATCGCGGTGATTCATTAAGTGTCACACCAAAAATGACTGGACATTTAATGTTTTCTATAATAAAAATTAATACATCTTCTCAAGGACGCGCCTTCTCTTAAAAATAGTGAAAATACATTACCCCTATGTTTAGGTAGGGTAATATATTCTTTCATGGGGAAGTGAAACAAATACATTATCGCTTTGGTATACTATATTGCTTGTTAATCATCGTCTTGATCGCTGTCATAGTTGTTAACTGGTTCGAATTTGACGTAGAGCTGTAGGCACGCCACATCCATCCCGTCCTTCACTACGTAACAGTCCGCCTTAAATTCTCCGTACACGCTTTCTTTGAGAATATTGCTCATGTTGGCTACGTAGTTTACTGCGTGGTAGAATCCCTGTAAATATTTCTAAGCTAGAACCATGGAAGAAGACATTAAATGGATATCCTAGAATTTTTTTTACCAATAAATACGTACAAGAAGGAACAAAAAAAGGGGCTTTGCTTATTTGAGTCTTGAGTCTCTGACAGGCAACGTGTATTTGATTGAACGCTTTTTCACTGTTTGCACTGGTGCAGATAAACCCCATGGAACTAGAAGAACTTCTTCTGTGAAGAATATAGAAATAAGTGCCAATGAAAGATAACCACCAGGCAAAAATATTTATTTACAACGGTAACTCAGGTCATCCAAAGTCAATTGTCGGATGCCTCCGCACCTGACAATCCTGAAGAACGCTTAAAACTTCTTTAACTACAGGTGGAGCTGGTGTCGACATTTCTAATAAATTTACTACGGGACCAAATTAACAGGTGCTATGCGAAGGATATAGTAAAAGTATGCGCACTAACGGGAGTTTCAGCATATTAATAAAAGTTAGTCACCCGTCCGGAAACTATTCGCGAATAATGAGGCAACAAGTTCATAACTGACGCAAATACGAACCGTGAAGACAAGTTCTTTGGAGGAGTAAAACTTCTACTCTTTGGTGATTTTTGAAACTGCCTCTTATCAAACGTTTTGCTACACCTGTATTCTAACAGCCCGAATATCTCAATCCAGCCCCGCATCTGTGACATTTGTTCACGCTTTGCGAGCTGACTGAGAATACATTAAATGCTTTGAGAATCTGTGAGCTACCCACCCATCATTTAAGTTAAAATACCCAAGTGATGAGCTTGCAACAGAGAAGTCGTTAAGGTACACCTCACTAATAAGCGAGTAAACGCTGCTGTTTATTTGTTCCGAAACAAGAATGCTCGCATTCCTAAAATAAAAGCACAGGACCAGCTAATAAACGTCACATGAAATACAGATAATTTAAATTTATTTAAAAAACAAACATAAACAAAACTAGTCTGCTTTTGCTGTTGTAATTGTAGCACCATTCACAATCTCTCTGCTGAGCCTTAAGGTTGACTGGTAGAGAATGCCTCGTGGCATTAAGTCCGCCTTTTGTACTGTAAGGTTTTTTTCTTTTGTCTAATCAATACCCTAGAATTTTGAGGAGAGTGGTGTGATGACTGGTACACTAGACCTAAGACCACCGGATTATTTTTAGCTCATTTTCAATAGAACCGTTTATCTTAAAAATTAGTTTATACTTATTTTCCTCGTATTTTGGAAGTACAACTTACTTTCGGAATAGGGAATGTCGGCGGATCAATCCCAACGAACGCAAACACTCTCCTCGCGCTCTCTTCGCCATGTTTTTTCACTGTTTCAGCCAAGCAATCAGTCTTCCGAGTCGAGAAAGGTTTGCATCCACCGAACACCATCTTGCATATTTCTAGGCGCCCCTAAATAGTTGCAAACATTACAATGTGACTCCAAAGATACAAAAGTACTAACAGTACTACACTTTCGTGAAAAAAAACTTGTTTTAAAAATTTTCATTGTCATACTAGTTCCTAACTGTTACAGAGACGACCATAGCTAACTTTATTCCTTAGCAGTTGGACATCAGGAATTAATTCCATTTAGTCACGAGTCCTGCGCACATATTACGACTCGAGTTGAAAGAAATAGTCGTATTAGCAATAGTCATCTTGATATTTTCAACTCAAGATTTGTAATCTTTCGAAAACAGGTTATGGAAGTACTTTGCCATTCATCACCATAACGTTAGGTTTATATTATCTTATATGTGTTTCAGTCTGATTTTCCTGTAATCATTACATTACAGTGTAATGTATTTTAGTTCTTTGCTTTATTTTCCCTCTCTTCTTTGTACGAATTAAGTTTTGGTACCTAAAATAATTTAATTGCATTTTATTGTGTAATTTAGAGTAGTTTTCGCTCTTTAAATAGGCATTTCATGTTGAACATACTGCTTTGGATAGCATTCCCAACCAAAACATGTTCTTAAAACAATATTTCGTGTAATAAATTATATTTGTTTTGTGTGCCCAATAAATAGAAAAATAAATAATATAATAAAATCTGATACGAACGCCGTACGATTCATCAAGATCTTCTAACAAGGACACGTTGCCGTTGAAAGCGTCGTGCGTACGATTCAGCTTGTGTCGCCGCACGCGCACTCGCCACGACATCTCTGCGTCCTTTGCGCATTCTTGTACGTTCAGGATTGACCATGTGCCCGGCCCCTACAATAAGCATGAAACAAGAATCATCGGGCACTAACGCCTCGGCCACGAAACGTACGCTCTTACCCGGTGGCCATGGATCGGACACTCCGAGTATGCACCGTCGACGTAGACGCCGGTTATGTATGGCGGTCGGCGTCAGCGTCCAGCGTGCTTTCCATATAGGGCTTGCAATAATCCGCCAATTTTTATATCCGGATATTTCAAATACTTGTTATTTTACTATCCGGATTAAACGAATAATTCGAATACGACACCCCCGAGTTAGAGTTACAACTAGGACACTTAGACCGAATAACATTAGGGGCACCGCAACCGTAACACTTAACTTTTTCAACGACCTTATTTTCTACGCACTTATCACTTTTTTCACTTTTATTTAATCTTTCACAGTTATCTTTACTGTGCCCGCCGCGACGGCAATAAACGCAATACAAACGACGAGGCTTGACGTCAGGTTGATCGGAAGAAGACGGCGTACGCGACGTTGAAGCGTAGGTATCTTCGGCGGCGGCGGCACTTTGCCTAGCAACGCCGCTCGCACCGCTGGCGCGCGACCTTGCGCTATTCGGCGAAACGCTCTCTGCCGTGGAACTTTGACGATCGTTCGATTTTTTTGCCGCAACGGGTATATGATTTTCTTTGCGTGAATCTTCAATACTTTGACAATGTTTCAAAAGTATCTATGTTGTCTCTTTTTAACCGTTTTCTTATTCGGCGGTCTAAAAGTCCGAACACCATGTCTATTTGCACTCGCTCACTTAGGTCTTCTCGTGGCAATTTAGCTAATAACGCTCTGGCTTTGGACACAAATATTTCTGTGTTTTGTTCGCTTTGAACTAACGAGAAAAGCTCTGTGTATATAACAAAAGGAGGGCGGCGCTCGCCGAAAGCACTTTGTAGCTTATCGAGCGCATCTGCCCACGTCCTTACTTGTGATTTTACACCTTGCCACCAAACTCCTGCGTCTTTCGTGAGTAGCAGTGACAAACCGCGAACAGCATTTTCGTCCGTAATATGCAAGCATGACTTGTAACTTTCAATGTTATCAATGAAACTTTCTAGATGCTCTTCTTTGCTGCCGCTGTAACGAGCCGTACATTGTGCAAAGTTACCATTAACTGAAGCGAATGTAGCAGCAGCAGCGATGGCAGCCGCCGTGGCGTCGGCCTGTGACGGAGTTGAAGACCTCACCTCGCGAAGCAGTTGCTGACAAAACTCGTTCTGAGTTTGTTGCAAGGTGGTCAACATCGTCGTTAAGGGTTCCTGGTTAATTGTGATGTTCTCGTTGACTGACTCGGTGCTCCCGTGTGAACCCAACGAGAGTCTACCACCACGACGCCGACGTGTGAGAGGCATTTTCTTGAAAATCCAGACAAATCACGACCAGTAGGTACTCTTGGTGAACGCGCGTTCGAACTTTCCAGACCCAAAGACGTTGGGCGGCCAGAATATAGCGGGTGTAGGAAATAAGTAACAAAGAACGGCACTGAAGTTAGAAAAAAAAGTTTATTTTAATAAACGAACACCGTACTATAAAAACACAAAAAGTGATTACAAAATCGATCGGTCGTGGGGTCGAGTACGCGCACACGTTTATCCCCATCGGCACCTGCTACCGGACTAACTGCGCGCAGCGCTGTTGGCGTCCGCGCAATACTAAAACATGTGTTCGCGCAAGCGACCAGCATAAATTGACCTGCGGCTTAATCTGTCAGAAACCGAGCCGGAGGTCGACCTCGATTAGTTCTATTGGGAAGGCGCAAAGTTGGAGTGCCAACTACTTCCAACGAACGCGTAGGCGTGCCGTCTCTGTCACACGCTATACTGTACCGATTCAACGACCAATTGAACCTTGGTGGAACGAAGCGGTGGTATAGGTAAAAAACATAAGTAAGTCACCTGTTGTATGTAACTACATACAACAGGTGACTTACTCGAATACCCACGCACGTGACGTGTTCGAATAGACATTTGTTTTGTTTGTGTGTCTTTTAAACATGTATTGTCTATTCGAAAACGTCACAACTACATACAACTGTACCTCTAGTGTAACTTCCATTCGATAGCGTAACGTAACTTTCGCGTTTAGGTTAAGTCTCATTTTGTATGGGATTTTGAACAGCGCGCCAAGCGGGACGTTTTGGAAACTCAAAGAGCGAGTGTAAATTATAAGTACGTTTACTCAAATTGTCGCTCACGTTTACGTTTCGTATCGTATTTATAAGGGATTTTTTAAATCGTTTTTGTACAATTACTCGGGAACGAAAAGGTTTTCGTTTCCGCTTGCGGTTACCGGTTAAAGAACTATTCTAATGAGGTACCAGTTTATGGCAAATTAGTTTTATTTTGTGTTTGTGGAAAGAAATTAACCGGTTAAATTGAATATATCTACAAGATACAACGGCAAATATTGCTATCTTTTTAACATACATGCAAACGAGTTTAACCGAGTGTCTCCGAAAGTCGAGAGTAACAAATATTAGGTATATCGTTCCGGCGAACCACAAAAGCTCGTTTCCTCTTATTTTTGAAAAAAAAAACAGACATAGGTTACAAAAAAGAGGATACTTATTGGTTTTTAAATTATAAGTGCAACCTACATCCTGAGACAATTCCCACTAAGATTTATGAACATATTTAAGTGGCATTGTCCTCGGATTGAGGTAAAATAGGTACTAAACTAATATTAGTACGAGTACACTGACGATAATCTCTTCTTAACGATTCAATTCAATTCAATTCAATAAGCCTTTATTTAACAATCTTATTAACTAGTTTACAAAATATAATAAACATCTTATTTCCTAGTTTCACTTATCCTTAGTTTAAAAACTATTATTATATATCAATGCTCAGTTTCAGACATCGGAGTCGAGATTGTCTTGCTTTCCAGCATAGGCCTCCCCCAAGTTTCTCCAAAGTTCCCGATCATGGGCTTTCCTGTGCCAAGTGGCACCAGCAAGAGCTTTGAAGTCGTCTTCCCATCTTCGTAGAGGTCTATGATTTTTTCTGCCACCTTCTTAACGATAAGGAGAGAGAACTAAGTTTTTTAGTTCATGTTCAATCAATAAACCGGTCACAAATGATAAAAATATACCTACTTATAAATTTCTGAAAAGATTGGACATAAATAATAAAATATTTTTATTTAACGTTAATTTTATTATGGTCTTTTTAAAAAACTAATAAACGTGTTTTACAAATTATACCGAAGCGAAATGATTAAAAAAATGTAGGCATGTAAATTTGTTAAATATGGTATTGAGTGAGCTCAAACTTTTAGTAGCTGATTGTTGATTTCATATATGACTTATACGGTCCAGACAATATCGAGCAGAAGTAAACTTATACATTCAAGAAATTCATTAAATTAAATTTATAAGTGACATTTATTTATTCTAATTTTATAAGTGCCGTTCAAGTATTTAACTAATCAATCTGCATAATAGAATGACTGTTTCATTTTCTATTTTATAATGATATCATTGATTTTTCCTATCTACTACTCATTGTGGAGCCATCATCAGCAGTAAGCAGTAGTACCTAAAAAATGTTAAAATGTTTACAAGCCCTCGCATTAAAAATGGTAGAAATACAACACAAATTAATATTGACCTAACTGATAAAGTATTAAGGATGATATTCAAATGAACATCGAATCAAAACATCACCAAAGACGATGAAGATAAAACCTCTTTAAGAACGTTGATTATGAAGAAAAAAATGTCACAATTGGGTGAGATACGATTATTCCAAAGTAACCAGACTCGGATGACATTCAGTTTGACACATGTCATGTAAAAAGTTAATCGAGCAAACTACTGACGATACGTTTTACGTTAATATGCGAGTGTATTGCGCAACGTGACACTTGACAATTCTGAAAGTTAGCTCACTACTTTCATAGTTAAATTCTTTTCGCATGTTGGCAGACCTGGGTGGTAATCATCAAATTACGAAGTACAGTCCATGTGGGATCTTCCGGCGTATAAAGACCGCTACTTTATTTGTTCAAGCTATAGGTACGAGGCCAATGAGTAAAAGAGAAGCTTTAGAATGTCGAACAAGCAATAAACTTTACATTAACGTGGATGCCATACCAGTATGTACAGCAAAACCCTTAATAATGGTCATATAGCTGAGTACCTACTAATATTACCCGATGCCTACCTGAAGTCCGATATTTTTTCAACAGTTTCAGCACGCATCAAAAACTGAACTGGGGGCCTACCCAAGATGACAATCGTTTGTGCTGACGTAGCTATGTATCTCTATCTCACTAATATGGAAGAGAAAGAGAACGGAAAGCGTTTCGTTATCGTAGCAAACTATTGTCATCTCGGCTAAGATGTAATCCCATCATCTTAGATCGCTCGTTGCATATCTACTTACCACTTTACGTGGCCAGTGCAAAGCAAGCATGAAGAGCGTAACATATCATAATGAGCTTCGAGAAGCGGCGGCACAGAGGCAAGTAAAGTATTCTACAGGATACATCTTGCCGAGTTGTTTTTGAGTGCACATAATTTTTGTACACATAGATAAACTATACTTATATTACAAAACAAAATACCAACATGTATTGTTTATATTGGATACCTACTTCCAAGACCTGAAAAAATATTGTAATGTAGCGAACGATCAATTAAAAAAGGCGTATATTTTATTTTTAATAATTAACATAATAATAATTATGTAAATCTACAAACAATGTCTTATTAGGTACCTAGGGATAAAAATTTACCGAATAAGTCAAGCCTATCCACCGTTCTTCGGTCCGTAGCCTACTTCTCTCCGCTGAATGCTGGGAAGTAAATCTTCGTCCTCCTGATCCACTTGTATTTAAGCGTTTTGGGTAGATCAAGACAGGTAGGTAAACAATTACTTTGATGAAAAGTTCCATGCTGGAGGCAATTTGCAACACGGTAATCCATGGTGTTTCACATAGGTACACATCACATACATTATGTATAATTTTCATTTTCATCACACTTGCTCGAAAAAGATTTTATTTCATGCTGGCGTACTGAAGGACAAAGGCCTATATTGTTCCCGCGGGAGTTATGGATTGTGAAAAAAAAATAGCAATCGAATAGATCCACCGATTACCTTTATTAGGTATACCTCTATTTCTATTGTATTTTCATCGATGGTAAAGGTAAACAATATATACCTAAGCAAAGTTTTAGATCGATACGGCTATATAAAAAGTAGGTAAGAGATCTAATTATATTGTTACTACGAAACTTCCGATATAAGTAATTTAACGGTCACGGTTAGTTTCACTAGACTTAAATTGACCGGGATATAAACTATGATTACCTTTTATATTGTTTTAATAATATCGGGAGCTCCATAAAAATAATATAAAACCGGTCAATTAAAGTCTAATTCAACTGTCTCCTAGCCTAGACGGTATTGACCACGGGCACGGGACGGTATGGGCAATTATTTATGTGTTCATCACGAATATTTGTTCCCGAGTTATGGATGTTATCTATGCACCTAAGTATGAATTTATCTATACAAGTCTGTGTATCGTCGCCTAATACCCCAAGCACAAGTTTTTTCTGAATTTGGGACTAGGTCGACCTGTGTGAGATTTTTATGGACTCACGAGCTCTCACCACGTACCAGCCTCATTCCTATCGAACACGTCTGTCAAATGGGACTATAAGAACAGTAAAGTTCGTAAGCATGATCCTGCACCACCCATCCACGAGGACTTAAAACGGGTTTGCTGAAGGAATGTGTCATCATGTCACATAATAATTTCTAGAATGTAATAAATTCAATGAAATAGGTATCAATTCACATGTGTCAGAAGGTCAGAGGATGGCAGTTTTTTAAAAGACAAGGAATTTTGAATATAAAGGATACTATACCTATTTTTTTCAAATGATTTTTGTCAAACAGTGTCTAATAAGAAAAATAAAAATATGTTTTACGGTTAGCTTTCATTTGATACCATTTTCTTCAGAGTGGCATGAAAATTGGAAAAGTTATTGAGTGAAGAACCAAATATGTGAAGTATTTAAGAAGATAAAGTGCTTGCTATTTCAAAGCTAAACAAGAGATACTTGAATTTGTGTAGAATGCTTCTGAGATTTTCGGGCAGTAATCTACACAGAAAACTATTTTTGCCTGTACAAAGTTTAATATCTAAAAATATCAAAAAGTAAGCTCTGCTTAAACTGAATATTATCGCCCTTAGTACAATGGCATAAACAGATGATATATCTTAGACGAAATACCTACAAATTACGTATTCTTGCTCTCCTCAAAAATTGGTTAAAACCGAGATACAGCAGCACTCCTCTCTGACAGCAGCAAATGCGACATGCCGTGGCCTCGTACGTCTGAACTTTTTCTTACTGCACGTTAAATGGGGTTGACCGGTCGAAGTATTTTACAGATGGCGCCAGCATAGGTTTTGTCAGTCCTAACGAATAGTGTCAGATTCTTGATTTTATTGTACTTTAAAACACTTTAAGCCAAATTTCAGAACAAAACTAGAGACAATTAAATTTAATAGTAAATATTTCATAAATGTTTGAAAATGTAAAAAATGGAATTGCCACCTGAGGGCGAAACTCCAAACGCAACATTTCACTCGACAACTCTCGAGTGACTAATTTAACTATTGAGTTTAGGTTTCGAAACGCTTACGAATGTCATATTTGAATTTACACTCGCCCGCAGTCAGCGCGTTTGAAAACGGATACATAATATTCTTGTTCAGGGGTCGGCAACAGGCGGCCAGCGACTCTTCCTGGTTATTTTGTATATAAAATTTATATCAGGTCTACGTCTCTCAAGTCGGCGCGTTCGGAACGCAAATGATCATGACATAACATGACATGACAGGGACAACATGATTCGTGGCCTCGCGCTTACAAACATCGATTTTGTTCGTAGTACCTACTACATATAGTAAACACCCCTATAATGGAGCAGGCACTAGTAAAGGATAATATAGACAAATCCTGTAAAACAAGTATTTACCATCAGTTTTTAATCGCTGGCAACATTTTACCATAAACAAGAGCCAAAGAGCTGCTTAAGTTTAATTTTTCATTGATACTTGTTATTTTGAAAATTAATGGCGCCACAAAAAACCACAGTTTTATTGGTTAATAATATTGAAACCAATTGCAGTAGCTTTCAATAAATACATAGAAAACATAAAGGACGAATTGGACATTCAACTTTTAAAGCGTAAAGCGGTAGAAATTTTACAGGTGTCGGTGAAATTACAAAAATACTCCAAATTTTCTCTTAAATGTTCCATGATTGGTGCCGTTAACATATTATAATTGTATCTGTACTTAATCTATGGTCTATTCAGATTTACTATATAAGTATCGCGAACCACGAAGAAAGGGTGCATATTTTTAAACAGCTTGATTGTAGATTTTCATTATCGAAAAGTATTACTATCAAGTAAGTAAGGCAAGCGCAAGCCCGTGCGGCATTTGAACTTGAGAGTACTGCCGCTGTCGGGAACTTTTTTTGTATCCTTTAAAATAGGTATTTGTTGACAATTGTTGTCGTCGTCAGTCGTCGTTGACATTCTCGAGTGCTCTTTGCATGATAATAAATTATCAGATATAGTGATAAAGTTGCAAATTATAAACAAAGTGCATTGGCTGCTTAAAAGTTGCCGACCACTGCATTTATTCAACGGAAATATAACGTGAACCAATTAAGTGGTGATCTTAATACGCTCGAAGATCCCACATGGGCCGTACTTCGTAATTTGGCCACCTATAACACCCAGTTCTACCAACATACGAAAAAGGTAAATTACTGTCAAAATGAGCTATCTTTCGTAAAGGACGAGTTTGAGGTTGCATGTCACACTCGCATGTTAACTAAAAAGTATAGGTTTTTAGTTTCCGCGTAGTTTTCTCACCTAACGTCATCGAATAGTTAACGAATATTTTGCTTTCATGTTACACTAGACCTTCAGGTGACTTACTTAAGTTTTTTACCTATACTTGGTTTGAAACCAAGCGCATTCATTTGTTTTTAAGATCTACCTATCTGATCAAATGTTTATGTGATCAATTGAAAGGTAATATGCTTACATCGGTATTTTGTAAATAAATATTAAGCATGGAGAGTCCCAGCTTGTCTGTGTCGGCAGAGGGAGGTCTGTTTCATAGAACGGTAAGCGATATCGTACGGCAGAAATTTTAAGTGTCCGCAAGACATCTTGGTATTAACTTGGAAACCACTTTTAAACAAGTCTAAATTTCCGAGGGGTACAACAACATGCTGAAAGGGTGCGAGCCCCGCTGCGTATGTAATAACTCTAACAAACGCCTAGTCTCGGTTGACATATTCAATAATACTCGAGTTGAATTTAAGCGCAAAGTCAACTCATTACTACGAGTATAACTTTAATTTTAAGCTTATTATAAGTAAATGGTGTAGCTTCGTTTTTTTTGTTCCTTTTATAGTGTCTAGCAGCTGTAATTTATATTTAGGACAACCCAATTTGGAAGTGATAAATGTAGTAATTATTAATTATTAGTGTAAGTATAGTATAAGTCTGTTTATTTAATTCCAATCACAATGCTGTCCTAAAACTACTGTCAGACCTAGTAGGAATTGTCTTAGGATGTAGGCTATATCTATTTTTAAATCATGCCTGTAAATGTTATTAGCCTGTATCGGTTTATTTCCCCAATAAAGAAAATATAAATAAAATAAAGCAAGCACTTAAAATCTCAGTAGGTAAAGTACGTACTGCTTTTACCCACCGTTTCGCCGACTTTGCACATCTCCATTTGTACAATGCAGTCGTAAAAAGGTGCAAAATCAAAGTGATAAGTGTTCTAAACGCAACAACTGAGAAAATGGCTACATGACATTGAACAAAAAGAAGATGAAAGTAGATGACAATACAATTTTTACAAATAAAATTTTACATACTTTACTTAACGCTTAAAGCCACTCAGTAAAAATGCGCAACGCTTGGAAGAAGACGAACCAGAACCTGGGACACTAGTAAAAGTGGAGTACCTAGAAGAAGTCGCGAAATCTTGTGGAAACAAACTTTCTTATTACCTCACTGTGATAATCTAAAAAAAAAAAAAAAACTATAAACATTTTGGCAAGCAATCCGTCATTAAATGACTTGACCGCATCGAGTTATATTGTACTGCGTACATAGAGCCGGCAACGCGAGTTCACTGTTTGTAACACGAGTTAGAGCCGGCCGGCTCAACCTTGGTTAGTCTGAGCCGGGCGCTTGCCGCGACGTGCCGCGTCGAGAAGTTTCAGTTAATTCTCAAAATGCCTTCGTGTGTGCTGAGATACTGCACCAATAACTCAGAAAAAGTAAAGAAAACACACGGAGTGACTTTTCACGGGTAAGTTACCAGTCAATCATACGCACGAGTTACAATATTTTCTTTTATTTTGCAACGAACTCCCGCGCGCTCGGAGTCGGCGGCCATACTTCGGCGAAATTCATAGACTAACAACATTTTATGTACGTACAGATGTGACACTATCAACGTGACACTTTAAAAATGGGTAGTATTTTGTTGTGGTGCGGGATGATATATATCTGTAGTTAAATTTTATTTGAACTTTTCTAAAGGTTTCCGCGGCCGGGCCATGAAAAAAGAGAATTATGGATTAAATTTGTTCAAAAGGAACGAAGCGAAGAATTTTGGTTGCCTTCGGACTATTCCCGCATATGTTCCAAACATTTCAAAGAAGATGACAAGTACACCACAAAGACTGGACGAATTTTCTTAAAGAAATCAGCTGTACCCTACGATAGTGTAAGAATTTTAACATTTACCTTTATATTGAGATTTCTGTAACTGCGACTTCTGTATACAGGGTGTAAAAAAATTGTCGGAAATATTTATAGGGAGTATTTATTTCATGAAACTGAACAACTTTTCCCAAGGAACAAAGGTCGACATATGAAAAAAATTGTTGGACCTCCCATACAAAATAGACGGCCAGCTGATCGATTTACTATGGGAGGTCCAAAATTTTTATTTCATATTTCGACCTATGTTCCTTGAGAAAAGTTGTTCAGTTTCATGAGTAGAACACACCCTTAAAATATTTCAGACTAATTTTTTTAAGGCCGTCACACACTAGGCTATAATATATTTTTCTATCTTAAGATACGTGACCCCTGGTTACCATACATTTTGTACTAAAATAGAGGCCAGAATTGATGGTGGCCTACGATTGGTGGTTCTTCTGGTGACCCCATTTAGACATACATTTTTTAGTACCATACCATCATCATCTAAACAAGAACTACAGGAGGAATCAATTTCTGAACCAGTAAGCAGCTCCGAATCAATTTTTGATACTCCGAAAAAAATTGTACTGAAGAAAAAATTACGTAAAGAATCAATAGCTAGAAAGAACCTTGCTGAAAAGTTTAAAAAAGTACGACGACAAAATTATTATCTAAAGAAAAAATGTGCCTCTTATAAATCAATGGTCCAAAATTTAAAAGATAGATTCGGTTTTGATTTAAATACGACTAATAATTTAATGGCTAAAGCAGAAGTTGTTGAATTACATAAGTCTTTAATGAAAAAAAAACAGAACAGACACTATTTACTGTACACTGCACCTTTACGTAAATTCGCGTTAACATTGCACTACTATTCGCCAGCTGCGTATAAATACGTTCGAGAATGCTACAATAAAGCTCTCCCTCATCCAAGAACAATTTGTAGATGGTATTCGACAGTTGACGCTGAACCTGGTTTTACAACGGAAGCCTTTGCGGCATTAAAGTTAAAATGCGAATCCAACGCCAAAGCCAATAAACCTGTAGTTTGCGCCTTAGTTTTCGATGAAATGGCGATCAGGAAGCAGAAACTATTTAATAATAATAAAAAATTAGGTGCAGTTAATTTTGGAGCAGGCCCTATGCAGGGCGAAGACGATGAGACTGTGGCAACACAAGCATTAGTGTTTATGCTGGTAGCCCTTAACGAAAATTGGAAATTGCCTGTAGGATATTTCTTGACGGCTGGTATAAATGCTGAAACAAAGGCAAATTTGATAAATATATGTTTGGAAAAATGCCACGAAGTTGGTGCCACAGCTGTATGTCTCACTTTTGACGGCTGTTCGGCAAACATCAGTGCTGCTGAAAAATTAGGTTGTGAGCTATCCGATGTCAACAATATGAAGACTTACTTTTCACATCCATCTACTGGAGAAAAAGTGTGCATATTTTTAGACCCATGTCATGTTATAAAACTCATCAGGAACACTTTTGAGAAGAAAAGACTTTTATTCGATGAAAAAAACAAAGAAATAAAATGGCAATTATTAATTAATCTTAATAAGCTTCAACAAAATGAAGGACTTAGATTTGGTAACAAATTAACTCCTCGTCATATAAATTTCCGTCAACAAATTATGAAAGTTAAGCTCGCTACACAATTGCTGAGTATGAGCGTAGCAAAAGCTTTATTTCTTTGCGATGAAGTTTTAAATTCGACACGGTTTCAAGATTCTTCAGGAACAGTGAATTTCATAACTTTGATGAATAACTTCTTCGATGTTATGAATTCAAGAAAATGCCATTTTTATGGTTTTAAGCGTCCTGTGGATAGCAAGAGCAAATCCGAAATATTTTCTTTCTTGGATAATGTAAAGTCCTATATACTGGCATTGCAATTTCGTTCCAAATCAAGAAGAGTAATAAAACGGAGAAATGAAATTCCCAGGATAACATTACAAATCTCAAAGTCAAAAGTAGTCGAATCTTCTAACAAAACTGGATTTGTTGGGGCTCTTATTTGCATCGAATCGCTTAAGACTCTTTACAATTACACGGTCGAGGAAAAGAAGATGCTGAATTATATATCTACTTATCGCATAAGCCAAGACCATTTGGAGTTATTTTTTTGTTTAATAAGAAAACACGGCGGTTACAACAATAACCCAAACGTATTACAATTAAGAGCAGCTTACAAAAAAACACTTAATCATCTAGAACTCCGTTCTACGTTTTCCGGCAACTGCATTCCATTGGACAATTTTTCAATTTTAAATTCACCGTCATTAAACATAATAAATAGCACGTCCCTTGCTAACCGACATGAAGAACAGTCGTATGAAGTTTTACAAACGACGCGATCACTGCCATCCGATTTGGAAGCTGAAAATAATTGGGTGAATCAACTTTTTTTGTTTTGTTATCCTGTCCCGTTGTCCAAGGGACAACAGTGGCATAGTTTGTTTGAAGAGACGTTGTATGCCGTTCTATTAACATGCTTAGTAGCGGGCCCATTATGGACATTGGTTATAACGACCACAAAAACGCAAGTTTGATACATTTAAGTACCATAAAATCAGTATTTCAATGAACTTTTGTCCCCTGGACAACTAATCATAACCATGGCAACGAGTGACGCTAAAAAGTTGATTCTCCCAATTGCAACATTTTTGCAACAATGCTTGAACAAGACACTTATATTACTTGTGAATCAAAACTGATAGTAGGTTACATATCTGGATATGTGTCTAGGCAACTAACACGAAAGATAAAATGTGAAGAATGTGTTGACAGCCTGTCCACGTCAAACAAACTCCCACATCACACATTAATAACAATAAAAGATATGGGTGGTTTGTGTTACTCCACAGAAGACGTGTACATAATATGCTTGGCTACTGAGAAAGTTGTACGTAATTTAATAAAGCAAAGCGGCGGGAAAGGTCTAGCCTCAAAATATGACTATAATTATATAACGGTGAACACACTAAAATATTTCATTGGGAAAGAAATATTCGTAAATTTAACCCAACATTCAATGAATCAGCCATCAACATTAAATCATCGAATCCATTTAATAAGAGCCATAATAAACCAATACACCAAAATTCGATTACACCACGAAGCGAAAACTGATCAAAATGTAGATTACTCCACAAAACGACAGAAACTAACGAAACTTATACTATTTAAAGGAAATTAAAATATCATTACATCACACATTAATGGTTTAATGTTGTTGCCAGATTCAATGGATATAATCCCTGTTTACTTATACGAGAAGTTTGCCCGACCCTGCCGAAGGTTTCCCCACCCTACCTCGCCTTTTAGATATAAATAATTGATATTTCGTTATAAGATTTGATTTGATTTCAAGAAAACTGTAATATACTAATAATTAAAATATACTGTAACGTAAATTACTCTTTTTATTTATTCCCTAGTTATCAGTACTCACAAACAGTATCGAGTAGGCAAAATACACAATATGTCGCATCTGCGCGCGATACTCGTTATCTATGAGAACAGAACCCCCACTCCGCGCGTCCCGCGCCCTGCCCCGCCGCACGCCCGCGTGCAATGATTTTACTGGGAATAGCTCCTCTATGTACGCAGTACAATATAACTCGATGCTTGACCGTCACTGGAAGCTTTATAATTGAGAGAGAGCATATCCGTTTCCGTCAAATTTCTATCAATTTTCATACGATTTTGACTACAATTTCCGGCTCCGTGGCGACACCTGGCGGCAGCGCACTCCTTTTCTTATAAAAGCGATGTCGAGCTACCTTTTCTTCATTGGCGTTTTCGATTCCGTCGAAGTAACTACTGCGCACGGATTCAGTTCCTGCGGAGGTACCTACTTACAAGTGAATAAATAAAATAAGTTATTAAATAAGTGAATCTCTTCCAACTTAGTGTACGGATTGTATAAGATCCTGATATATCGTGTGAACGTAAGTAACATAAGTTATTTGTAAATACTTAATGAAAGTAATTAAGTGAACATTACTTTTAATTTAACGGTTTTTGCCGTTTGGTTCACTACCTAATATTTAAATAAAGGAATAATCAGTTTTCATACGATAGGTTATGCATGTAATAATATTGTTCCTTATTACAGTAATGAATAGTAAGGAAGGCGGTGCCGCCCAGTCGGAGGCTGTGGCTGGCCCTAGTGGATTGACTCGCCAGATGCACAAGCGAAGCCGCAGCAGCAGCACGAGCAGCAGCAGCTCCTCAAGCAGCAGCTCGTCGAGCACCACGTGTTCGCGTAAGAGCCGCGCTCGATCTCGCTGCCACCGCCAATAGAAAAGTAAGCGCAACCATTCTAACCGTAAAATGAACAAATTATTTAAAGAAATAGCTGAGCTTCGCCAACAAGTAAAATCAAATTGG
The DNA here is from genome assembly GCF_033807575.1 of Cydia pomonella. Taxonomy (NCBI): domain Eukaryota; kingdom Metazoa; phylum Arthropoda; class Insecta; order Lepidoptera; family Tortricidae; genus Cydia; species Cydia pomonella. The sequence goes on along the minus strand of NC_084716.1, from coordinate 20,146,144 downwards.
GGTGCAGTTCAACCCGACTACACGGATAATGTGTCTATAGGCTCTGGGGTTAGTGGTGGGGTTTATACGAACACCTGGGCACTTATGAACCAGAACCGGCTGCAAACGATTCTATATCCGAGCCAGGCCCCTTTACGTTTGATATAGAAACGAAACTGAAGGAACCATCTGTACCCAAAACTCCGGATCATTTTCTTAAAATGCTTGACGAGGTGCAACACTTGGGCAGCAAGGCTTGGTCAGAAGTAAGATATGCTGACACACAAAAAATGTATAATCATACTCCCGGATTCATTGATCTAGACAAACGAGGAGATTAAAAGTTATAACTCCTTGCGTCACCTGTCTTACGCTGACAAGTCTTATGCTGCCCTGACTTTCTGTATTTTAACACAAAAAGAAACATTACAAGAGGCTATTCGTTGTCTCCTATCTTGGGCTAAGACTACAAATGTAAATTTTGAAAATTTGAGTGAAAAAGTTGAGGAGGTATTTCAGAGAGGTAACTTGGCAAAAATGGCTGATTTATTACAATTAGCTTGCGGTCACCGAGCCGAGGCAATCGAAATGCGTCGGGAGACAATTTCGAGCCAATTAAGAGATCCTTTAGTAAAAGCTAATGGTCGGTTCACATTATTCCAGTAGCATTCCAGTCCAGCAATCCAATCCAGTGCTGGAATGCTACTGGAATAATGTGAACCGACACTGGAATGCACTGGAATGTACCCATTCCAGTGAGCATTCCAGTCCAGTGACTGGAGAGACCGTCAACTTTTCATTCCAGCTCACCCAATCCAGCACCACTGGAATAGTGTGAACAGCCATTCCAGTTGCATTCCAGTATTGGATATTGAACGTTGAACGGTGAATACGAGATTATTGTTTTTGGGAACAAGTTCCAAATTTTGATTAATAATGAAATTGAGTGAGGACCAAACTCTTCATTTTGTCTCTTTGTACAGAGAACATGCATGTCTCTGGGACATCACGTCGGATTTTTATAAAAACCGAGATATGCGCCAATCTGCCCTCCAAAAAATTCGCGAAGAGATGCAAATAGAAGGCTGTACAGTAGAAGATGTCAAAAATAAAATAAAAAGTATGCGATCGACGTACTACCTTGAACTGGACAAGATTAAAAAATCAACTGCATCTGGTGCTAGTGGTAATGTGTAGCAACCGAAGATAAAGTGGTTCTCCGAATTTCATTCATTTATAAGAAATGTAATGATGAAAAGAAAAGTTCAGGTATGTATGCATTTTTATAATTATTGGTTATTTAGAATTATACAATGAATCAAGCTAACCACATTTTAATAAATCATATTATTTTGCCACGGTACTGCCCCCTCGTTCACAAAGTAACTAGTATACCGTATTCTTAAGTCTTTGGCCCTTGATGATGAATTGTTACTGCTTTGTCGAGTGATACTGTTTAAGGCGTTTACTTCGCTTCTGCACGAACCTTCAATCATGGTGTGGGTATTCATATCATCACGATCAACGCAACTAGTGGTTAGATAAGTCGTTGACTTTTTTCGCAACCAGTTGTGTAGAGTACAAGCTAGGGTGTTGCTTAAAAATCAACTTTCGAAAAGTCTTTGTCTCACCCCGCCATTTTGTTAATTGTAACGGATGCTATTTTTTTTTAAATGAATTTTAAGGGTCGCTACCGCTTGGTAAAGTTTAGAAAATAAACGTAAGTTAGGCATTTGTACAACATGTCACAATTTTGTAATTATTTTACTTTCAGAACGTAACGCGATGTAACAAGTACGGGAAAGCCCCGAACAATCGCCCCTTTACTCGATACAACCCCCAGAGGCAGAAAAAAATTAGTTTCTACCGATTTGGCTGTGAGTCTAGATGCCGCTAAGTTGAGTCACAGAAAAGCCGCTATTGTGTTAACAAAAACTTTGAAAAGTGTGGGAAAAGATCCTCTGGAGTACAGTGTGAACTATTCATCGATCCAACGGCTGCGAATGAAACATCGTAAAGCTGTAGCATCAAACTTGAGAAAAGAATTTAAGCCTGACGTTCCTTTGACTGTACACTGGGATGGGAAATTAATAGAAGATATTACAGGACACGAGAATGTAGACCGTTTACCAATCTTGGTTTCAGGTCAAGGAGTTGATCAGCTTTTAGCTGTGCCCAAGCTTGATCGAGGAACTGGGGAGGCGTGTGCTTCAGCTGTTTACGAAACTGTAATGTCGTGGAACTTAGAAGATAAAATAAAATGTCTTTGCTTTGACACCACTGCGGTAAATACAGGGTTAAGGAATGGTGCTTGCATTCTGTTGGAACAAAAAATGCAAAAAGATATGCTTTGGCTGGCTTGCCGCCACCACATTATGGAGATTATGTTAGAGGCAGTAGTAAGTCAAGCTCTTGGCCCATCAAGTGGACCAGAAATAAGTCTTTTCAAAAGGTTCAAATCAGCTTGGCCTAAGATTGACCAAACCAAGTTTAATCGTGTATTATCCAATACACAAGATGCCTCTGGTGTACTAGATTTCGGTCAAGACCAACTGAACAAATACCAGCCACGCGATAACTATAAAGAATTGTTAGATCTGACTATAATCTACTTAGGAGGCGTGCCTTCAAAGGGAATATCATTTAAAGCCCCTGCTGGTCTTCATCGGGCTCGATGGATGGCGAAAGCCATCTACTGCTTGAAAATAATGTTGTTTGCAGGTCAAATCAGATTAACAAAAAAAGAAGAAGCCAATGTGCAGCAAGTGTGTGCTTTTGTAGTCACAATCTACGTAAAGTACTGGTTCTGCTCTCCGTCTGCGTGTTCAGCACCTAAAAATGACTTGCAATTGTTAAAAGACATTAAAGAATACGAGCGAGTTAACAAAAACGTGGCTAAAGTGGCCTTGAAAAAGATTCTGGGACATCTTTGGTATCTCTCAGAAGAACTGGTGGCATTAGGGTTTTTTGATGACCACTTGCATCTTGAAACCAAGCAGAAAATGGCATCTGCTATACAAAATGAAGGATTAGAATACACACCTAAGAGAGTAACGTTATCGTCAAGCGACATAAACCTAATCAGTGAAAAAGAGTTAGACAACTTTGTGACAAGCAACACCATGCGGTTTTTTGAAATCATGAATCTCCCAACTGGCTTCTTGCAAAAAGACGTAGAATGTTGGTCAGATGACCCGGAATATAAAGCTGCTAAAGATTTAATCAATTCAATGAGAGTCGTTAATGATACAGCATAAAGAGGCGTGGCATTAATGGAAGAATTCAACAAGTTAATTACTGTGAAGTGAAGAGCTAATGAAGAGCAAAAGCAGTACCTTTTTTTGGTTGTGAATGCCTTCAGAAAGAAATACCCTAATGCGAAAAAATCAACTTTGGTGTCATAAAAAACCCTAAACTGCTACTGAAACATTTAATCACTTGAACTTATGCTAAATTGTTAAAAATATTGTAGATTTTAATAAAAAAATCGTAATATATAATTGTTTCTTTGAACTGGTTTTTCCAAAAACTTTGACGGGTGGTAGCCACCCCTAAACTTAGTGTAAAAAAAAAAATAAAAAAAATTAGTATTCGTTAATAGCCTCCTAAGGCCCAATGGCTTACCTGTAGTACTTGGAGAGTTCGTCATACAGACCCAGCTCAATAATCGGTCGTGTAGTCATAGCGTACCACGGTCCTACGAGTAGGTCTTGAAACAAATGCCGGCATTTTGATTTAAAATTTCGCGCTAATCTAAAATGACGTTTCTCAATTTCTAAACGAATAGTTTGCCTTGTCTATGAACATAGTACGAAGGTCGAAAAAAAAAACAAAGTGTCAAACTGACAGTTTCCAGTCGGCAACATGGGAGGTGCGCGAGGAAGAGGTTAGTAAATCCTAAATAATTAAAGTAATCTCGAATGATTTTATGTTGAATTATATATTTTCTTAATATTTATTAGATATACCATGGAATAAAACAATAATTTGATAATTTATGCATATATTTTACCAGACACGTGCTGTGAAAATCTTAAGTCCTATGTGTAGTACCGCGGGACTTAACCAAAATATTTTTTTTATATTGAAATTGGTGATCAACGCTTATGGTGACGAATTTCGTTTTTGTTTTTATAGGTTTGAATGATAAAGAAATAGAATTCGCACTCAGCGATTCTGAAATTGAATTGGAGGACGACGATGGTACAGATTTGTGCGACACAGACACAAGATTTGTGCCAAATGGATCCAGAGACAATTTCTCTAGTTCTGATGATGATGTACCTCTGTCGGAACTAGTTTGTAGACCTACCCGAGGCAGACCCAGATCGCGACGTGCAGGATCGCGACGTGCAGCTTCTAGAGGGCGTCGTCGAGGTGCGTCAAGAAGAGGAAGATCCCGATCTCGCAGTATAGTAACGATTGATCAAAAAGAACGTCAAGAATTTGAAATTGAGGAGACCGCACGTGAGTGGCTAGAAACTGATTTTAATCCACCTGAAATTCCGTTTACTCAGCCAGCGTATTTTGAGAACGACTCTTCTCAATTTTTGGACTACTATGATTACTTTAAGCAGTACATAGATGACGACCTGATTCAACTAGTTGTTGCAAAATCGAATCAAACTCATATACTGAAGACCGGAAAATCACTGGATTTATCCAATTCCGAATTATATGTCTATTTAGGCATTAACATGATTATGTCTACTATCAACTACCCGATGTTGAGGATGTACTGGGAGAAGGAGTTTCGCATTGCTATTATCGCAGATAATATGTCCAGAAACCGATTTTTCCTTCTAAGAAATGCGATTAAATTTGTTTATGATGACGAAATTAGTCGTGATGTTCGTGATATGGACAGGTTGTGGAAAGTACGGCCGCTGCTGGATAAAATATTAAAAGGCTGTGGAATGCAAACAAAAGACGAATGTCTTTCCATTGACGAAATGATTGTACCGTTTACTGGCCAGTGTGGATTGAAACAGTATATCCCAAATAAGCCCAATCCTACCGGACTAAAAATTTTTGTTTTGGCAAATCCTAATGGCATCGTTTGCGATTTTAATATCTACCAAGGGAATGCTACTTATCCTAACTATGAAAATACAAATTTTGGCTTAGGAGAGAAGGCCGTATTAAATTTAACAGAAGAGCTAGCTCCAGGACACAAATTGTATTTTGATAGATACTTCACTACTCAGCGTCTAGCAAAAGAACTAATGCAACGAAACCTGCTATGTACAGGAACTGTAATGAAGAACCGAATCCCTGTCTCTGCCAGGCAGTATGTAAAAGAAGATCGTGAGCTCAAGGTGGAAGGTAGAGGTTCATGCCAAGTGCTAGTGAACGACTCTGAAAATTTTGCTCTAACAAAATGGTTAGACAATAAAAGCGTAACTCTTCTGTCAACGGCTCATGCAAAAGAACCAGAAGATTCATGCAGAAGATGGAGCAAGGCGAACAAACAATATGTTCAAGTTTCTAGACCCATGGTAGTTCAAGCCTACAACAATAATATGGGTGGCGTTGACTTGGCCGATAGAATGCTATCTGTCTGTGCAAATCGATACAGGACACTAAAATGGACCCAACGCCTGTTTTCGCACATGCTAGACTTGGCCTGTTCAAACTCCTGGTTGCAGTTCAAAAAAAATAAATTGGCAGATGGAGTCCCAGTGAAAAAAATTTACAACTCCGCATGTTCAAACTTGAATTGGGAAAATATCTACTTGATGCAAATGCTGGAACTTCTGGCGGGTCATCTGTGTCATCTGGAGATGAAGAGGCAGGAGTGACACCGTTGCAACGACACGGTAGAGCACCGATGGTGCCCACTCCTTCAGTAAACGCGGAGCTCGTCATATGCCAGAAATCACAGATGTTCAAAACAAATGCAGGAATTGCCACAAATGGAAGACTACTGTTAAGTGCACATTCTGTAATGTCTATCTCTGCTTCACGAAGAATAGAAATTGCTTCAGGGTATTTCACTCTTAATGTGTCACGCTAGACTGGTATTGAAATGATTAAGTACAGATTAAGTACAAAGAAAACGTTAATTATGAAAATTTTAGAATTGTTTGACATAAGTTGTAAACTTACAATTTTGTTTTCCTAAAGTAAGGGAGTTTTTATTTGTTAGTTATTTTTGAAATATTTACCAATAATTATTAAAATTATTTTGTCTAAGCAGATATTTTAGATAATAATTGTTAATTTTGATTGATTTATAGTGCATTGACCTTTACTTAACCTTACATGACTTCTTACTCTAAACTTAAAGACCATTGAATTCCCTTCTAACCTCCTTAAAAGAGTGCTTATTGTGTATTAATTGCCTTCATTTGTGTTTTACTTTCAGAATAGTTCTTCAAAGTGTGACAATCGTGTGTGAACTCGTAAATTTCTAACCTCTTAAGCCACGTTTGCATATACCTACTGTTAACTTATTTCTGCTTAAAACGCCTATCGGGGCTTTCTTAATTACATAAACTACTGTGAAGTGCTATTATAGATTCCAATTTAAATTTAAATTATTTAACTGCTCTAAGGAAAAGTATCGCACAACAAACACCTTGAAGGATGGCATAACAGGTAGAACAAAAAATTCTGTAAGCAATCGAATATATTCAAGTTTTTTCACCTTAAAATAGGAAGGAAACATTAACACGTCGCAACCGGTTGATTTTAATCAGTTACCCATATCGGAATGGTCAGCAAACGATATCGGGCAATTTTCTTCTGTTTTAAAATTATCGTATCTGAAACCTGCCGTTGTTTTGGCAAGATGATATTACAGCGGTGGCAAGCGAAAAAAATTAAAATAAATTTACTAAGTAACCTCCGAAGTCAGGGTCTATCTTCAGAACTACACTAATACTTTGTACGTGTGTAATGTTTTAGGAAAACCGACCAAAAAAAGACGCCTCAGTAATCCGCAACTCAGAAGCGAACCCGGAAATACATAGAGCCGCTGTAAACTGTTACTCGCAACAACATCTAGAAGTTCAAGCGACAGCAGCAATACGAGTAGGCCCGGGCCTACTCGTATTAAAAACTATGTTCAAGAGCCTTGAACCACCGCCTGTTTAAAAGGCTTTGTCAAGAAACGGGGTCAGAACATGAAGTACTGTTTTACTACACAGTAGTGCGTTGGCTATCAAGCGGACAAGTCTTGAAACGATTGTTTGAGTTGCGAGTAGAAGTGATTGTATAAATATCTTGAGAGCGAAGATTTTTTACAAGGACTAGCATACTTGGCAGATATATTTACTCATTTGAACGAGATTAACCTGTCTCTTCAGGGTCCTGCAGTGGCCATCGTGGATGCGTCTGAACGGTTGAAAGGTTTCTAAGGTAAACTGCCACTTAGGAAAAGGAGGGTGGATTCAGGTCACTTCGCAAATTTTCTGATGTTGGAAGAGTTGATGACACAAGGTATATATTTTTCTATGCCCCATATTTAAATGACATTTTTCACAGACTATCTACACCCAGATTGCAGCTGGACCTACATCATAAATAAATATTAACATATTTTTACATCAAGGAAGACCACAAATGACTACCTAACAAAACTAGGAAGGACCAAACAATCCAAATAAACCCCAAAAAGGAAAACCACACACAACCACAGGAAATAAATAAAAAACCATTGACAAAAAAGAACAATTGATTTCAGTCACAACAATGATTTTGTATTATTAATACAATATCATTGTTGACATACATTTTTCCTCATTTATTTTTTCTTTTAAGACATTTTTCTCGTAGAATTTAGATGATTAATACCTTTTACGAAAAAGTAACACAATATGTCACAATTAGGTAAACCTAACTCATTTTAGACTAAAGAAAGAATGACTATTTAAGTTTATTAGCACCAATAGGGAACTCCATATATTCTGTATCGCGGGCAATCAGAAGCACCTAAATTTAAACCACCTTTTGTACCTACCGATCAAATATTGCAAAATCACTTTCTCATCTTTTTCCATACTATCAAGAACCAACCACTTTCTACATTTAACCATTTTGGCAATTAAACCCTTGAAACCAGTACATTGGAAAATTATAACACTTCGCTAAGATCGAAGTTTAAATAGGTTATTTAACCTATTTAACCTTGTTAAGACCTCGGGCACCGTACCAAGACAATGGACTGAATCGAGCATAACCCTGCTGTACAAAAAAGGCAATCCTGACGACATTAGTAACTACAGACCGATTAGCCTACTTCCGTCTATGTATAAACTTTTTTCATCGAGCATATGCTACAGAATCAATGCACAGATAGACAGAAACCAGCCGATAGAGCCAGCGGGCTTTCGGAAAGGCTTTTCGACTAACGATCATAAACAGGTGGTAGAGCAACTGATCGAGAAATATTGAGAATTTAAAAGGCAAGATATAGAGGCTTTCATTGATTACAAAAAAGCCTTTGATACAATTACACACAATAACATCTGGAAAGCCTTGCAGCTAAACAACATCCACTCTATCTACATAAAAATCTTACAAAATGTATATATGAGAAGCACATAAAATAAAATTCATTCATTCATTCACAAGTCGAGTGAAACTAGACAGGGCAGGGCTGGCCCGGCAATAAATATCAGAAGAGGAGTGAAGCAAGGTGACCCAATTTCGCCGACTCTTTTTATAGCTGTGCTCGAACCAATGAGGAAAAAATAAAGAGGAGAGGCCCTATTCTACTATAGATACTTTGTGTTATACAAATGTATATGAAATCGACATAGAAACATAAAAACATATTTTGTCTCTTTCTTTCCAATAGCCCATCACGTATGATGAAAGAGATAACATGACATTTAGTTGCTCTTAATTCCGGTACTGTTTGACTTTATTACCACGTGTTTATTTCCGGCTGCCAGCCGCCATCTTAACCGCCAGACGTCAAACCCGCTGTTTGTAGTAGATCGGCTGTCAAGTGGACAACAACTTTGTAGTTTAAATAGTAGTTTTCGTTGTTAAAATCAGTTTTAGCGTTCGGTTTTGTGGTGTGGACATCAAGTGATGCTATCGCAATATGCCTATGTGTTCAATAAAACAGTGTGGTGCACGAAAATCGAAAAATCGACCGAATTTGACCCTTCACAGGTTAGTAACCGTTTTTCATCAAAAAAGTACACTTAAGTTCTAGTTTTTGCCTAGTTCTTATGGTTCTTAAGACATGTTTGATGTCTCTAATATGAATATATACATATATTCTATATTTGCCTTGTATTTTCATGATTTAAATCATATAGTATATTTGACAGTCTAGCATAGGGAAGTGCTAATGTCGATTGCCGGCGTCGCCTAGAAAAAGCTATTTTAATACTAATGTGTCTATTACAACTTTACAGTGTTCCAAAAAATGAAGTTTTGCGTCGAAAATGGCTTAACGCTATTGGCCTGGAGAACATAAATCCGCGACATAAAGAACTGTATATCTGTTCCCTACATTTTGAGGAATCCCATTTCAACAGAACTCTAGACGTGGTGAGATTGCGTGAAAATGCCGTACCGACGTTGTTTAATATGGTAAATCTATTATATACTTAGCATCTAAAACTAATGACTAAATCCTTATTTCATACCATTTTAATGGTAATTTCTCTTTATGACCACTTTGTGTCTTATTTTTTTATCTGGGATGTTATTAAAGTTCATTTATTGTCTTTGATTAAATGTCTCTTCTTTTTACAGCCATCAACATCTAAACATATGATATACACACAAAAAGAAAATTTGGATCCGTCACCAAAAATGGTACTATTTGCTGTGGTATTTTTTAAATCAACATTAAATATCCTATGAATTTATAATACAAAATTTGATAACTTCTATTCAGATCAACTTAATTTAATATAAATTTAATTTTCAGCCGCCAATTTCAAAACCGGTTCTGGTATTATGTGGCACGGGTAATGTTCCAGAAGAACAAGATACTGCAATGAGTCACCAAGAAAATAAATTGACTCCAGCTCATGAAATGGTAAATTACATATAACACATTTTTATTATATAGCCCTTTGTTCTGAACATGATTGTTCTTTTGATAGTCTTGAATTATCATATGAAGTCTCTTAGTTCAGTGTGCCTGTCGGCAAAGGCCTCCTCCAACTCCTTCCAGTATCTTCTCTCTCTTGCCACCCTTGTCCAGAGTGGTCCCACTGTACGAATAATTTCGTCTTCCCATCTTGTTACTTGAGGGCCTTGCGATCTTGACCCGTCTGTAGGGTGCCACATGAGAACTCTTTGGCTCCACTTTTCTGTCTTACATCTTATAGTGTGACCTGCCCACCTCCATTTTTGCATATCTATGTGAGTGAGGATATCTGCTACTTTTGTTCTAGCTCTTATGTCAGAGCTGCGGTTTCTATCCTGTAGTTTTACCCCAAGCATGCTCCTCTCCATAGCTTTCTGGCACTTTGCAAGTTTATCTCTTTGTTTTTTAGTAAGAGACCAAGTTTCGCAGCCATAAGTTAGACACGGAAGGACACATGTGTTGAAAGTTTTGCTTTTTATTCGTATACCTAGGTTGCTTTTCATGATTTCTTTAAGTGACCAGTATTTGCTCCAGCCGGATGATATTCTTTTTTCGATTTCTTTGTCCATTTGGTCCTTGAAAGATATTATTTGACCTAGATACACGTATTCCTCAACGTAATCTAAAATGTATCCATTGACTGTGATTTCTTGAATCCTAGAATTTGTCATCAATTTAGTCTTGTCTGAGTTAAGCTCCAGTCCCACGGCCTTGCTCTGTTTTGCTAGATCTGTTAGCATGCATTCTAGTTCTTTTGGGTTTTCCTCAAACAAGACTATGTCGTCGGCAAACCTTAGGTGATTTAGGCGTATGCCATTTATGTTGAGGCCAAAGTGTTCCCATTCGAGTTTCCTGAATATTTGTTCTAAGACAGCAGAGAATAATTTTGGTGATAGTGGGTCACCTTGCCGGACTCCTCTTTGTATAGGGAATGTTTTACCAGTCGATTCCAGTCTAATTCTGCTTTTGCTAATGGTATATATCCGTCTGATGATTTCTACGTATACTTCGTGTACTCCTTGTTGTTTCAGGCTTGTCCATATACAGGTGTGGTTAAGGCTATCGAACGCTTTTGAGTAGTCGATAAATGCTATGAACAAAGGCTTTCTGAACTCTTTATATTTTTGCATAACTTGTTTTACCGTATGGATATGATCAATTGTACTAAAGTCTTTCCTAAATCCAGCCTGTTCGATTGGTTGGCATTCGTCTAATGTTTTTGATATTCTATCTAGTATCACCTTAGCAAAAACTTTGTATATGTTTGACATAAGGCTTATTGGGCGGTAGTTGCCTATATTGTCTTTCGCACCTTTTTTGTGGATCAAGATGATGTCTGATTCCCCCCATTGATTTGGGATTGTCCCCGTTCTTAAAATTTCGTTAAATACCACTGTTAGGATTTGGCTAAGTTCTTCAACTGTTCCTCTCATAAGTGTGTTGGGTATTTTATCCGGTCCAGGGGATTTATCTAGCTTCTGGGAGTTCATTGCCTTTTTGACCTCATCTACCAGTATAGGTGGTACCGCATCACTTTCATGTGTTGAAAACAATCCATCCAGCAATTGAATGTTTTCTTGCTCGGAGTTTGAACTTTCATTACAGTACAGGGCTTGATAGTACTCAGTTGCTACTTTCTGGATTCCTGTACGGTTAGTGAGATTTGTCTGTGCCTTTTTCAGTTTGGGAATCCATTCTTTTCCTTTTTCTCTTAACTCTTTTAACGCTTTCTTAGTACCACCTGTTTTTATTATGTGCTCCTCTATAGTTCTTAGTCTTCTTTGCTTCCTGTCATTTCTTATATTTTCTCTTATTCTTTTGCTGAGATTAGTTATCCTCATTCTGTTTTTGCTATTCTTTTCTGAGATGATCGCCTTTCTTTCCTCCATGAGTTTAATTGTAGTCTCACTTAATTTGTGTGTTTTGGTTTTATTTCTATCCATATTTGATACTTGTGTGAGATTTTTTTCTACTTCTCTATACTTTTCTGCTAGTGGTCTGGTGGATTTTACAATTTCAGTTAGCAGTTTAAAGTTGATAGGTCCCAGTTCAGACAGGTTTTTGGTTGCTTTGTTGTTAAAGCTTTTTCTTGAGTTTTTAGGTGGGTAGTAGTTCATACTGCTGCGTACCATACGGTGATTAGTGTTGAAGTTGAGATTTTGAATTACACTTGTGTCGCTAAACTGTTTGGCATTGTTTGATAAAATAAAGTCAATTTCATTTTTAGTTCGTCCGTCTGGGGAAATCCATGTCCACTTGTTTTTTTCTTTTTTCTTGAACATGGAGTTCATTAATATTAAGTTGTTTTCGTGTAGGAAGCCAATCAATTTGTGACCATTGATACTTCTTTTGCCATGTCCAAAGTTTCCCATGATTGACTCTTCTCCTTCTTGTCTAGGGCCTACCTGTGCGTTGAAATCTCCCATGACGACCAGGTTATTATGAGAGTATTTTTTTACTTCATCTGTTAGGTTGTTGTAGAAAGTTTCAATTTCATCCTTGCTAGCTTGCTGCGTAGGAGCATACACTTGGATTATTGTCAGTTCTTTTCTGTTACCAGGTATTTTCATACGGAGTATTGCGAGACGGTTTGATACTCCTATGAATTCCAAGATCTTGTTTTTATGCTTCGACTTTACTAGGAATCCCACTCCATAGTAGCCAGCAGTGCCTTTGTGATACATTATGTAGTTGCTGCGTTCATCGATTCCTTCGCCGTCTCTTCTCATCTCACTTATGCCTAGTATATCCCACCTTATGTTGATGAGGGCATATTCTAGTTCCTGTAAACTTTCTTCAGTCCTTAAGGTTCGGGTGTTAAGTGTGCAGATGTGCAGGTAGTCTTCCTTTTTTGTTGTTAGGTTTTTTGTATGGGTTGCAATTGCTGAATATTTGTTGCTTTTTTCCAGTGGAGTGTTTCCAATTGTTGGATATGGAGGGTGTTGGTCTCTAACCCACGGTGACCAGCCGGGTTGGGGAGTTTAAGACTTGTTGCTTTTGATTTTGTTATAGGTTTATTGTTATGGTTCCTGTTTTTTGCTGTGTTGATTGGGGTGTTGTTTAGTTTTTTGAAGATTCCAGTGCTGGTAATGGTGGCTTGTTGCGTTTTTCGACAAAATTTAAAATGCTTGGCTTGAGTGTTGCTTTTTCAGTTGTTTGAGGCTTTAATGGCTCTTCGATTGGTTCATTATTGGGTGTAGTGATTTTCTTTTGCGCTGATGAGTTAGGTGATTTTGACTCTTCCCGTTTTCTTTTTTCTCTAGTGGTTTCTTTAGGTTTTTTCACAACTAATTTATCTTGCACCAGGAATGCGATATTCCCCTTCTTTTTTTCCTCTTCTACTTGTGGCTGTAATTGCTTCCTTTTTTCTAGCACCTCTTTGGAGTAATCTTCCTTAATGTAAACTCCTTCCGGAAGTTTCGATTTATTTTTTAGGATCAGGTGTTTTTTCCATACAGTTGAGAAGGAAACTACGACGGGGCGGTTGTTGGTACCAGTCCATTTTCCAATTCTATAGATGTTATTAATTTCGTGACTTTCTATATAAATTTCCATTTCTATTATGGTTTCCTTGATATAATCTACGAGTTCAGGTTCACTTTTTCCCAATTCACTTATTCCGAAAAATATTAAGTTATTTTTCCGTTTCTCCTTGTCGATGTTACAGAGTTTCTGTTGTAATTCTGTTACTTTGTTTTTAAGGTCCTTGTTTTCCTCTGTGATCAACTTTACTTTTTCGTCTAGCGCTTCCATGACGTTTTGCGTGACCGTTTTTGTTATGAGTAAAGTTTGATTGTGTAGTTTTTCGTCTAATTTGCTGTCAAGTTTTGACAGCAATAGGTCAATGCTAGCTTCATCCATTTTTCACAGATTTAGGGATAATTTTATCTCTGGTACTGGCAACACTCTAGCTGTCAATATCAATAACGTCAGGTTGGTAGTTCTGTTGACATCCGGGAATGCAATTTTTAGGTTATGATGCACACAGTCTTTGCACTATTTCACATGAAACCGATTAGTTCCGCACTGTTTCCACTTTTTTAAAAACGTTTTTCTTGGTTCTGCCCTTGTGAAAAACTATGATACACACTTAGTCCACTCGATTATGCACTGATATTTATTTAATGTTCTCGGAGGTCGTTGTCGTACGTGTTTTCGTTATGGCGTCGGAACCGCATATAACACATACATTATTCTTTTCTTTTCATAGTCTTTGTACATGTACATACATAGTGAAAACTAATATTGTAGGTTTCTCTACTTTATATATTTTTTATTTATTTCAGCTGCCAACTTCAAAAAATGTGCCTGTTTTGTGTGAAACTGGTAATATTCAAGGAAAGATGGAGCCAAAGAAATATTCGTTTCCGGCTTATGATATGGTAAGGATTTGTTCTATAGACCGTGTTTTTATTTTTATTTCTGTTAATTTCAAGGGTGCATTCCTGAGCTTAAAGTAAGTAACTTACTCTAAGACAATGGTATTCTAATTAACTCCATTTCGGAGGTAATCAATAATCTATTTTTATCTTATAAAGCCCTTACGAACGTATGCACTTGTCTTAGGGCCTGTTTACATATTGATTAGTATTTAGTACGAGTTTGCCTCTAAATGTAAGTACTATCTCGGACGATTGATGTTAGAAATGACATTGATGTCACAGTTTTCAAATGTTAGGTTGAATTAAATGTAATGCCCGTATTACAACAACGCTATAAGCAACATTTAATTATTTTTTATAAAAGTAAAAACAATAAAATAGTAAAAAAAAATTTTTTTTTTTAAATTAACTATGCTATTAAGTTTTCTTAAACGTACTTACCCATACCCTAAAGTTAACGGGATTCTATAAAATCACGGTGTATAGACAGTGATTGATCCAATCCGTAGCAAACTTTTATGATGATTTTTTCCAATGAAAACTATTTTTTAATATATATTTTTATCAATTGAAAATAATTGTAATTGGTAATGATATACATTATACAATGAACATATTGTATAAAATATAATAAAAATTAATTATACATTTTTAATGTAAAATAAAAGTCCTAACAGGTTCTGAGAAAAGGTCCCACAGCAAACATAGGAAAAAGTTAAAATTTCGTGAGATTTGACTGAAACCACCTTTTCCCTGTTTGCTGCTGGGTCCTTTGTTGTCCCATAACTTATTTCTCGCTCAGCTATACTCATGTTATTATTAATTTTCTTTTAGCCATCATCATCAGCCGCTGGCCAAGATAGCATTTTTCAAGAAGAAGAGGTTCTCCTGAAAGAGCAACCTGCGAGGGAAATTCTGATTCCTGCCGCAGGCCAGGTAATATTTAGTATTTAATAAAGAACCTCAAATATGTTCGAAATTTAAATGTATAAATTTTTTCTTGGTTTCTTTTTTCGGGAGTATTAACTATCTGTTTGGGGCTAACTGTACTGTATCTATGGATCTGAGGAATCTGAAAATATAAAATTTTTATTTTATTTATTTTAAAGCAAAAATAGTTGTATATTTAAAAGTTCTAAGAAAGCCGGAATGTAGATCTAGAGGGGTTATATTCTTGAGTTTTTTTGTCTCATGCGTTTTCTCTCGCTCTGCTATACTCACGTTATTCATTATTTTTACTTCAGCCATCGTCGTCATCAGCCGCAAGTCAAGTTAGCATTTTACAAAAAAAATTATCCCCTTGACAGAGCAACCTGCTAAAACAAAGAAAATTTTGGTTCCTGCTGCAAACCAGGTAAGATATGTGTTTATTAATTTTTTTAAGAGCCCTAGATGTGCGACCAATAGCAAGAGGCGATTTAGTCAGTTTTGACGCATTTGACTTTTAAAATTATTATAACTCTAGCTTTTTAAAACGAACCCCTAGAAAACATTTTTTACCGTAGCGTTTAACTATAACGGTACAGGTTAAAATCAAAATATTAAATATTATAAATATATTACTAATATCATAAATATATTGTTTCTAGGTCAGCCAGCAGTTCAATAAGTTCCAAAAACTGGAAAAAATCTGTCAAGAGCAAAAGAAGAAGATTAAAAGATTGCAAGAGAAGGTGCGGAGGCAAGGAAAAAAGATCGGGAATTTGGAAGACATTCTCAAAGATTTAAAACAAAAATTGATTATAAATAATGAACAATCTATACTTCTGGAGGAATGCGGTGGCTCTCAGGATTTTTTTAAAGCGACAGATTGCAAAATCTAAAGGGTTGCCGTTAGAAAAAAAATATTCTGAAGAAATACGGAAATTTGCCTTGACATTACACTTTTTGTCACCCAAAGCTTATGATTACATCAGAAGAGTATACAACACGTGTTTGCCACACCCCCGCACCCTATCAAAGTGGTACCAAAACGTAAATGCAGAAGCTGGCTTTACTAAAGAAGCATTTGATACTTTGAAGAAGAAGGTAGAGCAAAGTAAGCCACAACAAATTTTGTGCGCTCTTGTCTTAGATGAGATTGCCATCAGAAAAGGCTTAACATGGGACCCCAAAGCCCAAAAATATCATGGTCGTGTAGATTATGGTCACCATATCGATTGTGATTCAGCCGAAGAAGCCAATCAGTGTCTGGTGTTAATGTTAACATGCATTAATGGTGCTTGGAAACTGCCAATCGGCTATTTTTTTATAACATCCCTAAGCGGCGAGCAAAAATGTCTTCTGGTAGAAACTGCCATTCAAATGACGGAAAACACAGGCGCTCAAGTAGTATCCGTTACTTGCGACGGTCCGGCTTCCAATTTTAGCATGTTTTCTGCATTGGGTTGTCCCCTTAATAAAACTCAAGAAAGCACATCATTTAAAACCGACAACGACAACAGAGTTCACTCATTTATAGACCCATGTCACGCAATCAAACTCATCAGAAATACCTTAGGTGACTTAAGGGTACTGATCGATGGTCTGGGAAGAAAAGTAGAGTTCAGATATCTACAACTTTTGTTGAGCTTGCAAGAGCAGCATGGATTGCATCTCGCAACAAAAATATCAAAGGCTCATATCTTCTATGAAAAACAGAAGATGAAGGTGCGATTGGCAACACAGTTGCTAAGCAATTCCGTCGCTGACGCCTTATTGTTTTGTAAAAATGAATTACAATTGGAGGACTTTAAAGATTGTGAAGGCACTGTGAACTTTATTAATACAATTAACAACGTATTTGATATACTAAACAGCCACTCTATGCGGCCTCCTGGCTTAAAAAAGGCAATGTGTCCGGCCAATATAGGCTTTATTCGGGCATTTTTTGAAGGCGCCATTGAATACTTACGAAGATTAAAGCTTCCTTCGGGAGAGCTCTTAATACAGTCCCGAAGGAAAACCGGCTTCATTGGCCTCATAATCGATATGACAAGCGCATTGAATCTGTACGAAGACGTGGTGGAAGAAAAAGCTCTATTAAAGTACATACCCATGTATAAAATCAGCCAGGACCATCTAGAGCTGTTTTTTTCCTCGATACGAGCGAGGGGAGGGTTCAACAACAACCCAAATGCTGTGCAGTTTCGTGCGGCGTACAAAAAATTGCTAGTGAGAGCAGAAATTCGGGATGGCGGGATAGGTAACTGCATCGCCCTCGAGCAAATAAATATTCTAACTTGCTCAAGCGCCAGTCCTATCGAAAATATTAATAACTTGACGGAAAAAAACAGGTTCGTCGAGATAGAGGAGGACCACAGCGAACTATACGAAACATATTTCGAGTCATTGGCGAGTGATATGAACAAATATGAAGAAAGTGTGGTGGAATATATAGCCGGTTTCGTATGCAGGAAACTGTCAAACAATTTAAAGTGCGACATTTGTTTGCAGTTATTAAGTGGCGAAGAAAATAAAAAGAGCCTCATTTATTTAAAATCAAGGGGAGGCTTGAAATATGCATCAACAGATGTAATAAATATAATTAAAAAAGCAGAGAACGTGATAAAAAAACATCTTGATACTAAAAAGAAGCCAGAAGAATATTATCTGTACGTCTTCAAATTCTTTGTTGAATTTTATGGTTTCGATAACCAAAACGTTTTATCCACCGGAAGCGTGGAACACGACACGAACCACAGGGTGCTATTAATAAAAAGCATTATTAAGGCCTATATCGACATTAGGTACCGGTATTACGGGAAAAAAGCCACAGAAAAGGTGTCTTACAGGAATTATTTTAATAAATTGATACTGTTCCGCAATGAATAAATTATGTGAAAAATTGTTTTTTTTTTTAACCCTTCTAAAGTTACTGCTACTACCATCTTACCTTTCAACACAAAGGAGATAACTAGGCCTATACAAAGTATGATCCCTATGGCACTTCCTTAAATTCTCTTATGGTGAGTCTTAATTTAAAAAACTATTAAAGAAATGAGTTTTTACTGTATTTTCATTACTTGAATATTACATTTCTAAATAAATTAATATGCTAAACTTCCGAATGATGGTCCCTATGACAGTGACAGTTTATTTTAATATGGCGCAGCTATCACGAAAAATGTTTGAAGACATTTTTTTGGAAGTTTAGTACATGAATTTATTTAGAAATATAACGTTTAAGTAATAAAATATGGTAAAAAGATATTGAATAAATTTTTAAACTAAACCCAGACAGCAAAGACTTGAAGGAACTGTCATAGGCACCATTCGACGCGAGAGGTATATATGCATACCAAATATCTAATTAATCTTAACGGAATCCAATATTCAATATCCAAATGGATAGAAATAAGCGAACTCTGCACCATCATTTATCAAACATGGTGCTATCGCACAGATCGTGAAAGTGTTCTCATAACACTCCCACAGTCTATCCTATTAAAAAACAAACTGCAGAGTTACGGACAGCAACCCGCTTGCAATTTACAGGCTTAGAAGGATTCGTCGACTCTATCCAGCTCAATATGGTGATTAACACTTAATTCAATCCACGTTGCTACTAAACTCCAGCTATGCTAATTTTCATGTCAAAATTAGCGATAGACAGGCAGATAACATATTTATCGATATCGATATTTTTTAAGATAGAGCAATGCAGCCCTACCGGAAGTACGCCATTTTTTCCGACAAAATAGTTTAGGTAGGCACGCTCATTTCGTAGGTACTTCTAGTCCATAGATTTATAGGTCTGTGGCTCGAACTAGCCTTTAATCAACTGAATTGGGACCAACATGGTATATTTGTCAACCACCGGCACTTGACACATCTCCGCTTTGCAGACGATATTATTTTATTTTCAGAGTCAAGGCGCAAATTGGAGTACATGATCAACGACCTAAATAAAGCAAGCCAAAATATAGGACTAAAAATGAACTTTGACAAGACAAAAGTTATGACAAACAATTTAAAAACGCCCATCAAAGTTTGTCAAACTAACATAGAATATGTAAACTCATATACATATTTACCTAGGAAAAATGATATCTTTTGACCCAATCAGTGGCCCAGATGAAATCAAGCGTAGAATAAACATATCGTGGAAAAGTTCTGGGCACTATAAGAAATCTTTCAAAGCGATTTATCTCTATCAATTAAGAAAAAAGTTATGGACAGTTGTATATTACCCTGCCTCACTTATAGCTCGCAAACATGGCCACTGACTAATAATAGCAAGCAAGGTATACGTTCATGTCAATCAGCCATGGAAAGGTCAGTACTTAAAATCAAAAGAATAGACAAAGTGCGCAAGGTGAAAATTAAAGAAAAAACCAAATTCTTAGATTTTTTAGTACAGGCACTAAAGCAAAAATGGAGATGGGCTGGCCATCTAGCAAGACTGCAGGATGGTCGTTGGACAAAGGAAGCCACGGTGTGGCCCGGACCTACGGGAAAGCGCGGCAGAGGCAAGCCGCGCACGCACTGGTCAGACGACCTAGCGGCAGTCGCTGGTCCAAACTGGATAGCAACAGCCTCAGACAGAGAGCTCTGGAAAACCTTGGAGGATAAAAATTTCCATTATGGACCATCGATTTATGGGGTTTTAGGGGGGGGGAAGGGGCTACCCCCCGGTACCATCCCCCCCCCCCGCGGAACCCCATGGTTACGGAGATATCAATTGTGAAAGTTTTGAGGTTAGAATAATAACGTTATTTAGCTATTACACTATTATCACCTTGTTTCCTATGATTTTGGTCACTTTCCTATAGAATGTGGAGAGATAAAGGATATAAGGTAAAAATAAAAAGGGGCGGGGCTTACGGGCAGAAAGTGAGGATTTTCCGAAAAAGGGGCGGGGCTTGATGCAGAAGTGAGGAATTTCCGAAAAGGGGGCGTGGCTTAATTTTTTTGTTGTCCGACCCTTATTATAAAAATATATATTTACTCCCTATCATACACAAACTTAATAGCTTTTAATAATTCCTCGTATGGATCCAAGTGGTCAATGTAAATCCTCCTCCTCCAGGAATACTCTGAGAGCCAAAGGGTGAAATCCTGTTTATTTTGGCTTTGCCGGAAATGTTTTTTCAAACCTCTCCACTGGTTCTCAATACGTTGGGTGTGTCTCCCATCTGGTGCCACAAATTTATTGACAGGGTCACTGTGGTTGACCCTGTTGTGAATGTATCCATGGTCGGGAAGGCTCATATATGCTCTCCAATAATCAGTGTGTATGATCGAGCCTTCCGCGACATGTTTTTTTATAAGTGGCACCAATATCTCCGCAGATCGCTCATTATCGGGACACACTTCGAGCCTGAAGTCATCATTGCCGTCTTCGATCATTCCTATCACCCAATGGCCTTCGATCTGCCGTCCACGATTATATTTTCTCTTTCCAAACTTTGATTTGTCAATTTGTACCACTTTATTAGGGCCCCCTATCTTTCCTTGGACCCTTTGGTTTTGCAGTTCGTGGACGGCAATAACTTCCCTGCAGTAATTGAACCAATTCGCTACTGTCCTACTTGATAACACCGGACTATCTTGGGATGCTAGCTGCTTTCTTGTCTGGTGGTATGATATTCCCTCACTGAAAGCATACATTATTTGAAATATAAATGTGAGGGGCAACCTAGCATCTTCGAACCATGTCCCACTAGCACGGGACACAGTTTTAGTCCGGCAGTTGCTTTTTCTGCATCTGAATTTGCCAAGTTGGCCTGACTCCTTCGTAAGCGTCATCGGTTTTCGGTGATAGCTGCAGAGCTTCTCCGTCAGGATCAGGTTCCTCTCCTCAGCAAATTGGACACACTGATCATGAGTGCCCAATTCCAAAAAGATCTTGCGCCAATTCCACATAGATCTGAAACAATTTAAAAAATGATTAAAATGAGATTGCAACTTCTAGAGGGGGGGAGGGGGGGTATTGATTTCAAAATATACATCATTTCCATTAACTTCAAAATGTAATACCATATATTTACAAAAAATACTGTATGGAAAATACATAAATTCTAAACAAAACATATATTAATGACTCAAGAGTTACAAAATCCATGCAGACCGATCAACATAAGTAAATAAAATGAATTTACCTTAATTCGTCTGAGTACGGATTCAATCTTCTGCCAGATGAACCCGTAGGTCTAGGCACCTGCGTCGCAGCGAATTCGTCTTCCTCGTCCGAAGAACTAGCGGTAGCCGGTTGGCTACCACCGGAACCAGATGCCATCCCACTGGGACCAGCAACCGGTTCAACGAGGTTCGACGAAATCACCACGGTAGGCACAAGCGGCTCTATTGAGTCCATCACTCGCGCACTACTCGCAGACGGCGTAGAAGAGGAGGCCGTGACAAGCGGCTCTATTGAGTCCAACACTTGCACTTCACTCGACTCTTCAGACACAGAAGCATAGGGCTTCGGAGACGCCATGGTATTCACACGTTGTATTCGAACAGGAGTACGTAAAAACGATCTCGACTGCAAGAGCAACATACGATGACTGACGCGAGGACGCGACACTGACGGTGACGGCAGACGGATAAACAAAATGGCGTCACTTTGCGTTTCGTTCCAAGAAAAGTAAGCACAAATACGGTTTTTTTTTAATAACTGTATGTAAATTAATAATACAGCAATAATTATTAAATATCAAACGAAGTATTGAATATTTTTTTATTTATGACAGTAAACAAGTAAAAATAAAATCATGTTTCAGTAAAAAACATTACATGAAAATAATTAAAATACACCACGACGCTTAACAAAACGTATTGTGACAAGTTGACAACCTAACGTTTCTAAATTGACAATTTAACATTTGACTTTTGACAGAAGCGCCGTGTGAGTCTGTTCACTTTTAGGTTATATTCCTTTATAAATAACAAATTCATCCTTTTTTTATTAACTTGGTTGTGGTTTATTTATATAAATTAGGTTAAATATACATTTGCTCTGATATAAAGCTAGGGTAAGGCCTTTTTGGCCCTTAGGCCAATGGACGGGAATGAGAAGGAAAAGCCCCCTGACGAAGCCGATGGTAACTCTAATGTTGGCATGGACATTGACAATAATACTAGAAAAAGAAACCTGCAAACATTAGGCTTATCACCGGTAGGTAGCCCACAAGAACCAGCTCCTAAAAAAATTACAATCCACGTTCACAAAGAGATCTCGGACCAGGTAGCGACAGTATGTGAGAATGTCGTCATCCCCCACGTAGATAAACAACCCGATGAGAATGCTGCGAACCCACTTTTGTATAAACACCCTGATCTTAGCACAGAAGCCCGCGGATACAATGCTGACGACGATGGCCCATTTGTGGTTCACATCTCAAAGGAATCCTCTGCTGACTCCAAGTCATCACTAAAAGCTATCTACGTAGGTATGCTCTTAACACAGGCAAATGTCACAAATATTAAGAAGGACGGGATAAAATCTGTAGGTCGTAATAGAGTTTCAGTAACTTTGATAAAGCTGCTGATGCCAACTCCATTCTAAAAAACCCTATGCTAGACAAATACAAACTATCGGCAAACATACCAACATACAACATATCTCGTATGGGGCTAGTTCGAGGAGTTCCAACAGATTGGTCCATGACAGATTTTGTAAAAGGTACGAATTTAGAAGAAGGTAAAGGTAGGATTCTGAAAGCGCGCCGTCTACAGAGAAAGGTGACCAAAGAAGATGGCTCCCCATCCTGGGTACCAACCCAGACAGTGGTAGTCACTTTTGAAGGCCAATCTTTGCCATCTAGAATATTTGCTTATTATACCTCTCTAGTGGTGGAGGTATACCAACTGCCAACAATTCAATGCCAGAAATGCCTCAGATTTGGACACATTCAGACCCAATGTCGCTCAGATGCCCGCTGCTACAAGTGTGCCCAGAAGCATCCGGGTGATGGTTGTAATGTAGCTCCCGAACACATCTCTTGTATTTTCTGCACTGCCCGACACTATGCCACTGATAGAAACTGCCCAGAACATCACCGCCAAAAGTCCATAAAATTGATAATGTCTGAAAGAAATATTTCATATGCTGAAGCAGCCGCACAAGTGCCAGTTGTAAATCGTAGGCCCTATGCGGATGTTGCAAATATAATGTTCGGCCCCACAAGGGAATCACCCCCCCCATCACAATCTCCCTTTGACCCAACTGATTTACCTTCTACCCCTCCTAGAACCTCTCACCGCAAGACAGTCTTTTTGTCACCTAGACCAAGGCCTTCCCTGTCCCCAGGTTACGACAGACAGGCCCATAATAATATTGTCCGACCCCCTCCATCTGAAATTCCCAACGGACAGGCCCTTAATAATCCTTACACTAGAGTAACTCCGAATGAGGACCTCATGGAGCTCCTCCTTAAACTCTTAACTAATATCATCGCCAAATGGAGTGATTGCTTACCGAACGACGTTGCACCTTTAATGTTGACCCTTGTCGAGAAATTGTCTTTCCCTAACGGCCCCCCAGGTCACCTTTCTACAATGGAATAGCCGCAGTCTAATCCCAAAAAAAACAGAACTCACCCAGCTGATCAATGACCATGCTGTGTCTGTCGCGGCCATCTCGGAGACGTGGCTGAGACCCGGATCTCGGTTTCGGCTCCCGGGCTTCTCATGCCTCCGGGAGGACCGCGTTGACGGACGTGCAGGATGTGCTTTATTGATTAAGCAATCTTACCCCTTTTCCCAAATTCCTCTCCCTCCTCATGGAAATGAAATTAATGTCGTAGCCGCTAAGGTTATGGGCATTAATTTCATTTCAATATATATTCCTCATCCTGACCTTGACCTTATTCCTGAAATATCTTCTATCCTAACCTCTGTCCCACCTCCCCTTATAGTTTTAGGTGATTTTAATTCACATAACATTTCTTGGGGATCATACCATTCGGACAGGTTTTCATCACTCTTGTTGGAAATCTTCGATGAGATTGACGTTTGCGTTATAAACGATGGAACGCCCACACATCGAGTCTATCCAGGACAAAACCCACAATCCGTTCCTGACTTATCAGCTTGCTCCCCCAATTTGGCCTCATTATTATCTGGGACCGTACTTCGTCAGTCCTTTGGCAGCGATCACTTCCCCATTATTATTTCCAAGCCCTCCTCCGTTCTTCCATCTCCGGCTCCTGAACCGCTTCTGAAATACAGATTGCAATCAGCTGACTGGTCGAAATTTTCTCTTTATGTCGAAACAAAAATTAAAGAATGGGACACGAACTTAAATGACCATAGGGAAAACTACTCAAAATTCAAAAATTTACTTTTAGAAGCAGCTGATAAGTATTTCCCCCGGAAAAAACACAAAAAGGATAAAATCTCTTCGCCACCATGGTGGAACGCCGACTGCACAGCTGCCGTAAAAGAAAGAGATGAAGCAGAACAAAGATTTAATGAATCAGGTGCTATGGAGGACTTTATCAATTTTAGGAAAACCTCGGCCCGCACAAAACGCCTATTGTCCAAAACCAAGAAAAAGGGATGGAAGGGGTTCTGTGAGAGCCTGTCCCCTAGAACACCTCCATCAATTATTTGGAAAAACATAAAGCGGTTTAGAGGCTCCTTTAATCCAGATATCTTGTGTTCTGTTGACAAATCGGCTTGGCTCTTGGACTTTGCTGACAGACTGGCACCCCCAACTGCCCCAGAATTATCCTGTGTAGTATTACCACCACTCCCTCGTCCGTCAACCACCCTTGACGAACCATTCTCGTTTGCGGAGCTCAAAATAGCTTTGGATGGACTACGCAACACTTCACCGGGGGAAGATGGTATTCCTTATTGTTTTATAGCAAACCTTAGCTCCTTCTCACAAGAATATTTCCTTGGCATTTTGAATCGCGTGTTTGACACAGGAGAGGTCCCAGAAGATTGGAAAACCCAAATTGTCATCCCAATCTTGAAACCGGCTAAAAATCCAGAAGAGGCCAGCTCGTACCGACCAATTGCGCTCTCCGCTACAATGGGCAAGATTCTTGAGCATTTAATAAAGAATAGGCTAGAATGGTACGTTGAGAGCAGGGGACTGTTAGCAAACACTCAATTCGGATTCCGTAAAGGTAGGAGCACAATGGACAGCTTAAACATACTAACCACGGATATCAGACTATCACTCTCTAAAAATGAGGAGCTACTAGGATGTTTTCTTGATATTTCGGCAGCCTATGACAATGTCCTTCTTCCGGTGCTCAGAGCAAAAATGCTACATCTGAGCATTGCCGTGAAGATTGTACAAATTGTCTCCAAACTATTCATAGGAAGATCCATCAAAATCCGTGATTTTTTTTTTTTTTATCTTTATTAAAGAGCTTTGTCACTGTTGTGACGATGTCGCTCTGTGCGTATACAAACATGTGACTTATCTTCTACTTAATCCTAATGAAACCAGCTTATATATACATTTTGCATCCTCAGATAGTGGGTGCCCCAAAATTTGGTTGCAACCCCCAACTTCAAAAAAGCTTTCGTTCATGATATCTTTTCTCTCACTTTCGTTCCGGACACATTCCATAATGACATGGTATGCATCCTCTACCATGTCACACTCGTCACAGTTTGGCGACGGCACCTTTTTAAATCCGTGATGGTAACTCATATCTTCCTCCTCGTACATTGTGGCAGGGCCTCCCTCAAGGATCCGTTTTGAGTCCAATACTTTATAGCATTTATACATATGACCTAGAGCAGTCCGTGTTACCCTTTTGTAATATTCTACAGTATGCAGACGATCTAGTCCTCTATGCTTCTGCAAAATCCATTGATACAGCGGCTACCAGGTTGAACATGGGCCTTAGTTACCTCAAGGATTGGCTTGAGGAGCATGGTTTGTCTTTGTCACCTTCCAAGAGCTGTGCCGTGACTTTCAGTCGCAGAAGGAACATGCCCATCGCAGATGTTCATTTTGGTGAGGAAAACATTCCCAATGCAGAATCAACCAAATTCCTGGGTGTTGTCTTGGACTGGAAAATGTGTGGAAAACAGCATCTGAAATACATACAAGACAAGTGTGAAAAAGGAATCAACATTTTGCGAGCACTATCAGGAGTTTGGTGGGGATCTCATCCATATTGTCAAAAGCTACTTTATAATGCTATTATTCGCAGCCACATGGACTATGGATCCTTCATATTAGAACCATGTAATAAGGAAGCCTTAGAAAGGTTGGATTTAATACAGGCTAAATGCTTAAGAATCGTACTTGGTGCCATGAGGTCTTCTCCAAAAAACGCAATGCAAGTAGAATGTGTGGAGCCTCCACTGGCACTGCGCAGGCAATATCTTGCCAACAGGTTCCTCATAAGAGCTATCTCCAATTCCAATCACTTGCTGATTCCACGCTTGCAGGCTCTTGCTTCACTGGTCACTGAAAACCCATATTGGATGCATAAGGAGTTTCCAAAAAATATTATTACTTATTCTAAATTAAATCGTATAAACCCTATATTATATAAATCAGGAACAAACCCCATATTTGAAACAAAATTTGAAACTTTAATTTACTCTCCTAGGATTATTCTAGACCTAGGAATATTTAAAAATGATCCGGGAGCTAATAGCAAATTTAAAAAACTTTTAGAAAAGTGGGCAGGCTACTTACCAGTGTTTACTGACGCATCAAAAAGTGATCCCACAAAGTGTGTTGGAGCCGCAGTGGTGATTCCAAAATATAACATTGTCTTGATGTTTAAGTGCCCTCCAGAATCATCAATTTTTACAGGCGAGGCTGTTGCCATCTTAGAAGCTGTAACGTATGCTGACTCTCACAATATAACAAAAATGATAATATTTACAGATAGCAGGAGTTGTCTGCAAGCCATTATGGGCAATCAGTTTAAAATGAAGACAAAATTTCCCTTAATACTTCAGATCAAAACCTTATTAAGAAAATGTGACTTAAAGGGGTTAAAAATAGTACTCGGGTGGATCCCAGGCCATTGTGGTATTGCTGGAAATGAGTCTGCAGACTTATGGGCAAGGCAAGCTATTGAGATGGGATCACCAGGTCACAATAAGATATACAGCTCTGACCTTCTGAGCCATGCACAGACTGATCTGTTTAACACGTGGCAAAATCTCTGGGATTCTTCCAGATTGGAGGTAGGAAAGCATTATGGCCACATTCAACCCAACATCCCCCGTAAACCATGGTTTTTTAAATTCCGAGCTTATCCGAAATGGGCCACGTCTACAATCTGTCGTTTACGCTTAGGGCCAGTTTGTACGCCAGTATTTCTTGCTAAGATACGGGTCCGGGATACCTCACTGTGCGAATGCGGGTTCGATGAAGGCACCGTAGATCACATTTTCTTTTCTTGTCCGAGATTCAATTACTCTTTGTATGATGTGCTACCTGAAAATATTCCACGACCTATAAATTTCTACTCACTTCTCACTCTAATGGACCCGCCTCTAACTTCTATTCTTATTAAGTATATACAGGAGCATGATATAAAACTTTAATTTTTACTCTTACTATATTTCTATCTATCTATATATTTTAATTTCTATGTTTTTTCCTCCATTTCATCCGCTATGTTGCTTGCCTTAACAATCTGTCATCCGCTTTCCGCTCTTTTTACTAATGTTGGTATTATGTGAAATGTGTCATGTCATGTGTTTGTGTTGTCCATAATATTTGTTTGTTTTAGGTTCCCAGTCTATCCTTCCACAAAAATCAAAATTAAACCGAACATTCTCTGCTCGCATAAGTCAAAGTCCACACCTCGACATTGGCAGAATCCACCTTGCTAAATTAGCGAGGAGTAAAAGCCATTTATGGAAAAAAAAAAAAAAAAAAAAAAAAAAAATTTAACATTTATTATCTTGTGTCTGTGATGATGCTGTGATGTGATGATATCGGACCACGTCCGACGGTCGCCGTAGGTTTTGAGAATCGATATCAAATTATGGAATTGATCGTCGCTAGAGCGCAGTTGCAATTGCATTGATTGCATTATCCTGCCAGCCCGGCGCTCCAGCTCCACCCAGGCACTGGCACTGCCGTACATGCCTTCTCTACGTGCTGACGCATCGTACATCTATCTTGAGCTTTAATCGCTTCCTTACCTTTGTAATCTTTTACGATTGGTTTTCTGAAATGCCACGAAAACCGTGTTATTGGACGCGAAAATTAGAGCTGGATCTCGTCGAGTTTGTGCGACAACGAGACTTCATATGGAAGCCATTTGGAAACACTAACCATCACATACAGCAGAAGTACAAGGCCTATGCTGAATTTGCTGCGAAACTGGGCGGTGGATTTACAGGTAGCTCTTCGTTTGTTAAAATTTTTGCTATTATTGAACTCATCGTGATTCGGCTCAGAACTACTGATAAAAGGTTTTTTTTTATATGTATTTATGATATTGTCTAATGCAGCTCGCTCCGTCCGTGATCGCTGGGTGAACATTCGAAGTACGTACAACCACAACGTGCGACGTATCGAGCGCTCCAGGGAGACTGCCAAATCTCTTGAAGAGGTCTATGTGCCATGCTGGCCGCTATGGAAACCACTGCAGTTTCTCCGGGAAGGTTCAAGAAAAGAAGATGTCTATGAGGTATGAAACATTTTGTTAGAACTTATTTTATCTTTTCTGGCTTTACATGAAACCAAAGAGGATTTTTATTCATCATTGACATTACATTAAAGCACCTATAACTAGTAAAAATATCATAATTATGACCATATTGATAACCTGTCTCGCCTTGTGGGTAGTGACCCTGCCTATGAAGCGATGGTTCCGCGTTCAAAAATATTTGTTCCTGAGACAGGTGTTTTCATTGAAGTATTTATATATACTTATATACTACATACACACAGTACAAATATATGTAACATGCATAAGTATATATTTAAACATATAAGTACATTGACTAGTGCTGCACTGGTCGTTTATTAATGTAGGTTTTAAGGTTCTAACGGAAGATCAGCGCTGTGGTCTCCGCAGCATTTATGCTGAGTCAGCGCCTATTCTTTACCACAACACATGACCCTCTACTAATATCTCTATTAATCTAAAAATAAGACACGTAATACATTTGATTGTTGACATAATTATTGATATTAGTGTCAAACTGTATGTTACTTTTTCTTTGTCTCTTGTCAATTTTCTTTCTCTCTTGTTATTTGTTTGTGTCACAAAGCATGTAAGTTGTGGTTGAATAAAGATTTTATCTATCTATCTATATAAGTATATCATTGTCTGAGTACTTATTGAGCTTACTTGTTGCCATACTTCTTCCTCTTCAACCTAGCGTTTTCCTGGCCTAGCGCCAGGGTCCACTTTCTTTCTTAATCTTCTCCACTTTGCCCAGTTTTCGGCATCCGTAGGTGTAAAATTATTCTCTTCCATGTGTCATGACATCCATCCGAACAGGCTTTTTTATTTTATTTTTTATTATAGCCTTTTTGTCTTGACACCCAAGTGCTGTTTATTTGTTTCTTCACTGATGTGTTGTTAAATGTATTGGGTGCCCGCTTGCCAGTTGGCATAGGCCTCCTCCAGCCTTCTCCATTCGTTCCTGTCTCTGGCAACCCTGCTCCATGTGGCACCAGCAACAGGCCTGATGTTGTCGTCCCATTGTTTGAACTGCCTTCCTCTTTTCCTTTTACAGCCTCTTGGATACCACTGGATCACCTTTTTACTCCATTTGTCCATGCCTCTACTGGTATGACCTGACCACTTCCATTTCTGCCTTCTAATTTTTGTTACAATGTCGTGCATCTTGGTTCTGCTTCTTATCACCTGTAATGTTAAATGATACTTAGAACTGGTTTGATAATATTTTAATAGCGATAGTAACGTAAAACATTAATCATTGGGCACACAGTTGATGACAGATGACAGATGGAAAACGCGGAAGAGCTCGAACTGCGTTCGTTAAGGATGCGTTCCATGTCATCCTTCCTTTTCAGCGATATCTAGCAGGCGTGACCACTAACCGCCCACTGCGAGTACTTCGAGGTTGAGGAGCTGTCAGTAGCGGCTGTGGTTCTGGACCCGCCACGGGAAGTGTGGGTTTTGCTGGTGATATAGGTGACGGCTGTCCTACAGAGACTGGTGACTGGTCTATAGGTGACGGTTGTCCGACAGGGTCTGGATCTTCTGTTCCTGGCACTGGATCTTTTGTGGCCAGCTCTGTAGAATTTTCTGTCGGTTTTAAGTGCCAGGAGTTCCTTTTATAAATTGCACCATCATCACTCTCTACTTTGTAGGCTCGGTGACCTTCTTCTGTCACTACTTTTGCTGGGACCCAGTTTCGATGACCTTTTCGTAGCATCACGTTTTCATTAGTAACAAACTCTTTATTTTCCTTTTTTCCTCTGTCTGCATATTTCTTTTCGTCTTCTTTAATTTTTTGTAATTGTTTAGTAACATTTCTTATTATTTTTGGTGTAAAGAGTTTAATGTTTGTAGGGAGTAAGGTTTTAGTCCTTCTATTAAACATCCTTTGTGCTGGTGACCCGAGGTCCAGTCGGGGTGTGTTCCTGTGATGCAGTAACGCTAATTGTATGTCTGTGTTGTCTTCCATACATTTTTTCATCAAGTTTTTAGCTTCTTGAACATAGCGTTCTGCTAATCCATTGGAGCGTGGAAAATGTGGACTTGATATTCTGTGTTCGAAGTTCCATTCCTTTCTGAATTGTCTAAACTCTTGGCAGTCATATTGTTTACCACCATCAGTCAATAGTATGTCTGGAATTCCAAATGTTGCAAACCAAGATTTCAGATTATCAATTATGTCAAAGCTGGTAACTCCTTTCAGTTCTTTAAGGTCAAAAAATCCTGAGTAGCCATCTGCTATCAATATATAGTCTTTGCCTTTCAAATGAAATAAATCCGTTGCCACAAAACTCCAGGGGCGTTCTGGTGCTGTTTGTACAACAATAGGCTCCATTGGATTATCTTTTTGTACTTTTGCACATGCTGTACAAGATTTAGTGTAATTTACTAAATCTGTAGTCATACCTGGCCAAAATACGTTGTCTCGGGCGAGCCTTATAGTGCCTTGAATACCTTTGTGACCCAGGTGGCATTGTTTCATCACTAGTGGTACCATTGATATGGGTACTAGTACCCTGTCGTTTTTGAAAATGAGGTTGTTATATACACTGAGCGTTTCTCTATAGTGCCAGTATTTTTTTAAGTTATCTGGTAATTGCTCCATTTTTTCAGGCCACCCATCTTGTATAATTTGTTTTAAGGTCTTCAACTCACTGCTATTCTCAATTTCTTGTTTGATTTCTTGTCTTCGATTTTTTGAAAATGGCACGATAGCACATACTTGCAAGTTTTCTGAGTTAACATCTTCACAGTTTAGCTTCTCACAATCTCGACTCAAAGTGTCAGCTACATACATCTCCGAACCCTTTTTATATGTCACTTTGGGGTTATATGGCAAAATCTGGTATAACATTCTTTGCAGTCTTGGTGGTGCACTGGTAAGTGGTTTTCTGAAAATTGTTTCTAAAGGTTTATGATCAGATTCTATTGTTAAGTCCTTGCAACCCCAGATATAGTTATGGAATTTTTTACAAGCCACTAAGATTGCATTGGCTTCTTTTTCCAATTGACTGTAGCCTTGCTCAGTTTTAGTGAAAGATTTAGCACAGTAAGCAATAGGTTTTTCTTTTTGAATCATTACACCACCACAGGCATAACTACTAGCGTCAACAGAGAGTAAAATAGGTGCTTGAGGATCATAAAATCCCAGAACAGGTGGGTTTTTTAACAGCTCTTTTAATTTGAGGAACGCTTCTTCTTGTGGTTGATCCCAAACCCATTCTACATCTTTGTGTAATAATTGTCTTAGGGGGCTGGTAATATCTGCCATATTTTTTATGAATTTTGATAAGTAGGTGATTAAACCTAGAAACCGTTGCAGTTCTTTTATATTTTCTGGTCTCTTAATTTTTGTGATGGTTTCTATTTTTTCTGGGTCAGGCTTTAAACCTTTGCTAGTTACTATGTGGCCCAGAAATTTGACCTCTTGTGTACTAAATACACACTTTTCTTTATTGAGTTTGAGACCTGCATTCCTAAGCTTTTCCAGTACTTTCTGTGTAGTCTTCTCTAATTCATCTTTACTGGAAGCATGTAGAAGTACATCATCCATTGATACCTCTGTATTTTCCAAGTCCGCTAAGAGTGAGCTCATAACTTGCTGGAAGACTTCTGGAGCTGATGCTAAGCCGAAGGGCATTCTTAAGCAAGAATATCTTCCAAAGGGTGTACTAAATGTGAGGTAATCTGATGTGCGGGGTGTCACTTGTAGTTGCCAAAAGCCTTTTCTACAGTCTAGCAGTGTGAACCATTTAGAGCCATGAATTCTGGCAGCAATTTCCTCAAGTGTATTAAGTGGGTAATGTCTCCTTTTTAAATTTTTGTTTATTTCTGAGGGATCTAAGCAAAGTCTTATTTTGTCATTTTTCTTTACCACAACCATAGGTGAAACAGCTGGTGTAGGCTTTGTCACTGGTTTAATTATTTTCTGTTCTACCATGCTATCCAACTCATCTTTGACTTTTTGTCTTATTGTGTGGGGAATTTTACGTGCCGGGCATATTGGTAACTTGGGATTGTCTACTAAATCAATATCATATTTGTACTGTTTCAAGCAACCAATTCCTTCAAACAAGTCATCGTTTATTGTAATAGCATCAATTCTCTTCACTAAATTTAATTTTTCACATGTTTTCCTGCCAAGAATTGGTGACACTTTTTCATCAACAACATAGTATTTAATAAGGTTTTGCCGTCCTTTAATTATAGTCACCAGTTTAGCTTCGCCTAATACTTGCATCTTATGCTTTGAATAGGATGTCAGATATCTGGTTGTTGACGGACTGAGATGTGATTTTGTTCTATCCATTATTTCTCGATTAATAACATTGCACCGACTGCCTGAATCAAGTTTGAACATCACTGTGACTCCATTAGGTAAGGTTAATGGCTCATACCAGTCTTCTGTACCCACGTCATCATCAGTATCTATTGATGACACCATGAATCCGTCTTCACTATCATATTCATCATTCTGGAGAAGTGAATCCACAGTTTTTATTTTACAGCATTTGGTGAGATGGTTTCTCCGGTTACATCTCAAGCATATTTTCTTAAAAGCAGGACAATTTCTCCGGCCATGTATAGTGTCACATCTACCACAATGAAATGTCTCTTCACTTTTATCTTCTCTTTTTTTATTATTCATCTTGATGTTATCTTCTTTTTTTTTAATGTTGGTGTTTTGGCTGTTCCAGGTAACTGCATCTACAGCAGGAGCCTGCTTCATTGTTTTTACTTGCATTTTAACTTGCTCCGCTGAGCGGCTGAGGTCAATAGTTTTTTGCAGTGTAAGGTCATGTTCAGCTAGCAACTTCTCTCTAAGGGAGTCGCTCCTTACTCCTATTACAATTCTGTCACGAATGAGGCTGTCCTCTAAGGTACCATATTCACAGTTTTTCACTTTACTTTTAAGTTCTGTGAGAAATTCATCAAATGGTTGGCCCTCTTTTTGTATTATGGTATTAAATATATATCTTTCATATGATTCGTTGATCTTTGGAGTGAAGTGATTTGTGAATTTGTCTTTAATGGTTTGTAATTGTAACTTCTCATCACTTGAAAGATTGAACGTATTGTATATAACCACCGCGTCAGGTCCGATACATGCCATGAAGACCGCCACTTGCACCGCTGGTTTTTTCTCTTCCAGATTTGTAGCGATGGCATACCACTCGAATTGTTGGACCCACAGCCTCCACGCTTTCGCCACATCTTCATTAGAGTTTATGATGAACTGTTTGGGCGGCTTTATGTTGTTTTCTGCCATTTTTTGATGGCTATCCCGGGTTTCGGCACCATGTAATGTTAAATGATACTTAGAACTGGTTTGATAATATTTTAATAGCGATAGTAACGTAAAACATTAATCATTGGGCACACAGTTGATGACAGATGACAGATGGAAAACGCGGAAGAGCTCGAACTGCGTTCGTTAAGGATGCGTTCCATGTCACTTATCCTATCAGCTTTTGTTATTCCTAGCATGCTTCGTTCCATGGAAACTTGGCAGATACGTAACTTGTTCAGTTGGCGTTTGATGAGGGCCCAGGTTTGGCTTCCGTACATAAGTATTGGTAAAACACACGTATTGAATACCTTGCTCTTTGCACTAATGTGAAGATTTTGGTCCTTCATTACTTCTTTCATGGCCGAACAGGCTTAGAAATGTTCAAATAGTGTCTTTTTTACAGTTTTTAGTTTTTACCTATTTTTTGGCTAGTATTAAACATTGGCATATTATTAACCGGGCAACTAACATATTAAACGGGAACTTTAAGTGGCCATATAATATATAATGAGGCTGTGTATTAATATTATGGCACCAAAAAAAATATATTAGCCAAAAAAAAGCATTATATTACTAAAAAACTGGTGGTAAATTCAAGCCACCAAAAATAAAATAAGGAACTTGAAATTATAGTAGGGCGTCTAAAATAATAAATTGGCACCTAATATTGCAAAGCCTATGATTTTTATGTTCTCATATAGTTGAGCATGTAGGGTCATGTAAATATATTCATGAAACATTGGTATGCCTGTGAACTGGATTGTACACACTATTAGAGTCTGTTCGGAAAGAGAAGAGTCGTGGAATGTATTGGGCCCCATACATTCCACGACTCTTCTCTTTCTGCACAGGCTACTCTTAACTTGCCTATTTTATTTTTTAATTAACTATGCTGAAATTTACTATTTCTTTCACAGGGCTATTCAATGGACTTCAAAGAGACAGACAATGTGGAAGTTAAAGTTGAATTTGATGACATGGATGACCCAGAACTTCTACAAATCCGCCAGCGAGGCCAGAGAACTGACCGACCCAGACGCAGGGCTCCCATATCTAAAAGGAAAAAGAATAACAAGTGTAAAAAAGTCTTGGATGACCTCCTTATTGCTATGAAACCGGTAGTGTCCAATGTTCCTTCGGAGACCAATAATTACTGGTTCTTTAGTCGTCATGTCACTGAGCGATTGAACTGTATGAGGGAAGAGGATGCCTTTGCAGCAGGCCAGGAGATCATGAAGCTTTTGGAGTGGCCTGCTACTGACATTACTTGAAGACAGCTTGGATGAATGGGCTTCTAAGCCTCTGGAATAGTCATGAATTCTTCATCAGCTACTTTTTGGTGATGAAGACAGTATTGTGATGGAAGATTGACTCTTATCTTGAATTTGAGTAAATCCTCAAAATGACACCGAAATAGAACTCGAAGGCTAATTTACAAAAATAGAAATCTGTTGTCAGCCTACCAGAGGTTTGTTTGTCATTTGCTTGTGGCCATAATTAACTTCATAATTAGCATTCGAACTCCTTTTTATCCCATTCCCGAGGTTGTATTAGGTGTCTGTCTCTGTTCACACAGTTGTTCAGCAAAAAAACCTTGTCTCAATATTACCTCAATTGGTCAAATCTCTCAAAAGAATCTTAACAAATCGATATTACCGTCTGCGAAAAATGATTGGTGCAGCAGGCCAGGAAACCATGAAGATTTTGGAGTGGCCTGCTACTGACATTATTTGAAAACGGCTTCGATGAATGGGCTTCTAAGCATCTGGAAAGTCATGAATTCATCATCGGCTACGTTATGAAGTGATTATTTATGAATGCACAGGCAGCTTATAGCTGATACATGCACATCAATATCTTGCACTTGTGATTTCTCCATTTATAAAGCCTGACAACAGTCTATTTAACCCTGAGATAGTGTTGCTGCAAACAGCTTACGTATGGCAATAATGTGCGTACGTCATGTATAATCGGGGTAGTGGGCATTGGCTTCATGTTGATACTCGTATAATGTCAAAACATTGCTTACAGAGAATTCGGTTCTTTCAATTTACCTATTCGTCAAAATCTGATTCTAAATATTCAATATTTATATATTCTTCGTTTGCTGACTCTGACGTAGTCTGATTTTCATCAGATGTTGTGTCGCTTTCAGGACCACCAACCTCGATTATAAAACGTTCAGTCTCCAATTCAATTATACGATCTTTATTCCTATAATCGACTTCAATTTTTTTAACATGGTCACAGCAATTGCTCCAATTTTCTTGAGTTACTTCCTATACGATAATCATCTATTTAAAATTTAAATCATTAATGATATAGACTGAATTCAAAATAATTTACATAACTTAACTAAATTCTAAACATTAAGATAAGTTTTATACCTGAAAACTATCTTCAACAAGCTTTAGAAAAGCCTTATTATCGATAGACACATTTTTAGTTGCCACTTTAGCTTTTACAATGCCCCAAATCATCTCAAGGGTTTAAATCACAGTGATATGGCGGTAATCTTATCACTTTCTGTCCGTATGTGGAGAGAATCGTGTCTATTTCATATATTGATTCAGGTTTGTGACGTCTCAAAATCGCCACCAATCTAGCTTTGGATGCTTTTTGTGGAAATGAAATTTTATTCGAACGCTGCCACTCTGCAATAACATGCTTTCTGTGGCCAGATGTTGGTGGTTTATTAATGCGAAAGGAATGGTATCGGGCATTATCCATAACTATACATGTGGGTTCACTTAGATTGGGAAATGATTTCTGCGTAACCCATTTCTTAAAATTATTTTTATCCATCGATGATAATCTGCTTTTTTTTCTTTATCATTATATACCAGAAGTACATTAGGAACAAATCCGGATGGTCCACCGACATGAACAATAATATGTCGTTTCCCTGTTGGTTTCAACGACATATTATTGTTCATGAAATGAACCTGGAGTATCGAAAGCCGTTTGGCTTTTGATACTCCAGGTTCATTTTCGCTCTGCCAACATTTGGCGTGGTTCAGAGAAGTATGAATGTAGTCGTCCAAATAAACTATAGGCATATTTTTTATCCCTTACTTCTTGTATTTGATCCAAATAACTTTTACGCCAAACCACAATATCGGAACGCTCCATCAATATTGACCGTTGGTTTCTGCATTTTTTATATTTGAATCCCATACTGTGCATCAGTTTTCGTAAGTACTCTCTGCTGCCTGTAAATCCTGTCTTTTTTCAAAGCAGTGAGCAGAGTTTTGGTACTCGGTACTTGTATTCGCACGGCATAATATTCATGAATTTTATGCCTTATGACACATTTATCGAAGTCGTCTATTTGAATTCTCTTTTTGTGGGGGGCTTTGTTTTGTACAGGGGTCAAAGTCAAGACCGTCTCATTATTTTTAGAAATATTTTTTATCGTCGATCTACATAAACTTTAAATGAAATATTAAAGTTTAAAGTGTTTAAACCAAACAACTAACCAGTTCAATACAACCGCACTATAAAATGTCAATACCGGTCAGTCAACAACCAACTTTAAAACATTGTTTATTTGAATGCTATGTAATCCTTCGTCTTTTTTAAGGTGTAAGTATTTGATTGCATTCACAATTTTTTCGTATCTTTGGTTTGTTTTTGGCATTTTTGTAATAAAACTGTTTATATTTAAATACATTCGTAGATATTTTCTGTTTACATCGGTGACATTGGATGACATCCAACGTTCGATATCAAAGAGTACTTGTTGCCAAATAAACTGTTGTCAGGCTTTAAAATGTTTATCGAGTCTGTTTTTAAAAGAGTTCACTGAGGGTGCCCCTGATTGCGGATAATTGTGATGGAAGATTGACTCTTGTCTAATGAATTGATGATTTCTCTTTCACCAGTGTAACCTCAAATTTATACCACAAAATGCGAATAAAAAAAATTGAAATCTGTTGTCAGCCTACCAGTTAGTCCAGAAGTCTAGTTTTCAGTCTGCGACCATAATTACCCCTTCTTAACTCCATTTTATTATATTATTTTCATTTATTAGTCTGTCCGTATACTCACAGTTGTAGTTCAGCAAAAAAAACTTGTGTCTGGTTTTTTGGATAACACATATTATCTCAATTGTTTAAATATCTATGTTTTGGTACAAATAAAATCGTGAATTAGGTTATCCAAAGATAAATAAGTCTTAAAAGTTGGACAGACGTTCTGCCAAAAATGATTGTTGTAAATAAAGGAAAAGGATTTAAAGATGAAATTGAAAAAAATCCCACATTTTTGAAATTCGTTTAGTAGGTATTGGCGGTGGTTTTTCGTTGTCGTTTGTCATGTTATCAAAGATTGTTTGTAAATTACCTGTGACCATAATTACCCTTTTTAATTCCGTTTTATTCCTTTCCTGAGCTTGTATTAATCTGTATTCCCAATACAGTTGTTATTCAGTAAAAAACACTTATCTATTTGGTTTTCTTGGTAAGGCATATCGCCAGAATTATTCAATTTTCTACATTTGAGTGATTCATATTGACAAATCTAAAGGTAAAAACATCTTTAAAATGTAAGTAATAGCCTATGTTCTGTCAAAAATGATTGTTGTTAATAAAATAAAACGTCTGCTTTAATCTTTCACGATTTTTAACATTATTAAATTGTGTTGTTGTTGATGTTCTACGAAACCACGGGGTCTACGCCGTGCTCGAAACGTCTGAGGTAAATTTTAAAACATAATTATACGTTATTAAGTACCGTTTTACAATTTATTAAAAGAAAATGATTTATAGATAAAATCGAAATAAAATTGAAAATAACCCACATTTTTAAAATTCGTTTCGTAGGTATTAGTGTTGGTTTTTCGTTTTCTTTTGTTTTTATCATAAAATGGTTCTTGGCTTTCCTGAATGTGTACGAGTAATAAGCCTATCCATACAGCAAAATAGAACTCAAAGGATATTTTTTTTAAGTTACATTTGTAATTTACTTGTGACCATAATTACCCTTTCTCACTCATTTTTATTCCTTTTCTGAGGTTGTATTAATAGAAGTCTGTCTTTCCAATACTGTTGTTATTCAGTAAAGACAATTATCTTTCTAGTTTTCTTGGTAAGGCGTAGGTATCATCTGAATGATTAAATTTTCAATATTTTAGTTATTTATATTCTCAAATCTAAAGGTAAAAATTTCTTTAAAATGTAGCCTTGTTCTGTCAAAAATTTTAATTAACGTTATTGTTAGGTAATAAAAGGAAAGGATGTAAAGAAAATATCAAAATAAAATTGGAAATAACCTACGTTTTAAAAATTCGTTGGGTAGGTATTTGTCGTGGTCGTTCGTTTTCTTTTGCCATGTTGTTATAATATTTGGGTTACTGGGGGAATAAAGAAATTGTAATGGGTTTTTAGTTCCTTTCTACCCCTGATTCTTCTTGGATGAGAAGAAACGGTGAAAACAACTGAAATCTAGATGGATAAAACAATTTATTTTCATTATTGCGCACACATTTTCGTCCACCTTTGTACATTAATGCAAATAAGGCACAAGGATACTTTAAATGTTAATTTGCTTGTGTTTCCAAATGACATTTGATGAGAAGAAACGTTGCAAGAAACTCAATGTTATTTATCGAAAATTACTGTCTTTGTTTTTGGTCTTTTAGTAGTCGTCTGTTTAAATAAAGATTACGCCTGTAATGAACTCAGCAGGTAACCCTCTTTATGAAGCCGTCCTTTACTGCAGTCTGTCCCGCCCCCGTCACGGGGTAATCGTTTATGTCAACGAAAACTAGATTGTTGAGTCTTTCCGTCTGTTCGTATAGCGACATACATGGCACTAAATTAGGTATATGGTGCCCGTCACATCCCATTGAAAACATAGCAGCTGATCCCAGAATGGCTACTGCATCTTTTGTGTCTACCAGAATTCCTTAAATACAACCTGCAATGACTATATGACGCCATGATAGATTATTTAAGTGTTGAAAATGTACAAGTCTTAACTACGTGTGAATATTAGTGAATAAGCGTTAAGCGTGCACACCTAAGCTTTTGTAGCATATCGTTTTAAGGTCGGTATTAGGGACATATTTGTGCTAAATTATATTTGATCACGGATGCGATTGAAATTCACGGAACTAAATTGTAATTATTGAAATTTGGAATGCGATTTTTAGCTGATATTTTCAAAAGAGTCCATAATTAAATGAGTTTAATGTTGTTAAACCGCAGATCGCGATTACTAGTAGTATAGAACCACGAGCAAGGCGACAACGGCGGAGTAGGTTCAAATAAAATAGTAATTACTAAGTGTTCAATGTGTACACCGGGCTTCGTGTTATACCGATCTCTCTCAGTCTCATTCAGTCTCACAGCGCGAGCAATAATCATTCATACAGTAATCAATTATGCAATTCACGTCCGAATATACCCTTTGAAACAAAAAACAACAAACGGTTCAACAGGTCTTGTCTAATTGTTTTCTCCCTCAAATTTTCGTCTCAGTAGATCGTACAGGTGAGTATACGCATACATCTATTGCTGAAACTCCTTTGGAGTGTTTGAAGTACTATCCGGGCTATTTCGCCGTCAAAGGGAATATTATCCCACGCACAAGTACGTGTTGAGTCAGGGTCGTTTGTCTGGCGCCAATAAGATGACAGAAAATGTGCGCAGATAGGAATAGATGTGTGTGATCTATTCCTATCAGAGGGTTTTACTGTGATTATTTTGTTTCTTATTTTTTTTTTATATTTGTGAACCGTAAGCGTTAAGCGTTCACATCTAAGCTTTTGTAGCGTATCGTTCAAAGGTCGGTAGGTACATACATATTTGTGCTAAATTATATTTCACCAGAATGCGATTGAGACTCACGGAACTTAATTGTAATTATTAAAATTTGTAATGCGATTTTTAGCTGATACTCTCGAAAGAGTCCATATTTATAAGAATTCAAACATATTGAACGCACAGATCGCGATTACTAGTAGTATAGAATCACGAGCAAGGCGACAACGGCGGAGTAGGTTCCAATAAATATTAGATCAGGGTATATCCCTTGGTAAAGAAATGCGTACGAGGCGGATGGCATACTATTGTGGAATGCTCTATGGATAGGACTAAGAGACGTTATTATTGTCATCCCGAAAGTATAACACCGCTGGCTGGCTGGCTTTTTAGATGGCCGAGTGCTTCGCTGAAGTCAGCGACCGTTACTTTCGGTCCGTTCCGGAGTAACTTAATAGTTATATGGTGGTGAGTTCTTGGCACGGCCAGCTAAGCTGTTCTTCAGATATCTCATGTTTTCTTCTGATGTTTAACTTCGGAAGATCCATTGTAGATCAAGTGACGCACTAACGCGGACAGTTCCACGCTCAGCTGGGCCTTCTTAACTTTGATTTCCTCAATCTTCTTTTTTTCCGGTTACATTCCATTTCGGCAATACTGGCTTCGCGAGTCATGATAACGCTGATGATCCTGTCAAATATTAAAAGTAATTATAAGCGGGTGATCTATTGGGGAGCCAGCGAGCTAACGGTCTAAACCGTTGGTTCGTTGGCTCGTCTACTCGCGTTGGTGATCCATTAGCGTACCAAACAGTCTACTCTCATCGTTGGCGAAGACATGTCGTGTTCCCAGCCGGAATTACTTTGTTACTTGGACGTACTGTTATATGAAGAGAAATAACAAAATAAAAAGAAAAAAATGGTATGGACTTATTACTTGTGTATGGACCAACTGAAAACATCGAACAATAAAGATGGCGTCACAGATCTATGTTAGGTTATAGTTTTATTCAATTTATAAAATAATCTACAAAACCTATTATCACTATACATATAGGTTCATTGCTAACTACATTTTACGAAATGAATATAATACGTATTTGTAATTTAGAAATAGAAAGGTACTAACGTTCTGTTTGGTCGTTCAGGAATTCCAATTCTGTGTAGTATCACAACTTGGGTTTATACACTTCATCGGCCCCTGATCCAGTCCTCATGCTAACTTGAACCTTTTTTCTCTCCTTCCTGTGACATGCTCGCAAAGACTGAATAGTTTTTTTAACATCAGCCATTGTACTATTGAAATCATGTTTCTTGTAGATTTCTAAAAGTTTATTGTACGCCGACGTTTTTAAAACTTTATTTTTATAGTCATTGCTGGTGTATTTCCATAGACAGTCATGTCCCTTGAAACAATGTATATCAAACATTTATTCAGCAAATAGGCCACAGGGGCACTTTTACATGTCCATTTTTACAAACAATAAAAATTACAAAAAGCAATTACAAATATGGAATCGATGAAATAATAAATACTTTATTAGAGATGTGTACTGTCTCTAAATGTCAAATTACATAAAAAAAAAAAACTATGATAAAAAAATAAAACCAACAAGTACAGATTTAGATTTAGATTTATTTATTTTCATAACGATAAATTACAGTATAAATTATTCTTATGTTAATCTATATGAATTTACATTATGATCGTCAATGATTTGGCATGCAAACATATAATTATAAAACGTCAATAATAATTATCAAAAAAAAAAAACAAATTCGAAATTACCGTCAAATTAAAAACTACGAAACAAAAGAAACAGGAAAACTAAAAAGAAATAATGGAATACATGTCAAACTAAATATTTAGTAGATATCACATAATGATCGTCATACAAAAATTCTTTAGAGATGTAAGTCTCTAAGTGTCAGAGATAAAATATAAAAAAGATATTAAATTATCCTTAGAGATGTAGATGTAGAGGCCAAGGCTTGAATTCTTATATAAATAATTAAAAGACAAAAAATTAAATCAGACAAGAACCGAATGAAGTGTCTCACGTTAATGCCACTCAAAAGTAAAGTTACATATCGCACATCTCAATCGTTTGCGTTCAAGCGGTATTAACCCTTAAGACTATGTGGCCTTATTTGAAAGGTAATTTAACCTTCTATCGGAAAATGCCATAAAATTTATGACATTTTCCATAAAAAAAGAAAATTGACAGGAAAAAGAAAATTACAAAAAAAATAAACACAATGCGGACTGGGATCTCTTCTCGGTGGCTCCGTCAGAGTCTGACCCTGAGCCACTACGACCACGTTTCCGCCAGAACCCGTTATCACTAAACAAGTGACAACTCATGGCTGAGTCTGACTCAGCTTGGTTATCTCTTAGCTTGTCGTCAGAAGCAGGCCCGGAGCGCACAGTTATTCCGCCCCCGCCTCTGATGGTTTTTGAGAGGCCGATTTTTTGACAAAACGACCTTTCGAATCGCATTGCCGCGAACCTCCACCTCTGAGTCTTAGTATGCCCGAGTTTGAGCACACTACCACTTTCAAGCCAGGGTCGTTAGTTTTGGAGTGCGACATCGGGTCGCAGTCCTCCACCTCCAGATCAACTGGGTCCATCCAAGATGAATCAGAATCCGTGTTAGATATGCCAAAGTCATGTTCACGAAGACCGGCACCCTGACGGCCTACGAGGCGATTGTTGCCCACTCCTGCATACGCAGGGCAGCCGTCCACCGAGGTGAGTGGGCGGGCTTCCTCCTTTCGGAGACCTGCCAGAGGAGTTTTTTCACAATCGACCTTCATGATTTCTTCCATCGATCTCTTTTTTCGGGGGCGAGTTCCCCCGCACGCTAGGGACTGGACTCCCTCCAGCCATGCATCCCATCGGCACGATCCGCTCACCTTGGGATTGGGGATTTATTATAATGGTTTTCTCCACGCACCGCTACTCTCAATGAGTCTCAGAGTCTCAGTGCGGGTTATGGGTTGCGAAACCAAGAGATTACTTACTGTTGCCCCCGGGGTGCACCGTCCAAGATTCCTTCCCTTACCCCCGGATACGAATTAAGCGCAAGTTTTTGCAATATATTCAAATAGCACATCAATATTTGATTCATTTGCTCTCGACAAAGATATCAAATGGTTAAGGTTTTCAGAAATGAAAGTGATGGTGAGTATCTCATACAAACAAATATGGAAAGACATTGAAGTTGCCTCGGCCCTCACACTCGTTCTGTAGTTAATAACATTTGTTCGAGTGCTAAAGATCTACTTGCGCTT
Source organism: Cydia pomonella (assembly GCF_033807575.1). Classification (NCBI taxonomy): domain Eukaryota; kingdom Metazoa; phylum Arthropoda; class Insecta; order Lepidoptera; family Tortricidae; genus Cydia; species Cydia pomonella. Next base: position 20,101,809 of record NC_084716.1, on the reverse strand, counting down.
GGTCCGCTCTGCCCACCGATGTCAGCAATCTATTCTACGCATCCTGCGTCGCCGTCAGGTTCGATCGTTAATGCTTCTTATTGACGCATTTGCAGACAAACGTCACTTAACAAATTTCTTGCCTTTTGTCAATGTTCTGTCCATAAAGTAACGTGGGGCGACCATCGAAATACAGCCCTTCTAAAATTACGTCATTTTGCAATTTAACCATGTAATGAAAAATTTACTGTTCTTTTTGCAGAAGTTGTGTTGCTATGGTTGCGGGCTTAAGGCACTCAATACGTTGTCGTATTCACATCGTCCAAAAATGCATGGATCATTACAAGTGTGATCTCTGGAAGTGCCATTGCCGTTCCACCGTACTATGAACTTTTACACGCACGTTGTCTGTACCAGGAAGCGGTTCTCCTATACTGGCGTTCATGAGTATGTCAGTGGTTTTATTTTCATTTCATTTCACAATCTTGTCCCTGTCATCTTTGTTCAAATGTTCATACCTTTCTTAATTATATCTTGCCAACAAGAATAAAGCTGTCCAAGAAGGTTTAGACCAAATTCAACCTCTTCTGGTGCCTCTCCGAGCAAGGCTAAGATGTTTTCACTTAATTCGTCACTTGCTGAAAAAGAAAGGAATAAGCACTTGAATGCACTTACTTGAGGAGGACCTAATATGGTATACCACTTTGTTTAACTCAAGGGGTGAGCTGTGTCTAGCCGTACACGCCACTAAACCAGTAGGTATACAGGTTGATCTAAACCTTGACTTAAATTTTTTTTTAGATTCCTCACGTCGTGGGCTATCAGAACCCCGTGTATACTCTATGTATGTTAACCGATTTTTCGAGTTATGATTTTTCAACATTTTTGTTAAGATTTCAGGGGTGAAGCAATTTAAAAAAACTATGGATCTTTTTTTATGTTTTTTTTTCTAACATAATTCTTTACAAACGCCGCAGTTACTAAAAAAACAGCTTCCTGTCTTTGATGCGAGTTGGAAAAAAAACAATGAAAGTTTTACGTTCAAGCATGTCAAACTTAGATTTTTCTAAAAAAAAAGGACACTTAATAGTCATAAATAGACAGAGTCGCCGGTCAAAGGAACTGAGGTTGAGAGTTACCAAATTTGTAATTTATAAAAAAAATCCTCTTTAGTTATTCCTGACGTGAAACAACCACATAAATTACCTATAATTTTATACCCGCGGGAGTTATAGATTGTGAAAAAAAAAAGCTATAACACCCTAGGGAGTTCTAGCTTTTTTTTATTATGTCACTTATTCATACAAACCATAAATGAGTTTTACTTTTAAAATACTGACGTTTATAATTTAATATTTTTGTTTATGTTTAAAATTATTTAATTTGATTAATTTAACAACTGTTTAAATTTTTTTAACATAATTTTCAATCGTGGCTGAATGCCGAATAGGTCTGTGCCTTCGATGCCTCACCTGCCAAGAAATTCCAAAATGGCGGATGAATTTTTGATGTCACCGTATTTAAAAAATATTTCGCTTAAAATTTAGTTCTTTCTTCGCAAGTGTGATGAAATTTTTGTGATGATGAAACTTCCTGAAAGCATTTCGGTCTCCTTTGATTCTCCTTTCGCTCTCTCTTAACATTTCTTGAAGTTCCACTTTCGAGTTTGAGTCGCTAGCGTAAACCATTTCTTTGTAGTATCCCCAGACAAAAGATCCGGTGAACGTAGAGGCCACTCGATTGGTCCGCCAGCCCAATCCATCTGCAGGGAAAGGTTGCATTCAGGTGCTGTCTTACTGGTAAAGAATAGTGGCAAGGGGCACCATCATTTTGGAACACCAAGTCTCTTCTTATCTCCAAGTTGACGTCCTCCAACAATATATTTAGGTCGTTTTGTAAAAAGTTTAGCTACTCGGCGTCATTCAACTTCGCTGGCAATTCAAAAGGCCCGACATCACAACACCTGACCACAATGTTCACACTGAACCGCACTTGAAAGTTCGAACCTCTTTCTAAGTGTGGGTTTAGGGGTCACAAAACCGCTAGTATTTTTGAAAACCGGTTTTTCGGTTTTTGTACATTACAAAACCGGGTTTTCCGGTTTTTCGGTGATTTTTCGGTTTTACATATAAAAAGTGAAAAATACTGCATTTTATGAATTTAAACTTTAATATTCAGTCATTTAACAATGGATATAAAACCTTTTTTATATCTTATAATTATTAGGAACAAAAATTAAAAACAAAATAACTAAAATAATAACCTCCATGCACTCCTGGAACGCAAAATTAACTACAAATAGTTATCATTATAACACAAAACACAAAACATGGTATATTACGAAAGTAAATACTTATTAAATGCACTTAACATTTATGATCAATATTAATTTCTTTCATAGGTTAAGTTACTAAATTGGAGATCAGTGAAAAAATAATGTAATTATAATCCCTCTTCTCGCCTTCTTTCAGCCAGGCAATTAAGAATAAATCATTATAATAACCCACATATAGAGATATTCGTTGCAGGGATAAGTTCACATTTGTTTGCACACATATAATTTTAACTTTTTCATAGTTTGCATTTACCTTGTGGTTCGTACAATAAAAAGTTCGACTGCTAGTATTAGACTATTGCTAATAACTTAACTAATTGGTAGGCTAAATCAACTATCAAGGCAAGCGATTATTTTTGGTTTTTCTTTACGAATTGATAATGGGATCTTAGGATAGAGAGAATGTCTAATGTATCATCACTCAGCGATGTTCTTAAGTGGTTACAGAGGTATCCTGCTGACGAAAACACCCTTTCGGACTCTAAACTGGTGGGAGGCACTTTCAATAAACTGTTATAAACCTGTAAAAGGTTTTTGCCCCTAACACCTCCGTTTTCGTAGAGAGCTATTTCGACTTTTATCACAGACATAGGATCATTGTCAAATTCTGGCTCTACAAGATGTTGTATTGAAAAACAAACTATACGTAGGGTAGGGCAATTAGCTAATTTTTATTAATTCAATTATATGTTCTATTCTATATTTACTGATAAACTAAAAAGTAGAAATTACAAATAGAAGAAGAAGTTATAAGTAGTAATAAACTGATAATCAAAGTAATACTTACAACTATCAAGTATTTAAGTGTAAAACCGAAAAACTCGAAAAACCGGTTTTTTTCAAATTTGAAAGCCGGTTTTCTCAATCGACGAAAAACCCGGTTTTTCCGGTTTTTTCGGTTTCGGTGAAACCGGTTTTGTGACCCCTATGTGGGTTCCCAACAGCCCAGCTATGATAATTGTGCATGTTGAACACACCAGTCCTTTCGAATCGCGATTCGTCAGTCCATAAAATTTTATCAACATAATTTGGGTCTTCTGCAGTTTTCTCTAACATCGTTCGGCAAAATGCTACAAGTATTCCATAATCTTCTTCGTGATGTTTCTTGAGTAACTTCTTTACTGATTTACAGATAGGATAGACTGATCAGCTCGTAGATCTTGCTCGCCATAAGTAACATGCAACATTACATTAATAAACCACGTACCAAAAAGATTCGTACGTTTTTGTTAAAAAATATAAATTTAGTTTCAAAAATAAATTTTTCGTTATTAGGGTATAGTTTCAATGTGACTTGGCCTAAAAAAATAAATAAAAATCATTTATTGCAGATCAATGATCCATAGGAGGTTAGTAGCAATTTAGACTTAATAACTAAGTTAGTAGGAGTAGAAAATATACAAGGATTAGAAAATATAAAAGGAGTAGAAAATATACAAGAAGTAAAAAATATACAAGGAGTAGAAAATATACAAGAAGTCTCAACCTATTTGGCCCTTCCGATGGCCACTTCAATCAATCAATCAAATCAAAAGAACTTCGACCCAATACTTAGTCACAGGGCAATCAAGACTCTCTGACAATACTCTGAGGAGGCCGTTGCTGCTGCCACGCACTCGCCTGAGTAGTGATCCCACACGCTTGCATCTGATTGCGAAAAAGTCGTCCGTTCGCGCTTCTGCAAACATGCTGGACGCACTACAGTGCTTCGGCAGCCGCAACAGCATCTTCAAAATATTGTTGTTGTAATATTAGTATTTAAAATAAACAACAACCATATCTAGTTTGGTCTAAGAATGATTTATTCATCTGTTTCATCATAGACACAAAAACATAAAAGTCAAAGACAAACTAAACATACTCTACATCTCCCTTTTCAACATAAAGGAAAATAATAAATTGTAAATGTAAAAAAATTAAAAAGTACTACATACATAATCGCCGAGATGCTTAGGAGGCCTAACATCTCTGTTAGATCTTCTAAGAGGCATTGGAGGAGCAGAGGCCTCAGTAGCACTCGTCGACTCCATGTCAGTCTCAGGAGCTGCAGCTGAATTCAAGTCAGTAGCAGGTGACTGCTGAACAGCTATCTGAGACCAAGCCGACTGTACATGTGGTTGGACAGGCTCTCTACTTTTGTCCACTTTGATGAACCATGAGTTTCTAGTTTTTAAGTTTCCATAACAGTCTCTTATTGTTACAGAGCGCGGGTTGTTGGTGATTTTGTAAACCGTACCTGGTTTCCAAATACTACTATTTTCATTTTCTTTATAAACTATCTTTTGCCCTTCTTTAAAAATGTCACTTCTAGGTTTTGTGTGTTGATCATAATATGATTTATTTTTATTACAAGTATTCAGTAATTTATGTTGTATATCATTGTGTAGTTTTGGTTTTAATAAAACTTTATTTATCGGAAGTTTGGTTCTACAGAGCCTATTGCATAACAGCTCAGAAGGGGAACTGTTAAGACTGATAATTGGGGTATTTCTATATTCTAACAGAAACAGCTCAATATCAGTTTTTGTTTCAGCAGCTTTACACGTCTGCACTGCCCTTTCTGCAGCTCCATTGCTCTGGTGATAGTGAGGACTTGAAAACACAGTCTGAAATCCCCATTCGACGCTAAAATCTCGGAATGCTAATGAGTTAAATGGCATATTATCGGAGTATATAACTTCTGGTATGCCATGCGTTGAAAATATACATTTTAAGACAGAAATGACTGCTTCAGCTGTTTTACTATTGAGTTTATGTAACTCAATCCACTTTGAGTAGTGGTCGAATAAGGTAAAATAATCATTGTTACCATATTGCAAAATGTCTACGGAAACATGCTGAAAAGGCAGTTCTGGTATTTCTCTCGTAATCATTGGTTCTTTCATGTTGTTATTAGAATGTTTAAGGCACACACTACAACCAGAAATGAAATTGTCTATGTCAGAAAACATGTTTTTCCAGTAAAATAATGTTTTCGCTCGAGCTTTGGTCTTAGACATGCCGAAATGACACTCGTGCAGTTTTGTCAGTATAAGTCTTTGTAGAGATGTTGGAACGTAAAGCCTATGGTCTATAAATATCAAGTCATCCTCAAAACAAATTGTTTTTCGGATGTCGTAATAGAATTTCAGTTCATTCGGTACCTTGGATACAGAAGTAGGCCACCCTTTTTTGAAGAAATCAATTAATTTGGATGCTACAGGATCTACGTTTATTTCTTGTTTGAATTGAGATAGTATTGCATCTGAAACGTTAACACTGTGAATTACTACATTGAGATCACTATCACAGTCTTGACTGGCCGTAGAGCAGGCTCGACTTAATGCATCTGCTATGTGCATTTGGGTACCTGGAACATGCTTCATGATTAAGTCATATTTACTTAATTTTAGTTTTATTCTCTGCAAGCGAGTTGACGGAATGTCATGTAAGTCTTTTTTCATTATTGAAATCAGCGGTAAATGATCTGTTAACATAATAACTTTTTGGCCATAAATAAATGAGTGAAACTTTTTACAAGAGAAAAGTACAGCAAGAAATTCTTTCTCTATCTGACCATAATTTATTTCAGTCTGTGTTAACGATTTTGAGGCATAATAAACAGGTTTATTATCCTGCAAAAGTACACAACCTATGCCTGTCTTGCTCGAGTCAGTCTGAATCACGATCTCTTTGTTGGGATCAAAAGTCTGCAGAACGGGATTCGTCGATAAGATAGTCTTAATTCGCTCAAAGGCATCAGTATGAATTTTTTGCCATTCAAATATCGTGTTTTTCTTTAGCAGATCTCTTAATGGGCTAGTGATTGAAGCCAAATTGGGAATATATGGTCGTAAATAGTTAATTAGGCCTAAAAGTCTTTGTAAGTCTGACTTGTCATTGGGTCTGTCAAAATTAGTTATAGCCTTAATTGCGTCATCATCAGGTCGGACTGTACCATTTTCAAATATTTGCCCTAAGTACTTAACTTGCCTAATCATGTATTGAAACTTCTTTTTGTTGAATCGAATATTGCATTCCCTTGCCCTTTCGAATACTTTAGATAAGATGTCATGCATTTCTTCCTCAGTTTCTGAAAAACATAGCACATCATCAATATAGTTTACAACACCATCAATTGAGCTAAAAATGTCAGATAACCGTTTCTGAAATACTTCTGACGCTAATACAATGCCAAAAGGCAAACGATTAAATTTATAGGTTCCAAACATTGTGGAAAATGTGCAATTTTTTTTTTTTTTAATATTTATAACAAAACTGTTTATTTAAATCATCATTTTATCAATAATATTTATAACAAAACTGTTTATTTAAATCATCATTTTATCAATAATATTTATAACAAAACTGTTTATTTAAATCATCATTTTATCAATAATATTTATAACAAAACTGTTTATTGAAATCATCATTTTATCAATAATATTTATAACAAAACTGTTTATTTAAATCATCATTTTATCAATAATATTTATAACAAAACTGTTTATTGAAATCATCATTTTATCAATAATATTTATAACAAAACTTTTTTATCAAAGGGTATAGCCCGGTAAGCATGGAGGGTAACCTATATAGATGTAGTATTTTCACCAAAAAATAATTTTTGATGTAGTATGTATGTATGTATATACTTTATTGTACATAGAAATAAAAACACGAAAAACACAGTTACAGTGTAAATTAAATACAACAAAGGCGAAATTATCCCTGTATGGGATCTCTTCCAGTTAACCTATATAGATGCAGTACTTTCAAAGGACAGTTTGGCCATGCTTACCCGGCTATACCATTTACTTTGCAGTGGTAAAAACTAAATGTTTTTACTGTTTTACAACTTTTCTGTGTGTCATCATATTAATGTCTTTATTATGTAACCAGAAACTGGTAGAAACTATATACCAGTTTTTGGTTAAATAATAAATTAATATACTATTATTAGAATATTTTGAGGAACTGTCAGTCAAAGCAATGTGCCAAAAGGCGTCTTTCAAATCAAGTACAGAAAAATATTTAGCATTCTTAATTTTCGCAGATAAATCTTCAATAGTAGGAATGTAACAATAATCTTTTACTATTGCGTTGTTAAGATCTTTCGGGTCTAGGCAGACTCTTATAGACTTGTCAGGTTTTTCGATCACCACTAACCTGTTAACCCATTCCGAGGGTTCCGTAACTTTGCTTATTATGCCGAGACCCTCAAGTCTTTCCAACTCTTCTTTTAATTTTGGCCTTATTTTTAGAGGAACTCTGTATGGAGGTTTGGATGTAGGTATAGTATCAGCTTTTAATTTTATTTCATACGGATCATTAAACTTTCCCAAACCTACAAACAAGTCTCCATTTTTACTAATTAATTGTTGTTTTCTATCGTCTCTAGCTTCTATAGATGAGACTCTTTTTACTAAATTTAAACGAACACACGTATCTCGAGATAGAATCGGCGTGGCGTCATCTTTTCCAGCGATGCAAAACGTTTCAGGGTACATCTTGCCGTTTACTTCTATGTTGAATGTTGCTAATCCTTTGACTTGCGTTTTGTAGCCATTCCAGCTCTCGAGTGTCGACATAGTTATCTTGAGAGGAACGGGGTGTGAAGATATGACCTTTTCATAGATGTGTACTGGTAATATGTTGACATCAGCTCCTGGGTCAAGTTTGAATTGAACGGAATTGTTTCCAGGCAGTATTACCTTTTGGAACCACGCCAACGAGTCAACAGACATATCTGACGTAACAGACTCTACATAGTAATCGGAATCATCTTGCAAAATTACCTCATTTGATGTGACTTTACGGGAACGACACATTTTAGCGAAATGATGTCTCCTCTTACAGTTGACACACGTCTTGTTATACGCCGGGCATTGACCGTAGATATGAGGGTATCCACAGTTTGAACAGGTCTTCTGGGTGCTTAAAGGCACAGTGACCGCATTAAGATCGGGTTTGTTGTCAGTTATATCCTTAACATGTGCATTCGTGATCTCCGATATTCTTAGCGATGACACCACATCGTCCAGGGGTGGGTCTCCTTTCTTTATCAGCTTTTTTGACAATCCGTGTCACTCGAACCTAATACGAGACGGTCCCTTAGAATTTCATCTTTATTTTGGAAATCACAATCATTGCATAATTGTTTTACGTCAGTCAGATAATTGTCAAACGTTTCTCCTATTTTCTGATTTCTATTAAAAAGTATGTTCTTCTTGGGGTTGCAGTATTTTTCAAATACCTTTAATGTATCTTCGAGAGTTTTCACATCTTCCGATTTTACATCTAGCGTGTTGTAGACGGTAAGAGCCTCCTCACCAATTAAATTTAGCAATAGTGAGATTTTTCTTGCCTCTGTCACTTCGGAAAGACCCGCGGCATTCAAGTAGATGTTGAATGATTGCTTGAATTTTCTAGAGTTCTCACTTATGTTCCCCACCAGGGATAACTTGGAAGGTAAATTATATCCTGTAGCCATACTTGACTGCGCCATGTAATATTAGTATTTAAAATAAACAACAACCATATCTAGTTTGGTCTAAGAATGATTTATTCATCTGTTTCATCATAGACACAAAAACATAAAAGTCAAAGACAAACTAAACATACTCTACAGTTGTATTGGACTCTCAGTGCATGTATGCCCTCTGTGTAAAACCTACTAGAGGTGTGCGCCGATGGCTAAACCACCGGCGGCGGCGTCTGGTCCATAAATGGCCGGCGGCGGCGGCGTAATCGGCGTGATAGACGTAATAAATAAAAACAAGTAAAAATTTAAAAAACGGTTTACTCAAAACTTTAAGAAACAAACTAAACCACAAAAACCTTAACCTTTCACTATAAAACAATTCAAATCTTATAATTTTATCAACATCAGCATGGCACATAAATATCTCTTGAAAACATCTGGTCACAAATGTCAGAATAACAAACCGTCATGCAACATCAAATCGTCATGCGTATGCGTTAAAGCAGTAACATAAATAAACAGTTTACATGTTAAAGCTTTGCTTAAAGACTCGTTTATTATAAATACAACTTTACTTAGCCGTTTTTTTTTGGTATTACATTTTTATTTAAAAATTACACATGTGTTTACTCGTAATTTAATAAAGTTATTAAGGTTATGTGTACCTTAATGAACACACTTTAATAAGGTACATTAAGGTATCTACATCAGTATAATTTGATCTTATTGTTTCGGTCAGTCTGTGCAAGGCATGTGCCATACAAGTAAAGTGCTTCATGTTTGGCAAAGGTTTTTTCAACATTTTTCCAGAAAGTAACATATATGCTACACTATCTGAGCTAAGCATTAAAACATTATGCAACTTATCATGAAATTGATCAGCCCACAAATCTCTTAAGCAATCTATCACAAACTCGTATACAGAACGACCATTCACTTTTTGCAGGGCTTTGCACGCTAACATATAAATAGGTCCCGAAAACGGTCCATTCAGTGGCTTCACTAAGAAGTTTCATCTAATGATATCCATAATTTTTGGTCTTTGACTTCATTTTTAATGGGCCGTAGTTGGGATTCAAAGACTTTATCCAAATCCTTTCTTAATGTGCTCTCGCTTGGAAGTGTTCGGTTTTTATCGTGACACCTGCAAATATATTTTTCGAAAAAAGTTCTAAACACTGGATTGTCGACCTGTATCCATGGTATGTTGCACATGATTAAAAAATAAGTCAGGTCATAGTAAAAATCAGCCGGTGACTCAACTTTAACACCTCGATGCGTCTGAGAGTTTAAATGCCGAGTAAAATTGCTCTTCTTAGCCTTTAAACTGTTATTATTCCCCTTGCCGCGTCGTATAACATTTCTGGGTAATCTCGTATCCATGATTGAGCGATGTCTTCACTCTGCGTAGAATCCGCCATTTCAATCGCCAATAAAAGACATTCTTATTTTACCATAGATAAAAACATTGCGTTTAGTTTACTCATAAATCAATCCTCCTTCGTCTTCATCTTCTAAGTCGCTCACATATCCCTCGTCTTCAAATAAATTATTCACCTATGCGTCATCTTCCTCCTTTCAATCGCTTGCATATCCGTCTATCGCCTCCTCATTTTCCTCTACTACTTCTTCTTTATATTCCACATCCTCCTCGTCTTTGTCAACTTCCTCGTATTCTTTTTCCTCGCCTTATTCCTTTCCGTCATCCACTTCTCATGCGTGTTTCGTTCGGAAATCTATTGGCTCATAAAAACGTCAATCAGACGTTCCAGCAGCTCTACTAATTGCAAGGACAGCAGGATTCTTCTTTTTTTCAAAATGGTGTATTTGAACGAACTGTATTGGCAGAATGACGAATTTCAGTATGGCATATTGTATTTAAGGGAGCGCTTATCGTGCTCTAGAATTATAAACAAATACGATACTGCGTGGAGATACTGTCGAGTTTTCTCAATCGATAAAATATCTGGAATCATCAGGCGGCTTATTATCATTTATTTATGTTTTGCGGTCACTCGTATTGCAAGTCGTCTTAGAAAAGCCCGACCTTTGATAACCTCAAACTCTGCATAACAAAAAATTGTTATGTATCTGTTGGTTAGACGGCAAATATGGTACACTGAGAGAAAAGACCGCCCGAATTCAGAAGGAATTTTCTTCCTTTTTGACTCAGTGGGTCTACCTTCTAGAAAGGAAGGAAATGGTTGTGAAATCTTACCATCCAAATTTTCACCGAATTTTCGAAAGGTAATTATAATCTTCTTTTTCTTGGCAGGTATGCGCAAGCAGCACGAGTGTAGGATGATGATATATTGAAATAAATGCAGAACACTTCTTAAGATGATGCACGAAGTTTATTTATAAAACAACAGCAAAATCTAGTATATAAAATACAAGGATGCCTTAGGATTAAATAAAGACTTATCTAACAACAGAGTTACTACAGAGGACGTCACAGGGTGACTTCTAGATACCAAAAAAAAAACAAGGAAAGGTAACAAATCTGTCAAAACGTAACTGACAGCAAATACTGTTTCAGACAGTATGAACTTATTTAGGAAACTGTTTACATCGCTTCTGATCCTATATTATTGACACTTTCCCTGAGGATAACAAGCAAAACAAATAAAAAAGCAAACTACATGCTTAGTCTAATCTATAAAAACATATTCAAGTCTAATACAATGATTTAAACATATTGATTATTTTGAACACAATTTATCAAGAATTTCCTTATGTTTTTCAGCACGCAGAGACTTTGTGAGCACGTCAGCTATCATCTCTTCAGTTGGCATATACTTAACACTTAAAAATCGTTTCTGCACTAAATCTTTGACGCTTGTGACAGAATTCATTTGATTCTACACTTGAGTGGTTTAGCATCGAAAAGAGTGTAAGGCAAGGATGTGTAGCGGCATCGGGGTTGTTTAATCTACTCATGGACAGTAGTTTGCATTGCATCATGAAAAGAGGTTAAATTAGAATTAGGAACAGTATGATGAAGGAAAAGTGTGGACTGAACGAAGATGTAGTGACAAAAATTGAAAAAGGTATGTTGAGATGGTTTCGACATGTGGAAAGAATGAGTGAAAGAAGGTTAATAAAGAGAGTGTATAAGGGAGAAGTAGAAGACTGAGCTGAAAGGGGTAAACCTTGGCGGATTTCTCGGATCAAATCGGGGAAATCCTGAAAAAAGGCCAGGTCTAGACACCCTAAACATATATTTATGTGTGTATGTGTTTTGAATTTTTGCTAGCTTTATTTTTCTCGGGGTTTTGATTCCTGGTGGTCGGGTATTATAATATTGGAATATTAAAGGGAAAAAGTTGGCTGACTACTGGGTAGATTATTCGTCACCTAAAGGTGCATGGTTAAATTAGTCGTGCAGGTGTGGGTACGCTTGTACTGAATAAACAGAATTACCTTTAACTTAAAACTTGCATAACGTTGCTTTGTACTTACCATCCTACAAAAAGCTTTAGCCGCACAGTAAAAATAACATCATTTTTTATTTTGTTTCCTTTGTGTTTTAATCAAAATGCGATTTGATTTATAGAAAAAATAAATTTTATTGAAAGTTAAATTATTATGCTACTACATTCGGTTATAGCACAGAACGAATAGAACGCTGACAGCGCATCATAGACACAACTTATTCTAAAATGTTGCAAGCAACAAACACTAATGTTAAACATACAATGTTTAAAGCTATGTTCAGACTTGTCTCGAACACTTTGTAATCGAGTTAGATTTAGCTGTAATTTCACGAAGCCTATCGAGAGGAATACAATAAAAATATTATTTCCTTCGCATTGGGATACCTACCGCTCAACATTCACTAAAAAATACACACAGAAACTGTACCTAACTATAGCGGATGAAATTGTTTTTTTCGAGTTATAAAAAATATTCGAATATTCGAAAACTGAGTAGCCGAATATTCGAATATCAAAAGAGGTCGATAAATTCGAATATTCTAATTGCAAGCCCTAATCGGTAGATAAAATTTAATTTTCCTTCCAGTCCTCAGGGACTAGCTGAATGTTGTGCAAATCATGATCAAGAAAAATGTAAAGCTTATGGTTTACTTTCGCTGGAGGATCGACGTCTCCTGCTGGATATGGGGTTACTTTTTGATATCATTCGTGGACGTTTGGATTGTTCTGAAATTCTCAACTTCATTTCCCTACGAACACCCTTACGTCGCACAAGACATACAGCATTATTAAACATACCTTACCATTCTACCAAATATGGTAAAAACTCTATCTTTGCACGCATCTCAAAAATTTACAATAGTAAGTTCAAAGATATCGATTTGTTTCTCGGATCCAAACACTTATTCAAATCTAAAATAATAAAGGTTGTATCAGCTACTAGCCGGGGTAATCAGTAGAATGCATTGTATCGGTAACTTGCTATGGTATAAATGAGCGTTTCTACTCATGGTATCTTAATCAACTTATTATATAACTAATTAAAATTATGTAATTACATACACACACACACACACACACACACACACACACACACACACACACACACACACCTATATATATGTAGACATAAATATCCGTACTGGTTCTAGACCTAGCTTACACATAATATTGAAATATTGTTTTATAATGTATTGCCTACCTCAATATTCAATTCAATAATTAATCAGAGTAAAAAAAAAGGTTCTTTTTATATATTTGTTTAGCTAATTGTGTCTCAGTAAGTGCTCAATCATGTTCACTAATGTATACCTACTATTCTGTAACTACCTTCTTAACTATTTACTTATATCAAGATTTGACCTTGTGGATTACTGTAATTGGCTTTATACACTTAAAATTTAAAATTGCACATGTAATTATTATAAGCTGTTGTAATCCTGAATAAATAAAAAAAAAAAAAAAAAAAAAGAACAAATTTCTCAATATCTGCTATGTCTTCTGCTAAGATAACATGTTTGTCAATGTTTTCTATTGCGGATTCAAGAAATGACATCAAAATCACCAATACTGTCATTCTGCAATATCAGTAGTGCAGGAATATCAATAATTACTTGTAAAACTAGATCGTTTTTAGGTATTTAGAAAAATATAACACTTATTTTAAATAATAAGATCACAGAAGTGACCGTTAATCCACAGAAAATAACAAAATCGGTCTTATATCAAAAATACTCTTATAATCATAATGATTTGTGATTGGTTTACACAATCTAATATTTTCTATCAAAATAGACAACAGCGTTATATTAATCAAAGACGTAAATATTCAAAAACTTAATGTCTACGGAAGAGACTCGTGTTTGTCCACAGAAAATAATAACTAATCAAAAATATTTTCATCACTTGATTCATCACTATTAAACCATGATGATAACTTTTTAAATTTCTTTGGGGGTGAATCCGACCCATCAGAGAATATATTCTCAAAGTTACGCCTCTTTCTAGGAGTAAGAGGTTGATTTATATGTGTCGGAGGATCTGGTGTAGGCGTATCAGGGGGCGTTCCGGGTCCAGCAACCGTTGAAGCGTCTGGCGTCAAGTCACTAAAAGCTGTACATGGAGGTGATGCGATGGAAGCAGCTGGAGAACCAGATGAGGCAGAGTGGCAAGCAACTGAGTGCTCAAGAGCTACAGAGGAGGCTGGGCAGGAAATATCTGACCTATAAAAGGCAAGCCTGGGTGGGATTTGGCGTGATGCTGGAGAGATTAAAAGATCTGATCTGGGAGTAACTGGGCTGGAAGCATTAGGGCTAACCAAAGCTCCAATGGAAGAGTCCTGGCTGGAAGCAGCGGGTCTGCGAGAAACTGAGCGAGAAGAAGCTGGAATGGATGCCGCGGGGCTTGCAGAAGCTGATCTGAAAAGTACTGGATGGAAATCCGTTGAGCTGAGAGGTGTTGACATGCTAAAACGCGCCTCATGCCTTCTTTCAGTTCTTCTTGGTCGAATACCTAGTGGAGAATCTGGTAATGTTATTTGTCCTATCTCATAATGAGGACATATGTCATGCGCTGGACAAGTCGTGCAACTAAGTCTCCTTCCGTGGAGTGTATTTGGGTTTGCATTACTCCATGCCACTTGGTGGACCTGAAAAGTCGCCTTAAATGGCCTAATTTTAGAAGCATCTGCCACCTGCTGTATAACACCCACAGTGTATTAGTACTGGGTCATGCCGTAAATTTTCTGATACGGTGCAGATAGATGTCACTCGTATTCTATTTGCTGGGGGCTGGGGATTAGTTGAATAATAGACGCAAGTATGCAAAGAAAGTTGGGCTTTTGACCCACCAAAATGGGCTGACTGGATTTCTTCGCCATACTTGCAAGCATAGTTTTCAGAGAAATCAATGTGGAGTAATCCTACTTCAGGGGACATATTATGCTTAATGGTGCGAATAGCTTCCCAACTAACATGACAGCGTCAAAATAGCCTACATATCACTGTTATAATGCTCTCATTTGAGAATTAAGAGTGTTAAGAATACCTGTAGTAGGTTGGTAGAGGACTCTATACCACCCTTATAACCACGAATCAGGCCCCACTTTTTACAGGTAAAGGTGTCAGGAAGCCTATACAACAGTGTTACTTAAGGGTTAGAAGTACTTAGAAGGGAGTTAATTCACCCTCAGCTATTACTTTAGCCGGTTCTACGTTCTCATAGAATCATTAGCTAACACAATAGGTGTGAGACAACCCTCAGTTAAGAATTTTAAACTTGTTAAACCTATAAGAGAGAGTGGGTTAACGATTTAACGCGTACTAGATATCTAAAACATTCTCAATTAAATATGTGACCGCTTTTTGAGAACTCTTTTTGTACTGTTTTTATGTATTAGCTTCAAAGAAATCCAAAACGATCAAACTTATAAAATAAATGATACAAAGAAAATAAAACTTATCACAGCAACATTTAATGGCGATCTGCTCGCAAGTTTTTATTAGGAAGAAGAAGTTTTATCGTGTGAAAAGTGAAAAAGTGCTGCGCCTGCGATTTTACGGTAAGTGTATACCATGTTTTCCATCTTAATTTTAACGCGCTCCGGATTAATTAAAGATTTAAAGTAAAACTTATGCTTAATAAAATAGACGCCTTAAAGTTTTATCAGCAACTTGTTCTTTTTGTCGGCCATTGGCAAGTAAAGTTACGTGGCATCGATAGAATGATAAAATAAAAATTATTAATGGATTATTTTGTACATAAATATTGATCAAACAAGTAAATTTTTAGGTTACTTTACTAAAACAATGGCGAACTTGCTATTACAGCTTTAGCTCTCCCTTAACGCATCATTTACACTTTTTGAGATACAGCATCTTTAGTCGAGAGTATTGTGCAGTCTTTAGTATACATAAGAGTGTAATAATAGACTCAAACAAAGCGTTTAACTATATAGAAGACAATACAACCGGCTAAGCATTTTTAAACCTGATAGAATTAGGGTTCTTTGACAAAGTAATCAAAACCTGATAGTAAAAAAATAATCACTATAAAAATACATACCTATATATTCAGCAAAGTTCATTATTATTATTGTCTGATTGTTGATAGTCGTAGGTGCCTACCTATATAGTCACCGTATCGTCGTTAGTTACTAGTGATATTATAAACTTTCGAAAAATAACAAACTATGCCACTCACTGTATGCCACCGATTAAGTGTCAAACAGTTAGGCAACAATGAATTTAAATTGATAATTTCATTTTAATTTGGTAACTTTTTATAAGTAGAATTTTTAATATTTTATCATTATAATAAATGAATTATTTAATCTATACAGTATATAAATGTAAAAATAATAAATGAATTATTTAATATATCGACACGACAGTGACCTTGTTTCAATTAATGTAGCTTTAAAAGGTTAGCCCGTGATAAGCAACATAAATAAACATGGCGAGTGGTGTCGTGGGACACCGGGTTGGAACGTAGTTCCTTTCGTTATAACAAACAAAAACAGTAGACTTTTCACTTTGGTAACTTATTCTCATGTTTACTGCGTTTATTTAAAACACTTTTGCGCCGATAATTGATAAATAATATTTACATCACACCTTGCCAAAAAGCGCGGGTTTCCGCACGCTGTGCGTCCGGGAAAACCCACTCTTTGTTAAAGTTGTGTACAAAACACGGGTCGTAAAACAGAAAGCCCTCTCTCGCATATTTGCGACCCTCGCCTGCGGCTCGGGCCCCAAACATCTGCGATATCGGCCTCTCTTTGTTTTACAACCCTTGTATCGTAAATAACTATAGCATAGCCTAGCCATAAAATTTTATCAGACCACTGACAGTGACAGTAGTGACTTTTCTTTGAATGAAACCTGTTCAAGTCAATAATAACTTAAAATTTATTTTGTCATATACAAAAAACAACTTTAAGTTTATAACATTAAGTGTCAAATTTGCCAGTATTATTTTGGGTTACAAATTTTCGTGTCGCAAATTTCGGATTCACTTCTCATCCGCCAACTCTGTAACGTGCGATAAGGAACTTCGTTCCAATAAATATGGTTAAACCGGTTTCCTGGAAATAATAGTAGACCTAGCTGCTCGAATGTTATGTATCTTTTTAGTGCTGCAAAAAATGCAAGTTGATATGATTAGAAAGGTTAGTTTGTCTTCCACAGTGTCAGCAGAATCTTAGGGCAGAGTGTGCAAAAAATATAATCCTGTTGCTACTCATTGATATCAGGACTTATTTCTATTAATTTCTCCGCAGATCCTTACTCACACTCAGTTGTTCATAGTCAGCGCGCGGAGGTGGACATCGATGCGTCAGCGGCTCGTACTAAGTGACTCGCATTGATACCCGGGTACAGTTACAAGGTCAGAACCTATTCATTATTTATTTTATCTTCCGCTTAGGCTTTAGTAAGTTGACACTTAAATTGTACCGAAAGCTTTGTTGTATCAAGAATCGAAAAGTGGGTGTGCGTGTGTGTGTGTGTGGGTGTGCGCGCGCGGAGGTGAAGACGCGGGACGCGCGGGGATCACAAGAGCGAGCAGCGGCGCGTGAGCGACCCTAGTTTGCTTATTCACTTCGCCGCTGGCACCCGTTGAGTCGGGAGCATGTTTTGTGTGTTGCGCAGACTTGAATGGCGTCAGATATCTCGTGATAAGTGAAGTGAATTGTAACCGATGTACGGATAACTGTCGGCAGCAACTGTTTTCAATTCTTTAACTCAAATTATTCAATTGTTCTTATTATAATTATTGTTTCAGAATGACTTTTAAGGTAGTTCAAACGTTGGAGGGAAAGAAACAGAAATTACTAGTTGTTCCTTCGGGTTGGGAAACTGACAATATCCTCAGTTATCCAAATAAAGAGTCGAAAAGGTACATAAACGATGCAAACTCAATACCTTTGCGCGAGTGGCATGTAATGAAATGTAAAGTTAAACGTAGAAATATAGTAAGCTACGAAGACGGAGAAAAACTTCTTGATGAAATGCTGCTGCACAGTGATACCGAGGACGATGCCGATAATTATAGGAACAAGCGATGTCCACAAAACAAAAAAGTAACATTGGATCTGAACTCAATGGCAGAAAATATGGTAAGAAATATAAATTAATTTCAGATCACTTCCACCTTTATTTGGTTTCAGGTATATTCAACAACACTCCACTCAATATAAAGCAGTAACAAAAAAATTCATGCCCATCTTTCAATAGTATGGAAGGGAATTCAAAAAACCTATAACCTAATACGTAGAAAGGGTTTGAAAAAGGATTTATTTTTATTATTTTTTTTTTAGGGCCACTAACAGCGAAATTATAACAATATCTTAGAACTTATAAATTTCAACAGTGCTATTAATAAGTCTCCGCCAATAGGTGCACAGATAAGAGCATTACCTATACAATAAAAGAATGAGAGCAAAAATATTCAGGCAATCTAGCAAGCCATTAAACGCCTTTATGGTTGCCCAGTACGTCTCACGAAGAAGTGATAAACCTATTTTGCAAAATAATTTATATCTCGTTATTTACTTATTGTATCGTGGAAATTTTTTCACAGCATTTTTTTTTATTTTGATCGGCTATAGTTTGTAGTCAAACTGTTACTACACATATTATTTCCACGGTCTTGCAGAGCGGAACGGCTTTTTTTGTTAGAATAACGTTATCTCTAGTTAATACTGATATACAGACTAAAACCTATATCCCTTGTGGGTTAGGCAGAGCATCAACTGCCGCAGAAAACGGTCTGTGTTATACTTTTTTTTGTTGACATTACTGCAGTTTTAATATTTATTTAATCTTATTTGTTTCAGATCGGGAATATCGTTTCGACTAATAGTAATGATATAGTAGTTGCCGAAATTCATGCCGATTCGGTGCCGGATGTTGCCGGTACATCTGCTATACAAAGCACTGTTTGCTTTGATATTGAAAAAATATTTGAAAATCAAAAACAAATTTTAGAGAACCAAGCAACCATTTCAAAACAAGTTGACGATAATAGACAGCAACAACTGGATAATATGTCTGCAATCATAGCCCAGATTCAAGCTCTAATCAACGTACAAAATGGATTAATTCAAAAAGTGTCTGCTTTGTCTGTGCAAATGGAAAATACAGTTTCCCAGATAGTTTCATCATGTAATGCAGATGTTTTAAAGTTGAGTGAAAGCATAGGTCGAGATGAAAATATTCCATTGCATATGAAGCCAGTTAACAACGCTCAGGATTTGGACAACCTGGAAAAGCAGTTATCGGACTCAGGATTCAGAGACCGTTTGAAAAATATATGTGCCATGCTTTGTTCTGGAGGTAAAGGCTTAGATTGTGCGTACATGCTTGTTGATGTTTTGTTCACACGGAAATTTATTTGCGAGTGCTCATGGAGTGGGGGTAGCAGAGGTGAAGAATTGAAAGTTCCTTTAAAGGGTTTTAAACATGTTTTGTCTTTTTTCTGGAGTATGGTGCACCACTGGGATGAAAAATACACTATTAAAGACAATGAAATGTTTTTCAAAACGATTTTGAAAAACGCTAAAAAAAGAAAGTTGGCAAAATGTGAAAGAGCCTCAACATCAAGACGATCGACATCTAAAAGAAATGCAAAACGTATTAAGGTATCCGAAAATGATGCGACAAATGCTTCCGATAAGGATATAAACGAAGAAGAAAATGCTGAGGAAAATGAAGAAAATGATGAAACAATGGAAGAGAATATGGAGGATCATACAGAAAAAAGTGATATAGTAGAAGAAAACATGGAAAACAATGATAAAGAAAATGATATAGTACAAAAAAACACAGTTAATAATAAAGAAATAAGTGATTTGGCAGAAAAAAACACAGCGGAATACAAAAAAAACATACAAAAACAAATAAAGAAGAATGACAAACTAAAAATGGTGGAAAATAAGGAAAAGGATGCAATGCAGAGCACCTCAAAACGTATTGCCTATTCTGACCTTATAATCGGTAAGGAGACAAGTATTTGAATCTGAAGCAAAAATGACTACGATTATCTTTAATAACTTTAATTTTAATACATTTATCTTAATTTTTTACTAGTTCTCTGATTTATATTCTATTTTTTTAATAATTTGTTATCTAATAATTATGCAACGTTCATAATATTTTGAACTATTCTTACGATGGTCGGTTGTACAAGGGCGCCATCTTAATTAAAAGACATCCCTGTCTGGAACCATTATAAAACTTTAAAGTTATTTCGCCCGGATATTCTTTGCGGCTTAGGTAGAGTAATCGTCATCAAATCATACTTTGGTTGTTGATTAGCGTAATCTAGCCAGAGATGTTTTTCCTATTACGATAGCGCCACACTAAGTAGGTACACCGGCTCACCTAAGCTAGTTGTGAGACTGATTGTAGTAGTTCCTAAACGTACTTTCTAGACTAAAAATCATGAAACTGTTATATTACTTAATAGGGTTACATTTATTAGGTATGACTACGGTGCCTAAAAGTTAAAGTAGGTTTAATATCTTCTAATATACGTAAGGTTGATTTATCTGACACCAATGTCTTTGTCATGAAAATACTTACAATCAGAATTTCGGTAACTTTGTTGAATTTATTACTTAAGTTTCTAACTGTTGATTGTTATTGTTATTGTTGATTGTTGTTGATTTTTATTATTTCTAAAATGCACACATTTTTTGTTTGATACTTTATTTAATAAAGACATTTATAAACTATTTTGCTTATCATTTAACATAGTGTCACTTAGCCTCTAGCGTATGCAATAATGGTAGAAAGTATATTGTATCTTTATGGCTCACACAAACCAATTTGCATTTTATTTCTGTTGGGTTTATTTCTATAATATCATCGGAGACAAGATAAGGTGCTTTTACTTTATATATACTTAAAAATGATGACTTGATAGGTGTATCAAATATGTCATTCTTGTTCAATATATTTTTACCATTTAATACAATCCCTTTTTCAATAGCAGATGACAAGTCTTTTAACTCAAATATATCATCATTGTGAGTCATAAAATATTTATCTTGCGGCTTTAAAGAGAGCACGAAAGTTTTAAAGTGAATTACACGATTATTTTTGTTAGTTGTCAAATATGGTAGATTATGCGTGACTTCTGCAGTCTTCAAAGGATCAATTGCACTCATCTCACAAATCCTCCTAGCAACTTGTGCCAATGGATTGTCACCCTGTCTTAACATTCTTTTGATTAAATATAATTGATTCTCAAATGGATATGCATCGAAATTGTGAAGAGGGCCAAATCTTTGCACTTCGTCTACTACGTGGAGCAAATTATGTACATTACTGGTGATATAATGAGACCCATAGAAATATTTGTACTGATCCACAAAATGTTTTAGCATCTCTCTAGCAAGTCGCAGTAAACTCGTGTAACATTCATTTGAACATATCTTAATAGCGCAAAAAAGACTCAAAAAGTGTTGTACAACATCAACACGAAGGATGTCCGGTAATATGACAATGCTCAAATAATGAAAAAATGTTCTGAATTCACTTGCTTTCCAATAAGCAAGACAATCTATACTTCTTACAGCCCGATGTATTTCAGACGGTAATTTACAATTTTTCAAAAACACGTCTAGAATTTCAATATCTCGCGCACAAAGCTTTGTCATATATGTTCCGAAATTGCCATCTCGCCATCCAACAAGTAGCCTCTTCATTATACCCAAATCTATGAGGTGTAAAGAATCCGCTACTGGAAAATCCTGTACCATGTCGATTGGCAATTGAAGTAGCGGAGAATCTTTTTTATGGTGATTTCCATACATTTTGGCTCTGAAATGTTCATCTGTTCTTGGAGAATCCTCTTTTGTAGAGTAAACAACTGTATGTGATGTATGAGAATATTCTCCTACTGTCGTACATTTTAAACAGCCATGTCTGCCGTTAAAATTGCATACACCTGAAAAAGAGGTAAGTCTGTTAGACCCGTATAATTTGTAATAAAATTAATAATCAACTCTCAAAAATGACTGCCGCCAGTGTACGTATCACAACACATTAATTTATTAATCCATCTACCAGTTTTAGATTGATAAATGCTCAAGAGTCAAGCGTGTGTAGTCGTAGTGGGTATACACGTGATAAAGTAAACTTGTGTTGCCATAAGGAAAGTTTCATCTCTCATCGCTCCAAGAAAAGATTATTGGAATCACACTGCATTATTATAGAATATTTAGAATGTTTTAAGTGCGTAATAAAAATAAGTATTAAATTAAAAATTCAAGTAGTTTTTATGTATTTTACCTTTGATGAATGCCCTTGCCGGAGAATCGCAAACAAAACATTTGATTTTTATAGAAACAAATGTTTCGTTTATAAGTAATCCGTTACGAAGTAACGATTTCATTTCAGTTACAAAATCTTCTAAATACTCTTCTAATCTCTTTGGTTTGCCTGTTCCATAATATATCCCAATTGTTATTATATTTCCCTCCACATTGCCTAATATTGGCCAAAATTCTTTTTTGGCGCTATTAAATAATGGCAGACCGTCAAAATTGAAGCTCACATGAATAATATCAGGAACCAGCGAAAAATCTTTAAGTAAATTAATTAGAGGTTCAGTAAATCCATGATGCCAATATAGTCCTCCCTCAATATTTTTAATACAAATGTCCTTTGGAGTTTTTAAAAGTGTTCGTGGATCCTTCGGGAGCTGTAATTTTGTACTAACATATCCTTCATTTAAAATAGACCGTTTCAAATTAGTTTGGGTAATATTTCCTTCGATGGACCACCTTCTTAATTTTTCGGTTAAAGAAGCAATTTTTTCAAAATCACTTGGCTTATTTTCCTCCTTTTCTTCGTCTGACTCACTCAGTGGAAGAGAATCGAAAACAATGTAATTTAATTCCTCTTGATCTTGTTGTACAGAACCCTGTCGCTGTTCCTCTACTCGAACTTGACCAAAATCACTCGTATTATGGCAATTTGTGTTTTGAATTTGTAGCAAATGGTTTTTGTTATTTGTTAGCACTTCATCAATAGCATCTAGTCGGATTTCATCAGAATTTCTAGATTCATTTGTGTTATTCGTACCAGAAACGGAATTGAAAAAAGAACGACGTTCTTGCTTTATCCTGTTTTTCACACCACCCGTTTTCTTTTGCTTAGTCCAAGTGTGTAATCTTTTCATTTTAATGTAACTAATTAAAGCTCGGTAAAATATTTTCTTTAGGTTTGTTATAATATTATAAAATATGCTTTTAATAACTTATTCGCGTAATTTATATTAAAATTGACATGTATCCCTTTGGATTCCTTGAGTTCTTATACTGTGTTAACTCACATCATTACCTTTAGAATGTCATTAAAATGCACTTACTTAACACAATGTGCATTCGTAAAATCAACGTTACAGCTTAAACCTGCAAAAATGAGATGATCCAAACTTTTGGCATCTTCTTTAATTTTCGTATTACTACACTCTTGACAAACTCTGTTCATTACACCATTGCCTGTAGAAAGCCTTCAAAAAGGTACTCGGCTAACACAATTAGCATAAGCAAAACTTACGTTAAAGCTTGAAACTTCATAAGAGAGTTATGCAACGCTTTTAGTATCTGGTGTTACGACACACTTGACTAACTCTTTTATGCAACCCATGCCTGCAGCTTAAAGTTATCACAACACCTAAAGATATATAAGATACTTCACAGTAACCATTAAGTAACAATAAACATCAGTAAGTGTCAGCGGGCGCTGTTGTAAAGATTTAAGTGTTACAAACAGGTTAAAGCTATAAAGCTTGACTCCAGTAGCTGTAATTAACACTATTATTACTCTCAATTCTGCATAACATCATCCATTGTAGCTCTAGAACCACTGTTGGAGTGGAATTTATTTCTTAACTCCTCTATAACGTTCCAAGCTATAACTGAGATTATTATAACGCCGTTCAAAAGATTAAAGTTTTAAAGAAGCCTGTAACTGACGGTATAATGTTTGTTGGGTTTAAACTCGTTTCGTATGTTAGCTAGATGTTGCATAAATTTTGGCAAGTTTACTTTAAAAGTTTGATATAACAAATGTTTGGTCGTCTTTACAGTCTCTTTTACTGTTTTTTTACAAGTTTTTTTTACCCCTCTTATGGTTACACTAACATTCTTAGTAATCCATCTTTCGTAAATAATAGTGTCGTTATTTGGAATGTTTTTAATATCTGGATCTTTAGATTTGCACGACAAACATTTTCGCTCCAAACAAGACACAGATCAGATCATTATTTGTATGCAGAGTACACAAGCAAGTGTTTCTAGAACCCACCTTCTGAAAAAGAACCCAAAATGGACGACATCTTCGAAAAGTCTCATAAGATACATTAAACCCCGTTTTGTCTATGAATGTCTTGTGGAGGTTAAATATCGTCTCATTTAAAAGACGTATTTGTTTTTTTATTCCTTTCCGAGTGATGGTTTCTTTCTTACCGGCTGTCAAGCGGCTATTTTCATCATCCAGGAAGAATTCTACAATATGTTTCCTTATTATTTATCTTTGTTTGTCCATGGCACTGAGTTCTTTCTTCCTCTTAAGCCTCATCAAACGCATTCTGTATTTAGCCAATTTACTTTCCAAATAGTCTATTCTATTTGATAAGCGTGCATTTTCAGTTTTCAGCTTCCGTCTATTTCTAGCGCTCACTTTTTTTCCAGCAGCTTTTCGACAAAACGATGACTGCCCCGAAGTAGGAGGTGGTATGTTTTCCTTTGAAATTAATTCAGCCCTTTTTTTTAATTTTTCTTTTTCACGTCTTATCTTTGATTTTTCTCTCCATATTTTTCGAATTTTTCTCTGCTCTCTTGGTGTAAAATCTGTAATCGTTTTTATTAATCCTTTTTCTTTTTTTTCGTTGTACCGTTCCCTGTCTTTTTTGCGTCTCTCTTCGATTTCCTCAGCGCTTAATTTTGAACGAGCTCTGCGCATGCTCATCTTCTTTTGTTCCCGTCTTCTCTTTTTTCTCTCTTCTTCAGTCAACTTTTCTCTCAACCTTCTCGGCATTGCAACTACCTAAAACAAAGTTTGAATATTCATGCCAATTTGCCCAAAACACCATGCTTGTTAAGTATAATACAGAAGTGGTCAAAGTTCTTTTAAATTGATTTTAACTATGTACATTAAGTGCAGTATTAAATACCTTGTTTTTATACCTAGTTTTTATGTCTACCAAATTAAATGATGGCTTTTGTTAGAAGCAAAGTAACAAATCATTAAGACCCTAGAGCATATCAAGTTAAGAAAGAAGAAAAACTTTATAAAACACACAAAAAGCGTTAAAAAAATCTTCTGTGGACACTGGTCACTCAAGTGGACACATTCCACAGGAAAGACTAATGTCCACAAGAGTGACTATTTATAGCAGACCACAGAAAATACGTCCACGTAATGGATGTTTTTTGAAAAAGTGATTAGCATTTGACGTTTGATTTGTAGGTTAGAATCAGATCTTTCGGTTATGCAAAAAAGCCTATCCACAGAAAATCTTGAAAGCTACATAGCCAATTCACGAGCTAGTGGAGCCCAAATACAGTCACTCAGAGAGGCTATGGTCGAACGCATGAACGTGTCACTGAAGGCAGTGTCCGATTGGGGTGAAGCCAATTTGGTCTCGTTCAATGCTAGTAAGACCCAGGCGTGTCTTATCTCCGCTAAACGGAGTCCATTCCATCTAACTCCTACTTTCCGAAATGTATCCCTTCCGATAACCGACCATCTTGAGCTTCTCGGAATCTCGCTGACTTCGAAACTCAACTTCGGCCCGCACATCGAGTCGAAAGCACAGTTAGCAGCAAAAAAGCTGAGCATCCTCAACAAGGTGAGGCAGTATTTTACACCTAGGCAGCTGCTCGACCTTTACCAAGCACAAGTCCGATCGTGTGTGGAATACTGTTCACATCTGTGGGATGGTTCAGCCAAATACCAGCTTGAGGCGCTCGAGTCAGTCGAGAGGAGGGCCAAGAGAATTATTAATGACGACGATCTGACGAATGCTCGACTTCAAAGTCTGGAGCATCGACGCAAGGTTGCCAGCCTAACGATCTTTTATAGGATACATTTCGGAGAGTGTGCTGAGGAATTGCACAACCTTATTCCTCCGTCCCCATTTCACCATCGGACTACCAGACAATCGGCACTTCGGCATCGATTCATGGTAAGTATTCCACAAATACGCACGAAGCGTTTCGCTTCAACATTCCTTATGCGAACTGCCAAGGAGTGGAATGCCCTGCCCGAGTCTGTGTTTCCGTATGAGTACAATCTGAATCTCTTCAAGGCTAGAGTAAATAGGTATCTCATAGGCAAGCGTGCTCCACCGTAGACCGCATCATCACTTACCATCAGATGTGATCTTGGTCAAACGCCTGCCTATCCTCCATAAAAAAAAAATAAAAAATCTGGGGCACATTTATATATTTGTAAAGTTTGTACTTACCAATGTACACAATTAACAGGAAAGTTGCACTGATCTCTGACGAAAAAACTCAAAATTTAATTAAAACGTTCCGAGAAATTATCACGCAACAACTCAAGGCGCATTCAAAATGGCGACTAAAAGCGAGCGGTGTTGCCAGTTAAATATTCCGTCATGAATGGTAGTTTTTAGCAACTTCGAATCTAAATCAGATTTTTAACGGTCACAGAAAAGATGTTTTGTTGTATAACCGTCTGTTTATACCCTTTTCTGTAAAAAGTATTGCATATTTTGGAATTCATTATACAAAAAGCCGTTATTGATCGTATAAGATGTGGTTACGTAAGAAGTACTGAAGGCATATTGAAAAAAATAAAGGCATTTAAACTTGTTGAACTAAGATTCTGAACAGTCCACAGAAGAGAGTTTCATTAAGTAATAAATATTTTTTCTCTGTTATTATAAGTACTTGCGTAAATCTGAGTAAAGCTACTAAAAATATAAAAATATACCTTGCAAAAATAAATTATAAGTAGAACTTAATTCTTTATTTTTCGTGTTTTTTTTTATCCGAACATACTTTTGTGTTTGACCCAAATACCATTTTATTGGACATACCTCTACAGTATTGATTGATTGATTTGGTCACACTACCAAAGGAGGGCCGTTTCTGGGACAAAAAAAATATTTTGGAAATATGGAAAAAATGGGTGTAATACACTTAGATATGTTTTCAATGTCATTTGTTGATCTGCTGCCAGAAGGGGATACATTTTGAATGGTGTACACCTCATTTGTCAAGTGTTCGACTTCGTTGGTAAGGTCCTGTACTGGTGGTAGATTAATTGATGTGTTGACGCTACTGTCAGAAGGGGATCCATCTTGACTGCTTCGGAAGTTGGTAATATCCTTTATTGTTGGTACATTTCTGTGTTTCTCACTCAACACATCAACATTAATGTCCAATTTGCTCCCCTAAAAAAACATAACCAGGACAGTTTTCAATGTCGAAATATACAAATTATCTATGAATTAAAACAGTTTATTTAAATTTTATTAAATTAAGGCTTTAGATTCAGTCAGTAGAGATCTTTGTGCGAACACAATACTTCCCAGTTTACAAAAAAAGTACTGGAACAATAGAAACAGGATTTAAAAGTACTAATTTTTTGATAAAACTAATACTTTTCAACACCATTTATATTGTTCTCAATATTTACAGGGCTGTGTTTCAATTAATATTAAGTATACAATAAATGCAACGCTTATAAATACAACAAATTATTCTTAGTATCACAGCTTTGTTCGTAACTGGCAGTGATTTTAACTTAAAAGCTATAATTCGAGCTTACAAAACTGGATATAGGACTAATTCTAAAGTAACTTACCCTAGAAAATTACGACTAAAACTTTAAACAATTTAAACATACACGATATAACAAGTTATTGTATGCACTGAAAAATATTTTGCAATTTCTTTCAGACTATAATTAAAGTCATTTATGGCACTAGCTTTGTTTTTTTTTTCATCTTTAACACTGTATTTTTAAAGCACTTTAATTTTTATTATCAACACCATCATCTTTTTTTGTTGTTGTGGTGATTTCAGCTTCTTCATTGACCCGTGGGGTGTATTCTACGTCCCTTGACAAAGATCTTGATGAATTTTCCATTGAGTTTCTTCTTTCTATTGTATCACTTAACATTTGATATAACTCAATACTATTAAAATACGCCTCGGCTAAACAATCGTTTAAAAGATTGCTCCAGTATATCGTCGTGTTTAATTTTTCTACGAAGTCATCATATGATTGTCTTATTTCAATTGGCATCTCAAAAGTTTGCACATTTTGCAGCCTGTCTGCTACATTTTTTTGCTGCTGGCTTCCATTATTTCTTTCTTCTGTTCGTCGTTGTTTTTTGGGTGAGGATGCGTTCGTTTGACATCTTTCATCCGCTGAGCGTTTATTTGCTGTTCTGTACAGTTTAGACATCTGAAGCAAATAAATAAACATATTTTAGGGTTATTAATTATTATTATCTATTTATTCTTGCAAAAAAACAATTATCGGGCTTTCAATTAAGTAAAAAAAAATTAACACATTTTATTACGGTATCACTGACATCTCTCTAAAAAAAAAAATTGTTGTTACATATAAAAAATAAATATTATTTAAAAAAAAACTACACCCCTATCATTTGTAACGTGATATAAATCTCAAAATAAATATATTAATTCAAAACAAAGTAAACTTCACTAAAAACTTAGCTTAGCTTAAAAAAATTAAATGTACCTTTTATAAAAATTGAAATTTATTATTTCAATTGTATTTTCTGCCAGTCCACACAACAGCGGCCGCCCAAAAACAATACTCAAATATCTATCAGCGTAAGGGTAATATAGTACTCCAGGAGTGGGGATACATGAGTGAGTATCTTTGTTCCCGAGCCAAACGATGGCGCTGACAGTACGCGTCATACATTGTAATGTATTCATGCGTACCTTTTTAAACCAGTAAATTTCATATAAAACCACAAAACCACATTGCTTATAATTAAAATTTTATGTCCCTATTTAAAAACATATTACTTATAATTAAAATTTTATGTTTTTGTTTGTCTAACGGGTTATTACTTTTGTGTCACATACACCAACAGAAATTACCTAAAGTATCTACAAAATGAATATTTAAAACATTTTCTCTGTACAATATTGTTATCAAAACAACAATGACGCGCATAGCACTTTCCGGTAAGTACAATATAACTATGATTAATATTGGACTACTGTTATTTGAAAAAAGTTGTGAGCTTGTGTTCTTACCATTTATGCTTGAATTTCCTTATTTCCTTTATAATTTTCCATTGTATATATAAATTGCTGTGCAACGTCGAAGTAATCTGAAAAAATTAATATCCTATTAATTTCTAACATTTCAAAACTTAAAATACGTCTGCTGACTCAATTGAATTGAACTTACTTGATTCATATTTTACTTCAGCAGCATACAATCTCCAATAACTTTTTGGTTGTTTTCGTAACTTAACACGACGTCTTGTTACATCAGGATCTTCGTGTTCTGGGTATACCACAATTACATAGTCATCTTTTAGTTTTCTTAACTTTATCCATTTACTCGGCACACATACGTAATCATCAACACCTTCCGACGGAAAAGCTCGAAACGTAATAACAGAGAATCGCTTTTTCGGTTTTGTGTTTTCCATCTAAAAAAAAAAAAAATTTGGTACCCTTATGACAACAATCTTTCTTAAAACAATAATTGTAAAACTTACTTTGGTGCTGGTATTTTCTTCTCGAAATTAAAATATAGCAGATGCCAAAAATCGAAGACACCAAAAATGTGTTTACTGCGTTTGCGCGCGTAACGTATACTGGTGATAAATGGGCAATAATAATTGTTGGAAGTAGATGGAGGGGATGGCTACCAATAGCTTCTTGGGTTACTTTTCAAGTTAATGAGATAACGATAACGAGTAGTTCAGTGTATATTGTTTATTAAATTTCGTATCGTCGACCTTAGTTATGTTTATACTTATGCCATTCGAGGAAATAGCAACTGAACTAATAACACACATTTCTGCGTAAAGTCATCTATGATTCATATTTAGCTCAATATTTATGCAAAATACATATTTTAAATAATGTTTTAATGATTAAGGAATCTTAGGCAATAGTTAGAGCTAAAGTTATGGTAGGAATGAGGTGACCATAACTCATGATGAGTCAAATAAATTCTCATTTATTTGTTATTTTAATCTCTTATTTACAGCTTAATTATTAAACATTAACCTAATTTCTAAAATAACACCATTTACTTATCACAACCACTTAATAAGGTTAGTTCGGAAGGTTCTGTAAATCTAGCACGACACTAGTGACATCTCTTGGGTCTATCATCAGAACTGGCTGCCATTTTTTCAAAACTAGATACCAAGTCGACTTGAATTATAGGTAAGAAATCTTACACTTTTTTCTACATTTTCAAAGTTTTCCTCTGCCTGATAGTATTGCTGATCAGAAATAGATTGCATTTGAGGATTTTGGTACGGATTTAACTTCAATATTTTCTTTACTTTGAAGCGATAGTTCCGTCTGCTAGAATTCTGCGTACCTATAAACAAAATATTCATTAGATTACTTATCAAGATTTAGGCTCCAAAATTACAATATTATTGTTGCTTACCATATACTTCTAGCTGAGGCCCAAAGCTGTCTCTCATAGCAATCCACTTCTCTGCATCCTCGTAAGTATCTGAAAAAAAGCACATTTCTAGTTACTATTTTCTCAGGTGTTACAAAGCATAACTTTCAATAATTTCTCACCTGATACATGTTTAATTTCCGCCTTATAGAACCTCCACTCCTCATTGTATCCTTCTAGTCTCATAACACGATCTTTGGTAAATTCGGGATCATTTTTATCAGGGTAACTAACAAAAACTCTCTGATTTATCGGCCTACGTACTATCAGCCATAAATCTGGGACGACTACGCAGTTAGCAATACCTTCAAAAGGTAAATGTATAAATTGGACCACAATAAATGAGCGGTTATTTTCCATCTTCAGTACTTATTTTCTCAAACACTAAAGCCAAAATGAGATCCTAGCAGAGCCTTTCCTTTTATATGGAGTAAATGAGTGTAAGTCAAAGCTACTGCACCGCAAGCCTGTTGCGTCATCGCTTTGAATACCGACATAAAATTCATGTGCTTAATTAGTCGCCGATAAGCTTATCACGCTGGGTTTTCTACGAATTGTTTTGCTGAATTCCTGGGTTAGTTGTAATTACGTCATTTAGGGTCACGGGGTCAGCTCTACGATAACTGAAGTTGAGGTTCGTGTTACTAGCTCATAACAATAACATATTTTAATGTGACATTTTACAGCTAGTGAGTCACTGGCTGATTTAACAAAACAATAGTTTCATTGTATCAAATTTGAGAATTTACCTAAACTTTTTGCCATAACTAATTGATGCGCATGACAGAAGAAAGTCCTCTCTTTTTATTTTGAAGTAATAATTAATTCACGGAATCGTACTGTAAAACGCAAATGGTGCTAATGAATCAATGATTGATACTACAGACGCCAATGTTATTAATTTACACAACCTAAGTGTCAAATAGTCATGATTGTTTTGTTAGTGCCCAATTGAGCAATTGGGACTCAATTCATGCGCTTTTGTATCGAGCGAGCAGCTCTCGGACCCGTGTCTCCATCTAGCGCTCGCTTGTTGAAGCTTCTTACCAAGGAGATGCAGTAGCTGATCATTATTTTTGTTTACTCTTTAGAAAGCTATACATTTAAATCTATGTACATTATAAATCCTTGCTTAAATACTTAAGCTAAGTTCACATTTGTCTGTCGTGTCGTGTTGTGATGCTCTCTGACGTGACGGCTACTGTTCACATTAATATGACGTGTTATGATGCATTCTGACGCAATTTTTTGTCAGTTCGTTCTCAGCACTCGGATAGCTCACACGTTCACAATGTTTTTTCAAGAATCATCCGATTCAGATTCCGATTTTAAAGATGAATTGCAATTGTTGGCGCTGGCTACGCTTCTTACAAAAGAAAAAAAGAGAAGGAGGTATTGGATTCATCCTGTAAATAGAAAAAGAGAGAGTAGGGGAAGGTGAGGTATAATGATCCCCTTAAGGGAAAAACTTAACTGTGGCTAAAGTTGAAAGCAAAATCGCAAGATTTCTATTGTTAGAGGTAGTCAATTTACTTAACTTTGTAACTGCATACTTATTTTTTATTATATGTATGTAGTTTTTTTGTACAAGAGGTTTTTGTTAAAGTTTAGTAAAGGATCATTTTATACACACCCATGTAAAAAATGATCCCTGGGGTAGGGGTAAAATAATCCCAGGGATCATTTTATACCATTAGTTAATAAATATCAGTGAAATAAAACACTCAGCTGCTTATTTTTATCATATGTATTGTTCATAACAATTAAGTATACAGTGTGTCGCCGATCTTGGGGCTTTTAATGTAAGGCTAGATTCTACTCACCAAACTAAGCAACTTTTGTTTTACAATTTCTTAAAAAAATGCTATTTGTTAATTTAATTATTTTCATACAAAGTAAATGTGATTTTCAATGTACGTAATCCGATGTTAACTTGTCATCGTAACTAATACATGTTTATCTTTAAGAGACGTCAAATGTCAAATGAATGTCACGTCAAGTTCATTAGAATCTAACAATTAAATGATAATCTAATTTACTTCCAAGTATCGCTATGGTATTATTGTTTTGAAGGCAATTTTTAGGAAAAGAAAGGTAAAAGCAACATTTTTTGTGAGAACCTAATTTATTGTTAGAAGTAAGTACAATAAAAATCTAACACTTAAAACGAACAGCTCCTATTTATCAGTTAAACACTAAGACTCACTCTCGGTTTCTTCTTGAAATTTCAACATGCCTGCCCTCTCGTCGCATGCAAGTTGCATATCGTCTTAAGATTGTTCTGTGAACAGATCGTAAACTAGCCAAACGAATCTTACGAAAACTGGCAATGATCTTTTCTCTCATAACTTCCATCGTCTCAGACGGTGTCGCATACACATCATTTTTTATCGCCCCCCATAAATAAAAATCCAATGGCGTTAAGTCTGGTGATCTTGGTGGCCATCGATGAGGACCAAATCTTCCAATCCAGTGATTTCTCAAGATTTCATTTAATCTGTTACGGACTGCGACCGAAGAATGTGCCGGTGCACCATCCTGCTGATACCAAATTTCGGCACGGCCAACAGGCAACCCATTTAGAAAAGTTACAACGTGCTCATTTAAAAGCATCAGGTATTTATCAGAGTTCAGTGTGCCATCAATGAACACTGGGCCAATAATGGTCTCATCAATAATACCCGCCCATACGTTCAGGGACCATCGATATTGATGACCAGTTTCCTTAGCCCAATGAGGATTCTCCGCTGACCAATAATGGACATTTCTGCGATTCCACATACCATTACGGCAAAATGTGCTTTCGTCGGTCCAGATAATAATTTTTAGGAAGTCCGCATTTTGACCATGTTGTCGTAAAAACCAATCACAATAAGCTTTACGTATTGGGAAATCCCTCGGAAGCAATGCGTGTACTCTCTCTGGTTTGAAAGGATGCTGTTTGTTCTTCTTTAAAATTTTATGAATTACCGAGTGGTGGACTTCAAAAATTATAGCTGCGTCCCTTGTACTTGAGAGAGGATGGTCAGTAAAATAATTTAAAACTCTGTCGTGGAATCGTAATGGCAAAGGGTTGTTGCCCACTGCTTCCAGCGTATTTCCGGTAATCGGTAGGCCATCTCTTATTCGTTGAACAGCATTCACTATTACACGAGAGTTATGTGGATGCCTACGATTGGGAAACCGTTCTCGATAAAGTCTGAGAGCTCCGGCTCCATTTCCTCGTGTTTCCCCGTACAATAACACCATATCAGTTAATTCTGCCGCAGTAAACGGTTGATTCGGCATTTTGTATTTATTGAATAAAATAATTTGACAGAAATACGTCAACGGTATTTTTTATTGCCAATGTCAACTTTCTGTTTTTAACAGGTTTTTAAGCAAGTTGTAAGGCTACAAGAAGGCGAAACACAAAGATAATCCTCTTTATTCCATGTTAGAAAGAAAAGTTTGTAAGCGGAATTGAAAATTATCAATGAAAGGCCCCCGTACCAAGGTATTAATGTAATCTCACCCTCGTACAACGAAATGACGATATAATCGCAAAATCCAATACACTGACTTAACCATTAAACTTTGAGGACTAATAAAGTATCTAATTTTCATTTATTTTTAAATGCCCCAAAACAAAATTAGATCGATTTGACGAGTAGTATCTAGCCTTACATTTAAAGCCCCAAGATCGGCGACACACTGTATAAGCAAGCTACAAAAAACCTTTCCAGTCTTCTAGTTTAATTAGAGATCTTTTTTTATAATTATCTACTACTCAACCAACAAAAGTAAACATTAAATACTCCAACAAACTTTTAAAAGGTTTGCAAAATTAACAACATACCTAATCAAGGTAGGTAAACAAATAAACTCTTCTTCTAAATAAATAAAAACACAAATCATACTCATAAAATATGATAGGGATCAAAGGTTTTTTTTTTCAATGTCAAAATGGAATAGAAAAGTCCACTCTTCATTTAAAAAATAATAATTTTCTTATCAGGAACTTAGAAATAGACCTATAGCCTTATTTTTTATGTCACACTATCAAATTTGTTACTAGAAAGGCAAATATCGCAAGTAAAGTCGCCTTCATCGTCACTATCTACTCCCGCACAAGCCTCATGTCCCCATTTAAGACACACAACGCACCTAATCCACCCTTCGCCTTTATTGTCTTTGGAGTAGCTTTTAGTACAGAAGAGGCATTCGGTATCATTCTCCTCTTCCGAAGAATCTGATCTGTTTTGCTTTTTTTTTGCCTTTTCCCTTTCCGCCTCCTTTTCCTTTCCCACCACCTTTTCCTTTATCATTCTGTTTGTTGGTCACCGTTTTTTATTTTATTTTATTCGCTTCCTTAAGGGCTTGCTTTTGTTCTATATCTGTTTTCTTTTTGGCTTCCTCTTCAAGGTATTTTTTGTAGGGTGTGCTGGTCAGTACTGATGTGTCTACTCTTATTGGTCTTACAATCGCTCTTTTTCCCACTATCTTTGGTGTTGGTTGTACTTCCCTGGGTGTAACTACACCAAAGGATGCGATTAGTTTTGCGTATATAAATTCTCGGCATGATCTATAAAAACAACAAATACTGATGGGGTAAAATGATTCCAGGGATCATTTTAAACACACAGAAAGGGATCATTTCGCCTCAAACACCAAATTCCAAGATATCGATCAAAACATAACCTTCAAATACCGCGTGCGGAGATCGAACATTGCTTAAATATTAGCTAATTGCTATTAATACCCGCAAATAAAACAACATTTCAATAAACACGAACATGTAAAAAGGAATGAAAGTTCAAAAACAGACTTACTTTAGATCAGAGCCACACTTTTTGATAATTTTTTAATAAAATCACGCCAAGCGCTCGCACCGCCATGACACTCGGAGAGGCAACTGGCAGGGGTGCGGGACACATATTTCATGCGCATTTGGATAGATGGCACTAGTTGTCTCAGATTTACGGCGGGGGATCATTTGACCTCCAGGGATCGTATTACCTCACCTTCCCCTAAAGGCGAGTTTCATACTCTCGTTAAAGAGCTTGAAAGTGATCCTGAAAGATTTCATCAGTATTTTAGAATGTCGAAGGCACAGTTTGAAAAAAATCATAGTTTGATTGCAGAAGACATCAAAAAAATACAGACGAAATTTCGCAAGCCTATTGGTACAAAAGAAAGACTTGGAGTATGTTTAAGGTAAGGATTTATTTTTAATAATATGAATTATTTTCCTCAGAAAATTGTGCATTAGCATAATACGCCGAGAGACAAGAATTTTGCTGTTCTGATTCCAATGTTTGTGATTCCATTGGTGCTGCGACTGCTGTGGATGTACGTGTATAGGAGAAGGCTGAGGTGCTTGGAAGTGACGGCGTGGATGTGGATGTGTGTTCTGGTGACTGATGTCCTTGTTGTTGCGGTTGAGAAATAATCTGGCTAGTTATATGGATGGGTGTTCTGCGAATTTGGTCTTGTGCTTGAAGAAAGTGAATTTCGGCTTTTGAAATCGCAGTGTGCAAATCCAATTTTATTTTAGACTGTTCGAGTTTAGGCAGTTTCTTTACGGCTTTGCTAATACTTAGGAAAAACAAGTCAGTCTCATCCATTTCTTTGTCTAGCTGCTTATTTTGTTGTTTTTGCAGTCGTAAATCGTGCGAAGTTTTCATTAAATCGTATAATTCATGTAAATTAGTTTTATTACGTATAGGTCGTTTGCCTGATTGAGAAGAAATCGATCGAATCGATTGTGGTGTTGGAGAGCGGCTATCAAATTGAGATCGAATGGCATCTTCATTGAATCCTTCCGATTGAGTATCTGGTAGGGACTCTGTTGAATTTGGTGGTGACACTGGTGACTCTGGCGATTTAAGATTTGTTACCGTAGGCCGAGATTCCATATACGGCTTCAAAAAACTCATCTGCTCTTCATACTTCCACGGTGTAATAGTTTTAGCAGCCTGACCACTTTTAGTTTTACGCCGTTTCATTGCGTTCACATAGGCATTTCGCAATTTAGTCCATTCATCTTTACATTTGTCCGCTGAAACAAAATAAAACATATGCTTATTTTTTATTTTACAGATTTTTGGCAACCGGAAACTCATTCCGGTCAATGGCGTTCAGCTTTCGCATGGGTGTTTCTACATTAAAAATCATAGTCGAAGAAGTATGTACTGCAATATGGAAGAATTTGTCACCTATTGTTATGCCCAAACCTACAGAACAAATATGGAAAGAGATTGCAACTGGATTTGAAAAAATATGGCAGTTCCCGAATTGTCTTGGAGCACTGGACGGAAAGCACGTTACTATAATATGCCCAATAAATGCCGGCTCAACTTATTTTAACTATAAAAATGAGCATTCTATTGTGTTGCTAGCACTTGTCGACGCCCATTACAGATTTATTATGGTGGACGTAGGGGCGTATGGGAGAAATAGTGATGGTGGTATATACCAGGAGTCATTAATGGGGACAATGTTTAAAAATAATGAGTTGAATGTACCACCGAATCGACCGTTAAGACAAAATACTGAACCTTTGCCATAGGGGAGAGGGGGGCAAGACGGGGGACTTAAGGTTTGAAATCGAATAAAAAAAAAAACTTTAATATTTTAAACATTTTTTTATTTTTAGAATCATCTTTGGTAATTAGTCTTTTATAATCAATACTCCTTAGGAACTCTAGTGTAATAATAAAATTTAAAAAAATCAACAATCGCAAACCTACCTATCGCCCCATCTTGCCCCCCCAGTGGGATAAGACGGGGCACCCTATGGGTCAAGATGGGGTACACCTACAGGGCAAGATGGGGTACACTTACAGGGCAAGATGAGGCGATAGGAATTTTTAGTAATTTAAGGAATTGCACGACATTAATCAGTAAAACGCTATGGACAAATTTCACATTTAAAGGCAGTCTCTTCATCCTCG
Source organism: Cydia pomonella (assembly GCF_033807575.1). Taxonomy (NCBI): domain Eukaryota; kingdom Metazoa; phylum Arthropoda; class Insecta; order Lepidoptera; family Tortricidae; genus Cydia; species Cydia pomonella. The sequence continues at coordinate 20,063,974 of NC_084716.1, read as the reverse complement.
TCTTCAACACCTGCACAGCTACAATGTGCCCATTTTCGGCATGCCGAACACGCCACCCAGCCTTCTGTGGACTCTAAATAGAGACCGTGACAATATAAACACGGAGGATTTTCTGACTCACTACCACTATTTTCCGATCCTACAGTCGATTTTCGAGTAGCTTTAGTATTTTTTTTCTTTTTGGTCATTTTATTTTTATTGGCAACGGTATTTTTTTCAGTTTTCTTTAATTCTCTTATAGCCTTCCTTTTCTCTTTAGCGTCAACCACCTCTTGTTTCTTTTTTATTTTATCTTCTAACTCATTTTTGTAGGGCGATGAGGTAATAATAGCGGTTTTTCCTCTCTTTGTTGGTGCTCTTGTAATTTTCCTTGTTGCAGGAAAAGGCATAACTTGTTGAGGACTAGCAACAATGAAACTAGATTCTCGTGGCGTACTTGGTCTATAAGTAGAACATCCAGGTTCTGGTGACTTTGCTGCTGTTTGAATCAATGGTTCCATTTCAACTTCGGAGGGTTGCAACTGTAAATCTTCAGGTGCTGATGATACTGGTAAAATAGCTGAACTCTGAGATACGTCCAAAACGGTGCTTGATTCTGTTTGAGAATCCACAGAGGACGCAGACACACACAAGGATTCGGCTGTGGAAGCCGCGACAGTAGTAGTTAGTATGGCATTGTCTGATACAGTGGTCGATGACGTCGCTCCCGTGAGACCGATCTCCATTGGTATTTCGTTGTTGGATTCTGCAGAAACCGTTATTGGTGTTTCAGTAACTGGTGACGGCTCTGGTTGAGGGATGTCTGTGGTTAGAGATGGAGCGAAGTCAGTTTCAGTAAAAACTGTGGGGTCATATGGCCAAATTCCGCACTTTTTAAATCCATTTACTGCTGTAGACATCGTTGATGCTTGTATAAAAGCCTTTCCAAAAATTTCTGCGACTTTCCGCACCGTGACGATCATCCCCGGATTACTGCGTAGCCATGCTGTGATTTGATGGTCATAATACGGGCTGAGTGGCCTCATATATGCAACATCAGCAACTTGAAGTCGGTGAGTAGTGTGTGGAGGAAAACATAGAATGATTACTCCATGAGGTCGCGCTTCATTGATGAGATCAATGTTTTGAGTGTGAGTACTATGTCCATCCAACAACAGCAGGACAGGTCGTTCTGTTGTTGCTCCACTAAATTCCACGAATTTCTTAAACCAGCCAGCAAAGAGTTCCGTTGTCATCCAGCCCGAATCACTGCATACTCCCCAAAATCCTGGTGCAGCATTTAGCATTAATTGCGGGTCCATACGCTTTCGAGGAAATACCATCATGGGTGGCATGTATAGGCCACTTGCACTGAAACAGATTTCAACAGTTATTGTTGTCCCTCTTTCTGCAGAAGTGATCGCTCCGACTTGCTTTCGCCCTCTTTTGGCTATTATTTTTGATTTGGTTTTTGGAACAATAGAAATACCTGTCTCGTCACAGTTGAAAATTCTGTCAGGAGTTAAATTATTTTCATCATAAACGTTCCCCAAAAAGTTATAAAACTGATCTACAACTTGCTTGTTAAATCCTGCAGCACGAGCTGCTGAAGTACTCTCAGGCTGTCGAATAGACAATTCAGGATGTCTCTTGAGAAAGTTGTGTGCCCAATCTTTCCCAGCTTCTCTTTTCTCGTTATTAAATGGATGTTGTTTATTATTTTTAACCGCCAAACTGTACGCTAAACCCCTTAAGTCTTTTATTGTAAGACCATACAGTCTACTTTCCATGTCTAGTATATATTTATACAGCTCTTTTTCCTCTTCTTTAGAAAAAACCGTATCTTTAGGGCCTAAACGAACTTTCAATTCATAGCTAGTGGAAGTACCGTCTGACAACTTCTCTCTAACTACTTTGACTTTTCTTTCTAAAGTCGTCTGAGGGACAGAAAATGTCTTTGCTGCCGACAGGTAACCCATTTTTCCTTCTATTACAGCATCCACCGCATTTTTCATAGCTTCCTCTGACCATTCTGCTCTATTTGTTTTTCTCTTATACGTTTTCACCATTCTACAACAAAATATTTAAAGATATTCAAATCCATAACTTTATAATCATTTCAAAACTTTCTTAAAAATACGCACGGGCAAGATGGGGTACCCGGTACCCCATCTTGCCCGTGCGTGCCTAAACAGATTCAACAAATTTTAAATAAATGACACTTGCCGCGTTCGAAAACGACAAGTACGTACCTGTTTGCGTGGTTGTTGCTCCATAGCAATTATTTAACGCCGATTCCGTGCTGCGTATGTAAAGGCAGCAATCACACACCAAACAAAACGCAAAAATAACAAGCAAAACGACAAAAAAACAGTTTTTTGAGATTAAATTACGTGCGTAACCTTCAGTCTAGCCGCTCACCGCGTGAACTGATAGACATCATGGCGGCGTAGCGTCATGCGCTAGCGGGCTTCTGATTGGTCGATTCTAGCGCGGTATACAGCCGTTGCCCCGTCTTGCCCGCCACCCCGTCTTGCCCCCCTCTCCCCTACACTATTGTGGCAGATGCGGCATTTCCATTGAAACCTTATTTGTTAAAGCCGTACAGTAAAGTGAAATTAGTAAACAATGATCCAAACAAAATGTTTAATTACCGTTTATCGCGTGCTCGCCGCACAGTCGAAAATGCATTCGGAATATTACGAGCGAGATTTAGAGTGTTTCAAGGACCTTTACAGGTACAACCGTATATGGCGGACAAGATTGTACTTGCAGCTTGCTGCCTTCATAATGTATTAACTCGTGACACGCAAGAAAATGAAGAAATATTAACGGACGAAATCGATTGCAACAGTACATGCTTCGGGAATATCCGCCCTACCTATAGGAATCCGTCCCAAGAAGCTGTCCAAGTTCGCGAAGCATATAAAAACTATTTCATGAGTGCAGAGGGACAAGTTCCATGGCAAATCCAAGCTATTAGACAAGGTAGAACTCGGTATAATTAAATAAAAACACGTTACTTACGAGGTTGTTTCATTTTTTCTCCTATTTCCTCCCAGATAGCTGTTCTAATAGCTTGATCCTTATATTCTTTACGTTTTGAATCATAAATGGTTTCGTATTGCCGTACGTATTCAATGAGCAGTTCGCCATCCATACTTGCTGCTCTGACGCGTACACAAGACTGGCGCTGGCGCGTTCACACTAGCCAAACAAGCTGTGACGTGTCGCTGCCCCGCCCCCCGTACCTCACCCGCTCTGACGCGGACCGGGATCGCTTGTGTCGCGACACAACACAAGCCGTCACAACACAGTGCATCAGATAAATCTGAATGCAACGATATTAAATGGTTGAAACCGATACCGTTCTGATGCGTCACAACACAACACAACAGACAAATATAAACGCGGCTTTATATGTCTTCAATCTATTCATCTTTTAAATTCATTTAAAATTTATTACTTGTAGTAGCCGAATTGTCAGCGCGCTTATCTTCTAACTGTAGGTACTGAGTTCGAGCCCGGGTGTGGGCTCAATACACTTTTGGTTAAGTATGTAAGATAGACAGTAAATTTAAAAAATATTCCACTACTTTGTTAGAAGATTCAATAATATTAACGACTTGAAACATGAGGGGTAGAGTAAAAATAATAAAATGTCTTAACTTATATAAGGTCTGTGATATGTGAAACGGTGTAAAAAAAAAATCAATTGTTTATTGATGTATAATACTTACAACTATTTCATTAATAATAATGCCAGTTACATAAAGCTGTGTTTTCTGTATAACAGAAAATTTCAAAGTCTCTATATTTCAGTTTCGAAATTGAACCTGTTAAGTTGATCCGCTTCTATAAAAAAACATATTTCCATGAAAGGGCGTAATGTACATAGGGAACTCACGGATCCTAGGTCGTTTTGTATAAAGATAGTATTGTTAGGTTCATAAAATAATTCCAAAAATCTTTGATCTGTATTTAAAAAAAAATCACCACTCTACCTCGGAATCCTCGGCTCTTTGTCCCTTAGAAAGCGGAGGAGAAAAACGTAGAGTAAGTATTGACTTGTTTCTTCACGTTATCTGGTAGGATGGACTTTAAAGAGATGATTTTGAATTATATAATTTTGAAACCATTAATTTGGCTTCAATTTTTAATATTTTATAACTTGTATTGTTCTCGCGGTGGCGTGATGAAACATGTTGTATTATAGGTACTCGGTAGCAAAGTTTGTTCCTAATCCCAACAAGTCCTAGTTTCCCGTCTGGGTTGGAAGGTCAAATGGCGGTCGCTTTCGTAAAAATAGTGCCTACGCCAATTACTGTGATTAGGTTGCCGAGCGGACCCCAGGCTCAATAGAACCGTGGCAAAATTCCGAGACAATCCGAGAGAATTACGTACAATTAAATCCAGCAGTTTTTCGGGAAATAAATTTTTGAAGTAATCTATTGGTTGACTTCTCGATGTATATTTATTTCGTGGTATCAAGTCTTCGTCAAAATCTAGCTCATAAAATGAACCAGTTGCCCTACCCCAATTTCTTTGTTTTGTTTGCTGGCTAAAGGTAGCTTGACCGCTTTGTGTCCTGGAGACTTTCGTTTGGTTTTCAGTTGACGCCATGATATGGGAATACACGTTGGTAGACGGCACATTTTCAGACAAGATGTTTTCAAGTTCTTCAAGGTCATAATTTCTACTTTGGAGTACGTCAAGTCTAGCATTTATGTCATATTTTTGGGAAGAATATAATTGCATACCGTCACTGACATCATCAGATGAACTGAAGAACTGCCTTAGGGCCAGTTGCACCAAACCACCTGCTAACGTAAGCACAGTTCGCTAAATTTTAACGCTTACGTGGGGGTCTTATCGATTGCTAAATAAAATGCGTTGCACCAACTATAAAATAACAGAAAGTAAACGCTAACCGTGTGGCCATACTATGAATGCGTTCCTACCAAATTTTTTATGGTAGAATTATTTTTTCATATCCCAGCAGACCAGCAACCCAGTCATAAATGTCAAAGTTGTCAAAATTTTCAACAACGACAAAACTTTTGTAGGCGCGAACTAGTTTCTTTTCAGGTTTTAAATCTAAATATTACACAATTTATGCCATGCTAATCTTGAATATATTTATGATTATATTAAAAACAATGTATCTTAATGGCACATTAAAGTGAAACTGCTGACTACGATTGTTCAGTGTCCAAATGCTTTCCAAGCTGCAAAGCCGAATCAAACAAGGAGCTGCTGTTAGAACATATGTAAACTACATGCATCATAGACTTATACGTTTTACTGGTTGTTTACTATAGCAACGTTTTTTATAATTTGCCTGTTTGTCATCCACGAAAAATTAAACACACTTATATTTAAATCAAGTGGTTTTTCTCTATTATGGTAGCAGAGCTTATGGTAACAGTCGCTTAATGTGAAGTGAGCGTCTGCGGAGTGCTGTGTGCGTTATTCTTTATGTCGTGAAAATTCTGCGCACGAAATTCCAAAATCGAAATGGCGACGTCCAGTTCGGGGGCGGCTATTGTTCCAGCTATTGAAAAATTAAATGGCATGGGGAACTACGGATCATGGAAATTCATGGTAAAGATGATCCTGATCCATGAAGATTTGTGGGAGTGCGTCGAGAGCAATGATGGTGTGAAACCTATTTGCGACGATAAAAAGAAGCAACAGAAAGCACTGGCTCGCATTTGTCTGAGCATAAACCCTGTGGCCATCACGCACGTGCGTAACGCAACTACCGCACGGGAGGCGTGGGTAAGTCTTCAGACTGCATATGAAGACAGGGGTCTTTGCCGAAGACTGGGCTTAATGCGGCAGTTGTTTGGGATGAAGCTCCAGGAGTATCCCGATATGGAATCGTATCTTACGAAGATATGTGATGTCGCACAACAATTAACCGACATCGAAGCTCCGCTGAACGACGAGTTTCTAGCTGTGATAATGTTAAGTGGACTCACATCTGACTATGACCCACTGATAATGGCGCTAGAAAACTGCAGTGTCAAAGTGTCGAGCGAGCTGGTAAAGCAAAAGTTATTACAGGAACATCAGCGCCGGGCTAACGGAACGGACACGAGTAGTGGTTCCGTGATGGTGGCGAAGCGACGTGACGAAAAGCCTGTCAAATGTTTCCGCTGCAAAAGGCTGGGCCACATTTCCAAGAATTGTCCAGAGAACAGGAAGACGAAGGGACCCGTTGCCAAAGAAACGGCACAAATGCTGAGCGCACTGTCGGTAGATGTGCAGAAGGATTTCTGGTACGTCGATTCGGGTGCATCGAGCCATTTCTGCAACCGGAGGGACATCCTTGACGACTTCGTTCCAGACACGAGCTTGGAAGTCACCGTGGCAAACGGCGAAAGGCTTTGTAGTGCGGGTCGTGGCAGTACCGAACTGCATGTTAAAGACGGTATAAAAACTCTTTGTAACGTAGTTAATATTCCGAACTTGTCATGTAATTTGCTATCTGTCAGCGCTTTGACGTCAAAAGGTTTTAAAATCGTATTTGTTTCTGATGTTTGTAATATTTATTTTGGAAATGTTTTATATGCTATTGCAAAATGTGAGAATGGTCTTTACAAATTACAAACCGTCTCGAACACGCGTAAACCGAGATCGTCTGAGTCTGTGTCCGCTGAACATGTCGCAGCGAACGTGGGGACTGGACGTAGTGTTATTTCTCAAGATGTGTGGCATCGTCGTCTATGTCATCTGAATTCAAGAAGCATGAACCTACTGAAATCAGGTATGGCCAACGGCATTGACTTTAATAACTCCGAGTTTAAACAATGTATTTCTTGCATAGAAGGGAAAACGCCTAAGTTACCGTTTCCAAAGAAATCGTTTACGAGAGCGACTGAAGTCTTAGGGCTCATACATACTGACGTTTGCGGGCCTATGCCGCAAACATCGTACGGTGGTTCGAGATATATGCTACTTTTTATAGATGATTTTTCGCGTAAAACGTTTAGTTATTTTATTAAAACGAAAGACGAAGTTTTTGGTAAGTTTAAAGAATTCAAAACCCTAGTCGAGAATCAAACAAACAAAACTATAAAGATTCTGCGTAGTGACCGGGGAGGCGAGTTCGTAAATAAAAAGTTTGATGAATTTCTGAAGCAGCATGGCATCAGACACCAGCTGACAGTTCCTCATTGCCCAGAACAGAACTCGGTCGTCGAAAGGGCGAATCGCACGATTGTTGAGGCTGCGAGGTGTATGTTGCAGGGAGCTGGCTTGAATCAGAAATACTGGGCAGAAGCAATGAATACCGCGGTTTATGTGAAGAACAGATCGCCAACCAAGGCCGTGTTGGGCGCAACTCCAGAGGAGAAGTGGTCGGGATCTAAGGTAAATCTGAACCATTTACGAATTTTTGGTTGTGTTGCTTACTCTGTCGTAGAGGATCGTAAGAAACTGGATCCGAAATGTAGATCGTACATTTTTGTTGGTTACTGCGAGAATACGAAAGGATATCGGCTCGTAGATCCCACTCATCCTACGAAATGTATATTCTCGCGTAACGTTGTGTTTGTAGAGGACAAATTCTACAAGGACCCGGTTCAGCAACCTGTGGTCAACGAGCCGACTCCGTACATGGTCATTACTAATGAATCTGAAAATGTAGGAGTGCAGACGGCGGAATGCGTTGACATCGCGGAAGAGTCGGAGCCTGCAAGTGATAACCAGGACGCTGATGATACCGAAAACGATGAAACCAGTACTTCAGATGAAGAGTACGCTCCTGGGTTGTCTTCTTGGGATTCGGAGGAATCGAGAGGACGGAGCGATTTCGAGGAGGCATTTTGTTCGGTATTCACCACCAGCTCGAGTTGTGGCGCGGAAACCCCCACTACCGTGCGCGAGGCACTCGACGGTCCTGAGTCTGTGCAGTGGAAGGGAGCGATGCAAGATGAGTATCAGTCTTTCTTAGATAACAAATGTCTGGAACTTGTGGACTTGCCGAAGGGGAAGAAACCTGTCAAGTGCAAGTGGATATTTAAGAAAAAGAGAGGCATGAATGGAGAGCTCCTGCAATACAAGGCTCGGTTGGTTGCGAAGGGATTCACACAAAAGTATGGAGTAGATTACTTCGAAACATTCTCACCCGTCGTGAGATACTCCACAATAAGACTACTCTTGGCACTGGCGGCGGAATATGATATGGAGGTTGATCATATGGACGTCAAGACAGCTTTTCTAAACGGTGACTTGAAAGAAGAGGTTTATATGGAAATTCCTGAAGGCTTTGGAGTAGAGAGCGGCAAAGGGAAAGTATTTCGCTTGCTGAAAGCTGTCTATGGGTTAAAACAGGCTAGTAGATCATGGAATGAGAAGATAAACGACGTTCTTGTGAAAAAGTTGAAGTTCAAGAGACTGGCGTCCGAGCCGTGTGTCTATGTTAGATCGAATAACAATGGAATTGTCATTCTCGGCCTTTATGTTGATGACATTTTGATATTCAGCAATAATCAAACTGAGAAAAAGGCGGTAAAAGAGGAGATGATGAAACAGTTTGTTATGAAGGATCTTGGGCCTGCGAAATGTGTATTGGGAATACACGTCAGCCGGAAAGATGGAAAAATCATTCTGGATCAGTCTGGTTATATCAGCAAAGTATTGGAAAGGTTTAAGATGACTGACTGTAAACCTGCCAAAACACCGATGGAAGTTGGTTTGAAACTTGAGAAAGCTGAGAAGACTGGAGACTACGAGTACAGAAACTTGATCGGTTGCCTTATGTATATCGCGGTCTGTACGCGTCCTGACATCGCGCATGCTGTAAGTATGTTAAGTCAGTTTAACGATTGCTACTCGGAAGCTCATTGGAAAGCCGCGAAGCGCGTGCTTCGGTACTTGAAGGGTACAATGAACTACAGCATCAAGTATGAGAAGAGTGGGTTGAATGTGACAGGGTCAGCGGACGCAGACTGGGCGGCTTGTGTAGTCGATCGTCGATCTTACACTGGTTATGTATTTAAGTTAGGCAATTCTTTAGTTTCTTGGGAGAGTCGTAAACAACGTACAATTGCCCTTAGCAGTACGGAAAGTGAATATATGGCATTATCTGATGCGTGCAAAGAGGCATTGTTTATTAGGGCATTCATGTCGGAATGTTTGAAGTTAGATGTCAAAGTGGTGGTTTACAATGACAATCAATCTGCAATTAAATTGTCTGAGAACCACATGTTTCATGCAAGGACTAAGCATATTGATGTTAGACATCATTTTATTCGCGAGATAGTTGAAAATGGTGTGCTGGTAATAAAGTATATGTGTACTGGCGACATGCTGGCCGATGCTTTAACAAAGCCTTTATGTATTGAAAGGTTCCAGCGTTTCGTTAGAGATTTTTATATGCTTAGTGCTTAGTAGATAATAGTAATTTGTATTTGATGTGTACTATGAACATATAGTTTAAGGGGTGCTGTTAGAACATATGTAAACTACATGCATCATAGACTTATACGTTTTACTGGTTGTTTACTATAGCAACGTTTTTTATAATTTGCCTGTTTGTCATCCACGAAAAATTAAACACACTTATATTTAAATCAAGTGGTTTTTCTCTATTAGCTGCATTGCCCGGTAAGTTATCTTATTAGTTTAATACGTATCCCTAACTACTTTCAGAGCCCTAAGCACAAGGAATTACCTACGCTACCTACGACTATGACCCAAATACCGACAGTTGGGGTAACATTTCCAATTACATATATTGTTGACACAATAATACATCACTGTTAGTTCTGGCAGTAGCAGATATTCGAGTTACTTTTGTACTTTAATTTAAACCTGCTTAACCTAAGGATTTTTCAATGGTTTTGCCATTGGTTGAAATGGATCACAATATATTTTTATGCATAATAATTTCCCCTTAGGTCGCGTGGTCCGATCGACTAGTCCGATCAATCGGAATACGAAGTTTTTTTTTTTCCTGTTGGCTCGATTGATCGGACTATAAAGACTTAGAAAATCCTGTCAGTCCTACTATCGGTGTAATGGGATTTTAAAAGTTCGTCTAGTTCGATCGATCGAACCACGAGACCTTGAAAAATCCTCTTAATCCGATCACACAATTTTTATTTTTCCTGTTTGTCCGACCGGTACTTTCATGGTTACTTTTGTAATCTACCAACATCTCAAAAGTGTTTTCTCACTTTAATTAGCCATACACGAACGGTTTTGCCCGTCGGATCGGGCACATCCGTGGCTATATCTCACCACACACCGACGGATTTGCCTGCGGACGGGTGCCCGGCGGGCAGATCCGTATCTATATTTCTCGACACACACGCACGGATGTGCCCGCTGGCGGTACATCTGGCGGGCTGATCCGACGGGCAAAACCGTCCGTGTATGGCTAGCTTTTCGACGCGGAATTTTACTACCACGAAATAGTGGTTTTGAAGGAAAGATCTAACAAATAATCTTAAGAGCCCTTATTCTCTAAAAACCGCTCAAGGATATTATATCCGCCTGTTTTCAATGTGAATTAGGATTAATAAATTTTATATAGGTATTAAAATAATAGGCATATTCTTAAATAATAGTTTATTAAATTTTTATTCTAGGGCAGACGCTACAGTTATTTGTACTAACTGCAGAGCACTTTTATATATTTGTACTATGTCTGCTGCGTGAGTTTCGTCGAAACTTGTGACAGCAGTACTGGCGTTAATGACGCAGTCCCAGTTTTCAGCATCGATATGTTGGCGGCACACTCGTGAATGTGGCGGCAGGTAGAAGTTGTATTTTGATAACATCATGGCTTTTTGCAAATATGGTATCGGGAGTACTTCAACTGCGAAGCAATGGTCGAAAACACATTTATTGGCATTGATAATCGCCCTTTTTAAAATCGACCCGGAACTATTACTACCGTTAAATTCAAAATAACTCATGTTAGTTAAATGGCACATTTACTGTGTATCTGAATCGCAAAATATTATACTTTGGCTTAATGAAGAAACCTTCAGACAATAACATTTACTGACAGGTGAATTGCTATAGAAACCATGGCCAAATGCGTCTATCTGTGATGAGGTTGACGTATATCTACTAAAGAGGTCCGTGCTATCAGTTTTAGTGTACAAGACTGAGTATCTATCTATCTAATACCTACAACAATAATAATAACAACAAAATGTTTATGTATGACACATATTTAATGAATTTAATGAATTCTGCGGCATTAACAACAAAGACAACCAGAGTTGTTCAAAAATATAACATATTATTTTTAACACTTCATTATATAACAAACTCATTTTAGCATCTCCGACTATATATATTAGAAATTACTAGTCTTCCTAATTAACGTAGAAATAAACCTTTCCAAGCCAGTCGCTCTAAGAAAAATCCAACGTTCATACCGGTAACTTCTAGCATAACAAACGTTTTCTCAATAAATTCTTGTCGTTTTATAGTATTTTTCTTTCGTTTCTCACGAAGCCCACCTTTCATCTTGATCATATAATAATCAGCATCTATTTTTAAAATGGACAGTAATTTTAGTAGGCTTGGTCGTTTTCTTTTGCCCACGAGACCATTAATTTTACTGTGCCATCCTTCTAGACAATTATTTGTCCTGACAAGCTCCCGGTATACAGACCACTTTTCTTTAAATTGAATAGGATTCAACCATTGCTCCTCAAAGTATTTTTTAAATTCAAACATTTCGTGATCATCCGAATCGTATAGGTCACCCAAGATGTATTCCCATCCTTCGAGTATTAAATCAACCGGTAAAAATGGTAGCACTTGTGTCAAAGCAACAATTCTCTTGTCATGTTGCCTTTTTGTAATTTGCAACTTATTGGCCTTTCTCTGTATGGCTCTGGCATAGTGATACCAGCATCCTTTTACTGTAGCTTGCGGAAATACTTCGGAGATGGCATTCATTGCTGCAGTTTCGTAGTCAGTCATAAACTGTGACGGATTAAATCCTGGCAAGTGTCGTTTAATTATGTTAAAAACAGTAACGTAGCTTTGTGTTGTACTGTCCGTCATGAACACATAAATCAAAGGAACGATGTTAAGACTATCGGTGGTGGACCCGACATCCCCGTGAATTGTGTACAACTGTTGAAAAGGTGATGGGCAACTGTGGAACGTACCGTCGCCATAAAATATCTTATAGGTGTTAATCCTTTTTTTAGCTTCTTCTGAGCAGAATGTTATTATGCAAGTTTCATCACATCTATACTCTTCCAATTTAAAGTCGTCAAATTTTAGCGGGACCTCAACCTCGGCGGGGTGTTGAAATGTTAATTTTGTTACACCGGCTGCTTGTTTTCTACCATTATACAGACCAGATTTCACGGAGCTATAACTAGGAATTTTAGCTATTAAATCAGTACCGGCGTCTCTCAACGGTATTGTGTGCTGTTCGTATATGCTTTTAATAGGATCTAACGAGTTTCTCGCTGCATTCCGCATCTTTCCCATTTGATAATCTAGTTCATTTTTTGTATAATCTGGAACGCAACGGTCGTGTGGCTTCTTTTGTAAGATCCGCACACCCTGTGTGAAATAATAAAGGACGAGCTTAGCATAAATAAATCTTATTACTATTAACAAATCATAATTCACTTTTATTATGGTCTAAAAACTGTAATAAATTGATTAAAACTTACATGAATGGTAATCGTTCCGCGGCATTTTTGTTTTTTTTTTATTACAGCATATCCATACTGACGGCCCTTTTTTATACTTTTTATTTTTATGATATTGATGCCCCTTATTTAGTAATACACAACCACCTTTACGGCGTAAGAAAACGATTTCGTTGTGATCTATTATTTCTTCCATCTTCCGTCCGTCCAGTTTAATAAATTGATATTGATCAGATGTTGACATTAGGTTCCTACTGACATCGCATCAAATAAAATTCAAGAAAGTTTATCAAATGCCAGTGTCTAGTAATGAGTTTAGATAACCTTTATGTGTCATCCGGACTTAGAAAAATATCAAGTCTACGGTTACGTCCGATCAGTCGATGCAACAGGAAAAAAAACGTCCTCGTGGTTCGATCGATCGAACTAGACGAACTTTTAAAATCCCATTACACCGATAGTAGGACTGACAGGATTTTCTAAGTCTTTATAGTCCGATCAATCGAGCCAACAGGAAAAAAAAAACTTCGTATTCCGATTGATCGGACTAGTCGATCGGACCACGCGACCTAAGGGATAATTTCATGTTACTTTCTTTTCAGATTTGATATACACCATTTGATATGGAATACAAGATGAAAGTTACACACAAGTGAATCGATTCAAGAAATCCAAGAATCATACACTAGATTAACTGGAAAAACTTGTTGCGAAAAATAAAGTATTATAAATATTATCTGAATTTCATTTTTGACAATAAAATATATTTTTAGTTGCCTTATCTTACTTTATTTTCTACCTCACACTAAATCCTTTTTAGGTAGTGACTAATGGAGGTAAAAGGTTATCCGGAGAGAAATCAACAACTCATTGACATATAATATATTATTTCACAATTAGATTTAAGTGCCTACTTATTATATTTTCTGTCATACTGGTGACTTCACTTGTTTATTCCAACTATTTTTTTTTTTTCTTAATTGGGGTGATCATGATATAAATTATTTATGAAACATGCATGGGCTGTTGAAAACTGGTATAGGGAAAACAAATAAAATCAATCTGAGGGCCTTTTATTATGACTGAATTTAGAGCTATTTAGGTATGTTAGGTTTTAAATGATGATTTATAGGAACTGGTAGGTTAATATGTAGGTAGGGTATTGTCAGTTGTCAGTTGTGTATAATAAATGTGTAGTCAGGTTTAAAAATAATGGGTTTACACATTCTCTAAAGTATGTTGTAATGCTCTTTTGCAAATTAAGACCTATGGATTATATTTTTACTAATTTACTGTTATGTTATTTCAAATATATGGCTAGGGTTACATACAATTGTTACATTGTAATTTATTTATATGCAAGTTCACTGTATGACTGGTTGAATACAAGTAAAATTCAGGTGACAGAAGGGAGGCTATATTACTCATATATTTTATCTAACCCAGGTATTGGCTGTTATATTTATAAATGTTATCCAGTATGAAAGGAAACAATTAAGATGGTCAGCTCTTTATCACTTGTCACCATGCCTGTCACCTAACAAGTATGTAAACGTAAAAGTGACAGGCATAGTGACAAGTGATAAAAATGGAACCATGCTGCCACAGCAGGTTATACCTATTAAACTATTCAGTTGTTCTCATGTATATTCGATATTTCCAGAAGAATTACTTTATTAGCCTCGGAGGCCGCTATTGTCTAGACACAGTAAGAGATCCTTTGGCGTAGTATCAAGGTAAGTATGTCATCTGGCATGTCTAAGACACTGTGGTAAACCTGAAAATTCCAGAGGGATACCTTGACATTCACAAGCAGAGCTCAATGTGTAGGGATGCCTCTGCAATATGCTGAAGGACGCCCTGCCATGCCATGTCGCTAATGGGTGTGGGACTCTATAATAGGTATCATGTAATAATTGAAGATAAGAGATACCCAGGTAGCCCACACTCAAAATAAATGTAGATTTTTGGAGCTGTTAATTGTTAAATCTAATTGTAACTTTGTATTCTAATAAATATTAATATAAATAGGTATCACCATAAATAATACTATTTTTAGTTCATTACTTGCAAAGTTGTTATTTCTAGGGTTAATGAATAAGATATGTTGTAAAAGCAAATAAAACACAAGCAAGTATGTATGAATTGAAGTATTATAATCAGTTTTACATTAGGTACACATTTTGCCCACTTATATATAACCTATTATGCCGACTGGTCTGGAATTGTCCAATTTTCTTCACACTAAAATACTTGATTTCATATGTAGCATCTTGTTTCATGTGCGTTTATAGTTATAAATATAGTTCACTTCTGTTGTGGGTTACGATTTCCAGAGGCCGACTTTGTATATGTTTATAGTTGTCATCTCGCTGTTTTCGAATATTATAGTTAATCCACTAATATTTCCAAGGGATATAACATTCTTATCTTGATTCCAATAAACAGAGAGCGTTTTAAATTGATTTTAATGACCAGTCTGTCGATAAATAGTGTTCATTACATGCCGTCGAGTTTCACTTTATGGGACGTATTTGTTAACCTGTGATAGCATCAATCTGGTCTTATCCTCAACTTAAACTGATTCTACACTCGATTACAATTTAAAACACACCTTTTCTTTGAATATCCAGAACAAATTAATGTATTTTATGAAACACAAGTCGTCTCTCAACTAAAATGACATTTAAAACCATTATGACAACTATCACACGTTTTTGCGTTTAGATATTTCCACCTTTTTATTGTTATAAATATATTTTTAATAATTTACATTACTTTTTTACTCAAATTATTTAATAATCAAACATAAATTCGTGAAATACGGACAATTTCCAAAAAGCGCCGCCATATTTATCGAACGACTTTGCTGTTAACCAGTGCTCTACCACCGGTTAAGGGCAGCGTAACTTTTTAACGGACACATAGCGTGGTGCAACCCAAATATGCAGTTAGCATTCGCTAGCGCCATTTTTACACATGATCAGTACATCAAATGGGCATGGTGCAACTGGCCCTTAATTGGGTTTCAACGTCGTCACCGTTGAATCTGCACATTTTTTCTGAACTCATTACATTAAATAAGCAAATATTAAATTTATTTTATGTTAGTACAATGAAAAGCCGATCCAAAGACGATCAAGACAGATACGTGACAGGCAATACTCAATACTTCTTCACTTGTCATAACTGCCATGTACGTAATACTATGCAATTAGTTCTAATTACAATATTTATCGATATAGCATGTAACCTTTTATAATTTTATTAATCTTAGGTGGCAAATGATACACTTTCCTGATACTACAAACAACGTAGTTCAGTTATTGCAAATATTGCAATTCACGATGGAGCGTGGATGGAGAGTGGATTTATCAAAATTAGACCTTATTATCATACCAATAACAGTCTCACCACTCGCCTATAATAGAAATTATTACTATTATTAGATACAGCGACTTGTGTATTTTTACCCGACTACGGCAAAGCCAAAAGAAAGGGTTATGATTTTAGCAGTCTATGTATTTAATAGTATAATGGAAACAGTGACAAATGCTTGCTTCCCTTAACGGGCATAGTGCATTCATTGACCACAAACTTTAGATTAATTAATTTCACTAAAATTAAATTATGACCGAAAAAGTATAAATAAGAAAAGAAAGCCTGATATATTTGCTATATAATACCATAATAGTTAAATAAAAAAGAGGATGTTCTTCTCTATAAATGTTTATTAACTAAGTGGTTTCCAAATCGCCTCTGCCTTATAAAGGGTTAATGTACCTACGAAACCTACGCATCCATGTAGCTACATAGCATTAGTAAGCCGAGCCCGAACCGGCGCTAGAAGTATCACCCATATTAAATGCAATTAATTTATTTCTTATTACTGAAATACTATCACTAAATATATCAAAGTCTAGATTAAGTAAAGCTTTATTTAAACTCATGCCTGCCCTGCACAAAAAACTGTTTTTCCTATATTTAGTGGAAGCCTGGTTAATACTAATTGGACGAAAGTGCCTTAACCCTCTCGATTTTCCACAAGTCGTCACGGTAGGAAAGCTCGAAGACGTGATGTCCTATTATCAATTCCGATTAATTTATAGATGGCTTGCGCATAAACTAATGTCTGTTCTTACCGATAAACATATATGGGGGAAATTTCAATCGAGGTATTAAGTGAAAAGCAAACGGCGACTACTCTAGTTTTTTCCCAACTTGATGAATATTAGAGGATACTCGAGTAAAACACGTAACGTTTGAAACTATTTATTCTTACATGATTGCATTTGTTGTCGTTGTTACAAATAGAATCTTGTCTAGCTTTGTTAATGTCATATAACGCTTAAAGTATTTTATTATCGATGGGCAAAAAAATACCCCAGAGAGTGTTCCTATTTCACAACTCTTTTCTCACTGATAAGTACAATTTGCCGGTAATTCAATGCCGGCAATGCTGCAGGTACGGCCATGTTATGGCACACTGCAGATCACAGCCTCGCTGCTCAAAATGCATCCAGTCACACCTTAGCTCGCAGTGTACTTCATTTAGCATCATCCAGCCGACGGCAAAAAATGCCCCGAATACAATCGGCAACTTAAAATTAAAGCTGCTATGTCGGAGGAGGCTATCCCAACTAACAAATTGGTAATAACATCTGGACCTTTTAGGACTAATTCGTCGTCGTACATCACACCGTAACATCGTAGGTGCGTTGTAAATAAGCAAGTTTTAAAACGTGATGTTGTATAAATGTCATTTATACCGCACTTTAGTTTAAATGCAAATTGTTCTTAAATCGCAGTTGTACAGACGTTTGTATAACATAGTAATAAAGCAATTTAATCACTGTCGTACAAAAGTTTTAACCAAGACCTTTTCCCGGTTTTACAACCTCAATATGACATCTTACAGCACTTTGGTCATAGAAAAGCTTTATGAGTGACTACTGTACAACTAATCATAACATCAGCTTTTTACAGCTGTTAAATTGCTAAAGTGCCATACAACAGTCATAAATACGACCGTCGTATAGCTAAAAGATAGGGATTACGGCTTATTTGTTTCATAAATATTCAGTTCTTAATACAGTGTCGATACGCAGAATGTTAAAATTAGATTGGAAAAAGTGGAAGCAGTTCAAAAAGAGCGGTACTTATAGACGCAAAGTTCGTCAGAATTGTGCTTCCTTACTTACTAGCACAGACTTAACTTCAAAACGGTTTGTTTCACCTAGTAGTGTAAGAACCCAGCACCTGCAGCCAAGAGAAATAAACGCGCCGGAGAGTAATGGTTCCGTAGATATTTTTTTAATTGAAAGTAGGTGTGACGAAGATTCCAATGAAAAAGAGAGTATTGCAAGCGACGATAGTAGTGACAATAACGAAAATGATAGTCAGAATATTATTAAAGATTCAGAATTCCGCGCAGTAGATTCAGAATTTCCCGCATATTGCTCTAAAGGATTTAACTTGTATTTTATCTAAAAGACTGCCGCATGTATTACCAAAAGATCCGAGAACACTAGTAATGACAAACAAGAAAGAGTATTATAAGAGTATTATAGTTGTGTATTCTGGAGATTATTGGCACAACGAATTACTACGTCCATTAAAGAAACGTTTGGAAAAGATAAGTGATGTGCCAGACAGTATATCCCTAAATATTAATATAGATGGATTGCCGATTTACAATAGCTCGAAAGATCAGTTATGGCCAATACTGTGCAATATTTATGAAATTCCCAGTTTACCAGTGTTTGTGATAGGCAAACCCCGTTATCAGTGTTGCAGATTCATTGAAAACGCTAGGGTTGGCACTTTACATTTAAATTTTATTACATGTGCCTGGGCCCAGGTATACCTACGTACCTATAATAATTCGACATGGTGTTTGAAGTTGTTAACAAAATAAACCTCTTTTCATCCGGTAATTAAAAAAGGATATATTGCTTTTCAGTCTATAATATGTCGTAACGTCATTTATGTGTCAAAACTTTAATTTATGTCGTATATGATTCGTTCTCAATATTCAGTTAAAGTCATGAATTTCCTAAATGATCACTTAGAATTTTCCCGGTTTAATACATAGTTGATGGCGAAATTAGAAGTAACCCGAATGCGACGCGGAAATGGTTCGTGAATTTAATACCTTGTACAAATAACAGTGTAGGTATAAATTAGCTAAAATAATGTACATACATACAGTATTAATTTTCGAATAAATACTTAATTATTTCTTTTAAATCAAATTTACGGGTTTGTTCTGTTACAGATAAAAATATGATACATTTGTGCCAATGCACCATAAATTTTAAAGTAAGGTGCCTTCGGTTCTTATTAAAACATGTTGACATATACAACTATGACGATTGTTGGGATGAAGTAGTTAAAGTGTTCAGAAAATATACAACAGAATGTGAAACTGGATGGACAAAAGGGGAATTCAACTGCACGTGCAATAGGGAGACATCGAAATTAAGAAAAATGCTTATGAAAATATCACCTCAACAAATGGAACCTTTTTGGATTGAAGTAGTGAATTTGATTGAAAAGTATTTAAATTAGTTTAGTATATATATCCTTAATTAAATTGCGGTTGTAAATCCACAACATCCTTTTATTTCTCGCATAAGGGCTCTCGAGATAAACCTTATCCATCAAAGCAATTACTGGCCAGTTGTTCTTACTCACAATGTCAATCTATTTACAACATTGTCTTTTGTTGACTTGAGTGCTTAGATGGACGTCATACTTAAATCGAAATAACTATATTCTTAAAAAATATAGCGTATTTCTGTACACTAAGCATGGATAATTATCTGAAGGATAACGTAGAGTTTGAAACCCATGGGCAGACTATATTTTGTAAGGTATGTGATATAGAACTTAAACCGAAAAAGTTTATTTTGGAATCACATCTTAAAACTCGAGGTCACAATGACAAAGCCGGCAATTCTCCATCTTGCTTTGACCTGGATTTTGAAGCTGAAAATTTAGAAATTCAAGATTCCAGAGTTTTTTGTAAATCTTGTAATGTATCTTTATTTTTCTCCAAGTACAGTGTACAAAAGCATTGTGATACATTAAAACACAGAAATATAAAGAATATGCAACCGGAATTCAATAAAGATTTGACTGAATTTTTGGTTAATTGTAATATACCCTGGAGCCAATTGGATAACCCCAAATTTAGAGAATTTATTCAAAACTGCTTGACGCATAAATATGGAAATGACATCAGCCTTCCGTGTGAGTCTACATTAAGATTAAATTACTTGCCAGTCATATATGAAGAAAAAAAAGAAAAGATAAGAATAGATTTAAAGGACTCCTACATATATTTGAGCATTGATGAGACTGAAAATCATGGAAAAAGCATCGCCAATGTCATTATAGGGAAGATGGATAACTGTGTCTCAACACCTCGAATATATGCAAGTAAAATTTTAGAAACCACAAATCATAGCACTGTGTCAGATTTAGTAGTCGAGACTCTAAAAGACCTGTGGGGTGGCAATTACGAAAATAATCTTTATAAGCTACTAATTTTAACAACGGATGCTGCCCAGTACATGATAAAGGCTGCAAAAACTCTTAAAGAGATTTTTCCAAATATGTCTCATGTAACTTGTATAGCCCAAGCATTGAACAGAGTAGCTGACACGATAAGAGGTATATATCCAAATGTCAACAAATTGGTTGACAGCGTCAAAAAAGTATTTAGTAAATCGCCAAAACGACTTCAGAAACTGAAAGACATGTTTCCTTCAATTCCAAAACCTCCCCGTCCGGTCATCACAAGATGGGGTACATGGCTAGAGGCAGTTACCTATTATCAAAAATACTTTACTGAAATCAAAGACGTAATAAATGAATTCAACAGTCGAGATGCTGTTGCCATAGCAGCGGCGAAGCGAGTTTTTTGCAGTCCAAATTTAAAGCACGACATTGATTTCATAGTTGATAAATTTTGTTTCCTAACAATTGCAATAGATCAATTACAAAATTCCAAATTAACGTTAGAAGAATCTATGTGCATTGTTATTGGTGTCCAAAAAAAGTTGTCTATGTCAAACCTTCACCCCAAAGGAAAAATTGTATATACGAAGTTGAACACAGTCTTAAAAAAAAATCCCGATTTCAGTACAGTAAGAGATATTTTAAATTTACTTAATAATGGGGAAGCTGAAATTACAAAATGCATTAACAAAAACACAGTGGAACATTATAATTACCTAAAATATTTACCAATAACATCTGTAGCTGTGGAGCGATCTTTTTCATATTTAAAATGGATATACAGTAACAGACGACAAAATTTAACGCCAGCTAATCTAGAAAAACTTTTAATAATTTATTCAGACAAGTAATGAATCACTACATAGTACATATATAAGAAAGTCACTGTAGCTGTCTGTCCGCCCCTATGTACCTATGCTTAAATCTTCAAAATGACCCAACCAATTGATGCGGCTTTTTTTTAGTAGATGGAGTGATTCGAGAAGAAGGTTTTTAAGTATAATGAATGCATAATACAGTAGAGGAACCCGTGATTTTCCCGTGCGAAACCGGGGTGGGTCGCTAGTATAATATATTAGAAGAAATAGTTTAGTTTTCTGTGTTTTTGAAAAAATAAATGTAGGTATTTTTAATGACTAATAAAATAAATTTACATTTTACCACTAATGAAAGTATACAAATGTTTTGCGTATGATATTTATTCAAGAAACAATATAATGTGATAGTAAAAAAAAATGTTTTATTTTACCTGTAAAAACATTCTTCAAGCAATAGTACACATGTTGCATTGACAATAATAATTGCATTGATAATACCTACCTATTAGGTATTTATTATTAAATAATAAATTAACAAAAGGTAAGATGATTATGTTAAAATATTTTTCTGTCAAAAATTTAAACAATATGTCACATTTACTCGACATAAATATTATGTAACAACCCTAGTACCAGATTTCAATGAATCTGCAACACTGATAACGGGGTGTGGTGATAGGCATCATATATAGCGAAAACTTTGCTGTGTTGGCACCAAAAAAAATTAAAGTGAATAAGTATTCTAATCATATTGTTATTTGTTACGCCAAAACCTTCAGGCATAGTTGACATCGTTGGGAAACCACCATTTATACATTTTGCAGTTTTGATAAAATGCGTCACTTGCCAGGGCCATTTTAATTCAATTAGCAAGCAAGTGCCATTCAACTAGACGTACGGCCCCTAATCAGATTTCCTCAGCAGTAGACTTAACTCTTTGTTCCTCCAATTTAGCCCCTCAACTATCATGGAATATCTCTTCCCTATCTCATAATAGTGATCATTTCCCTATATTTATTTCCTTACCTGAAAACCTTAATCCCTCGGCCTCTCTTCCCCCGTTACTAAAGTATAGACTAGGTAAAGCAAACTGGGATAAATATTCTTCCACTTTAGATGACAAAATTCAGTCCCTCTTATCTGTCACTCGCTCAAACTTAAATTCCGCTCACGAGTCATTCGTCTTTGCTATCCATAAATCAGCAGAAGAATCCATCCCTCTTAAAAAACCCTTCGTCCGTCGTAATAATAAGCCCTCACAACCATGGTGGGACTCTAGAGTGTTCTGCCGCGGTAAAAGAACGAAATGAGGCTGAATAGGAATACACTAAAAATATAACTATTGAAAATTACAAAGTTGTTTAATCTTTCATGTCATGTATATAATTCTCTAATTTGAAGTCTTGCTAAGAATTTGATTCCTAGGGCTTATGTGCTAGCTCCGGTGCAGTAAAACCAGCCGCCCCTTTCTCAGTACCCATCGTACCACTGTTATCCAGCCGCCCGGGCCTGGGCTTACCAGGCCTTGGGGCAAAGTCACCGCTATAGGATATAATTTGTTAAAATAAAAATAGGAAAAGTTTGCGTCGTAAACAGTTGCCAAAGTGGGCGTAAGGCGAAAAATGTTATGAAGTCCGTTTCATTTTTCCGACCAACGGTATGTAATAGTTATTTATATGAAAATAAATATAGATACAAGTGCAGAAAATATGAAATTCACGAGTGCTGATAAATTAAAACACGACCGAAGGGAGTGTTTTAAATCGACACGAGTTGCGAATTACCTATTCGCACGTGTATCGTACAATACGATACAAGTGCGAAAAGTAGGAAATTCGAAACGAGTGGCGATATATTTAAACACGACCGAAGGGAGTGTTTTAAATCGACACGAGTTGCGAATTACCTATTCGCACATGTATCGTACAACGTTTTACATTACATATGGCCCTTTAAATGTTCGACACAGTAACGTAATATGCTAATTTTCGCACTAGTGCTATAAAGTAGCACCATATGTACTGTAAAATACTTTTTAATAAAGTATTTAGGAATTGGTTACTTTTATCATTTTTCTTAATCAATTAACATTTTTACGTCAAACAATTCTTAGGTTAGAAAATGGGAAAAAGTAGTTAGGAATTGCATTAAAAGCAACTGATTATATTTGTCATCTTCATTTTAAAGAAGAAAATATCAATATGTACGAAAAGTTTAATATCAAAGGAGAGCTCAAATATATTCCTACACAAAGAAAAACGCTTAAGGAAGAAGCTTTGCCCACGATTGAGCATCAGTTTATTCCCATACCAGAACATAAATTCCAAGGTAATATTATTCATGTACAGGAATCTTTCGAATTATACCCCAATCAACCTAAGGAGAAGCAACAACAAATCAATGCCGAGCAACAGGAATTATCAGAGAATCAAAAATCTTCTAATGATTGAATGGATTGTGAAATGATACATGACTTTGCAGAACCATTGTTGAGTCAATATCAGGACACTGATGTAACAATCAACCCAATAGAGATTTTTAAAATAAAGTTTCGGGCATTTTCGTTGTTGCCGCCTTTTTGGCTACATGCAGAAAATCCAAATGGGCTGGAATTTATGCGAATGGATCCAACAACTCAGCAGATTAAACATTTAAACGATGATCTATCAATCACTGTAAGTGTAATTTAATGATTGTAAAATAAAGCCCTCAACTACACGTCGTTGTCCTAATTTCATTTAAATTGGAACTAATTTACTTAAGTTATTGCGTGATAGACAATCATCTGATGACTCATGTTAAGTCCATCGAAAAAAAAAAAACAAATTATTAATATTGAAGTTTATTGATTTTTTTTTTAATTAATTGACTTGTACGTATTAAACTATTTGATTTGAATTGAATGCTGGGACGGGACATGCCCCTAGCCAGCGGTCTAACGTCTAATGAAAGAACTTCGCTTCGCTACGCTTGCTCGTTCGATAACACAATGGCTATTAAGACAATAATTTGACATTTTTTGTGTTTTTCTTTTATTCTTGGAAACCGCGAAGTGCCATACTACAAGTATTCACCTGCGCCAGGTCTCTAAAATAATCGTGCCACGCTCTATTCAGATCGATCTATCATTACAAACAGTACTGTAGCCAATAAGATAAGCCTGACATCGTGCTGATAGACCGATCGCAGCATAGGGTCGTGCTCGTCGACGTCACCATCTCCCATGATGAGAATCCGTCCAACAAGTACCTATACTTGGCTCAGCACGAGCTAACCGCTATGTGGGATGTTGATTCAACGTTCATTGTTCCGAGATAGTCGTGTCAGCGAACGGTCTAATAGCGAAGAGTCTCGAGCAACACCTACAGAGACTAGCGAGAGTCTGGCTTATTCATCTTGATATTTTTCGGTTTTAAATATTTAGCCAACGCAATAATAATTCAGATAATATAGATGTAAAGCAGCTGTCTAAATTGACAATGTCAAATAATTAGTTTCTAAATGTCTCATAAATTTGTAAATTAGTAACTTTTTGAAAAGAAAGGTTGCATATGGTAAAAAATATAAAAACTACTAAGATAGCCCCAGTAAACCCTCACAGTTTTTGACACGGTTGTTCAGTGATCAAATGAACATACCTTCTGTTCACAGCATCTACAAATTGATCGAGATACCGGCTTACTGTTGTCTGACCAATGGATAAACCGTGATCCTAACCAGTCCCGCGTTGATAATTACCATCAGCCAGCAGATGTAATGCTGTTAGAACCTAAAACAATACTTATTTAGGTAGTTGTAAATAGCTTAATTATTGAAGTACAAGTACAATGGTTTAAAGTATAAGAAATAGTAGCTTATGTAAACCTCTGTTATAAACAACAATGTCACCCAAATATGTGTATCAGCTAATTTTGTAGATTGTTCGGTATCTTAACATACAAACTTTTGGATTTTTAATATATTAGATACCTAGTAGAATTTAGTAGCATGGTCATAAATGTTACATTTGGCAGTTGTGTGAGAAGTCTGTTTTACATAAAATACCTACCTATTAAATATGAGCAACACTGCAATATTATAGCTTTACTTTAGGGTGAGTTGGCAATCCATCACCCTTGTGAGGCTGGAGGTCGGCGTTCAGTTCTTCACATATATAGAACACTAACTCCTTTCTGACTCTGTATATATGACGGAACTCTTCGTCCGGCATATCAAAGGGATTTGCAGCGTCCCTCAAAGATCGGCGCTGAATCCTTCTTTCTTTTCCTCTGCAGCAGCCGCGAGCTAGAAAAAAAATCTCGACATCCCTGCAAAGAAAACTTTTAATTAGTAACTCTCAATAAAATCATAGAAAAACGGATACTTACTGGTAATTTATGCCTTAACATAGGTTTTTTCATGAGCTTTGCATCCACGACAACGCTTGTCGTGACCTAAGAAGCACGTAGATAAAATTAACTAAGTTGAACTGTCAAAATGGGTTAATATGACAAATTATCCGCCGACCATGTTATGCAAATTGTCGGTTGTCATCTATCGCTGTCAAATGTGGATAGCTCCTATTATCGTCTGCAACCATATTGTGAACGATAAAACCGAAGAAAACTGTCATTTTAACAACAAAATTGTCACCATATCGCGTGATAACTACGACCATGCCCGACCATGCACGACCATGATACGAACATACGAGCCAACTGAGCACCGTGCTAAATAATCAAGCCATAATTCACAACGCAGTTGAACAAAGTATGTTAAAAGTGACTGAACTACAAGTTTCAAACGAAGAATTTATTGCAAAATCTATTAGTTATCACTCGCTAAGGTTGAAAACAAACATTCAAAATCACGCCATAATACACAACGCAGTTGAACAAAGTATGTTGAAAGTGACTGAACTAAAAGTTTCAAATGAAGAATTTATTGCAGATTCTATTACTTATCACTCACTAAGGTTGAAACCAATAAAAGATTGAAAGGATTGAGATGATTTTGAAAATAAAATAATGGATTATAGGGAAGATTTACAAAATAAATTAAGTGTTATGGGCTTCAGTTGCATAGGAAAGGGGACCTCAAGTGCGTATCGAATAATAGATATACTGTTTGCAAAGCAGTTCTTTAAAAAGTGCTCGTAGACTGGAACTAAATGTTCCTAAAATGATCCAGAAAAGGTACATTAAAGTTCTCTCAAAAACGATAACTTTCTTTTTTGATACAATTCACCAACACGACTCGTCGATCGAATTAAAAGACTGTCATACATTTTTCAAACCTATACTACGAAACGCTGATCAAAGGTGTAAATCAAAACCACAACGTGCTTCGGCGAAAAAATTTAATCAAAGAAGGTTGTTAAAAAGACTCCCAAGAATGGATGATCAGGATGGTATTCAAAATATTTTGCATCAGTTATAAAAAAACTTTGATTAGCCACGCGCCTGGGTTCAATGAATCACGTCGTGCTTGGTGCATGCTCAATCGCCTGAGAAAAGGAATCGGCCACTGTGCATACCTCCGAAAAAAATGGGGATGGAGTGACCAGGAATGCTGCGAGTGCCCAAAGCAAACTGTTCGGCATATCGTCTTGGAGTGCCCACTGACAAAGTACGATGGCCCAGTAGAAGATTTTAAAATCATAACGAGTGCAGCCATTACCTACTTGGAAAAATGTAGATTTAGATTATAAACTGGTAAATCATTGTACAGTGTAATGCAATTGCCATACGAAAAATAAAATAAACTGATGTTTTTATGCTATAGGGACCGTGCGCGTTGGAGGGTCTGCCATCTTGTGGCTTGAATCGGAACCATAAACATGTACATTTACACGTCACGTGTTATCTTGTGGGCTACATCGGAACAATAAATATCACATTTACGCCTCGCGCCAAAATTCTGACGGCTCCTAGCTGTGCTGCCTCCTACAGTTCATGCACGCTCCCTATTTCGAACGGTCACCGAAAATCAAACTGATATTTGAATCATATTGGAATTATATTAATTGTCATTCGTATGGGCGTTTCATTCGCAGTACTTAATACATGTACGGACAAATGCGCGGATAACAGCTAACTAATAACTTTCCAATATGCTTAAAATATCGGTTTGGTGTCAGGCACGTTCGAATTGGCCTGTCAGTTTATTTTTAAATATTTAGTCTTTCTGAAAAGCATTTTATTAACTGATATTGATAGCAATTTTTAATTTTAAACAAAACATGCAAAATATATCATAATGACATCTAAATGATGTCATTCAAATATCGTGCATTTCGCTCGTACTTGTCCGTACATGTACTGGCGTGGGCAAGACGCACGATAAGTAAATACCACGATTCAAATATATTTCTAACGTCAGTGTACCCAAGTTCGAAATGGCCTGTTAGGTGGATTCAAATTAACCGCTGAAACTTTGAAGGATGCACAATAAATGTGTAAGAGAATGGCAGGTTTAGCTGCTAGATGCTCCCTGTAAGGGGAGCGGCTACTTCAGAGTATGGCGTTAGGAGTTCTGTGGCTTCGGCTGCTAGGTTCTCCTTTATCCCCGTGCAGGAGAAAGGTGGCTTCGGCCGCTAGTTACTCCTTTATCAGCACGCAAGGGGCAGCTTCGCCTGCTGTACGCCCCCTTGAATCTGCAGCTACATTGGTAGTTGGCATCGGCTATTTCAGAGTTTGGCGCTAGGAGTTCTGTAGCTTCGGCTGCTAGGTTCTCCTTTATCCCTGTGCAGGAGTAGGGTGGCCTCGGCCGCTAGCTGGTCCTTTACGCGGCACGCAAGGGGCGGCTTCGGCTGCTGTGCGCCCCCTTTTATATGCAACTACGTAGGTGGTTGACACCTTGTAACCTACATCCGGCCGGGTAAGATGAGCTCACTAGTAAAGATATATATTTATGTGTAGGGGTTAATTGTTTGGAGAATACCATGTTCATAGAGCAATTTTACCCACAGATCTTGGTTTCATACATTCAGCCGCCATAAGATAAGCGAAGCAGATTAAGGCTCCTCTGGCCCAGGAGTTGAGGTGCAGAGAGAGTGAGGATGAAGAGTCCCTTATAGGATATGAAGGTATGTATGCGATGCATTCTATACCCCAATAATTCCCCCAATAATATTTAAGTTGCCGCCTTTCCCCTCTTTACGGTCTCATTTATATACCGTAGGCTACTAGGGGAGAGGCGGCCACAATGGTGGTTAATGCTGGGATTCAGCAGTTAAAGAACCAAGGCTTTTGTTGAGAATAAATAATATACAGAATGCAACGCATACATCTTCACTATAGGCATATATGTTTACTATCGGAAATCATAGATGGCGCTAATAGTAGCGAAAACTGCGAGATTCTATATTTTATGTATACATTTTAAGGTGTTTTCTTACTACATCTGGTTCGACATTAATTTAGGCTCGTTTAAATAAAGAGGCTGGCATTAATATTCATCAATTGAAGACGTTTTGAGTTAATAAGTCATGTTTTTATATTTACGTGAACGGCAGAGCATCAACATTGTACGGAGCCAACATGAAGAAATTACATCGCGGTGACTGGAAACAGTCACACGACATTTTCATATTGGATTTATTTTATTTTCCCAATTAGAATGGAGTCGCAAATTAGTAAAAGAACAAACAGAGATGAATATAAAAAGGATTGGTGCATATATCTATATTTATCAATTATGATATTTATTACTTTAAATAAAGTGATATACCATTGTGTAATAACGCCTTCGAGTTACCAACGTAACCGCAAGAATAGGCTACGCGAACCGCCTAGAACAAGATGGCAGGTGTTGCCACACTAGGAAGATTATCCACAAGTCGCGGAAAAATGTGCGGATTATCGGGATTATCAAGAAAATTAAAGAAGAAAGAAAAATTATGTCGCTAAGCTGATTCAACATAGAAAAGTTATACGATAACAAATTTCCAATAAGACGCTTCAGTAGGTACGTCATAGCAAAGCGTACTTAGATATAAGTAGATGATTTATTTAATTTTATTATACCTACATTAGTTGTTTAATGTACCTATTTAAAGAGTTGTGGGTTTAATATGATTATAATAAGTAAACGTATGCGACTCAGAATAACTAATAAGCATCTTATAAGAAACGTACGTGTAGTAGATAAGAGTTTGTCTGAGTAAGTACTCTACATTTTACTTTTATATATTCGTTATACTTTAGAATGATGAATTTA
This sequence comes from Cydia pomonella, assembly GCF_033807575.1. Taxonomy (NCBI): domain Eukaryota; kingdom Metazoa; phylum Arthropoda; class Insecta; order Lepidoptera; family Tortricidae; genus Cydia; species Cydia pomonella. Next base: position 20,034,810 of record NC_084716.1, on the reverse strand, counting down.
GTTTTAAGAACGCGATCATTTATACGGAATCAACATAAAGAAGAGAGAAATTTGTTAAAGTTCCGTAATTCATTTCATATTTATCGAAATTTATGGGGTTTGAGTTGACTATGGCAACACTGACTGTTGCAAAGTGAACTTTCCACCATTTCGAATCGTTGGCGGAAGATCTCCAAGCAGACGCGAGTTCCCCGGGAAGGTTCCTCAAATTATGCTGGTAAATATTGAGAATATTATAATTTAAAGGGCACCAACAAAGGGATAAGCGTGTAGATATGCAAGATTATGAAAAATTACGTATTTACTGTGAACTCGCCGCCGCCAACCACACCGGACAAGACAAATAACTCGGATTTGACGAAAACCCCCCTGATTAGACCTGCTATCGGACTAGACTATTTCTCGGTAAGTTTTTAAGTAAATGCACAGTGACAGTGCTCTATTCTGTAAAACAAAAGCGCGCGATGAAAATTATTTCATAGCAAGCGATCCGACCGCATACGCATGGCGGCCATGATCATTTGGGTTTCTAACAAGAAAAGGTATCCATTTTAACTAAGTATCCTTCTGTATGTATGAATTACGGGTCGATTTCGTGTCTTACTTTCTTTATTGAAATAATCTCACTTTCTAGAAGTTGATAGATGGGGACGACCGTAGACAAGAGTCAACTCTATTGTTTAGGTAACACGGCTCATATTAGTACGATTCAGAGTTGTAGAAATATCTAGAATTTTCAATACAAGAGGCGAACCTTAGTAATTTTCCAAGCTTTCTATAGACCTTCTAGAACGTTATCTCGGGTTCTTTAGATATAGTTTGGTATTATTACTTACTACGCTACCTTATTTAAACTAGAGAAAGACTCACCATTGTCAAGCGTCATAACAGAAGAGTGGAACGTCATCAGACAGAACTTAGAAGCCATTCAGGAGGTGTCAGTGAACAGATGCTACATGAAGACACCAGCGGGAAAAGGCTACCAACTACACTGTTTCAATGACGCCTCTCTACAGGCTTATGAAGCATCAGTCTTTTTAGTTTACGGCTCAGAGAAAAACTTCATCATTGGTAAATCCCGTTTAATACCAAGTAAAGATCAGGAGAGTCTCAAGATACCCCGTCTTGAACTATTAGGAGTACTGATTGGCAGTAGATTGATATAGTTCGTTCTTAAATTCTTCCGGCATTGTCATAGAATGGTGTAAATCTGACAAACTATTACCACCTTTCGTTGCCAAAAGGATAGGAGATCAGAACAAATAAAGATCTGGAAATCAGATACCTTCCAAGAGACCTAAATCCAGCAGACGTAGGCACCAGACCCACCTGTTTGAGAGAAGACAGGGAGAAATGGCTGAGTGGTCCACAATTGCAGTGGACCCACCAGTTCTCTCTTGACTGGGGAGGGTCTTGGGATCCAAGAAGACGAAGAACTGAAGGAATTGATGATCCAGATATACCTAATGTGAACCCGGTGGAAACAGAAGATGGCACAACTGCAAAAGAGATAATAAATCAAGAGAATGGTCAGATGCCAGACAATAAGTTTCAAATATTGAAAGAAATTCAAGCCGAGTACTTTCCTCTAAAAGTAGAGGGAAAAGTAACTGAGTTTAAGTTTGAATTTAGGCATATTAAAAGATATAGATGAGTTACTGAGGTGTAAAGGTCGTATGAAGCACACAAACTGGTTATTTGACAAACGCTAGCCTATACTTATTCCAAAAAAATCAGATTTTACCAACGTAATTATAATAAAGACTCATCAAGAAAATAAACATGTTGGAGTGAGTCACACGCTAGACAAGATAAGGGAAACAACTGGATTCCACAAGGAAGAAGTCAAGTTCAAAGGATCATGAAGAAATGCCCTGAATGTATGAAACATGACGGAGGGCCATATAGACTACCGGAAACTCATGCTTTACCGAAAGAGAGGGTCAAGAGGGGTATAGTTCTCCATTTACATACGTTGGTACCGACTACCTGGGACCACTTCTAGTTAACAATGGGAATGGCAATTGCAAAAGGTGGATTAGTCTTTATACATGTTTTGCTGTAAGAGCCATTCACCTAGAAGTTGTAAAGGACCTAACAGCGGAAGAAGGTTTATTGGTCTTACGCAGGATGATTTCAGCAAGAGGAGTGCCTATCTTGATAACGTCTGACAACGCAGCTCACTTTAAATTACTCTCGGAGATTCTTCAGAATCCATACTGCGTAGATAAAGAAAACTGTGTAATTACAATTAATTTAGCGCGTTTTCAGTGTGTGTACCAACGAGAACGCAAGTATTTACATCAAATATTTTTTGTAGGTATAGCAATCTGTCAGTAAGCCGCAGACCAGTAGACTACGTCGGAAATAGATGCCTCAACCTCACTGTCCAAGGCCACGTAGATCAGGCGGCCGCGGTAGGCCTAAGAAGCGCTGGCTGGAGGTCGTGAGAGCGGACATGGAAGAGAACAATCTCACATCTGAGGATGCCGAAGATCGGGCAAAGTGGAGAAGATTAAGTAGGAAAGCGGACCCTGGCGCTAGGCTAGGTTGAAGAAGATAGCAATCTGTCAGATTTATATAATGTATAATCTCATTTCTTTATTAATTTTATTTTTCTTTTCCCTTTGTAAGAATTCGATATGTTTTCAGATTTGTATGATTTGATATGACATATTTTTTAAATCAAATTCTATACTGAAAAGTATCTACTGTATGTAATTACATAATTTATATGGTTTTTTTCTTATTTAATGCATGTTAATTATAAGATGTAATGTTTTGAAAAGATGTGTCCCGCCGAGTTTCTTGCCGGTCCATATTGGGATACCCTCCTCCAAGAGGTGTAGGGTTAGAGCCGGTGTAACCTTATTTGACGTTCATAAGCGCATTGTAATATGCCTACTTGAATAATAAACTATCTTTATCAAAATTGCACATGTAAATTTGAATTTTGAGTCATCCTTTATGCGTACAATATTGTAAATGTAGTTGAAATGCACACATTTTTAACTGCGGCGACATTTGTCTCGAATTTACTTACAGAAGGTATCGATACCGACGATGAGAACGTATCTAATAGACATCTATGTTGTCGTATATAAAAAATAATGTTGTTGTGTATGAGAAATAATAAGGTTTTTAAGATGTCTTTATGATTAATGGAAGTGATGCCTCGGATAAGATCCGCAGTAAAACATTTCACTTTTGGAGTGCAAGGGTCCTCTTGTTACTCTAACCTGGTTAATGGGAACTTAATAGGATATTGAAAAGATAAGACCAAATATATGACATGCAATTTAATACAATTCGCTAACTACTACAATGCACTCCGCTTTAGGGCGGGCGCTGCTCAGAATACAATCAGTTTCCCTAAACTGTCGGCGGTTGTGGGGTGACACTATAGTAAAGCTTAATCTACGATCGCGAGAAGGACGAGACGCGGGGTTTTGGCCAAAACCTAGGATAAAAGTCTAGTGCACTCACGGGTACCGAACGTAGCTATCATCCACAGGCCCGCTGGTGTTTAACGCAGTAGGCGGATCGCTGACGGTGGGCGACAGGCGTTCCTCAAGCTCCGGCTTTGGCAAGTCCGGGCGAGAACAACCCGCGGCGCTCAGGAGTTCCACAAGAAGGACCCGCGCGATGAGACCTTGGGGTCGTCGGACCGCGGCTCGGCTGTCCGACACACGGCTCGCGGGTCAGGGCCGTGCCCTACGGCTTGATGGTGGCGCCAACGTGACGCGCCTCGGAGTCGACAGGCCACGCAAGTGAAGGGGGAGGCTTGTGTGAAGCCCCTCGGGATCGCCGGGCGGCACGCAGTCCACAGGCCTTGAAGACTGCGCCCTGCGGTGAAAACCAGCGTCCCCAAGACGCTCAGCACATCAGGGAGCGCGCAACGGCGCTCGGAGCAACACGACCGTCGGCCATGCTTGCGCACGCCGGCGGCACGGAAAGCACTCAGTGGGCTACGCCCTTTTCGCGCGCAACACACACACACACGGCGCACTTTACATATATCCCAATCCTCCACCGGCCAGAGCAGGCGGCGGAAGGGGGCGAGGCGGTTTATTTCGATATTCAATCGGGAGCTGTATAACTGCTAGCGTGCCCCAGTACCAACTGACACATCCATCGTCGATTCTAGAAAAATCCCCCGCCCTCCGTTTCGATCCATATCGACGCATCAAACGTCAAACCAACTTAAACCTTTTCCAAATCATATGACTCTCGAAAAAATATCAATGCTCATTAATACTTGTAATATTTTAAGTGGTTAATAATAATTACTAATAATTATATTTTTATCATACGTTTTCTACCTTGTTTCATTCAGAATACCTTCTTTCCGATGCGGTAACTAAACGCATAGTCTACTCTCTGACAGTTCTCCTGTCAAAAATTTCAACCTTTTGACACTTTCATAATCTCTATTTATGTTTCATAAAAATTCCGAAAATGATTCTAAAATACTAATTAAATTAGGATGTGACCTATTTGAGCAGTTAGGGTAAACCAGGAGGATCATTTTGATATGCATGAAGCCAGGTTTGGTTCAACAACCTCCGCGCAATCCGGGTGACAAGTTCCGTTCAAGTGGCATACTCTTTAGACTTGTTTCTTCGAAACCAGTTAACCAGGAAGCAGGATATGCTAATCAACCTACAGCTGAGAAGGTACATTATAGTTTTACATAAGTGTCATACTCTGGTGTATGTTATTTTGTTGGAAATGCGACAGTCATGTTGTACCGGTTATCTTGTATGGAAAAACATGTATTTATCCTAGGCAAATACGTAGCATCGCTACAATATCCCCTCTCTCGGCAAAGAGGTTAAGCGCGGCTTAACCGAGGCAGCCGGGGTAACCGGAGAAAAAAAAAAAAAAAAAAATCTTTTCCCAAAAAATCATCTGGTCCAGTAGGACGTTAACTATACATGCGGACATATACATGCGCTCCATATTTATTATCGTTTGACACTAAACCTATATTTATTTATTTAGTATGCTACTTAATATTTATCTTTAATTTACCTATATTATGTTCTAGAACTATAACGTAGACGTATACCTCTTAACACTATGCTGTGGTCAGATTATGACTATCACGTGTTTCACATTAGAAATCACAGCGTGTGGCCACCACACTGTGGTTTCTGCTACCCAACTAAAAAATATAACCTAGATTTCCTTTTAAATAGTCTTAAGTTGTATAATGTAGTCGCTATAGTTAATAATGAGCTAACTCTCATTTTGAGGCTAATTGATATCTTTTAATGCTAACAAAAATATTAGTTATCTTTGATTAGGCTAATTTATTCTAATTAATTAGTATATTACATGTATTTCTATTCCTAATGTAATGCTACCTATTGATATACTAATAGTTATGTTTTACTATAGCATGCTCTGCTATGCCTATATTCCTACAAATACAAAGCCACTAGTACCCTAATATAATGTGGTTACTAGTTGGTAGTTTTTATTTATTACTTTTACTAGCAATAGTGGAGGTTACTTGTAACCCGCACTTAAATCAAACTCCTATATGCAGCCAATGGGCTTGCATTAATTGAAAAAGAAAAACTTGGTTTTCTTTTCCATGTCCTACTTAGTGTATTATATCCACCATAATTGAGTCACCCTGGGCCCTTAGGGTATGTAGTTACTTATAAAATTTGATTTCCTAGGAAATGCTTGGAACAAATGTTGACCAGTTGGGTCAAAGAAGCATGTATGCTTGAAAAAAAAGAATGGGCTAAATCTTAGTATGCCCTAATAATATAAAATAAATTGTTACGTGTGACATACACCTTGTGGGACTTTAATTATGTCCTTGACATGATACTTTCCAATTTTACCCGTGTCTATCTCCTGAAGATCATATACGACATCCGAATGCTTCTTAATGACTTTGCATTTCAGGAAGCGCGGTGCCAATTTTGCGGAGAAGAAGTGTGCTGCATTTGACTGTACAAAATTACGCCTCCATACGATATCGCCTACGCTTAACCGTAGTTCCTTACGGCGCAGGTTATATCGTACCGCGTTTTGTTTGTACGCTTTGGTCAAAGCATCAGTGACGCGCTGGAAGATATCTGCCATCTCATTGAGAGCAGTTACTCTGTCGGACCGGTTGGAAATTTGGAGGTCGTCTAACGAATTTGGAATACCGCCCCTAATGGAATGCAGCATGCCATCCGTCATCATCTCTCGCCCCTTTGCCAACAAGAATGGTGTATGCCCCGTTACAATATTAATAGTGCTATTCAAAGATAGCTGGATTTGCGGTAGGTACTTGGACCAGTTCCTTTGGTCTTGTCCTACTAAAATAGCTAGGCAGGTCTCAATAGTTTGATTAAAGCGTTCTACTGTATTAGATTGAGGTGCGTAATATGCGTTATAAAATATCCTTGGTATTGAGTGTGTGGCACAAAAATCTTTAAATTGTTTACTTTGGAATATTGTTGCGTTGTCGCAGATTAAAACACATGGGATTCCCTCTTTATTTAAAATTTCTGATTCTATAAATGTAGTTACTGTTTTAGTTGTTGCAGTTCTAAGTGGGTGAATCCAACAATATTTTGTAAATACATCAACTATAGATAGTATGTAGACGTGACCAGAATATGATTGTACTAAAGGACCTATTAGGTCGATAGATAGAGTGTGTATAGGTTTATTAACCTTTTTCTGGTTTGTCATGTGCCCATGTGGAGGCTGATTTGAGTGTTTGTATGCTTTACACTTCTCACACGTGGCCACATAATTTTTCACGTCTGCATACATGCCTTTCCAAAAATAGTTTTCTTTAATTTTTGATAAAGTTTTAAATGTGCCAGGATGTACTGTTAGTTTTTCATGATTTTCTTTAATGCATTCTGGTATTAATTCTCTAGGCAAAACTATTTTCCAATTATTTTCGGTCTGTAAATTTGATATTGGTTTTGAATATCTAAATAGTACTTTATTTTTTATTTGATAGTTTTTATGAAATACTGGGTTAGTTTCTACATTTTTAAATAATTTATTATACCAATTATCTTTAGAACTGCAACCTCCTTCGAATATTACTGCCTCAATACGTGACAAAACGTCTGGTACTACGTGCATGGAGCCTTTTTTATGTCTAATTTCAAAGTCAAAACAAGATAACTGCATTGCCCATCGCGCCAAACGACCTGAAGGGTTGTTTAGCGTTTTGAGCCACTTTAGCGACATATGGTCGGTGACCACCACAAAGCGGCTACCTTCTATGTACGGTCTAAAATGATTTATTGAGTCCACTAATGCTAGGAGTTCACGTTCGGTTGTGCTGTAATTTCGTTCGGTTTTCGTAAGCAACCTAGAATAAAAAGCTACAGGGTGTTCTATACCGCTTAATTCCTGAATAAGTACGCTCCCGATGCCGACGCTTGATGCATCTGAATGGATCTGGAATGGTTTGGAAAAATCAGGGCAGGCGAGCACCGGAGCCTGGGTGAGGGCTTCTTTAAGCGCTAGGAATGACCTCTCTGCTTCCACTGTCCAGTCTACGGTGTCTCTACCCTTCTTCTTGCCAATTAAAGTTGTCATCGGGGCTATGATAGTTGAAAAATTTGCCACGAATCGTCGGTAATAAGAACAGAGCCCTATAAATGCGCGTAGTTGCTTAGCGGTTGTTGGGCGCGGGAAATTTTTAATGCTATCTAGCTTTTGTGGATCTGTTAGTAGACCTTGTGAACCGACTATGTATCCAAGGTACCTAAGCTCTGATTTGCAAAATTCGCACTTACTAAAATTTATAGTTAGACCTGCCTTGCTTAAAGCTTGAAAAACGTCATTTAAAATAACGATATGCTCTTCAAACGAATTGGTGGCTATGAGAAGGTCGTCACAATATGCAAATATCTTCTCGCCGTATTTATGGTGAAAAAGAGAGTCTACCAAACGTTGTAATTCACAGCCCGCGTTCGAGATACCGAACGGGACGCGTTTAAATTCAAATAGTCCGCGGTTTGGTACCACAAATGCACATTTTTGACATGACGTGCCGGAGCCGTCGACGTTGTCGGAGTCACATAAAGAAATTTGCCAGTAAGCCGCCGACAAGTCGATTGAGCTTAAATAACGTGTGCCACGTAAATTATCTAAAATTGAATTAATGTATGGTACAGGATATGAGTCCTTGACTGTGACGTCGTTAAGTTTCCTGGCGTCTAAACAAAATCTCCAGGAACCGTCTTTTTTTGGGGTCATAACAACGGGGTTAGACCATGGTGATTTAGATGGTGCTATCACGCCCAGCTGAAGCATCCGGTCTACTTCGTCATTTAAAGCCTTCAGTTTAACCGGTGAAAGCGGATAATATCGTTGTTTTATAGGTGGCCCCGTTGTTGTGATCTTGTGCTCTACTAGAGATGTTTTACCCAGACCTCGCTCCTCTGTACTGATTGACTTAAATTCATTTATTACTTTGTCCAATTGAATTGATTCGAGAGGGGAGAGATCATGTTTTGGCACTATGGCACATAATGTTTTTAGTGACTCCGGCCTAAGTGATGTTTTCCTTTTTAGAAGGTGAATATCTTTTAATTTAAAAATATCTATTAATTCTAGTGTTAATATAGAATCCATGCCAAAAATGAAGTCATCAGATACTTCTGGGATTACCATAAACATTATATTATAAAGCATCCCTCTGAAATTGATTGGTAATAGGATTTTACCTATGACCTCAACGACAGAACGGTTTGCACAAGTCGCAGTTGTAGTGTAATTTATTAAATCAAATCCTAAATTTAAGAAATGTTTATGGTAATTGTTCCCTATTATACTTAAATTTGCTCCTGAGTCCATTAGACCTGTATATATTCGTTCTCGTACCTCAAAATCAATGTAAATTCGGTTATCTCCTTCAACCGCCTTTACACCAGGAGTCACCGCACCTAAATATAGTGTGTTTGATATTGTTTTGATGGCTCCTGGTCTATTTAGTTTTTTTGGGCATTGTCTGCTTCCGGCGCTGGTCTGCCCTTGGCAGGATTACATTTGTGGCAAGTGCTTGTAAGCACATTTTTCTGACCGCACTGAAAGCAAACAATGCCTGGAATAGTGCGGCATTGTTGGTATGAATGTCCCGATTTTTTACATTTTTTACAAGTAAGTTGGTTGTTTTTATTATTTACCTGTCTTTGTGTATTATTGCTCTTGAAATTTCTCTGATTATAAGTTTTAATTTCGTTAATTTGTTTTATTTGTTTTGTTGTTTTGGAATTATTTGTAGACCCAGGTAAGCCTGAATAAGCTTCAAAACGTTTGCCTATAGCAATAAGATTTTGGATGCTATTCGAGTCGTCGACAGCCAACAGGTGCCCATATGATGGCAAAATGTTATGTTTAATTATCTGCAGTAAGGTTGTTTCTGATAATTTTGTTGTCAGCCGCGCATTCATAGTTTGCATCTCCAATATGTAAAAATGTAATGACTGGCCTGGTGATTGTCGGTGTTCTCGAATAGTTTTTTCTAAAGTATAATCATTGTCTATCGATGTAAAAAACGATCTGAAAAGATCTTGCAACTCCGACAACGAGGAGACTCCGTCGCGTATGTGCCTATAGTAATCTAAGGCTTTACCGCTTAGTAAATCTGCAAAACATTTAAGCACTTTGCGCTCCGGAGTGTCTCGGCTACGTCTGTAGTCATCAATCCTAAGGAAGAAGTCGGTGACATCTGAGTCACCTGAAAATTTCAAATTCCACGACCGCAAATGGTCCTCGCGCAATACATGCACGATGCGTTCTGTACTGCCTGTAGTCCCCGTCGTAGGGGTTGTAGTGACTGCCCCTGTTAAGGTTGAGTTGGTTTGACGGACAAGGCCCGGAGCCCCCAAATATGGTAAAATAGACTCTAGTGGTTTTGGCGTGGATGGGCCGGGTGGGTGGGCGTCTGCAGCAGCACCCCGCGGTCGTGTATTGACATACGAAGGATTGAATCCTGTTAATTCACGAGTAGTGGTGGGGGGTTTGACTTCCCTCGCACCTGTATCATGGAATTCGTCCCCTTCCTCGTCCGACATGTCGGTAAGATTGCTGCTTTACTTGTGTCAGGGTGTGCACCTAAGTATTATAAGCTAATAACACTTCGGTAGATATGTGAAGTATTGAAGTAAACTACCACTATGCTCTCGACTGGAGCGTGGTAGAAAAAATAATTTGTGGCTAAACGCTATGCTAACTATTCATAGTGTAGCCTAATAATAATTACAATAAATAATAAATTTGCTACTCTGTCACAAGTAAAGTTACAAATTAAATAGTATTGTATTTTTTAAGACCAATAATTGCATTTAATTCTTTTTTTTTTAACTGATACTAATTTTATACATTTATCTTATCGCTCTCCCAAGCTCACAGCAACCAGGTTGATATTTAAAACTTTTTTCCGGGCGCCATTGTCGTATATAAAAAATAATGTTGTTGTGTATGAGAAATAATAAGGTTTTTAAGATGTCTTTATGATTAATGGAAGTGATGCCTCGGATAAGATCCGCAGTAAAACATTTCACTTTTGGAGTGCAAGGGTCCTCTTGTTACTCTAACCTGGTTAATGGGAACTTAATAGGATATTGAAAAGATAAGACCAAATATATGACATGCAATTTAATACAATTCGCTAACTACTACAATGCACTCCGCTTTAGGGCGGGCGCTGCTCAGAATACAATCAGTTTCCCTAAACTGTCGGCGGTTGTGGGGTGACACTATAGTAAAGCTTAATCTACGATCGCGAGAAGGACGAGACGCGGGGTTTTGGCCAAAACCTGGGATAAAAGTCTAGTGCACTCACGGGTACCGAACGTAGCTATCATCCACAGGCCCGCTGGTGTTTAACGCAGCAGGCGGATCGCTGACGGTGGGCGACAGGCGTTCCTCAAGCTCCGGCTTTGGCAAGTCCGGGCGAGAACAACCCGCGGCGCTCAGGAGTTCCACAAGAAGGACCCGCGCGATGAGACCTTGGGGTCGTCGGACCGCGGCTCGGCTGTCCGACACACGGCTCGCGGGTCAGGGCCGTGCCCTACGGCTTGATGGTGGCGCCAACGTGACGCGCCTCGGAGTCGACAGGCCACGCAAGTGAAGGGGGAGGCTTGTGTGAAGCACCTCGGGATCGCCGGGCGGCACGCAGTCCACAGGCCTTGAAGACTGCGCCCCGCGGTGAAAACCAGCGTCCCCAAGACGCTCAGCACATCAGGGAGCGCGCAACGGCGCTCGGAGCAACACGACCGTCGGCCATGCTTGCGCACGCCGGCGGCACGGAAAGCACTCAGTGGGCTACGCCCTTTTCGCGCACAACACACACACACACGGCGCACTTTACATATATCCCAATCCTCCACCGGCCAGGGCAGGCGGCGGAAGGGGGCGAGGCGGTTTATTTCGATATTCAATTGGGAGCTGTATAACTGCTAGCGTGCCCCAGTACCAACTCAAAGAGCATATAATCACTACGTTTTAAGAGACGGGACTTCCATACTAGCGAGTGGAATCCCTTTGTTTCGCAAATCATTACCAAAATGTACGACAGAGAACTGCCAAAGAACCATAGTACCAATATAAGCAATTTAAATAGTGTAGTACGCTACACGCTTGCGTTTCTTATCGATATCGATAAAATGGGGAGGGTTGAAATATAGACTCTTGTCTACAAATTTTGTACTCGAAATCAAGTTAGGATCGAGTCCACATTTAAGTTGTATGTTATATAGTGGATAGTTTTATGAGTGGACTAATACGTGGTTGAGCTTAATGTGGACTCGATTTTTGTTTAGAACACCTTGTTGTTCTTCACCACTAGGAAGGATCAAAGTAGCACTTTTTTTCCCTACTAGGAGGGATCACTTTTCTTCCTTTTTTTGCATACTTCTTAGGTTAAATTATTTAATTTAATTACCATTAATTAAATTTATTTATTTATTTGTACCATAATAATTTCCTCATAGGTGATGTGAAAAGCAGTATGTAAATTTATCACGTGGTAAAGTATTAATAGACGATCGAATATGGTGCGCTCCGTACCGCGAACTTGGTCTGCTCGGAACAATATTCGATGGTGTGTACAGCGGTCCGCCGGACAATATTATTATTATTGACGGTGCGGTGGTTCGATGATTCTCCCAAAGGATATGGTGCGGTCCGCACCAAATTCGCTCGTGTAGACGGGCCACCGCACCGTTCCGAGCGTTAGTCGCGGATCTACAACCGAGCGAGACACACGTCACAATGTCGTCTGAATCCGTAAATATAGCTGAAAAACAATTAATAGTGGAAGTGTTAGAACTTTACAAAGGTTTTCCGTGTTTGTGGGATTCAAGTCACGAACTTTACTGCAACAAAGATGCCCGCAGTCAAGCGTTACAAATAATTTTAGATAAATGGAAAACGGGTTACCCGCAGGCTACTACAGAGGAAGTTAAAAAAAAACTGGAACACCTTAGAGCTGCGTATAGACGTGAACGAAAGAAGGTAGGTAAATTACAAGTAAATATCACTCTTTAAAATCAGTATTTTATTTGTAATTAACATTGTTTTTCTAAATTTAATGGACTAATCCACTTTCTTACATATTTGTAATTCCTTTATTTTTATGAACGGTAGTACAGTGTATAACTATTTGTAGGTGGAATCCAGCAAATCAACTGGAGCTGGGTTGGGAGACGTGTACACGCCGTCCCTGTGGTACTATCCATATTTGACATTTCTTCATGAGAAGACTATGCCGGTATCCCAGGGAATCGATAATATACAAGGAACTCCAGATTCAGATAGCGAGGTGGGTAGTTAAATATTTAGCACATTAATCATTCTTTCTTGAAAATCAACACGGCCTTGATTGTTAAAATATTCTGTGAATATCTGTCTCGCCGCATTACCTTCTGCAGTACGCTGTCTATCTGTTCTATTGAGATTTACTGAGATATTATTATTCCGCCAATCTCCTGGACGGAAAGTATTGTTTGTAGTATCTTCCCGATCGACACAATTCCCTGTGACGTAGTTTGTAGACTTTTTTCTTAGAAAGTTGTGTAGTAAACATGAAGCCATTACTATTATTGGTACTTTTTTAACATTCATTGTGATGGGTTTTTTGAATACCCTAAAGCGTTCAGCTAATATACCGAATGTGTTTTCTACAATTCTCCTAGCTCTGGAAAGTCTATAGTTGTATATTCTTTTGTCATGTGTCAAGTTTTTCTGTGGGTAGGGCTTTAGAAGATTTTCATTCATGGCAAATGCACTGTCTGCAACTAAACAATATGGAGCAACTATATCAGATGACGGCAACACAGATGGTCGTGGTAAATTCAGTTGATCAGACAACATTTTATCATGAAATGATGTGTGATTAAATACTCCACCATCAGAAATACTTCCATTGGTACCTGCATTTACGTAAATAAATTCGTAATTGGCATTAACAATGCCAAGCAAAACTATGCTAAAAGTTCCCTTGTAATTGTAATACGTTGAACCGGAGTTTGGAGGCTTTTCGATAAGAATATGTTTCCCGTCCATTGCACCTAAACAATGATTGAACTGCCATTTTTGTTCAAAGTCTTTTGCTATTTGTAGCCATTCACTTTCTGTTTCAGGAACCTGTAACAAAAAAGGTAAAGAGTTCAACCAAGCGGCAAAATGAACTGTACAAGAAACAAGAAGAACTGATTCAGTCTGCGGCAGAATTAATCAAAGACAGCAACTCGCAGGACACCTCAGCCGATGCCTTTGGACGCTCAGTGAGCTTTCAGTTGAAAGAATTACCAAAAGTTCAAAGATGCATAGCCGAAAAAATAATTGGAGAACTACTGTTCTACGCTAAATTAGGAGAGCTTACTTTAGATACTTCCATAAACTTTAAAAAAAACATACATACTGCCACACAATACTCCTACTACACCCACCCTTATAGAAGCCATATTTATCCGCATCATGCATTCCCGTCCTCAACGTCTCCTCAATATTCACAAACATCACAGTCACCTAAATATTCACACACATCATCTGAACAATCGCAACCATCACAGTCTCCTCAACATTCAATAAACTTAAATAAAAACTTACATACTGGCACACAATCCTCATACCACACTCACCCATATAGAAACCATTTATATCAGCAACATTCATTACCGTCCTCACCATCTCCTCAATATATACAACAACCATCCCCGTCTCCTCAATATTCACAACCATCACCGTCCCCTCAATACATACAACAACCATCCCCGTCTCCTCAGTATTCACAACCATCACCGGCACCGTCCCTCAACAATCGACACCCTCTCTACCACAAACACCGGCAGATTCGATTACTCTTCATTCAGCAGACACACATTTGAGTCAAGTTTTATTACCAGCTGACACTCTACTTGAGTTGACCCCAAGTGGGGAAACACAACATAATGAGCCAGACACTAGAGGAAGTGGTAATATGGATGTTTTTAGGGGCACAGGAAAACAACTTCAAGAATTCTTGATTTTTAAAAAATAATTACCTATGTAAATGTGTACACACATATGTGGCATTATCTATGAAAAGGGACCTAGATTATGAATACACTAATAACTCAATACCGACAACAAGGTCCCTACTCGTGGATAATGCCACATATTTTGATTTTAAATAAAAAATAGTATGAATTTTGACTTATTATTTATAAATACGTACCTTCATATAGTTTTTAAGCACTTTACATATTGCGTGACAGGTCTCTGGTATTATCTCAGACAACAGTTGCGATGATATACTTGTACCAAATTTGAGTTCGCTGAATTCTCTCCCTGACGCGAGATATTTTAAGGTTGCTAGCAATCTCTCTTCAGCTGTCACAGCTTTTCTCATGACTGTATCGGTTTTAGTTATATATGGTTTCACAAGTTCAAGCAATTCACTAAATGAATCGGAACTCATTCGGAGATATATACGAAAATCGTCATCATCAAGGTCTCTCACAAGTCGCACATGACTGTATGACTCTCGGTTTTTTAAATAGAATTTTGCCCATTGTTTTCTTTTTTTCCTCTGCTTTTTGATAGGTGTAATAGCTACGACGGATGCCACAACTAACGCGATTTTAGTTTGTTTGGATAAAGTCGGAGGCATGTCGACCTCACCGTTCCGTAGCACGAAAAGCACTGGACGGTGTTTGTACGGGTGCGGTGGTGTGGCGTGTAGAGCGCACCGCACCGGTCCGTCGGTTCGACGCACCATATTCGAACGTCTATTAATACTTGTAGCAAAAATCTTTCCACCTTAAGGTGGTATTCCATCTATCCAATTTCTTGGTCCAATGTCATTGCGGCTCACTCTGTCATTAATCAAAATGTGAGACGCAATACACATTGGACAAAGAAATTGCATAGGTGGAATACCACCCATAGGCGTTAACACTTGAATCCCTCACTACGCTAGGATTCTATTTTAGAATACCTCGTTACACTCAGAATGTAATTATAAAATCCTTCACTATTTTTTTTCTTATTTTTTTTTTATTAACAGCACTATTTTCAAAATGATCTGCAGATACATGTTTCAATAAATGTAACTTTTCTATGGGAAGATGTATCAGGTCTTCGTTCCCAACAAATTTAACCCACTGCCTGCATCTGAAAACATACAGCCTTGGTTATGTACAGTTTATATTCCAAGTGTTTGCTAATGAGATGATCAACTGATTATTTAGCGCTAATATGCATCTATAAATCATGTTTTTTTGGCATCCAATTATCAACAACCCTTTATCAATGCTCTAACTTTTTATGTATTTATATGTCTGTTAATCATGAGAACCGGTCATGGTCCTACTGGGCAGTAACCCTGCCTATGAAGCCGATGGTCCCAGGTTCAAATCCTGGTACGGGCATTTATTTATGTTATGACCATGCATATTTGTTCCTGAGTCATGTGTGTTTTCTATGTATTTATATGTATATATCGTTGTCTAAGTACCCACAACACATGTCTTATTGAGCTTCCTATGGGATTAAGTCAATTTGTGTAATAATGTCGTATAATATTTTTTATTGATCACAAAAAGACAGATTAATTTACTTAAATTTCAGATTAATATATTAAATAATTACTAGATTTAAAAAAATGTTAAAAAATGACCATTAATGCATAGATTATAGATAATTTTTCACTGAAAATCTTCGACGAATTAATTTTGTGTCATATTGCATGCAAGTTCTCAGGAAATTTCACATATTTTATTTAATTACTTACACTGATATACAAATAAACATACAATTATCGATAGTTTTAGTACATCCCTAGTTCACAACTAAAAATAATATAAAATATCAAATTTTCGATGTGTTTAAAGCCTGCTGCACCAAAATAAGGTCAAAAGTATCTAAAGCAATACGTACCGGTCTTTATCCAAGGGAAATTTCGCCATAAAATCCCTTTTTTCGTGATTCGTGATTTTCTCGAGTGGCTCGCTTGCCACATATTTCACACTTAGTAAACCGTTTTCTCGGTGGCATTGTAACAAACTCGTTATTTACTCTGATCACGGTTCACTATTTTCGATATTTTCACTAAATAATAAAGAAATTGCACGAAATACCTGGACAAAACATTGAAGCCTTCATAACAAACAAAACAATTAGACTGACAGTTGACTTGATGTAAACTTGACAGAATAAATAGCACTGACGTTTTATTTTTCTCCGTTGGCAAAGATTTGCGAAACAAGTTCCATACAAAACTTATTTTGTTCCTAGTTGCGTCAGCCTGTACCAACTGACCCATCCATCGTCGATTCTAGAAAAATCCCCCGCCCTCCGTTTCGATCCATATCGACGCATCAAACGTCAAACCAACTTAAACCTTTTCCAAATCATATGACTCTCGAAAAAATATCAATGCTCATTAATACTTGTAATATTTTAAGTGGTTAATAATAATTACTAATAATTATATTTTTATCATACGTTTTCTACCTTGTTTCATTCAGAATACCTTCTTTCCGATGCGGTAACTAAACGCATAGTCTACTCTCTGACAGTTCTCCTGTCAAAAATTTCAACCTTTTGACACTTTCATAATCTCTATTTATGTTTCATAAAAATTCCGAAAATGATTCTAAAATACTAATTAAATTAGGATGTGACCTATTTGAGCAGTTAGGGTAAACCAGGAGGATCATTTTGATATGCATGAAGCCAGGTTTGGTTCAACAACCTCCGCGCAATCCGGGTGACAAGTTCCGTTCAAGTGGCATACTCTTTAGACTTGTTTCTTCGAAACCAGTTAACCAGGAAGCAGGATATGCTAATCAACCTACAGCTGAGAAGGTACATTATAGTTTTACATAAGTGTCATACTCTGGTGTATGTTATTTTGTTGGAAATGCGACAGTCATGTTGTACCGGTTATCTTGTATGGAAAAACATGTATTTATCCTAGGCAAATACGTAGCATCGCTACATATGTAAAAAAATACCTTTGTTATTTCTGTAATTACATTTGTTTAATAAATATTTTTTCTATAAAATGTTGTGCGGACCGCGATGGTCATTTCATTTCTTAAAACAGACCCCGTACGAAACTAATTGGTGACCCCTGCTGTAAAACAAAAGCGCGCGATAAAAATTATTTCATAGCAAGCGATCCGACCGCATACGCATGGCGGCCATGATCATTTGGGTTTCTAACAAGAAAAGGTATCCGTTTTAACTAAGTATCCTTCTGTATGTATGAATTACGGGTCGATTTCGTGTCCTACTTCCTTTATTGAATTAATCTCACTTTCTAGAAGTTGATACATGGGGACGACCGTAGACAAGAGTCAACCCTATTGTTTAGGTAACTCGGCTCATATTAGTACGATTCAGAGTTGTAGAAATATCTAGAATTTTCAATACAAGAGGCGAACCTTAGTAATTTTCCAAGCTTTCTATAGACCTTCTAGAACGTTATCTCGGGTTCCCTAGATAGATAGTTTGGTATTATTACTTACTACGCTACCTTATTTAAACTAGAGAAAGACTCACCATTGTCAAGCGTCATAACAGAAGAGTGGAACGTCATCAGACAGAACTTAGAAGCCATTCAGGAGCTGTCAGTGAACAGATGCTACATGAAGACACCAGCGGGAAAAGGCTACCAACTACACTGTTTCAATGACGCCTCTCTACAGGCTTATGAAGCATCAGTCTTTTTAGTTTACGGCTCAGAGAAAAGCTTCATCATTGGTAAATCCCGTTTAATACCAAGTAAAGATCAGGAGAGTCTCAAGATACCCCGTCTTGAACTATTAGGAGTACTGATTGGCAGTAGATTGATATAGTTCGTTCTTAAATTCTTCCGGCAGAAGATAGTAAGGCAAGTCTTATGGACCGACAGCCAGATTGTCATAGAATGGTGTAAATCTGACAAACTATTACCACCTTTCGTTGCCAAAAGGATAGGAGATCAGAACAAATAAAGATCTGGAAATCAGATACCTTCCAACAGACCTAAATCCAGCGGACGTAGGCACCAGACCCACCTGTTTGAGAGAGGACAGGGAGAAATGGCTGAGTGGTCCACAATTGCAGTGGACCCACCAGTTCTCTCTTGACTGGGGAGGGTCTTGGGATCCAAGAAGACGAAGAACTGATGGAAATAGATGATCCAGATATACCTAATGTGAACCCGGTGGAAACGGAAGATGGCACAACTGCAAAATAGATAATAAATCAAGAGAATGGTCAGATGCCAGACAATAAGTTTCAAAAATTGAAAGAAATTCAAGCCGAGTACTTTCCTCTAAAAGTAGAGGGAAAAGTAACTGAGTTTAAGTTTGAATTTAGGCATATTTAAAGATATAGATGAGTTACTGAGGTGTAAAGGTCGTATGGGGGGAGAGTCAGTTATGCGTTTGCTGACTCTCCCCAAACTGGTGTGAAGTCCCGGTTCATCCGGGTCGGGACCGCCGGGGGGGTGCTGAGGTGACGTGCTTGCGAGCCCCCAGCACCCCCCTTAACGGCATGGACGGAAACGCCGCAGGGGAGGTTAGTGGGTATTCTCCTCCTCTCCCTCTGAATAGCAGAGGGGGTTACGGAAGGAGCGAGTCCCACATACCGCCCCCCCAATGGGCTTCCCTCGCCCGGGGGGCGATGATGCGTAAAGGCATTCACCCCTGCGTCAACAAAAAAAAAAATTCCACAAGGAAGAAGCCAAGTTCAAAGGATCATGAAGAAATGCCCTGAATGTATGAAACATGACGGAGGGCCATATAGACTACCGGAAACTCATGCTTTACCGAATAAGAGGGTCAACTATAGTTCTCCATTTACATACGTTGGTACCGACTACCTAGGACCACTTCTAGTTAACAATGGGAATGGCAATTGCAAAAGGTGGATTAGTCTTTATACATGTTTTGCTGTAAGAGCCATTCATCTAGAAGTTGTAAAGGACCTAACAGCGGAAGGTTTACTGGCCTTACGCAGGATGATTTCAGCAAGAGGAGTGCCTATCTTGATAACGTCTGACAACGCAGCTCACTTTAAGTTACTCTCGGAGATTCTTCAGAATCCATAAGGCGTAGATAAAGAAAACTGTGTAATTACAATTAATTTAGCGCGTTTTCAGTGTGTGTACCAACGAGAACGCAAGTATTTACATCAAATATTTTTTGTAGGTATAGCAATCTGTCAGTAAGCCGCAGTCTACGTCGGAAATAGATGCCTCAACCTCACTGTCCAAGGCCCTAGATCACGCGGCCGCGGTAGGCCTAAGAAGCGCTGGCTGGAGGTCGTGAGAGCGGACATGGAAGAGAACAATCTCACATCTGAGGATGCCGAAGACCGGGCAAAGTGGAGAAGATTAAGTAGGAAAGCGGACCCTGGCGCTAGGCTAGGTGGAAGAAGATAGCAATCTGTCAGATTTATATAATGTATATTCTCATTTCTTTCTTAATTTTATTTTTCTTTTCCCTTTGTAAGAATTCGATATGTTTTCAGATTTGTATGATTTGATATGATATATTTTTTAAATCAAATTCTATAATGAAAAGTAGCTACTGTATGTAATTGCATAATTTCTATAGTTTTTTTCTTATTTAATGCATGTTAATTATAAGATGTAATGTTTTGAAAAGATGTGTCCCGCCGAGTTTCTTGCCGGTCCATATTGGGATACTGTTGGAAAGTGCTGGCTGTTCATATTGTCTATGATCGCGGGAATATTTGAATTTGTTTTCTTGACATGGTTTTCTATTTTGATGTCATTATATCGATCGTGTAACATGTGTTGATTTTCTCTCTGAATAAACCTAATCAATATTGCATCAATATATTCCTATTATTTCGTCACTGCTTTCCACCATCAGTGGTAGCAGAGCGTGGTTAGTAAAATAAAAGTGATAAATAAAATGGAAGAATAAAAAAGTGTAAAAGTGAGAAAAGAAAAATGGGTTCGAATTTTCGTAACATCGAAACATTAACGAAATCTAATTACGACACATGGTGCCTACAAGCACAAGCAATCTTAATAAGAAGTGACTTGTGGGAATACGCGAGCGGCGAAAAAAAGTTATTGGAGACCGCGACTACTGATGAAAAAAGTGCTTTTGAAAAAGAAGATAGAAAAGCAAGGTCTGAGTTATTACTGCTAATATCTCCAGCAGAACTTAAGCAAATTAAAGGTTGCAACACGTCAAAAGAGGTATGGGATAAATTAGTATCCATCTATCAAAGCTCGGGACCAGCCAGAAAAGCTACCCTATTAAAACAATTAGTTTTGAAGAAAATGTCACCTCAAGAAGATGTGAGAGACCATCTCAACAACTTCATGGATGTCGTAGGTAAACTAGAAGACATGAAAGTCACTATCAACTCAGAGCTGTTAAGCATAATGATGTTGTACAGTCTGCCTACAAATTTCGACAGCTTTAGAACGGCGATTGAGTCGAGAGATACTTTGCCTAGCCCTGAAACTCTCAAGGTAAAAATAATCGAAGAACATGAAGCAAGGAGGCAATCTAAGTCCCAAACTTCAGAGGCATTCTACGTGAAAGCAAAGAAAAAGAGTTTAATGTGCAGCAATTGTAATAAAAAAGGGCATTCAACGGAAGATTGTTGGTCGAAGATAAAACAAAAGAAAAACGTAAACAAAAATCAACAAAAGAGCTTCAATGTATGTCTGACAACTGAAAGTACTGATACGTCAAAATTCAAAAATGGATCGTGGTGTCTAGACAGCGGCTGTACGTCGCACATGACAGGAGAAGAAGATTTGTTGACAAACCTAATCCCTGTGTCTGATAAATTACGATTGGCGTCAGAGAAGCATACTGCAAATGTAGAAGGTAAAGGAAAAGTGGTACTACATGCTGATGAGTACGAATATATTTTAAAAAATACGCTTTACGTTCCGGACTTGACAAATAATCTAATGTCAGTAAGCAAAATAACAGATAATGGCTTTAAAGTCTTATTTGAAAAGAATCAAGCTAGTGTACTAGAAGACGAAAGTGTAATCTTAAAAGCAAAGAGAAGAGATGGGTTATACTACCTTGAACTTGAAGAGTCGACGGAGACAGCAAATTTCACGCCTGTAGTAGAAAGCGAAATTATGAAGTGGCATAAAAAATTAGGTCATGCTAATGAGAGAGACCTGAAACTAATGCAAAGAAATGAGATGATAAGAGGACTTGATTTCAAAGAAAAATCTCTTGAACCATGTGAAACCTGTATCAAAGGTAAAATGTCAACTCTACCATTTCAAAGCTATGGTGAAATATTCTCTACTGAGCCTCTACAGATAATATACAGTGATGTATGCGGTCCTTTCGAGCATCAATCATTGGGCGGTTCGAAGTATTACGTCACGTTCATAGACGACTTCACAAGATACTGCTGTGTATACTTCATGTCAGAAAAAAGTGAAGTTATCGAAAAATTCAAGGAGTATAAGAAGAACGTCGAACTATTCCATAAAACCAAGATACAGAACCTCCATACAGACAATGGTGGTGAGTACCGATCAAAACCTTTCGACAACCTCCTCAAAGAGTATGGTATAAACAGAAGACTGACTACTCCTTACACACCTCAATCGAACGGGTGTAGCGAGAGAAAAAACAGATCTCTGATGGAAAAAACAAGATGTCTAATGCTTGACTCCAATGTCCCTCCATATTTATGGGCAGAGGCAGTGAACACTGCTAATTACCTGATAAACAGAAGCCCAGCAAGAGCTCTGAAAGGAAGTTCGCCCTACGAGAAGTGGACAGGAAGAATACCATCAGGAAATCACCTACATGTATTCGGAAACAGAGCGTTTGTTTTGAATAAAAATCGCAGAGGAAAATTGACTGCGAAAGCTATTGAAGGAGTGTTTATAGGATATGCGAGAAACGCAAAAGGTTTCAGAATATACATACCGGCGAAAAATGACATTGTTATCAGCAGAGATGTACGAATAATGGAGAAGATGCATTTCAAAATTAATACTGATGAACAATATGAAAATATTCAACGAGCACGTTCAGAATCTAAAAAAGAAGAAATTGAAATTGAATTAGAACCTTGTAAAACTAATAATTACTTACCTTTTCAGGAACCTAATCAATTTTCTTCTGATTCAGAGTCTTTTTTCCAACCTGTTGTTGCTGATCCAGAAATTTCAGAGCCATTTGAGATACCTGACCCTGCTCCAAGTGCAAGACCACAGAGAGTAGTGAGGCCGCCAAAATGGACACGAGATTACGAGCTAAGTAGTTGTGTTACTATGTCTGCGTCTGAAAATAAAACTGACTGCTCGCTACTTACTTATGAAGAAGCTGTGACAAGCACGGACAAGCGAAATTGGGAGAAGGCAATTCAATCTGAGAAGGATTCACTCGAAAAGAACAACACGTGGGTAATAGTTGACAAGTCAGAAGCCAAAGGACACAAGATTCTGTCCAACAAATGGGTATTTAGAATAAAAGATGACGGTACGTACAAGGCGAGATTAGTCGTACGTGGCTGCGAGCAGAAGGGTAACCTGGATTTTGAAGAAATTTATAGCCCAGTTGTAAGTCAATCTGCTCTAAAGACATTATTAGCCGTTGCCGCATCTAAAAATTACTACTTCATGACTTTTGATGTCAAGACCGCTTTCTTATATGGCGAACTGACAGATGAAGTTTACATGAAACTACCTGTTGGCTATGACATTGGCCAAAATGGAACGGAAAAAGTTTGTCGATTACGAAAATCACTATACGGATTAAAACAAGCTCCGTTCACATGGAATAAAACCTTTACCCGAGCGATGTTTGATTTAGGGTTCAAGACAATAAAAACCGAAAGATGCGTATTCGTAAACGAAGACAAGTCAATAATAATTGGATTGTTTGTTGACGATGGACTGGTCATAGGAAAAGACCGAAAAAAGATAGACTGCTTATTAAAAAAACTTGAAACAAAATTCGAGATGAAAAGAAATGAAAATCCAAATACTTACCTGGGTATGGAAATTCATAACTCCAAAGAAGGAATAAGGTTGACTCAGAAGACTTATATTAACGATACTCTGGCAAAATATAATATGAAAAATGCTAAATCTTGTGACACACCTGGAAGCAACGATGCCAAGTCGACACAGGAAACTCCTCAGGAGAAGGAATACCCCTATAGAGAGGCAGTGGGGAGTCTACTGTATCTATCGACCAGAACGAGACCTGACATTGCACAGGCTGTAAATTTAGTTAGCAGAAATGTTGAAAATCCGACTAAACAAGATGTCGTAAAAGTGAAGAGAATATTCAGATATCTAGTTGGAACGAAAGAGAAGGGCATACTGTTTAAAAGAAATAGCCCGTTAGAAATTATAAATGCCTACTCGGATTCTGACTATGCGGGAGATCCGAAGACGAGACGAAGCACATCTGGCTCAGTACTTATGATAGCAAATGGACCTGTTTCATGGGCATCCAAGAGACAACCCATAGTGTCCCTTTCATCTACAGAAGCTGAATTTATTGCTGCAGCAGAATGCTGTAAAGAAGCGTTATACTTAAAATCGTTTTTAAAGGAAATAACAGATATAGAAGCAAAAATAAATCTTCATGTCGACAACCAAAGCTCGATACAGCTAGTAAAATCTGGTTCCTGCAACAAAAGATCTAAGCATATAGACGTGCGATACCATTTCATACACGAACACTTTGTGCAAGGGCTGATCAACATAAGCTACTGCCCAACCGAAGTACAGTTAGCAGACATAATGACAAAGCCATTGGGTAAAGTGAAGTTTGCTGGACACTGTGAGACGTTAATGTGTGGATAGTGCCATACTGCAGCCACATGAGCATCCACCAGGAGAAGGTGTTGGAAAGTGCTGGCTGTTCATATTGTCTATGATCGCGGGAATATTTGAATTTGTTTTCTTGACATGGTTTTCTATTTTGATGTCATTATATCGATCGTGTAACATGTGTTGATTTTCTCTCTGAATAAACCTAATCAATATTGCATCAATATATTCCTATTATTTCGTCACTGCTTTCCACCATCAGATACCCTCCTCCAAGAGGTGTAGGGTTAGAGCCGGTGTAACCTTATTTGACGTTCATAAGCGCATTGTAATATGCCTACTTGAATAATAAACTATCTTTATCAAAATTGCACATGTAAATTTGAATTTTGAGTCATCCTTTATGCGTACAATATTGTAAATGTAGTTGAAATGCACACATTTTTAACTGCGGCGACATTTGTCTCGAATTTACTTACAGAAGGTATCGATACCGACGATGAGAACGTATCTAATAGACATCTATGTGCATTACGGTCTAACATTAAAGCAGACGATGGTTTTGGCCTATGAATATGCTGAACATTTGCAGAACATTACATATTACACTTCCTCGAAAACGAATTCCACAAGCTAGTAAAGACTGGGTGTTGGGATTTAGAAAGAGAAACGGAAGGAATAGTTTGAGGAAAAGATAATACAACTGCAGCTAGAAATTTTGCATTTAACAAAACTATTATAAATGAAACAACGGTTTTATGTAGCGGAGAGCTATGAACGATCACGTTTATTCTTGTAACGGTTAGACGGAAGTGACATACATGTCAAAGACAATTAACCATATACAACGTGTCCCAAAACTCAACGATAAGCCGGCACCAGAGGTGGAGCTGCTTATGATTAGTCGAGAAAAAATAAGGAAAAAAATATATCTCAATTATTTTAGAAATTACAGAAAAAAAATGAAATTCATTGAAAATCGACATCCCTAATGGTATTTTTAACGACCATGTCTACAAATATTCAAATATTACTGTTTTTTATTTTGTTTTTGGAAACTTCAGTAGCCCTGCTATCTAACACAGTTCTTAAAAATACCAAAATACATGTAGTTTTTACACAAAAAATATTCAAAATTCATTTTGTCCCTACAATTTTGAAAGATTGTTTCTTACAGTCCACTTTCAATCATCATGGTGTAAAAAAATAGTATCGACACCACTATGGCAATTATTTTCAAAAGTTGACGCAACTAACCAAGATTCCAAAATGGTATAATACTTTGGGAAACGTAGTCACAACAAAAAACAACGAATTTTTAAACAAGAACCGACATTTTTAAATGTTGATATTAATCACTTTTGAAAAGGGTTGTTGTTGCAAGTTTTAAAATTTCAATGGAAAATGTGGGTAGTTAATACAATTTTCAAGTCAGTACACTCTGATCCTTTGTTCGCTGTGCACCGTTCCGTATTAATTGATGTGGCTCTCATACTAACAACTCTTGGCTTTGCTTTTTGGACTGGTGATCTGCAAACTGTACTGACCTGGCATTATTTTGGACTGTGATTGTGTTTTGTGTATTGGACTTTTTCCGTATTCTGGATTGTTTAGCGTTTATCATGCCGCTACCGTACACACCGTTGGAATACGCTAATATGCATCTCATTTATGGAGAATGCCGATGCAATGCTAACGCTGCTAGCAGATTGTATCGAGAAAGGTACCCAAATGTTCAAAGACATCCGGATTATCGAGTGTTTATTAATGTACATCAAGCCTTTGCGGAAGGTCGTTTACCATTTGACAGGAGACACACTGGAAGACCTAGATTGGAACGCGATGAAGAAGTTCTCAATGAAATAGAAAACGATTCAACTACCTCGGTACGTGCCATAGAACTAGCTACGGGAATACCAAAAAGTTCTGCACATCGAATTCTAAAACGTCACAGACTTCACCCATATCACTACAGGCGTGTGCAGACGTTACTACCGCGGGACTATCCACATCGGGTCGCATTTTGCCGTGCGATGCTGCAAAAGCACAGGGAAGATCCCCAATTCTTAGACAAAGTTCTATGGTCGGATGAATCAACCTGCAAGAAAGATGGCTATTCAAATCTACACAACTTTGGAGCAATGAAAATCCGCACTTGATGAGAGAAGACAAATCTCAGTATCAATTCAAGGTTAACTTATGGACGGGCATCTTAAATGGAAATGTAATTGGACCCTTTGAGTTACAAGGAAACCTTAATGGTGATGGCTATTTGACCTTTTTACAAAACGACTTGCCTGAATTATTAGAAGACGTGCCTTTACGTGATTTACAAAACATGTGGTTTCAAAATGATGGTTGCCCAGCTCACTATGCCCGTGCAGTGCGAGAATACTTAAACCAAGAGTATCCAGGGCGTTGGATCGGGCGACTTGGTCCTATCTTGTGGCCACCCCGTTCGCCCGACCTGAACCCCCTGGACTTCTTCTACTGGGGCTGTCTTAAAGACAAAATCTACTCAAAACCCATAGCAACATTGGACGAGCTTCGCCAAAAAATCACACAAGCTGCGGATCATATCAATGGTAGAAGATATGCACGACGGATAAAACGATCATTTCTAAGGCGATGTCATGTCTGTATTAATGCCGGTGGCAGGCAATTTGAACATTTACTGTAGTATTAATAATGTAGTAAATGAATTTAAAAAAAAGGAAAAAAAAATTGTACAATTTCTTTGCATTTATTCAACATTTTTCAACAACAAAAATCCTTTTTTGGGTACAGTAAAAGTGATTACCGCCAACATTAAATAATGTCGATTCTTGTTTAAAAATTCGTTGTTTTTTTTTGTGACTAGGTTTCCTAAAGTATTATACCATTTTGGAATCTTGGTTAGTTGCGTCAACTTTTGAAAATAATTGCCATAGTGGTGTCGATACTATTTTTTTACACCATGATGATTGAGTGGACTGTAAGAAAAAATCTTTCAAAATTGTAGGGACAAAATGAATTTTGATTATTTTTTGTGTAAAAACTACATGTATTATGGTATTTTTAAGAACTGTGTTAGATAGCAGGGCTACTTAAGTTTCCAAAAACAAAAAAAAAACAGTAATATTTGAATATTTGTGACATGGTCGTTAAAAATACCATTAGGGATGTCGATTTTCGATGAATTTCATTTTTTTTCTGTAATTTCTAAAATAATTGAGATATATTTTTTTCCTTATTTTTTCTCGACTAATCATAAGCAGCTCCATCCTCTGGTGCCGGCTTATCGTTGAGTTTTGGGACACGTTGTATAATACCAACATACACAGTCCATTTGATGTTACTATACTTAAAATATACACATCTTAACACCCCAACTACAGCAAATAAACAAAGCTTTTATTTAGGAGTAAAAAAACTTATTTTATTAATATTGACTAACTCCCATAGCTTCTATACATTTATAATGTTTGATTGCACATAAAGCTTTTGTTAACACATCAGCAGGCATAGCAGTAGTTGGCAAATAATTTAAATTAATTATTTTATCATTTACTGCATCCTTCACAAAATGATACCGAATATCAATATGTTTACTTTTTCTATGACAACCATAATTTGCCACCAACTTCTGTGCACTCTGACTATCATTGAACAATGGTACAGTATAACAATCACCATTAATTTCATTTAGCAAAGCTCTGAGATACAAAGCTTCTTTGCAAGCTTCTGCTATCGACATTAGCTCCGATTCCATACTAGACAAAGCGACTGTCCTCCGTTTCTTGCTAAGCCAGGAAACAGCTGAGCCTGACATTTGAAAAGTTTTTAGTTTTGCTTAAATACCTAAGTATTCTCTTGGCATAATTCCAATGAACTTTAGTATAACATTTGTTAAATTGACTAAGAAAACTAACACTGAAAGATATATCAGGCCTAGTCATCAGTCATCACTGACAAATACATAAGGCCTCCAATAAGGTTTTGATATGGAATTTCTTTATCACAAATTTCTGATTTCTCTATACTTAATTTACATTCCATTGGAGTACTAGCCTCTTAACATTTAGACATATTAAATTTTTCTAACAAATTGTTTATATATTCTTCCTGGTCTAATGTAATAACATTTGCATTTTTATCGATTTTAACACGCATACCCAGGCATTGCTGAACTTGTCCTAAGTTTTTAATATTAAAATTAGAACTCAAAACAGAAACTAATTTGTCTGTCTCTTCTTTACTGTTTGAATAAACAAAGAAATCATGCACATATAATGCTATAATAATTTTCACATTATCATCAATTTTTGTAAACTCACAAGGTTCTAATTTACATTTTTTAAATCCTAATCCACACAAACATTTTTCAACTCTTTCGTACCAAGACCGAGATGACTGTTTCAAGCCATAGATAGCTTTGTTAAGTTTAACAATCACCTTTTTCCTGTTAACATCACAAGAAATATCTGGTTGATACATGTAAATGTCCTCTTTGAGGTAACCATTTTAAAATGCAGTTTTAACATCTAGATGTGTTACATCAAGGTTCAATTGCACAGACAAGGCAAATAGCAGTCTTAAAGTGGAATGTCTGACCACAGGTGAGAAGGTGTCCTCATAGTCTATTCCTGGCTTCTGGGTGAAGCCTTTAGCCACTAAACGCGCTCTGTAACGCACACTTTTATCACTGTTAACTTTGATTTTAAAAACCCACTTACACTGCAGTAAGGTTTTACCTGAAGGTAACTCTTCCACCGGCACCCAAGCTTGATTTTCTTCGAATGCTTGCAACTCGTCCTGCCTAGCCTCAATCCATTTATCCTTATCTGGCCTAGACAGGGCATCCTGAACAGACACAGGATCGCTGATGTAGTCAGGGTTTGATGAGGTGCACATGTTAGTAAATCCATAGCGCTCTGGTTGCCTCCGGACTCGTTTAGTTACTACTTCTGCTGTTGCAGGCTCCTCTTCTGACTCCTCCTGCTGTAATGTATTGTCCAAATCAGATATTGCATTGTCATAATCAGACTCTACAGAAATGTCAGATCTGAGTGATCAGGTTCACTCTTACTCATGACTGTCTCCTGCTTTTCTTCACAGGCAGTTTCCTGTTCCTGACAAGTATCCCCAACTGAAACTGATACTCTGCCATCTGAACAATCCTGACAAGTATCCCCAACTGAAACTGATACTCTGTCATTTGAACACTTCCTTTCAGTATCCTCATGTATATACACATCCCTACTTGTGCTTATACATTTTTTAATGGGATCATAAATTCTATATCCCTTGACATTTTCTGGAAAACCAACTAAAATGTTTTTCCTTGACTTAGTGTCCCACTTAAGTCGCTTTTCCTTAGGAACATGAACCATAACCTGGCTGCCAAAAATCCGGACATGGCTTAAATCTGGCTTTGTATTAGTCCAGAGCTCAAACGGTGTCTTGTTATTTAATCCTGATGCGACTGATCTATTTTTAAGATAATCTGCAGTACTAGTGGCCTCTGCCCAAAATCTTTTATCTAAATTTGCATCAAATAACAAACAGCGAGCTCGTTCAACTACCGTACGTATAGTCCGTTCTGCCAATCCATTCTGTTCGGCCGTGTAGGGATTAGACTTTTGATGCACTATTCCTGCTTCCTTCAAATAAGTCTCAAACTCATGGCTACAGAACTCAAGTCCATTATCTGTCCTAAAAAACTGGATTTTCCTACCTTTCTGGTTTTCAACCATGGCTCTAAATTCTTTAAAACATTTAAATGACTCACTTTTTGCTTTGAGAAATTAAACAAATACCATACGACTATAATCGTCAACAAGAATCAGGAAATACCTTGATCCGCCAATTGAAGTAGTCTCCATTGGTCCACATACATCTCCATGCACTAACTCCAGTATCTGGCTGCTCCGTGTTCCTGTGTGACTAAATGGCAAGCGAGCCTGCTTCCCCTCACAACATACGGTGCACGTATTTTTGTTGATATCTGATTTATCACTGTATGATATACCCGTAACTGCCCCTTCTCTCATCAAGTTTAATGACTTCATATTCAAATGTCCAGTTCTACGATGCCAAACTTCACTACTTGCCGCCGAGCTTGACGTAAGTAGGCAAAGTTTACTTTCATCCATAATCAATTTGTATACACCGTCGATTAAGTCCGCCACAGTTTCTTTTCTTAAACTCCACTTTATTGCCATTCTCAACTAACTTGCTTACTGATATGAGATTCGTGCTAAGGTTAAGCCGGGTATTCATTAGGCAACATTTGTCAATAAACACTGTTTATAAACAGTGTTGCACGATGTAGTTAAGGAACCACCACGCATATAGTAACGAACCCTAAAAATCCACGATGCGAATCTTGTATTAACACATATTATTTAAATGAGTTCTAGTTACTTGACTAATCCTCGGTCAAGAACATCTCTATTCTTTTTGTCACGTTCTAGTAATAAAATCGATATTTTACGACTTCAAGTGAACTTGAGAGTGTTACTCATATGCATGGCGATTTCCTAACTACACATTGTAAAGATGCGTATAAAAGGGGTGCTGCGACGCTCCAGCATCATTCCGGGTCAGCTCCTCTCACAGTACAGTACTAATCTTGTGACTTGTAATACAGTCAATATAATCTTTGAAACTAAATTACGCTGTTTTAATCATCAACTCCGAAGCGACATCTCCCTCGAGCCAGCTCAGCGTGTCTCTCCTAATCGAAAGGCCATAACGACGACTTTTCTATGTTGCATCATCTCTGTAAACATGTTTATAAACAAAAGTGATGAAACATTGTTGCATAAACATGTTGCTGTGTTTCCCACTCTAGATGGAGAACATGACGAAATATTCAGTTTATAAACAAGTGTCAACGAGTGTGGACGTGTCAGACGCAAGTTCATAAACATGGAAATAGTGGTGTGGTCTAACAACCAAATTACAATGCTCATCGAGCTTTTTCAACAACATACTATATTGTGGGACGCGTCTAATAAAGATTACAAAGATAAATTGAAAAAAAATGATGCTTGGGCCGACATTGCCGCTAAATTAAATGTGCCCCAAAAGGAGGTGGAAAATAAAATGCATACTCTACGATCCCAATTTTGTCGTGAAAAGAGAAAACTCAAGTCATCAAAACAAACGGGATGCGGAGCCGAGCAAGTGATTAGTAGTAGGGATGTCTCAGCTTTGGAGGGTCAAACAGTCCTGGTTTTGGTTGATGACCTTTTTTTTAGCAGCCACACTGAGAACCTCAGGTGTTACTTGGTGTCAACAAGTGGGCGGGGTGTTGGTTCAAGATGTCGCTCTCCTATTGGTCGTTGCGGTCATTAGTGGTTCTAATTAGCTAATGACATTCCATTCATTAGGCCACACCTCCTAGTTGAAGTTATCAAGTGGGCGGGGTCTTGGTTCTGGATGGCGCTCTCCTATTGGTCGTTGCTGTCATTTATGATGCTCATTCCTTATTACATCGTAATTACATAATTCTCGATGGGACTCTGCTATTGGGTAGGTAATTAATGATTCCCTAACTGCATCCATTAATTAGGCGACATTGCTCATTTACGAGTAAACTGTTATGAGCCTTTCATATATTCTTAGACCAACCAACAGACGTTTCTCAGGGGTCACGGTTCTAACCTAACCTAACCTATCAACAGCGCATCACGGTTTAAACCTAACCTAACCTACCAACAGACGTTTCTGTCTGCTCAGGGGTCACGGTTCTAACCTAACCTAACCTATCAACAGCGCATCACGGTTTAAACCTAACCAACCTGTCTCTAATGCCATCGAAGTTCCAATCAAACCTAACCTAATTTTATTATTTTTAGAAGTATTCTAACAACCAAATTACAATGCTCATCGAGCTTTTTCAACAACATACTATATTGTGGGACGCGTCTAATAAAGATTACAAAGATAAATTGAAAAAAAATGATGCTTGGGCCGACATTGCCGCTAAATTAAATGTGCCCCAAAAGGAGGTGGAAAATAAAATGCATACTCTACGATCCCAATTTTGTCGTGAAAAGAGAAAACTCAAGTCATCAAAACAAACGGGATGCGGAGCCGAGCAAGTGATTAGTAGTAGGGATGTCTCAGCTTTGGAGGGTCAAACAGTCCTGGTTTTGGTTGATGACCTTTTTTTTAGCAGCCACACTGAGAACCTCAGGTGTTACTTGGTGTCAACAAGTGGGCGGGGTGTTGGTTCAAGATGTCGCTCTCCTATTGGTCGTTGCGGTCATTAGTGGTTCTAATTAGCTAATGACATTCCATTCATTAGGCCACACCTCCTAGTTGAAGTTATCAAGTGGGCGGGGTCTTGGTTCTGGATGGCGCTCTCCTATTGGTCGTTGCTGTCATTTATGATGCTCATTCCTTATTACATCGTAATTACATAATTCTCGATGGGACTCTGCTATTGGGTAGGTAATTAATGATTCCCTAACTGCATCCATTAATTAGGCGACATTGCTCATTTACGAGTAAACTGTTATGAGCCTTTCATATATTCTTAGACCAACCAACAGACGTTTCTCAGGGGTCACGGTTCTAACCTAACCTAACCTATCAACAGCGCATCACGGTTTAAACCTAACCTAACCTACCAACAGACGTTTCTGTCTGCTCAGGGGTCACGGTTCTAACCTAACCTAACCTATCAACAGCGCATCACGGTTTAAACCTAACCAACCTGTCTCTAATGCCATCGAAGTTCCAATCAAACCTAACCTAATTTTATTATTTTTAGAATACTTCAAATATCTAGTTTTATAAATATTCTCGTTCATTACAAAGTTGAATGTTAAAATCTCTATTTCACACAATGGAATTTTAATGTGACTTTAATGTATGTATAATCTACTTAGTAATTGAGCTTATCATAATTGTTAGCCAAATTCCAATAACACGTATTTAGAAGCAAAACAAGTTATCAATTATCAAACAAGACTTTGTATTGAAACAAGATTTTTAATGATCAAGAGTTGTATATATAAAGACCTACGACGATTTCTTTTTTATACTACTATCGATTGACCCACGCTGTACTCCTACACCAGAAGGCATCAATATGTCGGTAAGTCTTCAATTATTAACTACAAATATTGCACATGTTTTTCTAATGTTAAGATTTTAAGAACTGTGGTAATCACGAAATTATGTAAATTTACAATTGTGTAACACATGTTTTGTTTTTAAATACAGAACTCCCCATCAAATGTCTTCGACGGCCAAGACTATACATTTAAGCAGTACTATTATCCAGTGTCAGATGCAGAGGACAGCCTAACTTGTGTACCAGACGAGCCGGTGAAGCGAAAATTAAACACACACTCAAATATCGATGCATTCTTTGACCAGCCAAAGATAAAGAGGAAGAAAAACGTGTCTTCCACTATAGGAAAAGGCTGTAAAGGGGGTGGTATATCATATATATCTACAAACAAAGACGATGGTACGAATTCGACACATCTAATCAAAATAGAAATATTTGATATGAAAAAACTATCCAAAGTTTCTGATACAACTAAACACTGGATGTTTGCGGATGTGCGTGCAAAATATTTCGTGATGGAAAATGAAACAAATAAGCACTTACAGCAAGCTAAAGATCTCATTTACGGAATCACGAAGGAGATTTCCGAATCCGACGAGTGTAAAAAGTACCATTTTAATTCAAAAGTCTAATCACTGTTGTAATAACTGAAGTGTAATAACTTAATTAGATGTATGAGAAAACTATTAATAAAATACTTTAGAACTATATTTGAAGCTAGTTAGTTAATGATTGATATCATATTAGCTAAATATGTTCACAACCACAAATAGTTCGTATAAATAGGGCTTCCTACAAATTAATGTACATCACTAACCCTTGAGACTTCGCAGTGCGTTGGTTATACAATTCATTTTCTATCATGGATGAAATCGAAGACGCAAAAAGTAATTTCTTTGAGTGTGAAGACAGTATGGATTGCCATATGGTTAACAAGTGTCTTGAAATAGAAGACGTCGAATTTATAGCAGATACTTCACAACGATTCTGGGAATTATGTACCTTTGCAGGAAACGACTCCAAAAACGAAAATAGGTAAGCTCAGATAATTTTTACTTTTCTTGAAAAAAGTTATTTTTAAATGTTTTAGTCGTTTTTTTTTTGTCATGTTTATTAAATTATGTTTATTTTTTATTTTAGCGTTATTCGCCAATCCGGAGGAGGGATCAAAAGGAAAGCTGTGGATATTGCAGATGCAGGACCATCTAGTGCAGTTGAAATTTCGGAAAATTATGAAGAAAAGAAATTATGCGAAGCTTGTAATATATGGGTAAGACAACGATATTTTTCAAATCATTTGAAAAGTAATATTCACAAGAACAAAGTTATAGAACACAACATCCATGAATTAAGTAATGTTAGTTTAATCAATTCTGCGTTTGGATGTCGAATCCGCACTTACAGAATAGGATCAGATAATCAAGAGACTGAATTCGAAACTCCTGAAATATTTTTTGAATCCATAAAAAATAAAATTCAGGCCTTAATAAAGGAATGTTTAGATGAGCTTACGATAATTAATATTAATTTTATAGTGCATGCGGAGTTTGTGCAGGAAACCAAAGATCTAAAAAACGTTTTTGATTTTCAAAGTTTTAATTATAACTTTTGTATTGGAGACGATTATGACCCGCTCATTAAAAAAGTAAAGGACAGGTTATGTACACACATGAGTGAATTTGAGAAAAAAGACAGTGGATGGTCCTTAAAGAAGATTTTGTTTGTAGACATGAATGTCAACAAATTTAATCCTTTGAGAGGATCATCTTATTTGGATTTACCAAAGGATATCAAAAGTAAAAAGGCAGTGATAAATGTACAAAATAATGATCACCAATGTCTTAAATGGGCTTTGTTGTCTGGTATCTTTCCTGTTGTAAAAAACGCTAACAGAACTACCTCATACATGCAGCATCAAAATAAGTTAAAGTTTGACGGCATACGTTTTCCCGTAAAATTAAGTGATATAAAAAAAGTTGAAAAGTTAAATGACATAAGCATTAATGTATTTGGGCTTGAATATGATAGCATTTCGAAAAGAAACAACATAGTTGGGCCCTTGCATTTTACCAAATCAAGGAAAGAAAGACACATTAATCTTTTGTATTTAAGCAATGGTAATACGGGCCATTACTGCTTTATTAAGAATTTATCGCGATTAGTTAATAGGCAAATAACTGGTCGTCATGATGCAATTCATATTTGTGATGGTTGTCTCTTATATTTTTTTACCGAACAAAAGTTGAAAAATCACCAGAAAAATGATTGTGCTCATGTTGTAACAGAGCTACCTGACATTGAAAAGACGAACAAAAAAAATTGGTTTGAGGAAATGAAGCCTAGTAATAAAATTTTGTTTGATGCATTTATACGAAAACACAAGTTACCATTTGTAATTTATGCGGACTTCGAATCGTTTCTGAAACCTATATCGAACTCTAACGCAAATTTAGATTCATCAAAACCGTTTACAAATAATGTTCAACAGCACGAAGTTTACAGCTACGGCTATTACATAAAATGTTCATATGACGATAACCTTTCAAAATATTGCACTTATACTGGACCTGATTGTGCTAAGAATTTCATGCTAAGCGTAAGCAAAGATGTTGCTCAAATCCAACGTAAGATTTGTTTTCAAAAAGCTCCAGTTCCCCTAACTTCAGCGGATGAAGAAACTATTAACAGAACAAAACATTGTTTTATTTGTAATAATGAGTTACTATTAGACTGCGTTGAACATTATGAATGGAGTACTGGTCACTTCGAAGGACTAGCACATTCATTTTGCAGTTCCAAGTATAAGACACCCCGCTTTGTACCCATATTTTTACATAATTTAAGTAATTATGATGCTCATTTTATTGTACATGCATTAAATTTTGATGAAGGTGAGATTTCAATTATTCCTCAAAACAAAGAAAAATACATTTCCTTTTCAAAAAAAATACGTATAAATGGACAAGAAATTAGTTTACGGTTTTTAGATTCTTTCAAGTTTATGTCCGAAAGCTTGGACAAACTCGCTCATAATCTAGAAATAAACCAATTTATAGAGTTACGAAAGCAATTCCCGCTCCAAGATGACTTTAAAAGACTAATAAGGAAGGGTGTTTTCCCGTATGAAATGATTAAATCTTATGACTCATTAAATGCTACATCACTCCCAACCAAACCTGAATTTTACAATTGTTTAAGTGATAGCCCCATTTCCGATATAGACTACGCTCATGCTCAAGATGTCTGGGATCATTTTAAATGCAAAACAATGTTAGATTATTCTAACTTATATTTGAAAACCGATGTAATGTTACTGGCAGACGTATTTGAAAATTTTCGAAAACTTTGTTTGGAAACATATGACTTGGACCCCTCACATTACTATACAGCACCTGGTCTGAGTTGGGATGCAATGCTTAAGCATACTAACGTTGAACTAGAATTACTAACTGACTTTGAAAAAGTCTCTTTGGTCAAATCAGGTATTAGAGGGGGAATATCTCAGTGCAGCAATCGATATGCCAAAGCCAACAACGAGTACTTAAAAGATGAATTTAAACCTAATGAACCAAAATCTTATCTAGCTTATTTTGATGCGAATAATTTATACGGATGGGCTATGTCACAATATTTGCCTATTGGAGAGTTTGAGTGGGTCAATGAAAATGTGGATTTTAACATATCAGATTCATGTGATTACGGTTACATCCTTCAAGTTGACCTTGATTACCCGGATATCCTGCATAATTTGCACTCTGATTTTCCACTTTGTCCAGAAAATGTTGTTATTGGTCATTGTAAAGAAAGGAAATTAGTTCCAAATTTAAACAAAAAAACAAAGTACATTATTCATTACAGAAATCTCAAACAGTGTATAAATTTAGGATTAAAACTAACAAAAATTCATAGAGTGCTAAAATTTAAACAAAGTCCGTGGTTAAAAAAATACATTGATCTGAATACTCACCATCGTACCCAAGCAAAATCGGATTTCGAAAAGGTCTTTTATAAACTTATGAATAATGCTGTGTTCGGAAAGACAATGGAAAATATCGAAAAAAAAGTAAATGTTAAATTAATTACACATTGGGAAAATAAAGGTAAAGTGCAAGGTGCTCAGTCGTTAGTAGCAAGACCTGAACTACACAGCGTGTGTATATTTTCAGAAAATCTAATTGCTATTCAGTTGAATAAGACTAAGTTGTATTACAATAAACCAATTTATTTAGGTTTTTGTATTTTAGACATATCAAAAACATTGATGTATGATTTTCACTATAATTATATGAAAATAAAATTTGAAAATAATGTTAAATTACTGTATACGGACACAGATAGTTTTATCTATCAATACTTTATAGATGACTTTTATTTAGCCATAAAACCAGACATACCTCAGTTTTTTGATACGTCGGAGTATGAAGAAAACAACATTTTTGGTTTCCCACAATTAAACAAAAAGAAACTAGGATTTTTCAAAGATGAAATCAAAGGAAAAATATTAAAGGAGTTCGTAGGATTAAGATCAAAAATGTATGCTATAAGTGTTGATGCTGTAAAAGATACGGATAAATTTAAAGCAAAAGCTAAGGGTGTTAACAAAGCTGTAACAAAAAAGATGAAAATGGATGACTACAAAACTTGTCTTTTTGACGAAACAAAAAAATATTCAAAAATGTATAGATTTAGATCCATAAAACACGTAATTTTCACACAAAATATCAATAAAATTAGTCTATCTTATGATGATAGTAAACGCTACATTATACCGAATTCTACTAACACTTTAGCATGGGGTCATTATAGCTTAAGAAAATAGTGTTTAATAATAATATTATGTATTGTAAATTGTTTAGTTATTAGCATTTGTAATTATAATGAAGCAACTGTAAATAAAATAAAATAAAATGTTTATGTACACTTTATTGTAGTAATTAATTTGATGCAAGTGTTTAAATGTGTTACTTTAATTTAATTTAAAAAATATATATATATATATAATAGTATTAGTAATAATAATCGTTGTAGTGATCTCTTAGTTATAATATAACATAGTTATAGTTTTAATTGTATTTTTTGTAATTAGCAGGCCTCGGAGTATTTTTAGCACGGTAAGACTAAGGAGAGCTATGGAGTCTTTGTTAACATTAAAATTAAATTCATACTCATACTCATCCTCATTAATTAAGTTCGTCCGAATCGTTTTATAAATACTTAGACTACTTATATGTAATTAATTCTGTTTACATATATTTAATTAAATGTTATATTATAAAAAAGTAATAATATGTATATGTGTATGTTAATATTATTATATTACCCATATTGCAGTGTCATCGCTCCAATATTTTATTTAAGTACTTAACGTACCTACATACTATAATTACTGTTAAGATAAGGAACTATACGTTGTCACTGGCCGCTTTAGATAATGCACTTAATGACATCATATGTCATGTATCAACATATTAAGACGTATGATTTGTTACTTCAATATATTCATTTAAGGCAAATTTCGGAATAAATTGCTGATTTCATTATGACGGATCCACAAATATCTGAAATTTTGCACTGGATTGAACCGTACAAAGATCTTATATACGATCACGAAAAATGTGTAGTAATGTGTGTGTCTTGTGACGTACATCTCACGCAATTAAGACACACTTTTATATTAAAGCATGTCAACAGCATTCTACACAATACAAAATCTCGCCAACGTTCTTCGTTTATACAGCGCTGGATAGAACCCTATGAAGAGTTAGAGTATAATACCGATCAAGCAGTTATATACTGCACTGTGTGTGAAAGTTCTATAACTAGATTGAAAAAGGACAACGTTCTGAAACATGTTAATTCTGACAAGCACCAAAAGAAATGTGGAGCTATAAGCGACTTCTATATTGATCTCTGCTTGTTCCTGGTTACCTGCAACATTCCTTGGAACAGACTTAATCATCCCGAATTCCGAAAATTCATGGAAAAATATTGCTGCCCAATAACGAATAAAAGACTTCCACACGAATCAACTTTGAGAAAATTTTATCTCCAAAAAATTTACAACCCAGTTATGGACAAAATAAGGAACTCATTTAAAGATTGTTACCTGTGGCTTTCCGTGGACGAAACAGTAGATGTTATTGGTAATTGCGTTGTCAATGTTATAGTAAAGTCATTACAAGGATCCTCGTGTCGACCCTTCTTACTATCATGTAAGGTATTAGAAAAAGTCAATGGAAACTCGATCGCTGAAGTGGTAGAAAATAGTCTTATGTTTTTGTGGCAAGGTAATTTCGAAGGTAACATTGGCAAATTTTTAATATTTTGCACGGACAGCGCTGCATATATGCTTCTCGCAGGCAAAATTTTAAAACGGAAATTTATCAACATGAAACATGTTACTTGTTTAGCGCATGCCCTAAATCGTGTTGCTGAACAAATAAGATCAGAACATGAAGGAGTCAACGCCTTAATATCAAATGTAAAAAAGATATTTCTGAAATCGCCACAGAGAACACGAATATTTAAGACGATGGCCCCTGATGTGCCCCTACCGCCGCGGCCTGTAATAACCAGATGGGGGACATGGTTGAATGCTGCATTTTACTACGCGGATCATTATGAGCAAATAAAAAGTATTATTTTTGAATTTTCAAGAAAAGAAGCCATCTCTATAGCAAACGCCCAAACCGCATTGATGGATATGAACATGCCAAATGAGCTTAGTTTTATTAAAGACAATTATCAGGTTATTGTTGAATCTATTACAAAATTACAGTGTACAAATATTCCATTAAAGCAAGCGTTTCAAGTAATAGACGACATTACACAATTTTTTACATGTTTCGGCCCTGACACGATTAGAGATAAATTTGTAAAAGTTCTCCAAAGGAACCCAGATATTAATGAAATACGAACGATGGCAAGCTCACAACAATTTGAGGAAGTTCTAAAACATGCTACTTTAACTTCAGTCGATGTGGAAAGATCTTTTTCGTGTCATAAGTGGATTTTTGACCAACATAGAACATGTTTCACTCCAGAGAACATGGAAAAAGTCTCAATTATTTACACATTTTACAACTGGACTGATGAAATAAACAACGTACACGTACCATGTGAAGATTTTGAAGAACTCATTCCTATAGCTACGTGTTCTATGGATATTGATTGTTAATTCTATGGGGTTGTTTACCTTCATATTATTTGTTACTCGTCAATGAAGATGGTGGTGTATTTTTTATAGCTATTATTTATTTTATGAACTAAATTAATGAGGATGAGTATGAGTATGAACTTAA
This sequence comes from Cydia pomonella, assembly GCF_033807575.1. NCBI lineage: Eukaryota > Metazoa > Arthropoda > Insecta > Lepidoptera > Tortricidae > Cydia > Cydia pomonella. Next base: position 19,994,165 of record NC_084716.1, on the reverse strand, counting down.
TTTTAATGTTAACAAAGACTCCATAGCTCTCCTTAGTCTTACCGTGCTAAAAAAACTCCGAGGCCTGGTAATTAGAATATCGATTTATAATATAATAAACAAATACTATAGAATATACCAGTTTATTTATTTTTTATAAAAAAAAAAAAAAATGATACATATTTATTTCTTCCCTTACCTTCTTCATTATAAGACGTGTTTTTTACCCTCCTCGGGAAAATAAAAAAATAATGATTCATTTTTTGCATCCATTTACAGCCATTGTTGCTGGCCCCAGTAGTTGTGGGAAATCACATTTTGTAACAAGTTTTTTAGATAGTATCAAAGCAGTTTGTAATCAATCATTCCAAAAAATTGTGTGGTGTTATGATGAAATGCAGCCATTGTACAATTTAAAGAATGTGAATTATAATCAAGGTATTCCAGACTTGGGTATGTTTGATGGTAAACAACCACAACTGCTTATTATAGATGATTTAATGAGAGAATCCGATGGACGGATAGTTGATATTTTTACTAAAGGGAGTCATCATCGAAATATAAGTGTTTTTTACATAACACAGAACCTATTTCATCAGGGAAAAGGGCAACGTGATATATCATTGAATGCTAACTACATTATTTACTTTAAGAATCCGAGAGACAAAACTCAAATAAGATATTTAGCGAGACAAGTTTATCCAGAAAACTCGCTTTTTGTTGAAGAAGCTTATAAAGATGCAACTAAAGATGCTCATGGTTACTTAATGATTGATCTTAAGCAAACAACAGATGATAAATATCGATTTAAAACAAATATATTACCTATTACATCATACTGTACAGTCTATGTTCCAAAAAAGGGCTTTAAATAGGACTTACATCAATGGTTTTAGTCATTCTATAACTATGCATAGGAGAGTTATAACACATCAAAATTTACTCAAAGCACTACACACTTTAAAGCCAAAATATCGAAAAGTTATATTAAAAGCCTGTAGTGATGAAGAAATAAATGTTATTTGTGAATGTATTTATAACATTTTAAAAGGTAAAATATCCCTTCCTGAAAAAGAGAGGACCCACTTGAGTAAATACAAAAACCTTTTACGAAAACTAATATCAAAGGGTAAAAATAAAATACGTAAAAATATAATTGTACAAAAAGGTGGGGCATTCCTTCCCATAATTTTAGGAGCGGTTATTAATGGTCTGTTAAGCTCGCTAATTAAATAAATATGCAGCACACAAAAAAAATGATACTAGTTGAACCAGAGTTAATTGATCGACTTAAATCAAACAATGGCTATATCTCGGAAAATGCTGCATCAAGATTAGATGGTGAAATGCAAAACATTATAAATAGTAATTTGAATGATCGCGAAAAATGGGCACTATATTCTCAAGCTTTACAAAGATATCTACATGCTACCGAGGAAAATAGGAGACCACTCAAATTATCTATATTAGCTGATACTGAAGATGAGTCATTAAAGTTGAATGAGCCCGTTGTACCATATAAAGAAGAAAAACATGAAGATCCTACGATAGTTTTAAATCCTCCTCTACCAGATGTAGGTGAAACTCCTCGGAGGTTAAGTACATTCACTACGCAGTACTCACCATCTTACATGCTTAAATTAATTCCTAAGACTTATAAAAAAACACGGCTCACAGACAACTCTCTGACTTTATACACTCTAACAAACTGTTGAGCCCGTTTCAGTCTGGTTTTCGACCTGGCCACAGTACTTGTACTGCTCTCATTAAGGTAACTGATGACATCAGACGTGGCATGGAGGATCAATTGGTCACAGTACTCATTTTGATTGATTTCTCAAACGCTTTTAACACTGTTGATCATGACATTCTCCTTGCTCTTCTTAACCATCTAAATGTCTCATCTACAGCCCTTAGATGGTTTTCTGCTTACCTTGGGGGCCGCAAGCAAGCAGTCCGAGTTGATCGGGCTTTGTCGGACTGGTGCGATCTGGCTACTGGCGTACCTCAAGGTGGTATTCTCTCCCCGCTTCTCTTCTCCACTTTTATTAACTTCATCACCGCCGAACTTTGCTGCGCATACCATCTTTACGCCGATGATTTACAGCTCTACGACCAGTGTAAAGTAACGGATATGTTAGCCGCTACGGAAAAGCTAAGCAGGGACCTCGCTCATATTCAGCAGTGGTCAGAAAAGTTTGGCCTATTTGTAAATCCCGCCAAATGTCAGGCCGTTATTATCGGTAGCTCTCGTCAGCTGGCCAAGTTGGATCTGGATACGATTGGGCCGGTGTGTTTCAATGGCACTCCTATACCTTTTAGCCCGTCTGTAAAGGATTTAGGTGTGCACTTGGATTGTACTTTGAGCTGGAGACCGCAGGTTGCCGAAATCAGTCGGAAGGTTACGGGCACCCTTCACGCTCTTAACAAACTTAGACACTTTTTGCCAGTCAAAACTAAAACTTTATTAGTTAACACCTTAATCCTACCCATTATCGACTATGGTGATGTATGCTATCCTGACTTAAATGAAGAGCTACTTGACAAGTTGGACCGTCTTCTTAATAATTGTATCCGCTTTATCTTCTGTCTCCGGAAATATGATCATGTGTCCTCGTTTCGTTCCCAGTTGGGCTGGCTCCCTATTCGTCAACGGCGTAATATTCGTATGCTCTGCACTCTCTATTCCATTCTCAATGATCCACACTCCCCTGAATACCTTAAGTACTTCTTTCACTTTTATGGTGCTTCTCGTGACCGTCAATTTCGCTCTACTGGCAATCTCTCTCTTTCTATCCCCACTCATAGAACAAGCTTCATGTCTAACTCTTACGCCATTCAGGCAGCACGTCTCTGGAACGGTCTTCCCCCTAACATTAGAAAAGCTCCCAACAAGTTTGCTTTCAAAAAATCTTTGCGTGATTTATTTGCTGGCAGTTTAAAGATCAATTAAGTATCAGTCTCACGAATCGGTTATGTATATTATGTATATATATGTATATATATATTTATTTATTTATGTAATGTATGTATGTGTCTTTATGTATTTAAGTAGTTTATAATTAATTTATGTGTATTAGGACTCTAATTCTTTCAATTACAATTTCTTTTAGTTTTAAACGCGCCGCCTACAATCTTTTCTGCTTTGCCCTAAGGTTGACTGGTAGAGAATGCCTCATGGCATTAAGTTCGCCTTTTGTACATTAAGTTTGTCTTTTGTGCAATAAAGTTTTAAATAAAATAAATAAAAAAAGAGGTGAAGCCTTGATTGATTTTATTATAAAAAGTAAGCCTAAAATTTGGTGGAAAGAGGGGGGAGAAGTGGTTATAGATAATGAAGTTATATCAGGCAGTAACATATTTGATCTTATAAGTGATACGGTAAGACCACTCAAGCGCATCAAACCATTGGGGTGGGAAAGATTTGCTTCTACTTTAAGAGAATTAAATATTCCCTTAACCTATGTTGGTAATCCAAGCTCTTTAGATTATATAAATCAGCTATCCGTGCATAAATCAGCAGAAAATCATAAGAAGGAAGAATTCAATGCTTCAACGCCAAAATCAATTAGATCTAAAGATATATCCAAAAAACAATTGAACTGGGAAAGATGGAACCCATACAAGACATAGCTAGAATATACTACGATGTTTCTCATCCTGCCGGTTTTAGTAGTGTCAACAAATTAGCAGAAGCCATGCGTGGAAAGATGAAGCGAAATGAAGTAAAAAATTGGTTGCAGTCTCAAGAAACTTACACACTTCACAAGCCTCTGCAGAAACGGTTTCAAAGAAATAAATATATTCTGTCTAATTTTAATGAACTTTGGCAAGCTGACTTAAGTGATATGCGTAGTTATAGTAAATATAATGACGGGTACAAGTATATTCTGTGTGTTATTGATGTATTTAGTAAATATGCCTTTGCAAGAGCGATGAAGGATAAAAAACCTGAAACAGTAAAAACCTGTTTCGATAACATATTCGCAGAAGCTAAAGTTACCCCAAGACATATTCAGTCAGACAAAGGTACTGAGTTTGTTTCAAAAGTTACTAAGGAATATTTTAAGACAAAAAGTATTAATTATTATACAACAAATAATCCTGATATTAAGGCTAGCATTGTAGAGAGGTTTCAAAGAACTTTAAAGATGAAAATGTGGCGTTATTTTACCTTTAAAAATACCAACAGATATATTGACATCTTACAAGATTTGTTACATTCGTACAATCATAGTTTTCATTCAAGCATTAAAATGTGTCCAAATGAAGTCAATCATGATAATATTATGACAGTTTGGCGGAATTTATATGGCAAAAAAGAAAATAAAATACATGTTACTGAACATCCTTTGCTTCAAGTTGGGGATCATGTTAGGATAACTAAGCATAAACATATCTTTCAAAAAGGCTATGAAACTAACTGGAGTGACGAAATATTTGTGATTGATACTTTTATAAGGAGATCTCCCTGGATTGTTTATACTTTAAAAGACTTAGAGAATGAACCAATTACTGGTACATTCTATTCAAAGGAGCTGCAAAAAGTTTTTTATGATCCCACCACCATGCATAAAATAGATAAAATAATACAATCCCGTCGCATTGGTGGCAGAAAGGAAGTGTTAGTCAAGTGGAAAGGTTATCCCAACAAATTTAATAGTTGGATCCCCGCATCAGATATTGAAAGAATATGACTGATGACAGTTTTTATTTAACACTGTTGAGCAATAGTTCAATTTCATACTATCCAGAAAATACGACTGCAAACTTTTTAACTAAGTTACCAAAAACTATCAAGTTGGAGGGTGAATGGACTGTTGGATTAGTAGAGTTTCATTATCCATGTACAATGTTTAACGTTCAAGAACATGAAAATATTCTTTACATAAAAAAGAAAGCGCGCTTGCAAGATAGTAATGATGCAAATCAAAGCCCTAACGCAGGAAGTGATATAATTGTAGAATATAAATCTCACATACCAGCAACAACATATGATAATGTTAACAACTTTTTAAAAGCTTTTAATGAGAATCCCTTGCTGAAAAATCAAATGAAAATAAGATATGATGATATATCGAAACTTGTAACAGCCACGCGTACTAATACAGATTTATTATCTTTAATTGTCTCACCGCAATTAAGTCTTCAATTAGGGTTTGAACCAGGAACAAATATAGTATCAAAGCCAATTGGTAAATATCCTATCAATTTATATTTAGGATTACCATCACAGATTTTCATTTATTCGGATATTATTCAGCCACAGATAGTAGGGGATGTTATGTCATCTTTAATACGCATTATACCACTTGATCCAACTAAGTACACTTATGGAGCTTACAAAATGCATGCATTTTCACCAGCTCACTACTTATCCGTTATGCGCAGAGAGTTTGATACTATAGAAATAGATATAAGAACAAGCATTGGCAATCGAGTACCATTCCAGTTTGGTACATCCTGTGTGAAACTACACTTTAAGCGTATAAAATGAATCAAAAAAACGTAAATAACATTTGTCCATATCAACATTATTACTCACATCAGGCAGGGTCTGGCGTTGGAATAATATATAAAGGTGTCTCTCATCAGCGTGGACATGGAATTGGAAGTTTTTTGGGGGGATTATTTAGATCCGTTTTGCCTCTATTGTCAAGTGGATTTCGAACTGTAGGTAAAGACGCATTAAATGCCGGTGTTGGATTACTCTCTGATATGATGAACTCTCATCCTTTGGAGGACTCATTAAAATCACGTTTTAAAGATGCCAGTTCTAATTTAAAAAGAAAGGCCGATGATAAGATTGATTCTCTAATGAGTGGTTCAGGGTATAAAAGAATAAGGAAAGCAAGACATTCGGTCATTGCACGTAAAGCACTACAAGGAAGACGATCTCATAAATCAACTAAACCTAAATTTGAAGATATTTTTTCATCTTTGGCCTTCATACATAATCATTCATGTGAATGTGCTAAGTCCGAGTTGGACTTGTTTGCTCTACCATCAACACAAACAAGCATTGAAAGTGGTCAATGGATTCATTACAAACCGATTTCATCATTGAGTGATGATGGACCAATTGAATTCCAAGTACCTGGTACGGGAGATGACTATATCGACTTATCTCATACTATGCTCTATATAAAAGCTAAAATAGTATGCTCTGAATCGAATTCCATTAAAGCTACAACTCAAATTTCACCTATTAATAATTGGTTACACTCGCTCTTCAATCAGTTAGATGTGTATTTAAATCAAAAACTTGTGTCTCCACCAAATAACACTTATGCATATCGTGCATATATAGAAACATTACTTAACTATGGACCTGCAGCTAAAACCTCTCATCTTACATGTGGACTGTGGTATCAAGACACTCCTCATAAAATGGATGCTACAGACAGTACAAATAAGGGTTTTTCTAAAAGACAAGAGTTAGTTAAAGTGAATGAAGCGATTGACATGATTGGCCATTTACATGGTGATATATTTAATCAAGACAAATTTTTAATTAATGGTGTAGAAACGCGTATAAAGTTAGTACGAAGTAAGGAAGTGTTTAATCTCATGTGTAACAGTGAGGATGAAAAATTTAAAGTGTCAATTTTAGACGCAAGCCTTTTTATTCGAAAGGCTCGTATCAATCCATCTGTTTTACTAGCACATCAAAAAGTTTTAGCCTCGACTACTGCTAAATATCCTATCACTAGAGCAGAAGTTAAAGTTTTAACAATTCCAACTGGAATTCAAGGTAAAACGTTAGATAACATATTTCTAGGACAAGTACCTAAAAGATGTATTATAGGGTTTGTAAAAAATTCAGCATTTAATGGTAGTTTCACACAAAATCCATTTAATTTCGATAATAATGGAATAAACCTATTTAGTTTATATGTTGATGGTCAGCAGGTACCATCAAAGACATTGCAGCCCTCATTCAGAGAAGGTTTATTTGCATCAACTTATCATACTTTGTTTTCTGGAACGGGTATTCACTTTTTCAATGAAGGTAACTCGATAGGTAGACAGGACTATGAAGGAGGCTACTGTTTACTAGCTTTTGACTTAACTCCAGATCTTTCAGCCAGCTCAAGCTCACATTGGAATTTAGTCAGACATGGTAGTGTGAGACTAGAAGTTCGTTTTGATACAGCATTAACAACAACAATTAATTGTATAATTTATGCTGAGTTTGATAATGTTATAGAAATAAATAAAAACCGAGATGTAAATGTCGATTATAATAGTTAATTACTGAATAAATAAATCAGACAATAACTTATTTTATCATATATGTAACATAGCTCAAGATGGATACACATGAGATTCAACACTATATGAATAAAATGAATATAGCCTTGGAATCGAATGTATTTGCAGCCAACAGAATGCCAATGTTTGTTCAACTACCTGTTTTCATAATAAGCAACTTAGATCCAGATTTTAAACCTGGCTCACATTGGATAGCCATTTACATTGATGTCAATAGTGTTGGTGAATATTTTGATTCATTCGGTCGAAAACCAGAAGGTTATCATAAAATGTTCTTGAAAAGAAATGCTAAGAAGTGGTTCTATAATCACCAAGAACTGCAAAGTTATTTAACATCGGTTTGTGGAAAATATTGTTTAGTTTATCTTTATTTAAAAACAAAAAATGTTAAAATGCATGATTTTATTAATGTTTTTTCCGCTGTAAACAGAATAAGTAATGATGTTACTATATGTCATATGTTTAGAATATTATTTGAATAAATATAATATGATAAAAAAATGTGATTTGGTTTTATTTATAACTACACACAATATAATAAAGAAATAAAACATCAACATGTATAAACTATATATTTTTATTCACAATTAGACAACAGTGATTAGACTTTTGAATTAAAATGGTACTTTTTACACTCGTCGGATTCGGAAATCTCCTTCGTGATTCCGTAAATGAGATCTTTAGCTTGCTGTAAGTGCTTATTTGTGTTTAGTTGTATCAGAAACTTTGGATAGTTTTTTCATATCAAATATTTCTATTTTGATTAGATGTGTCGAATTCGTACCATCGTCTTTGTTTGTAGATATATATGATATACCACCCCCTTTACAGCCTTTTCCTATAGTGGAAGACACGTTTTTCTTCCTCTTTATCTTTGGCTGGTCAAAGAATGCATCGATATTTGAGTGTGTGTTTAATTTTCGCTTCACCGGCTCGTCTGGTACACAAGTTAGGCTGTCCTCTGCATCTGACACTGGATAATAGTACTGCTTAAATGTATAGTCTTGGCCGTCGAAGACATTTGATGGGGAGTTCTGTATTTAAAAACAAAACATGTGTTACACAATTGTAAATTTACATAATTTCGTGATTACCACAGTTCTTAAAATCTTAACATTAGAAAAACATGTGCAATATTTGTAGTTAATAATTGAAGACTTACCGACATATTGATGCCTTCTGGTGTAGGAGTACAGCGTGGGTCAATCGATAGTAGTATAAAAAAGAAATCGTCGTAGGTCTTTATATATACAACTCTTGATCATTAAAAATCTTGTTTCAATACAAAGTCTTGTTTGATAATTGATAACTTGTTTTGCTTCTAAATACGTGTTATTGGAATTTGGCTAACAATTATGATAAGCTCAATTACTAAGTAGATTATACATACATTAAAGTCACATTAAAATTCCATTGTGTGAAATAGAGATTTTAACATTCAACTTTGTAATGAACGAGAATATTTATAAAACTAGATATTTGAAGTATTCTAAAAATAATAAAATTAGGTTAGGTTTGATTGGAACTTCGATGGCATTAGAGACAGGTTGGTTAGGTTTAAACCGTGATGCGCTGTTGATAGGTTAGGTTAGGTTAGAACCGTGACCCCTGAGCAGACAGAAACGTCTGTTGGTAGGTTAGGTTAGGTTTAAACCGTGATGCGCTGTTGATAGGTTAGGTTAGGTTAGAACCGTGACCCCTGAGAAACGTCTGTTGGTTGGTCTAAGAATATATGAAAGGCTCATAACAGTTTACTCGTAAATGAGCAATGTCGCCTAATTAATGGATGCAGTTAGGGAATCATTAATTACCTACCCAATAGCAGAGTCCCATCGAGAATTATGTAATTACGATGTAATAAGGAATGAGCATCATAAATGACAGCAACGACCAATAGGAGAGCGCCATCCAGAACCAAGACCCCGCCCACTTGATAACTTCAACTAGGAGGTGTGGCCTAATGAATGGAATGTCATTAGCTAATTAGAACCACTAATGACCGCAACGACCAATAGGAGAGCGACATCTTGAACCAACACCCCGCCCACTTGTTGACACCAAGTAACACCTGAGGTTCTCAGTGTGGCTGCTAAAAAAAAGGTCATCAACCAAAACCAGGACTGTTTGACCCTCCAAAGCTGAGCCAGAACGCACACATCCCTACTACTGTGATTAAAAGCAAGTGGCAGTGGTATGATTTAGGTTATATACAGTGCGGAAAAATCGAATGCCACATGGATGGCAACTACCTTAAATATTGTAAATAGCACATTTTGTGTAAGGGAGACTTTCCTTTGTTTTTAAAAACAATAAATACTGCATTTAAGGATTTATGAAAAATCGCTTGCCTCAGTCGGGACTCGAACCGGTCAAATGTGACAAAAAATAATGTGCTGTATTTTATGATGCAGATTGAAAGGGTTACTGATAAGGTTCATTTTTCTCTAAATAACAAATACAATCAGAATAACGGAAGGCCATGAAAATTAACAATTACCTTTGAAATTTGATTTCACCCGTCACGTGAATTAAGACGTAATCCTTGGAATACAAGGAAAATAAAGACGTTTAAATGACATGATAATGATGAGCTACACTTATGTTTACTTATCACTTTAGTTGCGATTACTAATGCCACTTCAGTCTTGCGCGGTAGGCGGCGCGTCACAGTTACTTTAACTCAAACGATTATTGCAAAAAATATTTAAAATGTCGAAAATTGACAGTGAACTAATAAAAAACATTCTTCAAAGTGTTTTACAACCTATTGAACAAAAAATCACATCTATATTTAAGAAACTAGACGATATATCAAACGAAATAAGTGATCTAAAAACCGTTTCAACTGTGACAAAAAGTGAAGGACCTACAAATCAACAAATTAAACCAACAAAGCCCGCTGGCCCGAAGAACCAGACCAGTGTAACATCGACTCCCGGTGCATCGAGCAATGCCTCAACGCCTACTAGCCGTCCCGCTCTTACGCACGCTCCCACCCGGCCTGTACGCAGCGCTGCAACCCGTTCTAAGGAACGACTCGCAGCTCAACGAAAGCCACCGCCGAAGCGAGAGACAAACAGGCGCACAGCCAAGACGGAGCTCGCCCAACCACCCTCCGCCAACACGAAACTTGAGACTAAACAAGACAATTATATCAAAATTGACCAAAATGAACCACATTCCTTGACTCAAGACATAATATATGACCTACCCCAGTCAAATGACGAGAACATAGACTTAACTACAGTAAATAAATTTGATAACAACGAAAATGACTGGCACACATTTCAAACCCGTCATCACCGCCGACGCAACTATAAGCCATCTCTAACTATTAAAGGCACAGCTAAGAACACAGAAATAGGCGGAGTTCAGGTATTGAAGTATTTTCACGGATGTTACTTTGAAAAAGACACATCCCCTGACAGTGTTATCAAACACTTAAAAACAATTCGTGATGATGTTCAATTCACAGTCGAATTAATAAAATCAAAGCACGACACGTATAATTCGTTCAAAATTGGCATTCCAATAGCCGTGTATGAAGACTTCTTAAATACAGATGTATGGCCTCTTAATACAAGCATTTCAGAATGGCAGCCCTTTCTCCGCCCGAGGGAGAAGAAATCTCCCTAATAAAAAATCAACAATAAAAATCGCGGACATACCCACTTACATACGTGTAGTGCACCAGAACATTAACCGCCTCGGAAATAAAACATCTAAATTGGAATGCGAATTGCAACTCCAGCAAGACCAGATCGACGTACTGTGCCTGACAGAGCACTGGCTCCAGACGACACAGATAACATCCGTCAACATCCTGAACTACGAGCTACGCGCCCAGTACTGCAGAACCACCAAGCTGGGAGGAGGTGCCTGCATCTACGTCAAGTCGGGACTAGTGACCATCGTGCGAAATGAAGTCTGCAGCCTGTCCGAAGAGTCCCAATTCGAAACCTGTGCAGTTGAATGCGTTGGCCTGAACCTGATTGTGGTGTGTGTGTACAGACCTCCAAACGGTGACGTACCCATTTTCTTTACTAAATTATCCCAACTATTAAGCCTACCTGCCCTTCAAAATTATAAAGTGATCGTTGTGGGTGATATAAATATCGATTTGTTAACTACATGCAATAATTCCAAAAATTTGTTGTATACAATTAAACAGTTTGGTTACATACAATTAGTAACTACTCCAACTAGAATATCTAAATTGTCTAAAACATGTATTGACCATGTCTACACAAATGTACCTAAAGTAGATATATGTAATATGACCTGTGAGGATTTCCATGTTTCCGATCATTTAAGTACATGTGTGACATTAAAAATTCCTAAAATAACAACTTGCACGCATACATTTAAACGTATATTTTCCCAACAAAATATCAAAAATTTCTATCTCGGCTTAGACTCTTATGACTGGGACTCTTTTTTAAACAAATGTCAATGTCCTGCAAAAACAATTGAACTTTTAGTAAATGTAATAAAACATTACTTTAACATTTATTTTCCATTAAAAAAAACTCAAATAAGACACAATGTAAATGTATGGGTCAATGACAATATTCGTCAGTTACGCTACGACATTGGTAGAATAAAAACCAAATTAACACAAACCCCTAATGCCACCGAGCAACTTTGTAATAACCTACTATTGTTAGAATCAAAATTTTGGACTGCGTTAAAAGATGCGCGAAGCGAATATATAAACAATCAGATATCCAACAGCCAAGAGGACATGAGCCGCCGCGTCTGGCGTGTCATTTCGTCCGAGACGTGTAAATCTAAAAAAGATAAAAGTAGTGCGATTGATGTTCTCGTGAGCGTGTCGGCTGGCGAATGCGAAGGCGCGCGCGCATCCTCTGCGGCCGACCAGCTAAACCGGTACTACGCGCACACGAGCGATAACAATACAAAGCCCTGTGTAAACACCGCCCTCGCGTACTTAGAACGACACCTTATATCGCTATCCCCAACGTTTCATTTCGAAAACTTCACATTGTCAGATATAATAAGCGCACTTAAAAACATCAAACGAAAACAATCAAAAGATATCAATGAAATGTCGACACATGTTCTTGATTATCTTCCGCCTGTTGTTATTTCGATATTACTTAATATGTTTAATAAATGCATTAATGTAGGTGTGTATCCCGATGTCCTAAAATTAGTAAAGATTCAACCAATCTACAAAGGTAAAGGTGAAATGCATCTACCTAAATGTTTTCGACCCATATCGTTAATACCTATAATTTCTAAAGTTTTTGAATACATGTTAAGTCTCCAGATAATGAAACACTTCGTTTCAAACAATTTATTGAACAAACAGCAATTTGCATACCAAGCGGGGCGCTCAACAACGCACGCGGCGCGTGACCTGGTGGAGCGGGTGCTCACGCACCTCGAGGGGGGGCGGCAAGTCGCAGCAATATTCTGTGACCTCTCGCGCGCCTTCGAGATGATTGACCACTCGCTGCTACTTAGGAAGCTCGAACGCTACGGTTTTAAAGGCAAAATATATGACACAATTGATTCGTTTTTAACAAATCGAAAACAAACAACCTACGTTTTAAATTCAAAATCTAAACCTGAAACTATCGGCGGTTGTTCTGTTCCTCAGGGGTCCACAATGGGGAATAATCTTTTTTTAATTCTAGTAAACGATATTACAATAGCCTGCCCCGAGCTTGAGTATGTCATGTTTGCAGACGACACTTGTGTCATTGTTAATGCCGAAAATGTAACAAATTTGGAACATAATGTGAACAAAGCAATGCTCGAAGTAACCAAATGGTTTACAGCCAACGGCATGCTTTTGAACATCGAAAAAACCAATTTAATTCACTTCCAGCTACGCACTACTTCTACTGATGGGTTAAATATACAAGTAAATGATGTAATGGTCCCTCAAGTAAGTCAAGTGAAGTACCTAGGCTTCATTATTGACGCTGGCCTGACGTGGAGTGCGCACATTGACGCGCGCTGCGACAAACTGGCCTCGGCCAATTACGCACTCTCCAGGCTTGTGAACAGCCTTTCAACTGAAAACCTGAAAAAGGCTTACTATGGCTATTTTCATTCCATACTTATTCAAGGCGTGGACCTATGGGGAACAGCAGCCGACCGTAACAAACTTTTTAAATTACAAAAACGCGCAGTACGCCTAATTGATAACAAACCCTTAGATTACCCGGCACAAGAATTATTCAAAAAACATAAAATACTCACGTTACCAAGTATTTATATACAAACTGCTTGCACACATGTAAGGGAAAATATGCTGAATCATATAATTCTCAATCGAGCTTCTGTTAGAAGTACTCGCCGACAAAACCTGTTACTTGTTCCAAGGTGTCGCTCGGTGTCATGGGACCTAAATTATATAATTCACTACCCAAACCAATAGTTGATTCTGCCAGTGACCAAATATTTACGCGTAATTTAAAAAAGCTACTCATAGAAAAAGCTTATTACACTATTGACGAATTCCTCACAGGGAACAACCAACATGTAGACTGATTTTTTCAATTGTAATTGCATTTGTACCTATTTGTAACGATATAAATTAATACTGTACCACAATTATATAATATGACATACTTTCTTGTTAATTTTATCCATGTCTACAAGTATATGACTTTTTTTTTGATTAAAGTAGGTACTTCCTTAAATATATTATTATTATATGTGAAATGGGTTTACCTGAAAACTTAATAACTTATAAAATGAAATTTTTAGTAATGTAATTACTTTTAAATAAAACTAATGTATTTTTTTTGCTACTTGACATGTAAAATATTATTTTTTACCAATAAATGCTATCTATCTATCTATCTATCTAGTAACCTACCTACTTCCTTTGATAGGAAAATTGCATCAATTATTCTCTAGTCATCATAGTAGCTAGGATAGGTAAATTTTTAAAAATGGAACATTTTAACGAACCGTTTTTGTTTTTTAAGTGCAATCTTTTTAATTTAAAACAAATAATGCCCGACTTGTTGAACGCATTCTTTTCTTTTTTTTCGAATTGTGTTTATTCCATTTTCAAATATTAGAGCTACTATTTTACGTAGATAAATTGAAATTGTGACTTGCAAGTGCTTTTACATTATAAATGGCTGACGATTATCAAGAACAGTTCGATTTATTAGAAGCGTACTTTGTTAATGCAAAAAATGTAACACGAGCACTCCAGTGGTACGCGGAACAATATCCAGACAGGCAAATACCATCCAGGTTCGTCTTGCAACGAATGGTTAAAAACTTAAAACGCCATGGAAGACTTGAGAGCCGCCTTCGGCGACTACAACAGCCGATAGGTTATTCCGATTTTGACTTAAGTGTCTTAACTTATTTTGAAGCCTACCCGAAAGCATCGAGCAGAGAAGCCGCTGAAATACTTGGTACTAATCATACTCGTGTGCTAAGCGTGCTCAAAAAATACAAGTATAAATGTTACCGTGAAGGTCGTTTGGTGCAAAAATTGCTTCCGGGAGACACTGACCGAAGGCTTCAATTCTGTCAAGACGCAAAATTGGCTCAAGACGAAAATTTTTTGGATTACATAATATGGTCAGATGAAAGTAACTTTAGTAATAATGGTATGTACAATCGTCACAATAACCATTATTGGTCCCGTATAAACCCGATGCGTACACATGAAACTAATAATCAGGTGAGATTCTCTTTTAACGTTTGGTGCGGGATAATGAAAAACAGGGTTGTTATGGTTCACATATTTGAAGGACACCTGAATACAGTAAAATACCTCGAAATCCTGGACCTATTGCGAAATGCATTAAATTATCTACCCGAAGAATACGACACTTTTATTTTCCAACAAGACGGTGCACCAGCATCACCACCACATAACAGCAGGTTATCGACTACATATCTAAATAACCATTTCCAGACATGGATCGGTACAAAAGGGAATATTAAATGGCCGGCCAGATCTCCGGATCTAACACCATTGGACTACTTTTTGTGAGGATACGTGAAGGATGTTATTTATAAAAGAACTTACGAAAACGTATGCGAATTGAAAACCGAAGTCCATGCAGCTATTACTAATATTCACCACAATTCACTGCAACGAGCTACGAAAAGTCAATTCCTCAAAAGATTAAATGTATGCAGACGCCGAAACGGGGCTCATTTTGAACAACTACTTTAGTTAGCAAGGTTTTAGTAAGGTTATTAAATGAATATTGTTTTATATTGTGTGTTTTAATTTTTCGTTTACAATTTTCATGGCTTTCCGTTATTCTGATTGTATTTGTTATTTAGAGAAAAATGAACTTTATCAGTAACCCTTTCAATCTGCATCATAAAATACAGCACATTATTTTTTGTCACATTTGACCGGTTCGAGTCCCGACTGAGGCAAGCGATTTTTCATAAATCCTTAAATGCAGTATTTATTGTTTTTAAAAACAAAGGAAAGTCTCCCTTACACAAAATGTGCTATTTACAATATTTAAGGTAGTTGCCATCCATGTGGCATTCGATTTTTCCGCACTGTATACAAAATACAACTCATGTTATCAGAACTTTATTAAAAAAACACGTATCAAGGAAGTGTTTCGAACTCAAAAGTTAGAGACTTAGCAAAGTTAATTTTTTTAGAGATTTTCTGAAGGTGCGCATCAAAAGATTGAAGGAAAACAACAGGAAAATTCTTATAAGAAAATTTAAGTAAGACCATCACCACTTAAAATTAAACTTAACTTACTTAGGACTAGGACTTTTACAATTGGAGAAATTCTTAACTCTAACACTAGCACTGGACACTTCACATGTGAGATCACTGGATCTTGGCAACTTCAATAGTCATGTACTTCTCATGGTTTGGATGATCTTCATTGTCATCAATAATCTTGAACCATACGAAATCTTCCTGGTAGTCCGTAGAAACCGCCGAGATACCTTGGTAGGTCAATGATAGCCCGAAGAGAGTGTGATAGCGTTTCCAATGGTCTTCCAGGAAGAAATGGACAAGCAGGTCGACGAAAAACTCAGGAACAGAGTCCCAGGCCCTTGGCACGATGCAATTGAAGTAGTCCATTGTTACTATGCTTCTCCCGAATGTATTCCACGGCGAATGTTTATAGAATGAAGTCACTCTGGTGCAACGTTTGTTTATATTCCAGGCAAAAGGAATCAACGACCGCATGACTTTCGTTCAGTTTTCGTCCTCTACAAGGTTAGGCCTCAGTATAGTATCCAAGCTATAAATTAGCCAGTAAACCGAGCTACGAACCGCTTTTGTTACTTTGTATAAGGTGAATTTTAATCGTGCATGAATGTCAGCAAAGGAGAGTTTTAAAGATGAATTATATTTGAACAGATGGTACATTCTTATAGCTTTTAGAAGTATGAACAAAAATACACAACAAATTTTACAAAGAAAGTATATGTAGTATATAAAAAATAAATAAAGATAACATGTAATTACACTTACAAAGTTTTTTAAACAAAGACATGCTTTTAAAACTTGAGATAATAACAACATAAATACATTAAGAAGAAATCTTAGTTATTTTATAACTATGTCCATGACCTATTTCTTCTTACATAACGCATTAAAGTCAATAAACCAGTTATATGTATATCTTTATACATGATAATGAACTATATAGACTTGACAATAGTTTCAAATTATTTAAAATTTGCATATTTTAAATTTGCATAATTAGTCTGTATTTTTTTTAACATA
The DNA here is from genome assembly GCF_033807575.1 of Cydia pomonella. NCBI lineage: Eukaryota > Metazoa > Arthropoda > Insecta > Lepidoptera > Tortricidae > Cydia > Cydia pomonella. The sequence continues at coordinate 19,977,184 of NC_084716.1, read as the reverse complement.
TTAGCTTTTCAAAACCATTAGAACTAATTCGTACTTATAAATTTGAAAAAGAAGACTATTTTTTCTTTGGAAAGTGACAAGTACGATGACCGCTGGCAAAAATAAACACGTCTTTCAAATTTCGGTGCGTGTGCTGACGTCAATCAGTGTTTACATTCCAACGGTTATAAATCATTGCCAAAGTGCTCTAGTGACTCAGTAAAAAATTTGATAAATTATCTAACAGTTAAAGTTTGTTCACATAGCAAATAAATATTCTTATCAATTAGATTATGAAATACTTACATATAAACTTAAATCAAATAACACTATACTTTAAAAATGTCACATATGCTTCACACTCTTGTTCTGCGGCTCATAGTCTTCATCCGCAGAATTAGACTCTGATTGCAAAGGGATTTTGCACTTTGCTCCATTTTTCTTCAGCAGGTCCATCATTTTCTGGTCTTTGTTTACAAATGCAAAATGATATGGTGTCATACATTCTTTGTTCATAGCTTCCCGGTTAATATTAGGCTGCTGGCACAACCATTCCACCAGCTCATAATTCCTTATCTTCACTGCAATATGCAAAGGAGTGTCGCCATTGTTTAGTTCTTTCGCATTTAGGTCCGCACCCCAAAGCGCCAAAAGCTTCATCTTCTCCACAGCGTCTAGAGGTTCCATAGCAACAATATGAACACATTGTTGCTGCTTTTCATTGTATTCCAACAGGCAGTGTCTATTGCCATCATTTATTAGGTCATGAAGAAACATTAGATGGCTTGCGTCTCCAATACGACATAAATAATGCGCCAAATTTTCTCCTTCTTCGTTTCTGGACCCGGTCATGGCTATCCCTCGTCGATACATTTCGAGTTTATAATTAAACTGCTAGAACACGACTGACTTTCATGCTAGCTCGTGAAATATGAGCGGGTGTATGATAACAGATTTATTAATAGGTCATGAGTTATCATTCAAAATGACGTTACACTCCCCCGCAGAATGTCACTGATTACCCCAAAGTCAGGTCAAGAATTTCTTCAGGTTCGTCGCACTCCACGCCATTGCTCCTCAAAAGCTCCATCATCCTCAAATCTTCAACCTTGCAGGCCACGTGGTACGCAGCATGAGTAACTTGTCTACCATAGACGTCGTACTGAAACAATACATCTCTGTATCGCATAGATTGCACAATCTTCAAAAGCTCTCTACCATCTCTCGGCAAATATATTGGAAAATATTTCCCTCAGTTTCAGTAGATTCTATATACTCATCGCCATTTGTAAAACCATTTTCTTTCATGGTTACGTCGCGCACCGAATAAATATAAATAAAATGCAACTGAACAAATTATTATTTTGTCCAATAAACAAGCTCGTTTTTGTAACATGTACAAGCAAAAACATTATAATAATATTTGCAACTGACAGGTTAATATCTTTTACGATGCGTTAGTGCGTCAACACTCGCTTTCATTCAATAAAAACATGTACGTAGCTGTCTAAGTAATAGTAGCTTATAAATCACCCTGTAGATGGGGAGGTGTAACGTTATTAATCGGTAATTGAAATCCGGGAGCAAACGATAACTGTTTTATCTTAATGTAGACGTCGACCGTATTGTACTTGAGAAGATTGCATAAGATTGAATAATATGCAAGTTAATTACCATACAAAAATACAAACGTCTACTACCAAGGTTACGATGTTGTTAGTCATGCACCGAAAAATCCATTCATAACTCTTTGTTTACATATGATAACGATATGTTTAGGACGTACCAGTCTTGTCTTACCTACTTATTCTATTTACCCAACGAGTCATCGCTACAAAAACCTTGAACTGATCTCGGTTAACTAATACCGATGTAACCTGTTTTACATTTAGATTGTGTGCGTCGCTCGATTTATTGCCGCACGCGGTAATCTAATGCCACAGGCATCAACCTGATGACATTGACAGTCAGCTTAAGGTCCATGTTTTTATGGATAAGTAAGTGATAGGCTTAATTGCGTGTTTACTTGGTAGGTTAGTGACTTAAAACAATTTCTTGGCTGATGACCTAAGTCCTGGGTCTTTGTTCTGTGATGAGGTAAACGGACGGAGCAAGGTACAGACTGATACAAGGCGTAGTTTTTGAGATATCTAATTAATGGGTTTAATACCATGTATAGAAAATAAAAAATCTTGTTTGGACGTCACACAACGAAGGAAATGTCAATCAAATGGATATTTTATTTATGAAATCTAACCAATATTTTGGCTTAAGAAATGTATAGATACGCATGCGAAACCAAAAAATATAAGAAATCATAAGTATTAACATTGTATGTAACATTGTTTGAAGTAATAAATTTATTGTTATTAAAATTATTTTTTTTCTATTTTATTTTCTACAAAAATGTAAGGATATCTATTTCTTCAGGTAAGAAAAGAATAGTCTCTTACTTAAAGTATAGAATAGTATATTCTATTTGACAAAAAATACGATAGTTAAATTTATTTTCTACACAAAGAAGTAAAGAAGTCTCATATCATCTTCTTTGTTGTGATCTGAATGTATAACTGCCTCTTAACATATCACAACTACATGAATTAAGTATCTCACCTCTTACATCTATTCATGACCTAAAGTAGATATCGTTCCCAGATTTTATTTAGTATTTAAAGCTCGTAGAAGCAGGACGTTTGTTTTTTTGTGTTTGCTATGGAAGAACAGTTTGCTTGTGTTGAGTACATTCAGCTCGCACCCGACGTTTTAGTGCCGCTATCCTGGCAAATTTACGGAATGGAAAGCTTTGTTTTGAAAGCAATAAGAAGGATAATAGAAACCAGCCAACAGGAGAGTCCTGTTATTCAAATAAACAACATTTCGGTCCAGTTGATAAGGAACCACCCTATCGGATTTCCATTTGTGTTTGAACTAGTCCCTGAAGCGTAAGTACTATTTCAAATCTATCCAAACTAAAAATTTAGCTTCTTTATATGTAAATCCTTTGGTCTCGATTGCAGACAAATCGTTGAAGATAACGTCTATGAAATAGTTTCCCGCATTGATGAAAACAACAATGTAATTGAAGTTTCGAGCGGAAGCAATCCTGGAACCTTGGATACTTGCTGGACCAGAATCAGGGAGCCTGTCTGCCTGCTACGATCTCGTCTAATCAAGTAAGTAATTATTCGCTTATTAGCTTATCAAATGTTTCAATGACCCCAGTTACTCATCCCAAACTTTTCAATTTACACTGTGAATATTTTAGCATTTATAACAATGATAACACGTGGAAGATTGATGATAACATTTGTTAAGAACGATGAGCGACGTATTTTGGATGTGGCAAATCTGAGCACAGTTTTTTATATATATTTTTTTGCAGGTTGTCCCTGAACCTCACGAAATGCAAATTTTTTGAACCCTAAGGAACCTGCCGGTAAGTTTACCATAGACGAAAACCATATCCATTTTTCGTAGCTCTATGACTTGAGTTCGTTTTCCTTGAACCGGTTTCGTGTTTGTAAATAAAGGATATAACTTTGTTTAGACTATTAACTTCTTCAATGCATTCCTAAGTTATAATGCGACGTAGAAGCTTTTTAGGGTTCAGTTAGGCAAATATTTGCGACGTTACTTAACTGTTGTCTTCTTTGTTTCAGGTAGAAGTCGAGCAAATGTTAATGTAGTCAATAATTTACAATTCAAATGACTTTTCAATAGTAGTTCTGTACAAACAATATAAATTATGTTTCTTTGTATCTTCGTGCGAGCCAAGGACATGTGTTAACTCATAATAAACTTCAATGACCTTCAGTAGTGATAATAAATAATCACCACGCAAACACATGCATTATTATCATATTTTTACAATGCAGTTATATTAAATAATAAAACCCACAACCCACGTCAGTATCTCGGTTCGACGCTCGACGATTGTTCGGCTGCACTTTATATTTAGCGGTGCTATATTATTTACACATACTGATATTCTCGAGTCACCTCTGGCAAAAAGGATAAATACGATCAGATCATCACTAAACTGATTCAGTTTTTATTCTGTCACAATGGCTGACAGTCGTCATATTGAGAAGTGGTTCGAGCGTTCTGAAATGTACCAGAGTAATGTGATAGAGCTAATGAGCTCTGAATATGAAGCAGGAACCTCGCAGCCGAAAAGAAGAAGACTAAAGCGACGTCTTGTTGAGTTACTGCCGAGCAGCAGAAGTACTCCAGTGACGTCGCAGACTGACAACCAGGTTACAGAAGAAATAGACTCGGAATCTACCAGAGATGTGGCGCCATCTAGAGTCGTCTCTCCTGCGTTGAATCAGGTCCAAGCAAATGGAAACGAAGCTCCTGAACGGTACACAAACTTCTACCGGTTTCTAATGACAACAGTAATCCTGGACGACCTGAGCTTTAGAGAACCGTTTATCTCAGCTGCAGACGCCAACCAACTGACGGAAGAAGATCTAATTCTCCATGGAGTCAGACTTTACCTGAACGCGCACCAGCTGAGTCCTCAAGAACTAGTAAACCTGCCGTTTATTCCTCGCGAAATGGTCACAGGAGAAACCATGAAGGACTTCCCGTTCTTGGACCCTTTCCTGGTTGTCCTCTGGGATTTTGACATCGATGACGTCCACTGGATGCTGAATATCCTGCCCTGGAGGGTAGTAGACCGCCACATCAGAACCGGTCGAAGTATTCTTCATGTAAGTACCTAGATGACTGATCAAGACACTTCTAGTTATATCTAGATGCTAATTTGCATCTTTTGTTCCAGTGGATCGTCGGGATTGGCAACATCCACCAATTCCTGGAGACAACCAGAGCTCCGCTGAGTATAACTGTGAAAATCCTACGGTTCTTGGACAATTATTTTGAATAAGTTTTAATCTACTTGCAAACAAAGTGACGTATAGCTTCTTATCACATGTTATGTAGACAAATTGGCTCCACGACGTCTGTTGTATATTGTCTACATTATTTAAGAAAAAAGCGGATGTTTGATAGACATAAGATTAGCATACGATTGACTGAATATGAGACCATCTATTTTGAATGCAAAATATTTATTTTAAAAAATCGTCTGCGGTTTTTAAATTTCTACATGGAATACTTTCCTTGTATTCAGTGGGTACTATCTTTCTGCGTGAGAATTTTGCCATGGCACACTGCCTTCTGGACTACTAAAATGTTCAGCGAAGTGATCTCTTACGACCGCTGCAGCTAGTGGTGGGTGTCTTGCAATAGGTTGTAAATTCAACATGCCATGAGGAGCAACTTCTCTTCGCCAAGAACCTTCTATAACGTTACTTGCAGAAGATAAAGCAGTATCGGCTGGAAGAAAGACCCATATATTATCAAGATGAGACCTGGGTTAACGAAGGTGAGTTATTATATTTATTTTTTAGGGTTCCATACCTAAAGGGTAAAACGGACCCTATTACCAATACTCCGCTGTCTGTCCATCGGTCACCAGGCTGTCTCATAAACTGTGGGAGTTAGACAGTCGAAATTTTCTCAAATGAAGTATTTCTGTTGCCGCTTTAACTAGAAATACTAAAATCAGAAAAACATAAATATTTAATGGGGTCCCATACAACAAATGTGATTTTTTTGCTTGTTTTTATAATGTTACGGAACCCTTCATGTTCGAGTCCGACTGGCACTTGGCTGGTTTTTGTATTTTTAATGACCTGACTGGTGGTTGCAATGCTGCCTACTAAGTTCAAATATTTTCATTACATTAGTTTTAGAATTGTAAATATTTTTCTTTGTAAATTAGTTGTAAAATGTTGTTTAGTGAAAAGAACAAGAAAAAAAATTACATAGTATATACTACTACAAATAAATACATATGTATGTTCACAGAAAGTAGTAGGTTAATTAGGGTTTTTGACAAGATACAGCAAATAATGCGTAAAAATATAGCAGTCTCATACTTAAATAGATGTTATTTGAAAAAAATCTACTTGCTGTGTCTTAATTATTAATTTTTATTATAATGTTTTTAAAGTCTTAATTGTTGTCATTTCAGGGCATACGCAATCAAAGGTTTGGCAAGATACTCAGATCCAGTCATCGCGACAAGCATTCATGGAGGGTCTTTCAACAGGGCTACGGGCACCAAGCAGAAAGGGTAGAAGACTAATAATAAGTCATATTGGCAGTGAGGACGGCTTCTTGGAAGGACTCCTACTGTTTGAGTCAAAAAAAAATACAGAAGATTATCACCAAGAAATGAACTCTGAACACTTTGAAGAATGGCTTAGGGGTATACTGCCCAAATTAAAAACAAATGCAGTGTTAGTCATAGACAATGCCCCTTATCACTCCCGGAAAATAGAAAATGGCTTAGGGGTATACTGCCCAAATTAAAAACAAATGCAGTGTTAGTCATAGACAATGCCCCTTATCACTCCCGGAAAATAGAATCAGGGCCTATCAATAAATGGAAGAAAGCTGAAATTATAGATTGGCTGAAGAAAAAAAACATTGTTCATGAAGAGAAATTGACGAAAGAAAAATTGATGGGAATTGTTGCCAAGGTAAAGCCTGCTCATGTAAAATATGCAGTGGAGGAATTGGCAGCTGCACACAATATAACAATATTAAGATTGCCCCCTTACCATTCCGAACTGAATCCCATAGAGCTGGTATGGGCTCAGGTGAAGGGGCATGTAGCCAGAAATAATAAGACTTTTAAAATGGCAGAGGTCAGAGAGTTGTTTAATGAAGGCCTCCGGGAAGTGACACCACAAAGGTGGCAGTCTTGTATAGACCATGTCGTAAAAGTAGAAGATGAGATGTGCAAACTGGACGGATTAATTACTGGAGTTGTGGATAAATTTGTTATTCATGTAACGGAATCACATTCAGAGATTGATAGTAATTCGGACATTAGTGATGGAGATGAGGAGTTGGAAATGTTGGAATAAAGAAAAATTGTTGAAAAAATATTTCATTTACTTAACCTTTTCAAATTCCTTTCCTGTGATTTAATATGAGGTCTCGTATGTCTTGCACTTTTTGTCTCGTATTGTAAAGTATGTATGTAAGTGCTAGACTAATTAGAGCGGTGTTTTTAGGGTTCCGTACCCAATAGGTAAAATCTATTACTAAAGGCTCTGTTACATTTGTCCTAACTAGCTTCCTAAATGAGTTGGAAACTGAATTTAGTCAAATGTAACCGCACTTAGGAAGTTTATTTATTATGGAGAAAAGTTAGAATCATAATTAGGATGCTAGTTAGCATGCTGAAAAAAGTAAAATGTAACAGGGCTTTGGCTTAGGGCAAGACTCAGTTGTCCATCTGTCTGTCTTTAGGCTGTATCTCATAAACCATGGCAGTTGAAATTTTCACAGATGATGTATTCTGTTGCAGCCATAACAAGAAATACTAAAAAACAGAATACAATAAATATTCAGCACTGCACTGTGGTAGAACAACGCAACCTTATCCTGTTTATGTTCCTTAGAATAAAATTGTCTCAATGTTAGTTGAGACTTGAAAATAAATTTGTAATTTTTTTTTACAAAATACTTATTTAACCCTTTTCCAGGCCGTAAGTAACTGTAAGGTTTTCCCAAAAAAATCGAATATATTCCAAATTGTTGCGTTTTGGTGATCCATTTAAAGCAGAGTCTCATTTCCCGAAAATGCGATCACATTTAAACCTTAAATTTGAGTAAGTAAGGTTGAAATTCTATTGAATCGTATGTAGTCAGTATACAAAGAATCATATTAAAAAAGGTTTGCGAAACCTGAAAAGTTTATTTGACAGTGACAAAAGTGACATTGACAAATTTGACAGTGACATATCTGTCGTAGATTTTTTGGTCTTGAATTCCAGTTTCCAGTTTAGAGGTTTTCAATAGTGGCTTATTGTGTTAAACCCTGTTTCAAAAAAATCATAGTGAATAAATAAACTAAAAAAAAACATAGAAAACATGTTCATCGCACAAATAAATGCCCATACCAGGATTTGAACCCGGGACCATCGGCTTCATAGGCAGGGCCACTACCCACTAGGCCAGACCGCTCGCCATAAAAGAATGAGAGAGTTGCAAGGATTGTAACGTCAGAAGAGATTGTAAAGCCGGGTTCCCACGGCCCGTTGTTTCACAGATCTGACCGCGCCTTTACAGGCCGACAGATAGTAGGAATGGTCGCATCCGATGTGGCCTGTGGTCGCCTGTCGTCACCCGTTCGATCCGCCGGGAGTCGGTAAGTTCAAAGGCGCGGCGCGGCGCGGCGCGACGGTGCCTGTCGCGACCTGTAGGGGCGCGTCTGCGTCGGTTCATTTCACCTGGGACAGCGAGTGCGCGTACACGCACACATGATCGAGTGGACGAACGAACTAATATTCGAATTTTTAACTCTCTACGAAAATGAACCAGCGCTTTGGAATAGCTCGTCACCACAGCATAAAAACAAGAACGATGTCCATGATGCGTGGTCACGGATAAAAACTAATTTAAAAAGTGGAACTATCCCTATCAAGGAGTTAAAAAAGAAAATTTGATGTCTACCTACAGAAAGCTGAAAGCTAAAATCAAGGAGTCTACGAAAACGGGTAGTGGCACCGATGATATTTATAAACCGGAATGGCCATTCTACGACATAATGGCAAAATTTTTGGATGACGTATATAAACCAAAAATGACTAAAACTACAATAATGGTGAGTAACTTTTATTTGTGTCTAATCTTCCCATTACACTTATATAATTATGAATTTATTACTTATTACGTATTTATTCTTTATATTTTATAAGAATAAAAAAGGGTCACCTAGTTAACTACAAATACCTTGGAGAGTATGTACTCAGCTTATGTAAGCTAGCTCTTTTAATTAAAGAGTATGTGAAAGAAAATTTAACTACTTGAGATAGTTCTCAGATACTTTTTAATTCAAAGAGCTAGCTTACATAAGCTGAGTACATACTCTCCAAGGTATTTGTAATTAACTAGGTGACCCTTTTTTACATGACAGGACGACCGGAAATGGGTAGGTTGACCTGTGGCTGACTGTACAAAGGCCGATTCCCGTATGCCTTGGTTAACCTATGAATAGTTATTCTGCCACGAAACTGCGCCATTAGTTACAAAGTATTCAGCAAATTTATCTCTTACGCTCTTGGCAGTAACAGCAGCTCTTCTTGGTAAAGATCTCAGTGGTAGTAGGGAACTCATTCCTTCTTGGTCATTTCGCCAAGAGCCGGGTTGAATAACCCCTTCATGATCAGTGTCAGATGCCCACTGGTGTGTATATTTGCCTTGATTTTTTAGATCTCCTTAGAAAGTTGTGTAATAAGACACAAGTCATAACTATGTCCGTTACCTTGTCGGGTTGTAAGAGAATAGGTTTCCTTAGTACTCTGAAAACAGAAGACATGATTCCGAAAGCGTTTTCGACTATTCGTCGAGCTCTTGACAAGCGATAGTTGAAGACTCTTTCTTTTGTTCCTTTGTTATGATTCCCAGCATATGGCTTCATCATGTTAACAGTTAGGGCAAATGCACTATCAGCTACGAAAACGTAGGGCATCTTTTCTTCTTTTGATGGTAAAAAATCCGGCTGTGGTATATCCAGTTCAGAACGACATAGTTTTTTGTAGAACTCCGTGTTTCTGTACACACCACCGTCGCTTATTCTTCCCTGGCAACCACAATCCACAAAAATAAAGTTGTAGTCAGCGTCAACCAAAGCTAAAAGTACAATGCTGAATGTTCCTTTATAGTTGATATATTCTGATCCACTGTGAATAGGACTTTGCATCACGCAATGCTTTCCATCTAGTGCCCCTATACAATGAGGGAAGTTCCACTTGCCATTAAATTCTTCTGCAATCTCCAACCATTCGTGTGATGACCGTGGCAGCTGTAACAAAATAATATGTTTATTGTAAATAAGGCCATATACGTCTAATATATGTCTAATTTTTTATCTTCCGGATTCGCTTTCAGACAGTTTATATTTCAAGTGACTAATTAGAAAGCTATAGCAAAAGGTAAAAAGTTAGACAACAAGTACCACAAAAAAAGTCTCATATTTCGTTCTCGATTACTTTCAGATAACAGATGAGAGTGAAGATGACAGTAAGGATGAACGTGACGAATCAATCCAAAATTTAGAAAGTAGTGAAGAACAGGACATTGCATTCAAAACTCCAAAAATAATCCCAAAGAAAAAAAGGAAACTAGATGAGACTCAAAATCGTATGGATGAAGCATACACTTATCTCAAACAATTAGGCCAAACGTCACGAAAAGATGTATCTTCATTGTATTGTGATTTATTAGCAGAAAAATTGAGGGGTCTACAGGATGACACACGAGAAGTAGCCATGTTAGAAATAGACAATTTGGTGTTTAATCTGAAACGACGAGAAAAAGAACAACAATTTCATCAACCAAGTTATTACTCTGGAGCGACTGCCATCATACCTCTGCGACCCTTGAGCCCCTATCATTCGCCACAGGATTCACCATCGTCTTCATCGTACTCGCCGGCCTACCAGAGCAATCCACATACTCCCTCACAAGCACCATACATTCAAACCATTCCTAATCCACAACAATCGCTAAGTATCCAGTCTCCACAGGGTTCGCCAAGTTTTCCACCTCCATTTCATTCCCAACCATCGTCTGCATCGCAGTCTCCGGTCTACCAGAGCCCCAATCCACATATTCCCTCACAAGCACCATACATTCAAACCATTCCTAATCCACAACAATCGCTAAGTATCCAGTCTCCACAGGGTTCGCCAAGTTTTCCACCTCCATTCCATTCCCAACCATCGTCAGCATCGCAGTCTCCGGCCTACCAGAGTCCCAATCCACATACTCCCTCACAAGCACCATACACTCAAACCATACCTAATCCACAAAAATCGCCAAGTACCAATCAGACTTCAGATAATATATCACTAAAAGATTTTTATGAGTCTCAAAATGTAGATTTTTCTTGAAATAAATATTATTAAGAACGTAACAACTTACTTTTATTTCTTCCCTTAATTCTTGCATTATGGCTTTGCAGACGTCGTCAACGCATCTTGAGACTGTTTGTATTGAAACCTTAAATAAGTATGAGAGGCTTTTGTAACTATCTCCAGTAGCCAGAAATCTGAGTGCAATAGCAAATCGGGCTTGAGTCGGTATACACTGTCTCATGTTCGTATCAATCTTTGAGATATGAGGACCAATCTTATTTAGAAGGAATGTGAAATCATCTTGAGACATTCTGCAGAAATTTTCAAATGTTTTGCTAGGTTCCCGTACAAAATCACTCAGCATATCAGTTGCATTATATCTGTAAGTAATAAAAGAAAATATGATTCTACTGCTATAATATAAGTAATAAGGAGATTATAGAATATACATAATCGGGTTGAGTTAGTTAAAATTCCCAACCTTGATCGGCTCTTGTTGAATGACGACACCCACCAGCGTCGTTTCTTCTGCTTTCTTTTTGCTTGGTTTATCAAAAGTTGACCACTGAATAAAACCACAGCGGCTGCACACGCAGCCATACGCTCCGTATCATCACACATGTTGGACTGGCGTTAACGACAGGCGGGTACAGGCCGACTCGCGCCGTTGGAATGGCTCGGCGCGAGACGCAATCAGCCGCACAGGCATCCACAGACGTGGCGCGATCCGGCCTGGCCTGTAATAACACGGGTCGTGGGAACCCACCTTAACTCCTACTGACTTTACCTAATAAAAAGTATTTTGTATTTTGAAAATAGGTCCCAAAAAGTATTTGAAATAAAATACAAAATAGTTTTCTTTAAAAGGTATTTAAATACAAAATAGGTATTTTGCATTTTGTATTTGCATTTTAAATACAAGTATTTCAAATAAGTCACATCTCTGGATTTGGCGGAGGTGCCCGGGACGCGAAACGCTTCGATCCATTTCGAGTGAGCATCTACAATAACGAAATAATATAATGTATTATTTGTCAATGAAAAAAAAAATACTGGGTATATACTGGGAAATACTTTAGAAGGACGGCGAGTGAAACACACGTAATTCGCCCTTAGGTCGCGTGGTCCGATCGACTAGTCCGATCAATCGGAATACGAAGTTTTTTTTTCCTGTTGGCTCGATTGATCGGACTATAAAGACTTAGAAAATCCTGTCAGTCCTACTATCGGTGTAATGGGATTTTAAAAGTTCGTCTAGTTCGATCGATCGAACCACGAGACCTTGAAAAATCCTCTTAATCCGATCACACAATTTTTATTTTTCCTGTTTGTCCGACCGGTACTTTCATGGTTACTTTTGTAATCTACCAACATCTCAAAAGTGTTTTCTCACTTTAATTAGCCATACACGAACGGTTTTGCCCGTCGGATCGGGCACATCCGTGGCTATATCTCACCACACACCGACGGATTTGCCTGCGGACGGGTGCCCGGCGGGCAGATCCGTATCTATATTTCTCGACACACACGCACGGATGTGCCCGCTGGCGGTACATCTGGCGGGCTGATCCGACGGGCAAAACCGTCCGTGTATGGCTAGCTTTTCGACGCGGAATTTTACTACCACGAAATAGTAAGTCTACGGTTACGTCCGATCAGTCGATGCAACAGGAAAAAAAACGTCCTCGTGGTTCGATCGATCGAACTAGACGAACTTTTAAAATCCCATTACACCGATAGTAGGACTGACAGGATTTTCTAAGTCTTTATAGTCCGATCAATCGAGCCAACAGGAAAAAAAAACTTCGTATTCCGATTGATCGGACTAATCGATCGGACCACGCGACCTAAGGGGTAATTCGAGACTGTCATTTATTTGTATCTGCCGGTTGGCGGCAGAAAACCAAAGTACAGCTGCATGTTTATACAATATACAGCAGCCTTGATGCATCAATGTCATATTTTATTATCTGTGAAAACTACAGTATGTATAAGTTACTCTAAGGTTTACGATAGATGCTAGTGCTGCACTCTGGCGGCAGAACATTGCAGTAATACTCCCTATTGTGAGTAGAGTACACTGTACTGCCAATTTTACGACACCATCTTCATACCCACTGTACTATGGCAAATAAATAATTAGCATTTGTATAAAACGTCGGAGCATTTGTATACAAAGCTGGGTATTTTAAATAAACCAAACCGTATCTGGAACTTAGATGAAACCAGGTTTCAGTTTGTTGTTAAGTCTGGTCAAATTGTAGCACAAACCGGTAAAACACCACAGGAATAACCATTACGGTGTTATTAAACCACGATGTTGTAACTGGAAACTAACAACGGAAATATCGAAGACACTTCAGCACTAGCGCCTGGGCCTCCAAAAATCCTAACCCCGGAGCTGGTTCCGGAGCCCGAAACGGAATTGCCGGCTTCACCCAGCCTGGAGCGCCCGATCACTTTACAAGTCACTCCGGCGGTATCAGCCGAGCGGTCTCCGACAGGCTCGGTCTCCCCACGTCGCGATTGTAAGTCCTGTCGCCAAACGCCGGTGTTCCCGACATCGCCAGTAGGACGGTTTACCACTCCCAAACCTCTATCCTCCATCTCTGACGTGATCTATGGGGCAGCGGACCAGTTGTACGTGGAAACTAACAACGGAACTATCGAAGACGCTCCAGCACCAGCGCCTGAGCCTCCAAAAATCCTAACCCCTTATCCCCATCACATAGTAAGAATGTAGCAGTTGTCATTCAGTCTATTTTATTCTAACCTCTGCAAAAATTACTAAATTGTAATGAAAATAGAATGTCACATTGAGACTTGATTTTATGGTTCAATAAAAATAGTTGAATAAAATTTCGAAATTGGTTAGAGTAATTCGTGAATCGTTTTCTCTAGCCGAAAATTAATAAGAAATTGCTGATTCAGGCAAGCGTCCGAGTGGCGATTTGGTAAAAATGGACGACGAAGACGACGGGATGTTGATAAACAGTAAAAGAGGAAAGGTGCTATTGGCCGAGGGCATCGGTACCACAAGCAGTGGGTAATAAAAACGGCTACAGCGTGTGGCGGTGCGATCAGTATAAATAAATATTAAACTGCACCGTAACGATCACGTAAATCCGGTTGGAAACCTTCACAGTCTTTTTGAAGGTAACTGGCAAAGATAGTATATTTTTATTCAGAACTATCGCCCTGCTTGATGTTTAAACATCTGCAGACGTCCATTCCAAAGGTGGCAGTAATTAAAAGGAGGATTGGGAAAAAAGGTTTGATTAGCTACATTTATGAGACAACATTCGAATTTATCGTTGCGTGCGGCTGAGCCCACATCTGTAGCAAGGGCAATGGGATTGAGCATGGTCAATGGAAATAATTTTTTTGACTTGCTAGAGGATCTTGTACCACAATAAAAAAATAAATAAAAATAAAAATCAAGTATTTCGGACGACACAATCCATATTTTGTTAGTTACAATTATACTTAAATCTACAATGCTACCAGAATCTTTAACGTCGATGAAACTGGTTTGACGACTGTGCCCAAACAAACAAGCAGAATTATAGCTTTAAAAGGTAAGAAACAACTCGGTCTTGCTAGCTCTGCAGAAAGCGGCAACTAACCACAACCGTTCTATGCGTCTCTGCTTCTGGGAACTACATTCCCCCATTGTTGATATTTCCCCGCGTTCGCATGAAGGTGTTGCCATTTATCTCAGAAGTTTCATACCGTACAAAATTCTATCTATAACTCGTTCGCTCTACTCTGGCACAGCGGAATGGATATTTCTTGAGGTAAATGTCAAAGAGGTTAAAGCCGTTTTGGGCGTAGTTTACTGTCCCCCCACCATCGATTATTTTTCCGATCTGGAGCACATTCTCGAATCCCTGAGCGCAGATTACACGCATCAGGTGATCATGAGTGATTTCAACACTGACCTTTGCAAAGATACATTACAATCTCGTACATTTGAATCAATTCTTCATTCAGTTAGTTTTTTTCTGCTACCCCTTGCTCCTACCCATCATATTGCCTCTACCGACACAGGTGTGCCACAGGTGATCCAGCCAGGGCTGGATGTAATTCTTACTTCGTCTCCTTCTCTTATTGCAATACAGGGTCAGCTCTTAGCACCTGGTTTTTCTCACAATGACCTCATATTCGCATCATATAAAATCAAGCCGCCTAAATGTAAACCTGTATTGATAAACATTCGAAGCTTTGTTAAGGTTGACCCTGCTGCTCTTTTAAAAGACGCCGCGTCCCTTGACTGGTCACCTGTGCTCTCTGCTTCATCAACTGATGCCAATTTTTCTTTGTTTAACGCTTCCATTCTTGTCCTTCTTGCTTTTGATAAGCATGCACCCGTCCACTCTGTACGAGTCAAGCGTCCGCCGGCCCCTTGGATCACCGACTGTGTTCGTCTGGCTATGAGGAAGAGGAACCGAGCTTTTAGTCTTTTTAAACGTTCTCGTACTGACGAGAACTGGAATCTTTTTAAGACAGACCGAAATCGTTGCAACCAGGCGGTGCGTACAGCGAAGCGACGGTATTTTCATGACAATGTGTCCTCCTCGTCTATGGCCGATGTCTGGAAGTTTGTCAAATCACTTGGCCTGGGAAAAGCCGCTAATGGTTTTAGTAATGATACTATTTTTCTAAATGATCTCAACAGATATTTCTCTTCCGCTCTTTCCCTTGACAATCGGACTAAGGCAACTACTATCTCTAATATTTCGTCCCTTCCCTCCCCTACCTCTGATATTTTCTCATTTTCTTCCGTTTCAATCTCTCCGTGGGTTGTGATGATGTCAGCCGTTATATGATTGTCTTCTTATATATCTTATATATCTCCAAACTGGAGACAGCCGCCCACGTCATTCTTGAATGCCCAGGTTTGGCAGAATACCGGGCACAATACCTCGGTTCTCTCCTCTCTCCCAGAGTAAATCTTTTCCTCTAATACATTGAATGTTTTGATGCACCAGGTGGATCTACTTTCCATGTTTGCAGTATTTTTCATTAGATTTATTGAAAGCTAAATTGCCAGAGACAGATTATTTTGTCTTAAGAGCTAATTTTAATAATTATTGGTTATGACTGGAACCAAAACCAAGTTCATACCGGTCTGCTCAATAGAAGCAGGATGAAGTGCCAAATTTTTGGCAGAAATGTCAAACAAATATGATAGCGACAAAGCTATTTGTCTTTCATAACAATTTGAAAGGTATAACTTACCTTTAGTCTCCTCGGGGGAGCCTTTCACCCTAGAGGACGCGTCCCTAGGTGGCGGATAGGGGGATGCTCGGAGGGTATACAATACCCGATGGGCAGGAGGGAAATAAAATACCTCCCGCGGACCGAACAGGCCGGAGAAGGAAACTCGTTATCAAACCCTGGCTGTGGGATTCTCTGACATATTCGGAGCAGAGGCTGCAGTTATGCTGCGTACTTGGGCTGGAGTACCCAGTAGGGAAGGCGGCGGATGTACTCTACTAAAATGAGTCCACGGCGGCACCCACGTCTTAAGAAGAGAAGACGAAGGCCTTGGCGTCAGGTGACAACCGGCCGTAAAACCACAGTCAAAACTTTTTCTCCTTGTGCAATATGACAGCAAAACGACATGAAAAAACGATAACAAAATTCAAAATTCAAAAATTTATTCTGCAAGTAGGCTTCAAGGGCTCTTTTACAAGTCAATACAACATTTATAGTAACATCACATAGTGACATGAAAAATACATAACAACATTTATAAATACAACAGCCAATACCTGGGTAAACATTACATTATAATAATCTTAAAATAAATAATTACTACAATACAATAGAGATGTATAGTTTAGGCTAGGGCGTCCCCCGTAAGCGACGAAAAGAGCCTGGATGCAAATGCGAATCGAAGAAACCTGAGAAAATGCGAGTTCAATGCTAGGGCGTTCCCCCAAAGCGACGATTCTGACAAGAACAAACATTTGCAAACTAAAAGTACTAATAATAGGGTGGTCTAAAAAATTCATTTTGCGATTTTTGAATGGGCCATGTTTTTATTTTGTGACCTATGGCAATAATATTACTTATGAGAAATTAAAACTTCGTAGATTGAGTTTAAGAGGGTGCTCACGAAGTGTAAATTTTAAGCTTTTTGGTGATGTGAACGTGTTAGAGTGAATTTTAATATTATAAAGTTAAATAAAAGGGGTCCTCCGGGTCCTAGAGGTGTCTTAAGACCGTATATGTGTTAAAAAATTGAGTTCAAGTGTATACACATTGCTTGAAAATGGCTTCTTCTTCCCGACATAAAAACGATTTTTTTTTAATTGGTTTTCGAGAATTGGAACCAATTACTCAGCTTAATCAGCTTCCGACCTTGCGACAAGTACTCCGGCGTTTTCACCAATTCCTAAAACATGAGAAAAACGTACGACGCTCTGCTCATTTAGTTTTAAAAGAATTGATTGAGGTTTGGCAAAAGTCCGGAATTCCAACTAAACATCATAAACACTGCGTTGAGAAACTCGAATTAATTCATAAGAAATGGCTTCTTTTGAATAAAAACAAGTCTAGATCTTCTCATTCTCAATCACAAACGGACCGAGAAAACTTGTTTATCAACGAACTGGATAAGGTTTTTGATATTGCAATCGTTGATGCCATAAACCAAATAAAAATCGAAGAAGACAGGAATTTTCTGGCTGATCAACGCAGTGAACGCAAAATGGCAATGACGTCATTAGACAAAGAGTTATCAGCTAAAATTGAACGTGCTGGGGAGCGTAAGAGACGTGCCGAGTTGCTAAAACAAATGTCTATAGAAAGTTTTGCCTCCACTTCGAAAGCCCAGAGTCAGCCTCAGCCTATCTCTAGCTCTTCTGACGACTCAAATGACGAGCTTGATTCTGATGAAGTGCAGTATAGGTTGTCTAGTAATAAAATACCTGTGGACCATTCGTCAACGTTGAGCGGGATTTTCACAACACACGTTACCAGCGCTTTAGATCGCAATAAAATAACCGATCGCGAAGCGATGCGGCTAATGATCCCTCTTGCTGCCGCATTCGGTCAAAATCCTGCTACACTATCTATTTCCCGAAGCACTATTAGACGCGCAAGAAAGAAAGCCAGAACCGAATTTAGTGGGTACATAAAAGAGTCTTTTACGCCAAATTATCCTCTTGTAGTTCATTGGGATGGCAAGATTCTACCTGACATCATGGAAAACAAAAAAGTAGACCGTCTTCCGGTGCTTGTGTCCGGCAATGATACTGAAAAATTGCTAGGAGTACCTAAACTAACCACAGAATCCGGTGAAAGCACAGCCAACGCAGTCTTGACTTTGCTAGACAACTGGAATCTCAGCGACCAAGTTCAAGCTATGACTTTCGACACAACTGCGGCTAATACTGGAGTCCGAAAAGGAGCATGTGCTCTCTTAGAGGCAGGTATTGGCCGAGAGTTAATATGGCTTGCTTGTCGTCATCACGTTCTGGAAATTATACTAGCGAAAGTATTTACTTTGTGTTTCAACCCATCAAGTTCTCCAGAGATTCCTTTGTTTAAAAGGTTTAGAGATGTTTGGCAGAATTACACTCGGGAATGTTACAAAGGGCTTGATACAGATTCAGATCTAGAACCATTAGCTAAAAGTACCCTTAAAGTTCTCGCGAATTCGCTAGCTAAAGAAAGACCTGCTCGAGACGACTACTTCGAACTTATGGAAATCACCATGATCGTTCTTAATAAAGTACCCAATAACATACATTGGCGATCCCCCGGGCCGATACAGCATGCACTTTGGATGGCGAAATTATACCTACAAGATTTTCTTGTTTAGAGATCAGAAAGTGCTTAAGCTGACCAAAAGAAAAGAAAAGGCAGTTTTTCGGTTTGTCAAGTTCGGTGCACTAATTTATACTGCTGCATGGGTTGAAGCCCCTCTGGCTGCCGAAGCAGCAGGCAACGATCTACAGTTGTGGAAAAACCTCATAGCCTATGAATCAGTCGATTTAGATATCGCAAAAGCTGCAAGAGTGGTCCTGGAACGCCATTTGTGGTATTTATTCGACGAACTAGTAGGCTTTGCTTTATTCTCCGACAAAGTGACTTCTGTCGAAAAAGCAGCAATAGTAGAAGGCATGAAAAATGAAGCTGGTCCTCGCTTGGTAAAAGGAAACACTGCTATTTTAAGGAGCGAAACCTCTCTAACTTCTCTTGGAGCCTTTGCATCGAAAAGAACACTGAAAACACTCTCTATGCTGGACATTAAGGAATCTTTTCTGCATTTGCCAATAGAAATTTGGCACAAAACTTCTGACTATGTGCAAGGCAAACAGAAAATTCACAACTTACGTGTTGTAAACGATACTGCTGAAAGAGGTGTCAAATTATTTGAAGAATATAATAAGCTTCTTACCAAGAATGAAGAGGAAAAGCAAATCATTTTTCATATAGTGGAACACAACCGGAAGATTGTATCAACGGAACCGAAGAAAACGTCACTAATAGATGCTATTAAAAATACGAATAACTAACTGTTGTACTTTGTAATGCTTATTTTGTCGTATTTGTACTTTTGTAGTGTTTATTTTAATAAATGTAATTATACAAAGTTGTGTATTCTTCTATTATTAACATTTTCCTAGTTGCTCAAAAAATTACAAGTTTTGTAAATTATTTCAATACTTCATGTGCGATGAGCACCCTGTTCCCGTTAGTATAATATCTTTCTGAAATTTTGCACACATGATATTGTCAATACGTGTAACAAAATTAGGGAGTGGCCCGAACCTTAAGTCAAGTTTGAATTTTTTTCATACAAACGTGGACCACCCTAACTAATAAGCTACGACTAAGCACATGGAACCTCGGATCCATGACTGGACGCAGTGCAGAACTCAGTGTCAGTGACATACTTTACCATAGGAATATAAACATTGCTATATTCAGAAGACGAGATGGAAAGGGTCTAAATCCTGTGACATTGGCCATGGGTATCAACTCATCTACTCGTACCACGGAGTAGATACAAAACGTAATGGAGTAGCAATCGTACTGGACAAGGTCCTTAAAATATATTGGGGCCTTGAAACTACCTCTTACATGTTCGTTTCTAATTTTATCTAGTCTAGTAACACCCCCGACCGATATATGGTATTACATTTTGAAGTAAATGGAAATGATGTATATTTTGAAATCAATACCCCCCCCCCCCCCTAGAAGTTGCAATCTCATTTTAATCATTTTTTAAATTGTTTCAGATCTATGTTGAATTGGCGCAGGATCTTTTCGAAATTAGGCACTCATGATCAGTGTGTTCAATTTGCTGAGGAGAGGGGCCTGATCCCGACGGAAAGACCTGCTGTTATCATCGGAAACCAATGACGTTTACGAAGGACTCGGCAAATTCAGATGCCGGACTAAAACGGTGTCCCGTGCTAGTGGGACATGGTTTGCAGATGCTAGGTTGTCCCTCACACTCATATTTCAAATAATGTATACATTCAGTGAGGGACTATCATACCACCAGACGAGAACGGAGCTAGCATTTGAATCCGGTGATATCAAGCAGGACAGTAGCCGACTGGTTTAATTACTGCAGGGAAGCTATTGCCGTCCACTAACTGCGAAACCAAAGGGTCGAAGGAAAGATAGGGGGCCCTAATAAAGTGGTGCAAATAGACGAAACTAAGTTTAGAAAAAGAAAATATAATCGTGGACGGCAGATCGAAGGCCATTGGGTGATAGGAATGATCGATGTGTCGATCGATATGTTCAGTAATACATAAAATATCAATATTATAATCATTCAATAAAAGTTCAATCTGTAAATATTTTCCTCTAATACATTGAATGTTTTGATGCACATCCACCTGGATGTACTTTCCATGTTTGCAGTATTTTTCATTAGATTTACTGAAAGCTTAATTGCCAGAGACAGATTCTTTTGTTCTTAAGAGCTAATTTAAATTATTATTTTATTGGTTATTATGACTGGAACCAAAACCAAGTTCATACCGGTCTGCTCAATAGAAGCAGGATGAACTGCCAAATTTTTGGCAGAAATGTCAAACAAATATGATAGCGACAAAGCTATTTGTCTTTCATAACAATTTGAAAGGTATAACTTACCTTTAGTCTCCTCGGGGGAGCCTTTTACCCTAGATGACGCGTCCCTAGGTGGCGGATAGGGGGATGCTCGGAGGGTATACAATACCCGATGGGCAGGAGGGAAATAAAATACCTCCCGCGGACCGAACAGGCCGGAGAAGGAAACTCGTTATCAAACCCTGGCTGTGGGCTTCTCTGACATATTCGGAGCAGAGGCTGCAGTTATGCTGCGTACTTGGGCTGGAGTACCCAGTAGGGAAGGCGGCGGATGTACTCTACTAAAATGAGTCCACGGCGGCACCCACGTCTTAAGAAGAGAAGACGAAGGCCTTGGCGTCAGGTGACAACCGGCCGTAAAACCACAGTCAAAACTTTTTCTCCTTGTGCAATATGACAGCAAAACGAAATGAAAAAACGATAACAAAATTAAAAAAAAAAATCTGCAAGTAGGCCTCAAGGGCTCTTTTACAAGTCAATACAACATTTATAGTAACATCATATAGTGACATGAAAAATACATAACAACATTTATAAATACAACAGCCAATACCTGGGTAAACATTACATTATAATAATCTTAAAATAAATAATTACTACAATACAATAGAGATGTATAGTATAGGCTAGGCGTAACGGCTAGGGCGTCCCCCGTAAGCGACGAAAAGAGCCTGGATGCAAATACGAATCGAAGGAACCTGAGAAAATGCGAGTCCAATGCTAGGGCGTTCCCCCAAAGCGACGATTCTGACAAGAACAAACATTTGCAAACTAAAAGTACTAATAAGCTACGACTAGGCACATGGAACCTCGGATCCATGACTGGACGCAGTGCAGAACTCAGTGACATACTTTACCATAGAAATATAAACATCTGCTGTATTCAGGAGACGAGATGGAAAGGGTCTAAATCCCGTGACATTGGCCATGGGTATCAACTCATCTACTCGTACCACGGAGTAGACACAAAACGTAATGGAGTAGCAATCGTACTGGACAAGGTCTTTAAACAGAATGATGCATATTGAGAGGAAGAGCGATAGGTTAATCTCAGTCAAAATATCACTTGATAACCAGTCGGTCCTGAACATCATCTCAGCATATGCGCCGCAAGTAGGATGTTCTACACTCGAAAAAGAAGTTTCTGGGAGGACTTTGACGAATTGCTGCAAAGCATACCATGCGAGGAACTCATCCACATAGGTACAGACTTGAATGGGCACGTCGGTGCAAGCAAGGAGGCGTACCCAGAGGTGCACGGACGCTACGGATATGGCACACGAAACCAGGAAGGACTGGAAATCTTAAATTCTGCTGTAAAATACAAGTTCGAAATTATTAACACGTTTTTTCGGAAAAAGGAAGAACATATTATTACATATAAAACCGCTAAATACAGTACACAAATAGACTACATTATCTAGACAGGGTCATTAATGAAGAACTACACTAACAGGGACTGTAAAGTCATACTGGGAGAGGGCAAAACATCACAGCATAGACTGCTGTTGGCTACATTACAACTACCGAAGCCATATAATAAATAAATTATTGTCCTAATTTAAGCTTCATTCGTTTAGATTTCCTTCCTAATTCAGAACTTATCGTATATAAAAAATCTACATAACCTTACTCTTGTCAATTTTGCTGTTTGACAGCTAGTTTGTTCGAGCTAGTTCATATTTCATAACCTTAGTAATTTTTGTTTCGTCGTTTTTAGGAGTGTCTTAAACATCCTCACTTTTGCTATATGAACATTAATCGTATAGAATTTCTAAAGTATAGCTTTATTGTTTAGGAAAATTAATCAAACAATATTTGGTGATATATTTAATAATATATTTTTCAGATTGTTTAATTCGAAATTATATCATAGCGTTTTTGTCAGTATCGAACGGAATTATTCCTTTTTTGTCTCTGGTCACCTTTAGATTTCGTCTGTGGATCGATTGTCATTCCGCTCGGATGACTTCCCTCTTGTCATCTGACTAAAGAACCTCTCATCTTTTTTATCCACGTGAATCAAGATATTTTGAGTCCTTTTGAGTGAATCCTTTTAACTGTTCGTTCCCGGAGTCTCTGGAGCAGTCACAGGTATGAAGATTTTCAATTATTTTTCAATTTTTTCGATAAACAAGGGTTTTCCTGATATTCATTTTGCCGTCGCTTTGTTTTAGATGTGAACTAGCGGCGTCCAACGCCTTCCCGGCGTATTCCTAATACCATGGAAGGCTAACGTAAGTTTTCATTATTAGTTTCGTCATTCGAATCGAGTGGCATAACCGAAATTCTCTGGTTTGATTTTCTCTGACTCGTTCCATTGTTTTTTTCCAGATACGGGGCGTGTTAGCCTTTCCTTTTTCTTTCTTTTCCTTTTATTTTATTCCTTTCTTTCCATTTTTTCCGCTTGCTTTTTACTCCATGTGGACCTCCACATCCAAAAGCAAGAAAACTTCAATGGTGGGCGTGTAGAATTGCCTCCAAAAGCGACTTTCCATTAAATCTGACCCCATGTGGTCCACCTACTTCGAGTAGCTAAAGTCACGCTGGCTACCACCCGCCTCTGAGCGTCGTGCACATGCGCTGTGGGGTCCACAACATCTGAATGGCGCGTTAAAGTTACCTCGCTGTGCGCCCACGGACGAAGGTCTCATTCAACACCTTGGTAAATGTGTACCCTCGCAGGTCGGTGAACCTCCCTTTTTAGATATATCCTATGCAGTGTCTCAAACTTGTAAGATAACTTAACTAGATTTAGTAATTAACCTCCACCTTCTGTGGAACTATGACTTTGGTTTACTTATAAAAAATTCTGTATCTGAACGCTTAGAACAATATATATGATGTCTAAAGGCAATAAGTTTGTTTCCCTTTTCTCCTAGCCCGCTCTAAGATTAAAATTCTATTTTGTTCTTTCCTTTTAGCTATCTGGTCTTTAAACTGTTTTCTGTGCTTTCTGCCAGACGCCCGAACTTTTGTTTACTTAAATATTTTAATTCTTGGTATTTACCTTTTCAATTATTTAATTTCTTTATAAGTCTTTTTAGGCAGAAAGGACAGACGGTTAAGTTTTAATGGAAAACATGGCGTGGTGGCCACTCACCGAGCCTTAGTCGGATTTACAATGCAACTGCCTTAGAAGCACGTTACACTACCCCCAAAGCAATACCACTATTCACGCCGCCTTTGAAAATTGACATACCGCAATTATCTTGCCTAAATACAAGCCTGGATAGACTAACTGTACAAGCACCTCAAGCAAGTTCTCTGTCAACTTAACAAGCTCACTCGACAACAATACGTCGACCGAATTAGTGATCACGTTAAGCCGAAGATGTATCAAGCGGCTGTTGACAAGCTGGAAGTGGGCCATCGATTTGGTAGACGAATATTACCATTCACAAAGATAGAGAAGCTCGCATTTGGCACGTATAAAGCATTTGGAATGGTACAAGGTAGAGATTTTGAGTTTAATCTAGAATACGGTAAATTTATAAAACCCATAGAAGATGACTGTGGATAAAGTTACAATTTGCAAAGGGTTTATTAATACCCCCAAAGTAACACCACTACTCACGCCGCCTACGAAAATAGACAGTTATTTATCTTGCCTGAGTACAAGTCTAAAAACAAAGTATTGTGAACGTGAGTTCAATCGGCTTGCAAAAGGGATGGATATCTCAATTTACATAACATCCACAGAAACCCCACATCAAGAACGACAAGATGGGTCCCAATACCAATTCAAAATTAATTTGTAGAGTTCTTAAAGAACAAATGGTGGAACCGGTCGATTTGCTTTCTATTCTTAAAAATGGTAGAAGTTATTTAGAATTTTTGCAACAAGACCTGCCTTGTTTATTGGAAGCGGTTGGCACTGAGACGAAGGATGTGGTTTCAACATGATGGTTGCACGGCACACTATACAGGGCGTCCCAAACTTGTGGGACATGAAGGGGAAGTACCTTAAATATCGTACATAGTGTATTTTGCTGAAAGAAGACTTTATATATTTTTAAAAGTTAGTAATTTTGCATTCATAGATTTTCTAAAAATTACTTGCTTCGTCTGGGAATAGAACCGACTTAAATCTCAAAAAAAAAACACCCTACTTTTATGATACCAATCGAAAGAATAGCTAAAAAAAATAACTCTGCTTAAGTAACATTGTATTTTAAAACAAAGGAACAACGTAAAATGATTTGAGTCAAATTTCAAGAAAGTTATTTATTGCCGTGGACGACGTTCGAAAAGTAGCGATATTATCATTCCAAAGATAGCACTGATTATTCGTAAATAAGTACCCACTTCATAAAATACTGGCATAGTTTTCCTTATTATAAGTGCACGTGTAGATAAAATGATAAAACTTAGTATTTCAATACGTCCTCTGTAAGCTAGACAGAAGGCAAATTTAAAACAAAAATAATGTTGTTGTTAAATTTGAAAATGGAACAGTCCGTGCGAGCGTTTGTTTTTCGGATATTGATCTGTTTGGTCTTAATTCACTTACACAAGTGTTATTGTGTTAATTTATTGCGAACATGGCATATCAAATAAGTTTTGATCTAATGGAAGCATATTTTTCGAACGATGAAGATACCTCTAGAAGTTTGCGGTGGTATAGCGTAAAATATCCTGATGGACAAATACCGTCTCGTAAAGTTTCGAAAAGGCTTGTGAACAATTTTCTAAATGAATGTTTTCCTACATGGATTGGTACAAATGGATCGATTAGATGGCCGGCCAGATCCCCGGACCTTACACCATTAGATTGCTTCTTTTGGGTATACTTGAAAGATATGCTATACAAAAAGCTATACGAGAACGTGGGCGAGTTGCAAACAGAATTGTGCCATATCACATCGAGTGTTCACCATAAAATGATAAGAAAATCAACAGGCAGCGGACTCATTAAAAGATTGGCGATTTGCGTAAGACAAGAGGGATCACATTTCAAGCATTTAATTAATTAATTTTCAAAAAAATACCCACTTAATTGGCTACGGCAGTTTCATGTATGTTTTTAATTTGATTAAAATGATTAATTTTACGTTGTTCCTTTCTTTTAAAATACAATGTAACTTAAGCAGAGTTATTATTTTTTAGCTATTCTTTCGATTGGCATCATTAAAGAAGGGTGTTTTTTTTTTTGATATTTAAGTCGGTTCGATTCCCAGACGAAGCAAGTAATTTTTAGAAAATCTATGAATGCAGAATTACTAACTTTTAAAAATAACATAAAGTCTTCTTTCAGCAAAATACACTATCTGCGATATTTAAGGTACTTCCCCTTCATGTCCCATAAGTTTGGGACGCCCTGTATACGCTCGGCTAGCCCGTAGGGCTGAAACACATAACCGCGTTGCGGCGTCGCGCCGCTAAAATTGGCAGTAACGTCAACGCTGATTTTAGTGGCGCGGTGCCGCACGGCGGCGCATATTTCACCGCGTTGCGGCACCGCAACGCTAGAATCAGCAGGGACAGGAACACCCCAATTTATGCGTGTTTTCTGGACTTGTCCAAAGCGTTTGACCTGGTTGTGTACGATATACTATGGGACAAGCTGCAAAAAACCAATCTTCCTAGGGAGTGCGTGGCTTTATTAAAATATTGGTACAACAGCCAGGTCAATCGCGTCAGATGGGCAGGGGTTGACTCAGATATGTATAGGCTGAATTGTGGTGTAAGGCAGGGGGGGCTGTCATCCCCCGGCCTATTTAGCCTATATGTGAATGAGCTGATCGAACGGCTCAGCAGGACACATGTCGGCTGTCATATAGGTGATATCTGTTTCAATAACATAAGTTATGCAGACGACATGGTCCTGTTGGGACCGTCGGTCGACTCCATCCGAATATTACTCAGAGTATGTGAAGGCTACGCTCTACAGCATGGTCTTAAATATAATGCGAGTAAAAGTGAGGTACTTATATTTAAGGCGAAAAAATATAACCCAAACACCCTGCCAAAGATCATGCTGGGGGGCGAGCCTCTTAAAATAGCAAAACAGTTTAAGTATTTGGGCCACATGCTAACTGAGGAACTGAATGACGATTGCGATCTGGAGAGGGAAAGAAGGGCGTTGGCAGTGAGGGGCAATATGCTTGCCCGCAGGTTTGCACGTTGTAACAATCAAGTCAAGTTGACACTTTTTAAAGCATATTGTCAAACTTTTTACACGTGCAGCCTGTGGGTAAGCTTTACTCAGAGGTCCTATAACACATTAAGGGTGCAGTACAACAACATCCTCAGGATGCTGCTGAGGCTGCCAAAGCACTGCAGTGCATCAGGCATGTTTGCCGAGGCACGGGCGGATGACTTTTTCGCCATAAGGCGGAAAAGAATTGCCTCGATGCTCAAGCGAGTGCGTGGCAGCAGCAACTGTATGCTGAGGGTGTTGGCGGAGCGCCTGGACTGCCCGCTAACAAAGTACTGGGTTGATGTGGTCATTGGTAGAACCAAGTAGTGAATAAATTATTTTCACTGCTTGCTTCTGCCAATGGAATTATTTCACGAATTTTTGTTCTCATTATACTTAGTACTTATGTAAATTAACTAACCTAGTCTTTTTAAGTTTATTTTTATTTTTATTTTTTAAGTTTTACTAATACTTATATGGACACATGTCTGAAATAAACAATTTTTATTTTTATTTTTATTTTTTATTTATTAGCGGCGCGGCGCCGCGCCGCGTCGCATATTCCAGCGTTAGACGTTATACTTGTTGACAATGATTCAGTTTGTTTCTGTCACTCTTACAAACAACACGCGTCAACCCAGAAGCAATTTAAAATGTCTGCCAACTAAGGGTACCCACATCACTAGAAAAGTAATTACAATATGTATTTCTTATTAAATGTGGGCTCATACTACTTTCATTAGTTGTCGGCGAATGTAACATTTGAACATCAGAATCATTAATGATAATCTCATCAGCCGCTTGTACTCCATCTCGATTCAAAACAAAGTTGTGTAGTACACAACATGCCTTAATAATGTCTGTAGCAAATTCATATTGCATATTCATAGCTCGGTGTAATATGCGCCATTTATTGGCTAGGATGCCGAAAGCGCACTCCACATATCTTCGGGCACGACTCAACCGATAATTGAATATTCTTTGTTGTACCGACAAATGCTTCCCTGAGTAAGGGCGCATGACGTTATTCGAGATTGCGAATGCTTCATCTGCCACAAAAACAAATGGAGTTGCATTTTGATTACCTGGTAAGGGCTTTGGTGCTGGAATAGGTAGTTTATGTGTCATAATCAAATCATAAAGTTTCGAGTTCTGGAAAACGGTGGAGTCACATTCCTTCCCATATGCTCCTATATCGACAAAAATGAATCTATATCTTGAATCGACAAGAGCTAATAAAACTATTGAATTATAGCCCTTGTAATTGTAAAATAGTGATCCACTGCGCGCAGGACACCAAATACGGACATGTTTACCATCGAGAGCTCCTATGCAGTTAGGAAAATTCACTTTCTTGTCAAACTCAATAGCGACATCTTCTAGAAGCTGTTTCGTTATAGGAGGTATATTTTGACTGGATAGATGTTTCCATATGGCGCGACAAACAGTCCTCACAATTTTCGATATTGTACTTGCTCCTCGGTAGTAATTTTTATGCATGATTTTGAAGTCACTGCCGGTTGCTAGAAATCTGAATAGAAATAATAATTAGTAGGCATGTAAAAGTTATTCAGTTTCAACAACAGTTTCACCTGTGAAAGTTTGCGTACCTACCTACATCATTTTTAAAGCTACTTATTTATTTGGTAAAAAAGCTTCTTTTTTTTTTGTTTTTTAAACTATTATTTATGTTTATTAATCTTCATTACTATTTTTCATTTGTGATGCTTTCTGTTTCAGGTAACGAACTAGTTAAGAAGTGGAAGGCCTTACAGGATAATTTTAGTAAATATCAAAAGAAAGTTAAAAATGCCAATCGGTCTGGAGCTGGAGCTGCAAAATTTAAAGAATATCACTTATATAAACAATTACAGTTTTTGAAAAAGGTTTCACAAAATGCAACTGATTCCAGTATAAATGTAGTGGAAGGAGATAGTGACACCCAAAATGAAATAACAGCATTGCCTCGTTACCAAAGTCAATCACGAAAACGAAAGGCAAATGAGAGGGGTGACTTTGAAGAAAATATTTTTGAAATATTAAAAACACCGGAGAATAGACATTTGCATTTTTTCAAAGGGATTTTACCATCTCTTCAAACATTGAATGAACATCAAACATTGATATTCCAAAGTCGGGTGCTTCAAATACTAACGGACATTCTTCGGCCTTCAATTCAGCAATATACACCTCACGGCTATTCTCAAGGTTATCAGCATCAGGGCTATAATCAAGGATATTTAACTCGGAGAGATGATAACACTTTTCAGAGTGGCTACCACACTTCTACTTCTGGAGGTTCGAATCCTGCAACGAGGACTGCCACATCCTCACAGATACATTCCGAGCCATCAAACCAACAACGTCCAATAAATTCACCATTTACCCTGGACGAAACGTCAGGTACACAATCCTATGGTACACAAGACGATGAGTTTGATTTTTCTTAAATTAATCATTGTATTTTTGAAAGACCAATTAAGTATTCTAAGTATAAGTTGTTAAGTAAGTATAATGCAAAATCCTTCATTTGATTCCTAGTACCATAAATATCATTAAAAAAAATAAAAAACTTATTTGTTTTACTTTACCTTACTGTCAAGCCCAGCATTTCCAAAGCAGTAACAGGTTTTCTTCCTTTAATATTTTTATTCTGTATATATTCTGATAACCCGCTTAATAGCTCTTCAAATGATGATACACTCATTCTAAAGTAGGCGAAAAACTTTTTTTCGTCTATCTTTAATGCTTCGTATTTTCGACAAAAGTACTCGCCATCGGGATTTATAGCCTTGTTAAATGGATGTATCCAGTATCTTCGTTGTCGTTTATTTAAAACAGAGTAATGTCTTCTTAATAACAAATAAGCAATAAGTTTCTTACGACGCTCCATGGCAGACAGACACGTCTATCCACAATCAAAACCCACGAGGAACTGGTTACCCTACCAGATAATAAAACGCTCTTTTTCGCGACGCCACAACGCAAACTGCCGATTTTAGCGTTGCGGTGCCGCAACGCGGTGAAATATGCGCCGCCGCGGCACCGCGCCACTAAAATCAGCGTTGACGTTACTGCCAATTTTAGCGGCGCGACGCCGCAACGCGGTTATGTGTTTCAGCCCGTAAGCACCTCGGCGACGAAAGCGACACATTCCCCGAGAAATGGATTGGGCGATTGGAACCAATTTTATGGCCACCGCGTTCTCCAGATCTAAACCCACAAAAAATTTCTTATTGGAGATGTTTAAAGGACAAAGTTTACGCGAAACCAATACGCTCTAAAGGAGAATAGTGTCAACCAGTATTGACGTTATTTGTTGGTTTGGGGAGATGGTAAAAGTTGTAATTAATGTTTTTGTTTACATAAGTTCCTGACAAAAGTAGCCCTTCGCACTTCTAAATTAACTATTCATGATTTGACACACACAAAAAAACTATTGATAAGAACTTTCCAAATCAGCGCTGGTGCTAAAAATGTTAAAACAAAGGGGAAGATTCTCAAAATTATTCAATTCGGTAATAACTCCACAACCGTGCAACTTTTACTGGAGACTGGTTAGGTGCCACTCGAGTTGACCTAACTCCGGTGTCAATGTGACATGATACATCTGGGACAGTGTGAACAGTTGTGGTTATTTATCTAGTAATATTTTTACGAAGTTCAACTCCCATCCGATAAAAAATTCAGCCAAGTGGCCACTTTTATAAAAGCTTTGAAGGAGTAATAAGAATATGACTACAAATTGACACGATGTGGCGTCCTTCTAATTGTGTCAGGCAGTTGGATACTGCTAAAGGACAATGTTGAAAGTTTTTGAAAACACTTAAACCCAAGTAATGTCAACCATGACACTGACATCATTTCGCCCTTTAATACATTGAGTAGCCCCGAACTAGAACAGTTTAGGACAATAAACGCCAGTTACAGAGAAACTTTAGATAACTTTCTTTAGAATATTTTAGCTACTTGGTTATACGTTATAGTGACTTGAATATGAACACAGCTAATAATATTCTTGAACAAATAATACAGTACGTAACTCAACAAATAGGGAGATTTTAGATCAGAACAAGAATCACCTCATGTTAGTGACACATCCATAAAATCAGGTTTAGACGAAATTTCGGATCGTTAGCTGCTACATATTGCCAAATATGGGATGTCCCAGAAGTAAAGAGACAAATTTATTTCCATAAAATGTAATATCAGGTAAACGATAAAAGTTATAATTTTGGTTGTAAGTTGCAAGAAAATTAATTAAATTATTAGATTGATATCGCTTTTGCGCCCACAACCTCTTCAAAATATTTTTTTCTTAACTTATTCGCGGCCCGTCACCTTACCGCTTTTCACGATTTTGCAGCCACGCCTTTGGCCATACAAAAAGTTTTGTCAAAAAATTGACTTTTGATACAATTTTCTGGTTCTATGTCACATCTATATGACTGAATGGAAATTAATGAATATTTGTATGGAAATATTGCCTTCATGAACATCATTGGGGTTCGCCGGAATATTGGTTCAACAAACGTCAATAAACGCCGAGTACTTTTTCCAGTTAACTTATATAAACTTTTCGTCTGTCTCTTTGCACGTTTCTCTTGGTCCTTTATATGTCTGGAAGTAATTTGGTTCATATCTGTTTTGAAACCTAGATCGTTCCTTTTTCATTCTGGCGACAGACAGCTTTGATACTTTTAATTTATCCGCTGCCACTCTGACGGACGTTAACGGAGTCTTATTAAAAATCGATTTAGCTCGGTTAATGATTCGAGGTAGCGTGATTGTCCTATTTCTTCCCAGAACCTTCTTAAAACTAATCTCAACCGTTTCTTCATAATGTCTTTTTATTCTATATATACTAGTTTGTCTAGCTCTTCCTTGAAGAAAGTGTTTGAATATATCTTTTTTAATATGAGACTCGTAAAATAAAGGCAATTGTGAAAAACCCTATTAGCAAGTGCTTCATATTCCGATGCTTAAATTTGAAAAAACGAATAAGCAATACCGAAATTCCCGCTTGAAATGACAGACAATGAAACCATAGAAGCAATTACAATGAAACCATAGAAGCAATTACAACAAAACTTTACTTTTGTTTTAATAAAATTTTCAGCCAGTAAGACCTTGAAAGCTGTCTCTTTACTTCCGGGACACCCTTTAGCCTGTCTTCCACTTCAGTACTCGGCTATGCTAGACAATATAATTTTTGCAATGCTTCACTACATTTCTGTTAACTCATTTGGCAAAGGGATTACCTCTCGTGAACTTTTGAAACAGTTCCGTCTATTGGAATATAAAGGTGTAAAAATTAAGGGTCGTGATGATCCAGTTAAATTATATTTAAGCTGGCTTTCATTTTGGGTTACAACCTTGGATTATAATACCTGCTTTAGGTTTTACTAAATCTTATTCTAGTAATAATTAGTATAGAATTTGCATGGGACATAAAAGTGACATAATTACAGAACATAAACAGAATAATCAATTATTGCGCACTCGAGAAAATTATGAGATGCAAAATAACAATGAATAAACGTAGACCGTCAAAAAATCTATCCGATTCAATCCATATTAAAACAAATCCTGAAGACAGTATCATATAATTTATACTTAAAAGTACAATATTCATACTTATTCATAAAAGTATTACGAGTACTAAGAATATTTCAACTTATACGCTCGGCTAGCCCGTAAGCACCTCGGCGACGAAAGCGACACATTCCCCGAGAAATGAATTGGGCGATATTTTATGGCCACCGCGTTCTCCAGATCTAAACCCACAAAAATTTTCTTATTGGAGATGTATAAAGGACAAAGTTTACGCGAAACCAATACGCTCTAAAGGAGAATAGTGTCAACCAGTATTGACGTTATTTGTTGGTTTGGGGAGAGGGTAAAAGTTGTAATTAATGTTTTTGTCAGTAACTTATGTAAGTTACTGACAAAAGTAGCCCTTCGCACTTCTAAATTAACTATTCATGATTTGACACACACAAAAAAACTATTGATAAGAACTTTCCAAATCGACGCTGGTGCTAAAAATGTTAAAACAAAGGGGAAGATTCTCAAAATTATTCAATTCGGTAATAACTCCACAACCGTGCAACTTTTACTGGAGACTGGTTAGGTGCCACTCGAGTTGACCTAACTCCGGTGTCAATGTGACAACATGATACATCTGGGACAGTGTGAACAGTTGTGGTTATTTATCCAGTAATATTTTTACGAAATTCAACTCCCATCCGATAAAAAATTCAGCCAAGTGGCCACTTTTATAAACGCTTTGAAGGAATAATAAGAATATGACTGCAAATTGACACGATGTGGCGTCGTTCTAATTGTGTCAGGCAGTTGGATACTGCTAAAGGACAATGTTGAAAGTTTTCGAAAACACTTAAACCCAAGTAATGTCAACCATGACACTGACATCATTTCGCCCTTTAATACATTGAGTAGCCCCGAACTAGAACAGTTTAGGACAATAAACGACAGTTACAGAGAAACTTTAGATAACTTTCTTTAGAATATTTTAGCTACTTGGTTATACGTTATAGTGACTTGAATATGAACACAGCTAATAATATTCTTGAACAAATAATACAGTACGTAACTCAACAAATAGGGAAATTTTAGATCAGAACAAGAATTACCTCATGTTAGTGACACATCCATAAAATCAGGTTTAGACGAAATTTCGGATCGTTAGCTGCTACATATTACCAAATAGCCTGTCTTCCACTTCAGTACTCTGCTATGCTAGACAATATAATTTTTGCAATACTTCACTACAAAAAACCAACGCCCTCACTCATAAAGATAATGAAGCGGCATGGAATTTATGTGCAATAAATACAGTACTGGACATATTAAATCATACACTTACAAAACCGCGTGTAACTTATTAGTATACAACATATCGAAACTTTTTACTTGTGAAGAGATCGTTTAATTTTCAGTCTTTTAAACTTACGAAAAGTAAATAATGAAATCCAAATTCATTTATTTTCAAGCGTTTGTCAATTGGCTTGTACAATATAAATAATAAGTCCAGATTCCTATCGGTTAATTCCAAAATAGAAGCTAGTGTTAATATTATCGTCACAATAATTATACTCGGGAGCTATATTCACTGCGTGATAGAAGTATAAATAATATTTAATTACACCGCAAATTTTACCACTTAAAATATGGCAGGAAAGCAATTTCAGTTGATGTTCTAAATCACATCATTCGCAATAGGCAAAAGGGAGTTTTTTAGAAAAATCGCTAATAAATACGAAGTATCCATTGGAGCAGTACAACACATCTGCAAAAAATTTGAAACAATCGGAATTACAAATTTGTCTGGAAAAGGTCGGAAACACTTTACTACTCCTCGTGACTACATCGTACAACTTGAATTTGCAATATGATAGCCATATGTTTTGTCAGTACGGCAATGTAAACCGGCAAGGTTTCATCACAATTTACAACGACTTGATAGAACTCTTGACATCGCTATCTGTTTTTCCTGATATGATCGATCGGGGGATTATCACACATATGAAACAGTAATAACGGAAGACAATATAAGAGTTTTTTTAGACATAGGAGATTCGAACATGTTTTATATGTGTAACAGAATCGTGGCTAAGGTAGGACGAAGATATTAGCATCTATCATCTAATTTCAAGTTTTTATTTCTTAAAAATCGGAACGCAGCGCACGTCCACGCACCATGGTGCCCTCGCGCTTTAATGCGTACCGCGAAAACCCCCCACCACTCCCCATCTCTTCCTGAACCGAGGTGATGTAAGCGCGCGAATATCGATGAAATTTCCATACTAATTTCTTCGAATTTTCGGTGTTTTCGTAGTACTTGGCAGTTAATTTCTTTAGTTTCGGGTTTTCAATTTCTTTGGTAGTTTTCTTTTGTTAGGGTTTAGTTTTGTTTTGGGTTCTAGTTTGGTGTTTTAATATTTTTTGGTAGTTTTCTTTTGTCGGGGTTTTTAAGGTATTTGTTTTAGTTAGGGGTTTTGAGTTTAAATTGTAGGCGTGTTAAAGTTTGTTTGTGTGGACGTGTTAAAGTTTTATAGTTGTTATATTTGAGATTGTTATTGTTATTTGTTCGTTGTTATTGTTTTGTTTGAAAATGCATCTGTTTGATTTGGCGCGTAATACCAGTTTATGGAATTACGCAGCCACTATTGCGACTGAGGAGTTAGCAATAAAAGCTGCCGAGGAGTGGCTTTTATTACCAAAAAAGGTAAAGTGCCCAATTTGTAAGGAACCTATGGGGAGAAACAGCAAAAGGCTTCTTATAAGTTGGGCTACCGATTTTGGTGCAGGAAATCGGAGCTGCAATCAGACCCTGTCCCCCACAAAAACACGCTGTTCGAGCAGAGCCACGTCAGTGTAATGAAAACGCGCCGCTTAGTCATGCATTGTTTTAGACGGGACAGGGTAGGCCAGGCGACACAAGACTCGGGGGTAACAAAAATGACGGCCATAGCCGCAGCCCACGACAGGGTTTTAATTATGTCCGTGGAGTATCTCTCTACTTGCAAGACATGATTCAATTACCGAAAGATGTTGTGGATGAGTTTAGACGAGGAATGCTTTCCGTAAAGCGAGGAACTGGGCAGTTTAATTCAGTTGGCTTTGGAGCAGTCTCAGAACCGGTCTTCGGCCGTAACTGGAGGCTTGATTGGTGTTTGGATAGTCAACTGGCGTTCCAAGTTTTAATCATATGTTTACAAGATTAAGTTATACAGCTCGAGATGGCTTGTTCCGTGAAGCTTGATCGCATCAAACAAAGAATACAAGTCAAACATTTATTCAGGATATTTTAATGTCATTGGAATTACGTGCCTCAAGCAAAATGGTGGCGGACAGAAGTCGCAGAATTGTTAGATAGCATACTTGGGAATTTAAAATATCCTAAAAGAGTCGTACACTTCTTTAAAATTAACGCAAAAGCTCTGTTTCCTATACGTATGGAGCAAGAAGGATACAAGATTATGCTACATGGAAGTAGCAAATTATTAGATATATATTTATTATCTTTTCAGTTTGAAAAGTTCGTCCAATGCCGAAGAGTTATTCCCTTAAGCCTCATCGGAGGATTAGATGCCGTCACTGCCACCGCCGCCTTCGAAGGCTGGCATGAACGTAAAATACGAGTAGAAATAATCAAAGCCCTCGACATCGGGGAGCTCGAGCAAGCTGGTTAGTATTCTCTCCGCAACCTAACTCTAGTGAAGCCGCAAACCACTGATACTTAACTATTCGGCGCCGATAGCGACGAAGGAATGAATGGCGGTGCAACCAGCAGGCGAGGGTTAGTTATTATCCTTCATCCCACGAAGACTGGCGAATAGTTTTGCGCGTCAGACTTATCTCGATAAAAAGGGTCGCACTGTGTTAAGAATACAGTTAACAAATGCAATGATAGAAGTTCCACCGGGGGAATTTACACAAGAACTGCACATAAAAAACCGGAGCCAGTACTTACCGTTTTCAGACCAGTGGAATAATTGGTCCGTACTTCTTTAAAAATGATGCTGGCCAGAACGTTTCCATCAATGGTGACCGCTATAGGGCCACCATTACTGACTTTTTCGTTCAACAATTGAACAATCATGATCTGCAGGAGCTGTGGTTTCAACAAGACGGGGCAACATGCCACACAGCTCGTGCCACAATTAATTTATTGAAGGAAACGTTTGGTGATCGCATAGTTTCACGTTTCGGACCCGTGAATTGGCCTCCAAGATCGTGCGATTTAACGCCGCTTGACTATTTTCTGTGGGGATATGTGATATCGCTAGTCTACGCCGATAAGCCCAAAACCATTGACCACTTGGAGGACAACATTCGTCTTGCCGATATACGGCCACAAATATTGGAAAAAGTTATCGAAATTTGGACCTCCAGATTAGACTACGTTCGAGCTATAAAAAAAAACCGTGGCGGTCATATGCCAGAAGTCATATTTAAATTATAATGCCAGAAGATCGTCTATCGAATAAAGTTAATTTCATGTCAATTTAAACAGAATATTTTTTTTTTATTCCATTTCAAAGTTCTACACTCGCGATAAAAAAATCGACTCGAGCAACATTTTTTTAACTTTTGGTCGTTTTTCCGGAAAGCGGGAAATATTTTAGTAAAACTTTAAATGAAATTTTATTACGAATTTATTCAGCTACAAAAACCAATAAAAGACAACGATTTCGCTTGCGTAGTTTTTAAGTTATTGCAGTTTTTGTACAAAATGGCATTTTGCATGGTTATGATATGCACGAGTTGTGCCCCCTTGAGACCAATAAAAACCGGTGTAACCGGTTATTTTTTATCAGTCGCTTATCAGAAGTTGACCAGTATACATCTCCTCGCAATCTT
Organism: Cydia pomonella; assembly: GCF_033807575.1. Lineage (NCBI taxonomy): Eukaryota > Metazoa > Arthropoda > Insecta > Lepidoptera > Tortricidae > Cydia > Cydia pomonella. Next base: position 19,939,627 of record NC_084716.1, on the reverse strand, counting down.
TCACCGAAATCACCTTGGAAAAATGGATACCACCGAAGCTGAACGGCATATCAAAAACTGGAGCCAGTACTTACCGATTATAGAAGATTGGAGAATGAGTTACGCTTTTAAATGTTGAGTATGTGCTATTTTTCTTTAGGGAGAGTTCGTTGGAACTATGATAATATGACAAATACTGCTAAGGAATGGAGTAGTCAGGAGGGAACTAGAGCTTATAAGGCAATTTTACCCTAATTTATATGAATAAGTTAATGAAGTCATTCTGCTTAAAGCAGATCGATCCGTGAAGCGCCTGGAAGAGCTTATGGTCCATTAAAGAGCTAATGAAGAGCGACCTTCCTTTGTGTCTGGACCGCAAACTTTTTTATACTGGGTTCGATGACCGCACGAGGCGCTTTTTTGCGGAGACGACCCGTGGGGTGAGTACGCGCGGTTTTATGACCGGGGTCCATATGTAATAGCGTGTAAAACCGAAGATTTTGTGCTATCTCAGAAAAAAAAGAATGTAAATATATACCCTAAATTTTATAACGCAGAATTCCATTTTCAAATTCATTTGATTTTAATACAACGTTTTGCAGAATTGCACTTCATTACTTTGCACTTTTTACAGGACAACGCGGCACTTCCGAGAGAGACGACCGCTTTATTGTGTCGACGCCTTTGCGGGACCGTTTATCCAACGCTGCCCAGCTGCAGCAGCAGTCACGAGGAGTTCGGAGAACGGTGGTAAGCGTCTCTACAGTAAGGAGAAGGTTGCGGGAGAAGAAGATCATGCCCCATAGAGCGGCTACGGGTCCCAAATAGACGGCAGAGCATCGTCGAATCGGACGTGAGTTTGCTCGCGAACAAAAGGATTGGACGGTCGACCAATGGAAGACTGTCCTCTTCTCCGATGAGGCCAGGGTATCTTTTCTGCAACTATAGACGCAGAAGAGTGTACAGGAGGCAATTAGAACGTTATTCACAGGCCTGTCTTGAAGAAATCGTCGGATACGGAGGAGGATCCTGCATGTTCTGGGGTGGCATTTCCTTCCCCGGCAAAACCGAGCTCGTTTGTGTTGGTCGAGGCCAGGGATCCATGACTGCTCATCGGTACATCACAGATATCCTGGAGGACCATGTGGTTCCATACGCCATATTTGTCGGTCCTGGATTCACATTCATGCAGGATAAAGCCGGCTCCCACACAGCGTTGATTGTTCGGGACTAACTTGATCAGGTTGGGATCACCGCTATGCAGTGGCCAGCAAGGAGTCCGGACCTGAATCCCATAGAATACCTTTGGGATCAGCTAAAACGGAAGGTGCGGTCACGTGATCCTGTACCTGCGACCCTGGAACAGCTTCCAGATGCCGTCATTGTCCTCAATGACGTTCTATGGGATTTAGGTCCTCCTGTGGGATGCTATTCCTCAAGAGCACATCGTGACTCTCGTGAGGTCCATGAAGGTTCGCATGGAGGCAGTAATTAAGGCTAAAGGAGGCAACACTAGGTTTTAAAGTTAAGTATTAGGTAGGCATTTGCATTCCAATATTTGTTGATTTTATTGTGTTTTAGTTTGTTGATTTTTTGCATAAATATACGATTTTTATTTATTTTTAATAATATATGCATTGTTTGTAAATGAAGTGTTAAATTCTCTTTAAAATGAACCCACACACTCATACTTTACTGTTGAGGCTCCTACCAACGAAGGGGAAGCGGGGACTGCATACCAATAAACCAGTTGGCCCAGCTGCCGCGCCCCTCGCCGCCTCTAGACGCCTAGCGAGCTCACTTGGCTCTGAGATACGCGCTCATGTGCACGTCACACGCATTTCCAAACATTTTTCTATTAAGCTTAAGTACCTTTGTGGAACTCGAATTAGAAGTTTTTAAAAGTATCTAAGATTTTTATTTTTTAACACTCAAGACTCCAAGCTTGAACATTTACCTTCAACAACATAAGGTTTATAACGACTTGAAACAAAAATCCGTGGGTGTGCGATTTCCGTGACGCCGAGTGTATGTTTTTAACTCTCATGTTAAGTTTTGTGATTTCAGTTACTAATTGTTATTCTTCCGCTCGGTGAAGTAGTTCCGTTATTATGGCGGTGGTCATCATCAATTCTCTTCGCGGTGTATGAGCAGTCGTGCTCTTTTGCAACCTTTTATGTCATAAAATTTATGACGTCCCGTTGTACGTCACAACGACGGTGCGAGCTGTGGCGGGCGCTGAAGAGTACCTACGTCAGCGCGTTCAGGGCGCCTGTTGGGTACCCGGTGTTGTGCCCTGAGAAATCTCCATAAATAATTGATTGGTCGCTAATAATATACAGGATTTTCCACGATTGAGGGAGTGATTTTGATATCACTGGGAACATACCAGTTAAAACTGGCAAAATCTTATTGCAGCGTGCACCTAAAATGGTATAGAGAAGCTGCTTTAGAGGACATTAATGAATATGAAATTCGTGAAGATACGTGGCTTTTGCGTGCACGCATACAGTCCCCACATGAGAGAGCAAAACAATAAATTGTAAATTGTAGTATTCAAAATTTAGAAACTCGTATGGCAGCACCAAGTCAGCAACTCTCTCAAGGGCGTCAATATGGTGAAATGGAGACAAATCAAGGTCCACGTTATATTAATTGGTCTGAAAATCACGAATTACTCCGAACATGTAAATTTCTAAACCGAGCTAATGTCCTGATCGCTTTGGATGATTGCATGGAGGAGAGATTTACTACCACTGCTGGTCGTGCATCTATTAAACAAAATTTTCCTGGTAAGAGACCTTTTAGAGTGTCTGCTGAGGCGAGATTCCCCGATTTTGGAGTATATGTTGATTGGTCCAATCCCGTTATGACTAATTACGTGACTCGCACAATTAACGTGCTTGATTTTGGTGAGAGAACTCAGGATCAAGAGGCTGCGACAGTTCAAAACCAGCCAACGGACATTGCCAGTATAGTACTAAATATTGTGTGTTTCTTATTTGTCACTTGTAACGGACATTGCAGACATCCGCTAGAATTAGGGGGTTCTCAAAAACGTCACTTATAAAGGACAGTACCAACTTTTAGAGACTAATAATTATGGTGTGTTGCTAACATCCGTTGCATTTTTACAGTAATATGGCGGGGCAACGTTTGAGGTCAAAGAAGATCCTCTTCTCCTATCCTAGAAGTGTGTCACCTGGACTCTTTGACCTGCTAGACGTGCTCAGCGACGATGATGAAACAGGGCAAGATACAAGAACATCTGTCAGATCTGAAGACCAGAATAGACCACAAATTCTAGCCCCTGATTCTCCGCTTGACCAGGACGTTCCATCTTTACCAGCATTTACAGTACCAGAAACACCATTAATGACTTCTGTGGATAGCCCATTAACACCAGGTATGAGTAGATCTCCGTTCATAGCCCCCGTGTCGCCAGCAGCAGCACCAAATTCCGTGGGTCGTTTGAGATCAGGTGTAAGGACACGACGTAGACCAGCAGCTACTACTACGGGGTCGTCGCCAATGCTTCCTCCACCCACAGTACCCAATAAGTACAAGGAAGCGTAAGATGAAACAATTAGATTTCTGTTTTAAAAAAACTAAATATACAGGCACGGTTGAAGTTGATGCTGATCCCCAGTTCGCAGAGCAATTTGAAGTAAAGTCACCACGCCAATATTTTGAATCATTTTTCACTGAGGATCTCATAAATTTTATAGTGGATATGACGAATCTTTACTCAGTCCAAGAAAGCGGTAAATCTATCTGTGTAACAAAAAAAGAAATTGAAAGTTTCCTGGGTATTGAAATTATTATGGGAATCGTTGATATGCCGGCAGTCGAAGATTATTGGAGTAATGATCTAAGATTCGAACCTATAGCATCTGTCATGTCTCTCAAGCGTTATAGATGTATCAAGCGTTATCTACACTTTTGTGATAACACAAATGTTGACAAAACTGAAAATTATCACAAAGTTTCAGCCGTGATCGAACATGTGCGTCAACGATGCCTGCAAATAGAAGAAGAGAGATCATTTGCTATAGACGAAATGATTATTCCTTATAAAGGAAAAAAGGCAGGCAATAGAAAACAGTATAACCCCAAGAAGCCTCACAAGTGGGGGTTTAAATTTCTGGTCCGAGCTGGCAAAACCGGTATGGTCTATGACTTCTTTCCATATGATGGCGCAAACACATTTCGGAATGCTCGGTTTACAGAGTGGGAAGAAGATTACCTTGGTGTTGGGGGTAAAACAGTTGTCCACTTGTGCAAAACCATATCACACCCAGTTTTGTGTACTGTTTATTTTGACAATTGGTTCACTTCTCTGGAATTGATTTACTACTTACGCAACGAAATGGGAATATTATCGTTGGGCACAATAAGAAAAGATCGACTGCAAAATTGTCGTACGACCAGCGACAAAGACATGAAAAAAAAAGGACGAGGATCATACGAAGTACTGTGTGACAATGCAAAAAGATTGGCTGTCACAAAATGGGTTGACAATCAATGCATAAACATAGCCAGTTCGTTTTGTGCTCAAGATCCAGTAACGACAATAGAGAGGTATGACAAGAAGGAGAAAAAAAAAGTTGCCGTGTCCTGTCCAAATGCCATTAAAGTTTATAATGCGCACATGGGAGGAGTTGATATAGCAGACATGTTAACCGCATTATACAGGATCCACATGAAAACGAGGCGATGGTACTTGTCGATATTTTCTCAAACGTTGGATATTTCGTTAAATAACAGCTGGTTGTTGCATCGACGAGACTGCCAGCAACTTGGTGAGAGTAACTTGTCTCTGAAAAAGTTTCGGGTACAAGTTGCTCTGGCACTGATAAAAACTGACGGAAAGTCACAGATCGAACGAGCGCCACTTGCTCCTGGAATTGCTACAATTTCTAGGCCTTTCAAACCACGTCCAGTCAATGAGGCACGTCTTGATTGTTACGATCACTTTGCTGTGTTTACATCCCAAGGCAGATGTCGTCTGTGCAAAATCGGAAAAACTACAGTCATGTGCTCTAAGTGCGATATCCGGCTGTGTTTTAGACCTAAAAAGAATTGCTTTCTGTGTTATCATAAGGAAAAATAGTTTATAGTTTTGTTAAGACTTTAACCAAAGAAACTCTTGTTATGTTCATTTACGGAGGCCGTCATATTTTATGTTCACTTGATGTTATTGAATACCTAATGATAATATACCTATTGTAATTTGATCTCAGTAGTAGTGTCAAGTTAATTTTATTTTAAAACGTTTTGTTTGTAGAGGATTATTTAAGTTTTTGTTTTTTTTTTCCAATGCCGACAGTGTGCAGTTATTGTTGGCAATGTCCGTCTCATGTGACGTATTTAAGTTAGATATGACGTAAGGTGAAGTTGGCACTGTCATTTCTAAGTGACGTTTTAAAAAAAACATTAAAATCTTATTTCCATTTTTTTTTCGTTTTTATTTCCTCTAATCTACCTCAACTGAACCTAAAACTGAAAATTTCGTTAAAAAAAACCTGTGCGATCATAGAGTGAACATTTAAGGGTTAAAGACCTCTATTACTGCTACACGAATGGTTTTAAAATGATTCAACTTCAGAGAATAACAATAAATAAAAGTAAGGGCACAATTGACGGAAAAAGCAATCTCAGGAAGAGCGTTATAAGCGGACTTTCGCAGGCGGCCGTTTTATGTAAGTCGGTCAAGGTAATTTACTTTTTCATACTCAAGTAAAATGAGTTATCACCCTAACTATACTATCCGCAAAACTATCTGGCCGGTCAGGTCAAAATGCCATCTCTTTCACTCTTGGTTGGTCTTAAGAAGGGTAAAGGAGATAGCATTATGATCTCAGTGGCCAGTTAGTTTTGCGGCAAGTATAAGCACTACCCGCCCTGGGTGCCCACGCGTCATGAACTCAATCAGTATTTATTAGATTTACTTGATTCTTTAGTTGTAATTTATTTTTAATTAAGGTCAGGTGCGGTAAGAAAAACATGAAACATAAGTATTTTACTCGGGGCAAAAGAAACAATAATAAAAATGCCTATAATGGTTTCTCTTGGCCCAGTGTTCCTACTTCCTCTTGCCCAGGTGACCGTATTATTATTTTTTTTCGTAAGATGTTGAAGCCGCATATATATTTATCTGTATTTTTATCCCAATATTTTCCTTAAGATTTATGAAGCTTAAAAGCTTATTATTATTTCTTGACAAGACACAAGGAAAGCAATGTTGATATACCAAAACCATTTAGACCAATGACAGAACGAAATATTCTCCTTTTTCACTTCCATGTCATATTGCTAGCGACATTAAACGAGAATTTTAGTAAAAAAATATTAACATGATTTAATTTATTTTGACACAAATGAACGAAGGAAAGAAAGCAATGTTGATATACCAAAACCAATTAGACCAATGACAGAACGAAAAATTACCCTTTTTTAACTACCATGACATAATATTGCTAGTGACATTAAACGACAATTTTAGTAAAAAAATATTAACATGATTTAATTTATTTTGACAGAAACGCCAAGATTGACTGAATATGTAATTTGATTATTTACATCATTGGACGAACGACAACCAATTTAAACAATAACAAGAGAAAATCATACACTTATTCAGAGAAATGTGCTTTACAACACCGTTTTCACATGATCTTTCTTAACAAAAGAGAATATTATTAGGTACAATCAGCTACAGAGAAAAGAGGGACCATTTTTGCATACAAATTAGTATGCAGAGAGGTACTTATCTCCTCACCTGGCCGTCAATCAACTCAATTTATTTATTTCACAAATAACTACGAAATAAATCACTCGATGCAATGATTTCAACGCAAACTACCCCTAACTCTGGGGGCCTACCTAAACTCGCAAATTGCGGGGATCTTTCTCTTTTACTCTCTCTAAAACGTAATTAGAGTGACAGAGAAAAATGCCCGCAATTGACGAACTTCCATTTTCGCGGTTATAGCCCTGAAGTAAGATTCCATAAACATAAGAAACAAACACCTTATTAAGGCTATGAAGCAAGTTTCTGACTATAGATAGACTTTTTCACAAGACTTTTTTAAATATTTTCAACTGAAATAATTGACCAAAAAAAAAGAATTTTCAATTTGTATTTTCACAAGACTCCGTAGTGATAGAAAACCCGAAAAGCTAATTTTACCACAGACAAAAAAGGAGAAAAAGATAATTTGACCCAAAAACAACCATAAACATTATAAAGATGAAACTTAAAAGACGTAGTCAACCAGATGTGAAAAACGGCAGATATATGAAATATATGTGATTATCATTCAAAAACATATGTATACGTAAATTGTTCAACCTAAAAATGGCCCTGCTACACACAAGTTTAAGGATGTGTGTATTTTTGTATATCATAATATACAAGATATAGACATAGATTTCTACAGACATTTCATCTTGATTATTTGGAATTCAAGCTAATTTGTGTAAAGGATTAAAAAATAGGTCTGGAATAATAGTCACTTTTAGTACCGCCTAAATTGTTTCTTAAATCTCTCATAATGGTAATCATCAGTCGCTCTTTCACCTTTGGCTTTCTTAACAATTTTATCTACACTTTCATCTATAGCACTTGTAGCAGTCTTTGGAGCCTCTGGCTTCTCAACTTTCCGTTTCTTTGAATCACTATCTATATTAAACCTATTGTGCTGTACAAAATTTACAGCCATATTTGTGGGGACAAATTGTGAAGGGCCATCTTTTTTATTCCGTCTTTCCCATAATAGTTTCATTTTAGCTTCTTCTGTGGCCTCAATATTTTTAATTTTTGCATCAATGCCCAAGTCGACCTCAGGGATGCCGCTGAGCATTTGATTTGAGAGCATTTCTTCAGATCTGTGTGTGGAGGAGACACGGAGGTGCTCGGGCAGGGATAATAAAGCAGCTTCTTCTGGTGATAAATATTTGAGTGAGTCATTGTGTTCTGAATCTTTGTTGTCATTGTTGCGTCCCTCTGCAACAAAAAATTGTATGTTAGTAATCAAATTAATATAAAACAAAGCTTAGTAGTGTTACTAAAAACTGCACAGACCCTCTGAACTAATTATAGATGGAGCACATAAGACAAATAAGGTCACCACATATAAGCAATTGAAAATTAATTTTCATGAACAATGTTTGCCATATTTCTCACCTGATACACAGGGAATCCTAGATCAGGCACATGTAAACCATACATTTTTTCAAGTCTGTTTTATATTCATGTAACCATGGAATATGTGTTTTTAAATGAATTATGTCATTTTTATGTTTCAGAACTAGATCACAAACTCTCACTTATGCACAAACACCTGTACACAAGGAGGTCCAAATGCGCAAATGGCATTAGATTGGGCATATCCTCAGAAAGCCTGACATCCACCAATCCAGAGTGGCCCTGGCTTGGAAGATGCCCGGAAAACGGAAACATGCTCACCCTAAATCTACTTGGAGCAAGAGTTGGGTGTATTGGAGATGGGGTGGAACGAGGTTACCTAAGCTGCCCAAGACTGAAGTCAGGGGAAGAAAACGGTTCGAGCCCTACACCCCAGCAGGTGGTAACAGGACGAAAAAAACCAGGCAAGTGCGAGTCGGACTAACGTACGAAGGGTTTCGTACCATTATTTATAAAAACAGCAAAAAAATTATGTTTCTTGTATGGGAGCCCCCCTTAAATATTTATTTTATTCTGTTTTTAGTATTTCTTGTTATAGCAGCAACAGAAATAAATCATCTGTGAAAATTTCAACTGTCTAGCTATCACAGTTCATGAGATACAGCCTGGCGACAGACGGACGGACGGACAGCGAAGTCTCAGTAATAGGGTTCCGTTCGACCCTTTGGGTACGGAACCCTAAAAAAGATGTTTGTTTAATTAAGCACTGCCGTACAAATATAGTATGGGAGGGTGACCAGGGATACCACACTTCAGGCCTAACATGGTTAAATACACTTACAATTTTAATGTTGACAGCTGCAACTGTTGCACAGAAGTTTTATGGTTCAAATCATACACGATAAACGAGAAATTGTTAAAAATCAATAACATGTTACCTTTTCGTTTTGCTAGCTGCTCGTCTATATATTTCATCATTTCCTCATCTTCATCTCGTTTGTTGGTTTCGGCAGAAAACTGCGTCCCTATTCCAGTGTCGTACGCATCGTCCACCTGCTTAACCTTTCCACTTTTCAGCGCTTGCATATTCACCATGCCCCCCGCTTTCACCTTAAACGGATCTTTGCATGTCACTTCTTGTTCTATGGTAACTTTCTGACCCGTAGCAAGCGCTATGACGCTCACCCCGTTGGGACGCTCTCGAAGCTTCTGTAGCTCCTTCGCCTCTTCTAACTTTGCCAAAATCTGCTCTTCATCGTCGGACTCTTCGTCTTTAATACGCTGTCGAAGGTTTCGCTTCTTAATCGGTTTAAATTTTACCTCGGGAGCCTCGCTTGTTGACTCCATTATGCCAGCCTCGTGTTGATTTACATCGAAATTATATTGACGTATAATGGCGTTTGTTGCTGTTATCCACTAAAGCCAAATATAACGTAAACAAAACCTTTGCTTCGATCTGATCGATTGAAGATGCTGGCTGGGCTGGGGCTGGGGCTGCTGAGATGCACCCATGCGCCTCAAAGAGCATATAATCACTACGTATGCGCCTGTCCGGGACTGTCCGGGAGGGAAGAGCAGGGCGGTGCGGGGTGAGGTGGAAAAATTGAATGACGAATGAAATGAATGAATGAAAAAAAAAAACCTGCTGTAATGGCCAACCACAACCACACCGAACCACACAGTACCACATTACGGGCATACATAATGGGTATACATAATTGACTTTTATTAACAAAGTGAGATGCGAGTAAATTAGAAATATAATGAAAGTAAGTTATAAAGTTAGACGCTGATAAATCGAAGTGATATCGTGATCGAAATCGAAGACAAAATCTATAGAGCCCTTAATTGATGTCCAACAGACTAAGAATACCTTTATCGCTGGTATGTTCGTGTAGAAAAGTTCTATTTTCTTTTTTTTTCAAATCTTGACAGTACGCATGACATATTTGACTTTGACATTGATTTGACAGACAGGTGAGACAGGAGATAAGAAATCTAATAAAAAAACTGATAAGGAAACAAACTTTGACCTTCGTAATGTATTTACTTCAATATAAGTTGTTGTCTAATGGAGAAAGACTATAACACTGGGCTACTTCGTAAGAATTAGTCGTTCCTTTGAAACATACAAAATGGCACACGTTATTATTCTTCAATCGCCTCCACCAAAGTTAGAAGATGTACAAAAGAAAGTGTTTAGCGCCGGAGCCTTAGAGTTTCTAGCTAATTTACACAAGGAGTTTGATGAAGAAATCAACCAGTTGTATGAGAACCGACAAAAAAGGGCGGTGGAGTTACAGTCATCTCCAAAACTGGACTTTAGGAAATCACCAGAGAGGTTGGACCGATCGTGGACTATTGCTCCGTTGCCGTTGAGACTTCAGTAAGTAAAACTTAAGTAACTAACTAACTAGTATTAACACATTCACTGCCGGGAACCCACCTGGTGGGCGCTCGTTAACTTTGTTCAGATGCCGGACAACCCGCTGGGCGGTTTGTTTTGTACGCAGCTATAGACCACCGGTTTCTGGGGTAGTGCGCCGTTTTTTGTCTGGCAGTGAATGTGTTAATTATCCAGTAATCATAGTAAGTAAGTAAGTAAATATTCTTTATTGTGCACCATACATTTAAAAATAGACAGGAAATGAAAAAACACGTAAAAGTTAGGTAACAACAGGCGGTCTTATCGCTAAGAAGCATCATATTATCATATCATATTATGTATTATGGTAATTATTACTTATGTTAGGATATGTTACAATTTTTTAGTGGTGTATTTTATGTAGTACAGTCAAAACATTTAGTATGTGACCCAAATGGGCCACAAATTAAATCTTTTGACTGTACATAGCATCTGTAGAATAGTCATTAGACTTGCAGTATCCTATTCAAACCCTGTAAATAAAAATAATATAACAATATGTCTGCAATTTCATATGATGTATTGTTATTTTAATTTAATTTTATTTTATAATATTTTGTATTTTTGTATGACTGAGATGTACATTTATCAATAAATCACCTGAAATCTGAGTATTGTGGGATGAACATGAATAGTTGTGATAATTTAAACAACAATATTATCTTTCTAGAAATCGTCATTTAGATCTTGGTGATGTGTCTCCCACTAACACAGCACATTTTGTGTCTGCACTCAAAACCGATGTCCAAGGCATCCAAGTAGACTTTGATGACGGACACTGCCCAACATGGCGTAATCAGCTCATAGGCTACCAAAACATCTACTTGGCAGTGAACGGGAAGCTGCAGGGAGCTCCGATGAGCATCAGTATGTGCCCTGTGCTTATGCTGAGGCCGAGGGCTTGGAATATCATTGAGCATAATATTCTGGTAAGCATTGCATGAGTAATAAAAACTGCAGATATTATAAAAGCCAAATTCATAGCCATATTTGTGTAACATTTGCATCTCTGAATCTTTTATATATAATAAGTGTGGTGTTTAAAGGGACAATAGTCAAGTATGTGACAATGCTGATATCATCATCATCATATGATTTATTTAACTTTTATTGCACAATACAAGAAAGTACAAAAGGCAAGCTTAATGGCCTTAACAACCATTGCATCGAGCCATCATTCCATCTAAAAAAAAAAAAAATTACAGGACGTTATTACAAAAATTGACTAAGTCCCACAGTAAGCTCAATAAGGCTTGTGTTGAGGGTACTTAGACAACGATATATATAATATATAAATATTTATAAATACTTAAATACATAGACAACACCCCTGACTCAGTAACAAATATCCATGCTCATCACACGAATAAATGCCCTTACCAGGATTTGAACCCGGGACCATCAGCTTCGTAGGCAGGGTCACTACCCACTAGGCCAAACCGGTCGTCAAAACATTGCCCCGATATTCCGCCACAGCTCACTTGCACAGCCTGTAAGAAAGTTAAATATAAGCATACATTGATTGCGTAAGATGCTTAAAATCTAAGACAATTTAGTGTTTCGAATTTGACAGGTAAGCGAGATGGCGCCGTGCAGCTTCTTGCAGTAACTCTGATTGTCAAAATTTGACATTTGATAATTCAGTGACCGCAAAGCATATGGCGCAGTACAGTGCCATCTGTTTTGGATGTCAAACTAAGGGGCACATTTTTTTCTTAGATTTTACTTCTCTATTCTATTACAATCAATTTTCTTTGATATAATTAAATAATACATATTATTTTCAGATTGATGGCAAAGAAGCAATAGGACCACTTGTGGACTTTGCAATCCTTATGTACCACAATGCAAAAAAGCTTCACGAAGCTAACAGCGGACCTTACTTCTATCTATCAAAACTAGAGGGCGCAGGTGAAGCCAAACTATGGAATAGCATATTTGTTTGGGCTCAGAAACAGCTAGACATTCCTCAGGGAACTATCAAAGCCTGTGTTTTAATTGAGAATATTGTTTCCACATTTGAAATGGAAGAAATTCTTTATGCTCTACGAGAACATTCTTTGGGACTAAATTGTGGTATCTGGGACTATTGTGCATCTATTATTAATAAATTTGGTTAGTATTTTTACTTAAGTAAGATTAATATATTGCCCTATCTAACGTTAACCTGCAATTTTGACTGAAGATTATTGATCTTTCTTTAAGGTGATCTTTGGTTCCTATAGTTTGCCTATCAGATTACCTATACACAGTTTGGCGTTCTATCACCACAAAATTGCGGCAATTTCAAAAATAGCCATACTTGTTTTTTCGGTGTGGGAACGCATCGCCCCCTGGCCTGAGGTGGGGTGGTTTTGGGGGGTATATCGGTATGTGGGACTCACACCTCTCGGCTCCCATTGAGAAAGAGGGGGAGGAGCCTTCCCACTAAACCCACACATGCGTTTCCCACAATATGCCGTTTCGGGAGGGAGGCGTCATGGGATCGCGAACATTGTGAACGGCTAAGGAGTGGAATTCACTTCCTGCAAATCTATTCCCAGTCCACTATAACTTGGACCATTTTAAATCGAGAGTGAATAGACATCTTTTAGGTAAGCATGTTCCATCCTAGACTGCATCGGCACTTACCATCAGGTGAGATTGTGGTCAAATGCTTACCTTTTCGTAATAAAAAAAATATAATAAAATTGTACCACGACGCCCTTGGCTATTATTAAATTACTATAAAAGGAACAAAAAATCACTCACCATTTATGAATAAGCATTATCCACCTAACCCTCAGGGTCTTAGCTATAATATCTATTCAGTTAGATGAAATTTGAGATGTGGTATTGGCGCAAGATGTTGGGGATTTCTTGGACGGTGCGCCGGACTAATGCTTCAATCCTGACGGAATTAAAAATCCAGTGCCGGTTGTCATCCATTTGTCTCCAGCTGATCCTTAGTTACTTTGGACACGTAGCCGGGTGCCGGACAACTTCGAAAAGCGCGTTATATATGGCATGGTGGATGGAGGAGGAGGTAGTGGACATCCACCAACCCGCTGGGTGGACATAAAGAAGGCCTGCCAGGGATCTACACAGGCGCCTATTATTAGGAAGGCGGAAAATCGTGCAGAATGGAGCGCCTTGGTGCACAAAATAACGATCTCATGTGGTCGCGACCCTCAGTCATGAGGAAACGAGGAAGAAGAATAACAGATGAAATTTAAACCATATTCGGCATATTCAATTGGAATAGAGTTGAATTTTTAGTTTTGTTCAATTATCAAACAAAACGAATTCAACTTTATTCCCCTGACTATATGTTTAACTTGCAGTAGCGGGCTCATATTGGGTTGCATAAAAGTTTAAGTCATATTATCTATGATACGCATAACAACTTATGTCATAATCATCATTGCGCATACAAATGAAAAGTCATATTATATTGTGTCATACATTTTTAGCCATAATATTTGATGACATACATAGCAGTTATCATATAATGTTTGTGCATACCTAACGAACCTAACCTAATATTTGATACGAATTAAATTTATGACTATAAAAATTATGACATAACTCATTTATGACAAAAACCCAGTTATGCTCAGGAATAATTCTGACTAAAGATTTTTATGTCTTACAATTTTATGCATAGTGTTATTATATGTGACACTTAAAAATATGACAAAAGTTGTTATGCGACCAGAGGGAGTCCCTGCATAAGCAAATCATGGATTTTTCGCCTACTAATGTTATTTTAACTTCAGGCAGCCGGCAAGAATTCCTGCTCCCCGACCGTAACAAATACGTGAACATGTCCCGGCACTTCCTGAGCTGCTACCTGCGCCTGGTCGTGGGCACGTGCCACGCGCGGGGGGCGCCCGCCACGGGCGGCATGGCCGCCTCTATGCTCAAACCTGGCGCCACAGCCCAGGACAGAGAGTGAGTGTTTATTATACAGTAACAAATACGTGAACATGTCCCGGCACTTCCTGAGCTGCTACCTGCGCCTGGTCGTGGGCACGTGCCACGCGCGGGGGGCGCCCGCCACGGGCGGCATGGCCGCCTCTATGCTCAAACCTGGCGCCACAGCCCAGGACAGAGAGTGAGTGTTTATTATACAGTAACAAATACGTGAACATGTCCCGGCACTTCCTGAGCTGCTACCTGCGCCTGGTCGTGGGCACGTGCCACGCGCGGGGGGCGCCCGCCACGGGCGGCATGGCCGCCTCTATGCTCAAACCTGGCGCCACAGCCCAGGACAGAGAGTGAGTGTTTATTATACAGTAACAAATACGTGAACATGTCCCGGCACTTCCTGAGCTGCTACCTGCGTGTGGTTGTGGGCACGTGCCATGCGCGGGTGCGCCCGCCACAGACAGAGAGTGAGAGTGAGTTATTTTCTTCTTAATTACTCATTTGTCCTCTTACTTAGGAGCCTGGAGTCCGCTTGGCTACCTTATGGCTCAGTTTCATTGGTCGATAGGCCCCGCATGCGGGGTGCGGGAGATTTTAATAAAGCATGCCAGAGAGCCCGCATTCGGGGAACTGTTTTCATTGGTTGATAGGGCCCGTATGCGGAGTGCGAGAGATTTCAATAAAGCATGCCAAAGAGCCCGCATTCAGGGAACTGTTTTCATTGGATGATACGGCCCGTATGCGGAGTGCGGGAGATTTCCAAAACGCATGCCATTATGAGTTTCACTAATCGTTATACCACCTTACCGCCTGCGGGAAGTCACCCGCATGCTATATATCGACTGACCTATCGACTTATGAGTTTCACTAGTCGTTATACCGCCTACGGGGAGTATCGACCGAGTTATCGACCGATGAAACTAAGCCATTATACCAATATTTAGCACAGTTAGATTCTCATTTTGAAATAAATAAATATTATAGGACATTATTAAACAAATTGACTAACTACCACAGTAAGCTCAATAAGGCTTGTGTTGTGGGTACTAAGACAACGATATAATCATAGAAAATAAATATTTATAAATACTTAAATACATAAAAACACACATGACTTAGGTACAAATATCCGTGTTCATCACACGAACAAATGCCCTTACCCGGATTTGAACCCGGGACCATTAGCTTCATTGGCAGGGTCACTATCTGTAAGGCCAGACAGGCCGCGTCACATAAAAATAAGGATTATGCTTATCGATTATTTTTATTTCAAAGGTCGATTTTAACGTAAGAAAATAATCTATTTAGGCGCCGAGAAAAAAGATGCCAAGCCTACGTGCCCCGAATTTCTTAGTTTTGTTGTATCAATTTTGCTCTTAAATATGCCTAATCAAAAATGTTTTTATTCGTTTAGATCCAAGGAGATAATAAATAAGATTCTGGATTCAAAGCTTAAAGAAATCGAGGCAGGAGTCGATGGCTTTATGGTGTATGACTCGAGAGTTGTGCCCTTCGTTAATGAGGTAATAAGTTTAACTACTTTTATATTTTTAGTAATAATAATGTTCGTAAATTGACCCAGTAATAGACGAAATATATACGACGTAAAATACAATTTTATGAAGTAAAAGATATTTTTTTAAGTTAAAAAAAGTTTTTTTTTTCTGTAGGGAAGGTCGTACAGTCAGCATCAAAAGTAGCGGATCAAATAACGTTTCAGAAGTATCTACTATTCTGTAACAGCTTAACAAAAAGTGATGTCTTTAATATAGAACAACTAAGACTGTAAAAGATATACTTTTGAGCACGAATTTTAGAAATTTATCTATATTTGGAAAAGTTATCCGGAATATCAGATATTTTTGGCGCGTTGTTTCATCCGCTACTTTTGATGCTGACTGTACAAGTGAAAAAAAATTTCGCGTCCAAATTTTTTTTTGCTTTTTCACAATCAGTTGACGTTACCAAAATCCCCACTATTTATTATTACACATTGTATATTATTTATTTGTTTTGATTTACTGATGGCTTCTTTTTCTACCTTCACACAAACATACAGAAGTGGATATTTAAAGCATGCTTTAATGTACTTTGAATATCTTCTTTTGAGTCGGTCCCTCAATGCTGAGGATCGTGATATCATGTCCTGTTGAAGACCAGGTTCCTCCATAGGCTTCTATTCCTCGCCAAGCGCATGGCCTCGTGCCGTCTTAATTGCATAGGTGCAGTGATTTGAGCACACCATCTAGGAGGGGGAGGGCCCTGAGGTCTGGTGCCTTCAACTTTATTATGACAATAACTCTCCAGGGGAGCGGCGTGAGAGATTTCCGAAGTATATGAGAATTAGGTCCTGGCATATCGTTGACAACCGGCGTTTTATGCGTAGCTCTTCCAATATGGACTTATTAGTACGCATAGCTGTCCAGGATCTATATAACTTGGAATATACTACCTACCTAATTTATGGTTTAGGTAATAAATAACCTATAATATTATTATTATTTATTTATTCATTAACAATATTACAATTGTGTCTGAATATTGGCTATATCTAATACTTAATCTAACATGCGTCAATTCTATATACTATAGTAAAATATGAATTACAAAATGTCATACAAAATATCAAAACATCAATACAAAATAATTACAAATTATCATTGAAATAATTTAAAAATGACAACTGTCAGTAAAATATTTAATAAATTCGTCAATGGAATAAAAGCACTCCCGCAACAACAGGGCTCTTAATCTGCTTTTAAATAATACAAACCGTCTGTCTAACACAACTTAACTGTCAGTAACAACTAGGAAAACTATACCTTTCCCTTTCTTTTGGATGCTAGTACTAGCGTGAGACAAAGACAGTATGTTTATCTCTATGTTTGAAATGAGACAGTCCTGGGCTAAGATGGTCGGCTCTTTATCATTTGTCACCATGCCTGTCACGTTCTAACAAGTATGTAAGTGCGAAAGTGACGGGCATAGTGACAAGCGATAAAAATGCAACCATGCTGCCACTGGGCCAAACTATAGATATAATCAGGCATAGAAACCATGAATCCTCCAAACATTTATAAGCCAAGTAGGGTAAATGTGCAACCAAGGTTATCAATTTATTTTTTATAGCAAAACTTGTTATTTCTTAAATGTATTGTGTTCACTGAATTATGTAGTTTTTGCCTTCAGTTGGAATAAGGAAATGATTTGCCTTCCAATTTATCGGCATAGAAGTTTTTGTTATAGAAGTTTGAAGTTAGTACCCAAACATAGACAATATACAGTGAGTTTCAAATAGATAATCGCAGGCAAAGTAACTAAAGATATTGCTATTTGACTACTCTGGCTCTATATTTATTTTATATATTATTATTTTATTTAAACTTAGGAAACAAACAGGCAAAAATCGGTTTCGGCAGGTTTCGGCATAAAAATCGTGTTTCGGCCGAAGGTTCGGTTTCGGCGCAAAAACTGCCGAACCTTTCGGTCGCACCTTATGACCTTGTACTTTCGTATCAATTTGTTAGTGTAAAGATTGTTCAATTTACTAAGCGGACACTCAAAATGTATATATAAATCAATTAGTCGGTCTAGATCTTTTTTTTTATAAACGTAATAAAACGGAACCCAACGATATAGAAGAGAGAATAGAATGTAAATAAATTGGTAAAATTTTCGAAAGATACTCGTCGTCACGTCGTCGTCGTTTTTGACGACCGGTTTGGCCTAGTGGGTAGTGACCCTGCCTATGCGGTACAGTCAGCATCAAAAGTAACGGATGAAACAACGCACCAAAAGTATCTGATATTCCGGATAACTTTTTCAAATATAGATAAATTTCTAAAATTCGCGCTCAAAAGTATATCTTTTACACTCTTTGTTATTCTATATTAAAGACATCACTAATGTGTTTTTTTTTTGTTTTTTTTTTTTTGGCCAAAACAAAGCATTGATAGTATGCTTCTGATGGATAGTAACTATTAATCGTTTTTCATTTCATTATTTTCTGTAAATTCGTTACCAATAAGCCACTGGAATAAACTGGCTGTCAGGCAATAACTTTCTTCCCGAATTTATCTGTTTTTATTTTTATGGATTTCTCCTTATCGGGTAGAGAGGAGAACTCCTATGACAGCAGTGTGTTGGCGCCTTGATAAATTACTTTTTTCATATTTTTCGTACAATTTGTCATCCATTAAAATGCAACGAGATTAATCTTTTTCATTTCTCATGCTCTAAAAGAGGGCCATTGTTGTTCTACGAAGTGTGCAGATACGTATCAGTTTCTGTATCACTAGGGCATAACTCCTCATTCCATAAACAACGATAATTTCGCTATGATGTCAGGCGTCGCGTCTATTTTTGACCGGCCAGGTTGATAAGCGTATTGTTGTTTATTTAACAATTCGTTATTATTGAAAAAAGAAATCAGCTCATCGCTTAGTAGTCGGTCAAAAACATTGAAAATATGGGAAAAAATAGAAATAGAAATTATTTATTGTCAGACCACAGGTAAAAATATAAAAGATGTTATTGGTAATATGTCCTTGTCCGTAGTCTACCACATTTATGGTGTACAATATTGAATGCCATGCACAACATGCAGTCAAGTTATTTACATTATTTACATACAACATATAACGCAGTATTTTATACAATAAGGTCCCCAACTTTATGCCATTACGCTACATCTGTATATGTCAAGTTAATCATTAATGAAATTGGTCTATAATTTTTAACACATCCTTAGCTTAGCTTAAGCTAGCTCAAAATTTACATACAATGTATGCCCCTCTGCGGCGTCTGCCCCCCTTCCCCCCCTAGGCCTCCGGCGATATCAACTTGCCCCCTCCCTAGTTCACTGGCTGGCTACGCCCTTGTATCTCCTTTACCTTTGTGCACTGGCTACAATTTGACCTTTTTAAAGTTGGAGAGATAAATTTTGTCTGCTACGCAATAATTCAATAGTTTAGTGAAAATATCTATAATGATTGATGGAAGTATATCGAATAGCCGTGTCCACATGTCGTTGATATCTGTTTGAGCTTTTAAGTTTAATTTTTTGGACAACTATTGCTACTTGTTGGCGGGAGGAGCCTGTGCGGTTCAAGAGGAATTTCCTACCGTGGACGCTCCGGCTGTGGAATGAGCTATTCCGAGGTTTTCTCGAGGGTCTACAGTATGGGGTTCTTCAAAAAAGGAGTGTACAGGTTTTTAAAGGGTCGGCAACGCGCATGTACACCTCTGGAGTTGCAGGCGTCCATAGGCTGCGGTGACTGCTTACAATCAGGCAGGCAGTATGAATGTTTGCCGACGTCGTGGTATTAAAAAAAAGTCCTTAAAGTGAAATTCGTGTACATACCGCTCAACGGGTTTTTGAGATATTGAAGCGCTAATTGGATATCAGTTTGAGCAATAGATTTATAGTCGTTTAATTTGTTGCTGGCCCCATCTGGCCACTACTTGGAAGAAAAACCGGTTAAAGTGACCGGACCATTTTTTTACAGGTAGTGGCACGTGCGGTTTTACTTACCAATAGACAAAGGATTAGCCGCTCGGGGCCAGCTACAAATCGAACGACTACCTATACTATTTGCATCAACATAAAACCGGTTTAGGTCAGTAGCTACGGCGGATCGCTGTACTTCACTCCGCCGATTTGCTTATCAGTATTTGGAGCTCATTGCCTTTGTTTACATTCTTACCGGTCTCGGCAGAGATGACACGCCATGACGTACGGCTGATGTTATTACTGTTGACTATTGATTTATTAATACAATCCCTCCGAGCCGTACATAACTCGTTAAAATATGCATTTTCGATTTTTAACAGGTCTTGAGGTAAACGACAATCGTCAGGGCTATTACATATTTGTGCTTTACTGCTTCGCAAATGTGAGCGTAAGACCTTTACGGAGTCATTCACACAAGTTTTTGTTGCACTTTTTGGAGATACTTCCTTGTTGTAAAATGTAGGTTGAAATAATAAATGTCAAGTACAAATAAATAAAATAAAAATAAAAATAGTTTATTTACCAAAATTTTTTACAAGATTTCCTTAACTGCCTTTCCTATGACTGCCACACTAGGCTATGCCTGTGTTGTGGAGTCAGATTGAAAACAATACTAATTTGAATTACATCCTACGCTGAAGTTTTGGTTTTCTAATAGGTTACTAATACTAAAACATTATATGATAATAATAATAGGCTTAAACTAAATAGGAACAATCACAATTTAGGTAGAGTATAAATTATTACACGAATTTATATTATTAACCGTTGTAGACAGCAATTGTGTGTGTGGTGTGTGTGTGTGTGTTTAAGTGTGTAATATTACTAAGCGAAATTGAAGGCAAACTTTACCGCTAACAAAGCCTACCGAGAAGTTAAACCATTGATTTTACCAATCATTAACCTTCATTAGTTGTTCTGTTTCATTATAACTAAGATGTTTTAACCAAGACATAACTATTGTTTTAGCTTCACCTGAATTATAGTTCTTAATATCGCAGTATTTATTTACTATATTATATATATGAGGCAAAAGGAAATTTTGTAATCTTTTTGCAAACAACTATTGTAAGTTATCAGTTAGGTTTGTATAAACAGGTTTATTTAAAACAGAATTCCTGTCATAGTTAGTTAGGCTTAAATTAGTCTGCATTGTAGGTAGGAAAATATTATATGGAAATTAATATATTATATCCTTGACATATAATATATGTATACCTAAGGACGGGCCTTACGGGCACTAAGAACGGCGCTAGTTCAGTGGTGTCGCTCTTGAATTCGAGCGAATCGTGCAGTGTAACGCAACTAGTTGCGACCAATCGCGCGTGTGATGCGAACTCATCAACCAATCGCATTGTGGCGTCAGACTGCACGATTGGCTCGAATTCGTGTGCGTGACACCGCTGTATTGGCCCCATTCTTATTGTCCGTAAGGCCCGTCCTTAGACATATATGTTAATGATGGAAAGGTCGTTTCACAAATAACACTAGACCCTCATAGTGTTGTGTTCCTGCCGGTGAGTAAGGTTGCCAGAGCTCCAATAAGGTCAATTGTGCACGCCTCGAAATCCATTTCTTGACACAGGTCAATAATTAATTATTATTGTGTTAATTTAAGGAATAAATAAAATAAAAAATAAAAATAAATAATGATATAGTACAGTCATTTACTGTCTTAGGGCTTTCTATGTATGAACGTATTTAAGTATACCTATTTTTTATATTCCATCGTGTACAGTCAGCGTCAAATACTTTGTAGCAGTCAAAGTGGCCTGTCTGGACTGGACTGTACAACCATTCTTGACCTTACTGTAAGATTTCCATAGATTTAAGCGAGAATGACTAATAAAACGTTTATTTTACATTTGACGACCGGTTTGGCCTAGTGGGTAGTGACCCTGCCTACGAAGCTGATGGTCCCGGGTTCAAATCCTGGTAAGGGCATGTATTCGTGTGATGAGCATGGATATTTGTTCCTGAGTCATGGGTGTTTTCTATGTATTTAAGTATTTATAAATATTTATATATTATATATATCGTTGTCTAAGTACCCTCAACACAAGCCTTATTGAGCTTACTGTGGGACTTAGTCAATTTGTGTAATAATGTCCTATAATTTTTTTTTTCAGCTCTGGAACAAAAGCAGCTCGACCCCCAACCAGATATCCAAGCAGCTATCCCTAAACATAACTGCCGAAGACCTTCTAACCATACCCAGTGGAGGAGTCACCATTCAAGGCTTGAAACATAACGTGGCTGTCTCCATACTCTTCATATACCACTGGTTGGCTGGTGTTGGGCATTTTTTCTATAGTGGTAATGTAGAAGATTCGGCTACTGCGGAAATATCTAGAACGCAGATTTGGCAGTGGATTCGTTTTGCGGTGAGTTTTGTGGTAGTGATCTAGAGCAGAGCCCAACTGGGGAAGTACCACCACCTTACAGAAAACCGCAGCCAAATAACACTAGACCCTACTCATAGTGTTGTGTTCCTGCCGGTGAGTAAGGTTGCCAGAGCTCAACGAGGGGGGTGGGGTTAGGGTCGGCAACACGCATGTAACTCCTCTGGAGTTGCAGGTGTACATAGGCTACGGAGACTGCTTACCATCAGGCAGGCCGTATGCGTGTTTGTCACCGACGTAGTATAAAAAAAAAAATGTTTTTAGAGTTCCGTAGACAATTAGGAACCATTTTTCGCCATGTCCGTCTGTCCGTCCGTCCGCGGCTTTGCTCCGTCATCGTTAGTGCTAGAAAGCTGCGATTTGGCATGGATACATAAATGGCGACCGAACGGTATTAGTTGCCTGTGGAAATAAAAGTACATAAAAGCTTGTATCCATAAATGAAAATTTTGCCCAAACTTATTAAACGGGTGCAGTTCCACCAGCTTTAGCACGTTTACCCTAATGAATCTTTACCGCAACCAAAGAGAATTTAACAAGACCAAGACGATTTTCCTCTAATATTATAACCAGAGCAACCGGAACTCTATTTTCAACTCCTAATACGCTTACTCTGGTTACGTACCAAAACGGGACCCTATTACTACGACTCCGCTGTCCGTCCGTCCGTCCATCCGTCTGTCACCAGGCTGTATCTCATGAACCGTGATAGCTAGACAGTTGAAATTTTCACAGATGATGTATTTCTGTTGCCGCTATAACAACAAATACTAAAAGTACGGAACCCTCGGTGTGCGAGTCCGACTCGCACTTGTCCGTTTTTGATAAATATTAGCTAAAAATGAGCATTAGACTTTTTTGTTTGCCGCGACATCTATTGTCGAGTGGCAGTACTGAGAGTTCCGCTACTTGACGCTAGATGTAGACTACGAAAATAATAGTATTTTGGTAACAAAACCGTTGTATGGAGTGAGCACTCGTGGTCTTCTTAATTCTCTTTGCCGCGACTTAGCGTTGTATTCTTTTTTTCAGCCGTTTCTTGAAGACGATCCGAAGAAGCAAGTGACAGCCAAACTGGTAGAGAGGACCGCCGCGAGCTTCGCTGCGCACGCGCACAAGAACCTCTGCCGATCTAACGCTGAGAAGAAGAAGCTTACTGCCGCGAGGTAACTAAATAAGCTATAATTTTATATTCTTACGGTAGATGTCGCTGTACGCCTCTCTAAGGCGTATAAAGAAAAAATTCGCACGCGTCTGGTAAGCTTTGGTCATGGGCGTAGACAGGTATTGGCAGGGGGGCAGCCCCCCCCCCCCCTCCTAGGCCTCCAGCGATATCAACTTGCCTGTGGAAATAAAAGTAGTCTAATTTAAAAACACATTTGTTTACACAGGTATATGAGCATGGAACTGTTCCTGGCGCGGAGCCCGCCGGAGTTCATCACGAGCTTCCTAAACGACAACCATAAGTTCAGGACGCTCCACAATAAGGCGCTGCTGAGCAGTCTCTAACATATTTACTGACATACAGTACAGATGTACTAGTTGCGGAAAGTTTCCATAATATATAAAAAAAAATTGGAAAAATTATCGCAAATTTCTGGTAGATTGCACGAGACATAAAGGAAATTTTCATTTGGAAATTTCGCGATTCTTGAAACTTTAGGTAGAACATCAATAATTCTCAGCTGATCAGGGGCAGTTTATCGACAAACGCCAAATACAACTAGGGCATAAAGCGACCCATGTTGTCGAGCGCTAGATTTCGTAACTCGAAAATCTGTAGAAAACGGCGAAATGATCCAGTGGAATCTACCACCCCATTCCTATTCTATTAGTAGAATTTAAATACCTAGTAGTGGAGATATTATTGAAGGAACACGAAATCGAGCGATCGAAATTCAAAAATCGGCCCCCTGGTCGTAATAGATGATTTTATATTATGTAGAGCATAAAAAGCAATTTTATGCCTTACACGCGACTTAAATGTCAATTATGTGAGCATGAGAAGTGAAATAATACATTACGATACAAGTGCGAAAAATAGGAAATTCAAAACGAGTGGCGATAAATTAAAACACAACCGAAGGGAGTGTTTTAAATCGACACGAGTTGCGAATTACCTATTCGCACATGTATCGTACAACGTTTTACAGTACATATGGCCCTTTCAATGTTTGACACAGTAACGTAATATGCTAATTTGCGCACTAGTGCGGTAAAGTATCACCATATGTACTGTAAAATATATTGCTATGACAGATGCGACAATGTAACGGAATCATTTCTATTTGATTTGCTTAGACAGCTAACATTGCTGTCCAGCGAGGTAACACGGCCAGCGTTCTGGGGACCTACATAGACTCAGAGCAAAACTTTTATTTATAAGTTTTAATTACAATGATTTTACTAGACTTTATTTACAAGGTAACATTAGTCTGTTAACCTATTTCCGTCAGTAGAAAAAAAGTGGCAAATTAAAAAAAAATTTGGCACGAAGAGTCCCATAGACAATTTGAAACTCGCGTCTTTTTCTACTGACAAACTTGTTTGACCGATTATAATCATAGATATAAGACGCACAAAGTGATGCCGAAATATCGCATTATAAATATATTTATGTCATTTTTATATTAATTTAAATAAGTGACATTCCATGCAGAAAAATAAGAAAGTATTTCCTTTAAGTTTCTGAGACCAAATTAAATACTATTAGAAACCATTTTTAGGAATTTACCAAAGATATAATCCAGTTTTTTTTTTTTTTTACTTGTGACATTTAAGTTTTATTAATGTATTATTAGTTAAAATGGTATACCGGGTTGTCTAATATAAGTCTGCAACGATTTGGATAGCACACAAGTGTTATTTATACGTCATAATTTCATAGAAGTGTTAAATCGTTGCAGACTTGTCTTGGTCTGACTCTAAGTACTGTCTATTAACAATATGTTGATATTACACTCCAGGACAGTCCGCATCAATAACGGATAAAACAATCCAAAAGTATCTCCATACTTTTGTACATTTCTTAGAGATATATTTTTTAGTTTAAAGCTATAATATAATAAATAGTTAGTAAAATCATTGATGCTACCTTTACGTAAGCTTTACCGGAAAATAAGTTTTTTTTTTTAGTTTATTTATCATAAAGGTACAAAACATTGTGACACGACTGTATTCCTCGCCAAACTGCGGTCGCAGTTTGTTGGCGAGATAGCGCTCATTTATACGTTTTAATATCCATGCTATGCACTTAATACTAAGCTTAGGTACTATGTGTAAAACGAACACGCAAGCTTTTATGAATATAAAAACAAACAGTCACTGGTACATTTTTTTTTCTTTTTTATTGGAGAAACAACAGAAGTATGCGACAGGATAATAGGTTACATTAACAACTAATTCAGGTTAATTTCAAAGCAATATTATTAGGGTAAATTTTCCAGTAACGTTTTTCTTAAATTCATTATATAGGTTTTCTAACGGAAATAGGTTGTAAGATTTTAATATAAAGTAAAAGGTGCTGGCTACGGGATCACAAATAAGATCTCTATAAATAAATAAATCGTGTCATTCTCGACTACGCGTGCCTTGACTCGTATTGTCATATTATTAGAGGTTAGATTTGGAAATCTGCGCGTCATCGTGGATGACATCAAACAGAATATGAAATAGAGGTGGATTGTCAAAGAAAATTTTGTAGCCACAGTAAATTTACTGCCATATTCATCTATTCATATTCAAAAGGTACTTAAATACAAAATGCAGTACGTAGCGCCCCCTTTTTTTAAATATTTATCGTTAAATATAAACAATCACAATTTTTTTCCAGTGGCGCTAGTGAGCACGTTGATGGGCTCTTAAAACTTTTAGAACGCCATTTGACGACCCTCATTCTTTCACTGATATGTGTTAATTATCAAAAAGTGGCGCCATCTTACCGGGCATAACCTAAAGGTTGTGGTGGCATCGTTTCGAGCGATGGCGCCACAACCTTTAGGTTATGCCCGGTAAGATGGCGCCACTTTTTGATATTTAACAAATTTAACACATATCAATGAAAGTTTAAGGATCAAAGTCAAATGGCGTTCAAAAAGTTTTAATCATGTGTCGAAAGATGGCAGTAAATTTACTGTGGCTACAAAGTTTTCTTTGACAATCCACCTCTATTTCAAATGATCTTTGATGACGAGAATTATATTCCAGTTATTGGTGCATCGATATTACTGTGATATTTATAAGCAATACATATTATCTAATCAAATGCCAAATTATATTTTTGAATAAAGTTATCCTTTTTCGTTATTTGCACGTTTATTTTGTCCATCTAGTCTTATTGCGCAATCTCAAAAAAACTGCAGTATAGGGTGGTTCGATCATTTTAAGTCTGTAACGCGTATGTGATCCATAGGCTACGATATCTGCTTAACCCTTTACCAGGTTGACAGTTCAAAAATGACAATCGAATGTCAGTCTTACTCATCGAAAATAGAACACATGTTTGAAGAGCCACATGTGGGAAATATATATCCCTTAGCCTGGTAAAGGGTTAAATTCAGAGGGGCTACTCGTATATGCCTATTTGCAACGAATGGCACAAGATACTATTCAGTGTTGTGTTCCTGCTGGCGTGAGTAAGGTTGCCAGAGCTAAACGAGGGGAGGGAGGGTTGTTAGGGTCGGCAACCCGCATGAATCTCCTCTGGAGTTGCCGGCGTCCATCAGGCAAGCCGTATTTGTTTGCCTCCGACGTAGTATAAAAAAAAATAGGTATTAAAAATACATGCTTGTTGGGTATCATCAGAGATCGGACAAATTTGCGTCATTGCTCGCAATAATGTGGACATAACTCCAAAATTAATCAAATATGTAATTTTTTAATTAATTTCTTACTTGACTTAAATTTTAATTCCTATTCAATAAATACAAAAGTTTGTTAAAGTATAGATTTATTAAAGAAAATAATCAGTATTTTTTCCAAATTTTCTGCAGTCAGTCTATTTCTTTTTTCTTTGTTTAGTTTATACCGATTTGAGGTTATCGCCCACAACTTAGAACAGAAAATAAACTCTGAATTATACTGGAATAATAATATACCTATAAAACTACTTAAGTTTACCCCATTAACATCAGTGGAGTGCGAGCGGAGTTTTTCAGCACTTAAGTATATTTTTGATGTAAAAAGATATAGACTGACTGCAGAAAATTTGGAAAAAATACTAATTATTTTCTTTAATAAATCTATACTTTAACAAACTTTTGTATTTACTGACTAGGAATTAAAATTTAAGTCAAGTAAGAAATTAATTAAATGATTACATATTTGATTAATTTTGGAGTCATGTCCACATTATTTCGAGCAATGACGCAAATTTGTCCGATCTCTGGGTATCATAAACTAAAAGGAGGTAAGGAATAAAACACAATAATTCAGTTAACATTGATGTATATCTCAAAAATATAGATCTTGGTAATTCTTAGCTAAAGTGAACACAGCAAGCATAGGTGACTGAAAACCAACTGTACCCAAACAGGTTGTAATAGCAATGGTAAACCAATATCAACTTTATTGCTAGCAGTATAAGGTTGATAATACAAGTATAAGAAACAGTGTTACTAACTCTCTTTACTTTGAGTCTTTAGAGAGACACAGACTGCAAGTGTTATTTAAAAGTCGCAATTTCATAGAATTTGTACGTTTAAAATAGCACTTACACAGTCTGGGCTATCAATATCGCTGCCAACTTAGCTTGGTGTAACTCTATATATTTTTTTTATAATTTGAAAAAGACTCCCAGAAATATGTTTCTAAATCGGACACATGTGGTTTTTTTATGTGATTTTTGATAATCGGAGAAGTTATTAACCCTTTACCAGGCTGACAGTTCAAAAATGACAATCGAATGTCAGACTTACTCATCGAAAATAGAACACATGTTTGAAGAGCCGCATGTGGGAAATATATATCCCTTAGCCTGGTAAAGGGTTAATTACCTTTTTTAAACCTTCATACCGTGACCGCGGCCGGCAATAGTCCCACTTTGTCGCTAGCCATAAAGACGCCTTGACAGATTATGAAATGAAATCGTTTATTCACAATGAACATATGGTAACATAAGATCTTAAATTACAAGCATTGTGACCCAAGATAGGGACCGTGCGCGTTGGAGGGTCTGCCATCTTGTGGCCTGAATCGGAACAATAAACATGCACATTTACACGTCACGTGTTTTCTTGTGCAAGTAGGTTCTGCCATCTTGTCGGCTACATCGGAACAATAAACATCACATTTACGCCTCGCGCCAAAAATCTGACGGCTCCTGTGCTGCCTCCTACAGTTCATGCACGCTCCCTATACATTCAGTCTATGTAGACGTGTGAACAGTTGTCAGTGATAACTTGATTTGATCACTCGGTCAAGTAAAATTAATTATATTATTCGTATAAAGATACAAGCAAATCTCGTCCTTATGGCAAGCGACAAAGTGGGACGATTCGTCGGCCGCGGTCACATTTATGCATTATTTTTAATGCTAAAAACAACCTATTTAAGTCCAGTTTTAATTTTTTTACATTCTTGTTATTTTGGAAAACTGCGAGGGTGAGCAAACCCGTGTCAATCGACAAGCGTGTCATTATGTCAAAATATAAACTTTAATAGACAAAATGAACTGAATAGCAAGTATTTTGAGATTAAACTTTTATTTAAACTTGATTTTTTCAAGCCTGGTGTGTGATGTGGTTATGAAAATTAAAGGTTCTAACCAACACAGTTTTTTACAGTGTAACCAACTGTGACAATACAGTAAATGCATAAACTTTTTTTTAAATTAAATCTAGAAGTTACATAAAATTAAGAATATTAAGATACAATAAATATTGACAAGAGTTTAACTTTAAAATATTAAGAGTAAATTATACTAACGCTAACATCTAATAAATTGAACAGTAAGATATGTTTAAAACAATCATAGAATGTATAATAGAACATTTAAAAAGTGCATTGTGTTGGTAAAACAATCACAATTTACAATCAACTTTACACTGACTCGTTCTATTGTCTTATGTTAGAACGAGATAACGCACAAACACAGTACATGCTTCCTTTTACAATGATTACATAATATTATGTGATGATGCAGGGGAAAAGGGCCCACTTTGTCATTTGTGAATAAGGGCGATTTAGAATTTCTTTATCCCGGCACCATACCATATAATATGTACATATTAATCTTATGCTGATATAGCGCTTATTCATTTAGGCGTATCATTGCTTAATCATTAATCAAACAACATGCATAGTGAGACAAACTTTGACATGCCTGTGTCATAAGCACTTGAATTGTAGTTTATTTTTACATAATTCTTCTGTTATAAGCTATACTTATTACCCATGTGTGACCTTTTCAAGTAAAAGTTAACTTACAACCGGTTGTCAAACTTACCACCAACTAGCAATGAGGTACCTTTTAACTTAAAATGTCACAAAAACGTTGCTAAATACTGGACCCAATAATGTAGGAGTATGCCACAAAAAGTAGACGTCTTAGTGTTTGCAAAGAGAATTTGGAATACAGGTGGATTGTCAAAGAAAACTTTGTAGCCACAGTAAATTTACTGCCATCTTTCGACACATGATTAAAACTTTTAAACGCCATTTGACTTTGATCCTTATTATTCCACTGATATGTGTTAAATTTGTTAAATATCAAAAAGTGGCACCATCTAACAGATCAAAGGCCAAAGGTATGGCGGCATCGTTGCGAGCGATGGCGCCACAATCTTTGGTGCATGCCCGGTTAGATGGCGCCACTTTTTGATATTTAACAAATTTAACACATATCAGTGAAAGAATAAGGATCAAAGTCAAATGGCGTTCTCCGCGAAACACAAAAATCCAATTTTCGTCATCTGCCTCTCTATCACTCTTGCATATATGTACCTAGGAGCGATAGAAAAACAAATAACGAAATTTCGATTTCCGCGTTTCACGATAGGCTCTCCGTAAACAAACTGTTTAATAGTATGTACACCGTGTTTTTATTGAATTCCGTTAACTCCGGGGTATGGGTAAATACGTTTAAGGAAAGTAAATGGCATAGTAATAAAAAAAAAAGTAATTAAATATTAATAAATAATAATAAAAACATTTATTTCAGACAGAGCCCATACAATCTTGTTAGTTAATCTTAAAAACTAATTATTAATGGATGTTCTTAACTAACTAAAAAGTAAAATAAAGTAAAATAAAATAAAATAATTTAAAGTAATTAAATATTGCATATAGCGTTGTTGTATCACGGGCATTACATTTAATTAAACTAAACAATTGAAAACTGTGACATATCAATGTCATTTCGAACATCAATCGTCCGAGATAGTATTTACGTTTAGTAGCAAATGTACACACTCGTACTAAACAGTAATCAATATGTAAACAGGCCCTAAAGCAAGTGCATATCGTAAGGGCCTTATAAGATGAAAATAAATTATTGCTTTGAGAAAGTTACTTAATTTAAGCTCAGGAATGCACCCTTGAAATTAACGGAAATAAAAAAAAAACACGGTGTATAAATATGTATAAGTATGTGATGGTGCTACACTCTGGCGGCAGAACATTGCAATACCAATTGGGAATTATCATATCGAGCATATTTACTTATAATTTTCAATGATAACTTTGTGCACAAGTGAATTAGTCAGTTTCTGATAATATATTGGACTTAAAAAGCTTAAAAGTAAGGAATTCATCATGTTGACAATGGTGACAGGTACCTATAGGTATACATTTACTAAACCTTTTGAACGCTTTACGTCATCAACAAAAACATCACTGACACGCCAAAGTCACGGGCGCAAGAGCCTTACTTGAATGAGTTGAAAGTGTGAACGTCACTTTGACAGCGTCCGCCATAACACCTATAGCTGTCCATGGCGCTGTGGGCGCGACTACTAAAGACGACTGTCGGCGTGTTTGGCGTTCAAAAGGTTAACAACAGATAACATGAATAACTAAAAGAACCTTCTCTACCTTGGAGGATTTAACCGGAGTCGCCCTTAAAAGATAGATAGATAGATCTATCTATCTATCTTTTAAAAGCTTACCCCCCTCTCGCAAACCTCGGCCAATGGTCATATATATTGTATGGGCTGACGTTTAATCACACATGGCTATTTGTATTTAACGTACGGTCACGTCTGAAAACATAGATACGGACAAAGTGCCAAAAATATGTATACACTACTTTAATACATGGGCAATAAAGTCGGGTATACATATTTTTGGCATTTTTTCCGTATCAATATTTTCAGACGTGAACAGTTACGTATAATCACGTACGTCACGTGTAATGTACAGACATTACATACATACATACATACATTTGATGTGCCCCTCCCCCGCAAAAATCGGCAGACTGTTTTGTATAGAAAATTACAGACAGTCTCCAGTTGTTAAATCCTCCAAGTTCTCTCCCATGGAATGCGAATGATTGTTACAGGGAACAATGATCAAAAATAATTATACAAATCATCATCATCATATGTGCTCCTTGTATATGACGAAGATTCAGAACGGCCACCGGTCTTGTAAAACATATACTTCAAGCTAGCAAGGACATATACAGTTACAAATACAGCACCAACAATCACTAAAACATCGCAGAGATTTCTAGAGTTGGGTTGGGGGCCGATTGGATCTCGTGTTTCACGATGTGGCGGTCGATTCGGGCCTCTAGCTTGACTTTGACTGCCTAAAGCTGTTAGCAACACAATCCAGTTTTAGTATGTACATTGTGGCAAGAATTTAAGGGTAAAGAAACTCGCACACAAAGGGTTCCGTACCATTATCTATAAAAACGAACAGTAAAATCACGCTTGTTGTAAAGGAGCCCCCTTAAATATTTATTTCATTCTGTTTTCTAGTATTTACTGTTATAGCGGCAACAGAAATACATCATCTGTGAAAATTTCAACTGTGTAACTATCACGGTTCATGAGATACAGCCTGGTGACAGACAGACGGACAGCGGAGTCTTAATAATAGGGTCCCATTTTACCCTTTGGGTACGGAACCCTGAAAACGACCGATTGGGAACTCTAGTTGGTACATTTGTAGCGAGTAATATATCAGTTGTCAAATGTAATGCAAGCATATAACTTAAACTATAGTAGTGCCTACAGGCGGTCTTATCGCTAGTGTAATCTCTTCCAGACAACCTTGGGGTAGTGGAGACAAAGCAAAAAAACGTGTAACGTGACTGTGAGTACCATTTTTAAAACACGTTTTTTTTTTTATTGCGGTATGATATATCACTGGACTTTACTATAATGATTGAAATAAGATAAATGTTAGAGAACAGGCAAAGCTAAGCATTAGGGCCCTTATCGATAGCCTAAGATACGCAGCCATCGACCGATCGACGTGGATCGATGATCGATTTGTGTGATCTTTCATAATAAATAAACAAGTGGCGTATCATTAAACATCGCAAAATTGATTAACAATATATACAGATTTTGAAATAAAGCATACATATTTAGATTACAATTTGAATGTGGTCTTAGGAATCCGCAGTAAGCTCGGCCGAATGTACCTTCCCATACAAACGGAGTTTCGTGTTCATTTTAGTTGGATTATAATGAAACTGTACATACGATGACAGGTATATCTATGCCTGTAATTATTTGGTATAGCTTGAGCTATAAAATAAAATACATAGAGCAAAAACAAGTTTTGTATGGAAAACTTAAATAAACTGTATTTTTTAAGTTTAGTATCTGAAGCTACATAAATTAATTACAGGCATAGACCTTATCCTGTTGTAAGTTGTAAGTACAAAGTTTCAGAGCAATCTAGTTATTTTTTTTTTTTTTTTGTATTAGTAACCTATTAGAAAACCAAAACTTCAGCGTAGGATGTAATTCAAATTAGTATTGTTTGCAATCTGACTCCACAACACAGGCATAGCCTAGTGTGGCAGTCATAGGTTAAGGAAATCTTGTAAAAAAATTTGGTAAATAAACTATTTTTATTATTTTATTATTTTTAATATGAGAGCGTTAAGTTTGTCAGAACCGAGCTTGCTGTGGACTCTTAAATAAGATATTTTCAGTTACAATAGGGACCGTGCATGAACTGTAGGAGGCAGCACAGGAGCCGTCAGATTTTTGGCGCGAGGCGTAAATGTGATGTTTATTGTTCCGATGTAGCCCACAAGATGGCAGAACCTACTAGGCACAAAAAAACACGTGACGTGTACATGTGCATGTTTATGGTTCCGATTCATGCCACAAGATGGCAGACCCTCCAACGCGCACGGTCCCTATTGTAATATTGGTAATGCATAATAATAATCACAGCAAAATGGTATCTAATGGTATCAAATACATAGGTTTATTGATATTAGCGCATTCTTTTCGCTATAGGGACCGTGCGCGTTGGAGGGTCTGCCATCTTGTGGCCTGAATCGGAACCATAAACATGCACATGTACACGTCACGTGTTTTCTTGTGCAGAATAGGTTCTGCCATCTTGTGGGCTACATCGGAACAAAAAACACCACATTTACGCCTCGCGCCAAAAATCTGACGGCTCCTGTGCTGCCTCCTACAGTTCATGCACGCTCCCTATTACTTCGTGAAACATCAGTTGTCATCTTAAGCACTAATAGCGTTATTCATAAACATGTTACTGGCCTGATTTAGCTATGAATCGTTTTTCTTTATCTGTCATTTTGATTTCTGTATTTTTAAGAAAGGGATAAAACATAATTTAACTAAATCAGGCCCGTAAAGTTTCATGAATAAGGGGGTATATATATAGGTATTTGTGACAATAACGTAATAATAAATATTAATAATAGTTGAGCATGCGTGTTGAGATTGCCGAATGAACAAGCAATTCAGAAAATAGCTCATGAGAGACTGGTCATTTTTATCACTTTTATTACAAAAAAAATCACTGTCATATATATCATAATATATCGTATATAAATAATATAAATCACGGTCACGTCTGAAAATATCGATACGAACAAAGTACTAATATGTATACACTACCTTAATATATATGGGCAATAAGGTTGTGTATACATATTTTTGGCACTTTGTTCGTATTGATATTATTAGACGTGACTGTAATATACGGCTAGATTTGAAAAATCACTGAAGCTTATAACTCAGTCAGAACAAACTTTTCTAATCCCACGTTTAGGAGGCCGTTTCGACCCCAAAGACTACAGCATGAATTTTTCAAATATTGCTCAAGCGTTTTTAACCAATTCTCACCTTAACTTTGTAAGACGCAGCACGCTTTTTTAATTTGAAACTTTATTTTATTTCTATAAGGGCTCAAAATTTGAATTGAATTTGTACTTGTACCTTACAAGGCTATATTAATTGTCTCAGAAAGTTGAGGACTGTAGGAGATGTATTAGGCCTCCTATGAGACGGTATAACAGAGATTATGCTCTCCAAAATCTTACCCGATCCCACATTAATAGAAAGTCTCACTTAAGCAATTTAATTCCTTGGAGATCTATTAGGTCTCCTATTAAACAGCACAACACTACTCTCTCAGCACGCTCGTTCTATCTTCCACAAACCCATCCCACATGAATAAGCTAGTTAAGTCCAGGGCTCTTGGAGATGTATTAGGCCTCCTAACAGACGGTACAGCGCGAGTTCTGCTCACCTCCGACGCGGCGGGCGAGCGCGCGCGCGACGGCCGCGTCGCCGCCGCCCAGCGAGGAGCTCTGGAGAGACAGAGACAGCGCACGCGCTAGGGCTTCGTCTTCCGACTGGAAATAACAAAAAAAGCGGTAAAGTGCGAGTTCGTTTTACTCGCGCACCGAGGGTTCCGTACAAACTTTGAATTATCTCGTGTAACTATAAAGGCGAAAGAATTTTGAACAGAAGTACATATATTAAGTATATTTGTGTACAACGCCATCTATCGGCAAATTGTCTAACTAATTTGCGCGATGTAATGCACGTTTGTTGGTTTCTCGAGGATAATTCTCTATCATGTGAACAGATTTCAAAGATTGATCTTTTATTTGAAAAAAGGTGTATTTAATGTAATCTCATAGAAATTTCAGGTGTAATAAACACACGGAAAGTTAAATTGCAAACTGAATTCGGAAAGGTTTTTTGTTAATTAAAAAAAGTTACCAAGATAGAGGTTTGATTATATTTTTACTGTAAAATTTATAGTAATGTTAATATTATGTAAAAAATTCATAATTTTTCGTCTGTACTTGGGAGTTAAGGGGGTGGGGGTGCGGTATTTTTTTCTGTATATAATTAAATTCTTACCGATCGCCTCGGTCACGCAGTAGACCTATAACGGCGTTATTAATAAACTTTTAAATATAACAAGCCATTGATAATCGTATGGCCCTGTCATTTTAGAATTTGTGTTAGCAAGTGACAACATTTTGACGACCGATCTGGCCTAGTGGGTAGTGACCCTGCCTATGAAGCCGATGGTTCCGGGTTCAAATCCTGGTACGGGCATTTATTCGTGTGATGAGCATGGATATTTGTTCCTGAGTCATGGGTGTTTTCTATGTATTTAAGTATTTATAAATATTTATATTATATATATATCGTTGTCTAAGTACCCTCAACACAAGCCTTATTGAGCTTACTGTGGGACTTAGTCAATGTGTGTAATAATGTCCTATAATATTTATTATTTATTTATTATTATAATATTTATTTAACTGGTTTTTTTTAAACATAATTTGTTAAGTTTTGTAAATATTTAAAGGGGTTTAATATTTACCATATTTCCCTGCACCGCCTGCACGTCTTGTAGAGTGGCGACGCGAGCCCGGCCCGGGTTGCTCGCTATGGGTGTTTGGAACTGCATCTTATTCGTTTGTCCACTTTGAAGCCTCACCATGGCTGCCTCACTGTTGAAAAAAATATAATAGTTATTTGCTTCACAAGGGGGCAAAGTTATTTAACCGCTCATGCGTACTGATTCCCATCCAACCAAGCGAAAGATTCCAAAATTGGTTCGAAAAGTGAAATCTTGAGTGTTGCCAGTTAAACATAACAGTACCTGGGCGACCGAGCTTTGCTCGGTTATACTATTTATTGTAATATGTTGGTGTATAGGTGATAATCTTAACTACATTTTTTTACTAAATTAAACTTG
Source organism: Cydia pomonella (assembly GCF_033807575.1). Classification (NCBI taxonomy): domain Eukaryota; kingdom Metazoa; phylum Arthropoda; class Insecta; order Lepidoptera; family Tortricidae; genus Cydia; species Cydia pomonella. Next base: position 19,903,085 of record NC_084716.1, on the reverse strand, counting down.
TCTAAAACTAAAAAACTTAAAAAATTATATATAAACTTGAACTTATAAAAAAAAAGTTAGTGTCACCGAGCGAGATTCGAACCTGTAATACTCGTTTAGCAGTCCGCGTCTTAACCCGCTGGACCAGACGGACAGAAGCCAGCAACCCAAAATTAGCGACCATATTCTGCGTCGAAAGAAAAACGCATGAAAACTCGAAAACACGCGTTTTCCCAAACATAAGACTAATCTAGATCGATTGTTTACCCCCAAAAACCCCCATATACCAAATTTCAGCGAAATCGTTAGAGCAGTTTCCGAGATCACAGAAATATATATATATATACAAGAATTGCTCGTTTAAAGGTATAAGATTTTTTACCACACCAACGCGCGAAAATAGTACATTACTATAGAGAAGGGAAACGAAGGGTTGCGAGCGTAGCGAGGTCGAATAGGGATACGCGGCCGGCAAGTCCGTTTCTCGCCGAGTATAGTGCTTCACTCAAACTTGCAATGAAATAATAATAAAAATAGGATGATGATGATTGTTTCATGTCCTAATCTGATAGGGTATTGAAGGAGAACAAAAATGTGATTATTTTGGCGCTACAACGCACGCCATTAGGTATGTATTTTTTTTTGTGTTTTTTTATTATTATTAATTTGGGGGTCACCTTGAAATAATAATAAACAAAAACAAAAAAAAAGCATAATGACACCATTTTTTCATAGGCTTTTTGCCAAAACGTGCCATAATTTGACGTTTAAAAGCAAAAGAGGGTTGCCTTACAGGCCTAGGTGTGTAAGGCAGTATGAAATTCCTTTACATATCATCTTCACTCATCGCACCGGATACGTAGTATTTCCGGACCTAATTTGAAGTAAGTCATGTCAACATTTCATAGCAAGTTTGAGAAAATCAATGTTATTACATATTTATCATTCAAAATCATAATTTAAAAGTAAATTCTACCAACCAACATAGGGAAACAACTCAAAATTTGCATTTGATTAGTTTGCCACACATGTGGATAAAATGGAACTTTCTCATCAGTTTTTAAGTACCAAGAATCTAGCTAATCGAAGCTAGTCAATTGCGGGCACTTTTCTCTGTTACTCTAATTACCTCTTAATGAGAATAAAAGAGAAAGATCCCGGCAATTTGCGAATTTCTGTTTTCGCGGTAGGCCCCCTGGTGTGGTGAAAATAAATTAAAAATAGTAATTTGAAGTATTTCGTGTATTTTACACGTTTATAGCGCGGTTAATAGTGACATACAACGTTATCTTATCCTAGACTGTACAAAATAGACCGCAACCATAAAATTAGTTTTTGGCAAAAATTTCTTTTTGGTACAAGCTTTTATCGCTGACTGTACTTTTCTTTCCACAGGCAACTAATACTCATCGAGCAAATTCTAAAAACCCCAAACACAAGTAGGTTGCGTTGTTTTATCACAGAGTTCCTATGTCCACCTCTTGAGTCCATCATCAGATCAGCTCGATGGTACCATAATATTGCATTGTCACCCAACTTACATATGTATGCAAATTTTCAGCTCAATCGGAAACCGGGAAGTGGATCAAATTTGACTTGCAAGATTTGATTACAAACAGACAACGGTCAGGTGAAAGTAAATAAAAAGCTTGTAATAAAAATAATAATCAACGTATCTACCCACCTCGAGTGAGGTATATTTTTCACTTTGAATGATACATTTATTCTGGGACCATAACTTTATATCCGCAACGCAGGTTTCGGCATTTTGAATGACTTAGAATCTATAAAGCCGTGGACTGGACTCAAGCAGCGCGTGACGCGGCGAGCGGCAAAGCAAGGGCGTTCATACATTGCGCTCGACCAAATATATGAACGGCATTGATTTGCCACGCGCCGCTTGCGTCCAGTCCGGTCTAACAATGTAGCTGCTAGTTTAACGTTTAATTGGTAAGGCTATCTAGATTTTTATTTTTTAATTTGTATCTTTTAAATAAAGATTACACGAACAAACAAAGTACAAAGTGTACTTACGCTGCACGTTTTCTCTTAGCCGCCAACGGCCCCTCGCAGGCGTGGTCCGTAGTATGTCGATGCTTCAAGCAGTAATTTAAAGTACACTCGCTGCAAACTACTGGTATCATTTCTTTCGTCTTACAACCTTTGTAGGCGCAACGGTTTGTGTACACCTGAAAAAAAGTTGAAAATTAGTTCTGTAAGCTGTCGACTTTGCGAGTGAAATACGCCTTTAAGAAAATTTCCCTTCACAGAATTTCACGAAAATCGGTTGAGAAATACGCCATGTAGAACATGGCATAGTATTTATTTTTCTGTAACTGTTTTTCTTTTAATTTATGGAGCTTAAGAGCTTGCAGGGATGTGTATGCTTTCACTGCTAAGTTACTGCAAGACTGGACGCATGCGGCGCGGGGAGCAGGGCGGCGGGCCGTCGGGTTCTAAGCGGGACGATCAAAATTATAGACTTAAACGAACCTGTTTTGGACGACAGCGGCGGTGGCTCGACGCGCCGCGTACGTCCAGTCCGCGGTTTTAGTCTATGATAGTTGTTGGTGTTTGCATATTTAGTATATTCTGAATTTACAACGTCTTACCTTTTTTCTCCTTTCTTTAGCCGGGTCAGATTGGCATTGGTTGTCTATATGTTCGCTAACGGCCACATCTGGTCGCTCCCCACGCTTCCCCGGCACTGGGGCCCCGCAGAGTGGACATTCAGGTACTTGGACATCTCTTGTCGGTTCAGGGCAATCATGGTTTGTGTAGGCAAAGTGGTCTGAGCTGAAATAAATAATATTAAGGAGTGATTCAGTAAAAAAGTGGTAGTGAACTATCTGTTTTTTTGTTAGTTTATTTTTTTTAAGTAATCTGTAGATCTAAAAATATAAAATAACAAAAAAATCATATTGAGGAATATGAGATTGTTTGAGTTTTCTCATTTTTATTGCAATGTACTTTGAATCTTTTTGAACAACAGAATTTGACTATCTTCAATTACCATTTTCCATAATGCCACAATTGAATTACCATTATTACAACTTGTTTTATGCTTTTAGGAATATCATCTTATCAATAACTTATACCAATCAACTGGATTATATCTTGGGTAGTCAGGAACTCTCTCCCTAACCTCTGACAGAGATTTTTCTATGGGAGAAGGGTAATTCCATGTAACTGCCTCAAAGTGGAGTCAGATCAAAAACGATAAATATTAAATAAAATACAATTTAATAAGGTATTAAGAAGCTCATCAAACTTAAAGAAAAACTATATTTATGAAAAACACCTCCGAAATTCTCCCAGAAGGTGCTGCTCAATAAGTGTTATGAGAGATGTACCAAAAAAGGCAAATACTAAAATTCACACTTTTACTTTAAATACCATTGTATTTAATTTTATAGAATAGAGTCTACTATTACTATAAAAAAATGCAGTGCTTAAAAAGTATCATGATATAAAATGAAAAATTCACATAATGTGCTGCTACTTTTCTAGGGATTTAATCTGTGGGTTTTTGCATTGCTATTTCACAATACAGTGTGTCCCTAGCCATTGGACACAGCCGAAATGTACATATGCATTAGGGTATTTAGAACTAGTGTACAAAGTATGATAACAACTGGTGTAGCCGTTTGGAAGAAATTAACAAATTAGCATTTTTTACTTTGGAGCAGGCTGTATGTGTTAGTAGCTCCTAAGGTAATATCTTCAAAGAATAGTATGGAACCTTTTTCGACCTTTTTGATTATCTTTTTTTAGCATAACACTAATAAGCTTCTGACTTCTTTAAAAATGTCATCATTATCAAATATTTCGAATAAATAGTCAAAAACACTGCCAAAGATTAACACAGTGTGTTTCTTTTTGTTGTTGATTATTGCAAATAACTTTTGTTCGAAAATTTTTTTTTTTATCTTTTGATCAAATTAAAAAAATATTAACGTCAGAGCATTCCTAAGAAGTAACCCTATGTGGGATTTCAGGGTTTGTCCAATGGCTAAGGTCACCCTGTATAATAATGTTATCTACATTAGTGGTGTGAGGGTCCCAAAAAGAAGTGGATAGACGACATCTACTCCGTCGCAGGAAAAGACTGGCTCCAAAAAGCCAAAGACAGGGATGAGTGGAGAAAAAGTGAGGAGGCTTTCACCCAGCAGATGGGATCTGCAGTCAGCCCCAAAACAAAGATAAAGAATTAAAAAAATAAAAATAACTGACTGTAGAACAAATAAAGCTTTAATAATAATAAAATAAACATTAGTGGTATCTCATGGGCGTCGCCAAGCTGCTGGGTGTAGCTAGAGAACAAAATTTCAAGCCAAACTTAAGTCCCTCTGCCTCCCTTGGCCATCCCATGTCATATGAACTGCCCTCACCTCCCCCCCTAGCCCATCCAGCTGGCATAGCATTCTGAGTATGTTAGCAAAAAGATTTGATTGCATGTATTTAAATAACTGCTGCTTGATACAGCAAGCAGTAATAAATAATATTGATTTTTAAATAGCCATATATATCATAAAAACAAGTTTCACACAAATATAATGATAATAATTTCACTGGGAAAAACATATGTGTTTGTGCAAGTGTATCCAAGTTCATAAAAATATCCATTGAATGTTTGTTTTGTTATCAGACAGTTAAAAGTGTTAAAACCAATGTGTTATAAAACAGGTAATTCTAAAATTCTGAATAAGTAAGTGAATATGATTTACCAGCAAATATTAACAATGCACCAACCTTCAACATTTTCAAATACAAACTAAAAACATTTGTTTTAGATAATATTTCAGCCACCTAAATCCGGCCCTGGCAAACGGTAACACGTTATCGCCTCGAACCTTGGTAACAAAGGAAACTATGCTTACTCGCCACATGTTTTAGAATCGCGCACTTTGGAATAAAAACATCGCAAGAAATTATTGCCTGTTAAGTAGTTTATGTCAGCAGTAGTATTGTATTCATTTTGTTATTACTATTCCCTACTGGAAATAAAAATAATATGTAATTTGCATCACTATTAACGCTCCCTATAATTTTTTTTTGTATGTATCAACTTATCTCATTAAGTGAAATGTAATATTTCTTTTGAGATAAATAAAAATATCTTTAACCTGATAAGTAACCAAATATATACACTATAAATCATTATCTCTGTATCTTTAGTATCAAAGTATTTGACGCTGACTGTACCTAAATAAAAGTAAACAAACAATTTGTACATTTTCGGGTAGTTATAACATTTATTGGTTAACCAACCAAATACAAAACCACCTGGATCTGTCACTGAACGAGCTGACTTTAACCTACATTATTTCATTCATCTACCCTCAACTGTTTTAAGGAGCCATTTGAGGGTAGATTATGTTACTTTTGTTTAAATACCAAAAGATATGAGTATAGCTTGTGTAACAAATGGAATGTGCCAGCACTCATGAATTTCAAATGATTGAATATTACTGAACTACTAAACTATTATTCAAAAAAAATGCAAGTCACTATTACTCATGGGGTCTTCAATGGTGTATCTTGATACTTGTTCAAAGTGACTAAGTCAGTAATAAGACTATAATAATGAATCGGCAAAAAGTTTATTCCTCATCGACGGGTTAATTGATGAACAATGTTTTGTACCCGGGTAAGTCTTTAAAGTATGTCCAAAAGAGAGGTATGGGCTCACTTTGTGTGGTAGGGCACAGCACCGCGGATGTTTTTCCAGATCTAGAGCAGAGCCTTACTGGGGAAGTACCTCCACCTTACAGAAAACTGCAGCTAAATAACACTAGAACTAACTCACAGTACTGTGTTCCTGCTAGTGAGTAAGGTTGCCAGAGCTCAATGAGGGTGCAGGCTGTTAGGGTTGGCAATGTGCATGTAACACCTCTGGAGTTGCAGGCGTACATAGGCTACAGAGACTGTTTACCATCAGGCGGGTCATATCCTTGTTATATATTGAGGTTGTATGTTTATGTTCATGAAGTTTTCAGTACATAAAGAGGGTGAGAATTACTTTTTTGTATTGTAACATATGATTTTAACAATATTATTTTTCGCATGCGAAGCTAAAGCGTAGTAATTAATTAGTATTAAAAATGCAACATGATGCAAGAGGAAGTAACTGTAACCTTGAAACTACCAAAAATAGAATTGAGTAAAAATTGGAAAGGAATGCTGATATTTTAAATTAGTCAACTTACCAGAATGATTCTAGACAAGCTCCACATTTCATGGGCAGAAAATCTGAAAATTTAGAATATTCTTATAACATATTGTAAACAAGCTGTCTTTTAAGAATTAAATAGAAATGTTGCAAATCACGCATTATAAGTTACGGTAACTTCTAGAAGCAAGGTACTTATTTATACTGCCAAGAAGATGCTTTAACTTGAACATATTGTTGTCACTTACCTAGTCTATTACAGGTGCTAAAAGCACAATTCCGTCCTAGGTGTGGAAACTCCATTATAATTGTTTTAACTTCAACACTTCACAATAACACTCGCGTAAAAACCACTCTGATGCTTTTCCGAGGAATAAACAGTGCTACTTGTTGCAAAGCTATTATATACGTTCAATGTTAATGAATTCGTCATCACATCATTTCTCAATGAAACGACATTTTCGCATCATTTTCAAAGAAATCTAGTTTATGAAGGTATCTTTGACTGACATATGATTGTCAGTACTTATTCTAGACATTTCCAAAAAAGATAAAATATTGATTGAGAAATTATTTAAATTTATCTTATTATGTACAAAATAATCAAGTTAGCAAACTATTTATTTTATGCGGTAATCAATCAAAAATAATCAATAAAACAAAAAAAAATTTTTCAATAGCTAGCTTTTGTAAAAGAAACAATAAGTCAGTGTGACAGTAAATTTCGCTTGACATATTGTATGTCTATGCTTGACATTGACACAAAAATATTCAAGGGTTATTTAAAACTGACAGAATTTAATTACTCATTCATATATTTACGTATTTCCATATTTAAAAAAAAAGTCATACACAAATTCATTTACCTTGTTCTTTAAAAACAGTATTTAAAAATTGAATTATTATTATATTAAAAATTTCATAAAAATGAGCGGTGAAATAAGTGTCACAAATGTGTGACCTTTTTGTCCTGAATGACATCTGTCAACTCTTCACGATCAAATACGTCGGGGGTTGGCCTGTGTTTCAAGAAAAAATATCAATTAAATTGAATAAAAGTGGTCCTATTTGTGGATCACTGATTTATACTGGGCTTTCTAAAAGATTTAGTGATCAAAATGAGTAAGCTAATTCCCTCTGCCGCTAAACTTTTGTCTGGAAACACTATCACAGTAAGTACTTCTTGCGTTACGATTTTTCGGCTTTCCTTTCTGCTAACATGGTCAGTTAATACTTGGTAAAAGTTGATATTGTTGATCTCATTTTGATGTTATTTTGTAGAAAGCGGCCACCCCGGTTGTGACGACTACGAAATCAAAATACAGCACGAAAAGTGAAGCTACGTTTGAGATTAAGGTAAGTTTAAAAAAGACAGTTATTGATGTATTGATACGAATTAGATGAACTTACAGTGTTGTGTCAAGGTCAAACTTTGTATTTTTGAAGTAAATTGCAGCTTAAGTTAAAGTTACTCTCACTTTATACATTTCTTACTTATGTAACATAACCTTCAAAATTATTTGTTTTGAACTTGATATTATCTTTCTGTATCACATGTCGGATGTATGATCCAATAGATATGAATATGACATTCTGAATGCTATACTATCTTGAGTTCTGTATTGTATCTACTAAAATAATGTTTTCTTTTTAAATTTCATTTCACAAAGGTTTTTTACTCCTCTAACGTCAACTAGTTGAAAAACTAGTTGATTTCGTCAACTAGGTTTTTGCTTTAACTGTAGAGAAAAAGGCATTCGCGTCAATGGAATCTAGTCAAGTTGAATTGTCGATCAACGAAAGTATCTCTCAATCAATGTCAACTAACTCCATCTCATTTTCGAGCCTTTGCTATTACGTCCTTGCGTCTTGCTCGCACTGGCGTCAAAGGAATCGCGTTGAGTTGAATCAATGAATGAAAGGAATGTTGATCTCAACTATACTGCCATGCCATTAGCTTAGCATTTGATTTCGATTATGTTTGTATGTAAAAATCGTCAACTACTTGAGTCTGCTTCACTCAACTATTTCATTGAATTCGTGACCACCACTAGTGCACATTGCATGTGGTCCTTATGGAAAGGAGTGAATATCATTTTCTTAACTGTATGGTTAATTTTTTTTTTTATTTGCACACTCAGCCCTACAAACTCCACAAATTGGATAAGGGCCCAGCTCAATCGGCCACACTCACATCAGAAGATGCCCTCAAAATTTACGCGCAACTTGCCACCCTTCGGAGGATTGAGACTGCCTCCGGAAACCTGTATAAAGAGAAGATCATTCGTGGGTTCTGCCATTTATACTCAGGTGAGTAAAAGTATATTAACAATGGTATATTTTTTTTTTTTATGATTTACGATTAGTTAAAATATTAGCAGCTTGCATTATGTTGCATTCAAAATTAACAATATCTCAATAAAGCTTGAATAGCATATAAATTAGAACTAGTGGCTCTGTGAGCTGTAGACCTCAGGATGATATCATAAGCTTAAAAAACAAAAAATACTTACTTTGTTCACTCATTATCACAGTGTACTCACAATAGTCTTAAGTGTCATAGACCCTAATGGAACTTAAGTTTTTTTATACCAATTTCCACCATTTTGAACATTTTACAAAAAACGAAACGACAGAAAAATTCTATTGAACTACTGATCTTCTCAAAAAAATTTCACGAGATTCGATTGAGAATTGTCATGTAGAGGTGAATGTACAAAAGCAGTTTGCCTGAGTCAAAATGGAGACCTTTGCTAACACTTTGGACAATGACGTTGGTGCCTTGGAGTATGGGACGGCCCCTTGTCTGGGATGCTACTCGCATAGATACCTTGGCACCGTCCCATATTCCAGGCACCAAAGATGACTTTGGTGCGGCCGCATCCTCGGCCGAAAGCCTCAAGCATTGCAAGTATGTCAACCTTGGCAGTAGTTACATATTTGCGGCGTTTGGAGTTGAAACCGTAGGGCCGTGAGGGCCTAGCGCGCGCCGCCTTTATATGGAGTTAGCAAAGCGCCTTATAGAGGCTTCGGGTGACCAGAGGGCTGGCCTGTATTTCGCCCAGCGGATAAGCATTGCTACCCAGAGGGGCAAAGCAGCCAGCCTTTCTATTATCTTAGTGCCAGCATATTGGAAACAATAACTACAAATGATTACCTTAAGTTTGCTTCAGCTAGCTAATTAGAAAATTTGTATACTTTGCATTATTACCTAATTCTGTGGTCTTACTTCTTATTACCAAAATCAAAGGTCCTGTTGAAGATATTACCAATAAAAAAATTATTTGACCCCTCAGGCCAAGAAGCCGTAGCGGTGGGCATGCGTCAGGCCATGCGCGACGTGGACTCCGTGATCACGGCGTACCGCTGCCACGGCTGGACGCACCTGATGGGCGTCAGCGTGCTGGGCGTGCTGTCCGAGCTGACGGGCCGCCGCACGGGCTGCTCGCGCGGCAAGGTATGAGCGTAAAGTGTCAACATATTTTAGTTCCCCTGTTGGCCGCTGTTGGTGGCGCGCTGGTGCTTAGGTGTTTTTTTTTTTTTTTTTTCCCACACTTACAACTATTTTTACAGGTACTAAACCTAAGACAATAGTGTAACTACTTATATATAAAAATACAATTTAAAATATATCATTAAATCTATAACATAATATATACAATGCAATGTTGATAGATATTCTTCCTCTTCCTCGCGTTATCCCGGCATTTTGCCACGGCTCATGGGATCCTGGGGTCCGCTTGACAACTAATCCCAAGATTTGACGTAAGCACTAGTTTTTTACAAAAGCGACTGCCATCTGACCTTCCAACGCAGAGGGTAAACTAGGCCTTGTTGGGATTAGTCCGGTTTCCACACGATGTTTTCCTTCACCGAAAAGCGGCTGGTAAATATTAAATGATTTTTCGTACATAAGTTCCGAAAACTCATTGGTACAAGCCGGGGTTTGAACCCGCACGCTTTTACCGTTAGGCCACCAGCGCACAATAGTTGATAGATATTGGAATGTATAAATCACAAAGTTAGCAAATAGATAAGTAGGGTTGCTTTAGATACAATTGGGTACTTGACACATGTTGAATATTATGACAAAGTTAAGTTAAATGGATAGAAAACGAGCCATCTATTATAAAAAAGTTTAATTTAAAAATTATATTGATATTATAAAAAAATACAAGGCTCCAAAGTCTCAAAAAAAAAATTGTCTTTCAAAAATAGAAAAGAAAATGGTACCGTTTGATTCCTTGCATTTTATTGAAAAATCAATTGTATGACAACTATACACATAAACGCAATAATTCAGGGTCAAAATGGCAATTTCCTTGATCTTCCATACATTTAGGACAGACTAATGTAATGTGAGGCACCATTCTCTTAACGAAATAGTTCGTCGAGCGATGCTCTCGGTAGGTGTTCCGTGCCTCCTGGAACCTCCAGGGCTGTCTCGAACAGACGTCCCGACGGGCTGACGCTGGTTCCCTGGCAGAGAGGGCGGTGTCTTATATGGGATGCAACCTGTGTCAGTACTTTTGCTGCATCCCATGTAGGACACACTGCTAAGTCGGCAGGCTCAGCGGCAGAGACTGCCGCCAAAAGTAAGCGCCTGAAATACTCTGCCTCGGAAGCCACCTACGACTTCGTGCCCGTCGCCGTCGAGACAGCCGGGCCCTGGGGGGGGGAGGCGCGTGAGCTCTTCCGAGAGCTTGGCAAGCGACTCAGGGAGAAAGGAAATGACCCCCGTTCTGAGTCATGGCTTGTTCAACATGTCTCCATCGCCATACAGCGGGGTAACGCTGCTAGTGTGATGGGGACCTTTGGACCCGGCATGGCTCAGAACGGGTTTTAGCTTTTTAAGGTATATACTTAGTCTAATACCAACCTACAATGTACCACTTTCATGTGATATCACATCATATTATCATTTTGTTAGAGGCGTTTCAATCGTCGAGTGCGAGCGTCAGACTTTAACTCTCATTTCTGACCTTTGTGTTGCTTAAATGCCATGAGTCCCATATAGACATTTGATCCTCAGGAAAATCAAGATCGTTGCCATTATTTACAAAAAACTGTCAAGTAACCAATTGTGATTTCGACGACTACGTAGCAAGCCTATTTCGCACGCACACTTAGTACACTGACTTACCCCTCGAGTTATAAAAGTGTGCGCATCTCGCTTACTTGTTAGATAGGAGAAAATCGGGGTGTCACGAAATTTGTTTTGTCTTAGCCTCCTGTCCTCTGCCATCCTTCAACTGTGTGGTATTATAAACATTTAAAAAAAAAAAAAAATTTAAAATTTAATCTGTTTATTTCATACCAAAAAAACATGCATTTTTTCTAACTTAACTACTAATCTTAAATTAAAAAGATTTTTTGAGTTAAGGAGTCTAGGCGTGTAGAATTAATTATACAGTACACTTCATCTTTGTATAAATTTTCATTATTTTCGCATTTTAAGCATGTGTTTCTTTATCATAGATCTAACCTTTATTAATTTATTTAACCTTTTGAACGCCACGCCTATCGTACGCGGCGTGTAATCGTGAACCTTGTCGGTATGCATGAAGGTTCATATTGGGCTGTCGCCGCGCGCGTCATATGACGTCTTTGGTGGTCAAAAGGTTAAACCCACGAAATTTCATCTTTTTACCACGCTGAGCGCTGTCATCGCTCTTTGTTCCCCACAATTTCTCACATTAGTCGTAAAAAATAGATAACAAAGCTTATTCTTTTCTGGTTTCTGGAAAAGTTTAATGTTCCGCCGATGCCGGCATAGCTTTGGCCTATGTAGATGTCGCCACTTTTTGATATTTAACAATTTTAACTCCTATCAGTGAAAGAATAAGGATTAAAGTCAAATGGCGTTCTAAAAGTTTTAATCATGTGTCGAAAGATGGCAGTAAATTTACTGTGGCTACAAAATTTACTTTGACAATCCACCTCTATTTCAAATTCTCTTTGCTTGTATTTATGTATGTATTACTGTTCAATAGCGAGAGAGTGGACTGTAATTCGAAAAAGGGGGGCGATAGGGAATGAAATTTAGGGGCCGGTTGAGCAAGAAAGTTGTGACATATTAAAATTAGAATATTAAATTAAAACTAAAATGTGAAATAGTGTAGGGCGAAGTTACCTTTCAGTCCGGGAGTTGTGGGGCTGAATCGTTGGTCGCCGTTGAAGACCGCTGGTGGTGATTCTGGCTGTCCTTGTCGCCAGCTAGAAGTAAGCTCAGAACCGTTACCTTGAGTCGTCCAACTTAGACCTCGGATTTTCCACTTCGCGGATGTGCCTGGTGTCCTTCGTCCACACAACACTGAGTCTAAATGCTAGAGACGTGATTGGCAGTAGTGCTTTCAATAAGTTGCGAAAATTAGCGAGAACGACGAAATACGATGTTAACTAGTGGTAGGTTGATGACACACTGACTCTGACGTGTCTATGACAGAGCAATATTCAAATTCCAACTGTGAGCTGGTGTTGCCACAGTAAATACGAGAAAATCTTATAGAATACAAGGCCAAAGCTGGACATTCCGCCCACCAAAATGCATTTGTATTTTGACTAAGCGAAAAGAACAATAAAAGTGAAACAAGTGCGATAATATTAAAGCTAAACGAAGAATGGACAACACAAATGTAGCGCATTAAAGCGACTACGCAGGTAGTGGACACAGCTTGACCACAGGCCGTTTGTACAACCCTGTGGCAGTGCGCACAGTAACCACACGACAGATCCCGTCAGATCCGGGGTGTGTGTCGATAATGCGACCCAGGGGCCACTTCATTGGGCTCGTCTGCTCGTTTACAACGAGCACAAGTGTGCCAACTTGGACGTTAGGGTGTCTGTCGTGCCACTTCATCCGCTGCTGGAGAGTATGCATATACTCCTTCGACCATTTGTTCCAGAAGTCCTGGTGCATCTTCTGAAGCAACTTCCAGCGTTGGAGAGGGCTAACCCGAACGTCTGAGAAGTCTTCCTCAGGTACGACCGATAGGGGTTCCGTGGTGAGGAAATGACCCGGTGTCAAGGCCGACAGGTCGTTGGGGTCGGTGCTGAGAGGAGTGAGTGGCCTGGAGTTGAGTAAAGCCTCGACTTGGGCTAAGATCGTCGAGAATTCCTCGTATGTCAACCTTTGGTTCCCGACGACACGCGACAAGTGTGTTTTAACAGCTTTAATTCCAGCTTCAGCGAGTCCTGAAAAATGTGGGCTACCCGGCGGGTTGAATTCGAAGTGAATTGTATGGTGTGCGGCAGCATCCTTCACTAGGCGTTGCAGGATGTTGTTCGCACCGACAAAATTTTTACCTTGGTCAGACACTAACCGGCTGCACCGACCACGGCGAGCGACGAAACGCCGAAGTGCGGCGAGAAAAGCATCCGAGGACAACTCGGTGACGAGCTCGGTATGAATGGCCTTTGTTGCGGTACAGACAAAGACGCAAATATAACCTTTGTACGTCTTGTTACCACGTCCGCGACCGAGAGCGATGTCGAAAGGCCCACCAAAGTCAACCGCTGCGCTCGAGAAAGCCTTCAGCTTGGATATTCGATACGATGGTAAGTCGCCCATGAGTGGCGCAGGAGCACCCGGTGGCCGCACCCGAAAGCACTTCATGCACTTCGATACAACTGCATAAATAGCCCGTTTCGGACACATAATCCAGAAATGTTGCGCTAGCAAGTTATGAAGTGTTTGGATGCCTGGATGCATGAATCGCTTATGATAATCATCGATAAGAAGGAAGGTCAGCCGATTGTCGCGAGGTAGAAGCAAAGGATGCTTCACGTCGAAGTCGAGAGAAGCTCGCGACAGGCGACCGCCCACCCTCAAGAGACCCGCGTCATCCATGAATGGGGACAGTTTTCTGAACGCTTTTGGGAGAGAGTTCGAATGATTGTTCAAAATGATTTCGATTTCCTGAGCGAAGCTGCGCTGCTGCACGAAACGTACAATAACCATGAGTGCCTGCTTTATTTCGATAGATGTTAAAGGACCGCGTAGCCACTTCCCGGCCGTTTTTCGGTTCTTCGCGTTATTCGCGAAGCGACAACAATAGGCTAAAACACGTTGAAGTGTTCTTAACGACGAAAACTTCTCCAGTAAGTTGTCGATTAGTGCATTGTCATTGGACACTACGAGGACTGTAATCTTTTGCTCATCATGGAGAACGTCCCTATCTGGCATCAGCACTGACTTAGGCCAGCTCTCAGTGGGGTGCCTGAGCCAATCAGGCCCGTTCCACCAGCAAGTTTGGTTGACTAAATCTTGGGGAAGCAAACCACGCGATCCGCAGTCGGCTGGATTGTCAGTGGTTCTGACATGATGCCAAGAATCGGGAGGAATAACGTCTTGGATATGACTCACACGGTTGGCCACGAACGTTTTCCACCTGGACGGACACGACTTAATCCAGGTCAACGTCACACTTGAGTCCGACCATGCAAAGATTCTGTCTACCGAGTGGAAAGGCTTCAAAGCCTCCACGACCGAAGCCATCAAGTCAGACAGCAGAACCGCTGCGAGCAATTCGAGACGCGGCACCGACAATTTACGCAATGGCGCGACCTTGGACTTAGCACACACGAGCTGTACGTCGACGTCACCCTCCTCAGTTTCGGTACGGCAATAGATTACGGCACAGAAGCCACGTTCTGACGCGTCGCAAAATCCGTGGAGATGTAGCACGTCGAATTTCCCGACTAAACGGCGTTGCACAGCTACAGCACTCAGCGACGAGAGTTGAGTTTTGAATTCCTGCCATTCCAGCCTGATGCTTTCCGGGACATCTCCATCCCAGGAAACGCCCGAAACCCAAAGCAATTGCATCAGATACTTGGCGAGAAATGTTACAGGCGAGAGGAAACCTAATGGATCGAAGATTCTAGCTATCTCCGACAGAATGGTGCGCTTGGTGCACCGACCGTTAGGAGCAGCGGCGACACGAAACCGGAAAGAATCTGATTGAGGTTGCCATAGCAATCCCAATATCTTTAGAGAAATGTCAGTCATTTCTTCGAAATGTTTAAAGTCTTCCGAGTACAGGTCAGAAGACGGAAGACTCTCCAAGAACTCACTACTATTGGAGGTCCACTTCCTGAGGTGGAAACCCCCCGACGACAATATTTTCGTAAGGTCCGCCTGAAGCGAACGCGCCTGCTCGACAGAATCCGCTCCGGTGACGACGTCGTCGACGTAGATGTCACGAGCGAGAACAGTTGAACCACTTGGGTATGCGGCTGCAGAATCACTGGCAAGTTGAGCCATTGTACGAAGAGCTTGGAATGGCGCAGCAGAAACCCCGTAGGTTACCGTTTTAAGACGGTAG
Source organism: Cydia pomonella (assembly GCF_033807575.1). Classification (NCBI taxonomy): domain Eukaryota; kingdom Metazoa; phylum Arthropoda; class Insecta; order Lepidoptera; family Tortricidae; genus Cydia; species Cydia pomonella. Next base: position 19,887,608 of record NC_084716.1, on the reverse strand, counting down.
TCGCGCACAGGACCGACAGCAGAAGGGCGCCACAAAATGCGCTGAAATTCAGCGTCTTCATCAGAGACCAGGATCTGCCTGTACATCTGTTTCACGTCACCTGTGAAGACGACGGCATGCCAGCGAAAACGTGTGAGCAGATCGAAGATGTTGGTCTGAAGCTTGGGCCCAGCGAGAAGAGTAGCGTTCAAAGACACCTCGTTGGCGTCCTTAGCGCTTGCGTCGAAAACCACGCGAAGAGGAGTGGTGACGGAATCGCGCAGAATTCCATGGTGAGGTATGTAATAGAAGTGGCCTTCACTTGTGGAAGGAGGTTCCACTTCTTCCAAGTGACCACGAGCCTCATAGTCATCCATAAATTCCACATACGCCCTTTTGAACTCGGGGTTGGAGTTCAACTTGCGTTCCAACGACGTGAGCCGCTTGAGAGCAATTTCACGCGAATTGAGGAAGGTAGGTTTGTTCGCGGGATCGACAAATGGTAGTGGAACTACGAACCTGCCTTCTTCATTGCGATAGTATTTTTCAAGAAAATAGTCCTCGCAGCGTTGGTCCTCCTCAGATACGAAAGGTTTAGTCGGAGAACTAACGTTTTCTAATTCCCAAAATTTTTTTATAGAATCATCAAGCGACAAAATCTGCGAAGGACTCGACACGAAAAAACAATGATTTTTATTGTTACGATACGATACGAGAGCGCTTGTTGTGAGCTGACTCCCGTCACACTCACCCATAACGACCCATCCATAGATGGTTTTCAACAGAGTAGGCTGTCCAGGCTCCCCGCGCCGTATACCGGGCAACAACGACGAAACGAAGACCTGTGCGTTAAGTAACAGGTCCACCGGCGCCGGACGGGCGAAACCAGGATCAGCCAGCGATAAATTCCTGATGTGCGACCACCCCGACGAATCGACAGGTTGAGGAGGTTGGTCGGCACATACCGGCGACAAAACGAAAGCTTCGAGTTTAGTACTCAGTGAAGAGGGTTCATTTCCCATTGGCTTGACCTCACATGATAGTGCGCCAAATGTTTGATATGGCGAATTGCCAATGCCAAACACAGTGTGTTGTCCAGAAGTTTCAAACCCTAGCATTTCTGCACAGGATTTTGACATGAAATTGCATGCACTAGCACCATCCAAGAGCGCCCGCACTGGGCGGAAGACACCAGAACTGTCCCGAATTAACACCTGGGCAGTAGCGAAGAAGATTGTATTATCTCCCGCCATAGCAGCTAAAACTGTGTTATTAGTACTACTACTCATGCCATTGCTAGACGGTGCAGTGGCAATCTCTGTGCCCGTGGGAGCTTCCACACTCTTTGTGAAATGCAATAAGTTGTGGTGCGAGCGATTACACACACTACAGCGAGAAGCTCGACAAGTTTTCACCCTATGTGCATTTGAGAAACATAAAATACACAAACCCTTCTCCTTAACAAAATTAAACCGGCCATCATTATTGAGATTTATAAACTTGTTACATTTATCGAGACTATGTTGACCCGAACAAAAAACACAACTTGGTGTTGATGTAGTCGAAACGACAAGGGCCGTTTTGTTTTTGGTTAACGGTTTAACATTCTGAACTTGAGGCCTAACACTAACACTGGAGTTTTCCAAAGCCCTGCTCCGCTTTTCAATAAAGTTTTTTAATTCCTCAAACTTTGGAACTTCAGTATTGGAAGCGAGTTGTAACTCAAATGCTTCTCGGGTAGCGACATCTAACTTTGCCCAAAGCAAATAATATAACATAAAATTCTTGTCGGGGAGGTTAAATTTTGACAAAATAGTTAAATTCTCATTAAAAGTTCTAAAAACCCTTTCCAAATCCATTTTTGTTTTGACTGGCTCACAATTTAGCAGTTTTTCATAGTACATGACAGCAATTTGCCTCTTCCTATCATAATAGTTGGACAGTGTTTCATATGCACTGCTGTAATTGTCACCTGACAAAGGAAAACTTTTTATTAAATCATGTGCGGAACCCTGAACGCTTGATAGAAGGTAGTGCAATTTCTCCACATTACTAATATTGCTCCGACTATGTATAAGGGAATCAAAAAGCTCCTTAAAAGACACCCAACTTTCCAGTTTCCCATCAAAAGGCGTAATCGATATTTTTGGAAGCTTAGCTAAATTATTCCCAAGCGTTAAAGATTTCACTTCAGGCTTATCACTTATTTCACTTCTAGCCATTTGTCTCAACCTACATTTTACGGATTTTAGCTTACTTTCAAATTCCTTGGTGACTTCATACTCCTCCACACGTTTTTCAGGTTTCAGTGGACGTAAAATCCGTAGTTGTGCTTTGTGAAAGTCCTTTTCTATATCCTTGATGTCTGATTCATCATACCCTTTCAAATCGGAACCCTCAATATTTTCTAACCGAAAAATAGCGTAACCTCGCGCGACATGGAACATGTCTACTGTCGCGGGATCCGTGTCACTATCACCATGTACACTCATATTGTTTTAAGTGCAATTAAAAACACTAAAACGGCGAAAAACTCAAACTTAATTGCAAAATTAATTCAATAACAACGAAGTACTGCTGACTGATACTAGTGACATTGACAGTTGACGTTAACCCTTGACAACTATGAGAATGTTGCCAGCAATATTAACCACGAGTGAACGAATGATTTACTAAAAGCACTACTACACGGCCACCAACTTTCTTGCTTACCCTCGACTTTTTTATAAGTGTACCCTAAATTTTGAATTAAACAAATGATATGACCAAACAAATTTGAATAAGCAACAAACAACGAGAAACGAAAAACCAAAGGTCACTTTTCAAATTATGCGGATCGAAGGCCAAAATGTTCAATAGCGAGAGAGTGGACTGTAATTCGAAAAAGGGGGGCGATAGGGAATGAAATTTAGGGGCCGGTTGAGCAAGAAAGTTGTGACATATTAAAATTAGAATATTAAATTAAAACTAAAATGTGAAATAGTGTAGGGCGAAGTTACCTTTCTCTCACAGACTACAGCCAATAATAACGCCCTACGGTCCCAAAATACCCAAAACCAACTCAAATGTATACAGAGTAATCTAGGCCGAGGATATGCGGCCACACATGAATTCAAACAATATCTGACTTCGAATAATTATGACATAGCCTTTATCACAGAACCATACGTCGGCAAAAATAATACCCTCAGCCCTATAGCTGGATACAATATTTACCAGACACCATCAAACGGCAATAGAGTAAAAGCTTGCATTGCTATTAAAAACAATCTTGGCTCTTACCTCGGAATTACTCAACATTCTAATCCCAACCTCTGCACCATTCAATTAAAGATGGAAAACTCAAAACTTCTACTATCAAGCATATATATAGAACCCGAAGAGGACGTTTCCAATACATTGGATCACCTGGAACTATACCTCCAATCAAACCAAAATGCGAAGCAAATTATCTGTGGCGACTTCAACGGCTGGCACTCAGCTTGGGGTTCCAGCAAAAATAACCAAAGAGGTGCAGATGTCCTAGATATTATTATAGCCAACGACCTCAATGTATGTAATATCGGATCTAACCCTACCTTTGAAAACACCGCACTTGGACAAACTAGGACATCAATCATAGACCTTACGCTGGCTTCCGGAAACATATTAACTCTCATTCAAGACTGGAAGATCAACTACGATGCCTCACCATCCTCGGACCATCATGCTATAACATTTACGTACAACATGACAAGTGCAAAGCTATCAAAAAATACCACGAAGACAACTTACAGATACAGCACTGAAAAGGCAGATTGGGAAGAGGTAATCACCAAAATCAAACAAGAAATGCACTCAGCCAGTCTTGAAAATCCCAATGTTGAAAGCTTCGATACTGAAAACATTGATCAATACATCAATTATCTCTCTAACATAATTCTCAGTGCATGCGATGCCACACTCCGAAGAAAAACCCAATACAGGCGCGCGGTTTGGTGGAATGACGAACTCACCAACTTGAAAAAACGAGTCATACACCTACACCATCGGACGCAAGATCTAAAACGAGGCAATAAAAACATAGAACACGTAATTAAAGAACAACAAGAAGCCAGAGTAGAATACGTCAACGCTATTCTAAAATCGTCATCAGAACATTTCCGGGAATTTTGCTCTAAACAAAACCAAGAACACGTTTGGAATATTACCAACAAACTGCTTAAAGACCTACCCCAATCACAGCCTCCAACAACACTCAAGATATCCCCAACTGAATACACAAACTCCAGTCAAGAAACAGCAGAAGCACTTATGGATAAATTCTTCCCAGATGACGATCACCTTAATGATAACCATCAACACCAGATCATTAGAAGATCAACTCAATACTATTCTAATAATAACAATGACAGTGACTTTACCCCAGAAGAAATAATCGAAGTCAGCAAATCTATGAACAGCAAAAAAGCACCCGGAATAGACCATCTTACCCCTGACATATGTCACCACTTCATCAAGACATACCCAATAATCTTCACCAGACTTTTGAACCGATGTTTACACCTAAGTTATTTTCCCAAATACTGGAAAATTGCATTCATCAAAACTATTCCAAAGCCCAACAAAGCAGACTATTCTGATATAGCTTCATACAGACCAATAGGCTTACTGAACGTTTTCGGAAAAATATACGAAAAATTAATTGCCAAGAGATTAACTTATCATATGTACATCAACAACATAGCAAATTCCAAACAATACGGATTTAAAGAACAAAAATCCACCACAGATGCAATAATAAATGCAATAGAAATCATGAAAGAGGCAAAACTCCACAAAAAGATGGTCGTAGCTATTTCACTGGATATACAAGGCGCCTTCGATCACGCGTGGTGGCCCGCCCTATTCAGAAGACTACAATACATCAATTGTCCGGTAAATATATACAATGTCATCCAAAGTTACACACAGGACAGGAAAATAGTACTCAATTACGCCGACGCCACTGCCACCAAAATACAAAACCGAGGCTGCGTACAAGGCTCAGTGCTAGGACCAATAATGTGGAACTTAATCATGGACGACCTCCTAGATACAGAATTACCAAATGGGAACTACATCCAAGCATACGCCGACGACATCCTCCTAATTTGCACCGCCCAAAATAACGAACAACTACAAACTAATGCCAACCACATCCTTCAGACTATCTCTAATTGGGGCACCGAAAACTACCTTAAATTCGGCCCACAGAAAACACAACTGATGACATGCACGCCTAAAGCTAAAACTTGTAATATTACCATGGATAACATCCCAATCAAATTTTCCAACAACTTCAAACTCCTCGGCATTATAATCGATCAAAATTTCAAGTTTATCAACCATTGCGAATATGTCATCGGAAAAGCCTTGAAAATGTATGCAAAACTCTGCCAAATTATCCGCTCAACATGGGGAGTACATGCAGAAAATGTCTCCATTATCTATAATTACGCAATCGAACCCATTATAACGTACGGTGCCGAAGTATGGAGTAGTGCAACGAAATACAAAAAAGTGACCAAAGCGCTCCTCAGCCTACAACGTAGATTCGCAATAAAAATCATCCGAGGCTTCCGCACGCTGCCCACCATCGCCTCCATAGCTCTAGCGAACCTCACGCCGCTCCACCACAAATTAAACGAAGTAGCTGAAGTCGAAAAAACGAAACGGAGTGGAATCAGCAAATACTTACCCACTGATCTCACTCTGGACACCCGAATACCACCAGCGCAACTTCTCCACCCCTCGGACAGGATATCCATCAAAATTAATAAAATCCACAGTGCAACAGACCTCGAACCATACAATACAATAGACATGCACCGAATCTACACCGACGGGAGCAAACATGACGGAGGGGTCGGAGCAGCAGTCATAATACACCACCCTGATGGCCGACACACAATCAAACGCAAAAAGCTACATAAATTCTGTTCCGTATTCCAAGCCGAATGCGTAGCCATAGACACTGCCTGCGAAACATGTATCCACCTCCAAATAACCCATTGCACCGTGTTTTCCGACTCCTTGTCAGCATTACAGGAAATTGCCAATAGAAACAGCACTAACCGCATAGTCAACAGCATTCATCGGAAAATCCACCAAATCACACAAGGAGGCACAATACAGTTCTGTTGGATCAAGGCCCATGCAGGACTGCTTGGAAATGAGGAAGCGGACCAGGAAGCCAAAAACGCCGCCACTCTCCACCGTGCACCCGACTTTGACCACTTTCCCATCTCCTACATTAAGCACCTCTGTAAAACTGAAACACAAAAAGCGCACTGCAATGACTACCTCACCTCTACCACCGGAATGCACCTAAAGAACTGGCTACCAACTCTTAACCACATCAAAGAGCTCCGGAACAAGACCACCATTTCCTTCCATCTAACCCAAATTCTCACCGGACACGGCTACCACAAGAAATACCTAAAAAGAATGAAAATTATCACCGACGATCTCTGCCCCTGTGACGGAAACACCCCACAAACAATAGACCACCTTCTACGATCATGCCCAAAATTCAGCATAGCAAGATTCAATCATGAAATCATCTGTCATAATCTCCAAATTCAACCTTACAGCCTCCCAGACCTCATTAGCAGAGAAAGTACATTGACCTCATTTTGCAATCTATCCAGGACCATAATCAACAGTTTAAAAAAGTTCAACAACACATAACAACTCATCTACACCATCCATCTTCATATCTTAACATTCATTACCACCATCACCTTTCATAACAACACAACATCATCCCAGTGTCACATAATTAATTCATTAGAGATATAAAACATCACACAGACCTTACGGATCCAGCCGCCCGTACACTTCGCGGGGACTGGACCCAAAATTTTAAACGCATAATACCTTTCAGTCCGGGAGTTGTGGGGCTGAATCGTTGGTCGCCGTTGAAGACCGCTGGTGGTGATTCTGGCTGTCCTTGTCGCCAGCTAGAAGTAAGCTCAGAACCGTTACCTTGAGTCGTCCAACTTAGACCTCGGATTTTCCACTTCGCGGATGTGCCTGGTGTCCTTCGTCCACACAACACTGAGTCTAAATGCTAGAGACGTGATTGGCAGTAGTGCTTTCAATAAGTTGCGAAAACTAGCGAGAACGACGAAATACGATGTTAACTAGTGGTAGGTTGATGACACACTGACTCTGACGTGTCTATGACAGAGCAATATTCAAATTCCAACTGTGAGCTGGTGTTGCCACAGTAAATACGAGAAAATCTTATAGAATACAAGGCCAAAGCTGGACAATTACAGTTCTTCACATTACCCTAGTTAACAACCGAATGTTTATATTCTGAATTAACACAATTATGTTTTTTCCTTAAAGGGTGGCTCTATGCATCTTTACGGAAGAAATTTCTATGGTGGAAACGGAATTGTGGGAGCTCAGGTCAGTACAATATCAAATATAAGTATGTATCATAACCTAAAACATAAAAAAATAGCCACAACCAAATACAGAACCTCCTACTTCTATGAAATTGAAGTCGGTTATAAAAGGATTGCTGCCTTATTACAAATAAATAAAAATGTTGGTTGCAAAGTTAGTTCTACTATCTAAATCCTCATAGGTGGCATGAAACCGGTTTGAAAAATTAACCGGTTTTGGACCTTTTACTTAGTATATTTTTTTAATACTACTTTGATTTATTTACGTAATATATATGTATACAGAGGAATTACAGTAACTGTACAAATACTAAACCAAATTAATAACTAGCTAGAATCTAAAATAGGCCCTTGAGGCCCCCAAGGATGGTGGCGGCATTTCCTCGTCGTATCGCAATGCTGATACGTTGTGCGAAGAAGCCGCCAGCTCTTCGGTCACCAATTAGTTTATATTAAGATTTCAAAAGCCAAACTTCTGTTTCATCGCATTTTAAATGATTTAAACGAGTAGCTTTCACAGAGGATACCTATTAGGAAATGCTTCAATGATTTATTGTATTTGTCATGATACAGTCGAAGTCTTGTGCCATCCGTAATACATTTTTTAATATAAACCGATTTAAATTTCGTCCAGGGCCCCCTAGGCGCGGGCGTGGCGTTCGCACACAAATATAAAGGCGACGGCGGCGTCTGCTTCGCCCTGTACGGCGACGGCGCCGCCAACCAAGGCCAGTTGTTCGAGGTGTACAATATCGCCAAGCTGTGGGACCTGCCGTGTGTGTTCGTCTGCGAGAACAACGGATACGGTAAGAAACCGTTTACTTTGCCACTTGCACCTTTTGAACGCCAAGAACGTTCGTGCCCACAGCGCTAAGGACAAGGTGTTATGGCGGACGCTGTCAAAGTAACCTTCACACTTTCGAGTAAGGCTTATTGTTTATTTATTCAGTTTACAACTGTACCTTAACAGCTAAAGCCACAGCGGCACAAATTGGGAGACAGTAATATTTATACATTGAGTACAAAAGTATCTTAAGCTTCTAATAAAGCTTATATTAGATTGCGCCCGGGATCATGGCGTTTGAGTGATGTTTGTGTTTATGACATAAAGCGTTCAAATGGTTAACCCAAAACTTTCTGCATAAAAAAGACAAATTTTAACTTGTACCCGATGAATGAATAACTTTAGGATGATATCATAATCAGTAAGTTACATATTAATATGTAATGATATTTATACATCTTTAACCGGTTAAATGTATCGTTTTTATAAGCTAAGTAAGAAACCGGTTAAATATAAGATATACTGTACTGTAACCGGTTATTTACATTTTAATGTAACAGTCAAGTGTAAAAACATCTTACTCAAAAATATGTCCCATAGCATCTTATTCCAGTGTAATAAGAGCGTAGTACCATATTTATGAGACGATTCTTTCGATACATATTTTTGCACTTGACTGTACAACAGAAATTATTGTAACATCTTTGTACCAATTTTTTTTGTTCCCCAGGCAAATATGTACTGTACTGTAACGTCTGTAACCGGTTATTTACATTTTAATTCAGCAGATGTTACAACAGAATTTATCGTAACATCTTCGTACCAAATTTTTTTGTTCCTCAGGCAAATATGTACTGTACTGTAACGTCTGTAACCGGTTATTTACATTTTAATTCAGCAGATGTTACAACAGAATTTATCGTAACATCTTCGTACCAAAATTTTTTGTCCCCCAGGCATGGGCACGAGTGTGGACAGGTCCTCAGCCAGCGCGGAGTACTACTCGCGCGGCGACTACGTCCCCGGCATCTGGGTCGACGGCATGGACGTCCTCGCCACCAGGGAGGCCACGAGATACGCCATCGATTACTGCACCAGTGGGAAGGGTAAGAACTGCCAACATTGTTCTCCAAGGCACCTACCAGGGATCGGTAACCGGTATTTTTTGTATGGGAACGAAAACGGTATTTTTTCGTTCTTTGTTAATTATTTCATTTCTAATTGGGCAATCTAATAATACGAAGTCGTTGTCTAAAAACACAACGGAGTCCTATATTTGGAGTATAAAATAAACCGAAATATATGTTTATTTCAAAGTTTTTCCAAAAAACCGGTTCCGATCCCTGGCACCTACAGAGGGTCTTCCTACTTCGTCTTGAAGGGAAAAATCACAGGATCATCCCATTCATCTCAACTATAACATGGAACACAGGTTACGCGGTACGCTATACATAACTGCACCAGCGGGAAGGGTAAGCCAGGCTACTGATTGATACAAATAACACATTCACACACATATAAAAAAATATCTAAAATCATGTTATTTCAGAACTCAGACAGGACAATAAACACAATAACGTGACGTAGTATCCGACTTTACGTGTCTCTCGTAATGCTGCGTAAAATTCTCAACAACATAAAACCCGGCGCCGCTAGAAAAAGTGCCGAACGGCGATTATTTCCGTTGTCGATTTGCGTCTAAAATATTTCTCAATGCTTACGCGTCTATTAAGACTCGTACTGCCAACAAAAATCAACTAAAATTATTATTTTTTTGTCTAGGTCCACTAGTAATGGAAATGGAGACATACCGCTACTCCGGTCACTCCATGTCGGACCCGGGCACGTCGTACCGCACCCGCGACGAGGTCCAAGAGGTCCGTCAAACCCGGGACCCCATCACGTCGTTTAAGGAGAAGATTCTCACCAACGAGCTTGTGACCCCCGACCAGCTTAAGGTATGTTTTAGGACGCTAAGAGCTAAGGTGGTATTTACATTGGATGCAGATGTGCCCAGTGTGCAAGCGGGACATCGCTATCTGTCTCGCTCACACACCAATGTAATAACCACGTAGGATTACTGAAAACCGGTTATTTTGCCAAACCGGTTTCAATTATTTACTGTAGCTCAGAAATATTTTTGTGATTGATGAGTTTGTACTAGTATTATATTGATGTACTATTTTTATATAGGTGTACTATATATTAGTTTACTAGATTTTAAACTGGGTGAATCTAGTATGTCAAATAACTTTGTCAGTAGAAAAAGGTGCAAAATTCAAATTTTATATAGGATGATAACATTTCGCGCCTACATTTTTTAAATTTGCTCCTTTTCTACTGACTGAAATGGCTTTTTTTTGGCTTGCCAGACTATATTTTATTATATACATATTCTATTATATACAATATCAAAGCAAATATTTCGTTTTTCATCAACAAATTTAACACCAGCCGAGCTAGCACATGATTAGCGCGACAGTATCTCGCGGCGAGACTACCCGTCCCTCTTTAATTAACATACTTAGTAAAAGATGGGTATTCGATCTCGCCGCGAGATACTGTCGCGCCGATCATGTGCTAGGCCTACCGGTCTAAAACTTATACCCAATAGTACGCGACGGCTTAAAATGCTTATTTGGGGAGTTAATGTTTATCATAATGTTTTAGGATGTACCAACTTAGTGTACCATGTTTAAGGAAATAAATCATTATCTTATCTAGGAAATCGACGCCAAAGTCCGGACAGAAGTGGACGAAGCGACAAAGCAAGCCAAGTCGGAGCCCGAGATCGGCGTCGAGGAGTTAGCCGGCGACATTTACTGCAACAACGCGGAGCCCTTCATCCGCGGCCTGCGGCCCGACGCGCCGCTCAGGCACGTCGAGGTCATGCCGAGGATGCGCAATTGAATGTTCAAATACGTAATCAGTTGGGGCAAGTGAAGGCAAGGAAGGGCCTCTAACCCTACCGCCATGCTCCATGGCACTATGTCCCAACTGATCATTAAAATGGCAAAGAAAATCACTAAAGGTCGGTCGCTTCAAAGGCCCTTAAAAACGGTTTAATATTAACCGGTTAGTGCAATTGTACAAGTGTTTTTAATTTCGATTTTACCTTTGACATTTCTCTATGGGATTGTCGTCGCCATATTTAAGGTTAACCGGTTATGAACCGGTAAATTTTTGAAGCAACCGACGTTTAATGTCTTTGCCGTTAGATATATCTCCTCCGTACAAAGCCGAGATAGATTTCAACGAATCCAAATCTTGAGCATAATGCAAATTATGTTTACCGAGTTTTCTTATACGTAAACCATTTTTAAACTGAATTTCTACTATTTTTATTCAACTTTTTTTTTGTTTTTTATTTTATGTTTAATGCGATGCTTAGCACACTTTTAAATAATTATGTTAAAAATATATCAAATAAAATCGTAAACAAATATCGACTTTTTACCTACACAGTTACTTTTTGATGGCACTTTATTGTACAAAGCATTATTTGTAGAAGAATTTATAGCAAATGTGATGAGTAAGTGATAAATACCGTATATAGTTATCTTATGTTATTGTATATACTTATGTATAAATCCATATTTATGTATATTAGGATTGAAGATCTAACATTCTGTGCTACATTTTAAACAAACTCTGGGTTACCGTACTTAGAAATAGTTAAATAATCAACGAATTATTAAACATAGTCTACATTATTTTATTGTTTCCTATGTAATCTGTATGGTGAATAGGACAATAGCATTTTTACGATTGTATCCACCGTAAGATTAACTGCCAAAACGGATCATCAATTAGTAACAAAAGAAAACGCACATGATTATTTATTATGTTGCACGTGTTGATATGTCTGTAAGGGTAATTAAATTATTAATAAAAATATATAAATCACTTTGTCATTTTATTACAAGTACTCGTAAAATATGCCAACCACATGAAGACGGACCACGCGGAATTTGCAACGAATTGACAGTAACAATGCATACATACCCCATAGAGCGCCGTACTTGACGTAGCATTTGGCATGAAAACTTAGCGTGGTCCAACTCTATAACTCTGTATCTTTAGGTATTTTAGCTCTTTAAGCCAGTTGAGGGTAGATGAAAACATTACATGATCAAATAATGTAGGTTAAAGCATGTTAAAGTCAGGTCGTTCATGAAATATATAGGAGCCAGGAAAGGAACACGGGAATATCTAATTAAAAAGGCAACTGCACGTCCGTTCGTATTGAAAGATGTATTTCGGAAGAAAAGTAAAACTACCACCAAATTATGACATTGAATAAAATAATGAAAATCTTAACCTACCCGCGAGTTCACTGACCGAGCGATCAGCCGTGATACGTGCCCATGTATATACCTTCGGTACTATACATGTACATATATCACACCCTACCACTTAACTAAAACTACATCGTATACGGTCGTTGGCCATGTACTAATATGGCTAGTAAGGATTCTGTGAAAACTTCTCCTCCAGGTCAGATAAAATTAAGCCTTAAGCGAATACTAATAAGACTGACATGGCCAAGCCGTTCCCACTATATATATATTACTATACAACAATTACATATTACCATAGCAAATTAATAACAGAACTTAATTCCTTAAATAGGTAGGTATCGTTATCTAGAAAGTACAAACCCGTATTATTCTTTACATTTCAAACTAATTCTATGATTACAAATAAGTACTTAATATAATATGGGATCACCATATCTTTCTACGGGCACTGGCACACGTTTAGGTATCGGAGGGGGTGGTACAAAGGCGGGCTCCGGTGGCGCACACGGCTCAGAGTTCTCATGGTTATCGTAGTCCGTCGCTGGGCACGCCCTTATAGCTAAGCGTGAATTATTGCGTAACTGATCTATATGCCTTTTAATAATTTGACCGTTTTCCCTTTGCACCAAATAATTACGTGAACCTAATTGTTCCGTGATCGTACCGCTAACCCATTTCTCCCCTTTGCTAAAATTCCTAGCCCAAATATTATCACCTACACTACACGACCTCGAGACGCCCCCTGCATTTTCGCGCTGTCGGAGCTGCGCGGCGCGTGCACACTCGTGCGCCGTGGCGCCGGCGTCGGCGCGCAGAAGATCCAGTCGGGTGCGCAGACCTCTTCGCTGTAGCAACCTCGCCGGTGACTCGCCCGTGCTACTGTGAATAGAGTTCCTATACGCCAGTAAATATGACTGGAGCGCAGCGTCCACGTCTTGCTTATCCCGTAGCGCCTTCAAAATGGTTTTTTTGACAAGCTTTACTGCACCTTCGGCTGCTCCGTTTGAAGATGGATGATACACCGGAGAGTACGTTTGTTTTATGCCATTAAATTGCATGAACTGGGTCAGTTCTCCACTCGTGAACGGCGGGCCGTTGTCCGATACCATCATCTTGGGTAGCCCGAAACGCGCAAATATCTCCCTTAAGACTCTGATGACGTCATCTGCCGTCGTCCTCGTCATTTGTTTTACTTCGATCCATTTCGACGATGAATCCACGACCACTAAATAGGTCATGCCGTGTAAGGGTCCTAGGAAATCCATATGCAACCTACTCCAAACTTCTTCGAGATATGGCCAAGCTTGTGGTGCAGCTTTGGCAGGGGCCGGTGCTTCCAAAGCGCATGTGGTGCATTCCCGACACGTTTTCTCGATTTCAGCATCGATGCCGGGCCACCAAACATAGCTCCGGGCGAGACTTTTCATCTTAACCACTCCAAAGTGGCCTATATGCAGCTCACGCAGAACGTCATTTCTTAACGCCGTGGGTATCACCATTCTGTAGCCCCACATGATACATCCTGCTTCTGAGTACAGTTCGTGACGCCTTACCCAATACGGCTGCAGCTCTGGATCGTCGCACTTCGCCGGCCACCCTGACTGTAAGTACATAAACACTTTTCTTAGTGGATCATCTGTTTTTAAATTGGTTCTGACTTGATCACTAGTAATTGGTAAGAAATCCTGTACGAATTGTACATATGTTACCTCTGTCCTATCCGCTGCCTGTTTTCCCACAGGTAACCTGGACAATGCGTCAGCTCCATTTTTGTCCGTAGGCACATATTCTATGTCATACTGGTAACCGGATAAAATTACCGCCCATCTTTGTAGTCTGCTCGCGGCCATCGATGGAATACCTCCCTTATCTCCAAATATGGAAACCAACGGCTTATGATCGGTCCTTAGCAAAAACCTTCGAGATACTGATGGAATTTTTTTATACCAAACACAATTCCCAAAGCTTCTCTTTGAATCTGAGAATAATTTACCTCCGCCGCATTGAGCACTCTGGACGCGTACGCAACAGGCCTTTCTGTTCCATCTGGCATCTGGTGCGAAATCACCGCCCCCACGCCGCTCGAACTCGCATCTGTAGTTAGACATAAAGGGAGTTCAGGGTCATAGTGCGCCAACACCGAACTGGAAACCAAACAACGCTTGACGGCATTAAACGCTTCCGTACATTCCTTGGTCCAAATAAACGCAGCCCCCTTCCTTAATAATTTGTACAATGGTGTTAACGTCATACTTATATTTTTAACGAATTTCCCATAGTACATAATCATTCCTATGAATGAGCGAAGTTCGGTTACATTGGCCGGAATCGCCATGTCCTTTATGACTTTAACCTTTTCTGGACACGTGTGAACCCCTTGTTTACTAATACGAAACCCTAAATACGTCACCGATTCCGCGAAGAAAGAACATTTTTCTTTCTTTACTTTCAACCCAAATTTCTCGAGGCGTCCTAGCACCTGATGTAATGTATGCAAATGATCCTCCCTGTCTACTCCTGTTATAATTACGTCATCCAGGAAAACGCCTACTCGCGGTAAGTCTGCAAAAAGTTGTTCTAGTTTCCTTTGAAATATCCCCGGACTCGATGATAGCACATAAATAAGCCTATTATACATATATAAGCCTTTATGTGTGTTGATCACCGTATATGGTTTAGATGCCTCGTCCAACTCGAATTGCGCATCCCATCCTCGTCGCCAAATGAAATATATAGGAGCCAGGAAAGGAACACGGGAATATCTAATTAAAAAGGCAACTGCACGTCCGTTCGTATTGAAAGATGTATTTCGGAAGAAAAGTAAAACTACCACCAAATTATGACATTGAATAAAATAATGAAAATCTTAACCTACCCGCGAGTTCACTGACCGAGCGATCAGCCGTGATACGTGCCCATGTATATACCTTCGGTACTATACATGTACATATATCACAGTTCAGTCACAGATCCAGGCGGTTTTGTATTTGGTTGGTTAACCAATAAATGTTATAAGTACCCAAAAATGTAGAAATTGTCTGTTTACTTTTATTTATATACCTAAAGATACAGAGTTATACGCAATGATTTTGTTTTCACACAATTTTGCAAAAAACCGGTTAATTCCGGTTTAAGCGCAAGGGACCTCCTTGCCATTTATGTTTTTTTCTTTAAGTTTTTTCATTGACATTAAATTGACACTTTCATAACATTTCAAACAGTTTATTGCTAAATAATTTAAATCTAAATTTCAAATAAAATGTTAGGTAGATGCAGCAAACAGTTTCATAGCAAGTTCAAAGATTTAGTAAAATATGTTTTGGTGAGTAGGTATACATTGTTGTTGTTTTGTATATTTAATTATCTACCATCGAAAACCTACACAGGAAGTAATCAGATCATTTCAATTTAGTCGGTCATGCGACTAAGACTAGCGAAAAGCCATGTAGGTTACTATGGAAAAACATATCTCAGACGGTCGGTAAATCAGTTGCGCGGACATTTTCTAGATAAGAAGGTAGCTAAATTTTGAGACTAAGAGGTATTTATGTTTTAAATATCTTTTTAGTACAGTTGCTCAAAAAGTGCTACTTTACGTAGCTGTTTAGCGCGCGGAAAGTTGGATTTCGCGAACTAGTGCTTTTTACTTTTCCACTTGTTCCAATTCATGACTACTTTTTGATGAGTGTTAATGTTAGTTTCCTTTAAAAGTCGTAATCAATATAAAAAACTACTGTTAATGTAAAAATAATAAATACAAGCATATTTCATATTTTATTACTTACCTCTTCATCATTATAACACGTTTATTTTTTAATATTGAATATTGAAAAACTGTTCTTAATAAGTTGTCTGAATGGAACGGAATAGCTGCCGATACTGTCAAAGCAGAGGCGTTTTTTCTTACCGTAAGAATGTTTTAAGTTTCCAAAAGCAACATTCGATATTGTTTTCATACAATTTAAATATACGATATACACAAATAATCGTAAATAACGATACTTAAATAATAATAGTATAATATTTTATATTTACAATTGTTTGTGTCTTATAAAACATGCATAAAAAAGCACTTGTTGTTTTTCTTATTTTTTCGCAACCTATATTAAAAAACGTCGTTCGTTACACGCGCGGAAAGTAATGACATACTTTCCGCACTAGCATCGAAATGTACAATTACAGCTGTTTCTAGTTTTTTTATTGACGTCGGTTACAGAGCCTACACTTTCTGAGTTCTTATACATATATAAACTAGCGCGTTTATTTTTATCTTTATTCACGACTAGAAAGCCTTTCCATCGCGCTCGCGTCGCTTCCATCGGTTCCTGGAGCTGATATCAGTGTATCTAGGCAGCCCGAGCCCTCAACACTGTCCACGTAAAGCCATCGAGGATCCAAACATCGTGTCACCACTCAGCCGGCTGTGTTTTGAGGCCAGGGAACTATAGATACATGCATAGGTATATATATTATTTCGTTTTTTTTTTACAGAAAGAAAATTTAATCAGTAATATAGGTGCTTACTTTAGTATGCGTTTGTTAAGTGGCTATGAAATACAGGTTGGTAACATGTACGGTCACGTCTGAAAATATCGATACGACAAAAGTTCCAAAAATATGTATACATGATTTTATTGCCCCTACATTAAGGTAGTGTATACATATTTTTGGCACATTTTTCGTACCGATATTTTCAGACGTGACTGTACCTACCTTTAACTTTTGTTTTTATATCATATCAATAGAACTTACCCATTTTACCGAAATTAATTTGTTACAGTCACCGATCCGACAATATGCTGCTGAAGCCACAGTGCCAATTTCAGTATGTAAACCTTTATCCATCGCGTTTCGAGCTTGTTCAGAAATAGATAGACCCTACGAACACACAATTTTACGACCTGAGATGTACAGTTACGGAGTCCTTTTAGAGTTTACATTGGACATTTCATACCGTTAATATTGACAACCGAATGGCTCAACAATTAAAGTCCATGACTGTACAAGTCAATTCTAAAAATATGGGTCCACGCAACTTACTCAAAAATATGTCCCATAGCTCTTAATTCGCCGACATAAGGGCTATGGAACATATTTTTAAGCAACTTGTGTGCACACATATATCTTTACACTTGACTGTACCTATTAAACCGCAAAACTTCCCCAGCTCCCAGAAGTCCATGGTTTCGACGCAAGAAAAATTCCTACCGAAGTAAAAATCACAAAGGCAGATGCTCTCGAACTTTACGAGAACATGGTGCTCATACGGCGCATGGAGACTGAAATCGCGAGTCTGTATAAGGAGAAGAAGGTGTTTGGGTTCTGCCATCTCTACGCTGGCACGGAGGCGGTGGGCACTGGCATAGTCGCGAATATGAAGCCGGCTGATAATCTAATCACTTCTTACAGATGCCATGGTAAGTCTATAATATTTTATTAACGACATTAAAGTTAAATCGTCGATAGATAAAGTTTTTTATGAATTTCCGCATAAAATGTAGGGACCAGCATAGGCGCGAGGTGTAAATGTAAAGTTTATGCTTCCAATGTACCCCACAAGATGGCAGAACCTGTGCGATGCACAAGAAAACGTACGAGAACGGTAAATTCCTTGATTTGGCGTGAAGTGTCAATGTACATGTTTATGTTTCCGATTCAGGCCACAAGCTGGCAGACCCTCCAATGCGCACGGTCCCTATAGCGCACAGTAAGGAAGTCAAATGGAGTTGTAAAAGTTTTAATCATGTGTCGAAAGATGGCAGTAAATTACTGTGGCTACAAAATTTTCTTTGACAATCCACTCCTATTTCAAAATTCTCTGTTATGGGTTAGCACATCGTTACAGACGAATTCCAACTCTCGCACCAAAAATTCGCACCCAGCTGGTAGGACTCCGTGGCTCAGTTGGCAGAAGCGTTTGGACCGGTTTTCCAATGGTCGCAAGGTCGAATTCTGCCGGAGTTTGCTAAATTGTTAAATTTGCATTACAGCTTTCGCCATGTTGTTCCAAAACAGACTGAAAAAGAACGGACCGTATACCGTAATGTCGGAGCTCGTGGGCAAAGCTGATGGGATATCGGCCGGCAAGGGAGGCTCCATGCATATCTACGTGCCGCCGTATTTTTATGGCGGCCAGGGAATAGTCGGAGGACAGGTAACATTATACCGTGATGTCAGAACTTGCGGGCAAAGCTGACGGGATATCGGCACTATCGGCAGGCAAGAGAGGCTCCATGTATATATATATGTGCCCTCATATTTTTATGGTGGTCAGGGAATAGTCGGGGGACAGGTAGGTAACATTATACTGTGATGTCAAAACTTGCGGGCAAAGCTGATGGGATATCGGGAGGCAAAAAAGGCTCCATGCAAATTTACGTGCCGCCGTATTTCTATGGCGGCCAGGGAATAGTGGTCGTAGAGGTATATCAGTCTCCTTTAGGCACTTTTAGGCCCCAAATCCTAATAGTTATTTGTTTTACAAGGGGGCAAAGTTGTTGTTAGCGGTTAAACGTGCTAATATTGATACCCGAGCAAGCGAAAGATTCCAAAATTGAACCACGAGCGAGGGTTCAAGGCACGAGGGTTAAATAAATTTTGCCTTCGAGGGAAACACAGAAATTTTCACGCGAGGAAAATACTAACTATAAAATACCAAAAAATCA
This sequence comes from Cydia pomonella, assembly GCF_033807575.1. Lineage (NCBI taxonomy): Eukaryota > Metazoa > Arthropoda > Insecta > Lepidoptera > Tortricidae > Cydia > Cydia pomonella. The sequence continues at coordinate 19,868,440 of NC_084716.1, read as the reverse complement.
AACCATGTCAAATCCAAATGGACGTGTCAAATACAAAAAATATGAATCAAAATCATCATCTAAAAGTCAAATCTACCAGGTGACATAAGAATACAACTCAAAATTTGCATCTGATTACTTTGCCCCACATAATATGTGGGTAAAATGCAACTTTCTCATTAGTTTTTGAACAATCAAGAGGGCCATTACCAGTTTGTGTGGTAAAAAAATATTTGTACGCTGCTTTGACATCTCCTTATATAAATAAAATTCTGTTACCAATTTTCGTGAACTCGGGGTGACTCGGGCAATGTTGCCAAATTATTGCCCAAATTGCGAGCTACTCGTAATTCACTCATATATCACTTTATTCACATCCTAGACAGCAATCCTTCCTCTCCTTTCTCTTCCTTTAGCCATTCAGATTTTTTTGAAATATCAGATTGAATACTTACCAATCAATTTTACTATCCTTGCGTTTGTCCTGCCTAGGTGCCACTCGGCATCGGACTGGGTTTTGGACATATGTACTCCGACGACGGGGGCGTAGCCTTCGCCCTGTACGGCGACGGGGCCTCCAATCAGGGACAGGTGATCTCAATTGAATAATATTAATCTCTTTTTACCAGCACAGACAATTTACAGACGTCGTTTGGTTGCGCTTAAGCGCGTTTGGGATTTCACGATAAAATCATGATTAACGCAAATCCTGTAGGTCTAAGATGGTCGGCTTTTTATCATTTGTCACCATACCTGTCACGTTCTAACAAGTATGTAAGCGCGAAAGTGACGGGCATAGAGACGAGTGATAAAAATGGAACCATGATACCGCCGCTGAATATTCATGGTTGAATATATTCAGAAGTTAGAACTACTTAAATGTAAATATCCGATTTTCGGTGATTTAGGCATTCTGATCTGACTTTAATTAGAGCCGTAAGGTATCCAGGATCTGTATTCAGATGTATGTGGGGCTTGTGGGGTAGCCTTTATATTTTTTCTTGTTAAATTCTCCTCATAGAGGCACAATGTTGGCTTTTATGATCTCAGTTTACGTTATATTTGATTTGACTTTTAGTAGTGACCTTAATACCATTGACCAGGTATACGAGTCGTTCAATATAGCGGCACTGCTCAAGCTGCCGGTGGTTTTCGTGTGCGAGAATAACCTATACGGCATGGGAACCGCGGCCAAGAGGTCTTCATCCAGCGTGGAGTACTATAAGGCGGGCAGGGTTATCCCTGGGATCAAGTCCGATGGCATGGACGTGATTACTACTAGGGTATGACTAGTTCATCCATGTAGTCTCTTAGATATCTCTCTTAGGCAAGGTGGGCAGCACCTACGTCACAAGGATGTGCTTAAACGACACCTAACTGCCTGCGGTATACCACCTGGAAAATGGGAGGAGTATGCTTCTCAGCGGCCAGAATGGCGTTCTCGTGTTAAGGTGAGCGTACGTAAGGCCCGCCCGTCTCATTGACCTTGATACGAAACGTCAGATACGTAAATCTCAGCCGAAACCCTCCTATAAGTATACTTACAATAGTTCTGGTCAACTATACTGCCCCAACTGCGATAGAGTTTTTAAAAGTAAGTTTGTCTTTGCAAGCCATATCAGAGCTTACGCTTGTAATTAGCCAGGGTCGCCGGTGCCGATTACGGCATGGATGACTATATATATATATATATTTTTTTTTTTTAAATTGTTTAGAACACAAACAGTCACATATACAAATGGATTTGAAGTACAATGTAGAGTATTTAACATACTTAAGAATCATAGACCTGGAGGTTCATTATTAAGTACATAATGTTAACATACATAATAACAGCATAAAGAAAATGAAATCATGAGCCATACTTAAATTCTATTTACTAGTCTTCACAGGAAAAAAAAAATACAATAAGTAGTAATACAGTAAGCAGGTTTGACATTACTGTCTGTTTCAATAATTATCGGATATGTTGTATTTTTTTTTTCTATTATCTGGTAGGTATTAGGACAATCGGAAAGTTACATTTATACTTTGTGTACATTGTATTATATTTAATTATATGAAATAGGTACTTGAACTAAAACAATTTACGTTTATATATATATATTTACGTTTATATATATATATATATATATATATATATATAAACGTAAATTGTTTTAGTTCAAGTACCTATTTCATATAATTAAATATAATACAATGTACACAAAGTATAAATGTAACTTTCCGATTGTCCTAATATATATATATATATATTTCTCTCATAGATCTATGCCTAGTATTAGTGTCAGCTATACGGCATGGGTACCGCGGACAAAAGGTCTCCATCCATCCTGGAGTATCCTCCATACAACCCGGGCAGGGTCTTGGATCAAGGTCGATGGCATGGACATCATAACTATTAGGGCGTAACCGTTTACTCAAGTAGAGCAGCCCTGTAACTCTCCTCACGCCTGCATCATCAGATCACGCAGCGTACATAATTTGGTACCAGCAGAATTTCTGTGAAGGAAAACTTGACTATTCTCAATAAGGCCTATTTTGACCCAGGATTAAGATCAGATGGTAATCGCTTTGGTAAAAACTAGCACCTGGGCCTGGCCATACACGAAATAAGGTTGCCAAAGTAGACACGGCTTTAAGATGTACTCAATATACCTAAGAAGGGATCGCTAAGACGAAGATTTACCAGAGCTGTTCAAAGTTGCGTTCCTAATCGTCTTGCAAGTTGGGTGCAGAGTATCTTTAGCTCAGTTTTTTTTGCTGTATATACTACTAACACATAATACAAAGTAACGATTGAGATGAAGTTTGATATCGGCAGAGCTGTCAACTAATTTTTCGTTTTTTTCCTTCAGGAGATAGCCAAGGTAGCGAGCGAATACAGCCGCGCCGGTAACGGCCCAATACTCCTCCAATTCGAATGTTACCGCTACTTCGGACACTCCATGTCGGACCCGGGCACGAGTTACCGTACGCGCGAGGAGGTGCAGGAAGTCCGGCAGTCCAGGGACCCCCTTAATCAGTTAAAAGCTACGCTCGCGGACACACAGCTCGCGACTGAGGATGAAATTGAGGTGAGAACCAGTAAACCAACCATTACTCGAAGCTCAACCTTCTTCAGACTAGGCGTGGATCATTTCAATATTGCAAGATTGGACCATGGCTTCTTTAAAATACGGCTTTCACTGTTCTTGGACGTGAATCGTTTCAATCTAATGTTAATTGCTGTGATCAACCAAGTGCATCTATGTTAACGCCACCAATACCACCTGGAAAATGGAAGGAGTATGCTTCTCAGCGGCCAGAATGGCGTTCTCGTGTTAAGGTGAGCGTAAGGAACGGACGCCCGTCTCATTGACCTTGATGCGAAACGTCAGATACGTAAATCTCAGCCGAAACCCTCCTATAAGTATACTTACAATAATTCTGGTCAACTATACCGCCCCAACTGCGATAGTTTTGCAAGATTGGACCATGGCTTCTTTAAAATACGGCTTTCACTGTTCTTGGGCGTGAATCGTTTCAATCTAATGTTAATTGCTGTGATCAACCAAATGCATCTATGTTAACGGCACCAATCATGGGACATTTAAGAGAAAATTTGGTGTATTTTTGATATTTCATCGACGCCTGTAAAATTTCTACCGCTTAACGCTTTAAAAGTTGAATGTCCAATATTTCCCCTTTATGTTTTCTATGTATTTAATGAAAGCTACTGCAATTGGTTGCAATATTATAAACAAGTTAAAACTATAGTTTTTTGCTCCAGTCATGGGATGTATGGCGCCATTCAATTTAAAACTAACAAATATCAATGAAAAATTAAACTTAAGCAGCTCTTTGGCTCTTGTTTACAGTAAAATGTTGCCAGCGAGAAAACTGATAGTAAATACTTGTTTCACAGGATTTGTCTATACCATCCCAGTACTGGTGCCAGTTCCATTATAGGGGTGTTTACTATAGTTACATAGAAGCGTTTGATGATGATCGAAGATATTTTCGCTTGCACGAATCGTTAGTCTATAATAATTTCAGTTAACAGGACATCTAAAGCGTCTCCAATCCCTGATTTGCTTTATTTCTCCTTTCTCTTCAGGAAATTAACAAGAATGCAAAGAAACTATGTGCAGAAGCAAAGAAAGCTGCTGAGGCGGCCCCCGTTCCAGACGTAAAAGAGCTATATACAGATCTATATGTCAAATACCTCGAGGAACCTAGAAGAAGGACATGTATTGGGTGACATTTATGACACCATTATAATTTTCTGAATGAGAGATTAATCCAGTCAATACCTCGATGTGAAAACCCATTAAAAAGTATGATTTGGATTTGGTCGCAGGCATGTAGTAATCAAAATTTGTTGTAGGTATTGTATTCTAATATAAATTGTATTTTTCATATTTATAGCTTGAACTTTTATTGATATTTTTGGATGTATATTTTTATATGATGTAAGCGAAGTGGTCATATTTTGATATGTTTTTTTGTAAATAAATTATACAATGTGAATTTGTTTTATATTTTAAAATTTAACAACTCTACACTGTACAGTCGAGTTCATAAATATGTATACGTTTCTTCATCTTAATATTTATGTACTCGACTGTACTTTATTGGAACTGACGTATTTAATTTTTACTTACTAATTATAATATTTATCAGTCGCTCGTTGAAAGTAGTGAACTTTCTCAATAATAGTGTGTGGTGTGTGTAATATACGCATGTAACTCCTCTGGAGTTGCAGGCGTACATAGGCTACGTAGACTGCTTAACATCAGGCGGGCCGTATGCTTGTTTGCCACCGACGTAGTATTAAAAAAATGGTGGACTTACAACCGGTAAGGGTGGGTACTTGTATTTATTTACAAAATTTACGGGATGGGGTTAAAAAGAAACGAATGTAAAAGTTAGAAACATGTTTATTTAACTTAATAAACTAGTATAAAATAAATACAAAACGTATCTAAGGTAAATAACAATCGACTTTTTGACTTGATTGAAAATTCATTACACTTATCCTCCTGAAGTGTGTCAAAATTTAGTTTTTACACAAAAAAGTTAATTTCTGTTTCGTCTAATCCATTGTTCAGTCAAGTGTAAAAATATGGGTGTACACATCTTACTCAAAAATATGTCCCACAGCATCTTATTCCAGTGTAATAAGAGCGTAGTACCATATTTATGAGACGATTCTTTCGATACATATTTTTGCACTTGACTGTTCCGGTTTGGACATATTTTAACCTTTTGAACGCTACACGTCAAAAAGTCACTTACACGCCAAGGTCACGGGCGCAAGCGAGCGAATGTAAGCCTTACTTGAATGTGTGAAGGTTACTTTGACACCGTCCGCCATAACACCTATAGTTGTCCTTGGCGCTGTGCACGACTAGTAACGACGACTTTAGGTGTTCTTGGCGTTCAAAAGGTTAAATGAAAGGTTGATTAGGATCACAGAAAGGATGCCGAATGCGATAGTTAGGGTTATACAGGGTGGACAAATTTTTATTAAATATTTATTTATAAATATATTATTCAGGGTTGGCAATTGTATACGGAAGATAATTTCTGCCAAATGTCTACCACTAGCAGCAAGCAATTTTATGTCAAATGTTTCTGTTGTTTAAAACACGTTGTTTGCTCGATTAATTTTGAAAAAAAGTGATTGTGATTGGCACCCAAATTCCCCAAATTTTGCAGCTCGCGACTTATTTCTGTGGGGCTATCTAAAATTACGTGTCTATGCTAACGAGCTGATGAAATTTAAACAGTTAAAAGTGTTAAAACCGAGTATTCGACACAAATGTACTAAGATAATGCCAAAAATGTGCGAATAGATGCTGAACATTTGGGATGATAAGGGCTTACATTTGCCTGCTGTTAGAGGTGGACATATGTCAGACATTATGTTTCGCATGAATTTGCCAACCCTGAAGAATATATTTTTAAAACAATACTTAATAATTTTTGAACTTAATACAGTTAAAATTTAAAAACAAAATGTATACTTCTTATTTGGCCACCCTGTACTTAAACAAATTGTTTCATAAAAACACGAAACTTAAATAATTTAGGGGTACACAATTATACATATAACCAGCTGCGAACTTACGAGTTAATATAAAGATTTATTAGCAGAATTTATCTGTTAGTAACAAATATTGTAATGCCATTGTTTAATTAAAATCTTCGAGCAACGCCGGGAAGGGAGTCGGCATTCGCACTATTTCCCCTCTGCCGAAGCACATGCCCAACTACTGATGTGCCGAAGGAAACTTTCCAAAATTACGAAATTTTCCCCATAGGAAAGTTTCAGAAACTTTTCTCATTTTCGTATGGGGATTGAAAGTTTCCGAAACATTAAAAGGAAATTTCTTATATTTCTGTGAAATTTTCACGAAATTTTCGAGAACTTTTCAACTTTTTGGAAACTTTCCGCAACTTGTGTTGTGACTCGTCCGTACAGAAAAACAGATCGAGGTGTGCAATATGTGTCTTTGACGTGTGTCAGTTTCTATGTATTTGTGTCGTCATTACAGATTGAGTTTTGTATGTAGTGAGTGAGAAGTGCGACTGTGTGCACGTCCGAAAAACGGCAGAACGAATTGTACGGTAAGATATCGCTTGGGCTCCTCCCTTCCGACGTGTCGGAAGCCGGTGTTGCTCGAAGATTAAAATCAATCTATTGGCAAAATTCTACTTCCTTTAATTCAGAATTAGAAGAGTAAAATGACAGCACAAAATGATTTTTATTTTACTTGTGCAGATCTGTGTAAAACATGATCGAGGATGGCAGGGAGCCACATAAATAAAAGTACCTTAAATTGTAGAAAATTGAACGCCGCACGAAATATGTACAGTCACGTCTGAAAATATCGATACAGACGAAGTGCCAAAAACATGTATACACGACCTTATTGCTCATCAGTTAAGGTGTATACATATTTTTGGCACTTTGTCGTCTGTTTCTATATTTTCAGTCGTGGCCGTACGCGTCTCGGAAATGTCCATTTAATGTTTTTAATTCTGGAAATGAGACTATATAGCAATAATGTGATAATGATAAGGTAATTCAATTGATCACGTATTCGAGTTCATCGTTACTATTTTTAGCGTATAGTCATTGCCATACATCGGGGTTTTCGGTGCGGGGATGATTTGAGTAAGAGTAGAGATAAACAGATAGGTTAGTCTGAAAAAACGTCATATTATGCCTAATGAATAACGACCTCTATGCGAATTTAATACACCTTGTGAATCCTATGATACATTTTATTTTCACCTCACAAGCTCTTAAAGTTCCTTATCTTTCAAACACTTGAATAAAAATTGATGCAAATTTTGAGGAGAATTAACTTTCAAATGATGATTTTGAACGATAGGCATTCAATAACTTTCATTTGTATTTGATTTTTAATGTTTTACAGTTAGTATTTTCCTAGCGTTTGTGTGGTGAAAAAAACTGTTTCAATTGATAACAAAGTTTGCTTAGATATAAATAAAATATATTTTTTTTAATTTAACTTGTTTCTTAATTAATTATTCATTAGGTAGAAACTTGCTAGAATACATTCTGTTTTTTAAAGTTGATACCTTCTCTTTGGCTAATGTCAAACATTCCTGCACCGAAAATCCCGATGTATGCGCTAGTTTCCGCCCAGCTTTAGTTTTGGTGCAAAACTATTTTATTTTCAATTCGCCACTTGAGAAAAATCATTGTTATTATAAATATATGTACGAAAACATCAACACGATCGAGGTGCCAAAAATATGGTGTCCATGGGCGGCGGTAATCGCTTACCAACAGGTGATCCGTCTGCTTGTTTGCCTCTTCTAACATAAAAAAATGTATACATGACATTATGGGCCATATATTAGGGTAGTGTATACATATTTTTGGCATTTTGTCCGTATCGATATTTTCAGACGTGACTGTATTATAGATTAAGGATTGTAATAAATTCAAATGTGTGCGGTAAGGTAGGTTTATATTCAAGTTCGTCAAGTGGACAAAAATTACAGCTGGACGGAAAGTAGCGAAATGACCCTAGGAGACGTATTACAGATTAATATTTTGCGAGCGAATAATTATTTTCCATCGTATTTTCACGGAAACTTACGAATGTGTCATGCTATTTCAGTCAGTCTCGGTACAAAATTTACTGAGGTTGACTGAAGTAGCATGACATACGAGAGAGGTATGGGCATTGTGAATGTCATCTCGCTCTGTGTGGTAGGGCACAGCACAGCGGATGTCATTCCAGATCTAGAGCAGAGCCCAACTGGGGAAGTACCTCCACCTTACAGAAAATCGCAGCCAAATAACACTAGACCCTACTCATAGTGTTGTGTTCCTGCCGGTGGGTAAGGTTGCCAGAGCTCAACGAGGGGGGGGAGGGGGTTAGGGTCGGCAACGCGCATGTAACTCTTCTGGAGTTGCAGGCGTACATAGGCTGCGGATACTGCTTACCATCAGGCGGGCCGTATGCTTGTTTGCCACCGGCGTAGTATAAAAAAAAATACGAACGATCCCGAGAAAATACAATGGGAAAGGATTATTCACTACATCTGTACTGAGGTTGACTGAAATAGCGTGACGATTACGAACGTTTCCGAGAAAATACGATAGAAAAATAATGATGTAAGTGTGTAAATGGTGTTAGTATACCTAGACGAAGTAGGCGGCGAGCTGCGCCATCTTGTCCTTGGGCGGCTTGGGGCGGTGCTTGCCGCGCGCGCCGCCGCCGCCGCCCACGCGCCCGCGCCCCCGCCCCGCCGGCGCGCGCGCCGCCACCGCGCGGTGCTTCTCCAACTGCGCGCGAACACGATACATAACGTCGGTGCGAATTAAAAAATCGTTATGTGTTTTTGAGCTACTTTTCAGGAGACGAAAAAAACTGTTTATTTCTCTGTACGTATCATATTTGTTACACCTTTATTTTTTATATAAACGATCTATAGTTTTTACATGGTAAACATGAAGAAAACAAACAGTTTTTTCGTAGAAATTTATTATAGGAATTAAAAACCAGAATTTGGCTACATAGCGATTTAAGTTTGGTTCACTTAAAATAGTCATGTGCGAAATTGATACATGGCGATTTGTTGCCAACGTTCTGTAGCACAGGAGATGTTACATAGCGGATATTATAATGAGTTAATACAAGTTTTGTTGCTTGATTTTTATCATTTTAAAGTATTTTAGTTATTAATTACAAGTGAAGTTTTCCTTTTTTACTTAAATCAGTAAAAGTATCATTACTGTCAGAACAAATGTAAGATATATACTCAAACTAGAGGAATAAATCCAGATACCTGGTACCTATATATAATTTATATTTATTTTAAGAAATCCCGTATTCTTATTCAGAATCATTGAACAAACCACACTTTATTTTTTTAGTATTTAATAATATTATTATTATAAAAACTCAAGTTGATTTACATTTTTTACACATTAAGATTATCGTAAAAGTAATGGTAAACTTTGTGTACTTATATAATATATGTTTTTAATGATTGTAAGCCACTATATCTCGCTGGATCAATTTTTGGACGAGTATAATAAATATGGTACCTACTGGTTCATTAGCTTCATTCTATTCATGTCTTCGTTGTGGTAAGAGCTTGAATGTGGCGGTTTGTCGCATTTTGTTTTTATCAGGCATAATACTCAAGAAACTATCTGGCAAAGTTTCATAATAATAAAAAAATATGGGATCTAAATAATTTATAATTGTAAGATTGAGTAGGCCTTGCGTGCCCCATGCAGGTTATGTACCTAGTCAGTTGGTGAATAAATTGGAGGTTTGAATTATGTTAAATTAATAAATTTTAGGTTCAAATTGGACACTGTCAACTTCCATCATAGTGTGGCCTTTCTCCAATATGAGTTTTTCAATTTTGATAGGTACTCGAAGAAGCCGAAAAAATTAGACAAAGCAATGCTCAAGACTTTGTTTCTTTTGCTAGGAAGAACAACCATCAGATATGAGGTAAACTTTTTTATAAGCAGTGTCGTGTTAATTTATCAACTACCTCACTGTTGATATCCAAAAAAAAACACCATGGAACATTCTGTATGCGGATGATATAGTACTTGTTAGTAAAGACCTGAAAGAACTGGAGTCAACACTAGAGCAGTGGCGAGAAACTGAAAAATGCTGGACTGGAAATAAGCAGAAATAAGACGGAGTACATGCACTGTAACTTTTCAAAGTCTCCGAGCAACGCAACCATACATATGCAGGACACTCCTCTATCAAAGGTCCTTCCGTCGTCCTTTGAATACCTCGGTTCTATCCTGGCTAGCGATGGAACCATAGAACCCGACGTCTCGAATCGCATCAGTACCGGATGGATAAAGTGGAGAGAAAAAGGTAAAGGGAAAAGTCTACAAGACTGCGGTCAGACCAGCCTTGCTATTTGGTGCGGAATGTTGGCCCCTTAAAAAGAAGCAGAAAGATCAACTGCACGTAGCAGAAATAAAAATTCGTTACTCTGCTCGACAAACTAAGAAACGAGTACATACTTTCCGAGTATTTAAGACCAATTCCGGAGAAAATATGTGAGTGGAGATTCAGATGGTACGGCCATGGAATGAGACGCCCAAAAGAGAACAGTGCTTGACATTGAAACCGGACCGAGCGGACGAGGCAGGCCCCGAGACACGTGGACATCTAAAATAAACCAAGATCTAAAGTTAGCCCAATTAGATCCACAGACGACCCAGGATGGAATGGCCTGGCGAAGATTGATTAGGAGAGCCGACCCCAACTGAAATGGGACAAGGCGAGGACAAAGAGGAAGAAGAAGAAGTCGTGTTATGTTATACAACATTATGTTATGTTGTTCAGCCACAAAACAAGTTGCACACACACCGCCTTGTCTTTCATGCTATACATATATATTCATAGATATTTTTTATCTTTTTTGACATAGGGCATGTAGTTAGTTATGTATTGCCATTTTCTGTTCATCGTTCAGTTTGTTGCTCAGACACCAAGAGCTTAGGGCAGGGAAGGGCACTCTGCATGTCCATTGTGACTACTAGAACCGTTGAAGAATGTGTAAATCGTAGGTTTCTTGGGGTACATTATCTTCCTTATAGCCTATGCATGGATCACATTAATCTTTCCTCGGTTTGAAATTAGTCATTTTCTTTTCTTTTAAATTTTCAATAAATAATTTACGTGTAACTGACCCCAAAAAGGTTCTCTCAACATATGTCCAAATACTGTCTCGTCTACAAATGACTAGGGACAACAGGCACTTGTTCTAGCCACGGGTCCACAAATCTACATTTAGAAATTTTAGGTGTTGATGTTGGAATCATGCACCTATTAATTTTACGTATCTAAGAGGTACTTGGGGTGGAACTTTAAATTCCTAAGAGAAAAGGGGACGGTCGGTTCCTCTCTGGATATTGATATTTTGTAAAATATGTTTAAATAATTTGATGTATATTAACCATATCTATACCCCTAAGTTTGACTTTTTTCTATTTTTTTAAATAATGTGACAAATAGGCTACCTATATATTTACAAACAGACAGAAACAAATAAACAGATTTCATTTTTTTTAAATACTCCTAAATCTTATAATAATTAGAAATTCACAATAATTCTAACGTAGGGGCAGAGCTGTGGTTTATGTCCAACAAATAGTGTCAAAATATTTTCAATAATTTTAATATCCAGAGAGGGAAATGAGGACTACGGTAGGTAATTCACTCCACAAAAATTCGCCATGTGCAACATATTGCCATGACCCTCGACGGAAAACAGTGCATTTAAATTCGCTATGTGCCAAATACCACATAACTACTTTTTTCTTCCTAACTTTGTTCTGCGAGCACATAGCGGAATTAGTTATTTTTTAAACTAATAAAGATATCAAAAAAAGTGTTTAATGGGTCGACGGGGAATTAAAAAAGGAATTAAAATATGAAATAATCAAAAAATCATAAAAAAAACACATAGCGATTTTTTTATTCGCACCGACGATAAGAACCTTCTATGACAATAGTACGGAAGGTGGAGATAAGGAATGGAATCTCCGTATACCAAAAAGTGTCATCAAAAAACCTTAAATAGGTAGCGCTACAATACCTAGAATACTTGAAAAAAATAACAAATCGTAGACAGCGCACTTCACTCCGTCAATAACGCCTAGATTCTTAGCTACTCTAGCGCTACTCTGGAGAGGTTTGGAACTATTATTTATACTCGTAGCTGACCACGGGACACTTTTGCATAAGTTCTGCCTATGGAGATTGCGTTCCTTAACTCTACCTTCCATAGACAATAGTAGTCTATGTGCCTACTACATAATGAAAGGCATTAAAACACAGTAATAATTATAATAATTCAGCCTATATACGTCCCACTGCTGGGCACAGGCCTCCTCTCATGCGCGAGAGGGCTCAGGCTATAGTCCCCACGCTAGCCCAATGCGGATTGGGGACTTCACATACACCTTTGAATTTCTTCGCAGATGTGTGCAGGTTTCCTCACGATGTTTTCCTTCACCGAAAAGCTGGTGGTAAATATCACATGACATTTCGTACATAAGTTCCGAAACTCATTGGTACGAGCCAGGATTTAAACCCGCGACCTCCGGATTGAAAATCGAACGTCATATCCACTCGGCCACCACCGCTTCAGGGTACGATGGCCAAGTCTCAATATATTTATATAAAACATTAAAGAATTTTAATATTGATATGCGTCACTATAAGATGCTGTTAATTATTACGTAACAACTTAATGCTTCGAGTACGGAGATTCCAGACACAATTGATTTTCAATTGTTATGGACCACGATCGTGGTCTTAGAGACTGGACGTATTAAGACAGAAAGTCGCTTAAGTAGAGACTGAATAAATTAATAACCGACTTGGTATTACATGGATCTCACAACTTTTTACCGCAGAACAACTGAGTTGCGAGACTTGGTTTTTTTGACAAGTATTGTTTTTGATGGGATTTGATTATTTTTGCGCTACGACGCACGGTTTAGGAGATACAGCCATATGAAGATATTTTTGTTCCCCTTTAGGAGACCTCAAAGTAATAATAAAAAACACAAAAAATAAAAAAAAGCGTAATGGCATGCGTCGAAGCGCCCAAATAATCAGATTTTTGTTCCCCTTCAATACCCCACGCACTGAATAACCTATCACATTAGGACATGAAACAATCATCATCATTATCCTATTTTTATTATTATTCATTGCATGTTTGAGAAAAGCACTATTCATACCTCGGCGGGAAATATGGGTTTGCCCGCCTCAGACCTATCCTGTGTCTTCGGCCGGCAACCCCTTTCGTCCCGGCCTCTGTAGGAATGTACTATTATATTCTACGTACCTGTGAACTGAACGCGGGCTCGCAGTAAAGACAGCCAGTCATCTCCGTGAGAGCGGCCGGCAACGGCGTCCTTTCCGGCCTGTACTCCGCGGTGACCAGCTGCGCGCCGCATAGAGAACATTGCTGCTCGCACACCGACACGCGGATTGCGTCTTCGAACACGTTTATTATAACGTCGCATCTGGAAAATAACGAATTGTGAGTACAGTGAAATTTAAATTTTAATTAAAACTTTTAGATAAGAAATTACCCATGTTTCAATATTTAATTTGCAATTTGGACTTATAATTTAAAACGATTTTAGTATTTTACCTTATTCGTGGAAAAAAAATATTTCAAACACGCCGCGCTCGCACTCCACGCAGCCCAACCCGCCCGTCGGGTTCACGCCGTACAGACCATCGGTACAGACCTGTTACAAGCGAGCTTCCACTTGAGCGCGGCGGGGTCCAGCACGAGCACGCCGTGCTCGCACTCCACGCAGCTCGACCCGCCCGTCGGGTTCATGCCGTACAGACCATCGGTACAGACCTGTTACAAGCGAGCTTCCACGTGGGCGCGGCGGGGTCCAGCACGAGCACGCAGTGCTCGCACTCCACGCAGCCCGACCCGCCCGTCGGGTTCATGCCGTACAGACCATCGGTACAGACCTGTTATAAGCGAGCTTCCACTTGGGCGCGGCGGGGTCCAGCACGAGCACGCCGTGCTCGCACTCCACGCAGCCCGACCCGCCCGTCGGGTTCATGCCGTACAGACCATCGGTACAGACCTGTTACAAGCGAGCTTCCACGTGGGCGCGGCGGGGTCCAGCACGAGCACGCAGTGCTCGCACTCCACGCAGCCCGACCCGCCCGTCGGGTTCATGCCGTACAGACCATCGGTACAGACCTGTTACAAGCGAGCTTCCACTTGGGCGCGGCGGGGTCCAGCACGAGCACGCCGTGCTCGCACTCCACGCAGCCCGACACGCCCGTCGAGTTCACGCCGTACGCGCACGTCGGGTGCGTGCACGAGTTGCAACCGAAGCCCTTCTTCATGTCCCTGTAACAACATGTACAAGCTACATAAATGACAAATATACCGCGTTTTTTAACAATATCTGGGAGACAGAAAACATCAAAAAAGTCAAAAATGCGCGTTTTCCCAGAGATAAGATATAGCTAGATCGATTTTTCGTCCCCGAAAACCCCCATTTAGAATTTTTTAAAATTTAAAATTTCATCGGCTTTATACATAATATGAACTAAAGATGCAATGAATAGTGGCTTGGCCGAATACCGAATATCCGGCGGAGCCATCGGCCGAATAGCCAAATATTCGGCTAGAAATTTTACCTTGCACACAAGACAATATTACTGGTATAAACAGAGGTAAACTAATGATGGTTTTATCGCTAATAACCGGTCTCTTTCAGACAATATTTGCAGAGCAAAGAAAAGGCGGAAAAAACACAATAAAAATAGTACATTGTGCAACGAGGGGGGTAAGTGAAACTGTGGGTACGAGAGTGGTAATTCCCGGCAGCCGTAGTCTGGAGGGAATTAAAGACCCGAGTTTGCTATATTCTTACCCCCGGACTTACACACAATGTTATTCATCACACTTGCGAAGAAAAAACTAAATTTTAAGCGAACTAATTCTTAAATAAGGTGACATATCAAACATTCGTTCGCCATTTTGTATTTTCTTGGCAGGTGAAGCATCGAAGGCACAGACCTATTCGGCATTCAGCCACGATTGAAAATTATGAGTATGTAAAAATATTTTAATCGGCTGTTAAATTAATCAAATTAAATAATTTTAACTATAAACAAAAATATCAAATTATAAACGTCAGTATTTTAAAAGTCAAACTCATTTATGCTAATGAATAAGTGACATAATTAAAGAAAAAAACTACACTCCCTAGGGAGTTATAGCTTTTTTTACAATCCATAACTCCCGCGGGAACAATATAGGCTTTTGTCCTTCAGCACACCTGCATGAAATAAGATCTTTTTCGAACAAGTGTGATGAAAAAGTACATTAATTACTACAGGCGCAGTAAGGGGTTGCTGATGAGTAAGGGCTTGCCAGTCTCATCTCTATCCGGCTTCGCTACGCTCAGTCTATACCTATTCGGCTGACAAGCCCTTCTTTCCCGGCCGCTGCAGTAATGTACTATTTATCAACTAAAGAAACACTGAACAGAGAACCCGCCTAGCGGGTCGCTGGCAGTGATTGTGTTAAGGACAATAATCGAGGCATTAATGTATAGCGCCAGTAAACCTCGATAATACACATCTAACAAACAACAGTATAAAGTTTCCCCAATTCCCCGCTAGATGTCTCTGCACGTCAGTTAGATGGCGCTATCGTTGTGTTATCGTAATTTTATAAGGCGAAGCTCATGCACGCGCTCGTCGTGCCTCAATCTAATGAGTAAGGAAATTATTGGGCCTTGATGACATCTCGGCTATGCCCACTGGGCGGAACAGTTTTTGAAGGGCAAAGGTCGTCCCCTTGAGCTGCGCGCCTACTTTGCGCGTGGTTCGGGTGAAGCGATCTACCTGGTAAAATATATATAATAAACATGTATCTTTATTCAGTAATAAAGGACAATATTTGCTTACGTTTTTGTTTACATAGATATAGTTATTAATTAACTTAGCAAGTAGATATAGTACAGTACAGTTACATGGCCAACTACAGTCCCTAAGTCAATATGATAAGGTGTACAATTGGTCAATTAACTGCACTGTTTAGATTACAATAAAATAATATATGATCATCATATAGTTAACACATTAACTGCTGAGCTACGGTCGTAGCTGATAACATGGATTTCCCGGTATGTAGCGGAAATGCTTTGTGGAGGCAAAACGACGTGTCTTTGGCAAAAAGCGATATAATTTTTAGGGTTCCGTAGACACTTAGGAACCCTTACGGTTTCGCCATGTCTCTGTCTGTCCGAGGCTTTGCTCTGTGATCGTTAGTGCTAGCGGGCACATACATGTAAATGATTGATTTTATTTCGCCTCAGCTCTGTTTTATCAACGGATTACATGCTAAGATAGATCGTTTATTTACTGTTTTTCGATCTCTAATAATTGACCGAGCGTTAGCGAAGATCACCGTTTTTTTGAACAGTATTTGTTTGTTTTGTTAATAATTTTCAATCCCTAATAAATAAGTGGAATCTCTAAAAAATATAAAGAATTGGATCTCAAATTTGGCAGTTTTTGTACTTGGTTCGGAGCCCAGTCAACTTTGGGAACTACTGGTCTATGGTGCTTAAAACAATTGCGAGTTCGCCGTGATAATGACTCAACAAACTAAGTATTTTTACAAGATTTTATTTAACTTGTAATGTAAGTATGTATGTTTGTACGAGTCAAATCTTGCAAGTTAAATTTGACCTTGAATTTAAGCTGAAAATTTGCATACATATGTAAGTCGGGTGACAATGCAATATTATGGTACCATCAGGCTGATCTGATGATGGAGACAGGAGGTGGCGTACGTGTCGCAGTGAGAGCAGTGCCCTGTGCCATACTGTATAGTGAATGCTTGAGATTCTGTGAGGCGATGGATGCTAGGTGCTCAACTGTTCCAATTTAATTAGTTAATGTGCCATTATTGTTTTATAATTGTTAATGCTTATAATTATTATTGCTGTTAGTCTAAGTTTCGTGACGCATTGGTTCAACTGTAATGTCATGTAAACATTTCTATCAATTAAAAAAAAAAAAATATATATATATATATATAAAATAAATAAAAAATACTAACCTGAAGGGAGGGTGGTTGTAGCAGTAGGGGCACAGCGGGAAGCTCTTGCCCTTGGTGCCGGTGGACCAGGACAGCAGCTCGAAGTCGTCCAGCGGACACTTCAGCTCGCGGTAGATGCGCACCGAGCCGCTCTGCGGGAGCCCGTACGTGTCGTCGCAGTGCGAGCAGTGCAGGCGGGTGGGCTTCGCCTGGAATATATCATTTATTATAGTTTGGTAAGGTATTCATTCCATTGGACCGCTGGCAGAATGACCTGGAGGACTCTTCCTATGGAGTCTGCAGTATAGGGGCTCTCCTCCCGTCATTCGCTCGATATAGAACACGGGGTGCCCGGCTACAGGTTGACGTAGGTAATGACCGGTCACGGTTGCTTCGAGTTAAGAGGGAGCCAACGAAAATCTGCCGAGAATGTGGCTACGAGGCCAACACACACTTGGATCGTGCAGGCGATGGGCTGTGGAACGCCAAAACATGGTGGTGGCCGCGGAAATCAAGAGTGGGGACCTCTCGCTGCACAACTTCATGTCGGCCATGTTGCGCGGCAAGAGGGCACGGAAGGAAGTTGAGGCCTCTTGCGAAACCGTGATTTCCCAAAAGGAAGCAGCGGAGCTGTCCACGAAGATAAAGCAGATGCGCTACCACTCCGGCGTAGGCGGAGGGAGGAGAGGTAGGCAATATACCCTAGCCATAGTAGCCAACAGCTAGTTCCCCCCCCTCGTGGAGCCAGTGGGTTGGGGTCCACACGGAACGGCTCTGCACGTCTGGGAGGAGAGCCAAGCGTCCTGGTTCTCTTTTTCATCGGATAGAATGCCGCAAGCGATCCCATGACGCTCCCCTAACGGCAAAGAGGGTAACGCCGCAGGGGATGGTAGTGGGCATTCTCCTCCCCTCCCTCCGGCTAGCAGAGGGAGTTACGGGTGCAGCGAGTCCCACGAGCCACCCCCCAATGGGCTTCCCTAGCCCGGGGGTGAGATGCGTAAATGCATTTTCCGCAAATCGACAACCATTGTGCCTATTTGGTACAGCCGCTATCAGATATACCGGAGCGACCTAGGCGCTCAAAAATATCTGAACAAGTTGTTTTCATGTCCCGAACACCTTGGCCGGTCCGATATCTGATGACGACTGTTCACGAAGTTCTGGATCCTTCTTTTGGTGAGACAAGAATATAATATATATACAATAATTCAGCCTATATACGTCCCAATGCTGGGCGCAGGCCTCCTCTCATGCGCGAGAGGGCTCGGGCTATAGTCCCCACGCTAGCCCAATGCGAATTAGGGACTTCACATACACCTTTGAATTTCTTCGCAGATGTATGCAGGTTTCCTGACGATGTTTTCCTTCACCGAAAAGCTAGTGGTAAATATAAAATGACACTTCGTACATGATTTCCGAAAAAACTCATCCGTACGAGCCAGGATTTGAACCCGCGACCTCCGGATGGAAAGTCGGACGTCATACCCATTCGGCTACCACCGCTTTCAGAATATAGATATAAGTTTTTGTAAATAAGACTCAAATGTACCTGTATATATCTCATGTAACGTCTACATTTTCCACATCGGCTAAGTGCTTTCCCGCTCGCTTTTAGTGATGAAAAATTAACTTCAAACAGTTGATCCATTCCCTCAATGGAGCGGACGAAATATTGGAACTTTCTTCTAAATATCTCGGTGGTGTGAGCTAGGACTGCTTGGAAATCGGCTCGACCGATTGCGATGAGGTTGAGCTGCT
The DNA here is from genome assembly GCF_033807575.1 of Cydia pomonella. Classification (NCBI taxonomy): domain Eukaryota; kingdom Metazoa; phylum Arthropoda; class Insecta; order Lepidoptera; family Tortricidae; genus Cydia; species Cydia pomonella. The sequence continues at coordinate 19,849,579 of NC_084716.1, read as the reverse complement.
CTTCGACGGCTGAACGCATGGTTGGTAGGACGAGTTCTGGGTCGATCTGAAAGGAACGTTAAACATATGTATTGTATACGCCGCGTTTTTTTTTAATTCCGTTAATTTCGGGGTATGAGTAAAAGTACGTTTAAGTTCAGAGTTAATTTGCAAAAATGTGTGTTTTTATTTTTATAAAGCAGGGCGTCGACAGCAAATTTATAAATATTATTTCAGAAATATACAGCAGGGGAGTGTCTAATTAAATTAGAAAAGAAAGAGTACTTCGAAATTAAACGTGGCGTAGGAAAAGGAGACCCAATCTCGCCCAAATTATTTACTGCTCTCGTAGAATACATATTTCGAAGACTATTGACTGGGCATTGTGAATGTCATCTCGCTTTGTGTGGTAGGGCGCAGCCAGTGGATGTCATTCCAGATCTAGAGCAGAGCCCAACTGGGGAAGTACCTCCACCTTACAGAAAACAGCAGCCAAATAACACTAGACCCTACTCATAGTGTTGTGTTCCTGCCGGTGAGTAAGGTTGCCAGAGCTCTACGAGGGGGGGGGGGGGGGGGCGTGTATAGGGTCGGCAACGCGCATGTAACTCCTCTGGAGTTGCAGGCGTACATAGGGTACGGAGACTGCTTACCACCGACGTAGTATAAAAAAAAATAGACTGGCAAAACTGTGGTATTTCTCTAAATGGAGAACGGCTTCATCACCTGAGTTTCGCAGACGATATAGTTTTGACGACAAAAGACCAAGACGAGCTCGTGTACATGTTGAAAAACTTGAAAACTTTACATCATGAAAGTAGAAAAACTGGTTTACAAATGAACCCCGAAATGTATTATGACGAACGGCGACGCTAAATCTACGACAATATCATACAAAAATATAGAATACTTTGAAGAATACATTGGTGAAGATATAAGGGGTCATCCATTAATTACATCACACGTATAGGGGGAGGGATGGGATCAAGAAAATGTGACATGTTGTGACAAGGGCGAGGGGGGAGTCACAAACTTTGTGACGTCACTTTAACTTCATCAGTATTTATTTAATTTTACCCCTCCCCCTTCTTGTCACAGTTGGTCACATTTGGCAAACCCTTCCCCCGCCTGGTGTGCCGTTACTTTTTTGGCAATTTTTTCAACAAAATCGGCGATGAGAATTAGGTACTATTCATATTTTATATTTTTGCCAAAAGAAATATTAGTAGGTAATTATAACACAAAACCGATTAGGAAAGAAAATTAAATAATTAACTGTACCGTACAACGAATAAAAAAATTAAATAAATACTGATGAAGTTAAAGTGACGTCACAAAGTTTGTGAATCCCCCCTCCCTCTTGTCACAACATGTCACATTTTCTTGAACCCCTCCCTCCCCCTAAACGTGTGATGTAATTAATGGATGTCCCCTTAGGGCAATAAAGAATCCACAAATGAAACGAATGTTATAGAGGATATACCTTCTGATAGCCGTGGACGAGGACGATGCCCAGGTTGGTGGGCACGAGGCGGCGGCCGCTGCCGACGGTCACGTAGTTCCGCTGGCAGATGTTGTTGATGTGCACGGGGATGGACGCGTCGGTGCCGATCCCGTGTTTTTCCATTAGGGTGATCACCTGAGACACAATACATATTCAATAATACCTATTGTAGCATGAAGAAGAATTCCTTAGACCGGTGAGGTAGTCCTAAAGAAGCGTACTTCGGCCTCGGTGAGGTAGCCTAAAGGAGGCATACCTCAGATTCAGTGAGGTAGTCTAAAGGAAGCATTCCTCAGACCGGTGAGGTAGTCCTAAAGAAGCGTACTTCGGCCTCGGTGAGGTAGCCTAAAGGAGGCATACCTCAGATTCAGTGAGGTAGTCTAAAGGAAGCATTCCTCAGACCGGTGAGGTAATCTTAAAGAAGCGTACTTCGGCCTCGGTGAGGTAGCCTAAAAAAGACATAAGTACCTCAGATTCGGTGAGGTAGTCTCAAGGAAGCATTCCTCAGACCGGTGAGGTAGTCTTAAAGAAGCGTACTTCGGCCTCGGTGAGGTTGCCTAAAGAAGACATACCTCAGATTAGTGAGGTAGTCTAAAGGGTTGCATTCCTCAGACCGGTGAGGTAGTCCTAAAGAAGCGTACTTCGGCCTCGGTGAGGTAGCCTAAAGGAGGCATACCTCAGACTCGGTGAGCTAGTCAGAAGGAAGCTTACCTCAGACTCGGTGAGCTAGTCAGAAGGAAGCTTACCTCAGACTCGGTGAGGTAGTCAGAAGGAAGCTTACCTCAGACTCGGTGAGGTAGTCAGAAGGAAGCTTACCTCAGACTCGGTGAGGTAGTCAGAAGGAAGCTTACCTCAGACTCGGTGAGGTAGTCAGAAGGAAGCTTACCTCAGACTCGGTGAGGTAGTCAGAAGGAAGCTTACCTCAGACTCGGTGAGGTAGTCAGAAGGAAGCTTACCTCAGACTCGGTGAGGTAGTCAGAAGGAAGCTTACCTCAGACTCGGTGAGGTAGTCAGAAGGAAGCTTACCTCAGACTCGGTGAGGTAGTCTGGCGGCGAGGTCTGGCACTCGACGAGGCGGTGCTCGTGCGCGCGCAGCATGTCGTCCACCGACAACAGAGGCACGAACTCGTCTTTGCCGAAAGCCTGTAATAGTTATGTGTTTTACAAGGGGGCAACGTTGTTTAACCGCTCGTGCTAATATTGATACCCGAGCAAGCGAAAGAATCTAAAACTGAATTTCGTTAATTTTTGGCGGAGCGGTGTTTTTTTTTATATTATAGTATAGTCAGCAAACGAGCAGACGAGCCGCCTGATGGGAAGCGGTCATCGTGGCCCATGAACGTAAGCAACATCATAAGAGCCACTTAAGCGTTGCCGACCCTTGCGAAGCCTAAATTCCCGCTTCTTGAAGAATCCCATGTCGTAGCGCAAAGGAAATACCTCAGGAACTCATTCCACATTCTGCATGTTCTAGGAGGAAATGAGGGATGCAACTGACCTGCCAATGCATGATCTCGGTGTAGCCAGCGTCCACCAGAGTGTTGCCGGTGTAGCTGAAGGTCTCAGTGCCTATCTTGAAGGTGATGGTGGTGCTCAGGTACTTGCAGTCGCGAGATAAAGTTGCGATGAAATGCCGCGTGACGTAGTCGTAGATACGCCACATGTCGCCTTCTAGCTCCGATTCGGCTGCAGAAAAAAGTTTAATTTATCAAATAATAAATTCACGTACTTAATCAAAGTTATAGGCAAATCTTTGAACTAGTAGAGTACCAACCTACTATAGTACTTTATGTGACTGCTACATAATAAAAGGCATTAAAATACACGAGTTTTTAATTTTTTTTCACGCATGTCACGCATTCGTTTTTTTTTTTAATTCACAGACAAACTAGAGTCGGGGGCCTATTTCCGTATCATTCGATACAAACTAACATGCGAGATATGTCAAAATTGTAGCAGCTGACATTTCATTTCGAACAAAAAGGCATCTCGACTGATATTAGAATAGAGGTCACATCGAATTGCTTATTTTTTCCGAGATGTTCCAAATTTGAATGTATAACCACATCGATTTTGATGTAGTAATGAAGCAATTACAACATCATCACAGATAAGAAATTTGTTGTAACAAAACAGTTAATCGTAATGTTGGCCATTATTTACGTATTTTGGAGGCATCATAGAGGGTTTATGATATGTGTGTAGATAAAATTGTTTACGACTTGTAAACATAGCAGTTTTTCGCTATACAATGCTTCACGTCGACTTCGCACATGATCGTAATTATTTATGAGCTTAAATAACAGTTTGCGGACCTCACTCAGTATAGTCATTAATTCATTATTAATATTATTTAAAATAAACTCCTTATTAGAGCTATAATTTTATTTCATTAGTACTGTTATTATTTTTATTTTATTTTGACGATCATGATAGAAATTCTTATATTTTTGACATCAATGCAAATTTATTATGTAATTGTCTTTCGTGAAATAAATCATCTAATCTAATCTAATCTATACACCGCGAACAATTTGAATGAATGACATAAATTGACAACAGACTTTTAGCTTTTTTTAATCATAGCCAATTGGTGATACAAGATGGAAATATCTGTCAACGATATTTGGCTAGCCAGACTCTATGGCACAATATGTCGGTTGACTCACAGGCGGGCCGCATGGGCGTGATGGGCGGGTGGTCGCCGGCGTCGTGGCCCTTCTTGGGTTTGTTGATGCCGGCCGCCACCAGGGCCCGCACTTCCGCGCCCCACTTGCTGGAGCTCTGCTGCTGCCGGAGGGTGCCCCTGCCGGAGGAAGACATATTTTAGAACGATTCCAAATATAGTTTACAGTACATATGGGGCTACTTTATAGCACTAGTGCGAGAAGTAGCATATTACGTTACTGTGTCGAACATTTAAAGGGCCATATGTACTGTAAAACGTTGTACGATACATGTGCGAATAGGTAATTCGCAACTCGTGTCGATTTAAAACACTCCCTTCGGTCGTGTTTTAATTTATCGCCACTCGTTTCGAATCTCCTATTTTTCGCACTTGTATCGTAATGTACTATTTTCTACTCGTCGACTGTAATGTTTGAATAAGATTTCGTATACCAAACTGTGGGTTATTTTTAATGTATGGGCTCCCAACTCAACTATAATATTAATTTCGAAACGGTTTAGTCAACTACAATGAAATGGTCCAATCATAGCTCGCCGCGATCAAAAGGACGAAACAAAACGATAGCTCAAATTAATTATTTCTGTTAGGTTGTATAGTAGAAACAATTGCTTCATAACTTTCATAAGTCATAAACGCACATGTGACACCCTTAATATAGCAACATCCATAGACTACGAGAACCGCTTACCATAGCTTGTTAGTTTCCATAGGCTACGGTTGCCAAAAATGGAGAAAAAACTGTCTAAAAATTGAATTTAGCGCAGAGCAAGTACCAGGGCCTCATGAGTTACGAGGTGTCGCCGACCACCCCGCCGGGTCCCGGTGGCCGGGGCGCGGACGAGTATGAAGGTATCGCGGCTGCTCGCGTTTCTTAAATAGCTATATACTTTTAGCTTGTTTACCTGTATGTTTTTATTAGTTTAATTTTTTTTTTATTGACTCGTAGAAAAAGTATTGTATACAATAGTGATATAATCAAGCTTTTCTGGACACTTGTACTGGACTGAAAAGCTCTCTAGTATATTAAGATTGTATAAAATACTAGTTTGACTTTAATGGGTTGGATTAAGACTTCGTATACCAAACTGTAATCGCATACTTTTTAATATGGGCTCCCAACTCAACTGAATGACTTCTTTCGAAACGCTATAGACAACTATAATGAATTCGACCAATCACATGTCACCGCGATCAAGAGGAAAAGACATCAACGCGCCATTATTTAATGAATAAGAAGTGCGTTGATGTCTTTTGTACTATCTTTTTATCTACTTACTGAGATACTTACCAAATTTTTATAAATTATTTAAATTCTAAAGTAAAAAAAGCATTATTTTAGTTGACTCGTAGAAAAAGTATTGTATAAAATAGTGATATAATCATGCTTTTTAATCTCTTACCTACTTAGGCAACCCAGCAAACTTAGTGACCTAAACACAGTACTCGACTGAAAAGCTCTATATTATATCATCATCATCATTGGCCTTCGAGTCTATTACAGACTATACAAGCAGTGTCAGGCAGGGCGACAACGTTTTTCATATATTATATCACACTTCTTGCAATAGGACAACAAGATTAATACATAAAGCCAATTACAGGAACTCACAAGTAATTACAAAGTATACAAAAAAAAAAGTAATGCTAAGTCGAAGCACACACACATGCGTACAAAGTTAGAAAAAAAATAAAAACACAATTGAAAATGAAAATACATAAAAGCCATTAAAATAGACCCCAGTTGGTAATGAATTAAATTTAAAATCAATAAACTCTTTCCCCCTTATTCATAAACGTCTACTAAAATTACGATACCGCTAATAATCGTTTGTTCCTTTCCATCATACCAATACGTCGGAGCGGGACAAACGATTATTAGCGGCATCGTAACTTTAGTACACGTTTATGAATAAGGAGGTTTATGTTTCAACTGTCTAAAAATTATTTTGAATATACAATTTTTTGGCAGGTTAAGACAAAGACTTACATCAAGTCGAAGTTTTCAGGGTAGCTCGTGGTTTCAGTACGCGGGTACGAGATATAACCTTGAGTGTACAACCGCTCAGCCACCTAGAGAAGGAAAAAATATTTGAATTTCCATTTAGTTTACTCGCCCACCGAGGGAGACCGACTCACACTTATTCCCTGATCATATTAAAGAAAAACGTGGCTGTGACATAATCGGACAGACAGACGGACATGACCAATCTATAAGGGTTCCGTTTTTTGCCATTTGGCTACGGAACCCTAAAAACGTGAATACCTGCATAGCTTGATGTGGAGACATTCCCAATCCAGCGCTAGCGACCCTCATCAGCTCCACGGTGTTCAGAGCCGTCGGCCGCGCTTTCACCTTCTCTTTAGCCTGGACTTGTATTACTCTGTTAAACCAACAACAATATTATATAACCAACAACAATATTAATTAACCAACAACAATATTATTTAACCAACAACAATATTATTTAACCAACAACAATATTATTTAACCAACAACAATATTAATTAACCAACACCAATAAATAATCAATCAGCAAAAGATAACTTGGTTCCAGCTTTAATTTGATCGATTGTTGTATACCAATTTTTATTATTTAGTTTAAGTTGGTTTGTTGCCGACAACATGAACTTTGTTGCCGCAATGGATTTTCTAATTTAATTTGAAATTTTCAGATCGGCGCATAGAGGTACAATAATATAGAGATGAATGGGGGAGGGGCTAGATAACCGAACGAGATGCATTTATGGAACTTTTAATAGGAGTAGCAGAGAAAGCGCTATTATTGTTTGTCCTTGTCACAGTACGGGAGCCTATTACTCAGATTTCGCTATTCGTCTGTCTGTCTGTTTGTCACCAGATTGTATCTCATGAACCATGATAGAACTTAGACAGTTGAAATATTCACAGATGACCTATTTCTGTTGCTGCTATAACAAAAAGTCCGAAACGAGTCCGACTCGCACGTCCGGTTCTTTTTTACCCCCCACCGCAAATTATGGTGGGCAATAAATAACCCGACCAAATTACGTAGGTTGTTTTTGGTATGTTACCAGGAATGTTAAAACGTTAGGCTTGAGTCGGTCAGGACCGAAGAACTAAAAGGAACGAAATCCCACCACCGACCGAAAGGAACGTTCATCTTAAGCGCTCTTAATCGGTCTCGGTCCTTTAGTTCGACGTGTTGCCTCTCTATCGCACTTGTAAATTCGTACGTAAGTATGACAGGGAGGCAACACGTCGAACGTGGTTCGCGGTAGGCCCTCTGTAGTCGGTACGTCGGTACCTATTAACAAATCGGTCGGGAGCCAATGATCGGAATAAGTAAAGGTCAAGAAAGTCGCTCTCTCGCGCTCTCGCTCTATTTATTTGCGAGCGACAGCAAGATACATACCTAATCATCCTCATCAGATCTCGAGATTTGCTCCTGAACTAAAGCAACTAAAAGAACGAACTAGTTCGTTTGACCGAGATCGGAGCGCTCTTTCTAAAGATCGAGCGGGCACAACTCTATAAAACGTGTTTTTAATTTTATCGCATTGCGTATGTTCTGTCCCTCACGGACGCATAACATTAAATCAGAAGTAAAATACCACATATTTGTAAATACATTGAAACAACTACTAATAAATAAAGCCTACTGCTCAATAGATGAATTTTTAGAAGAAAAAAAATATTATTTACAGTACATATGGGGCTACTTTATAGCACTAGTGCGAGAAGTAGCATATTATGTTACTGTGTCGAACATTTAAAGGGCCATATGTACTGTAAAACGTTGTACGATACATGTGCGAATAGGTAATTCGCAACTCGTGTCGATTTAAAACACTCCCTTCGGTCGTGTTTTAATTTATCGCCACTCGTTTCGAATTTCCTATTTTTCGCACTTGTATCGTAATGTACTATTTAGGAGTAGATTATAGATATAATTAGAGTTGCCTTTGTGTTATGTTCATTTGTTTCCATTCTTTGTTATTGTTATTTTGAAATATTTAAAACTAGTATGTATTTAGTATTAAGATGTATATAAATAACTAATTTGCTACACCCTGTTAGGGTTCATGTTTCATATATATATTATTTTGTATGTTGTACATGAATGCAATAAATAAATAGTATAGTATAGTAGATCTATACGATCCTACCATCTATGGATCGGCATGACTTTTTTGACGACCCGGCGTGCCTCCGCCGGCGTGGCGGGGACCTCTAATACACCGAATATTACTTAAACGGATCGCCATTATTTTTGTTACATTCTTTATTATAACTTATTTCATATCTGAGTTGTAAACTACGTCCAAAAGAGAGGTATGGGCATTGTGAATGTCATCTCGCTTTGTGTGGTAGGGCACAGCACAGCGGATGTCATTCCAGATCTAGAGCAGAGCCCAACTGGGGAAGTACCTCCACCTTACAGAAAATCGCAGCCAAATAACACTAGACCCTACTCATAGTGTTGTGTTCCTGCTGGTGAGTAAGGTTGCCAGAGCTCAACGAGAGTGGGGATTAGGGTCGATAACGTCCATGTAACTCCTCTGGAGTTGCAGGCGTACATAGGCTACGGAGACTGCTTACCATCAGGCGGGCCGTATGCTTGTTTGCCACCGGCGTAGTATAAAAAAAAATCCTGTAGTAAAAAGTCAGGAACTTTTAAAAGTTATAAATGAACCCAATGGTCATATAGCACGAAAAACCGATTCGTGGAGCAAATGTCTACTGGAGTCGTGACCATGGGGGGAGGAACGTCCTCAAAGTAGACCCCAGATGCGTTGGGACGACGACATCAAAAGGACTGCGGGGAAGAAGTGGCTCCAAGTCGCACAGAACCGTGACGAGTGGCATAAAATGAAGGAGGCCTACACCCGAAGGGTAGAGAAGGACTAAAGAAGAAGAAGAAGAAATGAACCTAAACTTACTGAGCTTCCTTAATCTCCTTGATCCCTGACAAGAACATATTAGCAATGTCCTTATCGAAACTTCTCACTCTCTTCCATTCTAGCGGCAGCTCTCTCCCTTCAGACGTCGAGGCAGTTACTCGCAGCACCCAGTATGTTTCTGGCTTAAATGTCTGGATTTCATCATGGCGTTGGACGCAGAAACCGAGGGTCGGGGTCTGGCATGGCCCGTACGATATTAGGGAGGCGTCTAAATCACCATATCTTCCTGTAATAAAAAAAAAATATTATAGGACATTATTACACAAATTGACTAAGTCCCACAGTAAGCTCAATAAGGCTTGTGTTGAGGGTACTTAGACAACGATATATATAATATATAAATATTTATGAATACTTAAATACATAGAAAACACCCATGACTCAGGAACAAATATCCATGCTCATTACACAAATACATGCCCTTACCAGGATTTGAACCCGGGACCATTAGCTTCGTAGGCAGGGTCACTACCCACTAGGCCAAACGGTCGTCAAAAAAGAAATATTTAAGAAATATTTTTCTACATGTGGGCCTGCCATGCTTACGTTTATGACCCATATGGAATATTTTATCAGGGTAGAATAGGGAATATGGTAGAAACTACATAAAATTATCTCATTAACCTCATAAGGCTCAATGTACTTTTTAAGACCATCTAAATGCAGTCACAGTCTCAAAAAGGACATTAAGCCTTATGAGGTTAATAAGCGGGTCCACACAGAGCGAGCATACGCGCGAGGCAATTTCCTCGCGCATAAAACGGCCAGTGTAGACTTGCCTCGCCTAAGGCCGCCTGCTCAGGCGAGGAAAACGCGCGCGCAGCCTCGGCCGAGGCACGTCTAAACTGACCGGTTAGTGTGTGAGAACATTGCCTCGCACATACGTGCTCGCTCGCTCTGTGTGGACCCGCCTAATGAGATAATTTTTATAGCTTCTACCATATTCTACATCTAAATGCAGTAATGCAATGCACATTCTCTGTTCCTGTGGACCACTAATGTCACAAAGAAGTACCCATTTAGGGCGACACGTATTGCAACCCTATGAGGTACAGAACATTACCCAAGCCCAAAGAATCTGGAATTTCCTGGACTCAACGGGCATTAGTAATGAACTCTAAAGGGCTGTCATAATAGATCACTGCTTGGTCGACGTGGCACTCAAGAGCCCACAAAACCCCAATAATAATAATAAATCCAGTCATAATGGCCTCTTTCTTTTAGTTTAGAGCATTAAGTTTTCAAATATAATAATTATTAATGTTGCCTTTTTATATTATTCTGTAAATTAATTTCACATGTCTTAGGACTTACCTACAAGGTCTTAGTAAACGATAAAGATATATTTAATTGCAAAATGTAGTGGTAAACATGATCTTTCGGGAGAAATTAACACATTTACTGCTAGACAAAAAACGGCGCACTACCCCAGAAACCGGTCGTCTATAGCTGTGCGTACAAAACAACCTGCCCAGCGGGTTGTCCGGCATCTGAACAAAGTTCATGAGCGTGCACCAGGTGGGTTCCTGGCAGTGAATGTGTTAAGATATGAGAAAAAACACAGTGCAGACACATAATGCCTTATTTAACTTATAAACCTTATTTTATACATTCTCTATATACACAGAGCTCTTTGGTAAACCTTGAGTCTGGATTTTTCAGATTCAGCTTGAGACCATGTTTGAGGGATAACAAATCTTAACACTAGCATTGTAAGTTAATGTGTTAAAGAAGAATTCCCACAGATTTAAGTTTTCTTTGAATTACCTTGAAAGTATTTAGTCTGAAACCGTGTAAATGCACATCCAATACGCAAATCCAACTCCTGCCGAGCATCAACACTGCGGGACTCATTCTCATTAGGTCGCACCAGATTCAACATGGCCGCTTTGATGTCTTTATCCGTAATGGCCGAGAACCGGGCTCTATAGGTCACGTTTGGGGAACAGACGTCTCCTTTCATGTATGGTTGTACACAACTCATGACCTGAAATAAAAAAAAATCTGATAATGCTAGATTCTAGTTAGAAATTTAAAAGAAAAGAATTAAAGGAAACGAACACAAGGGAAATCATGACACATAAAAAAGACAGTTAATATCTTACTTTTTTTTATACCTTACCATAAGTAAGCGGCTAATATAACCTATGAACTCCTGCAAGTCCAGAATTGTCACATGCATGCTCCCAATTGTTTTTTTGGAAACAGACAAATTCAAATATACCTTATATTTGTAAAGAAAAATTATCATGTGTTTGACCCTCAGTGAACTCTTTTGAAAACAGACTGTATATTTAGGAAACATTTTATAAATGGACAAAACAAGTGTAGGATATTAATGTGCAATTATCAGCTATAAGCTGTCTGTGCATTCATATATAATAATAATGTGTATTCTACATTCGAGATATAATATAAACCTTAAAAGTAAAAACAAACCTCAAAACAAATATTCTCCCCCTCTTTATCGCAATCCAGCCACAGCACAAGGTAGTCGCAGCCCCTGGACTCCTGGGCTAAAAACGCCGGAATCCGCAAACGCGGCATCGCTTCTTTTTTCTCCGTGCTACAGCTGAACAGCTCCACCGGGTCCACCTTATCCCAGTTATTGTATTTCCCCGTGAAGTCTAAACTCATCACATGACCACATACAGAGGTCATTTTATAATGCACCGGCTCATTTTTAAATGTACCATTCCATTCGTGAACAGAACATGCAGAATTTGATCCTAGAAATTAAGATTTACTTAATAAGAAAATTGCTGGACATGCCGTCAGCGTACAAATATACACACACTAATGACACACACATACCTTTATTAGTGGTACACTTTCCATTACTCAATATATTAGCTAAGTTCTGAGCCAACGATGGCTTTTCAGCCACCATTAATACAGATTTCATAGTGAATTAATGCATAAAACGAGCTCCCACATTGATGATTAGATCCGATACATCCGCCATCATTTGATTTTGACAATTTTGACATTCATGATGAAGAAAGACATTCACTATCCTGCTGTAAAAGTGAATAAATGAAAAAAAAATGTAAATATATGTAAAAAAATGTATCACTTATTAAAGACCTTAAGATCAAACCTTCTTGAGATTAAATTCAATGAGCAACCGTTTTCTATTTATATTTTACTATTCATTATCATTCGTTTGTCATATCTTATTATCTTACTTATATTACTCATTGGTTTACCGAGACGAGCTGAGCAAAGAATATAATACTCACTAGGAGCTATAAGAAAAGTTGGATAGTGAATGATTTTCTTAAAGCATAGACATACAATTCTTAAAGAGTTGTAGCAGAAAAATACAAACAAGATTATTTGAAGTAGCAACACAAAAACAATATTGACATTTTACTTTGCACGTTCTAAAACTTGTTATTAAAGTACTTGATAAACAAAATATGAAATTAAATTTGAACTATTTAAGGAGATCAAGTGAATATAATAGTATGTATAATATATAGTAAATTAGTTGGTATATATTGAGCCCCAATGATATGAGAAATTACGAAAAAATATTGTAAGACCATCAGAAAAATAATCTTAAGTTACAATTTGAACGACCCTTCTCTGAGTACATAGAGTACATTGAGGTGTTTGGCCGATTATTGTACGCCGTTTAGTGATTGATTAAAATATTAAAGTCCTATAACTTCTACAATAATTCAGACAATTCTACGTTGGAGTGTACTAGCTCAAAGTATTGTTCTAGTTTTACAGTTATAACCGATTTGCCGCATGTTCGACGATAACAAAATGGTACGTGAACATTGGTGACGATTGTGATTGTGTGTACTAATTTATTTATGTAACTTATTTGCGTGCATTATGTGACGTGAAATGGTTAATATTTTACAGAACCATCCTCAAGGGGATAATATATGCCCGCCGGCGCATTTAAGAGTCATATTACCAGCGTCAATAGACTCCAATATGCAGCCACATTTCATCGATATGAGTAAGTATTTACAAATTTGTTTTATGTTTTTCTTATCAGCGATTTAGTACTTGCGTTGATAATATTGTAATCGATTTTTCATCGATACGTATTACATATGCATTAGATATGAATCACCCTGTTTAGTAAACATTGTCCCTTTCATGAGCAAGAACAATTCAATTCTACAAACCGTAGCATAAAATAAAATAACGTTCAGTAGATTTACGTTAAAAATGCGACTTTGTGCCTCGTTAATAAGGTTGTAAATCAGATGGATGGATGAATCAGAATGCTTTGAAAAAAAAAGAATTGGCGTACTTTACATAATATCATCATGCACAACTCAGATACTTTTGAAACATTAACACTAAGAAAGGAATATTTAAATGATTGCTGTAATTTATATTATCACTAAATATTGTGATTATGATTATGATCTTCCTTGTCGTATCCTGATGGCTGCGGGATGTGACGACTGAGGACACTCTTCACCAGTGCTCTCTAAGCCGCTCTTTGGTGCAGTGTATGCTAGTCTGTAAAGTGGTTTTTGTCTCTGACATTGTTCTGTCTGGCCAACGCATGGCCATATGTCCAGTGCCGGATTAACCATTAAGCAAAATAAGCACTTGCTTAGGGCACCACGTCTAGGGGGGCACCAAAATCGTAGGAAAAAAAAACGCGCAGGCTGCATCAGCATCGCAGTCGTAGTGTAGTACTTATGTACACGAAACTTTTTTATACGTGTGCAAGTACCCATCTAATAACGAAGGGTCGTAAGAGAGTGAGAATACGTAAGCACATCTCCAACCTTACGCGGAGGCCATCAAAGTTCATGGCCAAAAAATTTTACCGTCGGGCTTGTGGCCACCCGATTTTCTCGACGTAGATTACCGATTTTGTAGCGTATTTTGCTCTCTTACACACCAGATGTATCGGCCAGGCCGAGTGCTGCAGAGCCGCGATCCTGCGACCTAATTGTCAAAGTGTAATAAAGGGCCCTGCAAAGGCCGAAAAACAAAAGCATCTTATCAAGTTGCGCTTTCGAGTTAAGCCAAAGGCCGAGCAGTAGGATTACATAGGTTTGATTTCAAGCCACTCCTTTGCAGTTCGGCGTTAGGTCTTATGCGACGCCAGGCCTTCTACTTTATGCAAACTGCCTCACTTTTGCTTGGCCACGGATCCAAATCCATGCTGTCCTCTTTCGCAGCTGAGCTGCCTTGCTCACACCTCGCCATTGGTTGTATTATACGATAACGCGCCGCGATCCGAGGCTCCGGACCAGGGATCGGAAACCGGTATTTTTTGTATGGGAACGAAAACGGTATTTTTTCGTTCTTTGTTAATTACTTCATTTCTAATTAGGCAATCTAATAATACGAAGTCGTTATCTGAAAACACAACTGAGTCCTACATTTAGAGTATAAAATAAACCGAAATATATGGTTATTTCGATGTTTTTGCAAAAAACCGGTTCCGATCCCTGCTCCGGACGTCCAGCTATTCATACCTCGCCATTGGTCAAATTCAAGCCTTGTTTTCTTCCAGCTCGACCTTTGGCCTCATCCGTAAGCGCCGATCGAACGCTCCGCGCATTCAGCCTTAGAAGTTGCCTTTAAAAACACTGTTGGCCTAAATGGCCAATTAAATTAGATCCTAAAATAGCGTTTTGAGGAATTAATTCCCAGCAAGCTGGAAATTGTTTTAATACATTTATTTGATCCTAAATACGTGTAATGCGAGTTTGCTCTATCCCAGGAGGTGTGCAAACATTTTGGGATCCTTAGGAGATAATTTTTTCCTTTGGATTGCCAAACCACTCGATGTAGAAGGAACCCATTATCAATTACAATAGCACTTGGTGGATCAGACACTGTTAAGAAAGCGTTTTCGGATCATTAACATGATTTTTTAAAAAATAAAAAATGTCGACCTTTTTTTACAATTTACTACGAAGGTACTTACCTTAAATCAATCAATCAATATATTTTATTGTAAGAACATAGTTAAATTACATTTCGGATCCTCAGATATCAATTTTAATAATACTCGTAATTAGAACAGATTTTCCGTCGGCCGTACCGTTTTCGATTTAGGTACAAGCAAAAAAACTGAAAATAAGGAAACATTTATGCACACCTCCTGGAATGGAGCAAACTTGGATTACACGTATTTGTAAGTCGATAAAATCTAATGGTATTGGCCTAATTGTGACACATTATTATTAAAAAAAACGGGACTTAATTGCGTTTGATTAAGTTCTAAAATTACCTCCAACGTCAAAATAATGATGTCGACTTTACACAGTCTTCTCCGAGACCATGGGGACAACGCCGTCCTTGAAACGTCTAGTCAGAGGTTATTTTTTAACCGTACCCTATTAAGTCCCGTTTTCGTAAACAATAATTTGCTATTTAAGACATTTGTTGCCATTGGTACTGGTTCTGACAAGAACCAATGGCCAATGGCTAAGCCTCTACTGAAGCTCGGCCTCACATGAATGAGCTTCGCAGGAAAGCTCTAGAGGTTGCAAAACCCTGCGGAGAACGGCCTATGTCTTACGTCTTCGCATACACTTGGACAATGGTTGGCTTGGCCTCCGGACTTATGCAAAACACGGTCTTCGAATTTGCTTACACTTGACCTTACCTACTCTTGGAACAATACTGCTGCAATACTGTCAATTTCCGTGATAAAATGATGTGACGCATTGAAAATTCTATTCTCAGCAGTAATGCGGCAATAAACGTCACTCAATTTACCAATAAAATTCAATGTAATCTTGATGAGGGGGCACCATGGTCTAGAAATGCTTAGGGCACCAAAATGTCTTAATCCGGCACTGCATATGTCCATCCTTGTGCGTGATTACTGAAGATATAATAAATAAAATAAAATAGCCTTTATTTAAAGAACAAAGAAATTATCCGTCTATTATCTCCCATCTTTTGTATTCTTTGCCTGCTTGCCCTTCGGCAAAGGCTTCCTCCAATCTTCTCCACTCTCTCCGATCTATTGCCACTTTGCTCCAGGTACGGCCAGCTACCTGCGCGATGTCATTGTCCCATATCATTAGAGGTCTCTTCACCCCTCTCTCTCCCTCTCTTGGGTACCATTGGGTGACTCGCTTGCTCCATTTGTTTGTGCCTCGGATGATATGGCCGGCCCAATTCCATTTAAGTCTTCTAATGTCTTGGACTTTCGTCCTATTCCTAATTAGGGTGTTTGGTTGCCGGTCAGTCTTCTGTACACCTATCACGCTCCTCTCCATGGCGCACTGGCAGCATGCTAGATGGGATGTAGTAGCTTTTGTCAGGGCCCAGGTTTGGCTACCATACATTAGGACAGGAAGAATACATGTGTTGAATAGTTTACCCTTTGTCTTAGAGTGGAGTTGTTTATCTTTGAAGACATCTTTCAGGGACCAGTACTCCACCCATTCACTATTCTTCTCTCTAGTTCTTTCTGCTGAATATAAAAAATCTTAACATTTTGACCGCCAAGTACTCTAACAGATGCGTATGGTTAGAGTGTAATATCAACCTTTGCATATTCTAATAAGGTTTATAATGATACATTGTATACTAGTAGCTTATATGTAAGAATTTTTACAAGCATTTATTTAACTTGCCGTGTTAGTACGTATGTAAGTTTGTTAGTTAGTGTGAGTCAAATCTTAGCTTAATTAGATCCATATGTAAGTCAGGTGACAATGTAATATTACAGTACCATCGAGCTGATATGGAGACAGGAGGTGGCCATTGGAACTCTGTAATGAAACAAGGCAACCTAATTGTGTTTGGGGTTTTTATTAGAATAGTATTAGTCTGTGGTAAGAAAAGTACAGTCAGTCATAGAACCTTGTACCAATAATTTAATCTTTGCCAAAAACTTATTACTACCAATACCACGTTTGTGCAAAGTTAGCATGGTCAGAGTATATTAATGAAAGTATGTGCTGTTACAAACAAGGATGCTTTTTTTTGTATAATGGTATTTTAGGCGGTCTTTACAATGTATGTGGACCCGTACGCCGCTCCGGTGTGCGAGAGGGACATCGCTACATATGTGTATAGCGCTGTCTCGCTCAGACATCCGGAGCGGCATGTAGATCCGCATCAGTGTGTTAACCGAGTAATGCTAGTATCTGTGCTGTGTCACACAGCCTGTGTGTCACCAATCGGGGCATCATTGCTTCCACTAAAAATTAAAATCAATTTAGTTCCATGTTTCATGTTATACAATGATGTCTCTCTGTATGATGACATTGATGACGAACAGGAAAGGGTGCGGTGCGTAAGCGTCATCCTGACGTGACCTCTTTGTTACGCGATTTACGAGTATCTCACGTACACGCAAACAAAACATCAATAAAATAGTGTTTGGTAACAAATACAATGACAAAAATAGCTATTATGTGAATATTTCTTTTGAATAACTCTTGTAAATAGTCACCATTAGTATTATTGCCATGCCCTAACAGGGTATCATGTACAGTCACGTCTGAAAATATCGATACAGACAAAGTGCCTATAATATGTATACACGACCTTATTGCCCACGTATAAAGGTTCTGCTTACATATTTTTGGCACTTTTTCCGTATCTATATCAAATCAAACGTGACTGTACCGACTTTATAATGTTTTAATACCATCCTATGTAAAAATGATCATGGGCGCAATAAAATATATGAATATGAATATCCTTGGGGTTTTCAACCGACGATCGGGTCTGGTATAGTGGGTAGTGACCCTGCCTATGTCGCCGATGGTCCCGGGTTCGAATCCCGGTAAGGGCATATATTTGTGTGATGAGCAGATATTTGTTCCCGAGTCATGGGTGTTTACTATGTATAAGTATGTATTTATCTATATACGTATGTATATCGTCGCCTAGGACCCATAGTACAAGTTTTGCTTAGTTTGGGGCTAGCTCCATCTGTGTAAGATTGTCACCAAATATTTATTTATTTATTTTCCTTAACACTTTGAACGCCACGCCAGAAATGCGCGGCGCGTCATCGAGAACCTTGTCAGAATGTACAAAGGTTGATATTGGGTTGCAGCCTCGATCGAAGGGAATACTATCACGCTCCGCGATAAAAAAAAATAGAATATTATTACACAAATTGACTAAGTCCCACAGTAAGCACAATAAGTCTTGTGTTGAGGGTACTTAGACAACAATATATATAATACATAAATATTTATAAATACTTAAATACATAGAAAACATCCATGACTCAGGAACAAATATGCATGCTTATCACACGAATAAATGCCCTTACCAGGATTTGAACCCGGGACCATCGGCTTCGTAGGCAGGCTCACTACCCACTAGGCCAAACCGGTCGTCAAAACATGGTTGAGCAATTTAGGATCCTAGCTAAACTAGTTGTTCAGTACTTACGCTACCTAAATGGCTCAACTGTCACGGAGCATGATTGTACATCAGAATGCGTAAACATATTTTCTATAATATTAATATTGAGAGAGGAAAATGAGGAGGGTGTGTGGTGAAGCATTCACGTACTCCGTCATTTTTCCTCATAAGCGTTGTGCGTTTATGTCCATTACCTTCCACCTGCCTTCCCATTTAGAGTTACATATATTTGTTTCAGACAACACACAAGACATACCCCCGCCGCAGGCCGACTTCTCGGCTCCGCCGCCGTACGATGTGGCGGCCAACTCGAAGCTGCCCACTTACGAGGAAGTGCAGAGAGAGAAGCAGATGGAAGGGGACGGGATACAACAGGTATGCGTATTACAATTCACATATAATAATAATTTTATCTTGTCAAAAAAAGTGCAGGTCGTTTTTAGAGAAATGCGTCACTTAATGACATAATCCCTCGATCTCTTGCCACCATCAATGTGCCTGCTCTTCTTGAGCCGACTGGCATAATCAGGGATGATGGCAAGATGCCTGATGGGGTGTCCTTAGTTCCTTGGAACTTGGGACGGATGTTAGTGTGGGATGCTACCTGTGTAGACACACTGGCACCGTCCCACCTCCAACGGACTAATGTAAAAGCGGGCGAAGCGGCGGAAAGCGCCGAAATTTTGAAACGTAATAAATATAAGAGCCTTGGTAGAGAGTACCATTTTGTACCATTGGGCATTGAAACTTTAGGTCCATGGGGTCCCAGTGCGCACAAGTTTTTTGGAGAAATCGCGAAACGTCTGGTTGACGTAACTGGTGACCGAGTGACTGTATTGTGGTGGTTTCAAGATTCAAGGTTCAAATCTATATAATAATATGAGCGCTCGCCTACATTGAGGTGGTCGATCGTCCTACATTACCAAACCATGTTTCATGTACATAGATTTGAACCTTAACACCACCACGATACAGCCGCTTTTTAAACGACTATGTTGCTTTGGCACGTGCTCAAAACAGGAGCCCACCGCTCGCATAAAAGAGGCGCATTCTTTCTGGTTAAGCCCATTGGTTGACTGGTAGAGAATGTCATTACGCATTAAGTCCGCAATTTGTACATTATTCTTGTATTTTGTGCAATAACATTAAAATAAATAAACAAATATTATAGGACATTATTACACAAATTGACTAAGTCCTACAGTAAGCTTAATAAGGCTTTTGTTGTAGGTACTTAGACAACGATATATATATATATATATATATAAAATAAATAAATATTTATGAATACCTAACTACATTGAAAACATACATGACTCCGAAACAAATATCTGTGCTTATCACACAAATAAATGCTCTTACCAGGATTTGAACCCGGGACCATAAATAACCGGGAATAAATAATGACTTTATATTGTTTCACAGATACAAGGCCCCCTACCGCCGCCCCTCCCCACGTTCGCCGCGTTTGTCACAGTAGAGCCTGCAGAAGGCCCCGGCGAACAGCTGGACCCTGAGAACAGCTTGCTTGGCACTGATGTCATGTTCCTTACTTCGTTCTTCGGTGAGTCAGTTATCCATTTATTTTCCCTTAGGGTCTGTTTCATAATGTCCAAGTAAAGTCCTAAATAAACTACTTGCCACTTAGCTGACGAATAATGTCATTGTTGGCGTTTCACAATCTTCCAATAAGCTTAAATGGTAGATAAAGTGCTAAGTTTTGCATAAAGATCTTTTTCATGCAGGTGTACTGAAGGACAAAGGCCTATTTTGTTCCCGAGGGAGTTATGGAGTGTGAAAAAATATCTATAACTCCCTAGGGAGTTATAGTTTTCTTCCATACAGACCAAGTAGCATAAATGAGTTTTAGTTTTAAAATATAAAGTTAATAATTTTATATGTGTTTATGTTTTAAAATATTTAATTTGATTAATTTAATAGCCGTTCAAAATAATTTTATACAATGTTCAATTGAGGCTGAATGTCGGATAAGTCTGTGCCTTCTATGCGTAACTTATCAAAACATGACAATATGGCGGACGAATGTTTGAAATTTGATAAAATTTGTTTGAATGTTTGATTTGATTTTGTTTGTTTGAATGTTTGATATTTAAGAATGATTTTGCTTAAAAAATAGTTTTTTCTTCGCAAGTGTGATGAAAAACATTGTGTGTAAAGTATTGTCGGAGGCAAGAATATTGTTACTCGAGTCTTTAATTCCTGCGGCTATCGTGAATATATAGACTCTCGTTGCACAGTGTACTATTGTTAATTTGCTATCCAATACTTTACTCAGACTTTGTGAAATAGGAAGAAAACAATGTTTGTCTAACTTCTTAGATCCCGCCTCAGGTTAATGTCACAATTTCCCCTGTGCTGACTTTTATAAAATACTTGTAAAATAGTTAAAGATGTACAATGAAGCCTCGTGAACGTCAGCTGCCGCTACGTTGGTGGGTTGAAGAACGGCAGCAAACACGTAGAAAAATGATGGATAACACTTAAATGTTCGTTTTCCTCCGTTCGGACGTTCGAAAAGATATAGTCCTTTTTTTATTGAAAACGTTTTTTTTTCATCAGAAACTATTACTTATAACAGCAAAATATTGTAAATGATCTTACATGATTTATAATTGTGACATATTTTTGAAAAGTGTTTTTCAAATCAAAGACACGACAAAATCGCTTACCTTCTTTCTTATGCTAAAAAAAAACGAACTGTAGTGATTGACACTTTGGTTAAAAAAAACCGGTCAAGTGCGAGTCGGACTCACGCACCGAGGGTTCCGTACAAACCTGTAGGTATATAAGTAAAAGTTCACCCATCACGACAATCGAGTCATATCAATTATTAAAAATATTTTTATTATATGATGTAACTAAAAATTTACAGTTTTCGCAATTTTTCCTTTATCTGTGCTATAAGACGTTGCTTCGTACCAAATTTCAAGATTCTGAGTTCGTGGGAAGTACCCTGTTGGTTTTGATTCCCTTGCGAGTGTCGAAAATTTGCGGCATAAACGGCTGTATCTTTTGATTCCGTTGGCTTAGAACTTTCACAGCTCCAAGGGACAAGTAGACCTGAGTATTTGATATTAATTCCAGCTTATTATCTCCACGCGTTCCTGAGAAAAAGGGTCTTGACAGACAGACAGACGGACGGACGGACAACAAAGTGATCCTATAAGGGTTCCGTTTTTTCCTGTCGAGCAACGGAACCCTAAAAAACAAGACGCAGCGCAACTAATGACCAGCTAACGTTTATTTTTCTTTGAGACAAAAGGGTGGTAAAAAAAAACAGTAGTAACGTAAAACGAACTACGATTGAAAGCAAAGATGAGTTGATCTTTTCTGTTGGTACTAAACCAATTGTATACCTAAACAAACATTTAATTTATATTAACAGCTGTTACTTTTTATAATCATGCTGTAAATTGCCCAAAGTTTTAACTACACGTTCTTGAAGAAAACCAACCCCATTGAAATCTCTCATAAGGTCTAAATTGGTAAACGACGGTTGGAAAATAAATTATAACATGTTGAGTTTGAATGTCAATAAAACCACTTAAAACAATATAGCTGGTAAATTGGCAATGTAGCGTGCAAATATTCGTATAAAGAACATTTGGTTTCGCCGATGTCACTATAACGTAATTTCGCCTACACCGAAGTGTGACTTGACTTCAATTCTTCACTTTCAACGTTTTACATTTTGTTACCTGTCAAATGTCACTTAATGTATCGAGGCGGATCACCTATATTGCGATACAAAACTTCAGCGGTGCCACGCCGCAAAGGGTTCTTCGCTTAACCATAATATTTATCAAGCATAACCAGGGTTATACTCAAGAAAAATAGTTATTTGTTTTACAATGGGGCAAAGTTTTTGTTTAACCGCTCGCGCTAATACTGATACCCGAGCAAGCGAAAGATACCAGAATTAACTACGAGCGTAGTGAGTGTTTCGAGAACTGGAATCTTGAGCGTTGCGAGGGTTTCGAGGCACGAGGGTTAAACAAACTTTGCCTCCGAGTGAAACACAAAATTTTTCACCACATCAACGCGAGGAAACTACTAACTATGAACTACAAAAAAAAACAAATTAAATCAAATCCAAATGAACGTAATAAAACAAATCATTCAAAATCATCATTTAAAAGTCAATTCTACTAGCTAACATAAGGATTCTCAAAATTAGCATCTGATTGCTTTGCCCCACATGTGGATAAAATTCAACTTTCTCATTAGTTTTTGAACGATCAAGAGGGCCTTTACCAGTTAGTGTGGTGAAAACATTTATCTTCCATTTCAGTGGCATTCCTTTTCAACTGGATCGGGTTCCTACTCCTGATGTGCTTCTGCCACACGGTGGCGTCCCGCTACGGCGCGCTGGCCGGCTTCGGGCTGTCGCTGGCCAAGTGGACGCTCATCGTCAAGCACTCCACCGAGCTCGCCAGCCACGAGAACTCGTGGCTCTGGTGGCTCATCATGGCTTTCGGTAAGATATGATGATGTTCTGTCACACGGCGTCCCAGCTTCAACCCAGAGGGGAAACGAGGACTTATTGGGATTAGTCCGGTTTCCTCACGATGTTTTCCATCACTGAAAAGCGGCTGGTAAATATCAAATGATATATCGTATATAAGTTCCGAAAAACTCATTGGTACGAGCCGAGGTTTGAACCCGTGACCGGATTGAAAGTCGCACGCTCTTACCGCTAGGCTACCAAGGCTTCAAGGTATAAGCTTAATTTACCTACAAATAAATGTTTTTATTTTATTATTTTCTTCCAGGTATCTTAATCTGCGTGCGCGCCATCATCCAATACCTGAACATTAAACGCGGTTGGCGCCTACTCTCCGGCACAGCTCAAGAACGTCTCCTATTCTTCTATTGATCTCGTTCACACCCGCTTACGACTACATATGCGAGAGGGAGACGACTAGGGTTAGTTAGCCTCTACTAGGCTATATGGTTAGCGTCGACTCCGGAACAGTGTAGTAAAATCTCCTCTTCTACGGATCTCGCTCACATCCTCTTATGTCGAGAAGGAGACGGATATGGTTGACCAACTTTTCCTTATCAGCACTTTTACTATAGATCTTTTCATGCGAGGAAGAGATGGTTATAGTTTTTGGTGTACTACATCTAACTAGGAGTAAGTGTTTTTTCCTCTTTTATTAGTTATTCCTCGCACTTAATATGCGGAAGAGAGACGGTTGTACATTGTTTTGTCGGTTGGTCCTTGGAGCGTGCATGAGAAGAAAAAGGATTCTTTTCTAGGTTTGTTCTACAAACGTTTTCTCTCCCACCCACTGAACTAAAGCATGTACGGGAAAGAGATAGGTATATGACTGGATGCACTCATATTTTCTTACGGTGTGAGTAATATTCTACTAGCGTACTCCCTCGCACCTGCTTAATTATTCATTTGTGGAAGCAAGACTGTTATAAGATCCAATATTGTCTGTGAAACTTTGATTTTAAGTGTATTTCTACGAATGAAATTTAATAAGTGGCGTTTGAATTAAAAAACGGGTTACTACTTTTTTAATTTGTCAGGCTAACCAACTTTGTCGTAAAAACCATAAAGAGCATTTAAAACATATCCATCTTATTACTACTGTAAGGATGATAGTATGTTTTCTTCTCTACTGATATGGTTAGCTATTTGAAAAATGAAAATGAAAAATGAAATGAAAAATGAAATGAAAGATTTAATACAAATTTAGCTCAAAGTGGCATAAACCCTTCGGTACCTAAATCAATATTGGGCTACTACAGATATAGGTGCCAATTACTGGTATACGGACGGAAAATATCTATACGGACAAAGTTCCAAAAATATGTATACACTACCTTGATATATGGGCAATATGGTCGTGTATACATATTTTTGGCTTTTTGTCCGTATAAATATTTTCAGACGTGGCTGTACTTTTCAGTGTGTACCCTATCTAACTTATAGATCCCACACGCATTTTTTTTTTTGTTTGTAACTAAAAAAAAACGAAAAAAATCGGGGCAAAAAAGAACGAAGGTAAAAATATTCCATAATGTCAATATCGGAGGAAAATGGGGGATTATGTTTGTATAGGAAAGCGGTCGTCCACTTTCCTCTCAATAACAATGTTATTGTCAATAAAGATTGCCCGTCAATAAATATTGATCAATAAATATCTTTCAATCTTCGTGTTATTGTTGTAATGTAGGCCAGTATGTAAAAAGAACCAAGGTATGTACAAATTGAGTGTATTCAATTTTGAACTCTATTGGCGTAAGGCTAAGGTTTGTTTTAACTGTGAATATATGTCTATTGTCTATACACTTGTCTCTTTGACGTTGTTGATATGCATCACATTCTATGGTAAGTTAGACAAGGATAGCAATATCTTAATGTTTCGATGTCGATATATTAAGTGTTCGTTAATTAGAGCCGATATATGGTCCCGGATTCGAATCCCAGTAAGGGCATTTATTTGTGTGATTAACACAGATATTTGTTCCTAAGTCATGGGTGTATTCTATGTATATAAGTATGTATTTATCTATATACGTATGTATATAGTTGTTTGAAGAAAATAAAATGTCACACTTGCGTAAGATACCATTTTTCAAAAGTAACCAGACTCCGTTGTCATTCAATTTGACACTTGTCATGGATAAAACAAAGAGTGTGGCTATAAATGTCGTAAATAAAATAAAACATTTTTATAAATACAAATACTGGTATTACGAGACAGTTGCTTTTAACTTACTAAATGCGCAGGCTTCTTCCTACTCACGGCTCTTCAATCATTCCGTATAATACATACGTACGTGATGTAATACGTACCTCAACTCTGCTACCGATATTTATAGGTATGTAGTCTAAATACCTTCGAGCAACAACGGCTTCTGACACCTAAGGGAGGAGCGCCAGCGATATCTTACCGTACAAATCGTTCTGCCAGTTTTTGCGGGGGGAACCTGCCCTCAGTCGCACTTCTCACTCACTACATACAACATCCAATATGTAATGACACAAATACATATAAAATGATATACGTCAAAGACAAATCTTGCACACATCTTATGTACGGACGAGTCACAACACACCGCGCTATGCCCAGTTGGGCATGCGCTTCGGCAGAGTGGAAATAGTGCGAATGCCGATTCCCTTCCCGGAGTTGCTCGAAGCTAAAATCACTCGAATTTATTGTTTACGACATAATTAATTCATTTTCATTCCATTATCATCTTTGACAGAACATATAAAACCTCAAGTGTAGAGTCGCCGTGTGATATATCGGAGCAGCCAGATGTTCACAAATATCTGAACAAAGTCTAATGTCAACACTTTAACTGCATGTTCAGATATTTTGAACACTTTGGCAGCTCCTATATATATGGCCACTATACGAATAGTTAAGTAATTTCCTTATACTTCAATACGTTTATGTACTTCTTAATATCGATAATCGCTTGCGTTTTTTGTCGATACAATGTTAGCAAATACTTATAAGAGAGTTATTTTTATATTGCAAAACAAGTTTTTGCTAGCACCGGGTTTTTACTATTTATAGAGCTTATAGTGTATTCCGTCATACGGGTTTATCCCATATGACGTTTGTGGTCTAAGAACTGCAAAAACTTTATAAAAAATGAGTTGCGAAATAATTGCTTAAAAATTGTTGCAAGCGGCTAAAGTGTAATTTTCGTTAAAGTTGTACATTACACTTTTTTTCCTAATCAGAATCAAGTGCTCTTTCGATCTTAAGGGGCCCACTAATTACCAGTTCGCCGGACGATATCGGTTATTCGCAAAAGCTGACAATCGCGAATAACTGACAGGCCGATATCGTCCGGCGAACTGGTAATCAGTAGCTCCCTTTTGGTACAGAAGAGTTCAATTTCGTACCTTGTCACAGTGACAATTACGAGTAATATGAAAGTCGGTAGTGACCTCATACTATTGTCACAGTTTTGACGACCGGTCTGGCCTCGTGGGTAGTGACCCTGCCTATGAAGCCGATGGTCCCGGGTTCAAATCCTGGTAAGGGGGCGTCCACAAATTACGTAACGCAAATTGGAGGGAGGGAGGGGGTCAGGCCAAGCGTTACGGTCCTGTTACGTTGGGGAGGGGGGGAGTCAAGGTTTGCGTTACGTCACGCACGATTTTATAATAATACATAAAAAAAATTTTTTTTGTTTTTTTATGTATTATTATAAAATATTAGCCACAGAAGATGGGATCGCCACCGACGCCGATACCGATTGTGAAAGCGATTCTGATTTACCTTTAATAGAATGTATTAAGAAATGGAACCAAAACCCGTTCATAGATGATTAAATTTCTTGATTCCTTGAAACCACAGTTTAATGATTTATTAAAACAGACAGATTTTTGATTAAAAAGTATATATACTACCACCTGTCTTTCTTTTCTGAATATTAACCTAAAGATTTTACAAAGCACTTGTTACGTAACGGAATTGAAGGGTGGGGGGGGGGGTCCCAGATAAGCGTGACGGTCCTGTTACATGAGGGGGGGGGGGGTCAAAAAATTTGGCATTTTGCGTTACGTAATTTGTGGACGCCCCCTAAGGGCATTTATTTGTGTGATGAGCATGGATATTTGTTCCTGAGTCATGGGTGTTTTCTATGTATTTAAGTATTTACAAATATTTATATATTATATATATCGTTGTCTAAGTACCCTCAACACAAGCCTTATTGAGCTTACTGTGGGACTTAGTCAATTTGTGTAAAAATGTACTATAATATTTATTTATTTATTATTAGTGACAAAAGGTACGAAATATCACTGAAATTAAATTCCTGTACTTGAATATATTTGCTTGGTTTTACGCAGTGTCTAGAATAATGATTTTTGCAAATGACATCTGTCGATGAAGATTGAGACAGTAATGAATAAGGTAGAAGTACTAGTGCTCGACGCTGCACCAGTACTCGACATGGGCACTTTATGTCAAAGTGACAAGAATTAATTTCGAATACAGAAAAATCTTCGTTGTTCAAATTTAACCTATATTTCCATGAAATAGAGTGCCCATGTCAGTGACTAGTGCAGCGTCGAGCACTAATCCTTCTACTTTATAGTAATTTTTTTCAAGATAACATGCTGAATCGTTTTTATACGAAAAGTATGGGTTATTGCTTAACCAACCGCAGACGCGTTTGTCTGTAATTTTCTGTACAAAACAGTCTGCCGATTTTCGCGGGGGAGGGTCACGTCAAATATAATGTACGACTGTACGTAACGTACACAATAAGTATGACGTGGCCGTTGGCCGAGGTATTTGATGGGTAAGCTTTTAAATGCTACTCCGGCTGTTAAATCCTCTAAGGACTATTACTAGAAGTAAATTAATATTTTATCATTAAAAAAAGATCCTTTATTTCGGTTGTATTTTTTTATTAATTCTGTATATTAATAAAACACACTTTAAAAAGACATTGAATGTTTTAGTAAATTCTGTTGTTAATATCTTATTTTAAGATTTTTAATTTCCAGTTTAGAGTATTGCTTTTAGCACTCATGAAAGTCTTATAGTAATTAAACTAAGCACCAAACTTGCTAGATAATTGTGAATATGTGAGTTTTGAATTCAATATTTTTAGTGCAATAATGTCTAGTTCACTATATATTATAAAATTGCTTATGTAAATGTAAGTTAAGATTTATTTAGTTTTAAAATAAAAGGGTGAAAACAATTTATTTTTAAACGAATTGTCTTATTATTTAATTAAGTTTAGAATAATATGTGACCACAAACGCTCCTACGTATATCTGACATAAATTATCATGTTAAAATATTTTGTGCACAGATATTATTGTAAAAAAGATAGCTAAATGAAAATGTAAATTGGCATTATAAATATTATTTTATTTAATATTTGGAATACGGATTCACACTGCAAGGTACTGTCAAGATTCTACACAAATGTTTGGGCAAATACGACCAAGTGTCGATGACTGTGTGGCTATGCCATGATTAATGTAAAATGTCTATGAATATAATGACGTTTATAATGACACTCCTCACTTTGTTCTGTTCATCCTCATCTTGGTTCCGCTTTTAATAAATAAAGCTACTATAGTATGAGTTATCTCAAATGATTTTTACGCCTTAGACCGTGATCAGCTGAAAGCCTTCAGTTTCTTTTATGGGGAGGCGCTTTAAGCGCGTGCCAAAGCAACCATGTCGTTAAAAAGCAGCTATGGTTATATAATAAGGTTCAAATTTATGTAGCAACTCATTCTACGATAACGAGTTTGGGTAATGTAGGACGATCGGTCGGCTGTGTGTGGCCTGTCAGATAACAGAATGAGCTGAATGAATTTGAACCATATAAATAGGACGATAAAATTTATTTTCAACCGAGTTTGTTCGCGTTCAGTCAGTAGCGGTAGCAATGGTAACCGCTGTATAAAAGAAACAAACGCTTTTGTTTAACAGATTACAAGTAGGGTCGGAGGCGTAAAAATCGTTTCAGACAATACATACTATACTGGTGTGGACGTACCTTATATCTTGGGAGTGCGTTGCAGTGACTTCAGTGTTAATTTTTATGAATTAATTTATGAAATACTTAGACCAGTTCCATGTATTAAAATGAGACACTAAAGTTATTTAACCTTTTCAACGCTTTCTCCCTCGCATCAAAATGTGGCATACACGCCAATATGTCAACTATTGAGAAACGAATTTAAACCTTATCTGTCAACAGTAAAATTGCTTTGACAGCGTCTGCCATGACCTCTTTAGTGGTCGTTGGCGTGGTAGGCACGACAGCACACGACCACTTTAGTGGCTCTTGGCGTTCAAAAGGTTAAACCATATCTCTGCATTATTGATAAAAGGATAAGTGACAGTCCACATCAAAAGGGACCTTATGGCGGTCGGCGCTTACGCTGATATTAGCGCCGTTATAATACTAATGCGGCACTACGCGACGTAAGCACCGACCGCCATAAGGTCCCTTTTGATATGTTGTTGTTGTCCTAAAGCACCCCAGAGGTGCAAAGGGCCTTCACAAGCTTGCGCCACGCATTCCTATCTTCAGCTCGTCTTCTGGCCTCGCTCCAGCTCAACCCGACCGCTCGTAGCTCTTA
Organism: Cydia pomonella; assembly: GCF_033807575.1. Taxonomy (NCBI): domain Eukaryota; kingdom Metazoa; phylum Arthropoda; class Insecta; order Lepidoptera; family Tortricidae; genus Cydia; species Cydia pomonella. The sequence goes on along the minus strand of NC_084716.1, from coordinate 19,820,005 downwards.
GGACGGACCGTTGCCAAGAGTGTACAGGACGCCCGGAGCCACGGCTTCCGTCCGGCGGTTTCCAACCGAAAGCTATTGTAGCATTATTCGTTTTCCCTCTTCGAATAGTATGTCATATCCATCTCCATTTCCGTGTCGCAATTTCTTCGTCAATAGGCGTTTGCCTGCGTATACTCCATAGGTCTTCATTTCGAATGGTTTTTTGGCCAGGAAACGCGAATGATCGACCTAAGGGACTTGTTGACGAAGACCTGAAGTTTATTAGCTAGGCCTTTAGTCACTCTCCACGTTTCGCAGCCAAAAAGCAACACAGATTTCACAATGGATTCGAAGAGGGAAAGTTTAACTCGTCGCGTGAGCACATTCGACTCCCAAACAGCCTTTAACTGAGCGAACGCAGCCTTCGCCTTCTTTATCCTGTTTTCGATGTCTTCATCCGCTCCACCTTTGCAGGATAGTTCGCTCCCCAGGTACAGAAACTTTGACACTGAGTCTAGGTTCTCACCCCCCAGCGACAGCGGATCCGTTGTACTTGACTTAACTTTTGATATGGATTGTCACTAAATGTGATTTGAATCTAGGTACAGTCCAGGAATTTAATTTCAGTACCATTTCGTACATTGTCACAGTGACAATTGTATGAGGTCCCTAGCGACTTCCATATTGATTGTCACTGTTACAAGGTACGAAATGTTACTGAAATTTAATTCCTTGACACAGACAAAGAAAAAACAATGATTAGAAATGAACTATGCATAATTATAAATAACGGTTGCAGGCTTTTATTTAATGCGTTTACTTTGTTATGGTATGGATCCAATACTTTTTGTGGGTACTCCTTATAACTTTCACCAATAATATCCCGGAATTGCAAAATGTTTTTCCGAACTGCTATGGCTTCACACCTTACTTAATTCAGTAACTGAAGACAGGAACACAGCTATATGTTAGACAAGGTAGAGATATCTGCATTCTCATATATATCAGCAAGACGCGGTGTGCAAGGGCCCTAAGGTATGTGAATCGCTTAAGACAAAAATCATCTCACTTAAAATGGTTTATTTAAGTGAGATTTTTTTTAGCTTTTATGGGCTCTTTGCTGTCTAATCTTGCTGCCTATGCGTGTCAAAAAGAATCCAAAAAAGAAAATAAAATCATTTCACTTAACTAAACCATTTTAAGTGAGATGATTTTTATACATAATGAAAACAGCTTTAGTGTCTCAGTTTGTACACAATTTTACCATTAAATGTTTAATGTCAATTTGTGGATAGTGTAGTTCTTGTACATATTACTCTCTGTGACACGCTTCGTTTTTTATTGTTACAGTGTTGGTGGTATCTACTTTGAATAAAAAGATTTATTTGATTATGTTGTTTCTCTTTCCCTCTCCTTATAATGGGTATTTCACCAAAGAATCGATGAGTTTACACGAGCGACATTCAGCGCCGGCCCGAGCACTTGATCAGGGTAGAGCAAGATTGATTTTTGGCGCCTTTGGTTTTTTTTTAACCCAAATTGCACTTAAATAAAAATAGTAATAACCATATTAAAACAGGTTCAAACCTTCAAGAAAAGAGCGCACTCCCATCTTAACCTTTTCAACGCCAAAGACCACTAAAACGGTCATCGTCTGTCGTGCCCGCGACGCCAATGACCATTAAAAAGGCTATGGCGGACGTTGTCAAAGCGACTTTCCTACTGACAGTTAAGTTTCATATTCGCCACCAAAAAGTTAAAGGTGAAGACCAGTTAACTTTTTGGCGTCCATGGCATTTCTTGACACGTGTGGAAAAGCGTTGAAAAGGTTAAACCTCCTCGAACATAAAAAAAAAAGTTAAGAGCATGGCGAGCTATGCACAGTATTAGGTTTCGTAATTACCCGTCCGACGCGTCACAATATTAGGGTGTCCTGAACGGGGGCTGTTAGTGGATATCATAAACAAAAGGGAGTATCATCACAGCATTTTTACATCTTTTTACTGTCGTCTTTTTTCGAAAACTCAAAAACGATCCAGGTCCGAAAGCCCAAAGCTTCCGACCTCGGCGCGTTCCCATGCAAAGCCGAAGGCCAAAGGGCAAGCAGAGCTTGGAATCGAACTAAACGCCAAATGTACGCGAGTCTGAAGCTTTCCTGCGGAGCGCGGTCATGGGACGGCAAAAGACGAGCTTCAGAAGAGCTGAGCTCGGACAAGAACAAATGGCTGTTTAAAAAAAAAGCCGAAGTCAAGCTCTGCATAGAGCTGAAGACCCGGAGCGTCGGGTTCGAGCTTCCGTTCGAGGCTAAAAGCAAGGCTTGCGAGAGAAAAGCATCATCTCATTCATCAATGGCCAAGCTGGCCTGACCGAAGGCCGGGCTCCACATAAGGCCGAAAGCCCGAAGCGTTCGATTGCAGCGCGCTTCCATGCAAGGCCGAAGATAGCGCTGCTGAAGAGCAGAGCTTGGAATTGAATCAATATGATTTCATCTCTCATGCTGCTCGGTCTTTGGCATCACTTGGAAGCGGAACTTGCTGATATACTTCGGGTCTTCAGCCTTCACGGGGCGCCGAACCCGACCGTCATTCCGCCGACCGAATTTTTTTGGGTTATTCCCACTAGTTACCACCAAGTAACTAATGGGAATTGTTGTCCCACCTTTTACCAGTGGTAAAAATCTACTAACTAGTGGGAATAACCCATTTTTTTCGAAACCAATGTCTTGAACTGGAAGCAAAAGCGCGAGCATTGTTCACTAAAAAAAAAAAACTCCACACGTGAGTTTTTTAACCGAATTGATTCCAATTTTTTCTGTGGTTTAAATAGCGAGTTAGTTTTGAACAAAAAATATATTTTTGGCACTAATAAAAGTTTTTTTAGTGCACCCGGTAGGTACAACAAAGAATCGCTAATAATTATACTAATAAGTATTATAAGCCCCTGCGAGGATATTTGTGTTTACTTTTTATTTCCAGAGAAAATCCCATTTTTACCATACCATATTTTTCAAAATTCGTGGTTAAAATGCAACTTTCTCATTAGTTTTTGAACAATCAAGAGGGCCCCTTTACCAGCTGGTGTGTTGAAAGTGGTTTTTCAAGACACCTTTTTAACTACGGAGCCTTCACGATGCACAATAACTGCATACTGCAGTGCACGGCCGCCGACCGTGCCAAAATGCCCTCAGTTCGTTGCCAACAACTGTCCTAGGTTGTCGCGGCTGTCGTTCCCGCGTTTCAGCGGGCGGTTCAAAAACACGTCCTTATGACGGAGGTAAACGATTGTGTACCTACGTGCTATAAGTGTTATCTGGATAATAATTTCTATAGAATATTAGGTAAGTGGGTTAAGGATAATTAATATCTAATTTGTTATATAGATTTAACCACACAAATGCAAATGTTCTTTATTAGAGTTAGTAAAATTACCTCACTATGGTCCGAAAGTGAAATAAATAACTAAATATTATAGGGCATTATTACACAAATTGACTAAGTCCCATAGTAAGCTCAATAAGGCGTTAAGGCGGTACTTATAACGACATAAATATTTATAAATACTTAAATAATAAATATAAAGAAAACACGCATGCCTCAGGAACTCCGAGCTAGACACACGAATAATTGCCCTTATCAGGATTTGAACCCGGGACCATCGTCTTTACCTACTAAGTCAGACAGGTCGTCAAATAGGTACGTGTTAAGTATCCATTCCAATGTTGCTTTTTTTCTGAGTTTTATCTCTAATTTATCAAAATATTTTAAAGGCCTTATTACTTGAAAATGTATATAAATACATAGTCTCTACAAGATTAAAGTATACGAGTTTTAGACCACAGTTCCGTAGTTTTACCGTACCCAACGTAGGTCTTCTAACAGAAGGTAACTTGGAACTAAATCTATTCTGAATTTACATATTTACTTAAATTTTACTTCGGTATATACCTAAGTCAGTCGCACACACCGTAATCAAATGTAATTACAAAAATTAAATAATGAGTTATGTAGGCTGCGTATCAAATTGTTAGATTATCGAAATACTTATCGTACATTTAAATCAAATCTTAGTATGATCGTATTTAAGTATTTATTATATGTATATTACTAACCGTCCACGCAAAAAAAAAAACGAACATGGTATATACCTCATATTACTGCTCTTCGTTGCAAGTAAATAAAGGTAAAGGGCTAAATTTATAGAAAATAAAAGAATAATTTAATTTGTGTCCTATAATTTTAAGCAAATAAATAAGGGCAAAATAAGCAAAAAAAAAGTTAAATAAGAGGGGTTTACATTTTCTTCCTTCTTACATTATAAAATCGTAATTTGTCATTTCTGTAGGAAAAAAATATCCCTCATCCAAAACTACGTAGGTACATTTCGCGGGTAAGAAATAGTTTGTACGGTTTGTTTCACAAGGGGGCAAAGTTGTTGTTTAACCTCTCGTGCTAATATTGATACCCGAACAAGCGAAAGATTCAATAATTGAACTACAAGCGTCGCGAGTGGTTCGAAAAATGGAATCATGAGTGTTGCGAGGGATAAAATTTTGCCACCGAGTGAAACACAAAAATTTTCACCACACTAACGCAAGGAAAGTACTAACTATAGAATATCAAACCAAATCAATTAAAAATGAATGTTATTATATTTATCATTTAAAAGACAATTCTACCAGCCAACATAAGGAAACAACTCAAAATTTAAAATGCAACTTTCTCATCAGTTTTTGAACAATCATGGGGGACTTTAAATAAATAAATAAATATTATAGGACATTATTACACAAATTGACTAAGTCCCACAGTAAGCTCAATAAGGCTTGTGTTGAGGGTACCTAGACAACGATATATATAATATATAAATATTTATAAATACTTAAATACATAGAAAACACCCATGACTCAGGAACAAATATCCATGCTCATCACACGAATAAATGCCCTTACCAGGATTTGAACCCGGGACCATCAGCTTCGTAGGCAGGGTCACTACCCACTAGGCCAAACCGGTCGTCTTTACCAGCAGGTGTGGTGAAAAGTCTAGTTTTTTTACCCGTGCATCGCCCTTAAACAGCTGTTCATAAGCACCAACCCGTAAATATATCATTAAGTTAATTCATTCACCCTTCCCTGACGTCATCCGACGTCGTCGACAACCGCCTGGCTGGCTCGGGGCCAACATTCCTCCCTGTAGGTTTTCCCAGTTTTGGCAGCGAAGGGGTTAGCAACACAGCAACTTAAAATTGGCAAAAACTTTACTGGGGCGATCTGATATTACGTAAGAGTACAACGGACCAGCCGCCGAAATGCCGCTTCCATACAATCAAAGTTAAGTACAGAGGCCATCAAATATATCGGAGCGGCTGCGGTGCTCAAAAATATCTGAACAGGCACTCTAACGCCTTCGCAATAGACGCGTGTTCAGATATTTGTGAGCACCTTGGCCGCTCCGATATATTTGATGGCGACTGTACGCTGTCATACGTGCTTAAATTCCATGGAAGTCCACGGCAAGCATTCTTCCATTTTATAATGACTAGCTAGATTGCTCTGAAACGTACTTATAATAGGATTTAAGATATATAGTTTATCTAGCTTCAGATAGGTACCATAGTTGAAATATACATTGAATTTAAATTTTTCATACATAACTTCTTTTTGCTCTATTTTGTTTAAACTGGAGCTTTATAAACTAATTTCAGCTCTAGTACCTCATGTCATTGTATGTGCAAAGTTTCATTACAATCCAACACGTAGTTTTAAAATGAGAACGTAACTCCGTTTGTATGGGAAGGTGGAATGCGGCTTGCCGGGGACTCTTAACATGTTACGTAAACTAAAAAACGAACAAGTTGGATTTGGTTCAATTTTTTTCGTAGCACAGGAACCCGTAGCCGCTTCTACGCCGTAGGCCTTGCTCGCGTAGCATACAGAGCGTTTAGAAAGAATCGCGTAGGTTTTCTGAATTATAAGGCCAATTCTAATGTGCACTGACATCATGACGTCAAACAGATATGATGTTTCTGATACAATATTATTCACAGTTATGCCAAATATGCAAAATAAATAATGCGTGAGTGTCGTGGAACACTCAGCTGGAACGAAGTTAAGAAGGTTGACACAATCTGCCTTTCACAACACATATGAAGAAATCATTTTCATGTTCATGGTCGTGTCTGTGTCCGAGTCCGTGTTCTTCATCCTCACCCTCACCCTCAACCTCATTCTCATTCTCATTATTTCTCATTTTCATTCTCAATCGTTGGAACGAAGTTGAGAAAGGATCGTGACGGGTTTTCATGACGGAAAAATGCTATACTTAGCCCCCATCCGCCTAGTCCGTACCATCCCATAAGGAACTGCGTTCCATTCCAAGAAATAATATTTAACTAACCTTCTCCTTCCTCGCGTTGTCCCGGCATTTTGCCACGGCTCATGGGAGCCTGGGGTCCGCTTGACAACTAATCCCAAGATTTGGCGTAGGCAATAGTTTTTACGAAAGCGACTGCCATCTGACCTTCCAACCCAGATGGTAAACTAGGCCCAGACCAATAGGTATAAATGGGTATGTAACAAACAGCTGATTTCCCCCATCGACGCATGATGGCGACGTCTTGTCGCTCCGCGAGATTTACGACTAAATTAAGTGTCGAGACACTCGGGCTAAACTAAGTGGCGCATATAAACTAGGACTTAAGCTTACGGACGGTTAGCTGAGATGTAAATATGATTATATATCATTATTTTAGCCTCCAGTAATAGAGCACACGCAGCTTCTCTTCGCGTACGCCACATTTTTTTATACTACGGCGGTGGCAATCAAGCATACGGCCCGCCTGATGGTAAGCAGTCTCCGTAGCCTATGTACGCCTGCAACTCCAGAGGAGTTACATGTTGTACCCCCCCTCGTTGAGTTCTGGTAACCTTACTGGTGAGTAAGGCTGGTGGTGAGGCTGCCCAAAAACTATGAGTAGGGTCTAGTGTTATTTGGCTGCGGTTTTCTGTACGGTGGAGGTACTTCCCCAGGCTCTGCTCTAGATCTAGACTGACATCCGCTGTGCTGTGCCCTACCACACAAAGCGAGATGACATTCAGAATGCTCATACCTCTCTTTTGGACGTAGTTTAAGGACGTACCCGGGTCCAAGCTTATCACTTATCCCGGTCCTGGGCTAGCCCCATCCAGAAATGTCCCGCGATTTTTCGAATGTCATCCACCCAATAAGCCAACGGACGCGAGGCGCTTTTTTCATCCGGAAGCGACCACCAATCCGTTAGCATTTTAGTCCACCTGCCATCACTCTGCCTGGCAACATGTCCCGCCCAATTCCATTTTAGCTTGGTAATGACGTCACCCACGTCTCGCACCGTGGTGCGGTGTCGGATCTCGACATTCCTCACTCGGTCTTGAAGTTTAATGCCGAGCATGGCGCGCTTCATGGCTCTCTGTGCAACAGGCATTTTATGCACAGCCTGCTTAACAAATCAAACGATCGATACGGTTAACGATTATAAATATAACTAATAAACAAACCCCGTTAATAATGTAATATATTGAAAGTAAGGATTGGGATAGATTCAGACTAAGACAAGTCTGCAAGGATTTGGTAGCACACGCAGTGCAAGTGTTATTTTTTTATTTCATAGACGTTTGTCGTTTCAAATAACACTTGCACTGCTGTCAACATCGTTGCAGACTCTTGCTCTGACTCCAAATATCTATCGTTAGAACCCTCAAAACAATATAAACTTGTATAGCAAACTTTGGATACGGAGCTCTAAAAACCAACAAGTTTGCCATACTGATTTTTATACCTAATTACCTCTCTAAAGGTGCGACCAGACCGCAGCTTAAAAAACGCGTCGTATGCGTACCGTTTTTGACGCATGCTCCCCACACCGCTGCTGTTAACAATACAATAAAATAAATAATAAAAATAAATGTATCACTTTTATTTCAGTTTAAATTAAGTTAATTCGTTTTTGCTAAAAAAAAAACATTTTTGGTACAAGTTTTATCGCTGACTGTACTTTTCTTTCCACAGGCAGCTAATACTCATTGAGACAATTCTAACAACTCCAAACATAATTCGTTTGCGTTGTTTTATCACAGAGTTTCCATGGCTACATCCTGTCTCCATCATCAGATCCGCTCCATGCCATCATAATATTGCATTGTCATCCGATTTACATATGTATGCAAAATTTCAGCTCAATCGGAAATCGGGAAGTTGGTCAAATTTAGCTTCCAAAATTTCACCCACACTACATACATACATACTAACAGGGCAAGTTAAATAAAAGCTTGTAAAAAATAGCTTTAGATTCCCTTAACTTGTGTAACTTGCGATGTCTACAGGAAAAACGCGAACGACTCGAACGAGTTAAGCATATTTACTATAAAATTTGACCTAAAAATATCGTAAACGAAGCTCATTCCTCCCTCCCTTGTGTTACGTAATCCACGTGACTTGCCTGAACGTGAACGGACGTTATGTAACAATGCACCTGACACACAACATATCAATGGACACTTCCTACTACACCCCGGCTTAACGAAACTGTACTCTAAATCGAAGTAATAAGAGCGAACGCGACCGCAACTGAGATTTAAAGAAATATATACTCTGAAACCCAAAAGGGTTTGAGAAGAATCCCGCTTGGAGTTTGAATATGAACCATATTAAACAGTTTTAAGATTCAAATTGCAATGTGAATGAGCGTAAAATGTGATGTTTATTTTGTCGGGTAAGGTTATAAAATAAGGTTGATTGTCGAATGTTTAATTACAAGAATAGACGTCTGGCAGTTGCTCTTGGCTAATGACAATGTCCCATTATAGCTCGCGATTCAGTCTGGGCCCTTGATCTAGATCTGGTGATGTCTGGATTCATTAACTATTTGATTAACTAAAACGCTTATCTCAACTTGGTACCTAATTCTTCTACGTTTCCCTAAAACTTGATAGAGAAGCGAATGACCGGATAATAAAAATCGCGAAACCCAATCTTGAACCCCCGCGCACATTGAGGGCACGTGAGGACCAGCTATGTAGTGGAAAGATAATCAATCAAGGGATGAAAGGTACTCATTTCTGTTGCGGTAGTTTTGCGATGCAATAGTTAGAAACTGAAATAGTACCTTTCACCCGAGTTAAACACTCTACTTTTCATTTAAATACACCCCACCCAAATTTACCTCGTATTCGGGAAAGTAAAATACATGTTAATTAGAAAAAAACATGACTAAGTATAAACTTGTATCTTGAGGGTACTTTCTATTATCAATTTAGGTAAAAGTATCGTGATTTTTAGAATGGAATGTTAAACATTAGAATGGATATTGTACAACAAATCTATTTAATATTAAATTTTAATTTTAATTGCTTATCGTAATATAAACGAAAAAAAACGTATTGGGAAAGTAAAATGCTGTAGTGCAGAAATATGTCATTTTCTGTACACTTTTTAGAACAACAATTCAAGTTTCAGAGAATGAGAAATAAAAATAATAATAATAACGTGATCCATGTTCATGCCCAGTAATCTATCTATATCTAGATAGATATCTTTATTTCTAAAGATGTAAAACTGTGATTTTTACCGGTACAGTCAAAATATTAAATTTGTGACCCACTTCGTACCTCGTCACAGTGGCAATGGTATGAGGTCTAGCCACTTTCATGTTGTTGTTTCATTGCAAATTGTATGTATGTACAAAGTTTCATTATAATCCAACACATAGTTTTAAAATGAGAATGAAACTGCGTTAACAAATCACTTTATTGACAAGTTAATAAAACAAAATTATATAAGTAATACAATTAACTAAACTAAAACTACTATATAAAACTAAAAATCTAAATCTAAAATGGGCCCCCGTGGCAAGGTACCGAGGATGCTGGCAGCATTTCCTCGCTGGATCGCTATGCTCAAGCGTTCGGCGAGGAAGCTGCCAGCTCTCTTATCCCCGGTCCCATTTGTTGTTGTTGTGTTGTGTTGTTGTTGTTGTTGTTTGTCACTGTGACGGTACGAAAGGGGTCAAAAGTTATGTCTTTTGACTATACCAACTGAATTTTTAAAAATTTAATCGACGGGAAATGAAATGCCATGGCAAAATTAACACGGAAACTATTGAAATTAAACTATATTTGCAACCTTAAAAGGTTAAAGTCGGTTCGATTTAAAAAAATCAGGAAAACGTCTAATTTTCATTTAATTTCCGTTACCCTGCATACTATTTTTTTTTAATACTTCGTCGGTGGCAAACAAGCATACGGCCCGCCTGATGGTAAGCAGTCTCCGTAGCCTATGTACGCCTGCAACTCCAGAAGAGTTACATGCGCGTTGCCGACCCTAAACCCACCCCCCTTCGTTGAGCTCTAATACTATAATACGAGTACTATACCTATACCATACGAGTATAATTAGTATAATTTTAGTATAAACTATATAGTCATATATACGAGGGTTCTGACGATTTAAACTTTAAACAGAAGTATATCTTATCAAGTTATTGAATGACTAGGTATGTAACAACAAAAAAACTAAACCATTAACCAAAAAATACATTTTAGACAGAGGCCCTGCAAAACTGTTTGAACAATAAAAAAAGAGCATATATCTATTTATCTCTATATCTAACTCTAGAGTTATAGAGATACCTAAAAAGTAAATCCCGCGCGACGGTCATATCTTCCGTCGAAAAATGCGCGGCGCGCCATATCTTTTCGTATGCTGCCTGCAATACGACCAAATTTCAAAATTTATGACTATTGGAGATTAAATCTTAATTAAAATTAATAATGTTAAGTTTTCTTTGGTGCCCAAGTGGCCGTATTGTTTATACGTTTTGTTTTCTTCTTATTTCTACACCCCCTCTTAATATGTTAAAAGATAGAATTAATAGGTTAAAGGGATTGAAAAATAGAATATTTATAGAACAATGCGGTAGAACTCTAATTTTTACCTTACGATTATTCTACCCTACCCACTCTGTAGTTGCTGGTAGTAGTTCTCTACCTACCTATTCGTACCTAATTCTTCGTACAAACCGTTCGCCAAAGCTTAAATTGCTACATAGGCTATAGCTATAGATACATAGCTTTATCTATTCGTAGGTTGTTCTTAACCTCCGGAGTTCAGCGAGCGGTCAAGGTCACCAAGCAATCGGAATGGGGAAAATGTGTTTGTTTTGAGATTATGTTCTGAGTCTGAATAGCTGACTTCTATTTCTGAGTGATGTACGAAAATTTCAGTCAAGTGAGATTCAAAACCGCGGATTTCGTACCATTTCACTATCCGAAGAGAAGCGTAAAACCAGGATATTTGATGGAAACAAACTGCTACTACAACTGCTCTGTCGTCGTAATGAGTAATAAGTACTTCTAGTTTTTAAGTTATAGATAATTAATTAGAGAGTTACAATTGTTACAAACAACCACTGTCTATTATGGAGGAGCGGGACTTCCTGACACAGGTATTTCTTACCTACTAGGAAGACCCAACCTTGTTTGTCATATGTGTACCCAACATTATGAAATAAAATCATTTTCATTTTCATTTTAAACAAAGGATATGGCGCCCCGCGCAAATCGCGATGGTAGATAATGTCCGTCGCGCGGGCGTGGGTTTTTACCCACGCGTTGCTATATGGTATGCATGGTAGCGATATACATGCCGGCGGCCGATCGTACGATCAGGCAGATCGTGAAATTTCTAGGCGTATCGTGAAACGTGAATATCTTTGTCTCGTTCCCTGAGCGGCATCTGAAAAATGTAACGAACCTATCCTACCTATTGGTTTAATGTGACTGCCGTCAAAATACTACACAGGTACTTTACGATCTGCCTGATCTTACGATCAGCTGCCGACAGTATACACTGGAAATAAATGAAAAAGTTACAAACTTTTGTGATTTTTCGACCCATTGTAATCTTTCAAATATTTGGTTGGAGTAGTTTCCGTGGGTTTTTTTTACCTGGCCCTTGAATAAAACGTGTAAAAATCTGGTAAAAAATCAATACAAAAACTAAAATTTTGCGTTAGGCCGTGTAAGGCCCCCTTGAAGGAATGACGATTCATGGAATTTATGGAATCTAATTAGGTACCAAGCATCCGCTGTCGGTCTGTAATTCTATCTGGGTTCTGCTATTTTACTTAGGATAAAACAAAAATGGTACATATATGCATTTAGAGTGAGAGCACAGGTGACAGCTCCTCTAAACGATGGCCCAGCGCCGGACCAGCGAGATGGCCATGCGATGGTTGAGAGCACTATATGGAATGGGCCACGTGTAGACGCGCCATTGCTGGCCTACTACTTTTTATTTGCGGACGAAAAACTGACACCGTGGCCATCCCATCGCCATCCCGCCGCGCCATAAGTCATCCGACACCACTACGCTCTCTACACGATGGCCCATCTTAGTGGGTCCATTGTGTAGAAGAACCATGACAAGCTGTTTGTGCGCACCAAGAAATGATTAAAATTTTACACGAATACCATAAAGTAAGCGTTCATTATCACACGAGTTACGAAATCCATATTGCCCATGACATCCATAACGATCAACTGACACCCTTCTACCTATATTATATCTTATTAAAGCTTACTTAATACAGGTAATACAAGTTTTGAACTTTAACAACAACTTTGTGAACTCACATGTGGCATTCGAAGTTTAAAAATCGGATATCGACTTGACCTTCTTCCTCGCGTTGTCCCGACATTTTTGCCACGCCTCACGGAGCCTGGGGTCCGCTTGGCAACTAGTTAATCTCTAGAATTGGCGTAAGCTGTAGTTTTTACGAAACCGACTGCCAACTGACCTTCCAACCCAGAGGGTAATCTATGTCTTATTCAAATTAGTCCGGATTCCTCACGATGTTTTCCTTCACCGAAAAGCGACAGGTAAATATCAAATGATATTTCGTGCATAATTTCCAAAAAACTCATTGGTACGAGCCGGGACTTGAACCCGCGACCTCGATATTTAACTAAATAGATGCCATGTTTCCCAAGGCATCTAAATATAAGTAGTAAACACCCCTATAATGGAACATACACCAAAAGTGGGGAAGTTTTTTTTTCCTGGTTCCCTAAAAACCCTAAAAATATAGCGAACCTGATCGGTTACGCCGTTTTTCAGTTTTTGCAAAAAGTCTTTTGACGGACGGGTAACTGCGGAACACTACACTGAGCATGGCCCGACATGATCTTGGCTGGTGTTTTTATGTTTCATCAGCAGGTGAATTTACAACACTACACGAATTATTTCCCCTGTTGGCCGTATTCGGATTAATTTTCTGGAGTTAAAAAAGTTATAATGACTTTAAAATGCATGTTCAAATATCTTTGAGCCCCTTGGCGACTGTAGATACCTACGAGCAAGATGCATTTCGTGTCAAATCAAATTAATATCAGATTTTGATGTAGTGCCACTCGGATTATGAAATATAGCAGAGAGTAGGGAATAAGATTGAGTACCGTAATTACTGCACTTTATGACTTTAAATGCGTGAGTTACTGATAAGTAGTCCAACCAACGAAGACTTTTATATTTTGAATTTAGCAGTGGAACTATTTTTTTATTATTAACAGAAACATCTGCGAGCATTACTAATAAAAATTAAATTAAAGGAAAAATTTAAAAAAAAAATACATCTCCGGCAGGACTCGAACCTGCGACCATTGGAAATTGCAAATGGAATTGGAAATGATCCAAGTTCGAGTCTTGTCGAAGGTGTAAATTTTTCCGTTTATCCTTTAAAAATATGCCATGCCGCCAGCCATGGAATACCGCATCATATTTCTACGTCAAAACTGATGATTGTCATTTTTAACTAACTTCTGAAAAGGAAAGAAGATACAAATATGCAGTATTCTGTGTAAGTAAATGTTACCTGTGGCTGTGTGGTGTAGAGTAGAAAAAATCGTTCTAAAAAATGCAAAAATATGACAAAAAATTCGGTCAGCACCCTTATCATACACACACAAAAGGTTAAGGCTGCGCTTCCACCAGAGATGTGCGAGGATGTGTTTGTTAAGAACCAATAGAAAATTGCCAACGAAAGCTACGCTGAGCGAGGACAGGAAAATTAAGTGATTATATTGGTTCTTAACAAAGACATCCCTCGTCACACATCTTTGCACATCTCTGGTAGAAACGCAGCCTACAGTTGTTACGCATTGATCTAGTTTTGTTATGTATTTAGGATTGCTCGTTATTTCGAAAAATATTTGGTACAACTTATATAACATAAATTAATTCAATGCAATACTTAAAACACCCTTGATCCTTATGTTTAAAATTTAATTTATACTAAATGTACTGTAATTTAACAAATTCTCTTCATGTATAAGAAAAAGTATAATATATGTAATAATACATGTATATCTTAAAACAATTAATGGTATTTAAAATAAAAAAAAACTGACTAATTGAGAACCTCTTCCTTTTATGAAGAAGGTTGAAACAAAGAAACGTTAAGGTTTTATTGACTGGACTAAACTTTACAGAGATATCGCGATGGGAGGTAAAAGTGCCACTTTTTTGCACAAGATTAACTGTGTTCGAATAAATGCTCTTAACCACGTGCTTTAAAACCAGTTTCCTGACGATATTACAAATTACATATACTTAATATTACTAGCGAATTTACACAAAATCTTAATTAATTATCCATATATATATATATATAGCTTAAATTAAAATCTGTTCTAATTTAAAAATTGCAGGGCTATAATTTTCATTTCGATACGCTGTAGTCAACTTTAAAAAAAATGGACCAAACCAAACACGTGCCGCCACGCTCCCATAGCGGGCGTCGGTTTCGCGCGTTTATGTGTTTTGTACTACATTTTTGTCTACTGAGATATTTACGAATTTTCATGAATTATTTAAGTTTTGTTGTAAAAAAGTATTATTTTAGATGACTCGTAAACAATGTATAATTTATAATCATACTTTTCAATCTCGTACCTTACTTGGGCAACTTAGCAAGTTTCGTTGCCTAAACACTGTACTCAACATTGTTGCCTAAACATTGTATAGAATACTGGCGTTACATATAACGCCAGTTACGGAAAGAGAGACCTAAGCCCTCCTACGTGTACACGTTCAACGCAGCTGGCCAACTTTATTGTCACGCGTGCAATAGAGTATTTAAGAGCAAGTTCGGCCTGGCCATGGCCATTAGGGCTCATGCTATACTCTGTATCTTTAGGTATTTAAATAAAATTAAACAAACAATTTGTACATTTTCAGGTAGGTATAACATTTATTGGTTAACCAACCAAATACAAAACCGCCTGGATCTGTGACTGAACGACCTGACTTTGACCTACATTATTTGATCATGTAATGTTTTCATCTACCCTCAACTGGCTTAAGGAGCCATTTGAGGGTAGATTTTGTTTACTTTTATTTAACTACCTACCTAAAGATACAGAGTATAGACAACGTCCATAATGTTTATTTAGGGTCGCCGTCATCGAAAACGATGAGGAGGACTATATATAAAATACTATTTCATTAAAGATATACATATAATTGTACTTCAGTATTTCACCTATAATGAGCTGAAGTTAATTAAGATATCGGAGTAATCAGCCACGCGTAGGTAATGAATTGTATAGCGTTCGCTTCGGTAGCTGACTTATTAGACCAATAGGCCAATTCGAACAACATGATTCAAATATCATTCTGATATCGGAGTGTACGTCCGACTTGGCCTGAAAGGGTCAGTTGAATTAAACCATCCGTCACCGTCAACTTTTAGGATTTAACTTCAACTTCAACATTTATTCAGCAAATAGGTCACAAGGGCACTCTTACACGTCAAGATGGAATTTACATACAGCAGAAAAAAGCACATAAACAATTATAAAATACAATTAACTGAAAATATAAATGCAAACGCTAACAACTGGATACGCCATGTCTATAATTATATTTTGTTCTTTATTTAATTTTTATTTTGGTGTTGCTATTGTTTGTATTATTTTTTTGTTTAGTTGTGTGTATTGTGGCAAGCGAATAAATGGTTTATCTATCTATCTATAATTTTCTGTACAAAACAGTCTGCCGATTTTTGAGGGGCACGTCAAATGTAGGTATAGGTAAAAAACTTAAGTAAGTCACCTGTTGTATGTAGTTGTGACGTGTTCGAATAGACAATATATGTTTAAAAGACACACACAAACAAAACAAATGTCTATTCGAACACGTCACAACTACATACAACAGGTGACTTACTTAAGTTTTTTACCTATATGGCTATTTGTACGTAACGTACAAACACCAGTTACGTCAACCAGGCGCTTCGCGGTTTCTGCAAAAAACTGAGGCCCCGTGGAGTTTCAACGCCAAATGGTACAAGGTGGTACTATCTACCGAGGCTCTACGTGTATATCGCGCACGACGTTCCTATGTCTGCACGCATCATATGTTTTTTGTTAAGTGTACGGTAGATCTGATTGAGGAAACTAATTCTTATCGGACGTTGTGATAAGGGTTCTATTTATGGATTGTGAGAGAAATCTCTTATGATAGAACTATTGCAAAAGTGTCCAGCTGTCAGCTATAAATAATAGTTCCAAATCTCTCCAGAGTAGCGCTAGAGTAGCTAAGAACCGACGCGTTATTGACGGAGTGAAGTGCGCTGTCTATGATTTGATTTTTTTGTTCAAGTACTCTAGGTATTGTAGCGCCACCTATTTAAGGTTTTTTGATGACACTATGGTATATGGTATATGGAGATTTCTTTCCTTACCTCCACCTTCCATAGTTCTATTGCTCACAGCTGGCAGCGGATGGAAGTGACATCGACATTTCTTACAATGACAGGTATATAAACGTGAATGGAACGAATGATGAATGAACATGAACAGGGTAAAAAACTTAGCTAAACTTAGTTTAATTACTAGCGTGCGTAACTCTGTAAATGCTAAATCTTGGTACTGTTTATTTTACCTTTTTGTCCATAATCTAGCGTAGAAATGACATCTCACCTCTAGTGATAAATTGAGATTATATGTCCTTATCCTTCTGTGCACACATGTTTAGAGTTATATTAGTCTAGATCTGTACCCCTAGTGTAAATATTTTCGACAGCGAAACGTGACGTACGCGTTTGCGTTAAGTGTCATTTTGTATGAGATTTTTGACTTTCCAAAACGTCCCGCTTGGCGCTCTGTTCAAAAACCCATACAAAATGAGACTAAACGCAAACGCGTACGTCACGTTTCAAAATCGAATTTATTTACACTAGAGGTACTGAACTGTATGCTAATACTGTAATTTCTGCTATTGTCTGTAACTTTTGTGAGCTAAAAATATCTTGTTTTTTGTACCAGTAAAACACTTTTTTGTACAAAAGAGAAAAACAAAACGGGAAAGTATTAGAAAATATGTGTGTTTACATAGTTACTACAAAGGCGAAGGTATTCCTTTAAGGGATCTCTTCCAGTGAACCTAGTATTTGAAATTTGTAATATGACGTAAGGTTTGCACACTCATTAATCTCATTATTTATTTTGCTAACAATTTATTAATTAAGATTAAACCTGTCCACTTTTATTATACTTTGTTCCTAATGTTCCATGAGAATATTAACGGCAAAATGTATACGTGGAAATATTTTAGAAGCTTTTGTGACTTTTCATCGATAAATAAATAAATATTGTAGGTTATTACACAAATTGACTAAGCCCCACAGTAAGCTCAAGAAGGCTTGTGTTGTGGGTACTTAGACAACGATTTATATAATATATAAGTATTTATAAATACTTAAATACATAGAAAACACCTATGACTCAGAAACCAATATTCGTGCTCATCACGCAAAAAATGCCTTTACCGAGATACGAACCCGGGACCATCGGCTTCATAGGCAAATATACTGTAGCTCGTCAATTGAATTTGTTCGATTACTGAATGTTTCTGTTGTATTAGCAGCGAAGAAAGCAGCCTCTCATGTTGGAAATAGATCGAGTGAGCCACTGTATCCGGCAATTTTTTTCCGAGCCACTGTTCCCTACCTTACCTTACTTTTTTGATCCAAATGTTCCATAGAATTGTTAACTATTCGAAAATTTCCGCGAATAAATATTTCAGAAGGTCCTCTGACTTTTCTTCAGTGCCTTTTAGTGCTAAAACGTCGCTTTTATTAACATAACCTGCGATGTGAAGTGGTAATACCGGTACCTAAGTATTTTCCCGTTTGGATAGGTGCAAACAACACCTGACAGATAGCGATTAGTAAACATTGAGCTAAATGTGACTATCCTTAAGATTAAGAGCTACTTAACGTATTGGTACTTAGCGATATATTTGTACGTCAAAAATTTAAAGATTAATCGGACATGACAGTGTCAAAAGTGATGTTTTTGTTTGAAGAAACGTCACCTTTTTTTATTTATTTATTATTATTTACTTTTATTTTTGAATTAAAGTTTTCTTTTAACAACAAAACATAAAATGACACTTTTTACAAGCTGTTGGAATTTATGTAGTATGTATGTAATAAGCCAGACAGAAGTTTTTATGGCAAAATAAAGTGATTGACAAAATCAAATATCGACATGTCTATTATCGATGTTACCTTAGCGTTATAGATATTTTTAACATTGTATAAAAAGATAGCTACCGCGAAATACACAACACGTTCGATATCTTCTTTGATACACCCATTGACAGTTTTCTTATTTTTTGACTTTTTAAATACTTAATATATTATGTAATAAAGAAATTATGGTCAAATTTGTAATTAATTTGCATTCTTGTTTCCCGGTAAGTTACAGCAAGTAGAATTTACATCTTTTAATTATTAATCTATGACTGACTTATCGATGTTATTTGTTGATGTGTCATTTTCACAAGCACTCGTTTTTGCCACAAAAACTTCTTTGTCTGGTAGTAACATACTAACGTGTGGATCAAATCTTGAGGCTAAATTTTACCCACTTCCCGATTTCCGATTGAGCTGAAAATTTGCATACATCGGGTAACAATGCAATATTATGGTACCTTCGAGCTGATCTGATGATAGAGACAGGAGGTGGCCACGGGAACTCTGTGATAAAATAACGCAAACTAATTGTGTTTGGGATTTTTAGAATGTCTGGATGAGTAATTGTTACCTGTGGAAAAAAAAGGACAGTCCGCGATAAAAGCGAGCATGTAGAAAAATAACCTGTTTTATATTCCTTGTAGTTGAACTTCATATGGGAGAAACGGTTTCATTAGAAGAGCATGCAGGATGTATGATGAAAAATTTCAAGATATTTTTAATGGAAAGTTTTGTAGCTTAACCCTTTGCCAGGCTAAGGGATATATATTTCCCACATGCGGCTCTTCAAACATGTGTTCTATTTTCGATGAGTAAGACTGACATTCGATGGTCATTTTTGAACTGTCAGCCTGGTAAAGGGTTAAAACGACTGACCTTGAAGTGTATGAATAGGCTTTAATAAGATAGTTAACTTTAACTGAACTTTTTGTTTGTTATTACAATTTATCATTTTTTTGTTTTTTGCTTCGGTTGTAAGTACAACTTAGAAGTTATATTTCTAGTTGAGTACTTATATAAGTTATATGGTTTTCATACTTTAATTAGGGAAACTGTTAAGTCTATAAGTCTGATTACCCTATCTCCTTGGATTTCACGGGCCTATAAATCCCGGTCTTTTGATAGGCTTGCGTGGGGATATAGATCCAACACGTAGAGGTCTCTTGGAGAGCTTTAATGTCATGTAGAACGCCTGCTGGAACCCGTTCACGGGCGCAACAATAGACACCCATGAACCGGTCGCAACAGGCATTGGGACTATTGTAGTAAAGTGAACTGTATAACGGTCTATGGGTTGAAGTTTGGGAGGACAATCAGACTGGGTTATTGCAAAGACGACGTTTGGTTAACCTATAATTATAATTTATTACTATATATAACAGATCGTTTGTGTCTAAATAAAGAAATTAAACAATTAAAAAGCTTCGAATTTAAACTGTCGTGAGACATACTAACATTAAATTTTGTTTTATTCATTTTTAGTTTAGTTGTAATTAGTAAATACTAACACTAATTATTAGGTATAGTTGTTAGCTTTGTAGCTGGCCCCCAACGGCTTATCCATTGTCTATTGTTAACTAAATCCGCGTATGCCACTACCTGCATAAAAAATGGTCCGGTCACTTTAACCGGTTATTGAATTACAACTCCTATGGTAATTGAAATAAGATTCAAAATGAACAAATGGAAAAATTATTTGCGATTGCTTGTGTGGTCTCTCTACTGTTATTGAGTGCCGGCGAGTCGAACGCTACCAAACCAGTCTAAAATGTGTCCTTGATACGGAACAAAGGCGCGTTATCGGAGAGCGCACGTACCTACACTGGTTTTTTGAGAGTTGGACTAGGCCGCGCTCTGATGCTAATTAGAATTATACGAGCCCTTTTTTTGCAGGTAGTGGCACGCGCGACTTTAGATAACAATAGACAAAAGATTAGCCGCTAGGGACCAGCTACAAAGCTAACGACTGTACGTAGCTTAGATAAACTAACAAAATCTATGGATTGTAAAGATCTGAAATAAATGATAATTTAATTTAAAATAATTCTACGGATTACACTTACGTATTTTTAGTCACTTGCGCGACATGTTTCGGAGAGAAAAATACTAACTTAATCCGTAGAATTATTTTAATGTTAAAAAATTAAAATTTTGCCAAAAACTAATGTTTAGATTGTACTTTACGCATTCTCGAGCTGACTATCCCGACCGCAATGCGGACGTATAAGGCGCACTTTAATAATCAATGTATTACTTCACTACCTAGCCCGATCAAAGGGGTGGGTCATTAATGGATTAGGACTACATTTTTTTACCCGATTATTATTTACATTTATTATTATTTTATTTGCAAATCCTAAAGGTACGTTGCGTCATGCATGTAAACTATTCGCAGTTGAAACTACTAAGTCGTGCTTCGTTTATATGTGAGTCAAGTGATTCAATTCGTCTTGACAGCTGATGCAGGTCAGTTGGAGCACGGCACTCGGCTCGATACATTATGCAGTTGACAAATGTCAGACCTCAAAATAGACAGCTTGTGAAACAGTACATCAATATCAGCTGTTAAAACTAGAAGGCACGTTTGTATTTTTGATATAACTGCAAAATTAAACTTATAATAATAATTTGGCACAGTGGCTGCTTATAGCCACTGGGTAGAAAGCGGCGCACACGACCTCTTCAAACCTTGAGCCACTCACGGAATGTCGGTCCGTGCGAGTGGCCGGTTTCGGGGACCCATATTGTGAGTTGGCGAGTCACCACCTGCCCATTTTGTCGTGTTTTAAAAAAAAAAATGATCAGGGCAGGTGCCATAGTATCCATCATAGTCCCGGTTACCAGTCCACTTGCAACTCAACCCAATAGCCCGGTTTATTTTTGTACCCTTTTTTTTACAATAGTTCTACACTAACCGGGGCTTGTCCTTGGGTGCACTGCTATAGTGTGAATAGGGATATTTGTCGGTTGGATACGGATAAACCGATTTGCTCCGAAACTACTGGACCGATTGATTTGTAATTTGGCAAAAATACTTTCAACATTTTTCATGTCCCGAATATAAATTTTAAAATCATTCAATGCCATTTTCGTAAATAACGTCCCAAATAACCATAATACGACACACATATTGGTATTTAGTCATTTCAACCCCATCGCACCCCAACAGGGAATTTGTATTTCACGTCCACCTCGTTAGATTTTACAATCGTTGTTACTTTCGTAATCAGCGACCCGATAAACCATAGAAATAATACCCGTGTTGATTTTTAGACTTAGTCAGCATATTTCACCCTTTTAGGGGTTGAATTCTCAAAAAACCTGAAACACATGTTTACTCATTTATCGTTAGGAATACTCTTGTAAAATTTCGAATAAAATAATCTAACTTATCCTGTTTCCCCATACAAACTTTGGACTCCCATTTCACCCCCATAGGGGGTGAATTTTGAAAACTCCTTTCTTAGTGCAACCCTAGACCTTCTAAAGAACCTGCGTGCCAAATTTTGACGACCGGTTTGGCCTAGTGGGTAGTGACCCTGCCTACGAAGCTGATGGTCCCGGGTTCAAATCCTGGTAAGGGCATGTATTTGTGTGATGAGCATGGATATTTGTTCCTGAGTCATGGGTGTTTTCTATGTATTTAAGTATTTATAGATATTTATATATTATATATATCGTTGTCTAAGTACCCTCAACACAAGCCTTACTGAGCTTACTGTGGGACTTAGTCAATTTGTGTAATAATGTCCTATAATATTTATTTATTTAAATTTGGAATCTCTAAAACTGTTTAGGCTGTGCGTTAATATGTCAGTCAGTCAGTCAGTTTCTTTGGTGTAAAGAGTACTGTAATATTGTAACCTGATTGACTGGGGTATATAATATGGAGGGCTAGAAACGGCGGCGCATGTCTGAATAAAATTGCTGTTTCATCGAACTAGTAATTAACTCGCATATTAACCCTTTAATTCACGTTATAGGGCTTTACATGACAATACAATATCAGTTTAAACTACGGACTTGTATAGATTCCGAAATAAGTACTGCGTCTACCTATCTACTATATACGACTCTCACAGATCTAAAATAAGAGAGCGTTGAAATTCTATGTCCATGGGGTCTCAGCGACCACAAGTTTTTTTGCAGAAATCACGAAGCGTCTGCTAGACGCAACTGGTGATCGAAGAGTTGGTGGCTTCCTCGCACAACGTATCAGCATTGCGATACAACGAGGAAATGCCGCCAGCATCCTTGGTACTATTAGCCGTAAAAGTGCAACCATGCACTTTTACGGCTAATAGTGCAACCATGCACTTTTACGGCTAATAGTACGGCGACACGAGTTGCGAATAGGTAATTTGCAACTCGTGTCGATTTAAAACACTCCCTTCGGTCGTGTTTTAATTTATCGCCACTCGTTTCGAATTTCCTATTTTTCGCACTTGTATCGTAATTCAGAGTGTTTCTCTTATTAAATAACTATAACTCTTTAATATACAACAACTCTCTACATGAATATCTTTCAGCTGTCAAATGCTTTAAAAAGAATAATCTGTCATCAATATTGTTGTCATGTCGCATCAAAAATAGCAAATCTAAAAATGCTCAGTATTGTTAAATAAATTAATACGCTTTAATGTTTTTATTAGTTATGAGACACAGCGGTATAACAAATGTATTGAAAAGGATTTATCATATTTATTATCATAGGAAGACCCGTTAAGGTACGCCTTTATTTATTTATATTTGGATCAGGCAACAATGCCCAGATTACCTTAAAGGTCAAGGTGGAGAAGATCGGCATAGAACGTTTCTTGTTGGAAAGACCGTACACGTACACTTACGTCGTTCAGACAGTCTGAAAAGAACAACTTCGCTTCTTTTGCTTTACCGACCTTCTGTAAGTAGAGAATGTATGTTCCATTTCGGGGAGTGCGCACAGGAACTGCACGACCTGATCCCACCTTCCTTTTTCCATCATCGAACATCCAGGCGTGGGGAACGAATGCACCCGTTCGTGGTAAACGTTCCATTTGTTCGCACGAAACGGTTTGCCTCCTCTTTTTTAGTACGGACGGCTAAATAATGGTGTGCGCTCCCGCCGTCTGTATTCCCTGATAAATATGACCTTGGTCTCTTCAATGAAAAAGTGGATAGGCTACTACTGAACTATTGATCTCCATCTTAGGCCCTGTCTCCACTTTCCATCAGGTGTGACTAGAGCCAATCGCCGATCAGTTTTTAATATATGTAAAAAAAGGGAGAGTTAGAAGCGACGAAAAACTTACGTATATAATTGTCAAAAACTTAAAATTAAACACTATTTAAGCGACCGAATGGCGTGGCTCCGTTGAACGCAGAACGTGCGAACAAAACATGACACCCTTCGGCCAGAAGTCCGTGCTCTCGATGGTTCGAGCTTTCATCTGATATGGAGATAGTTTGACGACCATTCTCGACCGCTCCTATATATATGATGGCGACTGTACTAACGATCACGAAGAAAAGCTGCGGACGGTCATGGCAAAATGATAGTTTCACTACGGAACCCTAAAAAAGTACGGGTAGTGCTCCGAACCATGTCAATCATACATAATTATGCTCTACAATTATTTGTATTAACTATAGTCTACCGTTTATCCGAGGAGGTCAGTAAAAATGTATAAATTACTTTGTCTCAAAACACCATCCATCTGAGATATAAACAGTAGTAGATCTGGGGGATACAGCAGTTTTCCCAAACAAGCAAAGCGAAGCGCAAGGGCACTACCTACCTTTTCTCGAAGCGCAAGGGCACTACCTACCTTGTCTCGAAGCGCAAGGGCACTACCTACCTTTTCTCGAAGCGCAAGGGCACTACCTACCTTTTCTCGAAGCGCTTCGTCGTTTTTTTGAACACTCAGAACTTGGGTTTGGATTATACCAGATAAATAAACTTCTCCGAATATGATGTCAATACTGGACTTTTTAATTTTTATATTCATATCTAAAAAAACCCCGATTTCGTCACTGACTACCCAGATACGAATTTCAGGATTTTTAGTAAATCATCCCCAACCTTTTAAATTAGAGGATGGAAGATTGTCATAAGCACTTACAAAACATTTTCCTGTAAAACGTTTCCCAGATGAAACCATAAAGCACGCACTGTCAAAAAGTTATCTCATGTAGAGCAAAGAGTTCTTCTAACTCTACAAGCCCTAATTTCACAAACTCTACATTTTAGTCAAAATATGCGGTTTGGCCGTTTCGTTACTACAAGAACTATTTTATAAGAAAAAAATAATGAATAGTGAATCGATTTTTTACCTTTAGCCTGTGTGACGGCAGCGAAACGGCCAAGCCACATATTTTGACGAAGGTGGAGAGTTTGTGAAGTTAGGGCTTGTAGAGTTAGAAGCTTGGCTCTACATGAGATCTGATAACTTTTTACAATTGTGAGCGTTTCCTCTTGGCTACATTTTACATGAAAATGTTTTTGGTAGAATAATTTTGGTCAAAATCAGACAGATCAGCCAATAACAAACTACATCTTGAGATCAGGCAATGATGTAAAATGTATACGTACTTAATTAATGTTTGAATTACTCCTAGTCTTTGATAATAATAGTGTAATAAAATTTGTATGATTTTCCTTAGTCGATTGGGACAGGTTTTTTTTTTTTTATACTACGTCGGTGGCAAACAAGCATACGGCCTGCCTGATGGTAAGCAGTCTCCGTAGCCTATGTACACCTGCAACTCCAGAGGAGTTACATGCGCGTTGCCGACCCTAACCCCACCCCCCTCGTTGAGCTCTGGCAACCTTACTCACCGGCAGGAACACAACACAATACACACAAGCACAAGACACAATTTCAGATGAGCCCGGAAGCTATCCAATAACGGTCTTCTAACCTATTCAATAGTCTTCCTATGAAGCAGGAGGTTCCTCGTTCAAATCCTGGTAAAGGCATTTATTTGTGTATTTTTCACAAACATTTGTTTCTGAGTTTGATGTTTTATTTATTTATTTATTAAAACTTTATTGCTCAAATTTACAAAAAGAGTACAAATGGCGGACTTAACGTCTTGAGGCATTCTCTACCAGTCAACCATTGGGCTAAACAGAAAAAGTTAGTTTGGTGCACGATTGTAAAAAATTGATCTAGAAATAGTCACAAGTCGAGACTACTATGATACTATACTTACGCAAATGTACATGTTTTCTATGTATTTAAGTATTTATCTATATTTATCTATTATATATATCGTCGTCTAGTAGGCAACACAAGCCATTTTAAACTTACTGTGGAGCTGGGATGATTTGTGTAACATTGACTCATATATAATATTTATTTATTGCGCTGAGCTAGGATAGGTACCTAAATGAAATGATTATTGCGCTGAGCTAGGATAGGTTAGGTACCTAAATGAAATGATTCTATTGATTCTTAACAAACAAATTCCTGCTACGTGGTAGAAACGCAGTCTAAGGCTAGTCCACGCAGTGACAGATACTAAAATTGCGGTTTGTTACAGAGCGGTTGACCCGAGAATGAAACGCGATGAGTCTATAAGGAGCATCAGAAGATACTCGGGCCAGCGGCGGGTGAGCGCGCAGGGGCCCGCGCTCGGCATCGGCTGGCGGCAGAACTCGCTTACTATCAGCACTCTCGCCCAGCAGAACGCTTATTTGACTGAGAAACTACAGTGAGTAATACTTAAGTGTGTCAACTCAAACAAAATAATTTTTTTTTAACTTTGTTGGCTTGGTTAAAATGACAATTGTACGTGATAAGGTATAAATAGTTTCATTCTTAGTTCATAATATTGATGGATGCCACAATGCTGTTAAAGGCCATTACTAGGTCAAAAGTCCATTACTCAGTAAAGAAAACTTCTTTTATTGACCTGTTACTTCAACAATTGTCGACAAACAATAAAAGACACGTGACTCAAACGCGATGAGTCTATGAGGAGCATCAGAAGATACTCGGGCCAGCGGCGGGTGAGCGCGCAGGGGCCCGCGCTCGGCATCGGCTGGCGGCAGAACTCTTTTACTATCAACCCTTTCGGCCAGCAGAACGCGCATTTTTTTTAGTTTTTTTTTTATGTTGTCCGAGCAAAACTCGGTCTTCCAGATAGTTTTACCTTCTTACTAAGAAAGAAACAAAATTCTGAAAAAAATCTTAACTTTTTTGGCTCGGTTAAATGACGTCATGCATGAAAATTTTTTTGCAATATTTTTTTAATAATCACGTTCAACAACACGAAATTAATCATGACATATATTCGCAAGTTTTTGTATCATTTTTGTTAAGATATTCGAGCCTAGTGTATATTTTTAAAAATAATACAGAGAATACAGCAGCCTCACTTTTTATAATTTTACAGTTTTCTGGTTTAATCTGCTTTTATTCTTTTCAGAGAAGAGGAACCGGAATACGGTCAAGCGACATCTTTTCCCCGATTAGTAAGTATTTATTCATAAAATTGCGATAATCTTGGGGTCCTAATAATGTAAGCTAACGGTGGATACAGGAATTCTCTGATAAAAAAAAAACAAATCCCACCAAATCATTTTCATATAAAATGTTGCCATGACCATAAAACTCGCGCTGTCAAAAAGTTATCAGATCTTATGTAAAGCCAAGCTTCTAATAGGGTTGTTTCCATCTACAAATCTTAGGGCAGAATTGTATCCCAATAAATTCTTTTGGATTATAAGAACATGTTAAACTACTTTTAGGGGACCTGTAATGACCATATCTTTGTAAATATTGAATTTAAAATATCTTTTGGCACACGTCACGTGACCAAACTCGAAACATCATTGAAGATTCTGATGACGTCACAACTCTCGGATTGACACTGTTGACAGTTAGGCGATAAAGAACAAATGACAAATGTCAGTTGACAGTTCGTATCTTCTACGTGTGTATGTAGTTATGTGTCAATCCGTAAACTGTGACGTCACACAATTTTCAAAGAGCGTTTTGGGCGCAAAAGCATCTGTCAAAATATATTTAGTTAATTTAACATATTTAAAGCCGTTTTTAGTATAAAAGTTGAATTTTAGGGCAACTTTTAGTTAATATAGAACGTAATACAAGCGTTTAAAAAAATTTGAAACAACCCTATTGTTACTCTACACGCTCTAACTTAACAAACTCTACACCTTAGTTAAAATATCTTCAGGAATTACCCTAAGAATTTCGATGATCATCAGTGACTGAGTGAGTCTGTGACGAAATCGTTTTTTTTAGATATCAATAAAATCTAAAGTATAAGAGCTATCCAATTTAAAATTTTAAATGTTTAATAAATCCACTATTGACATCATACCCCGAGAATTTTGATTTATCTGGTATAATCCAAACCCAAGTTAAGAGGATTAAAAAAACGACAAAGCGCTTCGAGAAAAGGTACTTAGATATTGCCCTTGCGCTTCGCGTGGCTCGTCTTAGCGCCCACATTAATTACACGCGAGAAAGTCCCGTCCAATGAGTAAAGATTTCGTTTGAACTTGCCTCTCTTTTTAAAGTTCAGATTCGCGAAACCATGGGAGCTGCTGCTCCTCTTCATCGGCGTCATCCTGGCGAGCCTGAACGGCTTGGCGGTGCCGATCGGTGTCATCGTGTACGGCGAGTTCACGTCGCTGCTCATCGACCGTACCGTCATGACCGGCACGTCTTCGACCACGTGGACCATTGCGCTCTTCGGCGGTGGACGAATACTGTAAGTTGTTTCTGAACGGCTTGGCGCTGCCGATCGGCGTCATCAACGCCCGCACCGTCATGCCCGGCACGTGTTCGACCATGTGGACCATTGCGCTCTTCGGCGGCGGACGAAACCTGTAAGTTGTTTCTGAACGGCTTGGCAGTGCCGATCGGAGTCATCGTGTACGGCGAGTTCACTGCGCTGCTCATCGACCGCACGGTCATGACCGGCACGTCTTCGACCACGTGGACTATTGCGCTCTTCATCGGTGGACGAATCCTGTAAGTTGTTTCTGAACGGCTTGGCGGTGCCAATCGGCGTCATTGTTTATCAAACAAATATACCATCCATCCATCTCCATTCAAACTAAGTTCCCATTTTATTTGATGTAGATTAACCATATCTATGCCACTTTGTTTGATTTTTTAACGATTGTATGATTTATGACATTTAAAAAAATGGCATTTGTTTTTCCCTCCTAACTCTAGCGAAGGCTAGGCGTATAATAAATACTTTGATCTATCAATATTGTAAACATTGATGGAACACATTCTGTTCGCGTAGTACAATGGCAAGGCTATACCGTGCAATATTTATCACGTCACGTATATTGACGAATGTCAATTTTTATCACATCCTGCCATCCTGAATCTCGAGATCCGTGATAAATATACTAGACGAGATGATCAATAAATATCAAAATATTTGATAAATATCAGTTAATCACAGTATTTATTGTATATCTGGACTTCGCCTTTTACAATAGTTAATCAAAAATAGTTAAACGAAGGAGCATAGCTATGATTCATATAAAAATATTTTCCGTAATATCCAGGGAGGAAAATGGGGAATACTTTTGTATAGAGAGTCGTCTCCTATCCTCTTAACATTGATCAACGTAGATGTTAAGCTCTGCTTTCCAAGGATAACGGTACCTACCGTCATATAAGGTAAACGTCCTAGTTCTCGACACGCTAATAACCAATAGTTGACATCTTGTCGTCACCTCTATTGCTAAAGATGACATGTACTGGTCCAGTGACGAGCACTCGGGCGTCTACCTTAGCGGCCGTCTCCATACATAATATTCACCCATATTTAGCCTTATTATAAGCTATAAGCGCCTGATAAAATATGATAGCAAAGTTGTTAATCAACAGCACGGATGCGAGCGCTGAAGAGAACCGTAAGGCGCTGATCGAGGACTCTCAGGCGTTCGGCATCGGCTGCGCCACGTTCGCGTTACTACAGTTCATCGTGGCAGCTATTAGCGTCGATCTTTTTAATTACGTGGCGCTTAGACAGGTCAGCTCTTTTTACAAACTTTTGCTCCGCTTTTACAAATTTTTACAAATTTGAAATAGAGGTGGATTATCAAAGTAACATTTGTAGCCACAGTAAATTTCATTGCTGGAAAAGACGCCGTCATACTTTTGGCCTATTCTCTAGTAGATGGCGTCACTTTTTGATATTTAACAAATTTAACACATATCAGTGGAAGAATAAGGATCAAGTCAACTGGCGTTCTAAAAGTTTTAATCATGTGTCGATAGATGGCAGTAAATTTACTGTGTCTACAAATTTTACTTTGACAATCCACCTCAATTTGTAATTATCTTTGATTTATATATGTGTCCTTCAAATCTTGTGATTTAAATTTGACCCACTTCCCGGTGTCTGATTGAATTGAAATCTGGCGTACTTCCGTAACTCCGATGACAATGTAATAATATGGAATTGACATGGAACTGTCTGATAATGCAGTCGGATGAAAAACAAACAAATCTAGATTATAGGCTCATTAGAGAGTTCTCGAGGAGTACAACCAGCAATAAAAGTCTGTCAGTTTTTTTTTGTCAGTTCCTTGTTTTCGTTGAGGCCATGAAGAAGACTTTATCAGTCTGTAAGTACGTAGGTATATTTTCTTTGTAAATATATCGCTGATTCTTATCTCATAACCGGAGATCGGCGAGGGTGAGCTGTTTTCGGTTTTTGCATAACATGGACATACCTTGTCATTTAATGGTAATTGCCCCATGTGTATTTAATAATTATAAACTAATTAAATTATTTTATTGCGGCTGCCTTCACGTCACGTCGCAATTAAAACCTGCGGAATGTGATTAATCTATTTTGCACAGTGTTCCGTACGAGACCCACCGCGACATCTTTGGGCGGAGCGATACAATTGCGTATGTCGCGTCACACATATCGCGGCCAATACGGAGCCCGATATACGTCTTCGTCACCCTACGTCACGACATATTGTTCCCCTCTACCCCAATTCCTTGAAACATGTACACGTAGATTAAGCATTTAGAATTACAAGAATAAGCACGTTAAATTTCGGATTTTTTATTTCGCCATCCAAGAAAGTCGAATTTCTCCAGCAAGCTACGCCTAATCACGAACATATTGGTCCTTCTTCGCCAAATATATCAACGACTTCTTCGCCAATCGTCGAGTACGAGTTGAGAGGTTATTGAGAAGCAGCACCTTTGGAAGAGAAATCGCACATCGACATTTCTTCTTGGACGGAAGGCGCGTATGCAGCAAGAAGACACCCAAGGATGCGCTAATTTGGGAACTGCGGTTACCAGTAGGACGAGAACTGGATATCCGACGATTTTAAACGCGCATATTTCGGTACGGACATCCAGCCACCCTATACCTAACCCTTTGTCTTCAGTTGCTTAATGCCGTGCTTAATCAATTCCAGTGAGCCTGTGACGAGTTATCATTGCGTGACCGGTACCCTAGGACACCTTTTCGCCGCTACACAACGCGGAGTTGCATCAGGGTCCAAAGTCCACACGTGAGTACTCCAGCTTTCTATACTAATCCTAACCAAAATGGGACCAGGTGATATCGTAGTACCAAACAAATCACGCGATAAATCGCCGGCTAGGGCTATCTGTGAGGCCACAATTGAACCGCATGTTCGCGAATTGGTTAAAAAACGTGGCATTATAAAGGCTAGACTGACAAAGTTCGCAACCCACATTCAAAACTGTAGCGATAACTTAGACGCTTTAACTGAGCCTTGTAGAATAAATTTAAAACTACGCGTGCAAGGAGCAGAGAGCCTGTACACTGAATTTAACGATCTTCAAACTCAAATCGAAGCGAATGTGTTCGAATCGAATCTCGAAGACCAGTTAACGCAACGAGAACAGTTTGAGGATGGTTATTTCAGTGCGCAGGCCCTCGCCGAGTCTATTCTAAGTAAATTTAATAGTACAGAAAGCAAAAGTCCCACTGTTTCGCAAAACACAACAATGAAGGCAATTAAACTGCCAGTGTTATCACTCCCCTCTTTCGACGGCACGTATGAAAACTGGCTCGCATTTAGGGATATTTATTTATCATTAGTTCACAATTCGAAGGATCTCTGTGACATCCAAAGGTTCCACTACCTAAAATCATCACTGACTGGTAGTGCTTTGTTAGTTATAGAAGCGCTCGAACTAACGACAAGTAACTACGCGGTGGCATGGGAGCTCCTTCTTGATCGCTACAATAACAATAGATTATTGATTCACAATCACGTCAAGGCACTATTTTCGCTTCAGTCACTGCCTAAAGAATCGCACATACTTCTACGAAAGTTAATTGACACGACATTAAAGAATTTACGCGCTCTTAAGGTCCTAGGCGAACCTGTATCGTCATGGGATACTTTAATTATTTACATCTTAGTGTCAAAGCTCGATAAAACCACTGAACGCGAGTGGGAACAACATAAAAGTAGTCTTACGAGCGGCGACACTCAGATGAAGATTAAATTGGATGATTTATTGCAGTTTTTAAGAAACCGTGCAGATATGTTAGAAACATTGCAGGCATCACATCCACAAAGTACGAGTACGAGTGTACGCGATAAGCACGAAGTAAGCAAAAAATATAACACTCCTAGCTCCACTCATTACAATAACAACAAAGTACACTGCAATGTTTCTACCAACAGCAAACCACAAAAATCACAACACAAATCAAAATTCGCGTGTCCCATGTGTAAATTAAGTCATCCACTTTATTCTTGTGTCAAATTTCTTGATACTAATTACGAATCTAAACTTAAGTTTGTTGCCGACAACAAGTTATGCACTAACTGCCTACGAGCGGGTCATTCCGTGGAGTCATGCGTATTCGGCCCGTGTCGCAAATGTAATAACAAACACAATTCGATTATCCATCCTCCTAGTGATGAGTGCACTCGCGTCCCTGCCCCCGCTGACGTCACGGCCCCCGCTACACCTACTTCGGCCGCTGCTGCATCCAGTTCGGCCGCCGCCGTGTCGGTCAATGCGCATTGTCAGCGAATTCCTTCGCAGCGCCCGGCTTTGCGGCCGGTGTTGTTGTCAACTGCTCTTATCGACGTGATTGATAAAAATAATAAACCGCATACTGTCGTCGCTCTACTTGACGACGGCGCACAACGATGTTTTATAAAAGAATCCTTACGTGATTTATTAGGTGCACCATTAGTACAGTCCACTCACGAAATAAGCGGTGTAGGGCGTACCGTGACGCAGTGTACGCAAACCTGCAATGTCCAAATAAAATCGCGCATTAACGCCTACACTACAAATTTACATTGTTTTGTTTTACCGCAAATAAATACATCAATGCCAGTGGTATATGAACATTGTGCAAAATTCGATATTCCAAATAATATACAACTGGCAGATCCGCAATTTTTAGATTACAAAGATTTCGATATCTTAATAGGTGGTGATAAGTTTTGGGATTTGTTTACGATGGAAAAAATAAAACTACGTAACGGTCCTTACTTATTAAATACCGAATTTGGATGGGTAGTAGCAGGTCCTATCAATCTAAACGCACGCATTGAAGGCCACATCCAATGTAACTTTACGCAAACAACAGATTCGTTATTACGGCGGTTCTGGGAGATTGAGGAGGTACCTACCATTCGGGACGCATTGTCTGATGAGGAGAAGGCTTGCGAGGAGCATTTCGTTCGCACCACTACGCGCGACAGCGAAGGAAGGTTCTGTGTTAGCATGCCACTCAAGCAGCCACCCGAAATGCTAGGAGAAACGTATCCTCAAGCTGAACGTCGTTTGCTGGCGCTGGAAAAACGATTACAGCGTTCAGAAACGTTCAAAAAATTATATACAGACTTTATGCACGAATACCTCGATTTAGGGCACATGAGTAAAGTTTCTTCATACTATAACTCACCACATTTCTTTCTGCCACATCATGGAATTTTTCGTGAATCTACAACAACACGATTAAGGGCAGTTTTTGATGCTAGTGCGGCATCTAGTTCTGGTACATCTCTGAACGACCTTCAAATGGTAGGTCCCGCAATCCAGGGCGACCTTCTGTCGATTCTTTTACGCTTTAGGCAGCATCGTTACGTGGCATGCGCGGACGTAGCCAAAATGTATCGTCAGGTATTAGTGGCAGAAAATCAACGTGACCTTCAGCTGATCCTTTGGCGCGACAGCCCCGACGAACCGATACAAATTTATCGTTTAAATCGTGTCACTTACGGTATGGCGTCGGCAGCTTTCTTAAGTGTCCGTTGTTTAAAACAGTTAGCCACTGAATGCACCGATCCCGACGTTAAAAGAATAATTAACAAGGATTTTTACGTAGATGACATGATAACTGGGTCACAGGGTAAACTTGAATTACTGCGATTATGCAATGAAACCGCGCGAACATTGCAATCGGGTTGTTTCCCGTTACGAAAGTGGGTATTCAACTTTAGCGAGCCGTCGTTAGAGTCTAATTTCGCACTGCTGTCTGACGCGCAAACTAAACTAACGTTCGATAAAGACTGCAATTCAAAGACATTGGGCATAGGATGGAATAATTACTATGATCAATTTTATTTTAACTCTCAACTTGATTTGATGAAAACCAATGATAAAGTAACTAAGCGCATTATTTTATCACATATCTCGCAAATTTATGATCCCTTAGGTTTATTGAGTCCGACAATTATGCTCGCCAAGGTCTTACTCAAGCGTTTATGGCTTCTCAAACTTGATTGGGACGACGAAGTCCCTTCTGACGTCATGCGCACCTGGAATGATTTTACTAGAGCGTTATCAGCTACTCTAAGTACAATCCGTGTGCCGCGTTATGTAATGGGTAGCAGTAATTATACGCGCATAGAAATGCATATCTTTACAGACGCGTCACAGGTTGCTTATGGCACTTGCATTTATATTCGCACAATAAATGATAAAATGGAAGTATGCTCACGATTGTTATGTTCAAAGGGGAAATTAAGTCCAATTAAAGTCCTAAGTACGCCCCGATTAGAACTTTGCAGCGCACTTCTAGGTGCTAAATTATATGACAAGGTCATACGTAGTATTAATTGCCAATTTGATGACGTCATATTTTATTCCGATTCTACTTGCGTTTTAGGGTGGTTGCGCATGTCACCTAATTTATTAAAAACTTTTGTGCAGAATCGGGTCACTGAAATCCATGAACTGACCAAAGCGCTTCCATGGCGCCACGTCAGCGGTAAAGTTAACCCAGCTGACTTAGTTTCGAGAGGCGTCCGATTAGAAGACCTAGCTGGATCCAGTTTATGGTGGGAAGGACCTGAATTTCTGCAGGATGTTAATTTTGACCCTAAAAACATTCCAAAACTACCGAATTCGGACGATTCACACGATATACTGCCAGAGGTTAAATCTAACGTAGACTTAGCGCTTACCGCTATTACAGAAGCGGCATTATTTCCCTTCGAGCGGTTTTCTCAGTTCTCGCGCATGATACACGCCACTTCTTACGTTTTACGTTTTATTCACAACGCGCGCAATAAGAATAATAAGCGTACGGGCCGTATCAGCGTCGAGGAACTGCGGGAATCAACAAATTTATTGGTCAGGCTGTCTCAACTGGAATCATTCCCAGATGAGTACAAGCTATTGACTAATAAACAAACGATTAAAACAAAGCATAACTTAAGTAAGTTAAATTTGTTTATCGATGAAAATCGTGTCATGCGAGTCGGCGGTCGTATTGGTTATTCGCAATACTTTGCTTACGAAAAAAGGCATCCGATATTAATAACAAGCAAACATCACTTTACGCTTTTATTATTCCGCCACGAACATAAAAAACTTTTACATGCCGCGCCTCAAGCCCTTCTTTTTGAACTGCACGATGCTTGGTGGCCGCTAGGTGGTAGGAACCTCGCGCGAAAGATTTTTTATGATTGTGTTATTTGTAAGCGATTAAGAGGGAAAACCCTTACTCCTTTCATGGGAAACCTACCCGAGGAGAGAATTACGCCTACATATCCCTTTTTAACTTGTGGCGTGGACTATGCAGGGCCAGTTTTCATATTGAACCGCAAAGGCAGAGGTGCTCAAACTGTTAAAGCATATATTTGCTTGTTCGTTTGTTTTGTTACGCGAGCCATCCACTTAGAGCTTGTCAGCGATCTGACCACCGACGCTTACCTCCTAGCTCTCAAAAGCTTTATAGCTAGACGCGGCAAGCCTAACGAAATATTTTCGGATAATGGCAGGAACTTTGTGGGTTTAATGCATGATTTTGCCAAGTTTTTGTCGCAATGTAGTCCTGACATCATAGATTACGCTACTAGTAGTAATATTAAATTTCATTTTATTCCACCTTACGCGCCCCATTTTGGTTCCCTATGGGAAGCTGGAGTGAAATCATGTAAATTTCATATACGCCGTGTTATTGGAAACGCTCATCTCACATTCGAAGAATTTAGCACGGCGTTAAGCCAAATTGAAGCCGTCCTGAACTCCCGTCCTTTATACGCCATGTCATCGGATCCGCACGACTTTCTTCCTCTGAGCCCTGCGCACTTTCTCGTCGGTCGTACTTTGACGTCGCCCGCCTCAGAGGACCTTCAGCACGCGCCTGCTCATCGACTCAACCGATACCAGATGGTGGAGAAGATTAGGCAGCATTTCTGGGCCCGCTGGTCCAAAGAGTACGTCTCCGAATTACAGACGCGATCCAAGTGGAGGAGCCACTGTGAAATCCTCAAGCCAGACACACTGGTACTTATAAAGGACGATAATCTGCCTCCACTAAAATGGCAGTTGGGACGAATCGTCAAGACTATCCCTGGCAGAGACGGAGTGTCAAGAGTGGCAGACATCCGTACCGCATCCGGCATCATAAGACGCGCTTACACCAAAATCTGCCCCTTGGTGTCTCAGCCAGATGAAGAGAGGAGAGAAGCTCAAGAATCCTCTTGAAAGCCAGATCTTTCAAGGCCGGGGGCATGTTCCGTACGAGACCCACCGCGACATCTTTGGGCGGAGCGATACAATTGCGTATGTCGCGTCACACATATCGCGGCCAATACGGAGCCCGATATACGTCTTCGTCACCCTACGTCACGACATATTGTTCCCCTCTACCCCAATTCCTTGAAACATGTACACGTAGATTAAGCATTTAGAATTACAAGAATAAGCACGTTAAATTTCGGATTTTTTATTTCGCCATCCAAGAAAGTCGAATTTCTCCAGCAAGCTACGCCTAATCACGAACACACAGCTTTAAAGCAAGCTTCCTTAGATAACTAAAACTAACTATTGTGGCGCAGTGATCCAAAGAGGGTCTTGGCCTCCAAAACGAGAGAACGCCACCTGTCCTGATCCTGTGCCACTCCCTGCCAGTTATCGGCTTTGAGTTGGCACAGATCCGCCTGTACACTGTCGCTCCAGCGGTATCTGGGCCGACCCACTGGACGGCGACCAGTCGGTCATCCCAAATAAGCTTCCTTAGATAATATAATTATTATTGTATATCCATTTCACTCGACTCACATCAGTGGATGTAGAAAGATCTTGTTCTATATACAAATAAAGCCCAAGGCGAAACAAATTAAAAATTGAAAATATAGAAAAACTTATAGTTATTTATTACAATAGCACAGAAAATGAAATGTATAATAAATAAAAAAGCTTAGTACTCGTTTTGTACAACAAACAACAAGGCAAACGTAGGCAACAAAGCCCTTAGTTTTGCCTTACCAGGCCCAAACAGGAGGGGCAAACCAAGGCAGCGTTGGCGCAATGTCATCGCCAAAGATTTAAACGCCTGTGGGTTATCGGAAAACGACGTCCAGGATAGAGCGAAGTGGAAGGAGAAAAGTAGGAAACCGGACCCCGTCACAGTACGGGACAAACGCTAGGAGGATGATGATGAGTACTCGTTTTGTAATGAATTTTAATCTTAGTTTAATCATTTCAGTCTTGTCTTCTTTTAATATTTATATATGGATACTCCATATCCATATTAACATTTACAAGACACAGCTACATGACATTAATGACGTAAAAACAGCTCACCCCCGCCGATCTCTGCTCATAACGGAGAATGTGGTTGTATGTATCTTAATAACCTGTGTTTCCAGATTGTCAGAGTAAAGGAGAAGTTTCTACGAGCTGTACTTCGCCAAGATATATCTTGGTATGACTTGAATACGACCATGAATTTTGCAACCAAAGTGTCAGAGTAAGTCCATTCTAAATTTACTTTTATTCATTATTTTATTCATCTCCCTCGCTGTAGAGAGGTCTGGGTGCGGTGGAAAAAGCATTTCTGGGGGAGCTAGGGCGTCGCCTGCAGAAGGAGCATCGACTCCCGCTCCGGGTCGTTTCTGGCGCAGAGGTTGTCGGAAACGCAGAATACTTACTAAATTTCACGAGATATACGACCCTGTAACCTTCACCTAAAATGAAACTGAGACAGTCGCTTTGACTCGGTCATTAACATCAATGACTTACCTAATTATTATACGTTAATTATTTAGCGACGTGGAGAAATACCGCGATGGCATCGGCGAGAAGATCCCCATGCTGGTGTATCTGGTGATGTCATTCGTCACTGCCATCATCATCTCGCTGTCCTACGGCTGGGAGTTGACGCTCGTGGTGCTGTCTTGTACACCCATTATCATCGCCACCACTGCGGTGGTCGCCAAGGTTAGTAACTGTTCGTAAACCTTCCTTTTTATTTTATTCGTATCACATTTTTTACAGAGTCCCTTAATAATCCAAATATCTAAATTCTTCCCCCATTACTTGGGCAGAGTTTGATGGTCTACGGCCTCTCCAACAAATTTCCGTTTTTGGCCAGTATAATATGGTGTATAGCCTGCACTGGGGCCCAGTCTAGGGCAGTCGCATGCTGGCGAGTCTCACCAACCACACTAAAATAAATAGTCCGCAAAGCGTCCATGTTCGGTGCGGAGTCTGTTTATTTTTCACCATTCCTTCCCAACCTTAACTTAACTGCAAAGTCTTAACCTCTTAACCCCCGTAGTCTGATATACATATAAGACATACAATATCCAGCTCATTTCGCAGCAGGCTGATAAATAAGACAAAACTTCGTGTAACTTCGTACGGATGGCGGCACAAGCACGCTCGATAAGAAATTCTAAGCGGGTGGCTAACGCGAAATACACAGTAGTTTTAAATTGAATTGTTATGTATTTTAAACAGGGACCGGCCGGTATTTCAATGGCCACAAACTAAGTGTAGCGGCATAAGTAATAGGACAAACTCATCATCATTTTTAGTCTTCAGTCGCCCACTGCAAAGCATAGGCCTCTCTTCGTGTAAGCCACTTATCCCGGTCCTTGGCCAGTCGCATCCAGAAGTGTCCGGCGATTTTTCGAATGTCATCCACCCAACGAGCCAACGGACGCCAGGCGCTTCTTTCATCCGAAAGACAAACTAGGTATCTTTTGCTATATTTTTTCTAAGTAGGTACCTATGTCTTTCTGCAGGTCCAATCGTCCCTCACGACGCAAGAGTTGAAAGCCTACAGCGTGGCAGGAGTTATTGCCGAGGAGGTGCTTTCGGCGATTCGTACCGTCGTAGCCTTCGGAGGCGAAGCCAAGGAAATAAAAAGGTATGTTGTTTACTTTTCATCATTGACATCAAATGCCTTTCAGCTCACCTTTTAATTTCGTCTCGGATGCAGATTTCCTCACGATGTTTACCGAAAAGCTAGTGGTGAATATCAAATGATATTCCGTAGATAAGTTTCGAAAAACTTATTGGTTCGAGCCAGGATTTGAACACTTGACAATCGGTTTCACTCGCGAAATGTAATCTATGCGCCAAAGAAAATGGCGTACCACCGCGAGTGTTTAAAGTGACATTTTAAAATACACTAAATTAGCTTAAAACAAGAGTTCTTTCGGAGTGGATTGTTATTATATTGCTTTTATTGTGTTTCTTGATATTATTAGTATACATTTTCATAACGCGGAAAGGCATTTTTACTTTTTTTATTTTGTTTAATTTTCGTTACATGCGTGGCATCTCACCAGTAGACGAAGACGTACTAAACGCAGTGAAGTGCCGGTATTTCATTGAGGTACGGAAACATTTTGTTACGGATGCTGACTCTAGGACTATATACCTCAATGGATTTATATACTAAACACTAATTGTATTCTAAATTTGAAGCTTCTGTGTCTGCTAGAAGTGCGTTAGAGTTTTGATGATCGGTCAGTCAGTGAGCGAGTGACAAAATTAGAAAACTTTGACTAGTTATAATTCTTAAACTACTGGCTCAAATTAAATGAAATTTGAAAT
This sequence comes from Cydia pomonella, assembly GCF_033807575.1. Taxonomy (NCBI): domain Eukaryota; kingdom Metazoa; phylum Arthropoda; class Insecta; order Lepidoptera; family Tortricidae; genus Cydia; species Cydia pomonella. Next base: position 19,780,144 of record NC_084716.1, on the reverse strand, counting down.
ATACTGTGTTTATACAATGATTGGTTACTGAAAATTCAGGCTTCTAGTTTTATCCACAACGAAGTAATAGGGGGTGGAAATTGGCCTGGACTGCTTCGAGAAAAGGATGGTACGGCCGTGCCGCTTTTTTACTCCACTTGGTGGGAGCACTGCCGTGCCCCCAGATTTCATGGGCGACATTTTCATACTATTTGGTAGCAGTTAACTGTTAAACTAGCAAGCGCAGCGTAGGACGGCCACCCACAAGATGGACAGACGACCTTATTAAGCTCGCCGGAAAACGCTGGATGTGGGTTGCTTCCAACCGCCTATGTTCAGCAGTGGACGTCTTATGGCTGAGATGATGATGAACTGTTAAATAAGCAATATGTTCCACACCCACTAGGTTGGCGCCACAGTCATGCACGGAGCAAATGGTAACACTAGTACTGGTTAAAACTCAACTCGTCCTTTGAGTCCTCTTTAAGACTCGTCATTAAGTCGAAACTTGACTTCTTATCGTGACATGAGTCTTCTGTAAATACTTGAGTCCATTAAGGATAACTCTTAAATTATGTATAAAAATTGTGAAAAGGCATTATCTTCACATGAAATTGTAAGGTTCACACATTATTCAATAACGCCCGTTTCCTTAGTGTTTATTTAGATAAAACCTACATTTATTTTACGAAGACTATACGAAGGTTCGAGTCTTTTTAAATTGCGCTTAAAATACACTATAAAGAACTTGACTCGGGACTTAAAAGATTCCGAAGTTTTTTAAGCGCTGAGTCGCGTAAAAACGAGTCGATTTCTGTACATTTACACTCAAAAGCTCGAGTTCACACCAACACTAGTCCAGTGTTGGTCACTAGTTAACAATAGAATATACATTTTCCAGATATGAGGATCTCCTGGAGCCAGCGAAAAAGACGGGGATGAGAAAAGGAATGTTCTCTGGCATTGGCAGCGGGGTGATGTGGCTGATCATATACGCCACCTACGCCCTGTCGTTCTGGTACGGCGTGTGGCTGATCTTAGGGAGCAGGCTAGATCCAACGCCGACGTACACACCTGCCGTGTTGATGATAGTAAGTAGAGCATTTTCATACAGGATGCTTTTCCGACCCTTAGCCATACTGTGCAAGATGATTAGGCTTCTATTGACCAACTTTTCTATAGGACCAACTTTGAAATGATTGAGCAGCGATGTGTTTGAGAGAGCAGACGGCCTACCGCGAAAAACGAAAATCACAATTGCGTTATCTCACTCTCGGTTATCGCTCTTGCATATTCGAGCGACAAGGAAACAGACAAAGAAATTTCGATTTTGTTTTTTCGCACTACGGCCCCAGGAACCTAGCTAAGATGACAAGCATACATATATCTAATCGACTAACGCCAAATCGATTGGTGTTTTCTGTCAAAGATTGTTATCTTAGCTAGACCCTGGATGGAATGGAGGGTAGTCTCCTTTGTCAAGCACTGAAATAAGTTGCACGTTTTATCAAAATTATGTCGCGCGTAGTTACTTAGGAAATATCTACCCTATTTTACCTTTTGTTACTACCAAAACCGCAACATCTGACAGTTCGATTTATCAGAAAGTAACTCAAATATGAGAGTTAAAATTCATTTACTTTTATTTCTTAACTTCCCTTTTTCCTTCTAGATATTCTTCAGTATCCTCCAAGGCGCTCAGAACGTGGGTCTGACCTCGCCCCACCTGGAAGCTATCTCGAGCGCCCGCTCGTCGGCCGGCTCCATTTTCGAAGTCCTGGACAGAAAGCCGGCCATTGACAGTCTCTCTACTGAAGGCGAGAGACCTGAGCTGGGTGGGGACTTAGAGCTAAAAGATGTGCATTTTAGGTACCCCGCAAGATCTGATGTCAGTGTAAGTTATACCTATTGCTATTGTACCTTTGGTTTAAATAGAATCATTTTCGATAGTTGATTCACTAATTATTATGCGGCAAAGTAATACCACTAATAATTTTCCAACATCTTTAGGACGTCTCGTTGCCTTTAACAAGTTAGTAGCTTTAAACATTGGTCACTAGCGCATCTCTAAGGCATGTAGAGGATGGATGGATGATATCAAGATGGATGATATATCTATGTAAGGCATGTAAGATATATGATAAACATAGATGGATGTCTCGGGCAGAAAGTTAAGAGGAAAGAGGACGTCCGATTCTCCATACAAATGTAGTTCCCATTTTCCTCTCTGGATATTGATATATTGGAAAATATTTTTAAATAATTTGATGTATATTATTATTAACCATAGCTATGCCCTACGTTTGACTTTTATTTTTTTTGTATTATTATGAAATTTAGGAGCGAAATACAGATATCATACAAAATTTTAAATGCTTCTAACTCCTATAATAATTAAAAATTCGAAAAAAATCTAACGTAGGGGCATAGCTGTGGTTGATATACAACGAATTGTGTCATCATATTTTCAACACTACGTTTGTATGACAAAAATTAAGTGCAAATATTTAAAAAAATAAAACTGACTTCAAAAATTACCAAAAGCGCTATACATGTACCTATAGCATTTGAAGAGTTCCCTCGATTTCTCCAATATCCCATCATCAGACCCCGACTTGGTGCCAACGGGACCATCTCGGGGTTATACCCGTTCGTTTAAAAAAAAAAATTAAAATCGTTTCACGATTCTCGGAGATATCGAGTAACATACCTCCTTTTTTGAAGTCGATTAAAAAGGTGATTTCGCGCGGGTCCTTCACTTTCGTGTTAAGTTACCGTAAAACCACCCAACTATAGTCCAATACTGCAACTATGGTCCACAAGTTCAAAAGGAAATTAATTAGGTATCTATACCAATGTTCCTTGTGGTTTACTCCTAGTTTTACCTTCCATTTATAAACATACTTTGCCTTAGAACTACAAAAATATAGTAAAATACACACCTGAACGAGAAAAATTTAGTTTATTTGTGGACCATAGACCATTAGCTTTGGACTATAATTGGGTGGTTTTACGGTATGGAAAGATTCACTGAGATAGAACCAACTTCGGTACAGCTCAATTGACTACGGTGAATAGCCTGATGTTTCAGAATATTGCGAGTTTTACCCTTTCATATGTATGCGGCGTTGACCAAAACTTAGGCCAGGATCTTTATCACACAAAGACAAGGGGTTAATCTTGCTCAAAGCGTTAGTTTTCCCGTTTCCATTTTAAATCAGTTTAAGGCAAAAATTCCTTTTTGGACCAAGTTTTACTTTTCTTACCACAGGCAACTAATACTGATCGAGAAAATTCTAAAAACCCCAAACATGATTAGGTTACGTTGTTTCATCTAAAAGTTCTCCTGTCTCCTTCATCAGATCAGTTCAATGGTACCATAATATTTAATTGTCACCCGACTTACATATGTATGCAAAATTTCAGCTCAATCGGAAACATGGAAGTGGGTCATATTTTAGCTTCCAAGATTTGACCCACATTAACTAACAAATCAACGAACATACGTACTAACATGGCAAGTTAAATAAAAGCTTTTAAAAATATACTTACTTCTATTAGATTGATTACCTATCTTTTATTTATGTATACAGTTATTCCTCCCCACCAACGCCCTTGATTAACCCTTTGAACGCCAATAACCCCCAAAGGTGTCATTGCTAGTCGTGCCCACAGCGCCAAGGACACTTATAGGTATTATGGTGGAAGCTGTGAAAGTAACCTTCACACTTCCCAGTAAGGTTTACATTAGCTCTCTTGCACCCGGGATCTTGTCGTCTGAGTGATGTTTGTGTTTACGACATAAAGCATTTAAAGGGTTAAAAACTCCTTGTAATTACCAGGTCCTCAACGGGATCAACCTAAAGATCAACCCGAACGAGACCGTAGCCCTCGTCGGGTCCAGCGGCTGCGGCAAGTCCACGGTCCTGCAGCTCCTTCAGCGGATGTACGATCCCGATTCAGGGACCGTCACGGCTTCGGGCTATGACCTCAGGAATATCAACGTGAGGCATCTGAGGAACCATATTGCTGTAGTGGGACAGGAGCCAGTGCTGTTTGCGGGTACTATTATGGAGAATATAAGGTGAGATATTCCAGAAGAACGTAAATGAAAGTCATAAAGTATAAATAAGAAATAAATAATAATAAATATTATAGGACATTTTTAAACAAATTGACTAAGCCCCACAGTAAGCTCAAGAAGACTTGTGTTGTAGGTACTCAGACAACGATACGTATAATATATAAATACTTAAATACATAGAAAACACCCAAGACTCAGGAAGAAATATCCGTGCTCATCACAGAAATAAATGCCTTTACCGAGATTTGAACCCAGAACAGAACCATAGGCTTAATAGGCAGGGCCACTCGGCCAGAACGGTCGTCAAATATATTGGTCGCATAAAAGGGACAAATATTGGTTCGCCATTTTGTTGCAACGTGCGAGGCCGAAGACCGAGATGCAGGAGAACAGAGGTACTACCGCGAAAAAAGAAAATCGTAATTTTTTATCTGCCTTTGTATCGCTCGAATAAGCAAGAGCGTTTCATTCGCGGTATCCTCAGACACGAATCTGTGGTCAAGTGTATTAAAAATGTCCTGTACATTTCTGGGTCGGTGATTAACGACGGCACCTAGCATCAATGTTTACTTGCCGGACTAGTAAAGTCCAGTGAATTGTCATTATCAGGAGAAAATTGACAGCGTCAGCAAATTGTCAGCAAGAACCAGACTGTAGCATAAGATGTCAAATTCTGTTCCAGGATGAGTAACCCTGCGTGCACGGACCAGGAAATATACGTCGCTGCAAAACAAGCATACTGCCATGCTTTCATCAAGAAACTGCCGGATGTAAGTCTCACTATGGATTCCTTCGTTTCAATTAAAAAAACTTTCTGTGGATTACTGTGGGTTTTAAACTAATAAAGCGTAGGCCAAAGGTACCACGCGGCACCTGATACAGGCGCCACTTTGTGATATTTAACGAATTTAACTCATCAATAAAAGAATAAGAACCAAAGTCAAATGGCATTCTAAAAGTTTTAATCATGTGTCGAAAGATGGCAGTAAATTTACTGTGGCTATAAAGTTTACTTTGACAATCCACCTCTATAATATTTCAAATTCTCTTTGATATTACCGAGTTATGACACCTAATGTATCTTTTAGCTATACATTTATCTTAGCCACTTTATCCATTTGGACTGTTTAACAATTTCCTGTTTACAGGGCTACAACACACTAATCGGTGAAAGAGGTGCCCAGCTATCCGGAGGTCAGAAGCAAAGGATAGCCATAGCCAGGGCTCTAGTGCGGAGGCCTAAGATCCTGCTACTGGACGAGGCCACGTCCGCGCTGGACTCGCACAGCGAGGCCAAAGTGCAGCGCGCGCTGGACGCCGCGGCGCATGGCCGAACCACCGTTATGGTCAGCCACAGGTATGTTCGGCAAAAGGTCTACCTACCTGTCCAGAGAAATAGAGGATAGTCGAACTATATTGAAGTTGCACATTATACTTTTTTTTAAGTTTACGAACTTGCCAACCGTTATAGTTAAGAGAATTTAGTATAGAAACGTACTGTCAAAGTAAATTTTGTAGTCAACTAAATTTAGTGCCATCTTTCGACACAGGACTAAAACTCCATATGGCTATTTGACTCATGTTTCACTAATATGTGTTAAATATCAAACGGTGTCGCCATATACCACTACTCAAGTATAGGCCAAAGGCATATCGCAATCTATTCGAGCATACTTTTTTCTTGATTTTTCGAGGCACGGTTTTTCTTAGACTTTATTTATCTTATACGGAGTTATATATATTATTATGTCTTGGTAGTTGCTTGTAGTAAGCCCCGTGAGTGAATTTTACTATTTTACAAAAATAATATTCTACGCCAAAATCGTATGAAATACTATTTGGCTGGTCGAACACTGGACTCGCAGCACCTCAAAATAAACTCAAAATCCGAGTCGTTGCTACAGCTACTAACAGAGCCATCAAAGCTCACCAGTGTAGTAAGTGTCACCAGTGTATTTGGCGCAGTCGGTAGGATACGAACCTACACTCCCATAGGGAATTTGATTTCAGGCGGGTCGTAAGCTTGTTTTCAAACGTCGTGGTATATTTGTCGCAGTCAAATGGCGTAATTAGCCAGCTAATTCGTTGCCTAGCTTGTTCATTAAACGCATCTAATTAAATGTCTGAAGAACAACTAGTCAAGTCATTGATTGCAACGTTTAACCAGACGGCTGAACATCATGTAGTCATTTAATTATGGAGGAATTTATGAGTACGATATTCGGTCAGGTTAGGTTATTGTGTTTATTTATTTATTTTGTTATCATTTTTTTATCTTATTTCCTTTCTTTCAAATTTTTAGGTTACATTCAAACTAGTCATTTTCAAAGGGCTGACTTTCAATACGCCAAGTTGTTACACGTTGAGTAAATCTACTTCAATTAACTATCGGCCACCAAATTGGATGCCGGCGTTTGAATAGCATAGGCGACTAATTAGCTGGCTAATTTTACCATATAAGAATAAGAATCATTTTATTGCCACATACAGTACATAGGAAAATAAGGTTACATAATAGTTAAAACAATAATACATTAATAATTTATACAGATCAACCGGGTATTGTATTGTATTGGGCAAAGGGTTCCAGTCTCAGTGTGTGCCGGACCGACATGCCCGGCGCTGGTTTTCAGACCGGTCCCAGACTAAGGACGGTCGGACATTATACATCGAAATGTATAATACTATTTTTGTGCTCATGAAAGAAAGAGAAAGGATTGAAAGAAAAAACATGGTAAATTTTACATCAAAAACTTGACACTGATTAAACTTTCATTTTTTTAACACATTAAGTCCCGTTTCTATGAGCTATCAATAAACTTAGTCACTCTTAGTAACAATACTTGTACAGTCAGCGTCAAATACTTTGTAGCAGTCAAAGTGGCCAAATAGTTCAGTACACCATACTAAATATATGGTGTACCGAACTATTTGGCTACTTTGGTTGCTACAAAGTATTTGACGCTGAATGTACTTCTTAGTGTATTGCATTGCAAAGATGGGTAACTATTAACTATAATTAATATAAAAATAGTAAGAGATTAGATTAATATATGGCTGCGACATATATAAAAGTACCTATACCTGTAAATAGTAGTTATTGACCTGCGTTAATTGCACACAGATTGGCCACCGTCCTGAACGCGCACCGCATTGTATTCATCGACAAAGGCGAGGTGGTGGAAGAAGGCACTCACGAAGAACTGCTGAAGCTAAAGGGCCGGTATTACCAGCTGGTACTCATGAACGAGCCTAGTATGGCGCCTGGTGCTGAGGATCAGACTGAAAAGGACACGGGGAAACGTAAGTTAAGGCGAGACATTCAGGGGGCCTAGCTAAGATGAAAATCATTTATCGTTTATTGACAAACGATAGAAAATTATATGTTTTTTACGATAAGCAATTAAAATGTTGGTTTTATATGGATTTGATGTATTAACTTCCCTTTCCATATAAATAACGATATTTTTACCAAAATTGTTAATTTAAAGCACCCTCAAGAAATAGTACTTGAGTTTATACTTAGTCGTGTTTTTAGGGTTCCGTAGCCAAATGGCAAAAAACGGAACCCTTATGGATTTGTCATGTCCGTCCGCCTATCCGTCTATGTCACAGCCACTTTTTTCCGAAACTATAAGAACTATACTGTTGAAACTTGGTAAGTAGATGTATTCTGTGAACCGCATTAAGATTTTCACACAAAAATAGAAAAATAAAACAATAAATTTTGGGGGTTCCCCATGCTTAGAACTGAAACTCAATTTTTATTTCATCAAACACATACGCGTGGGGTATCTATGGATAGGTCTTCAAAAATGATATTGAGGTTTTTAATATAATTTTATTGTAAACTGAATAGTTTGCGCGAGAGACACTTCCAAAGTTTTTGTGGCATTAAAAAATTTTTTTTTATTATTTACAACGCTACAGAGTATAAAAAAGTACTAAGGGCTCCTCTACATGATGGCCCAGCGTAGGTATATCAATATAGTATTTTTATTATGTTATTACGTTTACGATTTACACTGTTTCTCAAGAGTTTTCTTGTTCACAGACGCCAAAGTCCGTAGACCAAAACTAGAGAAACTAGCATCAGTAGAGTCCATACAAAGCACGGCTTCGCAAGACTCAGGGTCGGAAGACAGTCTGCCCATAGAAGAACAAGGTCCCAAGGAATATAAACCTTCATCATGGCAGATCCTTAAATTGTGCCAACCTGAGAAATGGTTGATGGTTGCTGGGATAATTGCGGCCATTGCTGTCGGCGCGTCTTTCCCGATGTTCGCTATACTGTTTGGTGAGACTTATGGGGTAAGTTGATTCATCTGACCTTCGGGATTTTAGGGCAAACACTTAAAGATAATAAAAGAGCTGCGCATACAAATAACAATCCAGCAATAGACACAAATCTTCGCGATTCTTCGCAACCTAACTTAATTCTGTCTATTGGAATAATCAGACTTGTGAGGGTTTCAGTTTTGAATGATTCACGGTTAGTTTCACTAGACTTAAATCGACCGGAATATCGACCGTGATTACCTTTTATATTGTTTTACAACAAAAAAAAATTGTTTGTTTGTTGTGAGGGTCTATTTTGGTTAAGATTAATTTTCTGACGACTTGTGAATAGGGATATTACTGTATATTCTACCGCCAGAGTGCAGCACTAGCACTTAAACCATAGAGTAACTTAAACATAATATGCTGTTTTTATAGAAGTTTTTACTATGCATAAGGTTGTATGTTTACAGAGAGCCTATCGCGAAAGGCGCAAAATCGAAATTGAGTTAACTGCTTCTCTATCGTTTGAATATGCAAGAGTGTAATAATCCCTTATTAAATTAAGGCATACACTTCCATCTTTTTGACCACATTTTGGCTAGTTGATAACAGATCAGTAACATCGATCGTCCACACTGCGAAGACATACGTTTCACCGATTTCTGTTAGTGTTAGCACGAACAGCATAGTTCTTAACATAATGGCCATTACCATTGTCTAGTGCTAAATTTTAACGCATTTGTGGTTTTTATTCGGACAAAGAGCTTTAAGTCTTTAATCTTTTGACCGCCACAGTCGGCAGTGGCCGTCTTCGGAAAGTCTTGCCAAGGACGCCAGCGACGGCTACAGCTGACAGCTTCACCAATGGAAATTTCGATTTCGCTTAAATAATCGCGATTGCCTAGCGTCCGGGGCAGGGCATATTCCGTCGCCGTCTGGCGTTCAAAAGTTAATGAAAACCTGTTGTTGTAGCTGCTGGAAAGCAACAACGAGCGCTACGTTATGAGTGAAACCAACAAAATAGCCTTAATGTTCCTTGGCGTGGGCGTCCTCACGGGCGTCGGCATATTCCTGCAGATCTACATCTTCAACGTGACCGGCGTGCGGCTCACTGCGCGGCTCAGGTATTTCTTACAACAGGATGGTTACATAGTTCCTAATTGAATGATAAAATCTTGTTGTCCTCAACCCTAATTGTAATATGTATAATTTCAACGAACACTGTGGTAGTATTCTCTAATAAAAAAAAACCCTTTGTGGAGTTTTCAATGAGAAATTGATGACAATGCAGGGGTTTTCCATCATATTGTCACACAAATTTGTATAGTTCACGATCAATACTTTTATTTCAGGGTAGCTGCATTTGCCTCTATGTTAAGGCAGGAGATCGGATGGTTCGACGACCCGGCGAACGGAGTGGGCGCTCTGTGCGGTCGACTTGCCGGCGACGCCGCCGCCGTGCAAGGGGTAAAGTCCTTTTTTTAGGGTAAAACGGGACCCTATTACTAAGACTCCGCTGTCCGTCCGTCTGTCTGTCTGTCCGTATGTCACCAGGCTGTATCTCGTGAACCGTGATACTTAGACAGTTAAAATTTTCACAGATGATGTATTTCTGTTGCCGCTATAATAACAAATACTAAAAAGTACGGAACCATTGGTGGGCGAGTCCGACTCGCACTTGTCCGGTTTTTTTTACAAATACAAAATTGTAAGCATTTGGCCATAATTCCACTTGATAGTACTGGTAAGTGTCGATACAGTCTAGGATGGAGCAGGCTTACCTGAAAGATCTCTTTTATTTATACTACGTCGGTGGCAAACAAGCATACGGCCTGCCTGATGGTAAGCAGTCTCCGTTGCCTATGTACGCCTGCAACTCCAGAGGAGTTACATGCGCGTTGCCGACCCTAACCCCACCCCCCTCGTTGAGCTCTGGCAACCATACTCACCGGCAGGAACACAACACTATGAGTAGGGTCAAGTGTTATTTGGCTGCGGTTTTCTGTAAGGTGGAGGTACTTCCCCAGTTGGGCTCTGCTCTAGATCTAGAATGACATCCGCTGTGCTGTGCCCTACCACACAAGGCGAGATGACATTCACAATGCCCATACCTCTCTTTTGGACGTAGTTTAAGGACATACCCGGGTCCAGATCTCTGTTCACCTTTGATTCAAAAATATCCAAGTTATAGTGGGCTGGGAATAGATATGCAATATGGAAGTGAGTTCCCGTCCTTAGCCATTCGCATAGCAAAGCTGGAAGCAAAGATAATTTGAAATAGAGGTGTATTGTCAAAGAAAACGTTGTAGCGAAGTAAATTTACTGCCATCATTCGACACATAATTAAAACATATAACATCTGCTTAGGACATGTTTTGAATCGTATCCATTTTATTAAATAATATTATGTAATATTAACGACGATCATAGTTTAAATTCATGTAGATTAGTTTAGCATAATTTATAGTGTAATTTTATATTATGAGAATAAATATCTAAATCATTTATATATTTGCGCCGTTTGGCTTAGAAACTCTGGGACCGTGGGGGCCTAGCGCAAAAATAATATTCAAGGAAATTTCCCAGCGTCTAACAGACACCTCAGGTGACCGGAGGGCTGGCAGCTATCTCGGCCAGAGGATAAGCCTGGCCATCCAAAAAGGTAACGCTGCCAGTCTTCTGGGTACCATAATGCATGAAGGTGACCTGGGGAACATTTTTTATTTATAAGTTTATTTTAAGTTCTATTATATTTTAGTTTTAATTTTAATATCTTAGTATATAATTTATTATTATTATGTTTTTTTTAAGTGGTACCTAAAATTAATTTTATGTTAAATGAAGCTTTAGATCGCCATTTCACTTCGATCCTTATTATTTCACTGATATGTATTAAATTCGTTAAATATCAAAAAATGGCGTCATTTAATATATCAAAGGCCAAAGGTATAGCAGCATCGTTTCGAGCGATGGCGCCATAACCTTTAGGTAGTACCCGGTAAGATGGCGCAACTTTTTGATATTCAACAAATTGAACACATATCAGTGAAATAATAAGGATCAAAGTCAAATGGCGTTTTAAAAGTTTTAATAATATGTCGAAAGATGGCAGTAAATGAACGTCGCTACAGAGTTTTCTTTGACCATACCCCTTAATTTCAAATTCTCTTTGCTGGAAGTAAAGCGTTTGGTGCGAATCAGTGGCAAAGTAACGACGTAAGGGTGAAACGCATGTGTAGTTGGCAGAATCAAGCAGAATTTTAACAATCCCTTTATTCGCAGCTATTGTAACAATGATAATCAGAGATCGAATTATTGGCATCATTATTTTATCGTTTTATGTATTTTATTGTATATGGTCCGTACGCGTAGTATTGAGAACTTAATAGATGTTTGGGGCCTTTGGGGGACTATCTTGTACAGATATATCTGAAGAAGAAGTCCTAGCTGAAGATGTATATGCATAAATAGACAATTACATGCTTAATTACATAAATTATTCAATGTTGTTGGCATTGTTGCTAAAAATATTTTTTTTTTTTTTTTTTATACTACGTCGGTGGCAAACAAGCATACGGCCTGCCTGATGGTAAGCAGTCTCCGTAGCCTATGTACACCTGCAACTCCAGAGGAGTTACATGCGCGTTGCCGACCCTAACCCCACCACCCTCGTTGAGCTCTGGCAACCTTACTCACCGGCAGGAACACAACACTATGAGTAGGGTCAAGTGTTATTTGGCTGCGGTTTTCTGTAAGGTGGAGGTACTTCCCCAGTTGGGCTCTGCTCTAGATCTGGAATGACATCTGCTGTGCTGTGCCCTACCACACAAGGCGAGATGACATTCACATTGCCCATACCTCTCTTTTGGACGTAGTTTAAGGACATACCCGGGTCCAAATATCTGCTAATAACAATTTGCTATTGTATTGTATTGTATACGGGTGATTTTCCGCAACTAATCCGGGCTAATCCTGCCAGCCCAGCTCCTCGAGGAATACTATCAAACCCTTAATATTGAGTCGGACCACGGGGAGGTCTAATGGGGTCCGAGATGTTTAGCCCTGTGTTTTGAAATAATGTTTTGAAAAGATGTGTCCCGCCGAGTTTCTTGCTGGTCCATATTGGGATACCCTCCTCCAATTGAGGGGGGATTTTAATCTTCTCGGGTCAGAGGTGTAGTTAGAGCCGGTGCACGGTGTAGCTTTATTTGACGTTCATAAGCGCATTGTAATATGCCTACTTGAATAATAAACTATCTTTATCTTTACCTCTATGGAGTCACTTCGCTGCATTCCAGCACCACGTGAGAGCCTGTTTCTTCTGTCTCCATGCGTCCTCGGCATAGGGGACTGTCTGTGACACCTGTTATGAAAAGATGTTTGCTAAATTGCAAAAAAAATTTCTAATTTCCCTTTATTATTTTGCCAGGCAACCGGCACCCGAATCGGTGCTTTAATGCAAGCCGGCGCCACAATCATCATCGGCATCGCCCTCTCAATGTACTTCACGTGGAAGATGACCCTGGTCTCCCTGGTGTCCGTGCCCATGGTCATCGGCGCCGTGGTGCTGGAGGGCCGCGTGCTGGCCGAGGGCATAACCATCATGCTGAAGGCCTCGCACAAAGCGACCACTATAGCGACGGAGGCCATCTCTAACATTAGAACCGTGTCGGCGTTCTGTAAGTCAACGACAATTTTATGGACAGCTCAATAATGCTCAGGAAAATAGTCATCGGTATAAATATTATTATCTTTATTTATTTTTCTTCTTATGTGAGGTTTTATAACATGAATATAAAAATAAAATGCAAAAACATATTATAAAAAACCTAACCTAGGGTGCCGCCGGCAGCGGGGCAAGGCCCAAGCTGCCGGTGGTCAGGGCCGCAGAGAGAGGAACCGCCGCACTATCCGCGTCGTGTCCAAGATCACCGCCTTCTGCATCTGACCCTTGATCCAACCTCCTAGCGAGAGTCTTTCAAGGTGTTGGTCGAGACTAAATATTATTATTATTATAAATATTACAGGGACATGTGACTAAGTCCCACGACAAGCCAAGAAGGCTTGTGTTGTGGGTACTCAGACAACGATATATATAATATACAAATACATAAATACATAGAAAACATCCATGACTCAGGAGGAGGTGCTCATCACACAAATAAATGCCCTTACCGGGATTGGAACCCAGGACCATCAGGTTCGGCCAGACAAATAAGGTATATAACGCGTCCAAAAAAGCGTTTGTATGGGATACATCCGTGGACTATTTGAATGTATCTTGGCTTATAGGTTTAAAAGCTATTAGTGTGAGTCGAGATACATTTGAGTCATCTTCTTCGGAAAAATGTTATTATCATAAGGATTTGGGTCAGTTTTTATTAGGTAAGTAAAGAGAGTTCGACATCTACAGTAGAAAGTTAGAAACTCGAGCCTTTTCTAGCACTGAAAACTTAAAATCTAGATGTAAGACGACGCTGGTCTCATGCTGAAGGCCTCGCACAAAGCGATGGAGGCATCTCTAATATTATAGCCGTGTCGGCGTTTTATAAATGAATCTCTTAGCACAATGCCGGCATTCTCTAAGTAAAAGTTTGGAATTGTCTACTGTTTGTCCAGTACATGGGAAATAATTCTTAATAGACGACACGGACGCATTTTTAAGGGACATTTAAATAACCCATGTACACCTAGCTGCAAAAGTGAATATGTATATTATGAATGGAATTCATTCAAGTGGATACTACTGTTGGGTAGTTGCACTGATGCAGCTCGCTGTATCTCTGTTAATTTTCCAAGACCAGTGCCCCTGGTCAACCGTTACTGTGTGTGTCAAGCCGATAGGTATATGATTGTCATCTTGACTAGGTCCCCCGGTTTACGTAATACACGAAACCCTGTTCTAAAGAAATCTGGTCTGCAGGTGGCGAGGAAGGCGTGATCCAACGATACGTAGAAGCGGGTCGGGCGGCTGCGAATACCGCTATTAAAAGCGTTCGCTGGCGCGGCTGTGTGTTCGCCTTCGGGCAGACCGCTCCCGTCGCCGGCTACGCTCTCTCGCTGTGGTATGGCGGCGTGCTCGTTGCCAACCGCGAGGTGCCTTACAAGGATGTCATCAAGTAAGTCTTTCAGACCCGTGCTAAGTACCGCGATCAAAAGCGGCTGTGTGTTCGCCTTCGGACAGACCGCTGCCGACGCCGGCTACGCTCTCTCGCTGTGGTATAGTGGCGTGCTCGTTGCCAACCGCGAGGTGCCTTACAAGGATGTCATCAAGTAAGTCTTTCAGACCCGTGCTAAGTACCGCGATCAAAAGCGGCTGTGTGTTCGCCTTCGGGCAGACCGCTCCCGTCGCCGGCTACGCTCTCTCGCTGTGGTATGGCGGCGTGCTCGTTGCCAACCGCGAGGTGCCTTACAAGGATGTCATCAAGTAAGTCTTTCAGACCCGTGCTAAGTACTGCGATCAAAAGCGGCTGTGTGTTCGCCTTCGGACAGACCGCTGCCGACGCCGGCTACGCTCTCTCGCTGTGGTATGGTGGCGTGCTCGTTGCCAACCGCGAGGTGCCTTACAGGGATCTCATTAAGTAAGTTTATAAGCGAATAGGATAGGTAGTAGCCCCTTGTAGCTATGCGTCGTTGTGTGAGACTGACAACGTAGGTACTTGTTGCTAACCACCAGATACTTTAAAAATAACGTCGTTAAATTCGCATTTAACTGCCCAAATTTCTTTGGTCGAGATTCCATCCCAGGAGTAACAAAATCGCAGGCACTACACTCCACCACCAACTACGATCACTTAAATTAAATTATTGCTCATAGCACGACACAATTAGCCCGTCTCCCATCACATGCTGTATTTATTTAATGAATGACTTTTATTTGATTATGATTGATTACGCTTTCATATCTACTGCAGCACTGTTTTTGAAACGGTCTATCGGTTTTTTCTTCGATCCTCCGGGGCTTTCCATCTTCAGAGTAGGTACATACTCGTAAACGAGTGTAAGTATTTATCTATTGAGTCGAAGTACCCGTATCGTCATGTTCCAGGGTATCAGAAGCCCTCGTCTTCGGCTCCTGGATGATGGGGCAGGCGCTGGCGTTCGCGCCCAACTTCGGAGCGGCTGTGTTGGCGGCCGGTCGAGTCTTCCAACTGCTGGAACGCAAGCCGCTCATCGACAGCACACACGCTCCGTCCGTGCCTGAAGACTATGTGAGTAATTACATCATTATTAATGGAGGATAACGCTGGTTGAAACAAAGATATTGTTAAACTAGGTCCATATCTTGCCTTCGGATGTCGCAACGAACGTAACGCAAAAACCGGCCAAGAGGATGTCGGGCCACGCTCAGTGTAGTTACTCTTCCGTCACAATAAGCTAAACTGGAGCTTAAAGTATAGTAAATTGTTAACCAAGGGATGAAACGGTACTTTTCACCCGAGTTAAACAAATAGGCAAATTTGCATAATCACTAATCAGTACCTAATTAAAGTAAGTCTTTTCACTATGAAGGGGAAACTTTTTGTGATAACTCAAAAACAGCTAAACTTATCATGTCCGCTATAGTTTTCATTTAATGTATTTCTTAAGCTCTACTTCCACGATTTTTTTTATATTTTTTGTACCTATGGTTCAAAAGTTAGAGGGGGGACACACATTTTTTTTCTTTCGGAGCGATTATCTCCGAATATATTCACTGTATCAAAAATCTTTGTTGAATACCCTATTAGTTTTGAAAGACCTTTCCAACGATACCCCACACTGTAGGGTTGAAGCCGAAGAAGTTGAACTGTAAAGTTGAAGAAGAAGTACCCTAAAAAAAAAAAATTTTTAGATTTTATTGTACGACTTTGTCGGCTTTATTGATTTATATATCCATGCCAAATTTTAACTTTCTAGCACTAACGACCACGGAGCAAAGCCTCGGACAGACAGACAGACAGACGGACATGGCGAAACTATAAGGGTTCCCAGTTGACTAGGGAACCCTAAAAAATTATAAGGTTACCGCAGCAGCAGCACAGAATAAGTAATAGTACTATTATCGTACAGAAAAGAACTTCCTACAAAACTGAAGTTCGACAGCGATTCAGTGACGAATTATGTCCCTTTCTAATAGATGGCACTATCCGTATCAGCTATTTAGTCAAAATTCAAGTCTTATCTGTGGTTGTACACGCAAAGGAACGTTAAGGTTTTGCCAACCCTAATAATTGCTCAGAGCAAGGCGTGACCCTGCCTATATAGCCGATGGTCCCGGGTTCAAATCCTGGTAAGGGCATTTATTTGTGTGATGAACACGAATAGATTCGTTCCTCAATCATGAGTGTTTTCCATGTATTTAAGTATTTATATATCATTGTCTATCATTGGGTACCCATAACACAGGCCCATAACTTTTGGGCTTACTGTGGTACTTAGCCAATTTGTGTAATAAATAATGTCATATAATATTTATAATTTGCAGGTCGCCAAAGGAAAGATCCAGTACAAGAACATAAAGTTCCGCTACCCGACCCGTATGGAGGTGGAAGTGTTGCGTGGACTCTCACTAGAGGTATATTTTGCGATGTATTCTTTATACACTTTTATTTTATTTTAACGCATAAAACTTTGTGTAATACTTGTTGAAAAGCAATTCTTAACTCGTTTATAGTAAAATAATGTTTTGCTAAAATATCGCATGTAGATGATGTAGACATTTTATCCTCAGAGCAAATCGGAGCAACTGATACCGTAAAAAACTTGTCTATCGCGAGCTTTTTGATACTGGATACAAGTGAACGAAAAAAACATAGAAGACAAACAAAATATATCAGCGTAAAAGTGGCCCCAATATACACGCAATACTCATAACGGACCAATTGCAACTCGTCAAAGTTCCGGTCTTGTTTTCTTTACGAAACTTCATTTGACCATGATTAGTCAATTTACACCACCAGAACTACGATTGGTCTTTATTATAAAATGAGGCGCTGTGATTGGCTGTAGCGTTGTCACTTGAAAATACATGTCAATGGAAACCAACTATAGGTAGACGGTTTCATGCAATATAGAACATGTTTTAAATGCAATATTTTTGTAAGACAATTTATTATTTTATTTTACAGTACATATGGTGCTACTTTACCGCACTAGTGCGAAAATTAGCATATTACGTTACTGTGTCGAACATTTAAAGGGCCATATGTACTGTAAAACGTTGTACGATACATGTGCGAATAGGTAATTCACAACTCGTGTCGATTTAAAACACTCCCTTCGGTCGTGTTTTAATTTATCGCCACTCGTTTGGAATTTCCTATTTTTCGCACTTGTATCGTAATGTACTATTAAAGGCTTATTATTTGTTCGTTTATCGCACGTGTTTAAACACGTGCACGTGCACGTGTTGTTTTGTGTATGGATCCTATCGGTCTGAAATAAATGATTTTTTTTTTTTTTAAAGGCAATTAAGCCTTCGAACCAAACTGTCTGTATCACCATCACTACCTTTTCTAGATCCCTAGTGGTAAGAGGATAGCGCTGGTGGGCCCGAGCGGCTGCGGCAAGTCCACGCTGATGCAGCTGCTGCAGCGGTTATACGATCCGGAGGACGGGATGGTGGTACGTTAATAGAGTAAAGATTTCTTTATGATCTCGCAATGTTATGAGTTGTGAACAACTTTAAATGACATTCAGATATTTAAATTGTACTAACTTATACCGGTATTTTGAGATGCTGTCAATTATTACAATTTGGCTTTCTGAAGATTAAAAATGTGTTAATATATGAAATTTGACTTATAGAATAAATTACAATTAAATAAAAACGAATAAAAAAGTCCCCCAATACTGTTCCCTGCGAAAGGGTGCCCATAGTGCTGGCTACATTCCCCCGATGACTGGCAATGTCGATTATTTGGCTTCTTTGCCAAATATAAACAATATAAAATATTTAATATTTCAATAAAAACAGCTTTCTCAAAGTGTAAGTTTCAATTACAGCCTCCTTAGACCCTGCGTTTTTACAAATTTTTGTACATATCCCACACTCTATTTTGAACTTTTATTGAGTGACTAAGAAGTTCATATTCTAAAACAAAGCAAGTGGTTCTGAGTCTCAGGAGAATAGAGTGTGAAACATCCTGATGTGAGCGCTTTTATTAAGTAAGGCCAAAGATACACTTGTAAGTTTTAGTTACATACATAGAGACAAAGCAATTTATTAGAATGAGATAACGAAGAGATTAATCTCTCATTCTGTAGTATAACTGTGTCCCTACTTACGTAAGTAAAACTTACAAGTGTATCTTAGGCCTAGTGTATAGCCGGCACAGCATCATTTTCGCGCATTCAAAACTCTAGTTACTATTTTACTGTAATGTACCTAGTTCCTTTTCCCGCCGAGGCATATCGAGAAAGTTGTAGTCCATATTGCCAGTCTCGTAAGTCGTCTCTCGGCCCATATGAATTCAATTTTCAATTTAAAGTATAAAGGTATGTCTCAACATGATTACTTTATACCAGTACCCGCTCATTTACTTCCAGTACCTGGACGACTACAGCGTTACCGCAGACATGCGCTTATCCACTCTCCGTCGCAACCTCGGCATCGTCTCGCAGGAGCCAGTCCTCTTCGACCGCACTATAGCGGAAAACATCGCGTATGGGGATAATACGAGGATTGTTCCAATTGAACAGATAGTGCAGGCCGCGAAGGAAGCTAATGTGCATTCGTTTATTGCTGCTCTGCCTAAGGTGGGTACCGAGATGTCACGTGGATAAGAGGTTAACATATGATATATGATGATATTGATTCGATTCTTTTAAAATTAAATGGCTTCAGTCCATTGGGACAATTTCGCCAGTGTCAAGGTATTTAAATACGACTAAAATTGTACGGTTTGTACAAGACAGTGTGCGGTGATTTTATTAGCTCTTGTAAAGTGATAGCTGGACTTTACAAGTAGCACGTGGACTACCGGCCCTTGATTTCAAAAGAGTAGTTAAAAGCGTTCCAAGATTAATTCTCCATTCACTGCAGGCTACCATATTACTTTACTGTATAAAAACTATCTGTATTACACTTTTTACAATATTAATGAACTGAACTTACACTTTGAACCATATTAATGAGCAAAAAACAAAGGGATTAATCGCGAGACGTAACTATCAAGATGGCGCTCGAACCGGAAGTTCTGATAAATGATATGTTTGCGAATGAGTGACAATTGTGGGTTTTCCCTTTCCTGGAGAGCAGTTTCCAGGCTGTACATTTCTGAACCTTTTGTAGGTTCGCCTCTAGTGGCCCTGGAAACTTTTTGGGTCCTCATTTATCTTATGTATGTATGTCGTGCTCTTTCGTCCTTTTAAGCTCTCGGCGGTGATCATGCGCCATGTGTCTAAAGAACTTGAGGGAGTTAATTCTATTATGCTTGTACTTTAGTTGTGTATTTGTAAATTGTCCAACGTTGAAACAATACTTTTAACATTAATTTGATGTAATCGCAGGGCTACGAAACCCGTATTGGCGCCCGGGCTTCACACCTCTCCGGCGGTCAGAAGCAGAGAATAGCCATCGCCCGTGCACTGGTCCGCAACCCACGGGTCTTACTACTAGACGAGGCAACGTCAGCGCTGGATACGCATAGCGAAAAGGTACAGCGATTCCTCAAAATGTAACAACAATAGTGGAGATCCATTTAAAGGCATATTTGGTATCGTGTTCTGAAAATTAGATGACAATACATTTTGACGCAAAAAAAATTGGCCTTTGTATGGAGGGTTGGCCGACTTCAACGACTTGCCCCATAGAAAAAAAAATTTTTTTTCGCCACTATTTTGTTACAGTAGTATATAATCTTCCGAGCTGTAAGCTGCTTCTTTGAAAATGCATGCAAATTCTGGTGAGAGTCAGAATGGCGGGTGTACCTAAATAAAATCAAATGAAAAGCATACCATATTTTTGTACCTAATTTGTACTATTTAGTACCTCGTTTAAAAAAATTTGTACCTAACGGTACGTAAAGTTATGATCAAAAAACATGTCACCCGCCATCCTGACAGTCAGAATGGCGGGTGTACTTTATTACGCTATGTTCCCGTAGTTATTGATAAATTCTATAAAAGCCAAATTTTTGTACCTTTTTTGTACCTTCATATTCAATTATAATATGAGTCATTTTATTTGTGCTTTCCAAGTTTAACTCATTTTATATTTTGCTTGCTATTACAATGTTGCAGGCGTTATAATTTTTCAAGTTATCGATTTAATTTTTAAGAAAAAACGCTAAGGTACAATTATTTTTATTACGCCAGGATTTAGTACCTTTAATGTTTAATCTGTTAAGTTCTAATAGCTCAGAAAATCGTGTCTTAAAAATGATTTTTATTAGGAAGATTTCTTTGAATTGGCGCCTAGCCTTTTTTAAGACATGATTTACTGAGTTATTTGAACTTAACAGATTAAACATTAAAGGTACTAAATCCGGGCGTAATAAAAAAAATTGTACCTTAGCGTTTTTTCTAAAAAATGAAATCGATAATTTGAAAAATTATAACGCCTGCAAAATTGTAGTAGCAAGCAAAATATAAAATGAGTAAAACTTGGAAACCAAAAATAAAATGACCCGTATTATAATTGAATATGAAGGTACAAAAAAAGGTACAAAAATTTGGCTTTTATAGAATTTATCAATAACCACGGGAACATAGCGTAATAAAGTACACCCGCCATTCTGACTGTCAGGATGGCGGGTGACCTGTTTTTTGGTGATAACTTTAAGTACCGTGAGGTAAAATTTTTTTTAAAGGAGGTACTAAATAGTACAAATTAGGTACAAAAATATGGTATGGTTTTCATTTAATTTTATTTAGGTACACCCGCCATTCTGACTCTCACAAATTCTGCTAGGAGAATGTGTCTGATTCACTGAACGCTTATTAGCTAGCTGTTTTTTGTGCCTAAGACAGTTTCGATCGTAGAGTTTCCCGCCCCATCATGATAACAGTAATATACATTGTATGA
The DNA here is from genome assembly GCF_033807575.1 of Cydia pomonella. NCBI lineage: Eukaryota > Metazoa > Arthropoda > Insecta > Lepidoptera > Tortricidae > Cydia > Cydia pomonella. Next base: position 19,758,791 of record NC_084716.1, on the reverse strand, counting down.
TAAATTACGATACTTAGCGTAAAGCCTAAGTGGTCACTCGAGCGTGCAGCGGGGCGAGGCGTGCGGCGTGTTTAAACAATTGCAAACGTATAGGAGCGGCCTTAGTGCACGCTGCTCACATCGCTTGTGAGCCTGACGCCACGCTGCACGCCCCGCCGAACGCTCGGCTGCGAGCGTGTACTCAGGCCTTACACTTAACCTGCCTGAGGGGCCTAACGCGAACGTTCGCAATTGAAAAATAGTACTATATGCATAGCGTGCCCTTCGTGAGTGGAAGCTTCGGTTACTCAGTTGGCTAGACGGGCGTTTCAAAGATCGCGAGTACGAATCTGGCTCGGGACGGAAGAATTTTGTAAAAAAAAATTTTGGGTCAAAAATTGTACTTTCAATAATTAATTTCTCCAGATTGTCCAAGAAGCCCTAGACAAAGCGAGCGAAGGTCGCACCTGCCTCATCATCGCTCACCGCCTCGCGACCATCCAGAACGCGGACATGATCGTGGTGGTGGACCAGGGCGTGGTCGCGGAGAAGGGCACCCACAAGGAGCTGATCGCACTCAAGGGGATCTACGCGCGGCTGTATGAGCTGCAGGTCGGCATCGTCGAGGAGAGCGAGGAGAACCTGGCTGGTGGAACTTCGTAGATGGAATAACTACTTGTTGCTGGTGCCGATGATGATGATACCTACCTTAAAACGGCATAAGGCAGCTGAGTATTCAATTTTAGTCTACTTGTGCCTTCTGTGGAAAAAACTCTCCTTTAACACTGAAAAAAAAAACATGTACTAGCTGAACTCATCTAGGTTAGAATCCTGAATGCGTACAGCCTACAACACTTTGAGGTTAATGTTTAATTAATTTTAGTCTAATTGATAAGTAGTACCTGTGTGTTATGGTGTAAAAATCATTCTCGCCTTTTCCACTCCCTTATTGAGCAAGATCTTGGTAATACCTCTAAGATTGATGAAGGTTATGTACGGCAAATTTTGTTAAAAGTACCAGATTGGTATTCAGTAGCAGCTGTGTCCTAAATTTTACCCGACTTGTATGTTCTATTGAATAAGCCTTCCTAGAACTTTTGCTTTCCTTGGAATATTCTGGAAAATACTTGGACCCGGCTGAAACTCATCTAGGTTGGAATACTTGGAATCGTTTATCTGGAAGAGCCGCCCACTTTAGAAGCCATCAGTTCGAGTAAATTAAAGATTATGTGTAGTTGCCTTAAAAAACTGTAATTCTTTTAGTGTTAAGGAGCTTTTTCTATTTCAAAGCTGACGGAAAATATTCATTAATACCCAGATCCAGACAGACGGAGCCGCCTCGCAAGGAAATTGCCGCGCGAAGCAACTCGGTCCGTGGAGACGTGCCTCGCCGAGGAAATGCGGCCGAGGCAGGCACAGACTGAGATGTTTCGCGCGGCATTTTCCTCGCGAGGCGGCTCATTATGTGTGGACCTGCCCTTAACCTATTCATTTTTAGGGGTATCGGATGTTGTATGACCGGATAAATTACTTACCTGATTGTACGTTTTAAGTGTCGTAAGATCAAAATAGTGAGTTTTTTCCTGAAAACGGTATTGGTGGATACAATTTGTATTGTATTTTTATATCCCTATAATCGTTCGTGTACAGCGTATAATGTCGCCATACAATATCGCGGCTGGGTGTACCTATTGTTTATTAAGTTCCTGCCTATCCTACATTCCCTATAGTCATTCCCTTAAACATTTTCGCGCTATAATAATTATTTACCCTATGTCTTTATTAGCTGATAAAGCAAGTGATTGTACTCATTGTATGATCAGAACCATGACTATTCACGAATCGGATAAATTGGTAGGTATTGCTTTAATTTCTTATAATGTATCCGAGTAATATTTTGTACTTAAGTAGGTACTTAGTAGTGTCATGTTCTTATCCCACATTCCCTATATTCATTCCCTTAAAAATACGTATAATACGTACCTACATACATCTTCTCTCCAGAACGGTGTCAAATAAGTAACCTTATGTTTAAACCATAGATTACCTTACCTATGTTTTTGGGTATTACACGTAAAGGGGCATTCCAGAGAAGTGTGTGGTACGTGAGTTACGTGCAGTGGCGGGGCAAGACCAAAATTTTATGTGGGCAAGGTACATTCAGCGAGGCCCTCTGGTGGCGTAAGAAATAACGAACATTTTTACGTGTGTCCGAGATATAAGTACTTATTTGAGGCGCGAGGCCCCTCGGCCCGCGAGGCCGTAGGCGGTGGCCCACGTCGCCCACGCCTAACGCCGCCTCTGGTTACGTGACGCTATTTTTTAACACTTCTGATGAAGTTAAGAAGCCGATATTTAGAATAAGAATAATAAGAATAAGAAACCATTTATTGCCACACAAAATACAATGTTTCACTTAAAAATAATAATAAAAGGCATGCGCGGCAAAAGGAACGGACTCAGCGTACGCTGCGTCAGCCATTTTATTACAAATTGACTGCGCAGCGCTGATTTTCAGTCCGTCCCCTTCACTGAACCACATTGATATGACATGCGGGTTAATGAATTTTTTGTTTTATTACCAGAGATAGCTAGTGTATACAATTATAGTACGAAAAAAATAAAGAAATTTTTATTACAAGTGAAAATGTTATATTTGGTATTTACTTGATATTGACTACTGGTTACATTTATAACTCAAGTATTTACTGAATAGGTACAAACAATGCCATAGTCATAAGTTTCGTTCATTGAAACGTACAGCGATAAGTAATAGTATTTTTTGTATGAGAGAATACTTATAAATAAAATAAAAAAATACAAACTTATAAACAACAGGATTAGTAAGTGTCCAAAATATAGCACAACACCATTTTAAATAATTATATCCTCTGAGGAAATTTGGTAATTTAATAAAAGTAAGCTCAATTTGCCTTTAAAGGTTGGAAGGTATTTGGCATTAACGTTTGATAACTCAGCTTTCAATTCAACGTTATATAATACAGATTTCTGCAATTTATTAAGCTAGCCGTCATATGCGAAATTAGACATTTTTGTGGGATGCCTCTGAATACCTGTAACGATGCGATAACGTGTGTGCTTAATGAGTTATTTCAATGTTACTTACATACAAATACTATCATAATTGTGAAAATTATTGATAATGTAATTATGTCTGCTTGTCACATTTTTACGGCTTAAATCTTGAACTGATTTTGACTGTCAACTGCTTAGAGCATTTAACCAACAGGAGATGCCTTGTCTGTAATTTTCTGTACCAGTCAATGTGTAGTCTGCCGATTTTTGCAGGGGAGGGGCAATTGTACGGCTATTTGTACTTAATGTGACTCAGTTTGGTTTAATGCTCTAAGGTCAACTGTCTTTGCAGTTGTGTTTTTATTTATTTAATCGTATGGCATACATATCGTAAAAATAGAGACAATATAATCGCTTCCATTTTACTTGCTGCGAGGCTCTCGTTTGGAATAGTGCAGTGCAGCAGCCAGAGTTGATTACTCTTTAGCACCACCCAGGGGACACGTGCGGGGTATCTAAGGTAATCTTCCCGCGGACGCGAGTAATCATTGCTTCCCCCCCATTTTGCAGTTGAGTGTACATATTTGTTATATAGTCTGTAAATTTCTTAACCCAGTCGTACTTGATTTTAGTTGTTTAAGTCAGAAAGGGAGACGTTTCATTTCTAATCACTACCCACTTTTTAGTACTTAATTAGTACATTACGATAAAAGTGCGAAAAATAGGAAATTCGAAACGCGTGGCGATAAATTAAAACACGACCGAAGGGAGTGTTTTAAATCCACACGAGTTGCGAATTACCTATTCGCACATGTATCGTACGACGTTTTACAGTACATATGACCCTTTATATTTTCGACATAGTTACGTAATATGCTAATTATCCCACTAGTGCGGTAAAGTAGCACCATATATACTGTAATAGTACATTACGATACAAGTGAGAAAAATAGGAAACTCGAAACGAGTGGTGATAAATTAAGACACGACCAAAGGGAGTGTTTTAAATCCACACGAGTTGCGAATTACCTATTCGCACATGTATCGTACGACATTTTACAGTACATATGACCCTTTATATTTTCGACATAGTTACGTAATATGCTAATTATCCCACTAGTGCGGTAAAGTAGCACCATATATACTGTAAACACTTTTTTTGCGCTTAAGTAGTTAATAACGAAAATCGGAACATTATTCTTTTTTCTAACAATTTATCACTCTGAAAAAAAAAGATTTATTACGAGACTCTGTTTACAAATGGCTTAAACTTTTTAAAGCAAGCCTGGAGTGTTCACTTTATACATAAATAAAAAACCTATTATAATAAGTTTTAAGCGAGCGTTGCGAAATAAAATTTATTTGTAATGTCCCCCCGCCGGGCGGGCGAGAATACATCATATGGTGCCTCTGCACGATGGCCCTGCGTTGGTCCAGCGAGATGGCCATGCGATGGTTATGGCTACTCTATACGATGGCCCAGCGCTGGACCAGCGAGATGGCCATGCGATGGTAGAGAGCACGCACTATGGAATGGGCAACGTGTAGATGCGCACGCACCATCTTTGGCTCACTACCTCTAATGTGCGGACGAAAAACCGACAACGTGGCCATCCCATCTCCATCCCGCCACGCCACAAGCCATCCGACACCAACCCTCTAAACGCTGGCCCATCGTGTAGAGGAGCCAATATAGACGCCGCGGAGAGTCAGAACGTCTGAGGCCATAAGTATAAATATCGCCAGGAGAGTTTAGCAGCAACTTGCTATCGGTACGAAAAAAGAATACTAACCGCCACTTGCACCATCCAACTAACCCGAGGTTAACCAGTTAAACCGTTCACCCAGTCTCAAATTGTACTGGTAACCATGGTAACTCCAGGTTTAACCGCGGGTAACCTCGGGTTAGTGGAATGGTGCAAGTGGCCCTAATTAAAAAATCTCGCTGCCATTACATAATTTTGTTGTTGTATGTATGACTTCAACTCTCGTGCCCATATTAATTTTAAGTTTTAAGCCAGTTTAAAACATATTGATACTCGTACCCAATACTTTTTACCATACCTTCCATTACAACTTATTATTTATCAAGTAAGGAAACTGATGCTTGGCGTGAGCAATCTAAGCATTATTTCTCTACCCTGCGTACAAAATTGTAAACATTTTATATTTTAATAAATAATTGAAGGTTCTTTTTAATCTCCTTTCCAAGCAAAAAGCACAAGGTTTAAATGAGGTCCACTACAGACGGCTGTGCACGTCAACGGGAAGTCTTGCCAAGGACGCCAACGACGGCCACAGCCGACAGCTTCGCCAATGCAATAGGGACTTACGCGGGACTCCGTAAAGCTCAATTTCGCTCAAATAATCGCGATCGCCCGGCGTCCGGGGCATGGCATATTCCTTCGCCGACTGGCGTTTAAAGGATTATTTGAATATGACATAGATTACATAGGACTATATTCATTTTCTTCGAAGTAAAATCATGACATAAACGTTTTCATAAATAATTGTATGCATTTTCCTAGCTGTAGGTGTGTTTGAAGAGAACAAACTTGATAGTTTTATAACATAGTTCCGTGTGACACGTCGCGCTCAAGTATCAAGTAAGGCGGTCTCCACATTGGATGCGGATCCGCGCCCCGCTCCGGTGAGCGAGTGAGATATTGCTATATACGTGCAAAGCGCTGTCTCGATTACACACCGGAGCGTCGTGCGGATTTGCGTCAATGTGATAACCGCGTAATGACGTTGAAATATTTTTATAATTGTTTGTTTTGTAGCATTGTATTGTAACTAATTAGGTAAATTAATACATAACTTATATATTTCTTCTTGTTTTATTGAAACACTTTAGCCCCTTACCCTTTCGAACCGAAGTTTGATTGTGTCACAGAATCACTAAGGACCACTTGCACCATTTCACTAACTCGGGGTTAACCGGTTAAACAGTTAACCCAGTGTCAAATTGTACTAGTAACCATGGTAACTCCAGTTTTACGGTTACTAGTGTGATGAATCAAAATCCTTGGTACAAACAATTACTTTTATTTTACTCCAAGTTCCTACTTCATCACTCTTAAATAATCTTAACAAACGGTAGCCTTCGTATTAAATGTTTCTGGTTCAAGCGCCATAGCGAGAATGAATCTATCACCCCATGGTACGGTACGTACATGGTATATTTATACTTTCTCATGATTTGAATTGGCGGGTAGTAGGGAAGGTTCATTTTCGCGACTACCGACAGACTAAATAATAAATATTCGGTTAAACACAATTGCATTTGTTATCACTACTCACTGAATTCCATTACAATACAATACAATACAAATCCTCTTTATTGCACAACCTCTGAAAAAAATGTACATGGAAACACATAAACAACATGAAGATAGAGGTAAACCACAGGCGGCCTTATCGCTACAGAGCGATCTCTTCCAGACAACCTTTAGGTAGTGGAGAAATGAAACTTAAATTAACTAATTAATTAGTTCTTGAAATCATATGAAATATCACACTAGTACAATTTGACACTGGGTCAACGGCTTAACCGGTTAACCCCCGGTTGGTGAGATGGTGCAAGTGGCCCTTAGGAGTTCGTGCCGTCCACGATGGCGCGCAGATTTGTCAAATCTAACCTTTATTAACATGACAATACGACTCATTTCTGCAGAAGAATAATGCACATGAAACATACATAATGATGAAAAAAAAAAGACAGATCAGAAAAAAAAGTTTTCGAAAAAAAATTCAAACCCCCTTAATCATAAACGTCTACTAAAGTGAACAAGCCGCTAATAATCGTTTGTCCCTTACCATCATACCAATACGTCGGAGAGGGACAAACGATTATTAGCGACTAGTCAACTTTAGTAGACGTTTATGAATAAGAGGGAAAGAAATTACTAAATGTGGCTTCCATAGAAAAGGGTCCTTATGCTTCATGTGCAAAAAGGACCAGAATTTGAAATTGGTTTTTGCGTAAATCTTGCCTAAGCGTTATCTTAGCCTTGCGTAGCTTGTCACGATTACGTATACAGCGCAGTAACCCGTGAGAGATCCATGATTTTATGATACGTTTACTACTAGGTATAACCTTTAGTCCCATCTAGGCCAGCGAGAAATGTGCTGGTGATAACTATCTCCCGCATAAAGAAAGAGAAAATGACAAGCTTATGTTCAACAATGATTATAACAAAGATGAAAGATATGTGATAATTAAGCAACAAAAACAGTTACATTCACAGGTAATGAAATAAACATGGAAGTATTTTTTGTGCTCCTTATGTACGAGTATAACTTATCTTTAGTTATATAATATCATTTCTCTAGTGAGACATACAGGATGGATTTTCTTTTTCTTTCAGAGAGGGCAGCTACCAAACCCCGTGCCGATACGCGAAAATGGTCTGAGAAGACCTTCCCTCGATTTCAAATTAATGAAGATTGGCGTTTACAGATATTGTAAACACCATACAGGTTGCGAGAAAAAGGTCATTTTTGACAAACTTTTTTTTCATGCCAATCGATCCCATTGCTATCGAGGATCAAAAGATTCTACGGGAGAAAAACAACTTTCTTATTTTGTTTTAATGAATTCGCTTAGCAAATAAATAAGGCGTTCAGTTACGATATTAGGGTCTTGACAAAGCATACATTCAGGAAGGTTTTATACAGACAAGTGGCTTAATAATCCAAGATCCCAGAGCCACCATTTATTACTCATTTTGTCATGAATAAAAATGAATAATTTGTACTGGTTTTGATATTACCTCATCTCATTTTGACGATTGGCGCATTTCTCACGCGCGACTTTCAATTCTATCTCATGCACCAATTAATGTGAGCGATCTTGAAGGCTCGATCAAATATGACAACCATAAAAAAAATTAATACTGACGACCGGTCTGGCCTAGTGGGTAGTGACCCTGCCTGTGAAGTCAATGGTCCTGGGTTCGAATCCCGGTATTTATTTGTGTGATGAGCACAGATTTATTCCTGAGACATGGGAGTTTTAAATGTATTTAAGTATTTATATTTTATATATATCGTTGTCAAGTACCCACTACTCAAGTCTTCTTAAGTTTACCATTCGACTTAGTCAATTTGTGTAAGAATGTCCCTATAATATTTATTTATATTCATTATATATTATTATTTGTACGAGTATGTCTTTCCCATCACGGAACAATGGTGTTCTGGATCTTTGGGGGGCATGCGTTGTAGAGGCCCTTTTGCCACTTCAATGAAATGTAAGGGGTACACCATGTCATGGGACGCACGCAGAGGCAGCACCCTCCAGGGTGTAAGGACTATTGAGAGTTGATGGAATCTAAAATGAACTAGGTTATTGGGTGAAAGCGATGGACTTATTCATGTTAATGGGATAAAAAACCGGATTAATTTTTATTTATAATACTGAATCAGGCCCCCGGCTTTAACTGCGTCAGGTAAAAATAAAACAAAGTTGTATTGAAGTCTTCATTTTATTGTGAAGGTTCTCGCCTAGTATAATGTATACAGTACGACATAAGCTTACATTGTATTACTGTATTTCTCGTTACATTAGTGTTATGATAAACCTCACTCACTGTTCTGCTCGCAGTTTTATAAGAGCTCCTGCTATCTGTTAGAGAAAGTAAACCCTAGCCAATCTTTCTTGAACGACCAGTATTAACCATTAAACTTTCATGTGTATATCTTAAATCATGGTTTCAAACTTCGTTAGTATCGAATAGAGCACATTAAATGATAAAAGAAAATGTGTTTAGGATCCTGGTTTAATGCAGAAGACAAGTTAAATTGGCAAAAAACCAAGGTCGTTAAAAATGCACCTTTTAGATGTCGTGTCAAAAACAAAAGCTGTCACTCGGACGCCACGTGACCGAAGTGTCAAAACTGAAATTGAACTTTATGCATAGGTCGAAATTGATCTGTGACGGATTAATCCGTCTTCGGCGTTAGACCTTGTGACGGATTAATCCATCTTCTGCGTTGGATCTACGGTGCGGATATATCCTTCATTGGCGTCAAAAAGACGTCAAACGTGCTTCATGTTTCCCAATAAAGGGACAATAACTGTAGAGATCCGGATCGAAGGACCACTTTAAACCGACATTGGAACCCACAATTTATGACACATGGAAAGTTAAATCAACGTCTGGTATTTCTCAAAAAGAGCGGTTTATTTCTCGGAATAGTCTTCGTCTTATGAACGACTGCAAGCGAAACCGTGAATACTACGGGTTTTAGTGTTTATACTTTACTTGCCTCATAGGAGCGAACATTATGTTGTAGTAAAAATTCGACTCGACTAATTCTGATTGTTCAGGTTTGGCCACGATTATCTAAGTAATGTTCATCTAGTTATTATTTAGGATCGCGCGTTCCAGGGTTAGCCAACGGACTAACTTACTTTTGAGTTATTTCGACTCAGAATCGCGAGGATTATTGATTAAAACAAAGCGTCCCCAGTTTTTCATACAAATTTTGGGTGTCAGTTATGTCACGGTCCATACAATATGTATGTACAAATGCGTCAAAAACTACACTTTTTTCCTTCTTAAGATAGTCCTCTGCGATTCTGAGTAGAAATAACCAAAAAGTTAATAGTTTTTCGAAAAAAGGTATACTTTTAAGTGAATAGGTATTTACATCTACCTTCTCACAAAATAATTTATGCCATTATTCTGCTAAGTGAGACAGATAAATAACATATACCTTTCTTTGTTCTTCTCAGCAGAAGCTACGAAAATGTAGAGGCCCTATAGTTTTTAGCCGTTTAGTTAGAGGGTCGATAACGATCATGTAATACCACTGGAGTTACAGATGTCCATCGGATACGGTGATCGCTTAGTATCATCGATGTGGTACAAAAAAATATTTTCGAAAATCGTGTCCAAACCACAATTTAGTGATATGAAGGAAACACTATCATGATCCATACGTTTCGGGTGCAAAGAACCAAAGAACAACACAAACATCAAAGTTATTCTATGCGAAACTCTTATCTAAACATGCGTTGTTTATGGTAGGTATTCATTATTTTTACCATAGAGAAATAATAATAAAAAAATATATTCGTATAACAAGTACGTGTCAAGTAGCGGTACTGATAATTCCGCTAGTCGACGCTAGATGTCGACTACGAAAATAATAAGCGTTTTGGTAAGAAACTGATGTATCGAGTGAGCACTCTATGCTTACCTATTCCTCTATGGTTTTACTCAATTGCTAATAAAAAAGAGCAATAAAAACCTACGGAATATCATGCGGTCGTAAATTAATATCACACAGTCCCGTGAAGAACCAATGTCACAATTTCACAATTTATTTTCTTAGTAAATGTGACAGAATCGTGAAAATATTACAAATCTTGCTTTGAGTAAAGTAAGGACACATGGCACGAAAAATTCCGTACATTTTCCCGTCATTTGCGTAATTTTATCGCTGTCCCGCCCATGACACAAGCGCAATGCCACTGTGCGAGCGGAACAGCAATAAAATGATACGCATCCGATAGAGATATTAGTAAGCGTATCCCATAGCCGTAAGTGTAAGGCCTGAGTGGACGCTCAAGTTGGGCGTGCAGCGTGCATGTTAAACGAAGGCAAACGTATAGGAGCGGTCTAAGTGCACGCTGTTCAAATCACTTGTGAGCCCGATGCCACGCTGCACGGCCCGCCAAACGCTCCGCTTCGAGCGTCCACTCAGGCCTTACACTAGAGCTTATGAACAGCTCAGCAGTTTTTGCGGTTAAATTGTGAAACTGTAAACAAACGCGATCCTGTGTCCCTTCTATTAATTTATATATCACAGTTAAAGCCAACATTAACTCTTTCAGTAATACAAAATGGATAAATATGTACAAGAACTGGTTTTTAAAAAGCCGAAATGTAGATACTTTATTATTTGGATATTTTTAAGAAAAGGAATCTTAACACGTAAGATGTTAACGTGATACTTGGTCAGATTCTACGATCGATCGATTGTGTTATGTCACCGGCTGAATTAAGTCCCTTTTCTCAAAAAAAGAAATTTTTACACAGTTTTAGGTATGACGGGGTTCACAATTAAGGTCACGATGGATAATTTGGTATAAAATTGTGGGTCATACACAGATATACTTAATTTTTCTAAGGGGGCTATTGTAAAGAGAAAGATGTCAGTTTACGCCGTAAGACTTTATGGTATTTGGAACTTGAGGCAAATACTGTAGATTAATCTGCTTGGAATTATTCACTGTTATTTACGTTTAAATTAATTTTAACGGGTAAAGGTACCTCGAACGCGAATAAATTCATCAATTTAAGTTAAGGATAATTCACGCTAGAACGTCCCGGGTCCAGGCCGAGGCGCCCGACACTTTGTTCACCCTTGTTTTCTATAGAAAAGATCACGTGATCACCGAGGCTTTCGAGGCATAGAAAACGTCACAGAATAAATAATAACACTACCGTACAGGTGTCTTAACACTTCCTACAAAACCGAAGTTTGACAGCAGTTCAGGGAAGAATCATGCTATCCCATTCTAATGTACGGCATTATCCCTTTCGGCTATTTAGGGTTGTCAAAATTAAAGTCATTATCTTATCTGTGGTTGTGCACACAAAGGGATGTCAAGTGCCAACCCTAATAATTGCTCGTAGCAACGCTGGGCTGAATGGAGCCGAGATTGCCCGAACAGTGTCAACCACTGACGAAGTGCCGCACGCCTTGGACTCGGGACAGTTCGTAGTTCTAGCGTGAGTCATTCTTAATCTACTTAATTTTAGTCGAAATATCGCTCATAATATTTGCAACTTGGGGCCGATAACCACGATGACAATGGTTGATAGAAAATGCCAATTTATACTTAACACATTCAGTGCCAGGGCGTGCTACGCGCTACGAGCGTAGCCGATAACATGGGAAAATGCGTATGTAGCGAAAAGCGACTACGGACTGAGCGCCCGTCTGGCGGGTTGCTGGCAGTGAATTCGTTGAATAATGTATGGAAATCGTCACTTGACTTTTCGTAGCATCTGTCATCTCGATACATTATCTTTCGTTTGGCGTTTGTCGATGTGCCTATAATTTGTCATCTTGGTTAGGTTAAGCAAAAAGCAGCAGCAAGTAGCCGTGCGAGTTGATCCCTAGCTCGCAGTGTATGTCCGTTGCTCCGGTCGATGATCCTCGAAACGGATCAAAATATGTCGATCAATAATTCGAGTCTCGGAATCTCTGTAATTTTTTTTTGTTATTGTTCCTGTCGAGTTTTGGTTTAAGTAACACTCGTTTTTATGGGTATGCAATACAATAGGTATCGTTTATTGCATATGTACTGCAATAAAAGAAACAATACATATTACAATATTCATAATAGAGGTAATACAATCATCGGTCTTATCGCCGATAAATTACGTTATTAAAATTACTTGCTTGTTTTTTTTTTCATAATTAATTATGTAGGTATCTGAGTATGACCCAATACGTCTACTTCCGTGTAACACCCGTAATAAAACCAATTTAATATATTAAAATTAAATTACGCTTTCAAATACAAATTACAAAAATAGGAAAATTATAGAGTTCTCTATACCAAAGCATTGATATGATTTAAAAACTTCACAACTTCCAAATAAAATAAATTTACCGCCGACAAGGCTTCAAATTCAAAAGTAAATTTATTTACTTACAGTAAGATAATTTTGTCAAGTAGTAATTGATTATCCGATATGAAATGTTTTATTTAGAGAATACTGTGAAGTAATAATGAAATTGACAAATACAATTAAGTGCCTGCGTATGATCTAGTATTGGTCCTTCGATCCAGATAATATTTACAATTTAATATGGTAGAGATTATTGAAAACGCGACATACTTTAAAGGGTGGAAAATTTCAATAGGAATCTGAAGAGCTGTTACTTGAGATTCTGCGGATTGGCAAACTCCAGCAAACCCACTCGACAAGTAGATGTATCTACGAATATGCAAGAGAGTTGTAATAATAAAAATAATAATCGTCGTCAGTCGTTTCAGCGAGCAGTCTGATAGTGAAGAGTCTCGAGTCTCGACCAACATCGTGAGAGACTCTCGCTAGGTAGTTGGATCAAAGGTCAGATGCAGAAGGCGGTGGTCTTGGACACGGCGCGTATAGTACGTCGGTTCCGATCTGTGGGCCTGACCACCGGCAGCTTGGGCCCTGCCCCGCTGCTTGAAGCACCCTAGGTTAGGTTTTTTCAATATGTTTATATGTGTTTTGTATTGTCTTTTATGTTTTACTTTTATATTCATGTTGTAAAAAACCTTGTCATCTATGAAGAAAGAGATAATAAAAACATAGCTTACGATGATTTTGCCAATATCAAAAATGCTTGCAGAGTTTGACGTTGTTCGGTAGTTTACAAATAGCTACGATGGAGTGCCGGGTGTTCACTAAAGAGTTACACGCGTTTCAAGCGTAATTAATTCTTCATTAGGTGCACACTTCCACGTTAGTTCACTTTATAATCATATCGAGACGACTGCCCCATTTTTAAGTTCAACAGGAAATTAAGTTATATTTTATTAATGACCTATACTCTGTATCTTTAGGTATTTAAATAAAAGTAAACAAACAATTTGTAAATTTTCAGATAGGTATAAAATTTATTGGTTAACCAACCAAATACAAAACCGCCTGGATCTGTGACTGAACGACCTGACTTTTACCTATATTATTTGATCATGTAATGTTTTCATCTACCCTCAACTGGCTTAAGGAGCCATTTGAGGGTAGATTTTGTTTACTTTTATTTAACTACCTAAAGATACAGAGTATAGCTTCATTTAAGACTTCTGTAGATATGGGAATTCGAATGGCGTAATCTGAATTACAAAGCGTCGAGAAATAGGGGAAACATCTCCTTCACAACATAACTACACGGAGCCCCGCTTTGCGGCGGTCCTATTTCTGGGCAGGGCGGTTGAAGTTACCTGACAAACCTAACCTGCCGAACTACCTACTAACCATTCTGAGACGAAGACTTTGCAAGGTAGTCGTTTTTTTACCATGTTATTTTGAAATATAGGCTTTCTGCAATTGTGGTCATTTTGCGATCCGATCATGCAGAACCGGTCATTTTGAGATCCAGTCGACCCAAAAAACACATTTCCAAAGTAATCCCTTTTTTACCGACCCCTTAACCTTTCCACTCTTTTCGATATTTTTTAATAATTTATTAGACTTCTTAATCGTTTTTGTCAAGATCGTTTTAGCGATGGAACTGACTTACAATAAAGACTTATACATATATTAAATTAACCTTAACCAACGGTTGTGCATGTTATATATTATATTACCTATTCGCTACGTTTCAGTAGTGACTACTTGCATACAATCCTAGTGACGAAGTATGAGAACTACTCACGCCAAATTCATGTTTTTCTAAAAACATTTTGAGATTCATTAATTTAGAAAAACATGAAAAAAGCATGACTAATCTAATATTAAATTTTAATCTCACTGATTTTTTTGATAATTATTTTCTAATAGCCTTTATATACTTATAGCGATTATTTACATTGATACCAAATACTTGCCTTCAGTATATAACGCGACCAATGTTGCCATCTTCTTGCCTGTGGTGTTGCCATTTATAATAATGACGATGAATGCTATTTATATTTGAATGCGGCATTTAAATTTTACACACTAATTAAAATTATTCATTATCAAGTAATAAGTATGTCATAAAAAATTAACATTAAAATTCGTTATTCACTTATTCAATAGAATTTTTGTGAAAAAAATTCGTATTTAAGTTGACTGATAGCAAAGAGAATTTGAAAGAGAGGTGGATTGTCAAAGAAAGCTTTGTAGCCACAGTAAATTTACTGCCATCTTTTGACACATGATTCAAACGTTTATATTGATTGATATTTAACAAATTTAACACATATCAGTGAAAGAATAAGGATCAAAGTCAAAAGTTTTAATCATGTGTCGAAAGATGGCAGTAAATTTACTGTGGCTACAAAGTTATCTTCGACAATCCATCTCTATTTCAAATTCTCGTTGCTGATAGCAAATTATTATAGTTTCTATTAGAAACAGCTACGACAAAATTTGACTAAACCTAGTCTAAATGTTTAGGACTATAACGAAGCTGTCATACCACGGACTTGTGCCAATCCGCCGTAGTGTGAAAAATTAAATTATTTGCTATTCATCCCGTTTCTACAAACTGACATTGAATTGAAGAACGGAAAAAGAATCTTTAGATAATAATTCTGCCTCGAATAATCCACGAAATCCAGCAGCTGTTAGAATTGTTACATCTATTCTATAAAAAGATCAAGGTTTGCAAACATCTTTCATTTTATGGCCAATGATATTATGATTTATAACTCATACATAAGGAGCACAAAAAATACTTCCATACTTATTTATTTCTATTCCTACGAAGAAATCTGTTATTAATTTTCATTAATTCTGTTTTTGATAAATTTTCGCATTCCTTTCATCTTTGTCACACTCGTTGTTTAAACATGAGCTCATCTCTTTTTCTTTCGGTGAGCGAGAGCTCTTTGCCTTGCTCAGATGCGACTTAAAGGCAACTTGTACGCTTTGTCTGAAGGTAAGTGCTTCAACTTTGGAATGCTTATAATCTATCTTGATTTATAATAAACCATTGTGTATGGCTGTAGCTTTTTACCACTCTGTCAGTTCAAAATCTGGGTAGAGCCAGCTTGGTCCTCTACCTCTAGCTTCGATATAAACATCTACTACGTAATACCATAGCATTATAAATTATTGATATACTCAGTTCATCTTTCTCAAAGTTCTCTATTCCAACTTCAATAAAATATTTTCTATTACGGTGACCGCTATAGTTATTGGCCACTTCATAGAAATTGGCCACTCTTAACATACTTCTACTGCCTTATTTCTTTCTGATTTGTTAAGAGAAAAGAGAATTTGAAATAGAGGTGGATTGACAAAGTTAACGTTGTAGTCACAGTAAATTTACTGCCATCTTTCGACACATGACTAAAACTCTTAAAACGTCATGTTGTTTTGATTTGACTGGTGTGTGTTAAATTTGTTAAATATCCGAAAGTGGCGCCATCTACTAGAACATAGGCCAAAGGTATGGCAACATCGCTCGAAAAGATGCCGCCTAACCTTTGGTCTATGCTCGAGGAGATTTAAAAACATATCAGTGAAAGAATAAGGAGCAAAGTCAAATGGCGTTCTAAAAATTTTAAACATGTGTCGAAAGATGGCAGTAAGTTTACTTTGACAATCCACCTCTATTTCAAATTCTCTTTGGTTAAGTGTGGCCAATTACTATGGTAGGGCCAATAACAGCAGTCACCCTATGCTATAATCAGTATGTAGAAATGGGCATGAAGTGCAGACAAACTGTAAATTTAATTAAAGGCCAGTACAGTCGAAGTTCAAGATATGTATATTTTTTCACCTCATTTCATTTCAGTAAGGTGAAAAAATTACCCCAAACTGTACACTGAGTATGACGCGTGTATTTGTACTCTCGTCGATATTAAATTAGGCAAGGGTTCACTACGATGACTAACTCTATAACCTCACTAAATGGTCCGTATTTAGTATAAGAATTATATATAGATCGGCAATACGGGACGAGTGACCCGTACGGTCAACCCTACCCACTACGAGAGGCCAGCTCAGTTTTATAACAAATAAATCGAAGTATTCACATGACTAAAGCTAGGAGGTTTGTGACGTCGTCCTGAACTACGATGATGGCTGCTTCTCGTTGCTATTAATCTTATTGTCGTAATAATAATGACTAGAAACTGTTACTATTTCGATAAACTCGCACGACGCCACAAACCCGAGGACTCGGTTATAGTATATAAGCTTTCGTAGCTTATATTATTGAGCCACTGAAGTATATAATATATTATATTTATTTTCACTATTTAAAGCTCTTAGATTTCATTTTATGCGAGTTATGAGCTCGCGCAGAATACTAAATAGGAAATAAAAAAATCCAATCGTTCCTCAGAATATAGACCCTATTTTCAAAGTCTGATAAAAACTAGGATTATTTTTTATTTCCCTTAACGCCCTCCGTTAATAGTGCTCTTAGACGGGCGTACCGGACAGCGATCTTGCTCCGGTCGGCTTATATATTTTTCATTTACTCATAGCTGCGTCCTTAACGGACGTACGGTAAACCACCTTCCACTCGATCGAACAGGCGGACCGGACCATGGTCGCGGTCCGGTACGCTCGTCTGTTAAAACACGACGTAGCCCGGGCGAGTAGACACAGTATAAGTAACAACTAGTAAACCGGTATAGAGCGACTAAGAATAAGTATATTAAAAACAAAAGCTTCGCTTTTGGCAATCGGTTTAACACCCGGGTCAGTTTTTAACACTCACTTGAGTTCGTTAAGGTCACTTGTATAGTGTTAGTCACTATTAAAGGTACTCTTGGGAAATTAAATAGTCCACACTTGAACTTTTTCCGCGATCACACACCAGCTGGCTTGGTCGTAGAAAGAGGAGACGACGTGGAGACTCTCGACGTACTGCTCGATCAGTTGGTCTAGCTCGCCTCTTTTAAAAACGTGATAATATCTGTGGTAGGTTACTGCCCCGCCTTCTGAGGGTAAGCTATCTGAACCGTCACTTAGGGATGGTAGAAGTGGAGCGTGAGGTATGGCTCTGGCTGATGTCACAGCCGGGGCTGTATCTTCTGAAGACGACCGCGTTTCCAACAGCTTTCTATCCTTAGAGCACTCGCTGCATGAAGGTAAAGAAGCTAAACTCGCGCAGCCGAGCGAAGCGGTGCTTCCAGTTTTATCTCGTCGACTCCAATCGCTTCCTGCATACGTGTCGCTGGACTCAATTGAAAATCCAGACTTTAGCGGCGCTGTGCTGGCACTTGATCGCGATGTGATTGACTCTGGACTTATCTCCATCTTGTCAATATCGCTCGAGTCAGTCGATTGTCCGACTTTGAGTGACGACCTTTTGTCAGTACTGGTACATAGTGAGTCTACACTTATTTCTGACTCTAGCGAGTACCCAGTTTCGAGCGACTGGCTGGTATCATAAGCTCCAGAATCGATTGTGATTTCAGGGTTACCGTTGCTCGAGCAAATCGCGCTATCATCGTCTGGGTTTTTAGTGTCCATATCAGGTAATTTGTCTTCTGTAGATTTAGTTACGTTATATTGGATGTTGGCACAGTTATTGAGATAAATGTCCTCATCACTGGTTACTTTCATGCTCTTTTTAAGTTCCCTATATTTGTTTATAATAGGATCGACGTCTTTCGACCTCTTTTTGCTTTTCAACTTAGTTCCACATTTCGGGAAGAGTTTATTTATATCCGTCTCTTGAGAGTCGTTTAAGGATGCTATGAATTTTTGCCGCTCTTGAATTTCGGCGCTTAGCTTATTCAAACCATGCATGTCAGTTCCTATTTTACTAATGTACGGATCGTCTAGGTGTTGTAAGCTATCAGAAAGCTCATCAAGAATCTTTTGTGTATTTCTGTCTTCCTCTTCCCGTTTAAGTCTAAGGGAAATACTTTTCTCGCTACTACTACTACTCGGCAAGTCGAAGTCTTCCTCGTTAATCCGCTTGGAGTATTGGTCTATTTCCTGAAGCAACTTCTCGCTAAGTTTCTCAGCAAATTCTGTTAAATGATGACCGCGCTCGTGCTGATCAGCTATCCATTCTTCTTCTTTACCTAGCATGTCTGATTTGCATGTAATAAGAGGTTCATTCTGTATCCTATTGAAACTCTCAGATTTGGAGATAGATTTCTCGGAGTCGGTGCTTGACATTGAAACTGAATCATATGGTATTCTAGTTGGGCTTCTGTGACTCTTGCTGAGATTTTCGTCTAGAGAGCGTCCTTCGGGTCTGTTGGGGGATAATCGGTTTAGACTCCACGTGGAGTTGCTGGTGCTGCCGAGTTTTGGAGAGCGCTCTTTTGACCTCCGGCCTGGTGAGAGTCGCTCCAGGCTTGAAGAGCTTCCACCACTTGAGCTGGTATGTGACCGGGACTTGTCGTCTAAAATCCTCAAATCACCTGGAGAGAGTTTATTAAGACTCCAGTTGCTACTACTGCTACTACTTGAAGCTCCTTGGACGATGGCCATCGCTTCAGTGCTTTCAAGTTTTTCTAAATGCTTTCGCTTCGATCTTGGGCTGGACTTTATTACAGTTTCACAGGTTTCGTCTAAAGTAGCAGCGACTTCAGCCACCGCTTCTAATAGGTTTTGTGGCGACGGAGATACCGAAGGAGATTTCTCAGGCTTGTCGTCTTCTTTCTCATTAGTAGGCTCCACTATTGATGGGTTGGGAAGGTCTGCAACAAAGAGGGATAAGTTTGACAGCGAAAACTTGCCGATAAATAAACATGTGACGCAAATAGTGAATGTTTGTCTAATATATTGGTAAATGAGAATCAAAATTTACTCCTGAGAACGATTCGTCTGTTTGTTATAATATCAAAGTTAACCAATCGCCAAAAGATAAAGATAGCCCTTAATAAGATAATGGAGGGGGGACAAAATCGAACCCGAGGTCGCGGCAAACCTGGACGGCGTTGGCGAGATGACCTTGACGCCTTCGACAGGAACTGGTGGGAGACAGTTCAAGACCGGGATACGTGGAAAGGGAGGAGGGAGGCCTAGGCTCATATAAATAAATTAATAATAATAAGATAAGGGGAATATATTTCCCACCATCATTTCGACTATGAAAAAAAATTGGTATAAATTGGCCTCATTTGGACACCTGTCTATTGTATTGAAGCATAAATAATGACTGTGATATATATATATATGTATAAATATTAAAGAGCTCTTGTCTCAATGACGACATTTTTTTACAAGCTTTTTAACTTTCATTTTATTGTATGTGCAGCTAGCTGCAGAAAAAAGTGACCCCACTGCATAGATGTTTGTATGCAAACGTTCTAACCGATGTCTGTGTTCGGGTCAAATCTTGCAAGCTAAATTGCTCACTTCCCATTATTTGATTTATGGGCGCAGGTGGTGAATATAGGAACCCTATGAAAAAAGAACGCAACCTAATAGTCTTTGGGTATGTTAGAATTTATCTCGATGAGTTTCTTTCAACATACAACTAATAATACTGCCTGTTGAAATAAAATTGGGTAAAGGCTTGTATCAAAAAAGAAATGTTTGCCAAAAAACTTTTTAATCTTACCTTTTTCTATGGCAGTCTTTCGTAATTCTTCCGGGACGACACTTATAACGCTGTCGACAGAGTCGGGTGACGAAACGCCACTTGAGTCACTGTCTACATCATCGGTGGCCGGGTTGAATAATTCCAGCGACATTAGCTTTGGGTGACTTTTGGCTATTGCCTCCGCTTTCCTGTTACATCGCACTATCGGGAACGGTGGCCTCCTACTGACATTAGATGCAGGAATTCCTTTGTTTAGCATCTCTTTAATTTGCCTTATTCTCTCTTTTCTCTTACGATCTGCCGCCCTTGAATCTAAATTGTCATTAGTGGGAGATTTCCGAGGCTCTTTAGGTTTAAATTGTGGGATTTCGGGCAATTCTGCAACCGTCTGTAATGTTATTTTCGGATAAGGTTTTACATCTTGAAGAACACGTGGTTTTATTTGATTACTTTCCGCTGTTAGTTTGTGAATCTCTTCAATGTCTCTACTGATTTCAGCTAATAGTTCTTTAGTCACATCAGAAGGCGTCGTTTCCTCCTCCTCTTTTATAGGCGGTATTGGGTCTATTTCTTCGTATATTTCTATTGGAGGGGGTATTTTATTGATAATTGGTTGTGGTTCTGGTATTGCTACTATAGGCTTTGTATTGGCAAGTTTTTCGTCTGACTCCGATTTCGGTGGTGAATTAGGCTGGCTTTTTGACTGTGGTTTTAGAGGAGCGGTGCACACTGCACTAGAAGTGGTATAATTTTTAAGACTATATTGGGCAACTAGTATTTTATTGACAGGCGCTTGGACAGCACTGGGGGAGGCCGGTGGTCGTATTAAGGGGAAAGCTTGTTTTATTCGCGGAGACGGTAGGCCTGGTGAACTTTTCATTCTAGGTGAGGTCGGTACTGAGGACACCTTTAACCTGGGTGAGGTCGGTCCGGGTGAGAGTGGCGTGGGCGATAAGGGATCACCCGAACCGTCCGCTTTGGGCACATATATTACTGACGCAAAACTGTCCTCCGAATCGACACTAGTGTCACTCTGTAAACTGCTATCCTTCGAAGAATCCGAGCCATCTTCCTTCGAATGCCGCCTTTCCGGGTAATTTCTCTCGCTTCCGTAGACCTCTCGCTCAGTAGTATTGTCGTTTGGCGTAGGAACTTCGGGCACCGGTCCATGATTCTTCCAACCCTGCAGCATTCGCACGAACACGGTCACTTTATCTATATTCGTTGTGGACGTTTTGAATTTACTAGTGAGGCCGTTTTTCAGGGACTGGAACTTTTTTGCCGTGTTCGCCGACGTAGAAAATATGGAGTCACGGATCGAGTCGAGCGCCCCCGGGCGACGGTACAGATACTCCTCGTTGAGCGACGCCTGCTTCTGAATATTCCTCCTCAGATGCTCCTTCTCGCGTAACCTCTCCACGGACATCAGCTCCTCGTTGAGCGAGGTCTGCTTAAAAACTCCAGGCTTCCTGGACGATAATCTATGCGGGTGGATTTTAAAATTAGGCATCTCCTCCACTAGACTCTTCATGTCCGTAGGCTTGTCCAGATCCTCGTCCGCGTCGTCCTCATTGATAGATTTCTTCTGTTTCACCAGCCGAGGTTTCTTCCTCGGCTCCACCTCGGGCGGGGGAGGCTCCTCGGGCGGGGGCTCCCCCTCGACGCCGAGGCTCGGCAGGCTGGAGCGGGAGCGGACCAGCGCGCGCCGCTCCACGTCGGCGATGTCGGTGAGGCTGCGCGACTTGGCGGCGTCGGGGGGCTGGGCCCGGAGGCGCGGCGGCGGCGCCTCGTCGAGGCGGCGCAGCTCGATGGGCAGGTCGGCGGCGGGCGGCTCGGCGCGCGGCCCGGCGCGCGGCGCGCGGGCGGCGGGCGGGCGCCACGACGGCAGGAAGGAGCGGCGCCCCGCCAGCCGCTGCAGCGCGCGCCGCACGAACGAGTAGCACGTCTCGTTCGGCGACGACAGCGACGACGAGCCCGGCGACCCCGAGCGGCTCTTCCACGGCTCGGCGTTGCTGGAAACACAAACTCGACGTAAGAACGGCTTCGTTATATGTGCATACACTATACAGGCGCAGACACCGCATTATGAAATGTTTACAAAGAGCACCTGGTCTCCACAAGGGGGTGCAATTTTACTTGTAAAATGCTACCATTCGACCGGCACGACTGAGTTGTATTGTACACCATTTTATACCATAACAGATCAGGTACACCCTTATATGTAGTTGAAATGGTCTGTGCTTACAATATATGTGTAAGTACTGCGAAAATTGGATAGAGAGTAAACATTCGAACTCTTATGGATCGTTTATACCATTTTACTTTGTCACCATTTTTAAACGCATCCAGACGTCACCATATTTGGAACTACCTTGTATTCTATTAGTAAAAATCTGAGATATTTACTGGTCGTGGTCAACGGAGAGGAATCTTCGAGGAGCCGGTGTGGGCGGACATAGCGTGGCGGGCCGATGCCAAGGGATTAGCACATCCTGGAAATAACATTAATATTAACCGTCAAAAAACTTAAATGAAAAAATGTAGACTGTCAATACCTTTGAGAAATAGTGATGAAATGAAAAGAGAGTAAAAATAGACGGATTTCGCAGCATTGACCTTACATATTAAGGTAATTACGTTTTACATTAGCACGTATCGTTATCGTTACAATGAAATGGTCAAATCATGTTGAAATCCAGACGTTATGCTTCTGAGAAACTTACCGTTCGTGTCTATAATATGTTATATAGTAAAGTAAACATTTCATAATCCAGACATTTATATGGAATAGAGATAAAGTGTTTAAAAGGGGAGTGCTCTTTAGGTCTAATGATATTAAAGTACCTGGGAATGAAAGTTTCGACCCTCATGCTCCATAGCCCATACAGTCAGCAGTAGCCTCCCGCCGATTCTCGTCACCCTGGCCAGTTCCCGTAACGCCATGGCTCGCCGTTCAACGGTGGCAAAGTGGTGCACCACCGCGATGGACAGCACAGCGTCGAAGGACTCATCTCGAAAGGGGAGGCAGAGGTTGTCGCATACCACCACCTGGAATTATCACCAGTTTAACCCCAGAGTGACAGATATACAGAAGGTTTCTTGAAGAGAATTGTGGCCTCATTACAAGCCGATTTCGCATGCACTCCCGAATCGGGTTTGAGCCATTCACCTCAAAGTGTGTGCGCGTCCATTGTAAACACAAGGAACCGGTAGGTTATGAACTCACAGTATCGTGTTATCGATTCTTTTTTTCCTATCTTCAGGTTTTTAAAGGGTCGGCAACACGCATGGGACACCGCTGGAGTTGCAGGCGTCCATAGGCTGCGGTGACTGCTTACCACCAGGCGGGCCGTATGCTTGCTTGCCACCATCGTGGTATAAATGCCAGACAATCGGCACTCCGGCATCGCTTCATGGTAGGTATTCCACAAATACGCACGAAGCGTTTTGCTTCAACATTTCTTATGCGAACTGCCAAGGAGTGGAATGCCCTGCCCGAGTCTGTGTTTCCGCATGAGTACAATCTGGGTCTCTTCAAGGCTAGGGTAAATAGGTATCTCATAGGTAAGCGTGCTCCACCGTAGACCGCATCATCACTTACCATCAGGTGAGATCGTGGTCAAACGCCTGCCTATCGTTATAAAAAAAAAGAAAAAAAAAAACGAATTTAATATTGAATCTTCTTTAGGTTATTTATGGAACAAGAGTCGGTTTTCCCTAATAGTTTCCTCCCGCAAACGTTTCGGTTGTGGAAGTCAGAGTGAAGTGCCGAGATTTTCTTTAGGAATCGACAGATTAAGCGCTTTATTACGAGTAATTGTATAAGTGTCCATACCTCATTGTCATGGTGTCGGGCGTGCGCGGCGAGCCGGTTGCAGCGGTCCCCGCCCACCGCGTACACGGACGGATTCACGCTCAGGTACTTCCCGTTGCCGCAACCTGGAAATAATATGAACGTATATAAATAATAGTACATTACGATACAAGTGCGAAAACTAGGAAATTCCAAACGAGTGGCGATAAATTAAAACGCGACCGAAGGGAGTGTTTTCAATCGACCCGAGTTGCGAATAACCTATTCGCACATGTATCGTACAACGTTTTACAGTACATATGGCCCTTTAAATGTTCGACACAGTAACGTAATATGCTAATTTTCGCACTAGTGCGTTAAAGTAGCACCATATGTACTGTAAATAATATAATCGCATGACAAGTAGACATTAGACATACAGGCTGGCCCAAAAATATGTTTATTAATTTAGTCTTTCACTAAAAAAAATTGATAATACATTTGTCTTTGATTTGGTAAAATTGATATTTTTAAATCAGCAATATAAAATATTGGCCGACAAAAACACGGGATGTGTTAGTTATTAATGTTATTATGTTTTGCCTGTAAAAAAAATTTACTCATTTTTATGTAAAATGTATATAATTAAAAATAATGAGAGTGATCAAAATAAGTTTTCACACAATTATAAGCAAATTTTGAAAACAAACATAGTTATAAATTAAGTAGGTGAAGAGTTATAATATGATTCTCTTTTTGCAATTTTTAAATTTTCCCTTCCTTTAGTGAAGAAACATTACACTCCTTATTAACTGATATACTGCAAAAAATATATTACTGATTTTCTATTACCGTTTAACGAGCATAGTTGAATAAGTATTAAGTGAACTTAAAATTACCTATCTAGTTGTATAATACATGGCGTCTTGAAAGAAATGTCTCCAGGTAAATAGTAATGTATAATGTTTATCATTATTTATAAATGCCACAAATATATTTAAAACCATAAAATTAGAACAAATTTTATATAAGTACAAACATTTTTTTTTTTGCATTTTGTCAGTTATCAATGTTACCATGTTTTGGAAGTATACCGTCGATATGTATTAAATTTTGTAACATTTTTATAAAGAGGCCATATATATCTACTCTCATCAGAAATCCTGTCCAGGCACACACAGGGAACAGAAAAATATATTTCTATCCTCAGATGTTTACCAGGTCAGTTACGTGATAACATTTGAACGGAGTGGGAGTAAATATCTCCTGGGGATTACAATGTTGTCTTGCGAACTAATTATGGAATAAACCCTGGTAAATAAAGCTTGAACCCTCAGTTCACTCCTACACATCACCTACACGAGAATTTGCCGACCGAGCAAAGTGAGGTGGTATAATCAATCAGGGGCGCAGTGTTCATGAATGGAAGTTCCATGGTTGTTAGTGTTAGTAGTGTCCGACCGAAACTAGATTTAATGCCGAAACCGAAAGTTTCCTTCTGTTGAAACCGTATCTTGTTTGGTTATTTCTTATGTAGATACTTAACAGTTTGACTTAGTTCATCGATAGCAGCAATTTTGGAAAATTATTTTAGTTATTTTTTTGGCTATTAACACTAAAATATATCTAACATTATTTCAAATAACATGCGTAACATGTAATTAAAGGTACAATTTACATAGTTGTTGATAAAGAAAATTAATTACCTACCAAATAACTCAAAAGATGGCACTTTGTTCCCAACGCGTATTTCCTAAAACGCGGTGTTAAAAATTTTTTTATATCAAAATCACATCAAGCAGTGAGTGTTTTATGTATTTACTAGTTGTGATAATAGTAGTAAATAATCGGACAGACAGACGGACATGACGAATCTATAAGGGTTCCGTTTTTTGCCATTTGGCTACGGAACCCTAAAAATTGGTGGTATTATACTGTGTGGTGTTATTTTTGGATCCTGATGTACACTTTCCTTCGGCCGAAATATGATTTTTATACTAAAACCTACCGAAACCGAAACATAGGCCAGAGTAATACCAAAAACACAGTTTCGGCGCGGCCGAAAGGTTCGGCAGTTTCCAGGCCAAGAAATAGAATCTTCGGCCGAAACATATTTTTTATGCCAAAATCTAGACGACATCTTTAGAAATCGTCAATCAATTTTCATTGTAAAGGTTTTTTTTTTATTAGTCTGTTTGAGTGCCCCATTGCCTGCAAAGGCCTCAAAGGACTCCCGATTTGTTCAGGAAGCTGTCCAGGTCATCCCGCCATCTCCGTTTGGGCCTGCCCCGTCCTCGGCCCTCTACCGGCATCCCCTTAGTGGCTATGCTAGCCCACCTCTCCGGATGCATGCGGTAGACGTGACTGGCCCAGTCCCATTTTAGTTTAGCAGTTTTCTCGCCTACGTTAGCAATGCGCAGCGTGGTGTTTCTTATGCGATCAGTTAGTTAAACACCTAGAATGCTGCGCTCCATAGCGTGTTCTTCTGAATCCCTGTGAGTGACCAAGTTTGGGCCTCGTAAAAGTTATTGAAACAAAATTCTACTGATATTCATCATCATCATCATTATTGGCCACAGCATCTTGACAGATGATTGTTGCAGCGACAGGTTATTAAGAAGAAGAAGAGGTTCGTGCGCCGTCGGAGATCGGAGGTGCGGCACATCTTTTCCTGTGACTGTAAAGCCCAATCGCAGCACGGCACTTTCTGCCACAGAGATCGCAGGTGAAGCGCGAATCTGTTGATGGTTCCTGTGCAGTCCGAAGTCTTGTCTGCTTTAAATCATCGAGCCAGACTTCATCATGCTTCGCTATGCCGTCATGTAGAAGGTTACGCCATTTCCCTCTTTTAAGGGCTTCCGTTTCCCAGGTGTTCGAGTCGATGCCGAAGGACAACATGTCCCGCTTGCAGGAATCCTTAAAGCGAAGCATTGGGCGTCCGACTGGTTTTTTGGCGTATGCAATTTCACTCAACATCAATGCCCGGGGAAGTCTATCTGGGTCCATACGTAGAACATGGCCTAGCCACCGCAACCTTCGCTGTTTTAGAATGGCAGTGATGTTGCAACAGTCGACAAGGTCGAGAATCCTTCCGTTTGTCATACGATCCTTCCAAGTGACTCCGAGAATCGTACGTAGGCAGCGCATGTGGAAGGCATTTAAGCGACGCTCTTGTTTGGAGTAGGTTGTCCACGTTTCAGATGCGTACAGGAGGATGCTTAGGACGCATGTTTTGTAAACAAGAATCTTGGTAGAGAGTTTCAGCTTGATACTGATATTAGGCACCTATCAAAACAGAAGTAGGCAGTGCCTACATTTGATATGTAATATTGCTAATAGAATGTAAATATTAAATGACTACACATTATTCTGATTGTTTTTGTAATATTCGCTGTTGTGTAGGTGTCGCGAAGGAAAATTTGAAAAGGTCAAAATATCATGCGATATGCTTTTCATAATATTATGAAGACCTTAAGATTCGTTTACGTCTGAGATTGTTTTAGAAGCGTGTGGGAAGTTCAAGATTATCTCCTAACATTTTATTAGATATGCATAATATAATATAATACAATTTCGCCTTCTCTTATTAGTTATGTTATTTTATAATTCATTCTTCATTTTTAAATTTCATTTGTTATTTGTTGTGTATATTATTGACTGTGTCTGCAATAAACGCTTACATTAGGTACATTATATTACATTTATCGATTTATGGAATATACTGTCAGAAAAAACAAAAGGTACTTCAAAAGCAGCGTAAACACCCTTTTGCTTCCTAAAATTAAAGGCATAATTAGCTTCATGCATGATTTGTTTTTTTTTTTAAATGGCAATCGAGTATATTTCCCATGAGGTTCAAACGTTCCTAATAAACCAGTACCCCTAGTGTAAATATTTTCGACAGCGAAACGTGACGTACGCGTTTGCGTTAAGTGTCATTTTGTATGAGATTTTTGACTTTCCAAAACGTCCCGCTTGGCGCGCTGTTCAAAAACCCATACAAAATGAGACTTAACGCAAACGCGTACGTTACGTTTCGCTATCGACTCAATTTACACTAGGGGTACTGATTTGCAATTTAAGTAAATGTGGCGCACGCGCATCGCCAGTCAAAACGCTTCGTACAACAAGCGATCGTGATGTGACATTATCTCACTCAGGCCCAGATCGGAAACCGGTATTTTTTGTATGTGAACGAAAACGGTATTTTTTCGTTCTTTGTTAACAGCCCATCAACGTGCTCACTAGCGCCACTGCTAAATAATTGTGATTATTCAAATTTAACGATAGATATTTAAAAAAGGGGGCCACTACGTACTTTATTTTGTATTTAAGTACCTTTTGAATGCATTTTAATAGTTTTTACGTTGCTGGATTCGTCAATCTAGGCGTCCAAAGTTAAAACGGCGGTTTTTGTTTTGAGTGCATAGATCTTCGAATCCAGCAACATAAAAACTAATTTGATGTATTCAAAAGGTACTTAAATACAAAATGCAGTACGTAGCGGCCCCCTATTTTAATTATCTATCGTACGCGTAAAGGTCGCGAGATTCACGCTCCGCTCCTATGGTTTGTTGTCAAAACAACAACTCATGGAGCAAAATACTGGTTCTCTGTGCCGGTTCTTACGTAGTATAATAGATCAATGATTTTCTGCTACTATTTAGAGTTCCTGATACGAATTCTCTTGGTAAGAAATAATTTACGAGAATTGTATTCCTTTATAAATAACAAAAACACTACTTTCAGTCTTATTATAGGCTCAACTGTAACAAATTTAGCCGAAGATTTCCAGATAAGAAAGGGCATTGCCCTACGCCTTGACCAAAACAATATCACAATAATCGGGTGCCACTATAAGAACAAGCGGCAGCGGAAGCGGGCCGTTTCAAAATCTACTTATCTTATACCTTTAAACGAGCAATTCTTGTATATATATATATAAATATATATATTTCTGTGATCTCGGAAAAGGCTCTAACGATTTCGCTGAAATTTGGTATATGGGGGTTTTTGGGGGTATACAATCTATCTAGATTAGTCTTATGTTTGGGAAAACGCGTGTTTTCGAGTTTTCATGCGTTTTCCTTTCGACGCAGAATATGGTCGCTAATTTCGTGTTGCCGGCCACTGTCCGTCTGGTCCAGCGGGTTAAGACGCGGACTGCTAAACGAGTGTTACGGGTTCGAATCTCGCCCGGTGACTAACTTTTGTTTTTTTTTTTATATGTTCAAGTTTATATATAATTTTTTAATTTTTATTGTTTTAGACAAGTTTAATTTAGTAAAAAGATATAGTTAAGATTATCACCTATAGACCACCATATTACAATAAATAGTTATAACCGAGCAAAGCTCGGTCGCCCAGGTACTGAATGTTTTAAAGCAGAATAATTTTAAGCTCCTTTGCTGTAAGACGCAATATAAGTATTAGGGTTGCCACTTGCCATACATAACTGTCACCGTATTGAACGATCGACTCCCGTATTTGTACTTTGTACCTGTTCCGTTGTTGTCCTAGAATACCTATGTTTACCTATGACAATAGGACAGCAAAACTATTTATGTATTTACCGGAACGCCTTTACTATCCGATTGTCCCGTATCAGTTCCGAATAATTATGGCTACCCTAAATATAAGTAATAGTGTTTAATACAGAACAGACAATCTAGAATGACGAGAAGTCTAGAATGACGCTTACGCTTAAAGATAACTGAAGCGTGCAAAAGGGGAGCCATCACATGTTTGATGAGTAAGAAAGAGGCAAAGAAATTAAAAAACTTGACCACTTTTGAGATTATAGCAGGGGGAAGAAACTAGAGCGGGCTCGGCATTGCTCCGAGAAATTATTAGGGTTGGTACAACTTGACGTCCCTTTGCGTGCACAACCACAGATAAGATAATTACATGAATTATGACAACCTTAAATAGCCAAAAGGGATAGTTCCATATATTAGAAAGGGACAACATTATTCGGCCCTGAATCGCTGTCAAACTTCGGCTTTGTAGGAAGTTTCCTTTCTGTACGGTAGTACTATTATTTATTCTGTGCTTATAGTGGTCGCTAGTGGCCGTGTTAATGTAACAAAACGTAAGGTTAGTGGACTCGAAATAACTACACGAAAACTATACGAAAAGCTGTATTCAGGAGATACAGTGGGTGATTAATTGATTATATCATAAAATATACAGTTACAAAAACTACTAATTTATGCAATCCCATATTATTTCCGGAGTCAATACTTCCAATGACACTTGACAACATCTCGATTTTGATAAATGACAGACAATCTTGCACGCTGTAGATTTATACCGGTGAATATGTTAGGGTGCGGCCACACATATCGGGATTCGGCGAATATTCGTGATGGCGTCTCTCGCTACAAAAGGAAAATGAAAGACACCATTACACAGTACGCGTGCTTGTCAATTGCAGTAAATAACAATTTTTACTCCTACTTCGTTGCCATGGTTAAGCCAAAGTATTTTAAAATAACTGCCCTAAGAAACTTACACACATTGATGCTCATTGCGTGTACACTGTATATGTTACTGACATGTCGTACGCACATAGACACTGATAGGATATCCACACTATGACGTTTCCCCCTGTGATATCTACTTGTATTTGTTATTTTTTCTTAGAAGCAGGGTAATTAAGTACTGTAAATGTTACGCCCACGGATAAAAAAGCTTGTTGGGATCAAAGGTCGAGCGTGGGAGTATTTGAGTAGAATTTACTTAATAATTAAGTATTTGTGAAACGGAATAGGTTATACTTGCTGGTTATATGTATCTTTCGTGATATCGAGGAGATATAGAAGAGTTTTATAGTTAAATGTATCTACAACTTAACTGGGATTGGTATAAAACGAGGGAACAATAAATTAAAATAAGTACTTTCATTTGAATGGTCTTTATCGGATTTCTATACGAGTTGCAAGCACCCACATATAGCTCGTCCTTAGATCAAAGGCGCCTTTAAATAAAATGCATATACTCGAGTGGGTGCCGCCATAACCGGGTGGCCTACAGGTTATAGTGTTAGCCGCGTAAGCTGAACACGCTGGATCGTATCCGGCCTAGGTCACATTTTTGTCAGCATATGACATCTGTTTTCAATTCTATAGCTGACTTTACTACTAGGCTTTATTGCAGTCGCAGTCGAGACTGCGGGACCAAGGGTTTTGGAGACCAAATAATTCGTGAGGGAGTTTGGTCGGCGCCTGAGGGACAGGGTTTGCGAATCGGTCCGAATCGTACCTGGTCCAACAGATCTTATTGGTCATGCAGCGCAGTAGGGCTGCCAGTGTGATGAACACATTAACACGGTGCGTGTTAGTTATTTTATTTAACTAAAATTAGTTATTTAAAATTATCAGGCCTGCGTTGCGGATGTCTTACATATATACTGAGATATTTTTAAGGTCTAGTTTTGCTCATTTAATAAATTCAATATATACTCTGGCACAGCCACTTTGTAAGTAGAAAAAGGCGACAAATAAAAAGATATATAGGCGCGAAGGGTCGATCTCCCAATTTGAATTTCACGCCTTTTTCTACTGACAAGTTGGGTGTGTTTGAGTATATTTGTAAAGTATAGTTAATAGTTTGAGTGAAATACTGACCGACGTCACACACAAGGCTGCCAGGGTCCAGGTCTTCGAGGAATGCCTGCACGCGGGGCGCGGGCGCGCGAGCATCGTCGCCGTCCTCGCCCGCCTGCTCGTACACCTGCAATTTACGCAAAGCCATAGAAAAAAAAACCCTGAGATAAACCCATACTGAGATAAGGCATAAGTCACTATAGTCAATCAACAATCAGTCGTTTTGTATTTTTTATATAGAATTGTTAGGACTTCAAGGAGGCAATGAGGCTTGAATTGTGTATTTTTTACCCGACTGCCAAAGCGAGGAGGGTAATGTTTTTCGAGTGTATATATGTATGTATGTCTGATTCTTTGTGGCCTCCTGTCGCCTAAACGGCTTGATGGATTTTGATATATGAGGTATCGTTAGATTTGTCTTGATCACGGAAGTGTCATAGGATGTTTTTTGGGGGTAACTAAAAAGTTATAAATAAAATAAAAAAATATTATTAAAAAAAAACCCGACTGCACACTAAAAAAGAGGAAAACAAGCCCCACAAGAATATTGTTGTTGATGGTAAGTATCGCAGGCGGGGACCAACAACCAAAATGATTATAAGTAACACTCTGTTTAAATCTTGAGCGTTAAAAGGTTAACGTCACAAACATCGCATTATTGGTACATGAAATTCAAATATATAAACTACTTAACAATGAACGTTCTAAGCAGTTATGTTCAGATTCAAATAGCGTGTTTTTAAAAAGAGGGGGAGGAGGACAGGTACTTGCAAATTTACGAGCTTTTAATAAATAAGTTTTAAATGTCAGGTGACATCGAGTGAGCTGACATCTCTAAAATGTTAGTTTCAGGGTTTTGTATTTAGCGGCACGTCCGGATTAGCTAAATCTAAAATTTAGGATAATCGAATACGCCTTATCTAGGCGTTATAGAGCACTAGCTAGGCTAGTTGGCAACTTAGTCACAAAATATAAATCCAATAAATGTAGGGTACATAACGCAAGTTTTTAACACTTCTGATAAAGCTAAGAAGCCGATGTTTGGCATGATAACTTTGTATAATTTTGCTGTATAATAGATTTCTGTAGGTTAAGGTAGCTGATATACGCGTCAAAAGTCCCCGACAAAGTAGTCCTATTTGTAGAATGCCCCCTTAATGTATACATTTAGTTATAAATCAGTAATCAGTCCTAGTTACAGTATCATTGAAAATCATGTTGTACTCACCTCATGCACATACGCGCGCTCAAGTGCTGCGCCGCGCGCCGCCGATTCCGCTCCCGCGCCCGCGCCCGCGCCTGCCCCCGCGCCCGCCTCCGCGCCATCCATCACCGCACCGCCATCGCACCACGCTGGAATATACAAATGAGGTGTTATCGGATTGTAATGAGCTGTTTTACGACTCGATTATGGTATAGTTTCTGAGTTGGTTGTAAACATTGGTAGTAAAGTTAGCTTAATTGGTTCGAAGCTTGAATTAAGGTATAACAAGAACTTCGTACAAGGCATATAATGCGACTAGGAGTGTTTTTCAGATGTGATTTTTTTTTTATTAGTGTCGAAGAGCGCTGGTGGCCTTGCGGTAAGAGCGTGTGACTTGCAATCCGGAAGTCGCGGGTTCAAACCCGGCTCGTACCAATGCGTTTTCGGAACTTATGTATGAAATATCATTCGATATTTACCAGTCGCTTTTCGGTGAAGGAAAACATCGAGAGGAAACCGGACTAATCCCAACCAGGCCTAGTTTAGCCTCTGGGTTGGAAGGTCAGATGGCAGTCGCTTTCGTAAAACTAGTGCCTACGCCAAATCTTGAGATTAGTTGTCAAGCGGACCCCAGGCTCCCATGAGCCGTGGCACAATGCCGGGACAACGCGAGAAAAAAGATTTTTTTTGTTTAATCAGCTGTCCGCTCTCCGTACAAAAAATACTTTTCTACCACACCAGCGCGTAAAGGCTTTTTTGAGTGTTCAAAAACTGATGAGAAAGTATTATTTATTTATTATTTTATTTATTTATTTATAATAACGTTCATTTAGATTTGATTTTGTTTGATGTTTTACAGTTAGTATTCGGTATGGTGAAATATTTTGTTTCAAACCTTCGCGCGCGCTCGCAACACTCAAGATTCCACTTCCGAAATCATTTCTATCCAAACCAATGTTCAATTTTGGAATCTTTCGCTTACTCGGGTATCAATATTTGCACGAGCAGTGAAACAACCACTTTGCCCCCTTGTAAAACAAATAAATATTTCGATATATGATACCTATTATGATATACTAGCTTTTGCTCGTGACTTCCTCTGCGTGGAATTAGTAATTTGGGTAGTTTATTTTTTATCCAATCTGATACAGACAGACGGACATAATTTTGCATTTATAATATTAGTATAGTATGGAGTATCCTTAGATGGGTCATCTCATGTTATCTTGGAAACAATGTTTAGTAAGAACCAATACGTATTTTTTGATCACCTGACTTTCCTTTTCTTCAGACGTATAAAATAGTACATTACGATACAAGTGCGAAAAATAGGAAATTCGAAACGAGTGGCGATAAATTAAAACACGACCGAAGGGAGTGTTTTAAATCGACACGAGTTGCGAATTACCTATTCGCACATGTATCGTACAACGTTTTACAGTACATATGGCCCTTTAAATGTTCGACACAGTAACATAATATGCTACTTCTCGCACTAGTGCTATAAAGTAGCCCCATATGTACTGTAAAGGATTTTTATATAATTTTTTTTAATCGATCTTATATTTGCGTGTAAAAACGAGAATTAGCTTATTCACTAATTATATAACTATACACAGACAGAATCAAATCATGAGTTAACGGTTTTACAACTAACGAATTAAACTTGGATCGACACTCGTAATGAGTGGGAAAAGGGATTGAGGCAAGCAAGGCTCGGAGATCGGTAAAATTTCCAAACCGTTATCACCTTTTAGTTTCGGTTTCGCACGAAAAACCGTTATTTTTAAACCGGTTTAGAACAATAAAACCGGTTTCTTCCTATGTCGGTATCTATGTTCACGTGGTCCACCACCAGGTCGATCGGCCATTACGTCGCTCATCGAATAAACCGGGTTTTATAGGTTACAATAAAGTTCTTAATTGTTCTCGGAACCGGTATTTTGAAAACCGGTTCCGAGACTTGGAGGCAGGTAGGTATTTTATCTGCAAGGTCAACTATAATCTGCTGAGGGCCTACCGCGAACACCGATGTTCTCAAATTATGGGCATCTACCTCTCTCAATCTAATTACGCTTTAATTTGAGTAAAAAAGAAAGATGCCCGCAATTTGGAAACTTCGGTGGTCGTGGTAGGCCCTCAGGTAAGTCTTCTTGAACGGCATTTGACTTAATTGTTTCGAAGTCTAGTCAAAGGTCCCACTATGTCGCTTACCATTGGGATGAGGTTTGCTTGTACCTTTATACAAATAACCTGTTAAAGCGTACTTATGGCAAGCGACAAAGGCCCTCAGTACACGGCGCGTAAGCGTAAAAGACACGTAAGCGTATCGTAATACGCGCGTAGAACGAGAGCACTACCAGCACGTACAACTTCAAACAAGTCCGCACACGAAGCGTCGTCGTAGCGTAGCGTATGAGATTTCTGTTGTCATTACGACAGGCGTAGCGTAATACACGCGTAAAAAACAGAACTTCTTACAGGTACATATATTAAACAATGAAAAAACCTACATCTGTCGAGAAAGTAAGATCGTAGATACATCCGCCGATGACATCTGACGCCAGCGAGTCTAGCGACTACATGATTTTAACTAATTAAATTTCACTTATAAATCGATTACGCTTACGCGACGCCTACGCGACGCTTGGTGCCCAGAACTCTACGCATCTCGTACTCGTAAGTCGTAACCTTTTTTGACGATACACTTTACGCATGCCTACGCGCCGTGTGCCGAGTACCAAAATGGGATTTTTGCTTGGAAACGACGCAGTTATTATTACAAGCCTATAAGAAATACAATTCTTTATTAATATTAGTCTAAACCATACAACTTCTCTCTGATTTGCCTAAACGTTGACTTATGGAGAATGCCTCATGGTTATGACTTGACTCGCCACTTAGTTTTGCGACAAGTATAGTGGTCAGGGCTGAAGACCCGGGTTCGATTCCCGCCTCGGTCACCGGTGGACTTGAACATATACCTATTAATTTATAAATACAGTAAAATGTATAATTACAGTACAATAGTGTGGCTACTTCAAAACACAAGTAAAATTTCCTTTGTTCCCTAGTTGGGTATGGTAACCCTAGGTACGACCTTCTGAATGGGTTTATGTTAGCTATATTAGCGGCCTATTGATCGACCATCAGCCGATAAAGAAGGGAACCGACCTTATCAGTCTATCTATTGTTATAGTGGTAATACTGCCGGGGGTGTAGGCATGTTACATCTTTATTATTCTTTATGGATGGGTGGACTTTTATTTTAGTGTGGATTTTTTTTATAAGTATAGGGATTTTTTCTATAGCCCGCCTGATGGTGAACGGCTACTGTAGGCTAAGGACGCCTGCAGCTCCAGAGGTGTTACATGCGCGTGGCCGACCCTAACACCGACTCGTTAAGCTCTGGCAACCTTACTCGTCGGCAGGAACACAACACTTTGGGGTCTAGAGTTTTTGGCTGCGGTTTTCTGTAAGGTGGAGGTACTGGAGGAATGACATGCCCTACCACACAAAGCGAGATGACATTCACAGTACCCATACCTCTCTTTTGGAAGTAGTTTAAGGACATACCCGGGTCAAAATTATTTTGCTGTAGTTTTATTTCGTTGGATTTGGATAAATTTTTACTGGTATCTGGACGACATGAAGGTAAACGTCTCTTAAAACTTAATTTTTCGGTTTAACTATTTACCTACGTATCACAACGGAAGAAATGAAGTCTCACTGTGTCCCCGCGCCAAACTACCTCGACAGAAATGGATGTCTTTCATCACTTGGTTAACAATCTACTATCCGGTGAGTAAGGTTAGGTTAGTATGAGTAAGGGTTTAGGGTCGGCAACGCGCATGTAATTCCTCTGGAGTTGCAGGCGTACATAGGCTACGGAGACTGCTTACCATCAGGCGAGCCGTATGCTTGTTTGCCACCGACGTAGTATAAAAAAAAGTACCACTCAAAATCCGCAACATGGCAAAAGTCAAATATAATGTCGTCAGGCTATACTTACATTATCTGTTTGTAATTCAATTTTAAATTCCTATGGGTATTTCTACAATCAAAATGCAGTACGTAAACGGCTACGGGCCACGCACACATGTGTGTCGTAGTAAAATGGCGACCCGCTGACCTGGCGACGGCCCTGGAACCCGGCGATGTGCAGCAATTTAAATTGCCTGCTCGCGAATCTTTTTAACTTATCGTAGAGAGTAATAGTATTATCATACAGAACCATCGATCTTTAAAATGACGCTTACGATTAAAGATAATTGAAGTGTGCAAAGGGTAAGCCATCACTTATATGAACATCTCATGAGTGCGAAAGACATATAATAAAATAAGTTTTTGGCAAAAATTTCATTTTTGGTACAAGCTTTTATCGCTGACTGTACTTTTCTTTCCACAGGCAACTAATACTCATCGAGCAAATTCTAAAAACCCCAAACACAATTAGGTTGCGTTGTTTTATCACAGAGTTCCTATGTCCACCTCTTGTCTCCATCATCAGATCAGCTCGATGGTACCATAATACTGCATTGTTAACCGACTTACATATGTATGCAAATTTTCAGCTCAATCGGAAACCGGGAAGTGGATCAAATTTAACTTGCAAGATTTGATTACAAACAGACAACTGTCAGGTGAAAGCAAATAAAAGCTTGTAAAAACGTGACAATTTTTACCAAATTTATGAATTCATCATAATGTGAGGCATACGAAAATCTGCATTCCGAGGATATGGTGGATGACTATATCTTAGAATATATCTACTGTTCTAAAAGCAAATAATGTACACTTGACATCACTTCGATGTTGGTCGCAGTTTTGATATTTGTCAAGAAATCGTGTACATTGTAGATGTGTGCACAGAACGGACACGCTTCTCCCCACTGAATGGAATTACCTTACCCCGCGGCAGATTGACAGTTTATGACAGAATCTCAGTCCGGTTAGCAACGCGATGATGGAAAGTTCAAAATGGCGGTTTAGTGTGTCAAGCAGATGTGGGTGCTTGTCAATTTCACGTTCGTGTTGCGTTGATGATGTAAGAAAATGCGTATAGTTATATAAAATGCAATTAATGTAATAATTGGTTTTACAGTACATATGGTACTACTTTACTGCACTAGTGCGATATTTGATCGTGTCGATTTAAATCCCTTTGGTCGTGTTTTAATTTATCGCCACTCGTTGCAGGTTTCCTATTTTTCGCACTTTATCGTAATGTACTATTGTCTGTAAGTATATGTGTATAGTAATGTAATGAGTCGACCGAGATACAACATTTATTAAAACTTGGCAATACATAGAAGTTAATACCGGTCAGTAGTCATGGTTTCCGGAAAAATCTTAACAGCGCGATGTAGAATTTTTCACGCACTGTTCACCGACATCTAGCGGGTATTACTACAACTAACATTAATTCATTGCAAATAAAACTAGGACATAGTTGGATAGTCTCGATCCCACTGTAGGTAAAATTTCTAGCATAATAAAATACATGGCAGTTTGCTCTTCTATGTACATAAATTTAAGGCTCTCTTCGAAATCTCAGGAACATTAGTGCAAAAAGCGTTCAATTTATACGGAGCGGCGCACGTACCGTACGGATTTATGTTAAAATGTTTAACAGAATTCAACAAATTCCTGCCTTTCGAGACTTTAGTATTTACTTTTTGCATTTTTGCTTTAGTTTAATACTAATCATTTTGTGCGCGATAGATATTTTTAGTTTTGGGCCTTATGGAGTCCCACATATGTAGGAGGAGAGACCCACACAATTGACAGAAATATTGATCGATGACCGGTTTGGCCTAGTGGGTAGTGACCCTGCCTACGAAGCTGATGGTCCTGGGTTCAAATCCTGGTAAGGGCATTTGTTCGTGTGATGAGCATGGATATTTGTTCCTGAGTCATGGGTGTTTTCTATGTATTTAAGTATTTATTAATATTTATATTTTATATATATCGTTGTCTTAGTACCCTCAACCTTGTGTTGCGACGAACGAAGGCTTGCCTTATTGAGCTTACTGTGGGACTTAAGTCAATTTGTGTAATAATGTCCTATAATATTTATTATTTATTTATGTATTGATGTGTAGGATAGGTACAGAATAGGCTACTAAAATATTAACTATTCTTTTATGTTTTTACCTCAGAACTCTGTCATTTCTCAACCGATTAAAATAAATAGTTTTGTTTTAAACTATATTTAGTATTTTTTTCATGATACAAAAGGCAAATGAACAGACGGATTACCTGATCGTAAACGATTACCGCCGCCCATGGACACCTGCAACACCAGAGGGGTTGTAAGTGCGTTGCCGGCATTTAAAATGGGAGTACGCTCTTTTCTTGAAGGTTTGAAGGTCGTATCGGTCCGGAAATACCGCAGGCGACAGCTCATTCCACAGCTTAGCTGTGCGAGGCAGGAAGTTTCTGGAGAAACGCACAGTTGAGGACTGCCAACCATCTAAGTGGTGAGGATGGAAATGATGTCGCGTAGGGCGATGGCGAAAAGAAACGGCAGGGATTAATCCGAACAATTCCTCGGAGCACTCCCCGTTGTACATGCGATAGAAAATGCAGAGCGAGGCCACATCTCTACGCAGCGCCAAGGAGTCAAGCCGATCCGAAATACGCTGGCAGTAGACAATATAGTTTTTTTGCTTGAAATAAAATGATTTCGATTCAATTCAATTCAATAGTTACAAATTGGTTCCATTTTTGTCAAAATACTGTTCTGGAGGAATAGTGGTAAATAATTTTAATGGCATTTCAAAAATTGTCAAGTTGGGATTTTCTATTAAAGATTATTCATGAGGCAGGTAAAAAACAATCTACAGGATGATTCAGGAGACGTGAGCAGGATCAAGCCTGCATATTCAGTAAATTTTCAGCAACTGTTTCGTACCAGTATTTGTGAGATTAACGTTAATTTAATTTTTACTGTTAAAAAAAAAGAGTTTTATTTTATTTACGATATTTATGGTCACCCTCTTTGTTTTATCCATAATAAGTGACAAATTGAATGACATCGGAGTGTGGTTACTTTTATAAAATCGTATCTCACTGAAGTGTGACATTTTATTTTCTTCATAATCAAAGTGCTGTCATAACGGATAAAGAGGTTTTATGTTTGTTAATTATGTGTTGTAGGGTATCCATGATTGTAGATAATCAAATTTGCCCTTAACAAAACGTTAAATAACAGATAAAAAGCGTGATTGTTTTACTTAAATATGATGGTGAACGATTCATTAACATTTACTGATTGTGTAGGCTTAGTCCAGCTCACGTCTCATGAATCAGCCTGTATACTTTTATTATACATGTTTAATAAGATAATAAGATAAGCATAAGGACTGTGTTAAATTTAGACCGCTCAAGCACTTCAGTGAAGCCTTAATTTGCGTCATCAATAACAGGTACATTTAAGGTATAATAATAATTTACATTTGGGCAGGGCAGTTTGTGGCGAGCTGTTGGGGAATAACGAACCCACGGACCCGAGTGCTCCCGAGAGTCGGTCAGGGTCTCCGTCTCCGGCGTGTCTTAGTCGGTCGGAGTGGAACCTTTTTTTTCATCATCTTCCCCAGGCAATGGGGTGTCGGGCATATAGTGGGGGGTATGTGGGACTCACAGCTCTCGCACCTTTCTAAATCAGAAAGGGGAGAGAAGACTACCCATTAAACCCTCTGCGGCGTTAGACCCTCCTGCCGGTTTGGGGAGCATCGTCGGAGCGCTAGCATTCTTCCGCGGTGCTCACCCGGTTGGTCGGAGTGGAACCTAAGGGGACCCGCAGGACTCTCAGCTCTGGCTTGCCTTTATTGGTATGCCAGCTGGGACCTGGGGAAAAAATGGTCACGTTTTTTCATTTCTCGTCTGTCTCTTTTGCACTCATGTAATTTCATATACATGATGGCTTCCCTTTTGCACATTTCCATTATTTTTTATTTTTTATTTCCATTTTAAACGTAAGCGTAATTCTAGATCTATGGACCAAAAGCGATCAAACTGCACCCTTTAATAACCGAGGGCCGATGGCCGAGAGAATTGCACAACTTTCTTAATAAAAGGTTGGGAACACATGTGGCGCCATTATTTGATTTCGCGTCCCGTATGTGCAGATACGTAAATATTAGTAACACGATATAACGGTCAACTTTGTTTGATGGGTTATGTGACAATTGGTTACATGGACGAAAACTATTTTATTATGTTTGTTTATTAAGGGGGTCCCTAACGCCAATGACCTTCGATCTGAATCCTTTAGTTTTCTAATGTTTTTAGTAGCTAATCATATTAACAGCAACGGCTGTAATCAATATAGTATCCCATATTTACTTCAAAGTTCATTATCTTCGAGATATTTGGCATCAAAGTTGAAGAATTTAAGGCCAAAAAACTGGTTTTCTAGCCATAACTTTTTTGTTAATTAACTTAAAATAAACCTCTCTGACAAATTTTTAGAGACGTCAAAGATGAACCCAAATATGTATTCTACATATATGTAAGATCCTTCATAGCAATCTAGTTACGAAAATAGTGTTTGTTTAGACAATGTTTATAAAAATCATAAAAAAAAGTATTAATTTCTTTCAAAATCCGGCAGACAAAAATGGAGATAAAAGATTAAAGAACCGATAGCCATTTGTCTTATAATTCTATCTGTAGTGCAAATTAAGGAGTAACGACTCAAAACTCGCCAAAAATCGATGAAAATCGCGGGAAACCCCTTAATTAAACACGTCAACAATACACATTTTATTGTAATAGTTTATAGGTACATATTGTTGTTTTTTTATTGCTCTAGGGTATTCTTCTTTTCATCCTGTGCTACAATAGAACTTGAACCATTTTCTTTCACTGACTCCAGTCTTGAGCAGCTTGGGTAACCTCCTCCCACCCCATCCCCATTACACCCAACTCTTGCTCCACGGAACGGCGCCAAGTAAATTTAGGGCAACCATGTTTCCTAGTAATAACGAGATATATATAAACTTAAAAAAAACTTTTTTTTTTGGCGCAGCCGTATATGCGCTGTGACGTCACAGGTGCAAGTTTTTACTCGTTGTGCATGGGAATTCAGCGATGTCTTACATAATCCTATTGACCCTTCTAACGGCCCGATTTGAAGAATGAGATACGATATCGATAAGTTCTGGTTTAGATAAATTCTCATTTAGATATTTATTTTATTTATTTATACTTTATTGCACATAAAATATTAAGTACACATGGTGGACTTAATGCCTTAAGGCATTCTCTACCAGTCAACCACTGAGTCAAAAAGAGACTTTTATTAGGTGCAGGCTTTGTACTTGAGTATAAGATATCACTACCTACTATTTACAAATTAAATACTAATAATATAATATAATGAAATCATAAACTTAAACATATACTTCCACTACTACTACTTACACTACTTATACTTACTTACTACTTACTTATACTTTTACTTAGATATCGTTTGTATATCGTATAATTAACAGAAGCAGCTCGATTCGGGCAACCAATGTCACTTTGACGTTAGAAATATCGTAGATAGATTTTATTGGGATCACAGCTGAATCGAAATAAACGTCAATTTCAACATGTCGTTAAGCTATCGATCTTTTATACATCTTTCCAAGATCTTAATTCTTCGAATCAAGCCGTAATTATCTCACTGATAACGAGATCATAGACCTCAGTCTAGTTATTACTGAATTGAGTGGCATCTAGAAGGTACAGGCACGGATTTTCATTGTGGAGCCATTTAGGAGGTTTTAATTTACGTTGGAAATTTAATAGCGATAATATTAACAACCAAGTGAGCTTGGACCGTAAATAGG
Organism: Cydia pomonella; assembly: GCF_033807575.1. Classification (NCBI taxonomy): domain Eukaryota; kingdom Metazoa; phylum Arthropoda; class Insecta; order Lepidoptera; family Tortricidae; genus Cydia; species Cydia pomonella. The sequence goes on along the minus strand of NC_084716.1, from coordinate 19,716,143 downwards.
TCAACAAATAAGTGTGTGACCGTACGTATGTTTTATTTTGTCGGTAGCCACTAGACAAATTTCTCAAAGTAAATTGGTAAATTTTAGTTCAACAAAATAATTTACAGTATTTTTACACTATTCAATACTTAATAAAATGAATAAATTGATATTAATAGACGCATCTAATTGGAATATATACAAACGAATTTCCGTAGCAAACGCTACGACGTAGCACTTCGTGTCTTGTACTTAATGGCTCCTCTACACGATGGCCCAGCGTAGGCCAGTGCAAGGGACGCATTTATTCCTTAGAGGAAGCAAGTGGTATTGCTATCTCATTCCACCGCATAGGTGCGTCCCTTAGACTGGCCTACGATGGGCCATCGTGTAGAGAAGCCCTAAGAGGAAATACCAGCTGAGGCCCTTTACATATTTGAGAATTTTTGATAAATATCTCCGTCGCGCTGACGGCGGGCGGCTTCTAAAATTAGTGCGATAAGTACAACTGCAAATTACGCGAAAAATCCTTCGTAAAAATCTCAAAGATCGAGATTTCACTCTCGACATTTTCCTCCTCCAAAACATAGCCAAACGTAACGAAATTTTGGGAACGGTATGTGAAAGAAATTATCTGTGATTGACCGGTTTGATTTTTGCGATTATTGTTGCCGATTTTGTATTCTAGGCGTCTCATCATGGCGCATTTATTTGGCCGTTTTTAGCGCTTTCTGAAGTAACCTATTTTTTTTTTTCATAAAAACAAGAATATTAGAAAAAACCAAACGTATAGACATAGGTGCTCATAACGCTCTCGTTCTACGCGAATATTACAATACGTTTACGCATCTCTTACGCTTACGCTCCGTGTGCCGAAGGCCTTAAGCAGTTGAACAGATAGGTTATCATATTGTAGGTAGGTACTGCGAACAAATCAAACAAAACGGTTCATCCGAAATAGGCGGTTTATTGAGGTTGATTGGTAAACAAAGAACATGACAGGATACTTATACAATCTAAGAAAAATCTTATCACCGCGATCTACGAATCAGCGCGGAGGGAACAGCGCCATCTAGCGGGATATTGGAACACTATCTTTGCTATACAAGTGTTTCAAGCTACTTTAAAGTATGAAAGTAGAAATAGAGTAGATAGTAAACGGGGACAATTAGGCGTAAGCGCATTACGAGTGGACATCGAAGCCTTACAAGATGCATTTATTGCGTCAAATACCACTTAACATGTGTTGCTACACCTATTGCTATTAAATACGTAACTACCTACGTACGGCCCGATTCGAAGAATAAGATACGATAACGGTAAGTTCTGGTTTAGATAAGTTCTCATTTAGATATCGTTTGTTTATCGTATAATTGACAGAAGCAGCTCGATTCTGGCAACCAATGTCACTTTGACGTTAGAAATATCGTAGATAGATCTTATTGGGATCACGGCTGCGATAGGCAGACACTCATATTGGCACGTCAGTGCATATTGAGTGATCAGCACATTTAATATAGATCTTGCGCCTCCACTCGATAAGGGATTTCCTCTTCTGTCACGTACAATAATTATATATAATGATAGAATAGCAAGTATTTGGGGATTCAAGTGTACAAGCTGGGAGACAATACATCTGTTAACCTGTATACTGTGTTGAGTGATTCAACCCCTCCACCCCGGCGCTCTGCCTATTACATGGCGACCGTAGACACGAATTCTGTGTGAGGATACTGCGGATATAAAATCATCATGGACGACGACAATGACGAGGACTTTGAGGACGAGTCGGTGGCGTCGAGCTTACCCAGTGATTTATTGTTTTGTTAATTTGGGTAATCAACGTACCAAGATGGGTGGTCTGAAACGGAGAATGAGATCATAATGATAAACGAAGGAAAATGTTATGGTAACCGCTGCCAGTATCAGTATTGCTTCATTGGCTTCGGCGGGTTTGGATTTGTCGGAGGTCCGGGATGTCGTCGGCTACGCGTCTGGTTACGCATTGCTGCCGGGTGCTGGAGTGTCAAGCGGTACGGCGAGCGATTCTTCGTGAAAATGTTTAGGTGATATGTTTATGATTAGTTTTTGTTTTTTTTTTTTAATTTTCATGTGTTATATATGTGTTTATTTTGTTTAATGAGTAGTCTAGATAAGTTATTAGGGGGGCCAAGTGTTAAAAGTTGGAGTCCTTAGTAGAGCAATATGGTAAGGAAAAGAAGTTGCGGCTGTGGATTTTGATGTTGAGGTGAGCGGATATTCTCGGCGATTAGCAAATCGGGGATTTTTAATTTATTAAGGTCGGATACTTACGGTACGAGTATCGAAAATTACCGATGTTTATTTAGAGATGCCTCTTTCTTTGCATTCTAAATATGATTGTATCGAATTTGTTTCTGCACACTCAAACTATAATCGCGGTGCGATTAGTGCGATAGGCAGACACTCATATTGGCACGTCAGTGCATATTGAGTGATCAGCACATTTAATATAGATCTTGCGCCTCCACTCGATAAGGGATTTCCTCTTCTGTCACGTACAATAATTATATATAATGATAGAATAGCAAGTATTTGGGGATTCAAGTGTACAAGCTGGGAGACAATACATCTGTTAACCTGTATACTGTGTTGAGTGATTCAACCCCTCCACCCCGGCGCTCTGCCTATTACACGGCGGTATCTATATAAACGTCAATTTTGACTAAGCTATCGATCTTTTAAATATCTTTCCAAGATCTTAAAGGTGTCTTAATCATTATTCGAATTGGGCCGGTACAGGTCATAGTCAGAAGTTCATATTAGTACTAGAGCAGATATAATGTTCATAGTATTTCGTGCAACAGGTACATACAGTGTGTAAATCGAAAACGGGCGAATATCTAAACGGTTAGCATAGGACCTAAGAAGTATATTGAGAAAATTTTTGCTTATACAGTGAAAATATTAACCATACAAATTCGGCCCGCAATGAAAAGCAACACGCAGGTTACGAGATACAACCTTTTTAACCTTTTAAACGCCACGCCTATCGCACGCGGCGCGTAATCGTGAACCTTGTCGGTACGCATGAAGGTTGATATTGGGCTGTAGCTGCGCGCGTCATATGACGTCTTTGGCGGTCAAAAGGTTAAAATAACTGTCAATTCTTGTTGGCTGTGCCGTCATGTTGTCTCGCAACTTTTGCTGTACAATGCCGCTTAGTAAATTAAAAAATAACAATTACGGGGTCATAATAAAGTGTAACTTAAAAAAAACTTCTTAATTAATGATTACACTGATAAATTCTATATGTGGTGTAATTTATTCGGTGTGAATAGTAGACACTTATGCAAGGACATTTTTGTTTCACAGGGGATCATTATTATCAGTACTTATTTGAGGTGATCATGTTTGTGCCAGACAATATAAATATGTACGAACGATAGAGTACGTCCGAAACACAATCTCGCCGAGCACCCTGATTAAGAACGATTCCTCATTGGACGGCACTAGCACAAAGTAAATATCGGCGGCGCGCGCCGGAGCAGAGAGTTCGCTCAGTACAAAGTGCCATTTTCGCCACACGCATGCAGACGTGACATTTACGCACACAAAAGTTACATTTACAGGCGTTCTCGGGCACTCTCGGGCAGAGCTTAGTCGGGCTGTACGCGCGTTGCTGTCAGTCCCCGCCGCTACGTAGGTACCTACTGTCATATACGTCAAAATGAAGTCTCTAAGGAATGTAAACATGATAAGATGTATGTATAAACGAATCAATGTATGAATGTCTGTAAACTTATATTACCTACTCCTTTTTTTAAATTCAAAATTAATACAGAAGCAACCCTAGTGAGTCGGGCAAGTTTAGGTATGTATTTTCAAGAACGGCGGGAACGGACCTTCTGTTTATTTTTTAATTATTTTGTGGCACTAGCGACAAAGAACCCACACATAATAGGACCAAAGTTGTTAAACATCTACCCGCTGATTTAAAATCTTAAACATCGGACGAAACATTTAGGCGCAAACTCAGAAACCTTTTATTGAAAAACCCCATGTAATAAGGATTTTATGGATTTAACTTTTGCTTGAAATTAATTTGATTGCCTTACACAACAGACTATTTTATTTTATTCTGAAAAACTTACTTATTTAAGAAATTACAATTTAGATTATTTTTTCTAATTTATGTCCCTTGTTATTTTATCCTGACGATCTTTTTTAGAAGATAAAATATTATATTATTTTATGGTTTTTATGCAATTCTTTCATGTTAGTTTCTAGTTTTTGACGATCGTGATGTGAATTCTTATAATTTTGGCTTAGGAAAATTTGTATTGAAATTTATATCATAAAATAAAAAAATAAATTTAATCTAATCTATTCTCCGTATTGGATTTACACACTGTAAATACTCCGCTTAGTTATAAATAGAGTTAATGAATTATTTTATGTTAGTTAATTAGTAAAAAAAAAAATAACTGTATTTTTATCCGTGTATCGATAGCGTAAGTTGGTTTTGGAATAAATGGGCCGCGCCGTGCTGTCATCTGCTCCAGCTGATGTATCAGCGACTCCTTGTTGCGATTACGCTGCTGATGATTTAGCTTTCGAATAAATTTACACTAGGGGTACAGTACAACAGTTTGCTACAGGTTACGTAACTTCCAAACCTAAATAAATCCAACCCACGACACATTGATCCCACTTAAGCAGCTGTCAAAACCGCCGAGCCAAAACGAGTTCAAAAACTCACTGCAAAAATCAAATGGAATTTGAGCGAATTAAAAAAACAACATATCCTTCGCAAGAACGTTTTAAAATAAACCTTTTTACATAGTAATAAAGTTGAGGTTTGAAGCTGTAACCGTTGTAGCGTATTCGAAATTTTATTCAATTTAGAAAACGTCACATCTTTCGTGAGAAACTTGTTTTAAAATCGACCTTACACAGATGGTGATTGCGTTGAGATTAGGTTAAAGTGCAAGCGTTGTTGGGCATTCGAATTTTTGTTTCACTTATTAAACGTGATATCTCTCACGAGTGTACTGTTTAGAAGTCTACCTTAATGCATTGTGATAGAGTTGAAATTGGGGTGTGTCCGAGGTAGGGTTTAGCATTCGGGCTTGCATGCAAGGCCTGGTTGAGTGGGACTATCGGATAGCTATTTGCGGAGCCGCATTGACAGCGGGTGCAGAATAAATTTCTTGTTACTAAAAATAAAATAGAGTCAGAATTTAGGTTGTAAGAAACTACCCTCGTTTACGGCATTATTGTCATGTCGGCATGTATTGGGTTGCACACGCCACTCACTACGTCATTCGCTAATGGTTTGTCCACACTGTCCAAGTACTAATTTCGATAGCCTCCCGTACTTTACGCTGAATCACAAATTTAGCAGTCTGCGCCGGTCCGTCAACGCAAGCTCCTGACCCATTCCTGACCACACTCCTCGGAACGGAGTGAAACATGTCGAGCGTTTTCGACTTATCATACGTGAGTGACCCGTTGTAATATATTTAATGTTTGCTTCTATATCGAATACAGTATAGACAAACCTGATATCAAAAAGCGCTGGCGGCCTAGCGGTAACAGCGTGGGACTTGCAATCAGGAGGTCGCTGGTTCAAACCCCGGCTCGTACCAATGAGTTTTTCGGAAATATCATATAATATTTAGCGGTCGCTTTTCGGTGAAGGAAAACATCGTGAGGAAACCGGGCTAATCCCAATAAGGCCTAGTATACCCCCTGAGTTGGAAGGTCAGATGCAGAAGGACAGATGGCAGAGCAGAGCAGAGCAGATTTTGTAAAGTATAGAACGACCTTGCACCGCACCGTGCATAGCTAAAGGACGTTCCATACTTTACAAAATCTTGCCTTGCGCTGCGTGGAACTGCGTCGCCTGGGTCTCAGCATACGCTTAGTCCGTTGCTGCAGTCTACACTAGCATTACTGTAGCAGAAATGCAGCCAGCTGCATTGCAGCAGGAAACGTCAAATAGGTGATTTTACATTTGCGGCAGTAATGTACTTTGCAGCAGTATTGCAGCGTAACATTATTGCCACAAAAGTCCTTAAAAAACTTGCTGCCCGGATTTTTGACAGTAATGTCGTGGCTGCAATGCTAGTGTAGTCCGCTTCTGAACGGTACCTTTACCGTAATATCCTATCCTATTCTGTCCTATTCCTCTTATCCTATCCAATTGTATTATTTTTCGAATTGATAATTGAAATTTTATATACCTATTGACATAATTTATATTTAATTTTGATCATTATTGTAATATTTAACCTATGTTTACAGTGTATGATTAGTCCCAATAAGTACTTTGGACCCGGGGACGTCCTTAAACTACGTCCAAAAGAGAGGTACGGGCATTGTGAATGTCCTCTCGCTTTGTGTGGTAGGGCACAGCACAGCTGATTTCATTCCAGATCTAGAGCAGAGTCCAACTGGGAAAGTATTACTTCCATCTTACAGAAAACCGCAGCCAAATAACACTAGACCGTACTCATATTATTGTGTTCCTGCCGGTGAGTAAGGTTGCCAGAGCTCAACGAGGGTGCGGAGTGATAGGGTCGGCAACGCGCATGTAACTCCTCGGGAATTGCAGGCGTACATAGGCTACGGAGACTGCTTACCATCAGGAGGGCCGTATGCTTGTTTGCCACCGACGTAGTATTAAAAAAAAAAACAAATAAAAGCTGTATAACTATCCGCTTTCAATGGTCCGCGCCCCTATCTCCGTCCATCCACTCGACATCATTCCAATCGGATTACTTACGTCAAAAACCGTATATTGATTTATTCAACGTATTTGGACACGGCGAGCCTCCAGTTTGAACTGTTTGAAGTTTTGATTATTCACGGTAAAGGTACTAGGGATATCTTCTACGTCGAATTTTCGTCACCACAATAAGTGCCGAATATAATAGGTGAGACCAAATCACATCGTCTCCGCTGGCTTGGCCACCTCGAAAGGATGGGTGACGATCGGGCAGTCAAAAGAGCTTACTTGGGTGGACCAACTGGACGCCGACCTGTTGGTCAGCCTAAATATCGTTGGACGGATAGAGTGGAGGCAGATCTCCGTGAGCTCGGCGTTAACGAAAGCTGGCGCGAGTCCGCTCTGGACCGAGCAAAGTGGCTTGTGTTAGAGGCCAAGACTCATTTTGAGTCATCGCGCCGGTCAAGTAAGTACTTAAGTAAGTACAATAGGTCGGTCTTTTGTATGATATAGGAGATAAATGACCAGACAAATCGCCCGATGGTAAGGATTCGCATTATATTTATACAATAGGCTATTCTCAACATCATTTTAGCCTCCAGTCGCCCACTGATGAGCAAAGGCCTCTCTTCGTGCACGCCACTGATCCCGGTCCTGGACTAGTCGTATCCAGAAGTGTCCGCGATTTTCCGACTGTCATCCACCCAACGAGCCAACGGACGCCAGGCGCTGCTTTCATCCGAAAGCGGCCACCATTCCGTCAACATTTTGGTCCACCTGCCATCACACTGCCTGGCAACATGTCCCGCCCAATTCCATTTTTTAATATAAATAGTTATAAATGTTCGTATAGCTTCGATAGCCAACTGCTATTTTTATTTCATGAAAATAATATCGTTATACGAAAAGAAAAATTGTCATTATCGTGACGTCATAAATAGCAGTAACAAAAACACGTCAAATGTGCAGTGCAAACTTTTCGTCGTTGTTTAAAATTTAACACTTGTTTCTGCTATAATGACGACACTCACGAGAAAAACGGGCGGTCGACGTTTTCGGTCAAGTGACATACAGATTTTTTTTAATACTACGTCGGTGGCATACGGTCCACCTGATGGTAAGCAGTCACCATAGCCTATGGACGCCTGCAACTCCAGAGGTGTTACATGCGCGTTGCCGACCCTTTAAAAAACTTGTACTCTCCTTTTTTGAAGAACCCCATACTGTATACCCTATACAGATAATGTAACTACGATTTTATTTTTGAAATTGAAAATTAATCTCATGTTTTTATAAGAAAATAGTATTAAATTCGTTATTTTTATGGTATACTTACACTAAATAAATAATATACTGTCATAATTTAATTTTGATAGATGAAACTCCGGTACGTTCTTTCTCACTTAGGATGACGAACAGAAAAGATCAGTAAAATATATGATTGATTGAGTTACAAGCGGCCATAGACTGCGGTGTCCTCTTACCATCCGGTCCACACGCTTTTCCTTTATAATGGTATAAAAAAGTTATAAAATATAAAATGTTTTCCCGACCTACATCCTGAAACTAACTTCTCCAAACTCATATTTCACTCGAGTAACTTTAACCCAGGTTAGCTAGGTGCATCCTTATCAACTCCATGCAAGATAAGTTCAGGCGAGGTTTCAGTGAGATTTCACTGAAATAGAACGCCGGCCTCCAAAACTGATAAGTGCATAGGCAAAATGTTTTCCTACATTTTTGTTGTTTGGTAGCAATGAAAATATGTACATTTTCATTAGCATATATTTCATTTAATTTTTACAAGCGGGCTTGGGATTCATTTTCCACGATAGTCGACTAACAAAGCCACCATGTGGGAAGCGGTCATCATCGACCAAATGTCCATTTGCAATATCTGAAGAGACACTTACGGCCCGCACGTTTAAGATCTTGGAAAGATCGATAAATAAACGACATGTCAAAATTGGCATTTATTTCGATTCCGCTGTGATTCCGATTCCCAATAAGATTTAAATACAATATTTCTAACGTCAAAGTGACATTGGTTGCCCGAATCGAGCTGCTTCTGTCAATTATATGACATAAACGATATCTAAATGAGAATTTATCTAAACCAGAACTTCTCGTTATCGTTGGCCATTATGCGTATCCGACCCTTGAGAACCCTCAATACCTATTCGCTTCTCACAGATCTATATTTATTACCAGCGAATGCAACCTGCATTCTTTCTTCCTTACGTTGTTTTCTTTCACCTAAAAGTCACTCATATCAAATGATATTTAGTTAAGTATACACTCCAAAAACTCATTGTTACGAAACTGGTTCAAATTCACGGTCCGGTAACTATCCGGTAACTAAGACGCACTCCTTATCACTTGGCTAATAATTACTGTCAATCGTAGAATAAATTTATAAAAGCAAAAATTTACTGTATTTTTGTGTGTGAAAGTGAAAACTTCTTCAGCGGCGCTGTGCACTTTTTGTGATGGGGAAAAAATGTTAAACTCGGAACAGGTCACATGACCGACAAATTCGACAGATTGAAAATTCGTAAGACGGACACGCGACCTGATCGAAAAACTCCATGATGGTTCTAGTAATGATGATGATGTAAGAGTCGTTGAAATTATGAATGGAAGTTGATTTTTTTGAGAGATAAACATTTTAATGGTTAAATAATTTTAATAGTTCTGAAGTGTTAAATTTTTAATGAAATATAAATTGTGATGTTTGTGTACGATAGCGCAATAAATGAATATTGTATTTAACCACATAAATGATAGTACTTTTATACTGATAATTAAAGCAATTCGTGCAAAATTATTCCCTAAACATTCCAAAATATCAATAATGCACAAAGTTAACACTTATTCAAGATTTCACTTCTGCCGACACTCCCGGAGTGCAAACCGTTGTTTTTTTTTATGATACTGGAGGCAAACGAGCAGACGGATCACCTCATGGTAAGCGATTACCGCCGCCCATGGACACCTGCAACACCAGAGGGGTTGTAAGTGTTTTGGGTAAGACTTGAACTAACGACCACTGGACCACCATCCCAGTGCTCTGCCATCTGAGCTACCAAGACCTTATCCATAGACAGCAAATATTTCCACCATATGGGCCTTTTTTTAGGGAGGAACCGTAGCGACATCTACCGTTAGTGTTATTTTTCTTAAACGGCTACCGGTGTTCCAAGTCATATTGGAAATTCACCATGCAGTTGTGCGCTACCCACTCAATTAATTTTGTATCAAGCAAAAAAAAACGTGCCTATGCTATGAAGCCGATGGTTCCGGGTTCAAATCCTGGAAAGGGAATTCGTGCTTATCACACGAATATTTTTATTTTCTTAATTTAAGTAGATTCTAAATAAGTGGTCACGCATTTTCATTATTGGGCTATTTATTTAGGGTTCAAGCTAATGTAAAGTAAACCCCAAATGGCTCAACTATTAAAGTCCGTGACTGTACTACGAACTAGAGTAACCTATTTGGCAATTTGGCAATAAGGAACAAAAGTAGACAACAATATAGATCAATTGCTTGTTTAAAACTGGCGTGCCAGCATTCTGGCATTATTTCGTGCCAAAATGTATTTATTTTGCATAAAAGTGTTCTAGTTAAGTTCGCTGACAGCAAATGCAGTAGGATTGCAGTGGCTACGTTTGAGTTGTAAACTACGATCTGAAAATTGACCTAAATATGAGAGGTATCGCTTGCATGGACTTCTGGGCGGCATCCAACTTGGTATTTGAGCATTTAGGATTGTATTTAAATATCTAGAATGCTAAATGCTTAGCCGCAATACGTTCTATTTAGTAGTAATAGTAAAACACATTGTACAAAAAGAAATATAACACAGGAAAGAACACACATCATTAGTACAGGCGAACTTATCCCTTTCAGGAATCTCTTCCAGTTAATCTTTGAGCAATTGAGGAAGAATTGGAGAACGGTAGACATGAAAACTGTACTAAACGGCAAAAAAGAAAATATTTAATTTCCTAAAAGATAGGTAAACCTATAAGTCTCATAACCTACAATATATAAATGGGATATTAAATAAAACAAATATGTAAATAGTTATAATATATAATACATTCTATACTATACAATACATATATACAAAACTAACTACACACACATCTTTTTAAGTTCCGTCCGAAAACCACAACTGTTTTAAATTCGCCTAGCGATGCGATCGATTGACACTGTCGAAGAGAAGACGGTAAGGAATTCCATAATTTAACAGAGTACACAGTAAAAGACTTGTCATATGATCGGTGTTTGTAAGGGATAGTTAGAGCGAGGTTTGCACTGGAACGGAGCCGGTACCTGCTGCCATCTGCTAAAAATGTATACCTCTCGTACTAAATTGGCTTCCCATACGTCGTCGTAGGTCGTTCCGAATCATTTATGTTTTGTATTCTATCCTATTTATGCCTTCTGCTCCTGTATATCTCAAAAGTAAATTCGTATTCAATGCTCCTCGTCTAGGGTGCGAGCTGCGTACCTCCCGCATTCCCAAACTGAACATACCGCACCGCACTGGATCTGTGATAGGGATTGCAAACCGGATTGATTTTCAATCCGGCCGGATCCGGCCGGATTTTGGCCATAATCCGGCCGGATCCGGCCGGACCGGATCCGGTTTGGTATAGGGATATTAAAGTTAATTAAATTACTCATTTTTCAAAATTTTTGCGTAATACGTATTCCTAAATCTATAATTTGAAGTTAATAAATAACTTCTTAACAATAAAATAGAACTTGGTAGTAAAAAGTGTCATAATATCAATATCACTTTAAAAACAAAATTTGAAATTGGTAATTTATTATATTTAACCATTCACAAGTGCTCAAATTTTCGTTTACAATTATATATTTGATTAGTTTCCAAAGCCTGATGATAGGATGTGGTGTGGAGCTCCTTGAAAGGACAAGTTTTCGTAACTGTTCTTTGATTGAATTCTTTGTATTGACATCCATTCTAGCATATAGAAATAAGAAGTACATAGAGTGCTCAGTCTATACATCAATTGTGGTACCAAAACGCTTATTATATTCGTAGTCGACATCTACCTAATATTATAACCAGAGTAACCGGAACTATATTTTCAACTCTGGTTATAATATTAGATGAAAATCGTTGAGCATTAGACTTTTTTTATCGTGATATTGTCGAGTAGCAGTACTGAGAGTTCCGCTACTTGACGCTAGATGTAGACTACGAAAATAATAGTATTTTTGGTAACAAAACCGTTGTATGGAGTGAGCACTCTTGGTCTTCTTAATTCTCTTTGATTCTAGTAACAAAAGAAGATATTTTACTTTTAACCAATTATGATATTAAATGCGCTCTAGTATAAATGCGCGAGTATTATCTTGCTCTAATTTTTTGTCCGAGAAAGTAGTAGACTGTATGACTTAAAAAAATGTCCTTTTTTAATTTATAGAAAAGTATATTGGTCAAATTATAGGGAACAAAACATGATACGACGATCACATGCGAAAAATAATAGAATGTAGGATTGAAAACCATCGCGGAAAGGGACTCCCTAAGAAAAGTTACATAGATCAAATAAAGTATTGGCTAGACGTAGACTAGCATGTACCAGGAGATGAAGGAAATTGCATAAGATTGGATGAAATTGTAAAGACAATAAATTCTCTCTTAAATTTGAATAGAAAAGAATCTATATTTTATCATATATATATATATCGGAGAAAACTAGAAATTATCATTATTATCATATATTCATTCACACATATTGATGAGCCCAACTGTAGTCGGTTGAGTACCGCCGACTTAATCCTGCTCATTTGTTTACTTTTAATCTCCTATCCCAACATTATGACACAACATTAACCTTCTCTTTAGCATAAATTACAAATGCCTTCCATGGCATTTCCATCCTTAAATTTTTCCTTCTATTACAGTATTTATGTAATCGTCATATCGTGCCACCAACATGAAAGAAGAAGAAATCCTCTTCTGTTCCCAGTCATCGTCATAATAAATATATTTTTATCTTACTAAATTTAAACTTTTTCATTCATTTTTTGTTCTGTTCAACTTCATACCTCGCATCCAGCGCCTTTTCCTCATCTGAAACGCACAGCGCGTGCTGTATTTAGGCGTTTTTTTATTTTACCGGATCCGGTCCGGATCCGGTGATTTTTACCGGATCCGGTAGCTCCTGAAAAGTGCCGGATCCGGCCGGATTACCGGATCCGCCGGACCGGATTGCAATCCCTAATCTGTGACCAATTCTTTCGCCGTCCAGGCCAGTCGTCTCTGGAATTCCCTCCCTCTAAACATCAGACAAGTTCCAAGTCAGTTTTCTTTCAAGCGGATGTTACGCAAGCATTTGCTAAAACAAGAGTTCAAATAATATTCATCATTATTATATTTATATCATGTATATGTGTGTCTTATATTTATAGTTTGTATTTATGTAGTTTATAAGTATATAAGTTTGCTTTTTTTTAATTAATTTTTTTCTTGTTTTTGATGACTGGTAGAGAATGCCATTTGGCAATAAGTCTGCCATTTGTACATTGTTGTATATATAAATAAATACAGTGCTTAGTCCGGTCTTCTAACGGCTTCGAATTAGTACATATTTTTTAAACGCGACAGCGAAATGAAACAGCGAATTCAAGTTTTTCGACAAAACTTGGTTTTGCTCTATCTCGTTTGTATTACAAGCTGGAGCTATATAAACTAATTTAATTACAGGCATATACCTCATGTCATATGTGCAAAGTTTCATTACAATCCAACGCTTAGTTTTAAAATGAGAACGAAACTCCGTTTGTATGGGAAGGTGAAATACGGCGAATGATACCTCAAAAAGATTTTCACACTATCCAAATTACATTGTAAACCGTTCTTCTTGCCCTCTGTCCGCTGCAGCCAATGGGGTCGTCGCATTGCGCGTGAAGGCCTCTCATTGGTCGCCCGGCGAAAGTTCGTTCAACTTCCAATTCCAAAACCGTTATGCAGGCGTTGTTGCTGCAAATAATTTTACAGCGAATTTTGTCCGTTGCAACGCTATTTTGAATTTCGAATACGAAATCGAACGGTTTAAAATAGATGGGAATATCGTTGTAGGTCGTGTAATTTAGATAGACTCGAATGAAACTGGCGTCGTCTGCAGTGGCAGCATGGTTCCATTTTTATCGCTTGTCACTATGCCCGTCACTTTCGCACTTCCATACTTGTTAGAACGTGACAGGCATGGTGACAAATGATAAAGATCTGACCATCTTAGCCCTACTGTATTAAATAGTAGATTGTACAAATAAAAAAACCCACAAAACAAAAAATAAACAGAAGGTCCGTTCCCGCCGTTTTTGCGGCGGGAACGGACCTTCCGCGGGTTGCTTCTGTATTAATTTCGAATTTTAAAAAGGAGTAGGTTATATAAGTTTACTGACATACATACATCGATTCGTTTATACATACATCTTATCATGTTTACATTCCTTAGAGACTGCATTTTGAGGTACATGACAGTACATGTAGGTACCTACGTAGCGGCGGGGACGTCAAGTTAGCAACGCGCGCACAGCCCAACTAAGCTCTGCCCGAGAGTGCCCGAGAACGCCTGTAAATGTAACGTCTGTGTGCGTGCGGCGAAAATGGCACTTTGTACTGAGTGGACTCTGCTCCGGCGCGCGGCGCTGCTATTTACTTTGTGATAAAACGGCCCATATTGTCCGAGGCAATTCATCGGGCGAAAAAAACCGATTTCAAAAAAGATAAAAAGAAAAGTACAGTCAGCGATGAATGCTTGTACCAAAAATTATTTTTTTGCCAAAAACGTATTAGTTTTATGGTAAGTACTTATTGTTAAGGGCCTACGAGTTACGTGTGACGAATTAATAAATAACATTTATATGTTCAACACTCAATTGGTAAACTTTCCTAAATATAAATTAATTATGTATCAAGCAGAAACGTCTGCGAGCGATACTATTAAGAATAGGTTGTATTGTATTAATTACCTAAGTTACTATGCTTTATTTATATAATAGATATATACAGAGGTATTACTATTAATAACTAGCTTAAATCTAAAATAAGCCTTTGTGGCATTGTACCAAGGATACTGGCGGCATTTCCTAGTTGCATCGCAATGCTGATACGTTGTGCGAGGAAGCCGCCAGCTCTTCGGTCACCAGTTACGTCAACCAGACGCTTAGCGATTTCTGCATAAAACTTGCGCGCGCTGGGGCCCCATGGACCTAGAGTTTCAACGCCAAATGGTACAAAATGGTACTCTATACCGAGGCTCATATTTATATGACCGAAGTATTTTTTTTTATGGTAGAGGAGGCAAACGAGCAGACGGGTCACCTGATGGTAAGCGATTAACGCCGCCCATGGACACCAACAACACCAGTTTTGTAAGTGCGTTGCCGGCATTTAAGATGGGAGTACGCTCTTTTCTTGAAGGTTTGAAGGTCGTATCGGTCCGGAACGCAGGCGACAGTTCATTCCACAGTTTAGCAGTGCGAGGCAGAAAGTTCCTGGAAAACGCACAGTTGAGGACTGCCAACCATCTAAGTGGTGAGGATGGAAATGTCGCGTAGGGCGATGGCGAAAAGAAGCGGCAGTGATTAATCCGAACAATTCCTCGGAGCACTCCCCGTTGTACATGCGATAGAAAATGCAGAGCGAGGCCACATCTTCCACACACACGCACACGCACACGCGCACGCGCGCACACAAACACACACACACACACACACACACACACGTACATGAACATCCGTCTCAGTCGACATTCAGACCTTATAATATATATATATACATATATATATAATATATATATATATGTATTAGTTGTAAATCTAGGGAAGAGCGGTGCCTCCCAACACAAGCATTGTTTTGCTTACCGGGCGGCTCCATCCCCTGCATCACAAAAATGTATATTATTAAGAAATAAAGAATTTTGTATTAAGAAATATAGAATTTTGTACATCTCTACGCAGCGCCAAGGAGTCAAACCGATCCGAAATGCACTATGTATAAACTATAACCTTTATATTATGAATGTTTTATACTACGTTTAAATTAATGTTAACTTTCATAGTTTTCGTGCTTCTTAAAAATTACAAAATTTAATACAAAACCTTGCGTAATTTTACCAAATTGTGCACTTAAAGCCGAGCTTGCCGTTTATTGGTACATTATAAAAATTGCCCAACACTTAGCCAGTGATGAACGTGTTAAATAAGGGAAAAATCTACCGGCGTATTCCGCTTTTATAACTTAGGCAAAACTTTAACGCTATAGGGACCGTGCGCGTTGGAGGATCTGCCATCTTGTGGCCTGAATCGGAACAATAAACATGTACATTCACACGTCACGTGTTTTCTTGTGCATAGTAGGTTCTGCCATCTTGTGGGCTACATCGGAACAGTAAACATCACATTTACGCCTCGCGCCAAAAATCTGACGGCTCCTGTGCTGCCTCCTGCAGTTCATGCACGCTCCCTATTGCTGCTAGGCAACTGTTGCTGTTATACAGTTTTCTTTAAAAAATGCCACTTCCAAATGAAAAGATTTTGTATTTTTTCATAATTTTTGTTCAATTCGCATTGGAACGATCTAACACCGACTTATTTTGAAATTATTATGATGCGGATGTGAAGCAGTTTGCTTTGTGTAATATTGCGTGATATTTTTGTAAGTGGCGTCGGCCCTAATTCGACATTATTAAGTGCTTAACGCTGCGAAATTTATAACCGTTACGTGTTGAATTATCCTCTATAAATAAGACCTAAATTGTAGTTTTAGTACAGTGTATTATAAAACTAAAATAGTAAACATCTTTTTAGGGTTCCGTAGCCAAATGGCAAAAAACGGAACCCTTATAGATTCGTCATGTCCGTCTGTCTGTCCGATTATGTCACCGCCACTTTTTTCCGAAACTATAAGAGCTATACTGTTCAAACTTGGTAAGTAGATGTATTCTATGAACCGCATTAGGATGTTTACACAAAAATAAAAAATAAAACAATAAATTTTGGGGGTTCCCCAGACTTAGAACTGAAACTCAAAAAATCTTTTTTCATCAAACCCATACGTGTGGGGTATCTATGGATAGGTCTTTAAAAATGATATTGAGGTTTCTAATATCATTTTTTTCTAAGCTGAATAGTTTGCGCAAGAGACACTTCCAAAGTGGTAAAATGTGTGTCCCCCCCCCCCCCCGTAACTTCTAAAATAATAAAATGAAAAATCTAAAAAAAATATATGATATACATTGCCATGCAAACTTCCACCGAAAATTGGTTTGAACGAGATCTAGTAAGTAGTTTTTTTTAATACGTCATAAAATTAAAAAAAAATTTTTTTTTTCATCAAACCCATACGTGTGGGGTATCTATGGATAGGTCTTCAAAAATGATATTTAGGTTTCTAATATCAATTTTTCCTAAACTGAATAGTTTGCGCGAGAGACACTTCCAAAGTGAAAAAATTTGTGTCCCCCCCCCCCTGTAACTTCTAAAATAACAGAATGAAAAATCAAAAAAAAAATATATGATATACATTACTATGCAAACTTCCACCGAAAATTGGTTTGAACACTTTGAACGAGATCTAGTAAGTAGTTTTTTTTAATACGTCATAAATGGTACGGAACCCTTCATGGGCAAGTCCGACTCGCACTTGGCCGCTTTTTTCAACTCCAGTAGGCCTAAGATGGTCGGCTCTTTATCATTTGTCACCATGCCTGTCACGTTCTAACAAGTATGTAAGTGCGAAAGTGACGGGCATAGTGACAGGCGATGACCGCTAGTGAGATCTACTTACATAACGTCAAGTGACAAGTAGAACTCACTAATTACCACCACAAGTTTATAGCCATAATGAACCATTTCACAACTGAAATAAGGTTGATTTTTGTTTAATTATTTTTTTTGTAGTTGCTTTGCTTGTCACCTGACGTATAAATACATACATAAAACCTAATTGTGTACATAAATAATACTCGTATAATTAAGGCTTAACTTAGGTAAGATAATCTCCAAACATAGATATTGTACCTCTAACATGGAAATAAAATAAACAGAGAATAAAAAAAAAAATCTGCGAGCGATACTCCAAATTTTATAGCTTCCGGCAGGACTTGAACCCCCACCACGTCACCCCATAAGGGAAGGAATGGAAAAATTTGCGAGGTCCTGGTAGGTTTCCGCTTTTCCATTTTTTCCTTTAATATAAAATTTGGAATAAAAAAATAAACAAAATCAACTTCATTAGACGTGCGGCGCGCGGGGGGGGGGGGGGGGCTTGTTTTTAGAATCCTAACAGTAGTCAGGAATATTCATACAATATTATGCAACTGTTTTTTTATTTTGTTTTGACTTTTAGGCACAGATCTACAAACCAATATTTACTTTGATTTTATTTATAATTTTAGGTATTAGGTCCTCTGTTAGAAATAATATTGTATGCAACGGTACATTAGGTCTTAGAATTCCCAACTTCCTTTCGTTTTGTAACTTAATAATAATTCAGCCTATATACGTCCCACTGCTGGGCACAGGCCTCCTCTCATGTGCAAGAGGCTCTTACCTGTCGCACAATAGTACATTACGATACAAGTGCGAAAAATAGGAAATTCGAAACGAGTGGCGATAAATTAAAACACGACCGAAGGGAGTGTTTTAAATCGATACGAGTTGCGAATTACCGATTCGCACATGTATCGTACAAAGTTTTACAGTACATATGGCCCTTTAAATGTTCGACACAGTAACGTAATATGCTACTTCTCGCACTAGTGCTATAAAGAAGCCCCATATGTACTGTAAAATACTATTTTCCTTATCTTCTATAGTGTACCCATCTGCAATAATGCAAAATGTCTATATAAATATTGCCAGCCAAAACCAAGCATTCTCTAGTTTGAATAAAAAACTCTAGTAAAAAGTCGTAAGTATATATCTAATTCCTAATAATGATTGGGGTAACACTACACATTTTATTATTTCTGCTGGTTATTGTTTGTGTCACAATTTGTGACACAGATATAAAAGCATGTAATGTAAGTTGTGGTTGAAAAAAAAAAGATTTTATCTACACATATATCATAAACCCTCTATGATGCCTTCAAAATCCGTAAATAATGACAAACATTACGATTAACTGTTTTGTTACAACAAATTTCTTATCTGTGATAATGTTGTAATTGCTTCATAATTAGATCAAAATCGATTTGGTTATGACATTCAAATTTGGAACAGCTCTGAAAAAAAAAGCAATTCGATTGACGATTGAAGAGACCCGGGGTATGTCCTTAAACTACGTCCAAAAAAGAGGTATATGGGCATTGTGAATGTCATCTCGCTTTGTGTAATAGGGCACAGCATAGCGGATGTCATTTCAGATCTAGAGCAGAGCCCAACTGGGGACCCTCCACCTTACAGAAAACCGCAGCCAAATAACACTAGACCCTACATATAGTGTTGTGTTCCTGCCAGTGAGTAAGGTTGCCAGAGCTCAACGAGGGTGCGGAGTGTTAGGGTCGGCAACGCGCATGAAACTCCTCTTGAGTTGCAGACGTACATAGGCTACGGAGACTGCTTACCATCAGGCGGGCCGTATGCTTGTTTGCCAACGACGTTTTTTTTTTTTCATTTAATATTATCACGTTTCACGTTCACTTGCACTGGGCTATCAAAATCACTGCCAACTTAGCTAAGTTGCTTAGCTATTAAAACTGACAGTTCCCTAAGCTTATAGAACTGTCAGTTTTAAATACCTAAGATATGTATTTTATTGTATTAGAATCAAGCGGCGTTTAGAATCCAGCCATCCAGCCGGGTAGGGGCATCGAAGAAGTGGGTCACGGGGGCGATGACCTGCGCCAACAGTTTACTGCCATGGGGACGGTGTATCGCGAATTTATCAATAATTACAATGATAGGCTATCCTCTTCAATCTGTAGAGTATATAGGCTTGAAAATACTTAATATTAATAGATTAGAAACAGCTGAGAGCAGGGAAAAAAATCGCATGCCAAGGTTGGAGACGATTTTTAGGGTTCCGTAGCCAAATGGCAAAAAACGGAACCCTTATAGATTCGTCATGTCCGTCTGTCTGTCCGATTCTGTCACAGCCACTTTTTTCCGAAACTATAAAAGCTATACTGTTCAAACTTGGTAAGTAGATGTATTCTATGAACCGCATTATGATGTTTACACAAAAATAGAAAAAAAACAATAAATTTTGGGGGTTCCCCATACTTAGAACTGAAACTCAAAAAATCTTTTTTCATCTAACCCATACGTGTGGGGTATCTATGGATAGGTCTTTAAAAATGATATTGAGGTTTCTAATATCATTTTTTTCTAAACTGAATAGTTTGCGCGAGAGACACTTCCAAAGTGGTAAAAAGTGTGTGTCCCCCCCCGTAACTTCTAAAATAACAGAATGAAAAATCTAAAAAAAATATATGATATACATTGCTATGCAAACTTCCACCGAAAATTGGTTCGAACGAGATCTAGTAAGTAGTTTTTTTTAATACGTCATAAAAATTAAAAAAAAAATTTTTTTTTCATCAAACCCATACGTGTGGGGTATCTAAGGATAGGTCTTCAAAAATGATATTTAGGTTTCTAATATCATTTTTTTCTAAACTGAATAGTTTGCGCAAGAGTCACTTCCAAAGTGAAAAAAAGTGTGTCCCCCCCCCCCCCTGTAACTTCTAAAATAACGGAATGAAAAATCAAAAAAAAAATATGATATACATTACCATGCAAACTTCCAACGAAAATTGGTTTGAACCAGATCTAGTAAGTAGTTTTTTTAATACGTCATAAATGGTACGGAACCCTTCATGGGCGAGTCCGACTCGCACTTGGCCGCTTTTTTTTAATTAGAGATAAATCACAATTACAGAATATTTGATCAAAAAGTATTGTTAAAGTCCACAATGGTTTGTCTCGATACTCCATTCCGAAATATTTAAATAATTAACTATACAATGCAATACACATACACATTTGATTCGTAAACAACATAATGATTGCAAATATGCCGAGGCTCATAAAAAGTTTTAAAAATACTGATATATTAGCTCATTGGGTGACAGGTAATCGCTTACCATCAGGTGATCCGTCTACTCGTTTGCCTCCTCTACCATAAATGTGATCGGTGATGTGTCGGATTTGGCCCGAGCCGTTTTTTCAGCAAAAATGGGCCAAATCCACTAAGTACAAGTCACTTCAAAAAAAATAATTTGATCGTTTTCTGCAAGTGTCGATGGTTTTTTCAACCGACTCCAAATTTCCAATCGGAGGTTCTCGATTCGGTTATTTGTTTTGTTATTTCAATAATTATATTGAAGATCATGACAAGAACTCATGAGATGGCCGAAAAACGATGATATTTTCTTTTACAATATTAGGATATAACGGCCCGATCCGAAGAATGATTAAGACACGTTTAAGATCTTTAAAAGATCGATAACTAAACGATATGTCAAAATTGACGTTTATTTCGATTCCGCTGTGATCCCAATAAAATCTATCTACGATATTTCTAACGTCAAAGTGACATTGGTTGCCCGAATCGAGCTGCTCCTGTCAATTATACGACATACAAACGATATCTAAATGAGAACTTATCTAAACCAGAACTTATCGTTATCGTATCTCATTCTTCGAATCGGGCCGTAAGTACCGCAGTGGGTATAGTTGCCAATTTATTAATAATTTCAATGACCTTTTTTTATACCACAGCAGAAGAAAACAAGCATATGTCCCGCCTGATGGTAAGCAGTCACCGTAGCCTATTGACGCCTGCAACTACAGGGGTGTTACATGTGCGTTGCCGACCCTTTAAAAACCTGTACACTCCTTTTTTGAAGAACCTCATACTGTAGCCCCTCGGGAAAAATTCGGCAGCGGAAGTTATTATTACATGTACGAGGCAAAAATTTTCTGAACTGGTTCGCCGCGAATGTCCCCGATAGTACCTAATGTGCTTTTTCATTATCTATTTATTCTTATTTATGCTCAAAGTTACACAAAGACTTTCGGCAATCGTTCACTCTCGCATCCTTAGCTACTACGGTCACGTTACGCGCAGGGAAGACGACGCGATGGAGAGGCTGGTTGTTCAGGGCAGAGTGGATGGCACAAGACCCAGATTGCGGCCCTCAATGCGATGGACCGACCAAGTGAAAGCTCCCACCGGGTCACCTCTGAATCTGTGCGCGCGGCAGGCAATAAATAGAGAAGCATGGCGGGAAACAGCGAAAAAAGCCGTACAACGACCGCAATGACCACGACTACTCTGACAAGAGTATACGACTAAGAAGAAGATTTATTCTTTATATTAAGTATTTAAATGTTTTAACCGTCTGAACTGATATTAATATATATTGGCTGCGTAATATTTAAGGAGGAGGATTTGTGACACAAACGAACGCCTTAAGTCTAAAATTTTCCCGTTTCTAAAATTACGAATATTTTTATTACTTGCCATGGAATGTTTTCATTTCTTTATTTAAAGTTGATTGTACAAAATACAAAAAATGTACAAATGGTGGATTTAATGGCACTCTCTACCAGTTAACCATAGGGCAAAACAGAAACGTGGAAGTGGTGCAAGAAGAAAAGTAAGAGAATTTAGTTTAGTAGATTTTTTTTGTTGTAAAACTTTCCGAAAACTTTACAACCGTTCTACAGACTCATATCTGTAGGCAACGTCGTGGGTATAACTAGTTAAATTACACCCAGGCATCTTGTGGCCGGGGCAGTGCGTCCTGAAAGTGGGTCGAGGGGTCGCCGACTTTGCTGCAACGGGACCGGGTACCTAAACTGTTCCTTATAAGAAAATGGGTTGCATACATAGATGGGTCGAATATAGAATAGTTTGCGGAACCCGAATGTTCAGTTCATCTTTTCAATTCTAACCATAATGAAGCCGTTTTAACTGCATTAGCAGCTAAAGTTGAACCGCTTTTTTTTTATACTACGTCGGTGGCAAACAAGCATACGGCCCGCCTGATGGTAAGCAGTTTCCGTAGCCTATGTACGCCTGCAACTCCAGAGGAGTTACAAGTGCGTTGCTGACCCTAAACCCCCCTCCCCCTCGTTGAGCTCTGGCAACCTTACTCACCGGCAGGAACACAACACTATGAGTAGGGTCTAGTGTTATTTGGCTGCGGTTTTCCGTAAGGTGGAGGTACTTCCCCAGTTGGGCTCTGCTCTAGATCTGGAATGACATCCGCTGGCTGTGCCCTACTACAAAAAGCGAGATGACATTCACAATGCCCATATACCTCTCTTAAAATTCTTCTAATCGACCTAGAAATAAACAGGTCACAAGGCAAACCCTCAAATAAATTTTCAACACTCTATGATCACAACATTGTTACTATGATTTCAACATGTTTCATCATGTGTTTCAGCGCTGATACAGACTGCAACCTGACTGCAATTTGTATGGGAACTGCACGCCGACTGCACGCCAACCGCAACGTCAGCGTGCAGTTCTCAAACCATCCAGCACATAATTCAAGACTGCCCTATAACGCGTCATGTCGCCGGTCCTCCCGAAGACCTGAGCGACGAAGCCATGAAGTGGCTGACTGGTCTATGTGCAGACATTTAATTAATTATATTGTCTCTTTTTACGATATGTATGCCATACGATTAAATAAATAAGTTCTCAAACAAGTTGCAGTCAGGTTGCAATCCGTCTGCACCGGGTCTTAATGACAACTGGAAAACGTAAACTTCTTCAACATTGCCTACAAAGCCAAATATTTCCTGGCTAGAAAAATTGGTCATACACTACCGAACCGCTATCTATATTTAATTCCTGATAATGGTTTCCCATAGATTCCAAGGGTGACCTTTAGGTGGAATACGACATACACAGCTATTTGATAGAGAATCACTGTTTATCCAAGCCAGGCAATCTTTTGCATAGTTGAAGAATTTTATGGTACTTGAAATTTCTTTGAGGAGCGTAAAAGTGTTTATGCATAAACTGAAATAGACATGCCTAGTGCCTGTACCGAAAAACAGTATCATTCTTTTACCATTAAAATCGGGTGAAAAATATTTCGCGGCATATGAAACTTTTATTCAATGGAAAACGTCCATCTTTCTTGGAAAATGTGTTGGTAGCTTACTTCAATGAACTGGTGAATAAGTGCATATAAGCCCAGCACGCTTTGGTACAATTATTCGATGCTAAAACTGTAAGCCACCATTTTGAAAATTGTACTTTTACTGTTTTGACAAAAAAGTTTTGTTTTTTCTTCGCAAGTGTGTTGAAAAACGTCGAATGAAACGCGTGTGCATTGGTCATTACCCACATCGCACAATATCGCCTCGTGTGTAATGACCAACTTAGCACACTTGTATCATAATGTACTATTACAGTACATATGGTGCTACTTTAGCGCACATACACACACTACACACTGTGTCGAACATTTAAAGGGCCATATGTACTGTAAAACGTTGTACGATACATGTGCGAATAGGTAATTCGCAACTCGTGTCGATTTAAAACACTACCTTCGGTCGTGTTTTAATTTATCGCCACTCGTTTCGAATTTCCTATTTTTCGCACTTGTATCGTAATGTACTAATTTATTGTTCTATTATGTCAGAAGTTTTTTTTTTTACGCTACTCCTGTCGCAATGACGACAGACTGCGTCGACAAGATGCCAGCTGAACGCTCCGTAGCGAACGAAACTCAAATGTCTGTGTCACACTAATACGGAAGAGTGATAGAGTGGAAGCGCTGGTGGCCTAGCGGTAAGAGCGTGCGACTTGCAATCCGGAGGTCGCGGGTTCAAACCCCGGCTCGTACCAATGAGTTTTTCGGAACTTATGTACGAAATATCATTTGATATTTAGCAGTCGCTTTTCGGTGAAGGAAAACATCGTGAGGAAACCGGACTAATCCCAACAAGGCCTAGTTTATCCTCTGGGTTGGAAGGTCTGATGGCAGTCGCTTTCGTAAAAACTAGTGCCTACGCCAAATCTTGGGATTAGTTGTCAAGCGGACCCCAGGCTCCCATGAGCCGTGGCAAATGCCGGGACAACGCGAGGAAGAAGAAGAACTACGCTACGATACGGAGCGTGACCGATTGGTATCTTATCTAAGCAGCCTGAAATCTCATACGCTACGCTACGACGACGCTTCTTATGCGGAGTTGTTTGAAATTATTCGTGCTCAAAGCGCTCTCGTTCTTAATGATTGAAAAGAAAATACTGGATTCCTGCATATTACCATGCCTTTCTTATGGATGTCAAACGTGGATTTTCAATTCGTACACAAAAAATAAAATCAACACGTGCCAAAGAAGCATGGAGCGGAGTATTCTAAATATAAAACGTGTCGATAAGAAGAAAAACATAGAAATAAGACAAAAAACTAAAGTAATTGACGCTCAGTACCCCTAGTGTAACTTTGATCGACATCATAACGTGACGAACGCGTTTGCGTTAAGTCTCATTTTGTATAGGATTTTGAGTTTCCAAAACGTCCCGCTTGGCGCGCTCTTTCGAAATCCAATACAAAATGAGACTAAACGCAAACGCGTACGT
The DNA here is from genome assembly GCF_033807575.1 of Cydia pomonella. Taxonomy (NCBI): domain Eukaryota; kingdom Metazoa; phylum Arthropoda; class Insecta; order Lepidoptera; family Tortricidae; genus Cydia; species Cydia pomonella. The sequence goes on along the minus strand of NC_084716.1, from coordinate 19,690,842 downwards.
CACGTTTGGAAATCGAATTTATTTACACTAGGGGTACTGACATATTGCAAAAAATCGAAACGGCGATGGGCTGGTCATGTCACAAGAATGAACGACAACAAGTGGACAAAGTCGGTGACAACATGGCCGGGCCCAGCGGGAAAACGCAGGCAAGGAAAACCATTAGAAAGATGGTCAGATGAAATTATTAAAGTAGCTGGACAACAATGGATGGAAAAAGGCAAAATTAGAGATAAATGGAAAGAGTTGGAGGAGGCCTATACTCGAGAGAGGTCCTTAATATCCAAGACATGAGTTATATATTCATTAGACAATTAATATTTATTAAGTTATTTATTAAATTATATTTCAATCAAATTAAATAACAAATTAATGACATAATGTCAATTATCTATGAATTAAAATTAATATTGTTAATAATGCATGCATTCACATTTGTATATTGCAACGATATTAAGAAATAAATGGCTTTTTTTATATCTTAATGATTACGATACTGCTACGCGTCTCTTACACTAACGCTCCGTGTGCTGAGAGCGTCACATCGGCATAAAGTATACCGAGATGTTACTATTCTATTTCAACGGTCATTTACCGAAGGCATCACTGCGAGTTGTCAGAGTTCCAAAATAATAAACGCGCTGGGCCGAGTCAAAAGCGGTACGAGGAAATATGTTAAAATTTAAACTTTCTAGGCGATCGACCTTTGGCACCGACTTCAAAAACTAAGTAATTAGCAGGATGGTTATTAATTTTCTTATTATTAGGTATTAATTACTTTTTGGCAGAAAATTGCTTTACGAAGGAGTAACGACTCAAAACTAGTCAAAAATCGATGAAAACCGCGGGGAGCCCCTTAAGGCGGTTGGCCATAATATAAAGTTGGCGGATTGTGATCTGATTTAAAGATGGATGTTTATGAATGACCTGCTCATGTGACGGGTAAGTATGTCAAAATAAATAAGTTTATATTGATAAATCAAGGCATTCATGTACAATTATTGATGAAATACGTAGTATTTTGGTCTAATCTATCTGTTGTAAAGGGTGTATTCCCATCTGTGCCCGCCCCACGTGACCACCGCCACAAAAAGCGGGCAGAAATGGGAATGATTTGTATGCAGCGCCTATTCCCATCTGTGCCCGGCGGGGACAGATGGGAATACACCGTTGTAATTTTTTGCTGTTAGATGAAAATATTCGTTACATATGTCAATGCCAAACGTCAAATGTCAAACAGCAAATGTAAAAGACGCCCTTATGCGGCAGAAGGAGATGAATGTCTGCATCATGTGTTGCCTGTTGAAGTTCAGTGGCGCCGTCAATAAATTTAGTAGCCTATATTATTAAAGATCTAGATTTTGTTATAAAATTCAATATGTGCCTATTATTTTTATTGATCGCTCAGCGCTTATGCCCTGTGCTACAGGGTGATTCCGCCATCGGCTACGCATTTGGCAGCAGATTCGGTACGAGCCATACAGGAACAGGATCGTATATTGTTTGTGCGACTTATTGAAACTGCTTCCTTGAATGCACGCCCAGCTGGAAAAGTTACCCAGTTTATGAATGAAATCCATTCATTAAATGGGTATGCACTTTTGCAGCTAGGTGATTATGGTAAAGATAATTGAAGTGAATAAAAGGGAAGCAATCATGGATATGAATATTTCGAACGTATATGAAGAGTGCGAAAGAGTCATACTACCAAAGAGAATTTGAAAATCCTTATTCTTTCACTGATAGGTATGTGTTTGTTAAATATCAAAAAGTGGCGCCATCTTACCGGCACAACCTAAAGGTTATGGCGCCATCGCTCGAAACGATGTTGCGATACCTTTTATTTTTTTATTATTATTGGTGTTTGTGGGCCTTTGAGTGCCATGTCGACCAGACAGTGATCTATTGTAACAGCCCTTTAAAGTTCATTACTAATGCCCGTTGAATCCAGGAAATTCCAGCTTCTTTGGGCCGTAATGTTCTGTACCTCATATGGTTGCGATACGTGTTGCCCTAAGTGGGTACTTCTTTTTGACATTAGTGGTCCGCAAGAGCAGAGAATGTGCATTGCAGTCATCTCTGACTCCTGGCAGAACCTGCATGTCGCATCTTGTTTCTTTCCAATTTGAAACATGTGTTTGATCAACTTACAGTGTCCAGTCAATATTCTGGTTACCATATATGAAAGGATATAAAATAATCCGTTTATATTGTTTTCAAGTGTAGTTTTCGAATCGTAGTACGCCGCGCTCTTGGCCCGCCGCCCAACGATCGCCCCAATTGCTGCAACTTACGGCCAACTTGCAACACCTAATTTACTACTTACTACTGTAGTTACTTGTTAAAGTGTACCAACTGTTGGGTTGGTAAACTTGAGAGCAAAAACCTAGTTTTGATGTATACCAGATCACAGATCTACAATGTACAAGATTGCCTGCCAAATATCAAAAGTAAGACCACAATCGGAATGAGGTCATGCGTGATTGAAAGTATCGAATTCAGAAATAATAAGTGATTCGGGAATTATTTGATTTTGTAACAGAAGGCCTACCGCGAACCACGTTCGACGTGTTGCCTCCCTGTCACACTTACGTACGAATTTACAAGTGCGACAGAGAGGCAACACGTCGAACGTGGTTCGCGGTAGGCCATCAGTATATCCCAAAAATTAATCACCCATCGTATCTCCTTAATACAGCATTTCGGCTTTTCCAGACCGGTAACCTTACGTTTTGGTCCATTCAGGTTGCCGTTAGAAGATAAGCAAGATAATTTGGAATAGAGGTGGATTGTCAAAGAAAACGTAGCCACAGTAAATTTACTGCCATCTTTCGCCGCATGATTAAAACTTTTAGAACGCCATTTGACTTTGATCCTTATTCTTTCACTGATATGTGTTAAATTTGTTGAATATCAAAAAGTGTCGCCATCTAATAGATCAAAGGCCTAAGGTATGGCGGCACGGTTCGAGCGATGGCGTCACAACCTTTAGCCGATGTCCGGTAAGATGGCGCCACTTATTGACTGTGGCTACAAATGTTTCTTTGACAATACACCTCTATTTCAAATTCTCTTTGTTTATACTATCAAAAGTGACATCAGTTGGCAGATGGCAGCACTAGTTTATTCAAATCTCGAAATATAAAAGGCAGACTCGTCGTCGTTGAGATTCAAGATGGCGAAGACGTCTCAAGATTATTTTCTTGTGTTTTGCTCGTTCATATTGTTGAAAGTATAAAATTGATAGCTTATTATGCAATTAACTATTGTGGACGGGTGCATCTAATGAAAAACTAATCTTGAAACGCGTTTAACCATATTTTAATCAACACCCGGCAATCCATCGTGGCTTTTAGTACAGTCCAGCTATCTCTTTACTAAAAGCAACTACCGAACAACGTCATGCTCTACGAGCACACTTAAAACTTACAACGAAACTTGACATTGGCATCATCATAGATTTGATGGAAGCCATATTTTAAAATAAGAAGAAATATAAAAGGCAGAGCTTGTATCTTGGCACCCATGATATCAGTCATTAGTGTTTACTAATTACAAAATTGACGCCCATTACCTAGAAATGAGGTTGAATGACTAAACGATCTTATAATTGTAAGGGTGGGTACGGAAAATAGCTTTACCATGAAAAGTAAAACGACCTTCGACCTGTAAAAGTTGTATCCGTGGCCTCACTTCAATTTCAACTATCCATTTGCCGTTTGAAATTATATCGAAAATGTATTGGCTCATGTATGGAGTGTGAAATTAAAAGGAGTGAAATCTCTTGTGGTGGAACTGTTGCAAAAGTGTCCAGCTGTCAGCTATATAAATAGTACAGTATAGTTCCAAATGTCTCCAGAGTAGCGCTAGAGTAGCTAAGAACCTAGGCGATATTGACGGAGTGAAGTGCGCTGTCTATGATTGTTTTTTTTTTCCATGTATTCTAGGTATTGTAGCGCCACCTATTTAAGGTTTTTTTTATTACACTTTTTGGTACATGGAAATTCCTGGCTTTTGCTCTGTGAAGACCCCGTGGAGTTTGACTACGTTTGCAATGAAAAAGTGTGTCAATATCATAATTATATCAAACTTTATATTTATCTCTTCCTATACTCTGTATCGTAGGTATTTAAATAAAAGTAAACAAACAATTTGTACATTTTCGGGTAGTTATAACATTTATTGGTTAACTAACCAAATACAAAACCGCCTGGATCTGCCACGGAACGATCTGACTATAACCTACATTATTTGATTATATAATGTTTTCATCTACCCTCAACTGGCTTAAGGAGCCACTTGAGGGTAGATTTTGTTTACTTTTATTTAAATACCTAAATATACAGAGTATAAGCCTTGACAGAGTAACAGTGCTGCAATTTGCCTCGTTTGCGAATTGCATTGCTAAACTCACGTGTGTAATTTTCTGTTTTTAATGTGTACATAATTTTATCTGTTGTTGTTTTGTTTTGTTGTTCTTATCATTTTCTTTTTATCTTATTTCTTTCATATTCTTTCGTATGTGTGCTTTATGGAATAAATGTTTTTATTCTTTTCTTTTAAAATTGCTAAGAAAATACCCCCTCCCCTCCCTCCTCCCTTTACTCTGTTCACGTCGGTGTGTCGGTGTATAGTTGGCATAACAGCGTTTATTTTTAATTCGTTAATTTTAAGGACGCATTCCTGAGCTTAAATTAAGTTACTTTCTCAGTGTATAGTCTAATTATATCCAAGTGCTAATCAACTCCATCTTGGAGATAATCAATGATTTATTGTTACCTGATAAGGCCCTTACGAGCATGTACAGTTGCCTTAGGGCCTGTTTACATATTGATTAGTATTTAGTATGAGTTTATACATTTGCTACTAAACGCAAGTACTATCTCGAACGATCGATATTCGAAACGTCATTGATATGTCATAGTTTCTAATTGTTTGGTGGATTTAAATATAATGTCCGTGTTATAACAATGCTTAATTACTTCTTACGAAAAGTACAAATAATATGAAAATTAACTATGCCATTCAGTTGTCTTAAAATAATGTAGGATTTAATAACTATAGGTACATATGTGTACGAGAGAGACACACTTGTTCATATTGAGTTAGTATAAATTGTTCGTTTTAGAATATGGCTCCGTTCAACGTCCTCGTATTCTACTAATATCAACATTCAACTAATCATAGGTAGGCCTTATGTCTTTGAAATAAAGTTTAAACTTGGTCAGTACGAGTCTACACTCTGCTATAGAATTCGCAAGAAAATGACCAAACATTTTTCCGCTAAATCGCTTCAGCTAATTGTCTTTCGACGTTTGAAAGGGACTTATATACCTTACACGTCAATTCAAAGTAGACTTTAAGTATTCATGTATTAGGTTTATTTTTAAATCAACGTGAACAAGGAGTTACGTATGTAGGTGTCCAATAAGTGATAATAAATTTACATATCGATTTAAATTAGACTTTACGTGGGTATAGATTAGGATTATTTTGAAATATGACGTATATGCAGCTCAATTAGAGACAGAGGGTCGGTTTTGTGACGTCACATAGATGGAAAGGTCGGTTGCCGCGCGTCACCACATCGATGCTTGTACAAACAAGATCTATTAACGTTTAAAGATCATGTTTACAATATAAATGTAATGTTGGAAAAATACTTTCCCTTAAGCCCATTATTGCCCTTAAGGCCTCGTAGGTTCAGGTTCTGCTAGTTTGAATTAATTCCTAAACTCGAACTAAACTTTCTACTATTAGAAAACCATCTAACTAAAAAGTCTGTAACAATTAAAGTTACCAACGATATAGTTACAAACAATAAAAGGTTTAACTAGAACGTTGCTAGCATAAATTTCTCACATTCAATTTCATAGCGCTATTAATATTTCTGTATATACGTCACCATTGTTTATCCTGGCCCATTGTATGACCTGAGTCAATGACAATCAAATGTCATCCGTCAAATTACTGTGAGCACTGAAGTGCTTTATTTATATTCGGAGATTCAGTGTTTGAGGAGACTGGGTCTGCTGTACTCTGTACTGTCAGCGGCAAAAAGGTATCTGTATCTTTAGGTACTGATTTAAATAAAAGTAAACAAAATCTACCCTCAAATGGCTGCTTAAGCCAGTTCTGGGTAGATGAAAACATTACATGATCAAAAATGTAGGTTAAAGCCAGGTCGTTCAGTGACAGATCCAGGCGGATTTGTATTTGGTTGGTAAAGCAAATGTTAATACTACCCGAAAATGTACAAATTGTTTGTTTACTTTTATTTAAATATTACCTAAAAATATATATACTTATTTAAATATATAAAGGTATACTCCGCAATCTCGTCGCGCCGTCAAGACGATCAGATCAGATGCTGAGCCAAATTGCACTATAGGCAAGTGCATCGTAGGACGCCCATTACTCCGATTTAAGGACTGCGTAAAGCGCGTATGGTAGCGTTTATTAATAACTGCAACTCATGGGAAGACTTAGCAACAAACCGCGTTGAGTGGAAGAACGAAGAACTATGAGGTCGCGAAACCCATGATAGGCCCTGGTTTCCAGACTTGGCCCGAAAACGGGCAATAAGACACATGCACGATAAAGGTCGTCTTGGTGCGGACCCTCATTTTACTTGTCAGAAATGTAGACGATTATGCCGTTCAAGAATTGGGTTATATATTAGCCACGAGCGGCGCTATCGCTATATCCAGATGTTGCTTGAATCATCTGTAAAGATGTACCTAATGATGACACTCTGCAATCTCGTTGCGCTGTCAATATGATCAGATAGGTTTGAGAGAGAATGAACAAATGTTAAAATATCAAAACCTATCGGTATTTGGTATGGGTAATGTTAAAATAGTACTTACTTAAGTGGAAACGTTCGTATAGAGTAAGTGTAAAGGCCTAAAGTAGACGCTCGAAGCGTTCGGCGGGGCGTGCAGCGTGGCGTCGGGCTTACGTGATGTGAGCAGCGTACACTGCACACACACAGAGCGGCCGGCCGCTCCTATACGTTTGCATTTGTTTAACATGTACGCCGCACACTCCGCCCCGCTGCACGTCCAATTCGAGCGTCTACTCAGGCCTTAAACTAAGAATAAATTTGCCCCCCAAGTTTGACAACCAAACATGGCGCTATAATGGCGGCATAAGTTTTGTTGTAACTGAATTGTCAAACGTAATTTTTGTAAACCAAAATTCATAATCTAAAGGGCCGTTCAGCAACATCTAAAGTCGAGGCACGAATGATTCTTAGGCTTACCTCTTCTACTACTCGTATTAATAACAGCTTCGTACTGAATAGAGAACATAGAACTAAGCAACCATATTGCGCACATATAGAGCACATTGTATGATAAAAGACAGTTCACGATACCACACGTTTCAACACATATAGACCAGAATATCTCTGTCCATGCAACGAGCTAGAGAGGTCACCAAAAGACCGCCGATTATTATAGCCGACATATGCGGACTTTATTTTTGAGTGTGGGTAAGCTGCATTCTAATATAATCTAAGGACGGATTCTCGGTAACGGTTTCGTTCATTTTCATTCTTGTTATGAGGTTTAAAATGATGTATTGTTTTTGTAAATCTGTAGATGAAATATTTTAAGTGAGGGCTAATAATACTAACACTTATTTTGTTTTTTTAGTTACAGTAGGCCAACGAGCAGACAAATCGCCTCATAGGTAAGCAATTTCGCGGACGCGAGAGTCCCTGACTTCTTCGCCATTCTGAGAGCCAGGTCGGCTGCCTTCCGGGCGAGATTGCTAGCCTCCAACAATGAAATTCTGTCACTGGTAGCTAAAGACTACAGTGACGAATTTAACAAACATTGGCGAAAACTGTACCGGTCCGAGAACGGCCATTTTTAGTGCATAAGTTTTGTAAATGTTTTATTTCATTGTTTTAGGTTTTAAGCATTATTATTATTATATTTTTATTCTTTACTGTATTTTAAGTTTTCTTTTACACCTTTTATTATGTGCATTGTAATATTTTTTTTGGGTTTCTTGCCTGCCAAGTAAAGAATTTATTTATTTATTATTATTAATTACCGTTGCCCAAGGGCTCCTACAACACCAGAGGGCTTGCAAGATAGCTGCAGGCCCTTAAAATGGGAGGCCTCTTTTCTTCTTGGTCCGGAGATACCGCGGGCGACATTTCATTACACATTTTAGCTGTGCGAGGCATTAAGTAAATAAAGACCTGCATATTTGTATGATTTGATATACAAATCTATTTTTTAATCAAATTTTTATAAAGAAAAGTAGCTAGTGTTTGTAATTGCATGATTTATATATTTAATCTAAATTGTATTTTTTCTTATTTAATGCATGTTAATAATAAGATGTAATGTATTTGAAAAAAAGTGTCCCGCCGAGTTTCTTGCCGGTCCATACTGGGATGGCTCCAATTGAGGGGGGATTTAAATATTCTCGGGTCAGAGGTGTAGGGTTACAGCCGGTGTAGCTTTATTTGACGTTCATAAGCGCATTCTAATGTGCCTACTTGAATAATAAACTATCTTTATCTTAAGTTCCTGGAGAAACACACATTTGAGGATTGCAAAACCATCTAAGTAGTGAAGATAGAAATGTTCTGTGTGGTATTAATCTAGGGGTCTTATTGAGCTGGGAACCCGTAAAGGGTAAAAACCTTTTATGAATAGTTTGGCTAGCTCAGCCGCTCTATTAAGGAGCACAAAGAGTACAATTTGGTATTCAAACCATTCAGCCAGCCAAGTGAAACAGGCGGAGTAATGAGTTCGGTGCATTCCATGGGCGTTTTATTGTATGTGCGTCTATGTTAATTAGGTTGAAGTGATAGCTGGATTTTACAAATAGTTACGATAGATTGTTAGGTGTTGACATATGGAAATAAGTACAGTCGCCATCAGATATATCGGAGCGGCCGAGGTGCTCTCAAATATCTGAACACACCACTATTATCAAGGCGTTAGAGTGCGTGTTAAGATATTATTGGGTACCGAGCTCCAATATATCTGATGGCGACTGTACCTAAGAATAAAGTGCTCACTACATACAAAGATAAAAATCTATCTAGAAGAAGTTTGAACCAAGATTTGCGAAAACCTATTTATAATATGATTTAAGATAAGTATTAACGCCCTATCCTAAAATCTCATTACCCTACCCTAAAAAATAACATCGAATTTGATAGGTATTGCGCCGTAATAATTTTAATTTTAATATCTATAAAAAACTTCGAGCAACGCCGGGAAGGGAGTCGGCATTCGCACTATTTCCCTCTGCCGAAGCACATGCTCAACTGGGCATAGCGCGGTGCGTGTTGGGACTCGCCCGTACACAAAGAGATCGAGGTGTCCAAGATGTTTTCGACGTGTGTCACTTTCTATGTATTTGTGTCGTCATTACAGATTGGGTTTTGTATGTAGTGAGTGAGAAGTGCGACTGTGTGCACGTTTCCTCACACAGACAATAACAGTACCCCTAGTGTAAATTTAGTCGATAGCGAAACGTGACGTACGCGTTTGCGTTAAGTCTCATTTTGTATGGGTTTTTGAACAGCGCGCCAAGCGGGACATTTTGGAAAGTCAAAAATCTCATACTAAATGACACTTAACGCAAACGCGTACGTCACGTTTCGCTGTCGAAAATATTTACACTAGGGGTACAGAACGATTTGTACGGTAAGATATCGCTTGGACTCCTCTTGTTTCTCGAAGATAAAAAGTTTAGTCTTTTATATAGTATAACGATCTTTCTCATGTTCTAAACTATTAAAAGAGCCAGCTGTTATTATTGAAGTGCACGTTTAGAGCTTATTTGATGTCCTTTCTTCGTACGTCTAGACGGACAGGCTGCGACGGACGCCTCTCCATTCACATTGTACAAGACAATTTTCATTCGATTCTAGCCGTCTGAAACGCTTTCGATTTGCAAATTACAAGATTGCCTGAGAAATATAAAAAAAAAATTGTAGACATTAATTAGACACATAAATAGACACAAATTGACTACAAAATAAAAATAAATAAATAAATCAGAACATTAAATTCCATAAAATATTATTAGTACTTAAACGAAATACAGATCATTATTGCTACATGTTAGCATATTCAAATATTTTCAAAACAAAATTATAAATAATTGACAATAATATTATTAACAATTAAATCAAAAATTATGATAAAATTATAATTAATTTAAATAATGAATATATAATAATAATCACTGTAACTATTGCATGTTAGGTTACTAGTAGTTATAAGATCTTTTACAGTACATATGGTGCTACTTTACCGCACTAGTGCGAAAATTATCATTTTAGTTTACTGTGTCGAATATTTAAAAGGACATATGTACTGTAAAACTTTGTACGATACATGTGCGAATAGGTAATTCGCAACTCGTGTCGATTTAAAACACTCTCTTCGGTCGTGTTTTAATTTATCGTTTCGAATTTCCTATTTTTCGCACTTGTATCGTAATATACAATTTTTTTTTAATTAATGTGGTGTTGTTTGTAGATGGTTTGCAATAAACGTTTTTCTATTTATTCTATTCTAATAATTCATTAATATGTCAAATTCAAAATAAATTCCCAACTAAGCTCAATAAGGCTTGTGTTGTGGGACTTGTGGCTACAGACAACTTTTAGTTAGAATAAAGAATATTTATACATTTTTGACCAATTAGTCATCCCTTTAAGGGGTGAAGAGAGGGGTGAAATTTTGCGTAGGGAATAGATAAAAAGCGGATTGAATAAAAAATAAGATACCCAAATTGCCTAATAATTCTACGCAGTAGAAGTCGCTGGCAAAAGCTTGTGTCATATATAACAAACGGCCCGATTCGAAGAAGCAGCTCGATTCGGGCATAGAGAAATAAGAAGTTTACAAAGTTACTTCTCCCAATGTCACTTTGACGTTAGAAATATCGTAGATAGATCTTATTGGGATCAAAGCGGAATCGAAATAAACGTCAATTTTGACACGTCGTTTAGTTATCGATCTTTACAAGATCTTAAACGTGTCTTAATCATTCTTCGAATCGGGCCGAAAGTTCCGAGTTCCTCGCCTTGGAACCCTTTGGCCCTCAACACATGGAGCGTAAGTGTATTCGTATAGTAAAAAACCGGACAAGTGCGAGTCGGACTCGCGCACGAAGGATTCCGTACCATTATTTATAAAAACGGCAAAAAAAATATGTTTGTTGTATGGGAGCCCCCCTTAAATATTAATTTTATTCTGTTTTTAGTATTTGTTGTTATAGCGGCAACAGAAATATATCATCTGTGAAAATTTCAACTGTCTAGCTATCACGGTTCATGAGATACAGCCTGGTGACAGACGGACGGACGGACAGTGAAAGTCTCAGTAATAGGGTCCCGTTTGACCCTTTGGGTACGGAACCCTAAAAATGGAATTGGGCGGGACATATTGCCAGGCAGAGTGGTAGCAGGTGGACCAAAATGTTTACGGAATGGTGGCCGCTTTCGGATGAAAGCAGCGCCTGGCGTCCGTTGGCTCGTTGGGTGGATGACAGTCGGAAAATCGCGGACACTTCTGGATACGGGTACGGAACCCTAAAAACGGTACGAGTACGAGGCGCGTAGAGTTCTGCGCATGATGCGCTTACGTCCATATTACGCTAATAACATAGTAATGACGACAGCAATCTCATACGCTACGCTACGACGACGCTTCGTGTGAGGACTTGTTTGAACTTGTTCGTGCTCGTAGTGCTCTCGTCCTACGCGCGTATTACGATACGCTTACAATTCTCTTATGCTTCGTGCACAGAGGGGCCTTCATCGGCGGATGTAACTACGATCTTACTTTTACGTCAGATGAAGATTTTTTTATTGTTTTTTTTTTTTTTTTAATTTATTTAGAACACAAACAGTCACATATACAAATGAATTTGAAGTACAATGTAGAGTACTTAACATACTTAAGAATCATAGACCTGGAGGTTCATTATTAAGTACATAATGTTAACATACATACTAACAGCATAAAGAATACATACTAACAGCATAAAGAAAATGAAATCATGAGCCATACTTAAAATCTATTTACTAGTCTTCAGAGGAGAAAAAAAAAATACAATAAGTAGTAATACAGTAAGCAGGTTTGACATTACTGTCTGTTTCATTAATTATCGGATATGTTGTATTTTTATTTTATTTTTACTAATATCTGGTAGGTATTAGGACAACCGGAAAGTTACATTTATACATTGTGTACATTGTATTATATTTAATTATATGAAATAGGTACTTGAACTAAACCAATTTACGTTTAAGTATCATTTTGAGCTCATTATTGTTTGATATATATGTCAGAAGTTTTGTTTTTTACGCATGTATCACGCTACGCCTGTCGTAATGACGACAGAAATCTCATACGCTACGCTACGACGACGCTTCGTGTGCGGACTTGTTTGAAGCTGTACGTGCTTGTAGCACTCTCGTTCTACGCGCGTATTGCGATACGCTTACGCTTCTCTTACGCTTACGCGCCGTGTGATGAGGACTTTACGTTACGGCGCCGTGTGCTGAGTGCCTTAGTAAAGTAACTGAAGCTGTGTAACTAACCTGTGTCATATTGTCGCGTCAGCTTGGCCGCTCGGTCCCGGGCCAGTCATAGTGGGTCGCGTTCCTCCATCGGCTCAGGGTCACGAGCTCAGCTCATGCTCACTACACTATCACTTGGTGCACCGTCACTTTGTTCACCTGCGAAAGTAATAAGTTTATAGTTAGTTTGGTGTTTAGTAAGATAAAAATATTATTGTCAATAGATAGTTAACGATACTCGACGTAACTCTGCGTTCATAGTTTCTGACCTGAATACTATTTATATAGTATAATATTTGGCTATTTTGAGACCTTCATATTTGTGTTATTTAGCATTATGTATGTGGAAGCTTTTAATTTGCATCTAGTAGATAAGTCTATTAACCTATGTATTTAAGGCAGTAAGCATCCCGAATAAAATAAAATAAAATATATATTTCATGCTGTGAAACAGGGTCATTTTTTTTCTAAAAAGTGTGCAGAAAGCGATACATTTCTGCACTAGAGCATTTTACTTTCAAAGTACATTTTTTTTTAACGATAAACCAGTGAAATTTGGTTTTAAATGGATTTGTCATACAATTTCCATTCTGATATTTCACTCCCCATTCCATAAATAACGATACTTTTTACGTAGATGGTTAATTCAAAGTACCCTAAAAAAATGCTATAAAAATATACTTGATTAAAAAAAACATGAAGTTTACTTTCCACGTATTCGAAAAGAAAAGTCGAGTGTTTGAGTCACGTGAAAGGCATCATTTCAGCCTCGGATTATTGAAGTTCTCACTGCGTTCGAGCGCCAAACTACCTCGGCGGAAATGAGTGCGTTTTATCTCTTGGTTAACACGTTTACTTTAACAAAAATGACATTTTTGTATACAAGGTGCCCGTGAGCATTACGGGAGATTTTAACGGTGCATTCCTGATGGCAACAGAAGCAAAAAATGTTAATATTACATATATAGGTTATGTGTTTATCAATAAAAATTATGTTTCATGTACAGGAATGTTCATTATTTGCATTTTGTCAAAACAAAAAAAAAAATGTTTTTTTCCCCTTTTTTTGAACACTCCTGTACATAAAACATAATTTTTATTGATAAACACATAACCTAAGTTTAAAAAGTTTTTTTATATTATTTGGGGCTAGCCTCTAGAATACATTTTTTTACTTTTTCGATGTCAATCAATAAGTATGTCCAGACTAGACCTCAAAGTGGCAATACCGCAGTCAAAAATGTGTTTTTTAGCGACTTATGGCGAAATAATGTTATCGGAAAACTCTGAAACTAGGCCTAATCCAGAAAATGTTATATGACATTTTAGTTTCTAAATATTACCAGGAATGTTTAGTTAAAATGTCTCGCAATGCTCACGGGCACCTTGTATATAGTTTTATCGCCGACTATAATTTTTTTCCACAAACAAATAATACTCATCGAGACAATCCTAACAAACCCAAAACAGAGTTCCTATGGCTACCTCGTATGTCATCAGATCAGTTCGATAGAACATTATATTGCGTTGTTACCCGACTTACGTATGTGAAGTTTCAGCCCAATTAAATTATAGGAAGTTAATCTTTTTTTTTACCTTTTTTTACATTGCAAGATTTTAACCGAATTAAAACAAACAAACATTGCAAATTAAATAAGTACATACATACACATACATACATATAATCACGCCCATTACCGGAACGGGTAGGCAGAGACCACAGATTTCGTAACATTCCTCATACACGCTCGTCGGTTTAGGGTGCTCTTGACCTGGCCTTTCTTCAGGATTTCCCAGATTTGATCAGAGAAATAAGTTTTTGGCAAACATTAAATTTTTGGTACAAGCTTTTATCGCTGACTGTACTTTTCTTTCCACAGGCAACTAATACTCATCGAGCCAATTCTAAACATCCCAAACACAATTAGGTTGCGTTGTTTTATCACAGAATTCCTATGTCCACCTCTTGTCTCCATCATCAGATCAGCTTGATGGTACCATAATATTGCATTGTCACCCGACTTACATATGTATGCAAATTTTCAGCTCGATCAGAAACCCGGAAGTGGATCAAATGTAACTTGCGAGATTTGATTACAGACCGACAGACAACGGGACAGGTGCAAAAAAATAAAAGCTTGTAAAAATCAATAAAAGCTTGCAAAAACAATAGTTGAAAAAACTAAATTTGGACTGAACACATACTTAGAGACATCTTAGGGTCTCCCCAAACTAGTCGATGCCGTTTCGGCAAATCGCGTACGGAAAAAGCTTTATGTCAACGCAATAAGAGCGAATAAGTCGTAAATCGGCTCGGCCCACGCAAAACGACGTCTTTCGACGGGAAAACGGCGTTTTGCCGTAAAGCTGTTCGCATTCGTACGACGCTGTTTGCAGCCTACCGCACACGTTCGCATTCATAAATCTCCTTATACCGCCGTACGGTGCCGGAAAGAGTTGAACGGCTCCGATCACGGCCGAGTACCTACGATAAGGACCGGTCAGAGCTGGCGGAAGCCGTTCAGCGTCTTCGACGGCCGAACATAGCTGACGACGGCCGAACAGAGCCGATGACGGTAAAAATGCTGGTAAGCCTTTTTTTCCATGCCCGTCTACGTAAAATATCCATCATCACAGGTTATTATATAATATGTAACAATTACCAAGGAAAATAATCTTACAGGTCTGTTCAATTTCAAACTCAGGTTGTTACTAACAACCAGTCTCCAAAAATGAGATTTACGATTGCCGATCACCCGCTGTCCTACATCTGTTCGTCGGACTCAACGGCTGTACGTGTGCTGTCTGACGTCTCGACAGCAAGACGGAGCACGGGAGAGCCGACCGTCGCTTTACAACTGTTGCGATAGCAAGTCGCAGGCGATCGGGCGTCTCTACGGCCGCAAGGAGGATGAGACTGCTAAACGCAGGTGTCCAACCGCGGAGACGGTCGATCGGCTAAATGCGAATAGTGTGGTGTAAAACACTCGGCGAAAGCCGACTCCGCGTCGACTGGTTTGGGGAGACCCTAAGCCTGTTAAAAAGAACCCCGACATAATTATAAAAAATCAAACAAATGTTACGAATTCTCAGAGTCTTGTGTGTCACAAGACTGAGAATTCGTAACATTTGTTTGAGAACTACTAAGTATGCACAAACAGTGATACACGCTAGAAAATGGAAAATATATAACATTTCTTTTTAATACACTTGATTTAAATTTGATTTTTTAATTTATATTTTGTGATTTTATAATCACAAGTAAACTAACCTGCTGATCATTTATGAGACAACAAAGCATTTTAACCAACGGAGCGGCAGCTAACATTCAAAAAGGTTCATAATACACCCTTAACTACTTTACGAGTTATCGGCCGGGATGCGATGTCCGACGAAATTTGCGCCTAGCCCGCGGACTATATTGACAGGAAAACCAACGATCGCTTCTTTATAAAAACGCAGTCCCCATTTTCCTCTCTGGATGTTAACATTATAGAAAATATATTTACGTAATTTTATGCATTTTAACCATAGAGTCAGACCAACCTAAGTTGGCAGCGATTTTGATAGCCCAGCCTGTGCAAGTATAAGTCAAGGTCATATTTCATAGAAGTTTGACGTTAAAAATAACACTTGTACTGTCTGGGCTGTCAAAATCGTTGCCAAGTTATCTTGGTCTGACTCTAGCTATGCTCCCGCATTTGTTATTGGCGATATTTTTTGTATCATAAATAGAGTAAAAAATTGTATCGAATTTATTTTTTGTTCCTAACTCTCATAATATAGAAAAAAATGGGGCGGGGGGGTATTTATCAATATACTAAGCCACTAATCTATCGACCGGATTCGAACTTTAAGATACGTCAAACATTAGGTCTAGATACGATATGGATTGGATAAATCAGTGTGAAAAGTGACTTTTTTGTTTGAAAAAACGTATATTCGGTCATCAACTACCCTCTTAATAATTCTCTGATTTTAGGCTATGTCGATTTGAGTAAGATTGTCTTGAAATGTTTATTTACATCAATTTGGGAAGTTAGAATGGCGGTATTTTTACATTAGGTAATTTAATACATCTAAACATTAATTTTTATTTTTTATTTTGTATGTTACTAACACATATATGGGCTGTAAATGCCTGAAATAAATTATTATTTAATTTAATTTAATTTAATTTTTACAAAAAGTCGATTCGAACTTTAAGATTCATCAAAAATTTCCGAAAGATATGAAATGGATTGGATATACCAGTGTCACTACTTAAAGTTCGATTCGGCCCAAAAATCACAACCGATGTGACACTATGCGCGAGCGCTACGGCGTAGCTCGTAGCACAGCGTTTTCCCGCTACGCACAGAAAAAACGCTTGCATCAGCGAAAAGCGATACGATAACGATAACTTCTGGTTTAGATAAGTTCTCATTTAGATATCGTTTGTATGTCGTATAATTGACAGAAGGAGCTCGATTCGGGCAACCAATGTCACTTAGACGTTAAAAAATATCGTAGATAGATCGTATTGGGATCACAGCGGAATCGGAATAAACGTCAACATGTCGTTTAGTTATCGATCTTTTAAAGATCTTTCCAAGATCTTAAACGTGTTTTAATCATTCTTCGAATCGGGCTGAATGATGCTAACCCCGATGGACTTATATCTGAAATAAACGATATTTATTTAATTAATAAAGCTTCTATTGAGGGTACTTAGACAACGATATATATAATATGTAAACATTTGTAAATACATAGAAAATACCCATGATTCATGAACAAATTTTATATCCGTGCTCATCACACGAATATGATAATAAATGATTTTCCGTGGAGTTCCTAGTAAAATTTAAATATTTCAGGTTTACTAAAATATAAGATAAGGTCGAGTAAGTATATTATAGTTAAAAGTATACAAAATATGTTCTTACGCCACCTTACCTTAAGTGAGTTTCATAAAATAAGGCAAACTTCATATTTCAGAACGGGGTGACCAATAAATACAAATAAAAGTGACGTTTATCGCGAAGTGAACCCATTTGGCTTTAAAAGGTCCCAATTTATTGAAATTCATCGCACATTATAGAGAAAACCGTCCCAAAACAAAACGCATAACTATATATTCCACGTAAAAGGTTGTGTTATTCGAAATGTCTCAGTTGACAATGAAGGTAGTGTTCTAAAATTGGAAAATCCAGAAATAAACCCAAGCTCCTTATAGAACCGTACCCAACTTCAAGTCGTACATAAGTTTCATCAATAAATTCCATTAAAAAGCAGAAACGGGCGAGTTGCGACCCGATCTAAAAATAAGGATCGAGGAGCGCCCAGGTACTGAGCAGATAGTGCAGTAAAGCGTTATCAAACACACATTAACCTATCGACGTCATACCATTCATCCTTCGATCCACACACACAGCTACCCACCTCCCACATCTGAACTCAAACAGCCATGGGACCAAAAATCAACGCAATATGATCGAAACAGCCAAAATCCTCGCAAAACTTCACCCTATACAGCCAGCCATCTTAACTTCATTCACAAAAATCGCTATAGCACAGCGATGGTTGTTTACCGTTTTCCACCTCGCCAAGGCTTTTTTATCACCAAAACTCCACACTGACACTTTTAGATACGATTAATATAACCTTTTCGATAGGTTTTATATCTAATTTCGGTGTTTTTGATCGTTTTTTTGCTATAGATGTTTTAGTTTGGTCGTCCGCGCACGTGACGTCCGTTCTGCGCGGCAGCGGTCTTGGAACTGAAGAATGGTGGTAGGACTGCGGGCCGCGGGCGCGCCTGCGCGCTCCTACCCGCCAAAACCACCTACGCGCATGTAAGAGTAAGCTGTGTTTGGAAACTTACAATGAAAATTCGAAATTTAAACTGGCGAAAAAGCAAGCAGCCGCAGTCTTTTTAAAAACCTTTTTAAATTAAAACAATAGAAGACTTAAAAGATTGACATAGACTAGGTTTACGTTTTGGAGTCGCAACGTAATATCTACGGCGTAGAAGCCTTGCTATAAATAGAAGTTGTTTTTCTCCTTAATTTAGACGACAATAACATCAACATCATATTTATTGCTTGTTTGTTTAGTGCTATTTGATACGTCTGAGGACTGTTATTTGTTTTAATGGGGTCAAAGAGGACTCTGGTGGTTAGACGACATTAATTCATTCATTAAGACGATTTTTGCCAGTGTTAGACTGGCGGGAGTGAGAAAAAATAAGAATAGGCCTCCCCTTTCTCCCTATATTACCTAAGAATCTAAATTAATAAATTAATACAAGTTTTATTTGTGTTAGTGTTTATTAAAAAAATTTTTTTTTGGGACGTTTATTTGTTCCTACAATGGTAAAGGAGCACGTCTAAGCTAACTCTGCACCGTGTTTTTTTAAATACCACGTCGGTGGCAAACAAGCATACGGCCCGCCTGATGGTAAACAGGACGCCTGCATCACCAGAGATATTACATGCGCGTTGCGCGTAGCCCCAGTTAGGCCTGTTCTGAATCGAAATAAACGTCAATTTTGACATGTCGTTTAGTTATCGATCTTTTAAAGATCTTTCCAAGATCTGAAACGTGTCTTAATCATTCTTCGAATCGGGTCGAATAATAAAAATATGATGATGATTGCTTCATGTTCAGTGCGTGGGTTATTGAAGGGGAACAAAAATGGTATCATTCTGGCGCTACGCTGCACACCATTATGCTTTTTTATGGTATTTTATTATTACTTATCGAAATTTAGATAATCCTGAAATAATAACAAAAACAGAAAAAAGAAAAAAAAACATAACGGCAGAATTTTTCTTGTAGGTTTTTTATGGTTGAATGCCAAGACGTGTCACAATTTGACGTTTAAAAACAAAAGAAGGTTGGCTTTACTGGCCTAGGTGTGTAAGCCTGTATTAAATTCCTTTACATATAATCTTCACTCATCGCACCGGATATGTAGTATTTCTGGACCTAATTTGAAGTAAGTCATGTCAACATTTCATTGCAAGTTTGAGAAAAGATTTTATTATTCAAGTAGGCATATTAAAATGCTACACCAGTTCTAACCCGGCTCTAAGTGTACCTACATTGCGCTTATAGACCGCGAGCCAGGATCAATTTTCATGACCAATCGCCTCCCGGCTGAAAACTCGTGTAGTGGATAACGGCTAGGTATGATGAACCCTCGTGGACGTCAGCTGCCGCTCCGTTGGTGGGTTGAGGAATTGCAGCCACCGAAAGACGTAAAACAAAAAAAAAGTGTCATCGCCTCCCGTTTGATACTTTGTCAAATAAATATTATACGACATTATAAATAAATATTATACGACATTATAAATAAATATTATACGACATTATAAATAAATATTATACGACATTATTACACAAATTGACTAAGTTCCACAGTAAGCTCAATAAGGCTTGTGTTGAGGGTACTTGGACAACGATATATATAATATATAAATATTTATAAATACTTAAATACATAGAAAACACCCATGACTCAGGAACAAATATCCATGCTCATCACACGAATAAATGCCCTTACCAGGATTTGAACCCGGGACCATCAGCTTCGTAGGCAGGGTCACTACCCACTAGGCCAAACCGGTCGTCAAGACTTTGTCAAATGATAGTTGAGATGCTGTTGTTAGTTAAAAAAATCGTCAGCCGGTTATATCGCGGTGGTAAGAACATCAGCTGGTTGCATGAACATATAAAAAATAAGCGCTATACCTTTTATGATAGCAAAAACAAATCATGAAACTTTGCATGCAGCATTTCATCAGGCGTAATCGCCTGAAAAGCCATCAACGGATTACGCAATTTACACATTACGCATACTTTGCCACACATAAAGTGGTAGGCGCATATTTTTTACATGTGCATTTTACAGCTGACGGTCAATCCACCGCGATAGAACCGGCTGACGGTTTTTAAGTTTAAAACAGCATCTAAACTATCATCTGACAAAGTATGAGCCGGGAGACGATGACTGACGAAATATGCTACTGGCCCGCGGTCTATTAGTGCGTTTAAAAAACAAACCGACCAAAAGCATGTCGGGTCATGCTCAGAGTAGGGTTTTGTAGTAACCCGTCTGTCACAATAGTAACGGAGGCTATTACTGTATACTTACTGTATCGTTCATGTACATTACAAGCAAAATGGATGAGTACCTTCGCAGCGCTTTTTTCGATGTCTTTTAACTTTTTTTCCTTTTTTTAAGCTTTCACGATATTTTTAAAAATAAAAATCTAGTCATTATTATAGGAAGATACTGTAAATGGAAATGAAAATTTATTAATAACATTAGGCTACAGGTCGCAGTTACTTAAAAAGTTAAATATCAATACAGTATATATCTATAAGTCTATACCGAGGTGTTCTGCCTTTTCGCCGAAGTTTAATTGACCGAATTTCACTTGCCAACCAATTTTTCGCAGATAATTTACTTTGGCAACCAACATTCGGCAAACTTTCAGTACGACAACGTTTTACTTGGTAGAATTATTGTCAAGTAGATTATTATTACGACATACAACATTTAGAATACATTTCTTTAGCCAAATTATTCATTTGGCAAAAAAATAATACGATAACGTCTAGTAATTGGACAGAGATAAGATAGGCGCGACGACGAGTGAAGCGAGGAGGAGCATGTTAAGTGAACTGTGACCTAACAGCCAGAACCGACTTTTTTGCATCGAATGATGTTAGATTACAAAAAAAAATTTTTTATGTTTCAAACATTGCGTTTTAAAAAGTGTATTTTTACTATTTTTAAGTTGTTGTCCATGTGTATACAGTTGCTAACTTTTAGGTTGGGAAACAATACAAATTATTATGTTCAGATGCGAATTGATCATTCGGCGAAATGATATTATGCGAAAAATTGGTTGGGAAAAGACATTTGGCAAAATAATTTTCAGCAATGATTTAGAGAACCCTATAATGTTTAAATTATACTGCTTATTTCCAAAGATATTTACCATATCAAAAATAAATAAATATTTGGGGACTTATTTCACAATCGGCCTAGCCCCAAACTAAGCAAAGTTTGTACTATGAGTACTAGGAGACGACATACATACGTAGATAAATACATACTAATATACATAGAAAACACCCATGACTCAAACTAATATCTCTGGTCATTACACAAATAGATGCCGGGATTCGAACCCAGGACCATCGGGTTCATAGGCAGGATACCCACTAGGCCAGACTGGTCGTACAAAACTTGTTTTTGCTCTATTTCGTTTATTTTATAAGCTGGAGCTCTATAAACTAATTACAAGCATAGATATACCATTGTATGTGCAATGTTTCATTAGTTCATTACAATCCAACACGTAGTTTTATCAGAACGAAACTCCGTTTGTATGGGAAGATGAAATTCGTCCTGGCTTGCTGCGGACTCGGCTTACATGGCAGACATACGGCCCGATTCGAAGAATAAGATACGATAACGATAAGTACCTCCAACTAGGGAAGTACCTCCATCTTACAGAAAATCGCAGCCAAATAACACTAGACCCTACTCATAGTGTTGTGTTCCTGCCGGTGAGTAAGGTTGCCAGAGCTCAAAAAGGGGCGGAAGGGGGTTAGGGTCGGCAACGCGCATGTAACTCCTCTGGAGTTGCAGGCATACATAGGCTTACCATCAGGCGGGCCGTATGCTTGTTTGCCACCGACGTAGTATATAAAAAAAAAAGTTTTCGGTTAGATAAGTTCTCATTTAGATATCGTTTGTATGTCGTATAATTGACAAAAGCAGCTCGATTCGGGCAACCAATGTCACTTTGACGTTAGAATTATCGTAGATAGATCTTATTACGATCACAGCGTTATCGAAATACACGTCAATTTTGACATGTCGTTTAGTTATAGATCTTATAAAGATCTTTCCAAGATAAAGGTGTCTTAATCATTCTCAGAATCGGGCCGAAAAACCATGAATCAATCAGATCTCCGCTAAATCTGAATGGTGTCTGACCTCGGCGGGCCGGCGCCGGAGGGTCTCCCGCCGTGCGTCATTGCGTCTGAGACATCCGCACTGACTAGACGTTATGTAATGTTTGCTACTTTATCCCATTGGCTGTCTGCCCATCAGTGATGGGGATCCTGACGTCTTGAGGTCAGATTTTGCGGTCGATTCGAGTTGATACACGTCACACATAGACAAATGCTTTGGACCAAGTAAGTCAAGTTTTTGACCGAGATTTTTTAACGATTCTGATTTTGGACAATTTTTAAAAGGTTGACAAAGTCAAATATGAGGCAAATATCAGAATAAACTGCTCGTGTAATAAGAAAATAAATATGATTTATTTCAGACCATTTGAGATCCATAGTAGTGTTAGTTACAGGCTTAAAAAAAGTTAGTAATAAATACCATACCTAAAGATAACCTACCTAAAAATAAAGATACCTAAAACAGACCCTGGCCTCTTGGCAGGGTGCACATCACGCAGGCAGCATTCCCGCGCTCTATCGCGAAGGCAAGCCTTTGCGCGAGAAAGCTGCCTGCGCGAGGGTCTCCCGTTGCCTCCCTCAATCGCTTTCCAAGCTCTCTGTGAAGCCCACGCGCACCTTTGCCCCACGAACCAAGTGTCTCGACACCAAAAGCTACGAATTCGTAGTTGGTGCCGAGACAGCTATATTTATTAGTTTTAAAACGTTCTCGGGCGTCAGCCGCCATCCTGGCGTTTCTGCTGGTCGCTGGCAAGTAGGACGCTGCCAGCGTATCGGCGCAAGTAGCGTCCCACACCAGCGCACGGCCCATCCTTCAGGGGATCAACGACATCCCGTCGGGGCGCTTACCATCGTCCCGTACGATCTGGGGCTCCAGAGCTGCGGGGACGTTGGCGCTGACGAGCGCCCTTCTCAGGATGTCGTTGGGTGCCGCATGATGGGATAGGCGGCCGGCGCCCGAAGAGCAAGCAAGTCCGTGGTGCTCCAGACGATCTACGGTTGCCCCACAAGAAGCGCAGGAGTTCTATACGTCACAGACACAAGGAAACAGAGATTTTTTCACTACACCAACTGGTAAAGGCCCTCTTGATTGTTCAAAAACTAATGAGAAAAATGCATTTTATCCACATGTGATGGGGCCAGGGATCGGAACCGGTTTTTTGCAAAAACATCGAAATAACCATATATTTCGGTTTATTTTATACTCTAAATGTAGGACTCAGTTGTGTTTTCAGATAACGACTTCGTATTATTAGATTGCCTAATTATAAATGAAGTAATTAACAAAGAACGAAAAAATACCGTTTTCGTTCCCATACAAAAAATACCGGTTTCCGATCCCTGGATGGGGCAAAGTAATCAAATGCAAATTTTGAGTTGTTTCCTTATGTTAGCTGGTAGAATAGACTTTTAAATGATGATTTTGAATGATACATTTTTTATTACGTTCAGTTGGATTTGATTAGGTTTGATTTTTTGGTATTTCATAGTTAGTATTTTCCTCGCATTGGTGTGGTGAAAAATTTTGTGTTTCACTCGGAGGCAAAGTTTGTTTAACCCTCGTGCCTTGAAACCCTCGCAACGCTCAAGATGCCACTTCTCGAGCCACTCGCTACGCTCGTGGTTCAATTTTGGGATCTTTCGCTTGCTCGGGTATCAATATTAGCATGAGCGGTTAAACAACAACTTTGCCCCCTTGTAAAACAAATAACTATTTTCGACAATTAAATATATCGATGTTACTGTCAACATCTAAATGTTCAACATACTAAATATTTTTATACAAAAATTTTAAAACGTGTTTTTTGGAAGAATTTATTTTATTTATGCCAGGTTAGTATTTCCAGATTGGCACTAAATGTTTTATTCTAATCATTTTATGTCGTTATTTATTATTTCTCAAACATTACTCCATTTTCCTTTATTGCTAAAAGTACATTAAAAGTGAAATATACCTTAAGTCATAAAAATACCATTAGGTACATAAACCATTTCGGGACAAACCTTATTTATTTTGTAAAATATGCCTGAAAGGAATTCTTATCAGAACTATTTCGAGAATGTTCAATGAGCATATGTGTTATTATATATCGACATCTTTTTACAAGCTTTTATTTAACTTGCCCTGTTACTATGTATGGGACAAATCTTGCAAGTTAAATTTGACCCACTCTGTTTCCGATGAAGCTGAAAATTGCATACATATTAAGTCGGGTGACAATGCAATATTATGGTAACATCAAGCTGATCTGATGATGGAGACAGGAGGTGGCCATAGGAACTCTGTGATAAAACAACGCAACCTAATTGTATTTGGGGTTTTTAGAATTGTCTCGATGAGTATTAGTTGCTTGTGGAAAAAAAGTACAGTCAGCGATAAAAGCTTGTACGAAAAATTAAATTTATGCCAAATACTTAAATTATTTTTTGATATCAAATCCCTTGAATGTGCCCCGAGTTGTCGGGTTTGTTGATCAGTCTGTTAATTGTGTTTGGTGCAACTAGCAACACTGCAAAAAATAATCACAACAACTAATTTCATACAAACATTCTCACAGTTGCAATTTAAGTTGCTTTATTTTGATATATAATAATAATAATAACTCAGCCTATATACGTCCCACTGCTGGGCACAGGCCTCCTCTCATGCGCGAGAGGGCTCGGGCTATAGTCCCCACGCTAGCCCAATGCGGATTGGGGCCTTCACATACACCTTTGAATTTCTTCGCAGATGTATGCAGGTTTCCTCACGATGTTTTCCTTCACCGAAAAGCTAGTGGTAAATATCAAATGATATTTCGTACATAAGTAAAACTAAATTTTAAGTTAAAATACTGAAAATGGCGGGCGCCGGTTTACTTTTTAATCATTTTTTTTTTATGTCAAGGACATCCAACGTGGCAATGATAATTTCATTCAGCCTATAATTAAAAAATGTTTTAGTGAAATATCCTCTTAATTTGTAATGACATTTGGTTGACGTAACTGGTTACCGAAGAGCTGGCGGCTTCCTCGCACAACGTATCAGTATTGCGATACAACGAGGAAATGCCGCCAGCATCCTTGGTACAATGCCTCAAGGGCCTATTTTAGATATAAGCTAGTTATAGTAATCATCTGTATATATCCATTATGTATATTGTTGTTGTCAATAAAGATTTTTCTTATTAAAACCAATAAATATTTAGTTAGTATCATGTAATAATAATATCTGTCACGCAAAATAGGCGCCAGTCGTCGAGTTGCGGAAAATCGCCCGAACTACAATACAACATCATGTAATAATATTTTTTTGGACGTAATAAACGTGTAATGGCGAAATAATAACATATATCAAGGTTTTGGACATCCAAACTCTTTAGATGTCCAAAACTAAAAAAAAAAGGTTTTTTTCTACTCTTCGACTGTAATGGTTGAATTAAGATTTCGTATACCAAACTATAATTGAGTACTTTTCATGTATGGGTGCCCAAGTCAACTATAAGATTAATTTCGATATGCTGTAGTCAACTAAAAAAAAACACCAATCACATGCCGCCGCGCTCCCATGGAAAATATGTCTACCTTTTTTTTATTGATATACTTACCAATTTTCATTAATTATTTAAGTAAATAAAGTATTATTATAGATGACTCGTAGAAAAAGTATACAATAGTGGTATAATCAAGTTTTTCAATGTCGTGCCTTATTTAGGCAACTCGTCAGCAAGCTTCGTTGCCAAAACACGGTACTCGACTGAAAAGCTCTCCATTATATCACGATCGTATAAAATACTATTTTATCCCTCGTATGACTATGTCTCGTCTACGAGTATGATCATGATTTCCCAGTAAGCTAATTTTACTTAACCCTTCAAGTGATAGACATTACTTTTTAACCGACTTCAAAAAAGGAGGAGGCTCTCAATTCGACTGTTTTTTTTTTGTATGTATGTTACTCGATATCTCTGAGAATTGTGAACCAATTTTCATTTTTTTTTAATCGAACGGGTATAACCCCAAGATGGTCCGTTGGCACCAAGTCGGGGTCTGATGATGGGATCTTGGAGAAATCGAGGGAACTCTTCAAATGTTATAGGTACATGTATGGCGCTTTTGGTAATATTTGAAGTCGGTTTTATTTTTTTGTTATAGATTTGTTATATTTTTGATTTTCTGTCAATTACGTACATTTCAAATAGACATTCCTCCTGCGGATGCAAAACGAAGGGTTAAACGCTTATTTATTTAAATAGATTCCACGGTAGCCATGTTTATGCAGGTCAACCATATTTACAAAACAAAACTCCATCAAAATGCTCGTAAATCGGACACATTGACACCGCGCCCGGTTACGCACGAAACACCCACGGATTCGAATTTCGAAGCATTCATACGCGCCAGACAGAGACAACCAATACAACCGCACATCTAAAACTAAAGGTTAGACCGAGACGAGTATATTTATCGATCGGCTTGCGTCACAGCGAACGCGTGGGCGCGATGACGTCACGTAGTTCCGGCCAATCAGGGCGCGCGGAAAAGGCGCCACGAATCTGCGAAAACGAGGGGAAATGCTGTTGCAGAATTGTAATTCGAAGATATCAATGACTATATGATTTATTGGTCACGTGAAGTGATTTTTAATAGACTTTTTATGCCTGATGTTTTACAGAAAGGACAATATTTCATTATTTTGGGAATCTTTTTTTTACAAATTATTCTTTGGATTTTTTTAGTAAATACCAAATAAAATAATTATTCGAATTATTTTTATAGTACCAGTTTTTACGATAATTGGTAAGAGGTAATTGTTTAAAATACTATATTTATATTTAAATTTTACATATATTATAGGTACATTAGTATGATAATTAGCCTTTCCTTACAGTAATATAATTATTTTGTTCGCGTATTAGAAAAAAAAATACAAACCGTAATTTAATTACCTATCCCTATTAAATCCTAAAAATCAAGTTATTGAGGATAATACATAATATTCGATTTATTGTTACTAAGTGTTTATGGTATGGCACCCAAATTGTATAATAAATTACCCAATTCAATAAGAGAATCTGAAATGCCTGTATTTAGGAAACATTTATTGGACTTTTTTGTACAAAATGCTTTTTACTCTTTAAATGAATATTTTGACCATATTCCGCATAGTTATTAAATTTAGTATAATGTAGTATACATTAGATTAATTTTATTTATGAATATAAGATTTGTATGCCCGTTAGCTGGCTGAATACACTGTTCTTTGAAATGTAGTTGATAACATCCACTTGACTGTATTCTAACAAATAAATGATTTGATTGATTGATTGAACATTGTCATGGTTTATTTGGGGCGGTTCTCTATATAAGTAGTATTAGCTAATTATTTACTATTTAAACTACTTTAGCATACTTTTAGTCTCAATAATAAAATTATGCCTAGTGCTTTTGTCGTCATGGTGTCGCCATCTATCGATCTTCTTGAAAGTTGACATATAAATAGTTCTTGCAATGAGGAACTTTTGAGTTCTACTCTAAAGTTTTATTTGACCATACATACAAACGTCCTGGCGTACAAAATGACAAATGTAAATAAGAACCATTAATACAATTATTTTCAAATGTTTATTACAGCGTCATCTAGTAGCAATACCAGGTATCAGAGAAAGAGTTTACTTCTAATGCATTGCTTGGCTACCAAAGCGCGCGTTGTAAATTAGTTCTAACAGATGGCGGTGGTAGGGCTAAGTGCGTGTTGCTTCAACAAAATCTTATTAGATCTCGTTAGCCAAAAATGCCAAAATAGAAGTTTCTTCGTCTCTGCCGGTTTGTCTGTTCGTTTATTTTAGACTATCATTTACTTAGAAACTATAAATTGCATAGGTATTCATAAATTTCATATAAATTCATAAATTTAGGGATACACAGATATTTTGTAAGCCGCTATTTATTTTTATAGTACCTATAATATTTCCTTTTATCAGAGATAATTGGGAATAGAGATGGATTGTCAAAGAAAACTTTGTAGCCACGTTACATGTACTGCCGCATACGCATCATGAGTCGAACATGATTAAAACTTTTAGAACGCCATTTGACTTTGATCCTTATTCTTTCACTGATATGTGTTAAATATCAAAAAGTGGCGCCATCTAATAGGTTAAAGGCCAAAGGTATGGCGGTATCGTTTTGAGCGATGGCGCCACAACCTTTAGCCGATGCCCGGTAAGATGACGCCACTTTTTGATATTTAACACCTGCTTTTATGTTTGGTAGGAAATATTTTTAGCTTTTATTGCGGAAGATTATGAAGTTCCAATCAAATTGATCGCATTCTGACATTTACTGGCGGCAACGTTGATACATGCCGTGAATAAATGCCGTTTTCCGACTCTGTCTAGAGACATGACCAAAATTAAGACTGTTAATCTCCCATTCTCCATTCATGCTCGGCACCGTTCGGCTTAGCATTTCTACGAGCAATTAGGGTTGGTCCCTTTGCGTGCACAACCACAGATAATGACTTGAATTTTGACAATCCCAAACAGCCGAAAGGGATAGTGCCATACATACATAGAAAGGGACAGCATGCTTCGTCCCTGAATCGCTATCAAACTTCGGTTTTATTGGAAGTTTCTTTTCTGTACGGTAGGTAACTTATTCTAGTTATTCTGTCGGAAGCAGGCACGGGTTGTCGATTGCTCGATGCGTTCATTCATCCCAATTCCCTGGTGTTTGAGGTGCAGGTTACTGTCCTAGCGGCATTCCCACACTATTCTCCTCAAATCTTCTTATTTTCCTGCAGAACAAAGTAAGTGCAAGCAGGTCTCCTCCTCCTATATGTATACATTAAATTTAAAAAAAGATGGCCTAAGTAAATAAGGGCTTATGCACAAATCACGCGAGGTTTTTTCAAATACTTTTTGACCCCTCCCTCCCCTTTGGTGATATTTGGTGAGGTTCTTGGCGAACCCCCCTCCCCCACATAACCTCACGTGTATTTTTTGTAAATTTTTTCGTTCGACCTAATTTTAAGATAGTATTGTATCAGAGTACATCTTGTTTAGACTCGCTATTTTGAAGTGCCAAGTGAAGATTTATGTTTAAAAAAACCGGGAAAAAGTATGTGGTAGATATTTTTCTTAGTTTCGTTCACCATAGAAAAATACACGTGAGGTTTCCTTATACCCCCCCTCCCCCAACGTGATCCCTCGTGATTTTTTCGTGACTCCCCCTCCCCCCCTATCGAACCTCGCGTGATTTGTGCACAAGCCCTAACATCTATTTCAGTTTTAACTCTAACAGTATAAATTTTATTTTTCTCTGCCCCAACGCACTAACTTTGTTTCCTAGATCTTTTAACAATGGACTAGAATTTACGTTTTTGCCATGATAATGATAATGATAAGTATCATGATTTGAGAATCATCGTAATAGCAGAACAATCGAACGCAAAAACGAACCTGAGGTCAACGCTCCTGACATTGGTTTTTGCGGTTTTGACCTTAAAAGGTTAGAGTTCCAGATGATATAATATTTAATTGTCTGATCATTTGAAATCAAACATATTTAACCTTGTAATTGTAATTTAGTTTGTTTTTCTGCCGATGAGTAAGGCTGCCAGAGCTCAACGAGGGTGCGGAGTGTTGAGGTCGGCAACGCGCATGTAACACCTCTCGAGTTGCAGGCGTCCATAGGATACGTCAGACGGGCCGTATGCTTGTTTGCCACCGACGTAGTATGTAAAAAATAGCTTTTGAATCAATTTGAATTAATTTTTCTGGAATTTAGCGTCCGTCACTTGTAGTATTTAAGTCGATAAAAAACGGAATATCGTGCTAATTCATAATCATATTTGTAAGAAATATCAGTTCCGTCATAGGGAGACCTCGTGCAAATAAAAACTTAACAGTAGCTATACAAGAAGCAATTATAAAAGGCTATAGAAATGGCTTCACACAATCGACGCTGGCTAAGCAATTTGAAGTTCATCAGTCTACTATATCCAAGGTTTTGAAACGGGTAAAAGCTCACGGAGGTTTCAAAAGGCCCAACAGACCTGGTCGCCCACGCTGCACATCAAGTTTGGTAGACCGCAACATTTTGCGAATAGCAAGACACAATCCACGACTCACGGCGAGCGACATTATGCGGGAAATATCGTGTGGAAATTCAGTTTCTGTGTCCGTACGTACTGTAAGAAATCGCCTGATGGATGGTGGACTTCGTGCTCGTCGTCCTGCAAAGAAACCACTGATTTCCAAGAAAAATCGAGCAGCTAGAGAAAAATATGCGAAAGAACATCTTTCTTGGACTGCGGAAATGTGGGAAAAGTTAATCTGGAGCGATGAATCCAAGTTTTTACTGTTCGGAACAGATGGAATTACCAGGGTACGATGTCCCGACAATGCTCGCTATGACCCCAAGTATCAGCTCCCTACAGTCAGACACGGCGGCGGCTCCCTTATGGTGTGGGGCTGTTTCAATGCAAGTGGAGTTGGTCCTTTACATCGAATAAACGGCATTATGACGAAGGAAGTTTATGAAGGAATATTACAAGATGTGTTTCTTCCCTGGGCACGCCAAAATTTCGGCAGAGCGTTTATATTTAAGCAAGATAATGACCCGAAACATTCGTCTAATCTTGTTAAACAATGGTTCAAAAAACGTAGAGTGAGGGTTTTGGAATGGCCCAGCCAAAGTCCGGACTTGAATCCTATAGAAAACCTATGGAAGGAGCAGTCGTATATATATAAAATGAACCATAGAGACTCACTGAGAGATAAATTTAAGGAAATTGACATCATGACAGTGCACTGTCAATACATTTATGAGAATATTCTGTATGTGCATAAAAATATTGCCGATTTTAAGAAAAATTGTGACATTCATAATATTAATACTAGAAATAAACATAAGTTCGCCGTGCCCTTCACTCGGCTCCATAAAATTAAAAAATCATTCATGGGTAATTGTGTGAGATTTTATAATAAACTTCCAAACCATATTACTGAGTTACCAATTAATAAATTTAAGAATCATGTAAAGCGTAAACTTATTTCTAAAGCTTATTATACCACACAAGACTACATGAATGATAAAACAACGTGGGATTAATTGTGATTCGAAATGATTAATTATTTATTATATTTGAATAATGATGATGAAATGGATATTCCAATGCATGTATTTCCTTTGTTGTTTTTATTATATTTGTTTGACATTTAGAATTTATTCTAGAAACAATCTAGACTAGTATTTTTTATACATTTTTTTATTTTTTTTTGTATGACTATATTTTGTGCAAGTTTTAGTATTAAATTTGATCTATGAATTATATTCATTAGTATTATATATGGAATAATATTTACAACATCAATAAATTGCTCTGATAATTAGATTAAGATAATTATATGTAATACTGTCTTACTATTCATAAGTGCTTGTTGCTAGGCCTACATGAATAAAGTATATTTGAATTGAATTGAATATGAGTGCAAGAAATGCAAGAAATGTCAACGAAAGATTTGAACAATTAAAGGAAGAGTGGGAACGCATTCCAAGTACTTTCCTCACGAAGTTGATTGCATCACTGCCCCGAAGATGCCAAGCTGAAGATGCAATGGGTTTCAGTACCAAGTACTAATCTAATATTTACATTTTCAGTGCAGAATCTGTAATTTTTGTTGTTTTCTTTATTAATAAACCACTTTTACCTATATTTCGAGTATTAGTTATTTTATGCACTTTTTAATAAACTCGTACAAAACGAGTTTCTTATTTGGTGTCATACAAATGTAGTATATGATTTTACTCTCCATCTAAAGGACTTTCACATGATAATCGTTTAGGCAGCCTTAGTCGTTCTCATAAAAAATACTTAAAAAAAAAAAACACCAATATGATAGATTATTTTCCGCTACTGTATGTGTAGTGGTGATTGTAGAGGAGGCCTCTCTGGAGGATGGTAGGACAAACATTTTATAGGTATATAATTGACTTAGCAGGATATGACTTACGCTTGAAAATACGGGTGTATTTTCATTTTAGCTTAGTGCATATGAAAACTGTTTTATCACTGCTTACTTACTTACTTCACTGGCTTAGTGACCCAAACAGGATCTTGGCCTCTGACACAAGACAGCGCCACTCTGCCCTATTCTACGCCATTTCACGCCGGTTAGTCATCGAGAGCGGACAGGTCTTTTAGGGCTTCGTTACTCCAACGGTATCTGGGACGTCCAGACGGACGTTTTCCACCCGAGTGCCCCACATACGCTCTTCTCACAGCACGATCCTCTTTCATCCTCTCTAGGTGACCGAGCCAGCAGAGTCGTGTTGCTTTCATCTCGCCAATTATATTGGGCACCGCATCAGCTCCACTAGCTCCCTATAGGTATTCAATTATCACTGCTAATAAAACTTATTTGGAATTGCCTCACCGCTGTCAAAATCTAAAAATCTACAACGAAACCTTTCGAAACATGCACATTAGCATACTCATCTCTCAATCTTAATGATACAAAATGTGACCAAATTCACGTTAATTTCGAACCAACGAAATGTCAACAAAGCCATTATTTTTACGGCCAGTGACCTTAGAATTAGACCTTTTTTAAAGTAGAACCCTTAACTTAAAACGCAGAATATCGATAAATAAAATAAATTGATCTTGTTTCTTTTTAAATTGAGAACATTATGCCAGAACTCAACAATTTATAGCTTATTAGTGTGTCCGGTTTTATTATCACTCTATGCTAAACCGTGCTCGAGGTCAAAAACCATTTTATTTTCCTTTGCCAATGTTTTTATTAGTCTTTTAAAATACCATGTTTCATTATGTCACTGACCTCATTTATTTCGTCTGATGGTTTTTCTTTCGTTGTTTTTGTGAACTATGTCAGGTTTTTAGGCAGATGTGCTGTGTTAAAAACTGGAGGTCGTTTTCGATGGACGGTTGAGTAAGTTTTTTGTTTCATCCGAATGGTTAGGTATGTAAAGATCAAAGAAATCTTTACTTATGTACTTTTTGTCAGCTATAGGTTATTCCAATTACGGAGTCTTCACTTGGTTCTCATCGAACATTCTTAACACCTAGAATCTAGTACAAAAAGTTTTAAAAATAGCAATGATTTATAGCTCACGTCAGTTGTCTGTTTCTGTCCTCGTCACGTTTAAAAACACTGAACCGACTTACAGTAAATACCTACAATATAAATGTGATCCTGATCGAACATGTTAAATACGCTACTAGGGTGACTTCTGGATCAGATTAACACAGGACCAGGGGGCCTACCGGGAAAACCGAAATTCACAAATTGCGGGGATCTTTCACTTTCACTCTCAGTAAGACGTAATTAGAATGACAGAGAAAAATGCCACAATTGACGAACTTTGATTTTCGTGGTATAGCCCAGGGTAAGTGACGTACTGGAAGAGAGGCCTATGCTCAGCAGTGGGCGATAAAGGGCTGATATGATGATGATGATGATCTAACATGGATCTGACATCATTCCAAATACGAGATGGTTCCAATCTCCTTTAGAGGACTTGTTGAATTGCACATATGTCAACCTTCAACCAAAAATGTCACTTTTAACACTGACTGATCAGTAATCTGACTTTTATTTAATCGTATGGCGATATTGTCAAATAGGCAAAGTTACATAAAAGATTATAAGGCAACATCCAGGTTATGCAGCCACTGCACAGTTTCGGGCGTCAGGTTGACGAGATCATCTGGTTTCCCCGGGTAGGCGCGGAGAGGACATCTCCGAATGATGTGCTCCATAGTTTGGTCTTCGATGCCACAATCACACAGCGCGGAGTCGGTCCATCCCCATTTGTGACGGAAAAAGTTACTAGTAATCTGACTAATAATCTGTTAAGGATATGTAGTGTGGAATTAAGAGGAGTGGCATCTCTTATGGAAAAACTGTTGCAAAAGTGTCCAGCTGTCAGCTATAAATAATAGTTCCAAATCTCTCCAGAGTAGCGCTAGAGTAGCTAAGAACCTAGGCGTTATTGATGGAGTGAATTGCGCTGTCTATGATTTCATTTTTTTGTTCAAGTATTCTAGGTATTGTAGCGCCACCTATTTAAAGTTTTTTGATGACACTTTTTGGTACATGGAGATTTCGTTCCTTATCTCCACCTTCCGTAGTTAAGGACAATAATGGCATAAATAGGATACTTAGTTTTTAATTTAATTTTAATTAAATGACTTAATGCAGGCGAGGTCGCAGGCAGAGCTACCTAATATGGGCGTGAGCCATTTTTTTAAACTACATACACACTTCATTTTATTTTATTCAGACATTTTTATTATGTTAATTTTTGATCCTTGTAGGAAAAAAAATGTGCCCCAAGATTGGTATTTCCATTCCGTTATCATTTTTCATCAAATTTGTAGACGGTTACGGAATGGAAAGATCGAAAAATATATGGAAATTTTAGGATACTTTTTTTTATAAACTAATAAGGCCCAAGGCCCAAGGTGACATTAAAATCATATTAAATTAGTACAGAGTTGTATTTTTTTATTTCGTTCAATTTTCAAACAAAATAATATCAACTGTATTCTCTGCACTATAGGTTAAAATTTTAGTGGTACATTTTGAATTTTTCATTTGAATGGCTGGGTCTTAGGAGGCCATTAGGATCGTCACAAAAATTCCCAAGTCTAAAAAAAGTTTACTGTAGGTACCAATTTAAATGAAATGACGCACGAGTCTATGGCCTTTTTACCATGGTATCAAATTAATTCTGCTCTATAGATCCAGAGCTACAATAACCCTTGATCCCATGGCATTCGCTTAATGTCGCAACATCGCCTTTGGCTTTGTGTCGCGCGATATGAGCTAGGGTTGCCTGTAACAACTATTTCTTCCTCACGTTATTGGCCACGGCTCTTGGGAGCCTGGGGCCCGCTTGGCAACTAATCCCGAGAATTGACGTATGCAGTAGTATTACGAAAGCGACTGCCATCTGACCTTCCAACCCAGAGGGTAAACTAGTCCTTATTGGGATTAGTCCGGGTTCCTCACGATGTTTTCCTTCACCGAAAACCGACTGGTGAATATCAAAGGATATTTCGTACATAAGTCCCGAAAATCTGATTGGTACGAGCCGTTTGAACTCGCGTCCTCCGGATTGCAAGTCGCACGCTCTTACCGCTAGGCCATGGCCACCAGCGCTTGCAGCGCAGCGCAACCATATAAAATATAGATCAAAAATATATCCCTGACACTGCGCGGTGGCGAACTGTTTTAGTTTTTTAGATATATTTAAAATAAGTAGGTACATATACATTTTTATAAGTTACAAACTTGAATTTTATAGATAAGACTATATTTCAATCTTCTGACAATGAGTATCTTGGTCTATATTGATGTGTTCCATCTTATAAAAGACATGAGTGGCCTTAAACTATTTAGGTACTTACATGCAAAATAAAACACGTATTTGTATATTTAAATTAAAATAAAAACACGAAACCCAATGGTCGTAAAGTTCGCCTACATGGAAGAATTTAAGCAGCATAATGTACAGTTTTATTTATACTGTAGTGAGTGTAGTAAAAACTTACGGCCTGATTCTAACTTTAAGATACGTCAAAAAATTCCGAAAGATATGATATGGATATATGTCAGTGTCAAAAGCAACGTTTTTGATTGAAGAAACGTAACCTTTGACACCGACATACTCGTATCTAATCCATATAGTATCTTTAGCAAATGTTTGACGTAGCTTAAAGTTCGAATCGGGCCAAATATGTGGACGATGTTGTTGGTCTCACACTATTATACTTTGTATTCTATTTCTTTGTCTAAACCTGTGTTTTACGGTTTTTGTCCCAAAAAAAAGAAAAAATATATCTTTTTTAGATCTTGATGTGTGTATTTTTATATTAAATATACTATATAGCTTTAGGTATTTTAATAAAAGTAAACAAAATCTACCCTCAAATGGCTCCTTAAGACAGTTGAGGGTAGATGAAAACATTACATGATCAAATAATGTAGGTTAAAGTCTCAGTCCCTCAGTGACAGATCTAGGCGGTTTTGTATTTGGTTGGTTAACCAATAAATGATACAACTACCCGAAAATGTACAAAATGTTTGTTTACATTTATTTAAATACCTAAACATACAGAGCAAAAAAGCGACTTTCGGTCAAGTGAAACTGCTGATAGTGCTTATGACGACAATAAAATTATGGCATACTCTTTTGTGAAGTCGGTTATTTATTTGATAAATATATTATATTGACAACCCTGTTCATGAAGTACGTAGCTGCTGATTCTGCGTACTTGTTGCAACAAGGTATATCCCCTTTGTTGTGTTTATAAAATGCTACACGGTCCTAGCCTAGTATTCACAAAGCTCCGCCTCAGCTAAACTAGCGGTTTTGTGAGCAGTAAACCCGTGAACCTCCATAGCAACGCCATTTTGAATAAAACTTCAAGTGGCAGGACCCTGGCTCGTCGATTACGTCATTTAAATTTGAAATTTGACCAATTTATATAAAAAAAAAATGCGAACCACTGAAAAATGACGTACATATGCACCTTGTAGATATTCACGAGATTCGGTTGAAAAATAAATGCGACCCGAGGACAACGGCCGGACAGTCAGCCAAACATTCAAAACCATTTTTTGCCTAAGTTTCGCGTTCGCTCGATCGACCACTGTGGCGATGTTCTGTGATTTGTTGTACGTGTCGTTGATGGTTTAATAAATGTAATTTTGTACACTGAAGCCGGGTCCAGATGGGTGTAACGTATAATGTACGATTACGTGTAATATAGAACTTTGTGCGAGCGACTTTGTGTTTGCCCAAAAACCAATCCGATGGATCCGGCATCACGAGCGTTAATAGTGCCGTCCACACGCAGAATTCCTATGACGTTACACGATGGATTACATTAAACGTTACACCCGTCTGGACCCAGCTTGACTGATCATATCCGTAACAAATGTAGATCAAATTCATAACCTGTTATAACAATAGGGATTACTCCAATGTTCTGCCGCTGAGTGCAGCACTAGCACCTTAGTAAACCACAGAATAAATTAAACTGTTTTTTTGACAAGTTTTCACAGATAATAAAATATGACATTGATGCATCAAGGCGGTTTGTTTACAAAGGGCCTACCGGAAAACACAAAAAACGGAATTTAGCTATCTGCGTCTTTATCGCTCGAATATGTAAGTGATAGAGAGGTTATATAACGAACTCTCGATTTTCTTGTTTCGCGGTAGACCCTCAGATTTTGATGGATTGTGGTAGTGGCGCCCCCTGTTCAGAGGTTCGCGTAATATTCCCAATTATAATACAACTCAAGGACTAACCTAACCAGTTCACGTCTTTTGCCTAATTTGACGCTGAATTGAACGAATTTGATCCAGAGGTCAAATTATACTAGACTGATTCTAGAGTGTTTCGTGAATATCTACTTACATCTAAATCTGATCTCCACGCACTATTTGA
Source organism: Cydia pomonella (assembly GCF_033807575.1). Lineage (NCBI taxonomy): Eukaryota > Metazoa > Arthropoda > Insecta > Lepidoptera > Tortricidae > Cydia > Cydia pomonella. The sequence continues at coordinate 19,652,821 of NC_084716.1, read as the reverse complement.
CTATTTTGTAATAGATTATGTATTTAAATTCAAATTAAGTAGATTCTGCTGATAGCATGGGATTTTGTTAACGTGGGTTTTGAATGTACGTATAATAAGATTAATGTGCTCGAGATTCAAGATGGCGGGAAGTGATACCAAAGAGAATTTGAAATAGAGGTGGATAGTCAAAGAAAACGAGACCGTAAATTTACCGCCATCTTTCGACACATGATTATAAGTTTTAGAACGTCAAGTTTTAGAAATTCTTTCACTGATAAGTGTTAAATTTATTAAATATCAAAAAGTGGCGCCATCTTACCGGGCATAACCTAAAGGTTATGGTGCCATCGCTCGAAACGATGCTGCTATAACTTTGGCCTTTGAGCTATTAGATGGCGCCACTTTTTAGTATTTTTCCTACTCCTCTACTGTTATCTGTCATTTATGCATTCATTAACACGAATATATGACATTCACAATCCATACCTCTCTTTTGGACGTAGTTTAAGGACGTACTCGGGTCGTACCTTCTTTCTAATGCTAAAATAACAGACTATAGATCGAACAAAATGCATAGTTATTCTAGATCACACTTCTTTTATGCGTCCTTCTCATAAAAAATGACTGTCTTGTTGCTATACCACTAACAAATAGCTGGGATCTGTACAATACTATTCTGTACCACAAATCACTTCGTAGTAGATGGAGAATAGATACAAAACGACCCGCAGCCTCCAACTCCAACGTCACCGGTTCATTTTATTTAAAGATCGACACGGACTTTAATTGTTTAGCTATTTAACCCCTTATTCATAAACGTCTACTAAAGTTGACATGCCGCTAATAATCGTTTGTCCCTTTCCGACGTATCGGTATGGTGGAAATGTATCCACGCCAAATTGCAGCTTTCTAGCACTAACGATCACGGAGCAAAGCCGTGGACGGTCAGACGGACATGGCGAAACTATAAGGGATCCTAGGAACCCTAAAGGTATATATACCTTTAGAAATCTAGCTGATTGCCACGAAATACCTACAAAACATATTTGATATATTGTTGGCAGTCCTCAACTGTGCGTTTTTCCAGGAACTTTCTGCCTCGCACTGCTAAACTGTGGAATGAACTGTCGCCTGCGGTATTTCCGGACCGATACGACCTTCAAACCTTCAAGAAAAGAGCGTACTCCCATCTTAAAGGCCGGCAACGCACTTACAACCCCTCTGGTGTTGCAGGTGTCCATGGGCGGCGGTAATCGCTTACCATCAGGTGATCCGTCTGCTCGTTTGCCTCCTCTACCATAAAAAAAAGATATGCTTTCTTACCTGAACTGTGTCACTGAACTGTGTTTGACTTTGTCTGTGAATAGTATACCTTTAGAAATCTGGCTGATTGCCACGAAATACCTACAAAAAATATTTGATATGCTTTCTTACCTGAACTGTGTTTGACTTTGTCTGTGAATGGTAGTCTTTGGCATGTACAGTGTACAAATTACATTAAAAACAATAGCCACAGGCTACGTTTCCCACATACCTATCGAAAGAATTAGTGTAGCAACCCGCCTATTGTTCAACAAAGTACTATTATTATGAAAAAACTATTCGCACGTATCAGACAGAGTGGTAAGATTAATTATCTAATATATTTAATTGATTGGGTTATTAAAACTCTTAAGTAACGATTTAAGGGTTAAATTTAAACTCATACGAATCCGCCGCCAAAAGCCTCCCATACAATCTAAGTTACGCTGTTATTTTAAACCGACCTGTTTAAATAACATGAAAATTGACATTAAAATTAACTTAACATATACACCGTGCGCTAGAGTATAACCCGACAGATTTTAAAGGTGTATAGGTAAAAAACTTAAGTAAGTCACCTGTTGTATGTAGTTGTGACGTGTTCGAATAGATAATACATGTTTAAAAGACACACACACAAACAAAACAAATGTCTATTCGAACACGTCACAACTACATACAACAGGTGACTTACTTAAGTTTTTTACCTATACAACATCCACATATTTAGAGACTAAAATGTCGTACAAAGTTTCCTGAAACCGATCTTCTTTTAGAGATAATGACAATTCATGTGAAAATTTATTTGTCTAATAACTTGGTAAAAACCGTTTTTTAAAATAAATACAATAACGGCATCACGTACTTTTGGCTGTGACAATGTCACTATGTGTGTGTGTGTGTATGTGTGTGTAAGGTTGTCTGGAAGAGATCGTTCTTTAGCGATAAGACCGCCTATTGTCTGCCTCTATCACTAATCAATTGCTTTTCTTTAAGCTTTATTTTGACGACCGGTTTGGCCTAGTGGGTAGTGACCCTGCCTACGAAGCTGATGGTCCCGGGTTCAAATCCTGGTAAGGGCATTTATTCGTGTGATGAGCATGGATATTTGTTCCTGAGTCATGGGTGTTTTCTATGTATTTAAGTATTTATAAATATTTATATATTATATATATCGTTGTCTAGGTACCCTCAACACAAGCCTTATTGAGCTTACTGTGGGACTTAGTCAATTTGTGTAATAATGTCCTATAATATTTATTTATTTAAGCTGTATCTTTTACTGAGGTGTGCCAATAAAGAGTATTCTATCTATCTCTCTATGTGACTTGATATAGACAGACATTAAGTTTTAAAGGAATCTCGCAATTTGTATTTGCAAATAAAATAAAAACTTAACTTATTCTTTATAATGTTTTTTTTTCGCCAAGATGTAAAATAAAATAATGAGTGGAGCAGCAAAAGCCAACAATCTTTTTTCGCCAAAAAAGTATTTGACCGAGACTCATATGGCATTTTTTGCTCGTTATGACCTCGGAAAGGAATAAAATTTGTAGGGGTATCATGATGATGATGATGATGTCATATAGTAGCTTTTGTTGCTAAATATTGTGATACAAAGAATGTAGAGCCAATAGAAGTTTTGTATGTAAAACTCCTACACGCTCTAATTCCTTAGCATTACATTTCTAGCTACGAAAAATAGTAGTTACCAGTCATTTTTTTAATACTACGTCGGTGGCAAACAAGCATACGGCCAGCCTGATGGTAAGTCTCCGTAGCCTTGGACCCGGGTACGTCCTTAAACTACGTCCAAAAGGGAGGTATGGGCATTGTGAATGTCATCTCGCTTTGTGTGGTAGGGCACAGCACAGCGGATGTCATTCCAGATCTAGAGCAGAGCCCAACTGGGAAAGTACCTCCACCTTACAGAAAACCGAAGCCAAATAACACTAGACCCTACTCATAGTGTTGTGTGCCGGTGAGTAAGGTTGCCAGAGCTCAACGAGGTGGAGGTGGGTTTAGAGTCGGCAAGGCGCATGTAACTCCTCTGGAGTCGCAGGCGTACATAGGCTACGGAAACTGCTTACAATCAGGCGGGCCGTATGCTTGTTTGCCACCGACGTAGTATAAAAAAAAGCCTATGTACACATGCAAGAAAAGAAGAGTTATACATGCACGTTGCCGACCCTAACACTCCGCACCCTGGTTGAGCTCTGGCAACCTTACTCACCGGTAGGAACACAACACTATGAGTAGGGTCTAGTGTCATTTGGCTGCGGTTTTCTGTAAGGTACTTCCACAGTTACTATTGGATACATCTCACGTATCAAGGCTACTACTACTTACAATAGATACTGATTACATCATAAATGTAGCAAATGCAGATCTCATCTCAATGAGGCGTGTCGCAAATCGTTCCCACGATACGACACTGTCGTCTGTCGTGACGACATCGTGACGCAACGCGACCTTTTGTGATGGGTTTAACAGGTGTTGATATGCTAGGTGTACCCTTTGAACTGTGGTTTTTAGCATTTCAGTAATATGGGATGGGGTATACATTTTTTTATGACAGGGACCACCAACGGTTTGAAAAGTAAAATGCTCTAGTGCAGAAACGTACTTTCTGCACACTTTTTAGAACAATAATGACCCTCTTTCGGAGCATGAGAAATTACTTACTTACTATTAGTATTTATCAATATTTATATATTATACATATATATCGTTGTCTAAGTACCCTCAACACAAGCCTTATGGAACTTACTGTGGGAGTCAATTTGTGTAATAATGTCCTATAATATTTATTTATTTATTATTTATTACTTCACTGGTTCAGTGACCCAAACAGGATCTTGGCCTCTGACACAAGAGAGCGCCACTCTGCCCTATCCTGCGCCACTTCGCGCCAGCTGGGTATTCCGAGGGCAAACAGGTCTTTTAGGACTTCGTCACTCCAGCGGTATCTGGGACACCCAGACGGACGCTTTCCACCCGGGTGCCCCACATACGCTCTTCTCACAGCACGATCCTCTCCCATCCTCTCTAGGTGACCGAGCCAGCGGAGTCGTGTGGCTTTGATCTCGCCAATTATATTGGGCATCGCAACCAGCGTCTCTAGCTCCAAGTTCCATCTTCATCTCTGATAGGTCCCAGAATCTTCCGCCAGATCTTCCTCTCCGCCACTAAGAGCTTGCTCTCTTCTTTTCGAGTCAGAGTATAATGAGAAATCAAAAAGTTTTTATTTTCTCACAGATGGATTTGACTCCGCTGATCTTATCTTACACTCACTCTTAACTTAAAATCAACTTACGCTTGACACTTATTACAATTAAATTGTAAGTATGTAATTAAACCGTCAAAGTAATAATTAATCATCCTTGATACTTGGATCGGAGTTGGCGGCAAGTTGCAACGATCAAGATATCGCGGCCTTAAGGAAGTGAATGTTTTGAATTGACGTTATTACTCTACTATAATAATAATGGTAAAGGTTAGTTTGTCCGTAATTGTTAGGTTAGGGTATGGCAAAACTGACTAAACGTCCCGATTCGAACTTCAAGATACGTCAAATATTAGGTCTAGATACGATGTGGATCTTTTTGTTTAACGAATCATCACTTTTGACACTGACATATCTGATCCATATCGTATCTAGACCTAATATTTGACGTATCATGAAGTTCGAATCGGGCCCTAATTTTGATTAAGCTAGAAGTGTAAATATGGTATTACGCTCTTATTACACTGGAATAAGATGCTATGGGACATATTTTTGAGCAAGATATGTATACCATATTTTTACACTTGACTGTACCTTTCTGTGTCACCCAACAGTTGACTGATGGAGAATGCCTGCTGTGCATCAGGTCCCCATTTGTATTTCATTGCTTTATAATGCAATACATATTAAATAAATCTGCAAAAACATATTTAACAGAAAATATTTCGTATACTTATAACATATCCCACTCAGATTAGGTTTCATTTATAGGCATTCAAAAATACAATTGAAACCTAAATAAGTACTTAAAAAACAAACATATAATAATAATAATGTTTAAAGTCGTAAAAGATAACTCATTTTTTACCATCTAATATTATATTTAACTTTTTTTATTAAATACAATAAAATTATACATAATTGCTACTACTATTACTACTAACGCCTATATAGGTATATGCTAAACAAAAAAGCTGCATATCTATGAATCTGGACATACAAACTTTTAACTATAAAAAGGTCATAAGTTACATACAAATGCTACGGAGATACAACCTTTTAAACTTATAATAGTTTTCGCCCTAGTTTCAAAAGGTGAAGGTGTTGAAAAGGTTCGCGGCCCAATAACATTTGTTAATGTTAATCATGGGTTTTGTTACCGATGCCGACTGGCCTCACCTTTGACCGAAATTATTTAATAATAGAATATACGTTTATTTTGACGAGAATACAAAGAATAACACTAGGGAGGGACGCAAAATTTGTAGTTCCTATCCATAGCGAGCATAAACTGTTGGGGGCAGCACAGGAGACGTCAGATTTTTGGCGCAAGTTGTAAATGTGAAGTTTATGCTTCCAATGTAGCCCACAAGATTGCAGAACCTACTAGATGGCAGCACTTGCTTTAGCGTGAAGTGTCAATGAACGTGTTTATATTTCCGATTCAGGCCTCAAGATGGCAGGCCTTCCAACGCGCATGGTCCCTATATTGAATTTTTACCATATCCCGGGATTTTGGGTGCGGGAAAGTTTTACAGTAACCAAAAAATAGTTAATTCAATGGAGTTTTAGTCTTGTGTCGATAGATGGCGGTAAATTTAGTTGACTACAAGATATACTTTGACAATACGCTTCTATACTGAATTCTCTTTGCTACTTATTTTACAATAAACTAATGTATATATACAAGAAATCATTCCTAAGTCCAAAGCAAGGCCAAATGCCGTGAAAGAAACAACCGCGAAACTAAACTTTCTTTAAGGCATTAAGTCCGCCATTTGTACCTTCATGTATTGTGAAATAAAGATTAAATAAATAAATAACCTTTCTTTGCTAGAGCACACTTCAATCAAGAATAAAATTAAAAATAAATTTTAAATTACTATGGCATTTATAAAAAAACTTTAGGTACCATCAGGCGATCAATATACCATATAAACTGAGCCGTTTGAAGTGAAGGCGCTTGCATGGAGTTACGTTAAAATATGAGTCTTACAACAGACTAATAATATTGATTGACTTTTTGATTATCTATCATAATTGTATATAAAACAATGGATTAGGTAAGTGGTAAATGTAATTAACGAATAGATCTCATCTGCTGATTAGTGAACTTGATAACGAGTGCCGATCGATCTTCGGTGTAATAAATTCTGTTCCGGCAGGTTTGAAGAAATTGTGTAGAAACAAAGCATTGGTTACAAGTACAAAATGTTGCTGAATAAGTATGATCACGAACTTTCATTGATGACCCACCTAAGGTTCTAACTAATTTGTTTGTTTATAATAAATACTACCGCCATGACATGTCACGTATACGAGACCAGTACCCCTAGTGTAAATTTAGTCGATAGCGAAACGTGACGTACGCGTTTGCGTTAAGTCTCATTTTGTATGGGTTTTTGAACAGCGCGCCAAGCGGGACGTTTTGGAAAGTCAAAAATCTCATACAAATTGACACTTAACGCAAACGCGTACGTCACGTTTCGCTGTCGAAAATATTTACACTAGGGGTACTGAGATGGACAAAAATTCTGACAACATGGAAAGGTCCAGTAGGGAAAAGGAACCAGGCGCGACCCTACGCACGATAGGAAGACGAGATCAGAAAAACAGCAGGACAAAACTGGATACAAACAGCTCAATCAAGGGAAGATTGGCTAACTTTGGAGGAAGCCTTCACCTACAGAGGGGTTCTTGCATAATGCAAACTGGAAAACTTAAAATAAGATATATAGTCTTAAATAATGTATCTTAATTTCATTTTAACACATACACATACATTACATACATTTCGGAGAGTGTGCTGAGGAATCGCACAACCTTATTTATTCCTCCGTCCCCATTTCACCATCGGACTACCAGACAATCGGCACTTCGGCATCGCTTCATGGTAGGTATTCCACAAATACGCACGAAGCGTTTCGCTTCAACATTCCTTATGCGAACTGCCAAGGAGTGGAATGCCCTGCTCGAGTCTGTGTTTCCGTATGAGTACAATCTGAATCTCTTCAAGGCTAGAGTAAATAGGTATCTCACAGGTAAGCGTGCTCCACCGTAGACCGCATCATCACTTACCATCAGGTGTGATCGTGGTCGAACGCCTGCCTATCCTCCATAAAAAAAAATGTAAATAGAGTAAGTATTTACCGTACCTAATAGCCCTTTAAACATGTAGTAAGATAACAATGTGAGTCGTGTCCCGTCCACACGCGTTTACTCGACTATTCTAAATAGATTAGAATAGTCGTAGTTTACCCGACTATTCTAATCTATTATAGGGCCACTTTCACTGAGCGAAGCAGTGTCTAGACGGAACAATTTTTCGCACAATCCCACTTGTTTCGATTGTAATATTTTGACAGATCAAATCAGGAGAAGCGGACGCAAAATGCTATTTTTTTACTTTACGGGGGCAATTTTTTAATGTCCGCTCGACTGTCACCATAAATCTAAAATTGGTGATTAAATTTTGTACGTGGGCAGTGGGCACAAGATGAGATTGTCCCCAATTTGATTTCTGATCAAATTCAATCCGGTTGTCCTGTCAATTTGATTGTCTCGTCTGGACGCCCACGTATATTTCAATTTGCATTGGCCGTCATACTGTGTCGAAATAGTTTTAATTTTATTTCAATCCGTGGAAAGAAATAACTTGATAACAGCTGAAAATAAATGAAAATTAGACACAAATTTGTGTTTTTTTTCCATCGAGCCAACTTTGAGCTTTTAAGGTTGTGATCGGAATCATTAAAACAATTTACTTTAAATACAAATTAAGAAAACTGCGAAGAAAATAAAAGTATTAACCCATCTAAAAATATTTATCATGTGCATTTACCTGACAAGATGTTTAACACTTTCTGTCATGTCAACAATAGGGTTGTTTCCATCTACAAATCTTAGGACAGAATTGTATCCCAATAAATTCTTTTGGATTATAAGAACATGTTAAACTACTTAATTAGAGGACCTGTAATGACCATATTTTTATAAATATTGAATTTAAAATATCGTTTCGCACACGTCACGTGACCAAACTCGAAACGTCATTGAACATTCTGATGACGTCACAACTCTCGGATTGACACTGTTGACAGTTAGGCGATACACAACAAATGACAAATATCAGTTGACAGTTCGTATCTTCTACGTGTGTATGTAGTTATGTGTCAAACCGTAAACTGTGACGTCACACTATTTTCAAAGAGGGTTTTGGGTGCGAAAGCATCTGTCAAAATATATTTTGTTAATTTAACATATTTAAAGCCGTTTTTAGTATAAAAGTTAAATTTTAGGGCAACTTTTAGTCAGTATAGAACGTAATATAAGCGTTTCAAAAAATTGGAAACGACCCTATTGTTTCAGCCCGATTCAAACTTTAAGATACCTAAAACATTTGCTAAATATACGATATGGATTAGATATGTCAATGTCAAAAGTAACGTTTCTTCAAACAATACCGCCACCTTTAACACTGACTTATCCAATCTATATCGTATAATTTTTTACGTATACATTTTAACGTTTGTCTTAAATGTCAATGTTTTGATTTATGTATGGAGTGTATGGAATTAAAAGCATTGAAGAAGTGACCAGCTTCCAGGTTTAAATAATAGTTATATTCTTGATCATATTTAAAAACTAAAATGTCCTATAAACTTTTTTGGAATTCGCCTAATTTCAAAGTTAAAGTCACTTACAAAAAAGCGGCCAAGTGCTAGTCGGACTCGCCCATGAAGGGTTCCGTACTATTTATGACGTATAAAAAAACTACTTACTAGATCTCGTTCAAACCAATTTTCAGTGGAAGTTTGCATGGTAAAGTACATCATAAGTATATATTTTTTTTAGTTTTACCATTCTGTTATTTTAGAAGTTACAGGGGGAGGGGGACACATTTTACCACTTTGGAAGTGTCTTTCGCGCAAACTATTCAGTTTAGAGATAAAATATATTAGAATCCTCAATATCATTTTTGAAGACCTATCCATTTTTGAGTTTCAGTTCTAAGTATGGAAAACTCCTAAAATTTATTGTTTGTTTTTTTTTTTTTCTATTTTTGTGTGATGAATTTAATGCGGTTCACAGTTCACATCTACTTACCAAGTTTTAACAGTATAGAAAAAAGTGGCTGTGACATAGACGGACAGACAGACATGACGAATCCATACGGGTTCCATTTTTTGCCATTTGGCTACGGAACCCTAAAAAATTACTTAGTGCAAAACACCTTTTTGATGGCGATGCTGCCACTATGGTACCTAGTCCAAATATTGACATTCAAAGAATGACAAGTAACACTTTGCAAAAAATAGGTTTTACAAAAAAAAGTTCATATTCTTTTGAGTTAGTTTTACAAAATAGCGTTAAAATTTTATGTAAAATTTAAATAGATACAAAACATTTAAAAAAAAATGTTTTTTTGAAATTGATCTAGACTCATATAGGTAACATCTTTTCCTTCTTTTAGCCTCAGAAATTCAATGGTCAAAATCTCTCAGGTTCCTCGGGCGCCTTAGTCTAATTAATAGTTAGCTTGGAATTTTTCGTGGCAAAAAACATGGCAATCAGGGGCAAACGTATGATTAAAACATAAAAAATCATTTATAAAAACTAAAAATGTTCAATTAGCCCACTCTTAGGTATAATTATTAACAAATGTTACTGAGGTAACTGTAGTTATCTAATGTGTGTTTAATTCATTATTAAGTAACATCGGCGTTCTGACAAATTGAGGTAAAAACATAAAGATTGCATAAATGTATGTTTTATAATTAACACCTTTTTAATACCGAAATGTCGAAATAACTTACTTGGTTAATTGAATAGGTTCTATCTAGGAATAAAATAATAAATTAGACACGTTTCTGCCGTCAAATGGTAGAACGCTTAAAGTCAAAGAATACAGTTTTGAGAAAAACTCATTTAAAACGCATTTCGGCCTTTGAAACACCTATTTTTTATAAACTTATAACGTTGAAATTTTCACAACATATACCAGGTAACCGTGAATTTTATATAGCCGACTCAAAAACATCTTATAAATTAGTGTATTTATTTAAATACTGGCCACAAAGTGTTTTGCCAATAAGATCTAACAAAAAATAACCTATGGAATTTCTTAGCAAAATGCTGTAACTCCATAGTAACATCATTTTGCCACAATTATTTTCTAGTTGCATCGTTTTGGCCATTAGGTTAATAATTCATAAACCACAACTATACATAAACTGATTTCATTGAAAACAGAAAACATTGTAAGTGTAATTCGTCATTGAATTATTTTACTATAAATTTTAATAAACAATACTAAGTGCTATCATTTTCTCAGTCTCTTGCCGCGTTTCGGCTTGAAAGAAATAAACACGCGTTAACTGTTGTTACATATTTTGGTATGCTCGACTATAGTTGCCACGTTTTGACAGTTGTCTATAGAACCGCTAGTGTAAATTTATTCGATAGCGTGACGTGACGTACGCGTTTGCGTTAAGTCTCATTTTGTACGGGATTTAGAAACAGCGCGCCAAGCAAACTGAAAATCAAACTCCCATACAAAATGAGACTGAAAGCAAAACGCGTACGTCACGTATCACAATCGAATAAATTTACAATAGGCGTACCGAGTTCAGTACCCCTAGTGTAAATTTAATAGACATCATAACGTGACGAACGCGTTTGCGTTAAGTCTAATTTTGTATAGGATTTTGAGTTTCCAAAACGTCCCGCTTGGCGCGCTCTTTCTAAATCCAATACAAAATGAGACTAAACGCAAACGCGTACGTCACGTTTCGAAATCGAATTTATTTACACTAGGGGTACCTACAGGTCTGTTGCAACAAACTGTCTGTCACCGTTAAAGAGTACGATAAATTCTATTATATCGGAAATCTCATAGTTCACTGCTAAGTGGCGTTAGTCTTTCCATCAACTGGTGCAACCGGCCCTTAATCTTAAACGGATATCAAAAATCTAAAAAAGGGGATGGTAGAAGAACATGAAAGGAATCATTTGATCCAAGACAACTTAAAACGCTGTAACTTGAGTTACAGCGTTTTACCATTTAACGACAGGTTTTTGTAACTAAGTATTTTCGTATAAATATTAAGTAGGTAATTATCGATTACTTACATTAATTATTACCTACTCTTCGTTGTTGCGTATGTTATTTATTGACTGCATGCAAAGTGCGTGGCGGGGGAAGTAAAAGTGATGAAAACACCAGTCGTGGCAAAAATGAGAACTTTCGTGGGGCCTACATTTGTTTGACGATTTCGACTGACACATAATTTATAGGAAATAATAGCTTTGCTTTGTTTCGTTTGTAGAACAGTACATATAAGTAGGTGTATATATTACTAACCTATTTTTATATCTAGTTAAGAATATTACTAACAATCTATGGACTTACATGGTTCGAAATAAAGATTCTATTATTAGGTATTGTTTGCGATCCTAACGAAATAACGGTACTTTTTGCATGAAATTCCATTCCGAGAGAAAACGGTTCGACTAATTAAATCTTTACAAGTCACTTTGATTTTGATTTTCGCGTTTTTGAAGATTTTTTTTTGTTTTTTTTTTTTTTTAATTTGAGAAATAAAGGAAAAGTTTTTCATGTGTCAATACCATACAAAAAACGGAAAATGGAAAATATTTAGAAGTGGAAAAACAATTTCTCTGTTTGTATGGACGAGTATACATATACTTCCCTCTTAATGTCCCATACTTGTTAGGCGGTAATTGCCTAACGTAATGCACTTAGATAAATAATAAAATAAATAAATATTATAGGACATTATTACACAAATTGACTAAGTCCCACAGTAAGCTCAATAAGGCTTGTGTTGAGGGTACTTAGACAACGATATATATAATGTATAAATATTTTATAAATACTTAAATACATAGAAAACACCCATGACTCAGGAACAAATATCCATGCTCATCACGCGAATAAATGCCCTTGCCAGGATTTGAACCCGGAACCATCGGCTTATAGGCAGGGTCACTACCCACGAGGCCAGACCGGTCGTCAAAAGAGGAAGAAAGCTAATAAAGAGCATAATAAACAATTACTTATAATAACTATGAAATTGTTGAGTGTCTTCAAGACTCCTTGTACCTAATTAGATCGTAAAAGTAAATAATCGGTTTGAATGTTAATGTACATTATTGTTCGTCTTATAAAAATACAATAATACTCATTACCCACAATCAATAACATCAATATAAATGTGTATCTTAATTAATTGTATTGTAATGAAATGAGTTGCACGTTTTCGTATCGAGTTTCCGCAAGGTTGTATTTCACGCAGTCATGCTGTTCCAAAAGCGACCTTCTCCAATGCAAGTATGGCACATTTTTCAATGACTACAAATACAAAGATAAGGATTTGCGAACGAAACGGTATTCGATATTCGTGATAGTAGGATGGCAGAGTTCACATAATGACGTAACCTCATTCTATAGCTTTATATATGTCAAAGGAACGTAATGGTGAATTTCGACGCAGGGAGCATCTGCCTCCGTGGCGCAATTGGTTAGCGCGTTCGGCTGTTAACCGAAAGGTTGGTGGTTCGAGCCCACCCGGGGGCGTCAGTTTTGCATTTTTTAGTTTTTAGAATCTGGTATAATCCTGCGGTCGGTTTTAAACTGTTTAACCGACTTCAAAAAAAGAGGAGGTTTTCAATTCGTTAGAATGGTATGTCTTTTACATATTTTCAAATATTAATAAGCCACTAATTAAAATCGAATTTGTAACAAGCAGGTTTGCTATAATTTTAGTTTCAGTACATAAGGTGCTACTTTCTCGCTGTAGTGCGATAATTAGCACATTACGTAACTATATCGAAATTTTAAAGGGCTATACTTACTGTAAAACGTTACACAATACATGTGCGAATTTCCTATTTTTCGCACTTGTATCGTAATGTACTATTACCGCACTAACCCCCTTATTCATAAACGTGTACTAAAGTTACGAGGAAAGGGACAAACGATGGTTAGCGGCATCGTAACTTTAGTACACGTTTATGAATAAGGGGTTAAGTATTTACCATTTGTCACATATCGTCGCTATACTTATTAAACCTCGTATCTATATATTAGATATGTATATCGGATACGAGTTTGAGTAAGTATAGCGACAATATTGTCTATTAGGCTCACGGTCCTACATAGTACTAATTATGTGCGATAAAATTCAGATAATTTCCAATCGGAATAGAGTTGTGCTATTATTTGTTTAGTTCAATTTTTAAACGAAGCAAAATCAACTCTATTTCCTACAATATAGGGTCAAATTTCACTGGCAAATACATAGATTTATTACTTATATGCAAGGTACATCGATACTATTCTTCAGCATTTTAAGATTCTTATCTTTCTTGATAATATTTCACATTTTTTCTCGTTTTTCCTTCAAATATTACATTCCAATATACGATTTGTCTTATAACTATAAATTTCGGCCACCCTCCATCACCTTCGATAGCTCAGTTGGTAGAGCGGTGGACTGTAGAGGTAAACGCAGCTGTCATCCATAGGTCGCTGGTTCAAATCCGGCTCGAAGGAATCTTTTTGCTTTTTTTTCCAATGTTGAAATTAATTTTAGTGCTCATTGACCGAAGCTTTATGACCGAGCAAGCTGCTTTCGTATGTCTTTTTATTTTTTACTTTATTTTATTGGTACGTTCGCATGTTCTTTCTCTACAGGTCGCCATTCTCGACCGATTCTCGTGAAATTTTGTAAACAAATTCAGGTGTCTCGTGTGGCGTCGGGCTCACAAGAGATGTGAGCAGCGTGCACTAAGACAGCTCCTATACGTTTGCATTTGTTTAACATGTACGCCCCACGCCCCGGCCCGCTGCACTCTTCAACTCGAGCGTCCACTCAGGCCTTACACTAAGCTTAGCGGTCTTGACACCTAATCTACATCTCGAATATTAAAGTCGGTTAAAAATAAGTCCTACCGCTTGTTTGCAATGAAACACGATAATCAAACATGTCAACTATCTACAAGTAAATTCTGTCTTTGACCTACATTGACTTAATATGGATATGTAAGTTATGTTTTGTTGACATTGAAATCATACAGTTATCAGTAATTATTTATTACATGTAATGTAATTAACATGCTCAGTGTTTGTACAGTCAGATCAAACACTACATAAAGACAATCGGGATAAATACAATTGTGGGATTATTGCGTTAATTGAGTTCGTTTTTAGGGTTCTGTAGTCTACTTAACCCTTATAGTTTCGCCATGTCCGTCTGTCCGTCCGTCCGCGGCTTTTTTCCGTGATCGTTAGTGCTATAAAGCTGCAATTTGGCAAATATACATAAATTATGGATTTTGAAGACCGGTTTGGCCTAGTGGGTAGTGACCCTGCCTACGAAGCTAATGGTCCCGGGTTCAAATCCTGGTAAGGGCATGTATTTGTGTGATGAACATGGATATTTGTTCCTGAGTCATGGGTGTTTTCTATGTATTTAAGTATTTATAAATATTTATATATTATATATATCGTTGTCTAAGTACCCTCAACACAAGCCTTATTGAGCTTACTGTGGGACTTAGTCAATTTGTGTAATGATGTCCTATAATATTTATTTATTTATGGATGGCGACAGAAATTCTTTATTTTTATTTTTCTTCCTTCAACCCAATGGTGCACACCATTATGGTTTTAATAACGAATATGGGTCTCCAACAACCATTTTTTGATAAAGTGAATATTTGTGAAAGTGAAAAAATGTGTCGCCACCTCTTACTTTGAACCATGGGTCCAAAAAATATTATAAACATTCAAAACAAAAGCATAACAAGTACTTTCAAATACGAGCCTATTCTGACAGAATGGTAACTACGGAAATACGGAACCTTTTACTGAGCAAGGTCTGACATGCTCTTGGTCGATTTTTTAAGTAAAGTGAATTTACACAATCTTCCGTCGTCTAGTGGTAGAAGTAATAAGAAACGAATCTTAACATACGGCCCGATTCGAAGAATGATTAAGACTCGTTTAAGATCTTTAAAAGATCGATAGCTAAACGACATGTCAAAATTGACGTTTATTACGATTCCGCTGTGATCCCAATAAGTTCTATCTACGATATTTCTAACGTCAAAGTGACATTGGTTGCCCGAATCGAGTTGCTTCTGTCAATTAGGTATACGACATACAAACGATATCTAAATGAGAACTTATCTAAACCAGAACTTATCGTTATCGTATCTCATTCTTCGAATTGGGCCGATTGAGAGCGTTCCGAAATAGACGGAATAAACCCATAATTGACCTGACATTTAGCCCTGTTGACCTTACCTGAGGACCTTACACAAAAGTGACTCAAAAACATTGACATATATATCTAAGGACAGGCCTTACAGGCACTAAGAACGGCGCTAGTTCAGTGGTGTTACTCTCGAATTCGAGCCAATCGTGCAGTCTAACGGAACTAGTTGCGACCAATCGCGCGCGTGGTGCGAATTCATCAACCTGCATCAACCAATCGCGTTGCGACGTTAGAGTGCACGATTGGCTCGAATTCGTGTGCGTGACACCGCTGTACTGGCCCCATTCTTATTGTCCGTAAGGCCCGTCCATATATATGTCAATGCTCAAAAAACTGTCTCAGTATCGACCACCATTCCATCCCTTAACTTGTTCATTTATCAAAAAAGCGGCCAAGTGCGAGTCGGACTCGCCCATGAAGGGTGCGTGTGCGTGTGCGTGTGCGTCTGCGTCTGCGTCTGCGTCTGCGTCTGCGTCTGCGTCTGCGTCTGCGTCTGCGTCTGCGTCTGCGTCTGCGTCTGCGTCTGCGTCTGCGTCTGCGTCTGCGTCTGCGTCTGCGTCTGCGTCTGCGTCTGCGTCTGCGTTTGCGTCTGCGTCTGCGTCTGCGTCTGCGTCTGCGTCTGCGTCTGTGTGTGTCTGTATGTTTTTGTGTGTGTCTGTGTGTGTGTGTGTGTGTGTGTGTGTGTGTGTGTGTGTGTGTGTCTGTGTGTGTCTCTCTCTCTGTGTGTGTGTGTGTGTGTGTTGGTAATTTGTTTTTTTTTTCAGTATTTAAAGATTAGTACTTTTTCCGTTTCCTCGTCTAATTTCGATTTTTACATTTTTAGCCACTCAGTAAGGAGCGTTTTGCAATCTGGGTGTGACTTTGAGTGGATGTCTACTTCTTGATTTATTTTATTATATAAGTAGGCAGACTTCGCGTTAAATTGCGACCTTGCAAAGTGCGATCTTGTACGTGAAGATTTAGCTACATGGATAAATTGGATCGGATACGTCTATTATTTTTGTAGTTAGGGTTATATAGTAATAATTTGTGTGTTTTTTGTGTTGTTTAGTAAGCCACTAGTTTGGAATAACAAGATGGGTTTTTTTTTTTAAAAACATGACTCATAACAGTGAACGTTGTATAAGAAAACAATAAAGTTCAGTACCCCTAGTGTAAATAAATTCGATTTCGAAACGTGACGTACGCGTTTGCGTTTAGTCTCATTATGTATGTGATTTAGAAAGAGCGCGCCAAGCGGGACGTTTTGGAAACTCAAAATCCTATACAAAATGAGACTTAACGCAAACGCGTTCGTCACGTTATGATGTCGATAAAATTTACACTAGGGGTACTGTACACAATATGTTAGCTTGGTATTTTTTCTTTAATTAGGTCGTCTGATATTTCGAAGTGCAAATTTAAGTTGTAAAGGTGAAAAACAAGGAAGGGGGTTCGAGGGAGTTAGAATGCCCGAGGTCATAAAGGGGACGGCCTTATATATATTATTTATTATACTTAAAAGTAAATTAATACCCGGTATAAACGCAACATTTATTAACGTACATTCAATATAAAGGAATTTAAAATGTTATTTAATCTAATTTCTCCTAGTATGATAGAGTCAGACCAAGACAAATCTACAACGATTTAGATAACTTCTATGAAATTATGACGTATAAATAACACTTGCACTGCGTGTGCTATTAAAATCGTTGCAAACTTATATTGGTCTAACTCTATGTACTGTTATGCTTTTCCTTAGCTTCTTAATTTATTAGAAATATCTAATTAATATATTGAACACATTTACTGACAAGAACACGCTAGATGTGTTCAAAAAAAAATTGTTTACTGAATGTTTTTAAATGACTAGTATGTAAGCACTTTGGTACAATACTGTAATGCTTATGTATGCTGAAAATAAACTAACAAATAAAAAAAAATTGTATTGGAAATGGGTCGCTTGGTACTGAAAGTGTTAATGCATACAGTTAACTACTAATTTGATTAAAGTAGCACTTATAATAATTGTCATTATTTATTTTTAAAGATACCTAAACTACTTCAAGTCATAGTAACAAGTGTAAACAGCCCGTGAGCGGTCTAGACCCATTATTAATAATGAATATCGAACTGAAGCCTATGAGTATACATATCTTAACAGAAAACATTTTTGGTATCTACAAAAACATTAGCAGACTCAGCAAGATAAAAAAAACAATTGCTTTAACTATAATTTCCATCGAAATATCTATGTGTTTATACGTTATTTATACCGAATTGAATAATTTCAAATATGCATATTTTACGTGCGTGATTCAGTTATATTCTATTATTTCTATTTTGTTGTCCTGCTACTATTCGAAAGCTTATATGAAATTTTTAAATTGTTTAAATTCCAACGATATACTCGTTGATTTTCTAAATGACAATATATATTCCAAACGTTTGGCTTCACATTTTAAAATTGGCCTCCTGCGATTATGGTCATACATATTCTTTTATTTTTTGATGGTAATTACTTCCAAAATCTTCGACGTAAACATTGCGCTCCGTAGAGGGGAAGATGTGATGATCATTTTCGGCAGAGCCTTAAGTGTGCTCCGTTTACATGTTGAACTAAATTTTATATGCTATATATTCCATAGTATATCTGAACAACTGCAATGCATTACACGATCTGTTGTTGAAAGAACTTCATATTATTGTGAAGAAACCGACGCAATACAAGAAATAAATTTAAAGAAATGGCTCCAAAATTATATAAATATCAAAAAATGTACCGTGATCTTTAATAAAATACTTGGAATACAGGTATATCTTCAGTTTCACTGACATTTTGATATTTTTGAAATGCTGTTTATTTCAATGTGTATTTACTTATATTACAGATGGCTTCATCGTTTTGTATCATCGCGTTACGTTATATTAAGATATGCTATACTGTGGTAGCGTATGATCTCACAGTAGGTGTCTTCATCATTAGTGTGAAATAAAGCTGTGTTTGATATTTTCTTATCGTGCTATTTTCTTTCAAGGCTCATGACAATGTTTTTGGAACAGTACCGTTTTTCTTTGGGGTGTTGTTTTCTATATGGATAACATCTGCAACAGCACAGGCAGCGCAGGATGTACAAAAAAGCGCCAACGATCTGACGCGTTGTTTAAAGCTACTTTTCGTACTAGAACAAGCGGACGAACATTCAGGTTAGATTATCGCTTATCATTTAAAAAAAAAAGCGCTGGTGGCCTAGCGGTAAGAGCGTGCGACTTGCAATCCGGAGGTCGCGGGTTCAAACCCCGGCCGTACCAATGAGTTTTTCGGAACTTATGTACGTAATATCATTTGATATTTATTTACCAGTCGCTTTTCGGTGAAGGAAAACATCGTGAGGAAACCGGACTAATCCCAACAAGGCCTAGTTTACCCCCTGGGTTGGAAGGTCAGATGGCAGTCGCTTTCGTAAAAACTAGTGCCCACGCCAAATCTTGGGATTAGTTGTCAAGCGGACCCCAGGCTCCCATGAGCCGTGGCAAAATGCCGGGACAACGCGAGGAAGAAGATTTTAAGTTTTTTTTTTGCATAAAAAAACACTGTTTAATGTTTTAAACATTACAGATGACAAGAAGCTAAAGGTAGTAAAAGAACTTTTGCGAATTGTTACAACAAGACCAATAGAAGTTAAAGCATTTGGTGGTATAGTTGTCAACATGACACTCATTCCGGCGTGCCTCACCGTCGTCGGGTGCTACACTGTGGTCGCTCTCCAGTTCAATAATGTCGTATAAAGCGTGGCCCGTGGCGATGTGAGATCCACGCAACGCGACGACGCGACGTCTTCCGCTCCAAAAAAGTCGAGTAAAGTAAAATAATTATATTTCTTGGTATTTACTATCAGAACTGTGGCGATCTAAAATTAAAACTTAATGAATTACGATTGAATTTCTCTAATTTCTAATTATGATTCCATTCAGGATGCAGATATCGTCACCGGTGATTAGATTTTTTTTTCAACCTAAATCTGCAAACCTCACTCATATTCTTTGTTGGTGCAATAAAGAATATTTACTAACTTACTTACTCACTCAAACAGACTTGCGGTGTTGTTTAATTACAGTTATGAATCACATTCATGTCAAATAACTTTTAATAGGGCTTTTAACCACCGAAGCAGCGCAGAATGTGCACAACAATGTAAACTCTGAAGCGTTGCTTAAATGTACTTTTTGTATAGTTGTTAGATTTGTAGCTGGCCCCCAACGGCTTATATATCAAATATCAAATATCAAACATTTATTCAGCAAATAGGCCACAGGGACACTTTTACATGTCCATTTTTACAAACAATAAATTAAAAAAAAAAACAATTACAAATATCGAATCTATGAAATAATAAATACTTTATTAGAGATGTATACTGTCTCTAAATGTCAAATTACACAAAAAAAACTATGATAAAAAAATAAAACCATAAAATACTAAAATTCTTTAGAGATGTATAAGTCTCTAAGTGTCAGAGATAAAATATAAAAATATATATTAAATTATCCTTAGAGATGTAGAGGGTCGCCAAGGCTTGAATTCTTATATAAATAATTAAAAGACAAAAAAATTAAAACAGACAAGAACCGAATGAAGTGTCTCACGTTAATGTCACTCAAAAGTAAAGTTACATACTTTAACATAACCTGTACCCCGTGTAAGCTTAAACAGACCGGTCTCCACAAACAGCACCCGTTCACGAGTATGACGTGTATCTCAGCCATCGCCTCCCTCAACCTTCATTCGGGAAAGTGGCGACCCGATCAACGACGCCACCGTAAGTAAAGACTTTTAAGCGAGCATGACATGTTCAAGCTGCCGGGTTGTATTAATATAAATATAATAAAAAAAATTGTGAGATACAACATTTGTGCTTGTAAGTTACATTAAAGACGGCATAGCGCCACATAAACGCGACTACATATTATTCATAAGGAGTGCCTACCTATAAAACTAAATTATAAATTTAAATTGACTTAGAGATGTACAGGTCTCTAAGTGTCCAAATCATTAAAATAGGTATTAAAATAAAATGAAATTTAAAATAAAATAAAATCTTAGAGGTGTATAAGGTCTCTAAGTGTCCAAAACTAAAATAATACAATCAAACGAGAACATGATGTTCTCTTGTGTCAGTTCTACTGGACGCTAGTATGGTTATTTCACAGGAAGAAAACGAAAACACTATTACTGACATTTTTATCATACTATCAAGATCAAGCTACTGGCTTAAAGGCATCCTTATCATCTATGAAATCATTCACAGCATAATACGCCTTACTTAACAAAGAGCTCTTAACGTGTGACTTAAATTTGTTAAGAGGCAAATTCACTATATCAGTGGGAACTTTGTTATAAAAACGTGTACAGTTCCCGACGAAAGACGTACTAACCTTACGGAGGCGGTGGGCGGGCACAGCAAGTTTATGCTTGTTTCTAGTGTTATAGTTATGGATATCACTGTTAAGCTTGAATTCGTTAATGTTTTTCCGAACATACATAATATTCTCAAGTATGTATTGAGATGCAACGGTAAGAATGCTTGCATCTTTAAATTTCTCTCTTAGGGATACTCGAGCGCCCAGTCCATAGATGGAACGTACAGCTCGCTTTTGCAGTACAAATATTGTCTGAATGTCTGCCGCTTTTCCCCACAACAGAATTCCATACGACATAACACTATGGAAGTAACTAAAGTAAACCAGCCTGGCCGTCTCTACGTTTGTTAGCTGTCTGATTCTCCTCACTGCATAGGCTGCTGAACTAAGTTTGCCGGCTAAAGTGGCTATATGTGCATGCCATTGCAGTTTTGAGTCTAAAGTGACTCCCAGGAAAACAGTTCGATCTTCAAATTCCAGCGTATCACCTTTTATTTTAATCTTGCTGTTATTTACCTGCTTGACGTTAGGTAGCGTAAATTTGATGCATTTGGTTTTCTTTGCGTTCAAAAGCAAATTGTTTGCCGTAAACCAGTTTAATACGGTAGATAGCGCGTCATTAATGCTCTCGAATCTATTTTCCTTTCTGTTCACTTTAAATATAAGGGAAGTGTCATCTGCAAACAACACTATATCATGTCTTTCTTGCACAACTTTTGGTAGGTCATTGATGTATACCAAAAACAGGAAGGGGCCAAGAATTGAACCTTGCGGCACTCCGAGGGCTACCGGGGACCCAGCCGATTGAGTTCCATTAATAACTACTCGCTGAGTTCTATTCGAAAGGTACGATGAGACAAGGTCAAGGGCACTAGCTTTTATCCCATAGTGGCTTAATTTTCTCTTTAAATTTTCGTGATCAACGCAATCAAATGCCTTCGACAGATCACAGAAAATTCCAATAGCATCTTGAGCTTTTTCCCAAGCGTCAAAGATGTGTTTTAGAAGTACCACACCGGCGTCAGTAGTTGATCGACCTCTGGTAAAACCAAATTGATTGCTATCAAGCAGTTTATTTCTGTTGAAATGTGACGATAGTTGATTTAGAATAAGTTTCTCGAACACTTTGCTTAATGCCGGTAGTATTGAAATAGGTCTAAAGTTTGTGGAGTCGGTTCTTGTTCCTGATTTAAACAACGGGATAATTTTGCTATGTTTCATAATATCTGGAAAAATTCCAGCATCAATGCATCTGTTGAAAATCTCAGCTAAGTATGGTGCAATCGATTCAATAATGGAATGTAATACTTTGACTGACAGACCCCATAGGTCTTCTGTTTTCTTTATATTTAATGACCTAAAAGTCTTAAGAACTATGTTCGGAGTGACATACGAAAATTTGAAAATTTCTGTACATTCCGCCACATTTGTCTTCAAAATTTCTTCAGCGACGTCTGGCGATGAATTAAGAGACTTTGTTGTTTCTACCGGTATATTCGAGAAAAACCGCTCAAAATGATGATATCCTTTGTCCATTGTTAACTAAAACGGCGTGTTCCACTACTTGCAAAAAAAAGGGCCCGGTCACTTTAATTACAACTCCTATGGTAATTGAAATAAGATTCAAAATGAACAAATGAAAAAATAATTTGCGAGTTCTTGTGTGGTCCCTATACGGTTACTGAGTGCCGGCGAGTCGAACGCTACCGAACCAGCCTAAAATGTGTCCTCGATATGCGTAACAAAGGCACGTTATCGGAGAGCACACCTACACTGGCTTGTTGAGCGTTAGACTAGCCCGCGCTCAAGTGCCAATTAGAATTATACGACCCTTTTTTCAGCAGGTAGTGCTGTGGTACGCGCCGTTTTAGTTAATAATAGATAATGGATAAGCCGTTGAGGGCCAGCTATAAATCTAACGACTATACTAGAACAAGCAAACAATTTTTTTTACTCACACAATAAACATTTTAATCATTTCAGATGCAAAGAAGCTAAGATAGTAAAGGATAGTAAAACAACTTTTGCAAATGGTTACAACGTGACCAATCAATGTAAAAGCTTTTGGTGGTATTGACACTAGGGATTGCAGTACTGGTACTGTTTAAAATAACCGGGATTTCGCGGTTTTTACAATTTAGATTTCCCGGTATATTCGGTACCTACTTACGGAACTGCCTTTAAAAATCAGTTTTTACCTTAATTTTCAGTGAAAGAGCGTAAAACGACCATAAATCTTTCTTTAAACATTGGCAAAATATAAAAAGTACCATAGTGAAAGTAAACACACTTCTTTTTAGGGTTCCGTACCTAAAGAGTCAAACGGGACCCTATTACTGAAAGTCCGTCCGTTTGTCACCAGGCTGTATTTCATGAACTGTGAAAGTTAGCCAGTTGAAATCTCTACAGATTATGTATTTCTGTTGCCGCTATAATAACAAATACTAAAAACAGAATAAAATAAATATTTTTCCAATCTCGAGGACCTCGAGGTCCTCATCCAATCACCGAAGTTAAACAACGTCGGGCGGGGTCAGTACTTGGATGGGTGACCGTTTTTATAGATAATGGTACGGAACCCTTCCTGTGCGAGTCCGACTCGCACTTGGCCGATTTTTTAAGATAATATATTATGTTTCTTTGAGAGGGAAGTATACCATGTGATTTTCCATATAAAAAGAGAAAACGTTTTTCCGCTTCTAAATATTTCCCATTCTTCATGTTTTTTTTTAGTATGTTATTGCCACAATGAAAAACTAGGTTTATGGGATTTCCTTTTTAGGGTTCTGTAGCCAAATGGCAAAAAACGGAACCCTTATAGATTCGTCATGTCCGTCTGTCTGTCCGTTTATTTTTTCAAAATTTGCGGTTTTGTGTAAAATTGGTTGATATATAACGATGTTGTTGAAAAAATACACGCTGGCTAGGAGCTTTAATCGAAAACGCTGCCTAATCCGTTTGAGCTATAACAACACAATGTATGGTGGGGTTGTCTCCCTTTCATGGGTCTACAAAAAAGTCCGCGATGTTGAATTCCTATCTTTTAAGGATAATTTACTATATCCATTCTTAACTTCTAGAAAAAGATCACGTAATATGTGGCATTTGCAAAGCTATTTACACGGATACAGTATTAATAATTATCAAATTAAATAGTTAGTTATATTAAGCATTTCATACAGATTACAATGGTCCCTTACACCATACAATTTAAATGAATATTTCAGGAGTAATCTTAAATTAAAGTTTCATTTCGAGCCATATAACTTGTACGAAATGTTAAAGACGCTATCCGCAGTTAGTTCTACTTTTTACCACCTTATGCGCTGGGGTCGCTTTACTTACGCCCATCATGCACTTCGCACGGTCCCAATATTAGTAGAATATAAATGCCTAGTAGTGGAGATAAATTGAAGGGAATTACACGAAATTGAGCACGCGAAATTCAAAAATCGGCCCCCAGGACGTTTAGAGCTTTTACTGTAATCTATGTCAACTACAAAATGCTGTCCAATACAATAATGGTTTCAGGATGTTGTTGGGGCTGCCCCGTTTCTGCAGCGCATCGGGCATGTTTGCACAAGCTCGCACAGATGACTACTATGCCATAATACGGAAGAGGATTTCCTCGTTGCTCTGCAGAGTGCGGGCCAGCTCCAACCCCATCCTGGCTACGGTAGCGGGCCGATACGACTCACCTGTTGTGCGACATTTTGAGGGTATCATGACCGCTACCAGGTGATTGTTTGTTATTGTTGCTGTACTTTTCGCTTTTCTTTTTGTATTTGTTCTACTAACACTTAGTTTTAAACTTTAAATGTTACTAACCATTATGGACCATTGTTGTCTTTTGAAATAAATAAATTAAATTAATGCGATTTTTGTACGAAGGACATTGTATGATTTTCGACTTGGCCTAGTGTATAATGTTAGACAAATACAATATTGTGATTATTAAATAAAACAATATCATGATTGATTGAGAACTCGGTGTATTCTCTCACTCGTCTTTTTCTAGCGTCCGTCACGTGATCGTAGTGCGTTCCAAAACTCATTACTTAACTACGAACATGATACATCTTCCCCCTTATGTGGTAAGTCTGTCTCATAGTCTTTAAGATAAGCTGGAGGGTTAATAATACGTTTAGGTCTTCCTTCACAATTAGCCGAACATCCAGGTTCCATAACCTGCTCCGAACCCATAGGCAACTCCGAATCCCCATCCTCTAAAGGTATAACACATCGTCTAGGCGACCTAACATAATCATCTGATGGGATCTTGGAAGTTGCTGATGGCTTCAATTGCGAAGAGAGTTCCTTCTTAATATAGAACCCTGATCATCTTGGATCAAATAAGACCTGGGCGAACTGTGAAGGCCCACTATTTTGGCTGGCAACCATACATTTTCTCTGCGATACACAACATCTTGCCCTTTTTCTAGATTATAATTATAATGTCTAGCAGTCTTATCATAATTGGTTTTATTTATAATGTTTCTTTTTTCTTGATACTTATCAAAATCAGTGACTACTTTTGGTGCAAGCAATTTGTTGTGTATTGGCAGTGTAGACTTAGTAAAACGACTAAACAACAATTGTGATGGAGAATATGGTGAACCTATCACTGGGCTATTTCTATATTCTAAGATAACAAGATGTATATCTAAATTCTCATCCTTGCATTTTTTTTACATAGTTTTTGCTATACCAACATATTTTTCAACAAAGCCATTCGATTTAGGATACAGCGGGCTAGATGTAACAACAGAGAATTTATACAGTTTTGCAAAGTTTTTAAATTCAATAGAGTTGAATGGCATGTTGTCAGCTCTGAGAATGCTTGGTATACCATGAGTAGCAAATAAGGTTTTTAATATATTTATAACTGTTGTAGCAGTCATGGAATTAACTTTAATTAGATCAAACCACTTAGTATAGTAGTCAGCCACTACTAGATAGTTTTCATTACCATAATTTAGAAAATCACAACCCACTTTATGATATGGGAGTGACGGCGTAGTTTCATCTAATAATAAGGATTCCTTTACTTTTTTAGCACTATATTTTTCACATAAATGACATTTACTTATAGTATCAATGATATTGCTTTTCATGTTTAGCCAAAAGAAAAGTGACTTGGCTCTACCCAGTGTTTTTGTGATACCAAAATGTGAAGAATGTACTCTTTCCAAAACAGTTTTTACAAGAGATGAGGGAACTATAATCCTATGATCTAAATATACAATATTATTTTCAACTACAATGTTATTTTTTAATTTCCAGTAAGGTTTGACAAGATCTGTAACTTTATCAATATTTGTAGGCCAGCCATTATTATAGTATTCTATCAGTTGGGATAGTGCTGCATCTTTACATGTGGCTTCTGTAATCTCTATCAGAAAACTATCACTTACATTCACAGTATGAACAACGCGGTCCAAAGATTGTTCAAGTGTACTAGCATCAGCTTTTGAAGATGCTCTACTTATAGCATCTGCAATCAACATCTGTGAACCCTTAACATAGCGGACATCGATATCATATATATTTAGTTTTAATCTAATTTTTCGTAATCTTTGAGATTCAATGGAATAAATTTCTTTTTTCATTAATGCAACTAATGGTTGGTGATCAGTTTGTACTACAGTATGCCTACCATATATATAATAATGAAATTTTTTACAAGCAAATAAAATGGCTAAAAATTCCTTGTCTATTTGACCATATTCACATTCAGTTTTACTTAGGCTTTTAGATGCAAATGCAACTGGTTGTTTAAATTGCATTAAAACACAGCCTATTGCATTTTTTGAACTATCTGTTTGGATAGTTAAAGGTTGCTTGGGATCAAAATTTCTTAAAACAGGTGGACTAACAAGAATATTTTTAATTTGTTCAATACACTTTTCATGAGTCACTCCCCACTGAAACATAACATCTTTTTTTAAAAGTTCTCTTAGCGGGCTTGTTAATTCGGACAATCTTGGGATGTAATCTCTCATATAATTTACCATGCCCAGAAACCTTTGTAAACTTTGTTTATCAGAGGGTGAGTCATAATCCATTATAGCTTTAACCTTATTTTTATCAGGCATCAAACAACCATTAATTATCTCATGCCCAAAATACTTTACTATTTCAGGGAGATACTGAAATTTTTTAAGATTAAATTTAATATTTAATTCTTGTGCCCTCCTTAAGACTTTTTCTAAAGCCACATCATGTTCCTCTTTTGTTTTTCCATATATTAAAAAATCATCAATGTAAATAAATGTATTTTCAATGTTTTTGAAACAATTTTCACAGTTTTCTTGAAAAATTTCAGCTGAAATGTCTAATCCGAATGGTAAAACATTAAAATTGTATGTGCCAAAGACTGTTGAGAATGTACAAAGCTTTTTACTAGATTCAGAAAGACCAATTTGCCAAAAAGACTCTTTTAAGTCTAGGACCGAGAAATATTTTGCCTCAGATATTTTAGATTTAAGGTCATTTATAGTTGGTATTTCATAATATTTCTTAAGAATACACTTATTTAGAACCCTAGGGTCTAAGCACACACGGATTGCATTTTGGTCTTTCTCAACTATCACAATTCTATTGACCCATTCTGTGGCTTCATCTGTCTTTGAAATGACACCTTTTTGACACAATCGTTCAAGTTCAGACTTAAGTTTTTCTTTTAATTTTAGAGGAATACGATGAGGTGGTTTTGAGATCGGTACAGACCCTTCTTTCAGTAGTATTTGACATTCAGCTGGAAATCTCCCTGGTCCAGTAAATACATTTTGGTACTTTGAAACTAATTCAATTTCCTTGGATCATCTGTAACAATATCATTTTCCAATAGGTCAATTTTATTAATGTATTTTCTTTCAACTAAACCTAGCATTGAACAAGCATCTCTGCCAAGGGTTGGTTGAAATTCTGAATCTGTCACAATAAATTCTATAAAATAGCATTTACTTATTAATTTGACTTCCAACAATATGGAGCCATATACTTTTATTCCTGTATTGTTGTAAGCATAAAGGTTACATTTAGAAGTTTCCAACTTCAGGTTTTTTCTTTGTTTAATAGTTTGATAAATACCCAACGGAATCAAGTTAACATCGGAACCAGAATCTAGCTTGAACTTGACACTCTTGGTGTCTTCTATTAATAATGTTTGTGTCCATTCTTTAGAACGTACCTTCTGAACACTGCCACAATAAAATTCACCATCACTATCTTCCTGATTTTGCAGGCTACTGTCTGCAATAACTTTTACATATCGGCTGCGGCACACTGTTGCATAATGATTGTACCGATTGCACTTTGTACATAATTTGCCTCGAGCCGGACACATTTCGAGTTTACGCTCATGTTGCTCTCCACACCATTTGCATTTTAGTACCATATTATTTTGAACTGGTTTGCTGTTGGATCTTCTGTCAACCACCTTGTCAACCTTGACTTTGCCCTGGACCTCTGCAGCTTGTTGACGTCCTAATTCAGCAAGTCGCAACTTTGTGATTACCGTGTCCAGATCCGCATCGCCTTCTATTACTATTTTCTTCTGCGTATTCAAATCATTGGTACCTAGTACGAGTCGATCGCGAACAGCTTCATCTTCCGCTTCAAATTTACAACTTTTAACTAGCCTCTTTACGTCAGTTAGGAAGCTGTCAAATTGTTCACTTTCCTCCTGCTTTCTGGTGTAAAAAAGGAACCTTGAATGAAGCACATTTTTTTAGGCTCGCAGTATTCTTGGAATTTTTTCATGACATTTTCGAAATTGTTTTTCTCATCTTCCGTCAACGCGAAATTATTGAAAATTTTAATGCCATCCTCCCCGATGACATTTAAAAGTATCGCCACCTTCCTAGCATCTTCACTTTTATCTAAACCGGACGCCACCAAGTATATTTTAAAGTTTTGATCAAATGTTCTCCAATTCTCTGACAGATTTCCGGATACGTTTAGTTTTTCAGGTATGTTAAACATTGACATGATTGATGGAGACTGCGACTGCGCCATGTATAATGTTAGACAAATACAATATTGTGATTATTAAATAAAACAATATCATGATTGATTGAGAACTCGGTGTATTCTGTCACTCGTCTTTTTCTAGCGTCCGTCACGTGATCGTAGTGCGTTCCAAAACTCATTACTTAATTACGAACATGATACACCTAGAATTAAGTAACACACATTTTCTTTAACTCTAGTTATCCTAACCTTCATACAAAGAACTGTACCCCTAGTGTAAATAAATTCGATTTCGAAACGTGACGTACGCGTTTGCGTTTAGTCTCATTTTGTATTGGATTTAGAAAGAGCGCGCCAAGCGGGACGTTTTGGAAACTCAAAATCCTATACAAAATGAGACTAAACGCAAACGCGTTCGTCACGTTATGATGTCGATCAAATTTACACTAGGGGTACTGAACTGACTTTCATCGTAGTTCGTTGCACTTTGGTCGCATATCTACCCCAGTTTTAACTATAATTATGACAGGTATGCTTCGTTTTCACAAATTCTATTTGCAATTTTTGTGATGGGCCTAGTTATCACTTGGTCACTTGGTCCTAGAGATCTGCCGCTTCGAGGCCTCGGTTCAAGAGAGAACATACTAAATTAGTTATTTATTATGAAACGCACGAAACCCTCGAGGTAATTTTAAGTGTTTCGAAATCAGGCATGTAAGATGTTGAAAATTTTCTTGCTATTTGGAAAATACCGCTTTTCAGTGATCTCTTCTATTTACCGGTGTAAAGTCGAACAGCGTAAAACCGGAATTATTTATATTATTGGAATAATGTGGTGTATTTGCATGTGTGCGTCCGCGCGCACACAGGCGCGGCTACTTGTAATGTACAAAAACCAGTAATAAACGAGCATCTATCAGATCCGGTTGTTTCACTAAAGTACTTGTAGATACCTCACTGGCGACGATCCGTGACTTACCCGCGTGTGTATTTAAAATAATTGTTATTTATAATGGCTACTACTTTTATCGGAAATTTAAGTCATTTTGACCATAACACCCAAGAATGGGAAATTTTCAGTAGTCGTTTGAAGCAGTTCATTGTTTTAAACCAAATTAAAGATGATATGAGACAGGCAGTGCTACTGACACATCTGCATGACGATACATACCGGCTGTTGAAGAACCTTGTGTACCCGAGTAAGGTAGAAGAGGTCGGGTACGACGAGTTGTTAAGGGTGCTCGACGGTCATTTTACTCCGAAGAGGTGTACCTTCGCTGATAAGACCAAATTCTACGAGGCTATGCGTGACGTGGGGGAGAGTGTCGAGAAGTGGGCGGCTAGAATCAGAGGACTCGCCGTACACTGCGAGTTTGGAAACTCGCTGGACATGCTGCTGCGGGACAAGTTCGTGCTGGGGCTACGCGCCGGCAAGGAGCGCGAGCGACTCTTCGAGCAGGACGCCACCACGCTCACGCTGGCGAAGGCGATGGAGCTGGCACAGCAGACGGAGTGCGCGCAGAAGGCACGCGCCGATGCAGTGGCCGTGGCCGTGAAGCAGGAGCCGGTGTACCGGGCGGGCGCGCAGCCGTCCGCCGGCCGCCGGGACCCCGAGGCGAGGACCTGCTCGGTGTGCGGTATGAGGAGCCACGACGAGAGTAGGTGCCGATATAAGTCCTACCGGTGCCAGCTGTGTGGTGAAAAGGGACACCTCAAGAAAGTGTGTACTTCCAAGAAGCAGTCCAAGAGTCGTGTGAACAATGTTGAAGCGACAGAGTTCTCGGTAGAAGGTGGGGACTGCGATAATTGCAAGGAGTGTAAACTTCTAAGTTTAAGGTACGTTAATTATAAACCAATATTACTTAATGTATCTATTAATAACCTTGAATTGAACATGGAACTGGACTCGGGCTCCGGTGCTACCATTATTAACGATAAATTATACAGGAAAATATTCCCTAATGTATCATTATATAAAAGTGATTTAAAAATGTGTCTATACAATTATCATAAAATAACGCCAATAGGTTTTTTCGTTGCGAAAGTAAAGTTTATGTTAAAAGACCGATTTTTGAAAATTTATGTTATAGAAAACGGCGGCCCGCCATTATTGGGCCGTGATTTTATGGCGAAGTTTAATTTGTCATTCACTGTAGATAACAAATTTGTTACAGATGTAAAAATTAATCAGAGCTCGAGTGAGGTAACAAGGTTATTAGAACAGTTTAGGAGTTTATTCGAAGAAGGGTTGGGCAAATTTAATAAGTTCAAAGTACACTTGCAATTGAAAGAGAACGTTAAACCTAAGTTTTTCAAACCGCGGTCAGTTCCGTTTGCTCTAAAAAAACGGGTAGAGGAAGAAATCGACCGGCTGGTAGATTTAGGTATACTCGTACCGGTTAATTTTTCTGAATACGCAACGCCTATTGTGCCTGTTTTGAAGGAAAATGGCAAGGTCAAAATTGCAGGCGATTTCTCTGTCACGTTAAATAAAGACATGGTTATCGATAAGTATCCGATGCCGCGTATAGAGGAGGTGTTTGCTAAACTAGGCGGTGGTGAAAGTTACACGAAACTAGACCTTAGCAACGCGTACAATCAGTTCGTTTTGTCTGATAGCTCTCAGGCGCTTACGACCATTAGCACTACAAAAGGTCTTTACAAATATACTAGGCTAGTTTATGGTCTCGCCAACGGCCCGGCTATTTTTCAACGCGCTATGGAGTCACTGTTGGTAGGTATTGACGGAGTCAGCTGTTGGTTGGACGACGTGTGTGTGACGGGACCGACGAACGAGATTCATTTGGCGCGATTGCGAGAGGTTTTGACTAGGTTTAGTGATGCAGGTTTAAAGTTACAGAAAGAGAAATGTGTTTTCTTAGGTAGTAGTGTAACTTATTTAGGCTACGTTATTAATAAAAACGGCTTACGAACGTCTCAAAAAAAGGTGGAAGCTATTCATAAGGCACCAAGGCCGACTAATGTAACGGAGGTAAAGAGTTTTTTAGGACTCGTAAATTATTACCGTAGTTTCATTCCGAACGCATCGAACATGTTAAGTCCGTTACACGAACTACTGCGCGCGGAGGCAAAATGGGAGTGGGGACGTTCACAGGAGGAGGCGTTTCAGGCAGTCAAAAGGGAGTTAGGCTCTGAGCGCGTGTTGGCTCATTTTGACCCGGAGGCTCAGCCAGTGCTCAGTGTGGATGCAGGACCTGGGGGGTTAGGTGCCCTTCTGGCACAACGCGACCCGGCAACCGGTGCCGAGCTCCCACTCGCGTTCGCCTCGCGCTCGCTCAATGCTAGCGAGAGGAACTACAGTCAACTTCAGAAACTTTAATTTAACATAACATCTGTATGTACCATGGAATGCAATTAATAAATGAAATGAAATGAAATGAAAGAAGCCGCGGCCATCATTTTTGGTGTTAAAAAGTTCCACCAGTATCTATATGGCAGGCAAGATCCGTTCATTTTAAAAACCGACCATAGGCCTTTGTTGTCCATTTTCGGCAAAAATAGCGGCATTCCTGTCATGACCGCTTCCCGGCTACAGCGATATGCAATTATTTTATCAGCGTATAATTATAAGGGTCAGTATATAAGCAGTGCGAATAATCTCGTAGCTGATTATTTTTCTCGTGCGCCGTTGCCTAACATGAACAATGATGAGCATAACGAAGATTACGATGACGTGTCTTATTTAAACTTTTTAGACGACAGTGTGACTCCCGTGACAGCTGATAAAATAAGACAAGCTACCGGAAATGACCCTACACTAAAAAAAGTTTTTAGGTATATGAGTCTCGGTTGGCCGCGAAAGATAAGCTGTGCATCTATTGTACCTTATTTTAGATGCAAAGCCGACTTACAAATAGATCATGGTATTCTTTTCCGTGGTCACAGGGTGGTTATTCCGACAATATTTCGAGATCAGCTGTTACGTGAATTACACACCGGACATTTAGGTATTGTCAAGACGAAAAGCATCGCGCGCGGTAAGATGTGGTGGCCTAACATTGATGGCGATATCGAGCGCTGGATCGGCTCATGCGCCGCCTGCGTGGCCGTGCGCGCCGCCCCTCCCCGCGCCGCTCCCGCGCCTTGGCCGCGTCCTCCGTCTGCCTGGTACCGGGTACATATCGATTACATGTCTATTCATCAGAAAGTGTACCTAATTGTCATTGACGCATATAGCAAATGGTTAGAGTGTCTTTTGATGGACAAAGGTACTACTACTCGAGCGCTGATATGTAAACTTAAGGAAATATTTTCCAGATTTGGCGTACCGAATGTCATTGTATCCGACAATGATATTAAAATTAATTCGGCCGAATTTAATTCTTTTTGTGCAATGAATGGCATTCGTTACGTCACTTCTCCAGTTTATCACGCGGCCAGCAATGGTCAGGCCGAAAATTCTGTGAAAACATGTAAAAAGATGATTAAATGTATAGATAAAACAGATAAGTCAAAAGTTGAGGATAAACTAATGGGCTTATTATTCGAGTACCGTAATACTCCCCATTGTTCTACGGGCCAAACTCCAGCGAGTTTGATGATGGGCCGTAATTTAAGATCACGGCTAGATCTTGTGATACCAGATGTTAATAAAACTAAAGACAATATTGACAAATGTGTTATAGACAATTGTAGAAAATTCAATATCGGGGATCAAGTATGGGTTAAATGGTTTACTGAAAAAAAAGAGATCTGGGTTTTAGGCACTATTCAAAATAAAATTGGTAACCGAATGTTTTTGATTTATGTGCATACTAAAAAATCTAAAAATACTGTATGTAGACGCCACGTAGATCAAATGCTTATGTATACAGGTGGTGAATTTGACGTTATTAATGAAACCGAGGATGCCGGGGCTGACGAGGACTCGTGGTCGCCACCGCTCGAGCCGCCGCCAGCTCCGGCTGGTTCCGCGCCCCCGGCGGCGTGCGTGAACCCTCCGCCATCCTCCCTCCGGGCTGACAGTCCCCTACAGGCGGATGTTCAGCCGCGTGACGTAGTGAGCGATGAGTACGATACCGGGCTTTCCGGGGAGGAGGAGGAAGTAGAGGAGCGTGAGGGGTCGCGCGCGCCGGCCGCGGTGGTTCCGGAGGCCGCGGAGGCCGCGGTCGCACCTGCCGCGGAGGTGGCGCCCGCGCCCGCCGACGCACGGTTGCCGCCGCCGCTTCCGACAATTACTAGACCGAATTTAAGGCCTAGAGATAAAAATATTAGTTACAAATGTTAATGTTATTATGTGGTTTAGTTATGTGTGTGTTAGTTATTATACACCTTATGTAGTGTTAAGTACTCATGTATTGTTTATTCTATTGGCAGGTCTTACAATTAACGGTGGAGAAATGTGGTGTATTTGCATGTGTGCGTCCGCGCGCACACAGGCGCGGCTACTTGTAATGTACAAAAACCAGTAATAAACGAGCATCTATCAGATCCGGTTGTTTCACTAAAGTACTTGTAGATACCTCAAATATATAATATAATAATAAGACTTTTATCGCGGTAAGAATGCCGTAGTCATCTTGCTTAGAAACAAAATTGCAGCGGCTTGAAATTTACAGTTTATTTTTCGGTACAGGCCTTATACCCTTAAAGTTGCAAATCACGCAATTTTATATCGGCATTGTCAGGCCCATTGATAATTATTGCTTTACTTTTAATATGTGGTCAGCCGTAAAAGTCATAGTATTTCTTTAAAAAACATGATATTTTTAACCAAAGTATTTTCACCACACCAACTGGTAAAGGCCCTCTTCATTGTTCAAAAACTAATGAGAAAGTTGCATTTTATCCACATGTGGGACAAAGTAATCAGATGCAAATTTTGAGTCGTTTCCTTATGTTAGCTGGTAGAATTGACTTTCAAATGATGATTTTGGATGATAAATATTGAATTACGTTCATTTGGATTTGATTTGGTTTGTTTTTTTGCTATTTCATAGTTATTATTTTCCTCGCGTTGGTGTGGTGAAAAATGTTGTGTTTCACTCGGAGGCAAAGTTTGTTTAACCCTCGTGCCTTGAAACCCTCGCAACGCTCAAGATTTCACTTCTCGAACCACTCGCTACGTTCGTGGTTCAATTTTGGAATCTTTCGCTTGCTCGGGTATCAATATTAGCACGAGCGGTTAAACAACAACTTTGCCCCCTTGTAAAACAAATAACTATTGTACAAATCTGGTTACATTTATCTTAAACGGAACAATTTGTGACCGCGGCCGGCAAAACGTCTTGTCAGGTTATTTGTATACAAGCAAATCTCGTCCTTATGGCAAGCGACAAAGTGGGACGTTTTTTCCGGCCGCGGTCATATTTTATCTTCTCTTATCATGTAATTTACTCTTCGTATTCCCTTGTGAAAAAACTGGCCAAGTGCGAGCCGGACTCGCACAGGAAGGGTTCCGTACCATTCTCTATAAAAACGGTCACCCATCCAAGTACTGACCCCGCCCGACGTTGCTTAACTTTGGTGATTGGATAAGAACCTCGAAATTGGAAAGAAATATTTATTTTATTCTGTGTTTAGTATTTGTTGTTATAGCGGAAACAAAAATACATAATCTGTAGAAATTTCAACTGGCTAACTATCACGGTTCATGAGATACAGCCTGGTGACAGACGGACGAACGGACGTACGGACACGGGACAAGGCATAAGAAAGATTAACATTAGTAATAGAATATATGATGGCAGTGGATAAAGGTTTCGAAGGTTTCAAAGTAATAAACGATTAGGTAATTAATTAAAAATAATAACTATTTATTGTTAAAACGAGTCATATATTAATAGTAATAATGTAATAAAACCTAGACTCGTGAATATTGATTGATTTTACAGTATTTGTATATTACATGGCATTGCGATACGATACCGGTCAGTTTTATGTGATCTCAGAACATTTATATTGTGTGTAATGTAAAAGTTTTTTTACATAAATATGAAAAAAAAGAAAAATAACCGCATTAAACTATTGCCTCAATATTAATCGAAGGTTCATTTCGTACCCCGTGCACTTCACTAATGACATGAATAAACAAATAGCTAAGTACTCACATTAATATTTACCTATTATTTAAACGTTTACTTACTGAGAGATTGATGAAGGTTAAGTGGCATGTTCTTATAAAAAATTCTGGAGACAATGTAACAACACACATCACCAGATATTTTACATATTTGCTTGTCGAAGCGCGAGAAACATAAAATATTGAAAATGAATATCAAGCAAAAATCATTTAAAATACTTAATTTAACAGAAAACGTATTTGGCATCTATAGAAATATTAGCACGTTTAGCAAACTAGGAAAAACGATAGCTGTAACTGTAATTTCTATTGAATTATCGTTGTGTTTGTATATAGTTTTTACTAAATTCAACCATTTTAAATATTTATATACGTGTCTCGCTCAGTTAAATTCTATACTTTCTATTTTGTCGTCTTGTTATTATTCAAAATCATACGTTAAATTGCTTAGGTGTTTAAAGGCAAATGACATACTGGTTGATTTCCAAAAGGACGAGATATATTTTAAACGCTTGGCTTCATATTTTAAAATTGGCCTATTTCGATTGTGCGCATATTTAACTTTTTTTTGTTTAATGTTAATCATCACTGAAGTTTTCAATGTTTACATTCAATACCGCAAAGGAGAAGAAAGAATATTAACTCTCGCCCGAGTGCTAAGTATAATGCGTTTACATGTTGAATGCAACTGTATTTACTATACATTTCATACTTTATCTGAACAACTGCAATGCATTACGAGATCTGTTGTTAGAAGCAAATTATTTTATCATGGAGACAGCGATCAAATGATTAATGTAGAGAAATGGCGCCAATACTACACAAATGTCAAAGAAAGCACGGAATTATTTAATAAAATTTATGGTACACAGGTACAGTTTTACTCCCTCTCAGTGGTGCTTACTGTTGGTTCATATTGGTATTTAATTTAATAAGTTTTAAATATTGCAGCTCACTTCGAGTTTTTGTATCATCGCAATCCGTTATATTGTGATAAGCTACACTGCCATTTTGTTTGGTATCAAAGTACGAGGCTACCAACACATTTTAGGAGCTGTACCTTATGTACTTGGTATATTTTTTTCTATTTGCATGATGTGTGCGACAGTTTCTGCGGCGCAAAAGATTCAAACCAGTTCTACAGCTCTCACGCGCTGTTTAAAACAAATTCTCGTACATGGCGAAGCCAACATCCATTCAGGTGATGAAACCTCACCGTGTAACGTTTTATTTTTTTCTTCACTTTTTAATAAAATTATTGGTTGATTAACTAGTAATATGTTACGCTATTAAAATTACTTATAATTATTAAATTTTATAAAATAATACGTATAGATGCAACGGGTAACCAAAATGCTGCCATTCAGCGCGGCAACGCTGGCAGCCTTCTGGGCTCCCTACCGAACGGCACAGACCTGGGTCCAGTTTTGTATTTGTAGGCTTTTACTTTTTAGGTATTTTTAGTTTAGTTTAATACATAGCTTACTTTATTTCTGTTAGTTTTTTTTAGGCCTAATTTTAGTTTAATTTGTAAAGTATCTGAATAAAAATCAAGTTATCTGTATGATTTACAAATATTTTGATAATTTCAGATCAAACTAAGCTAAGAGCAGTAAGACAGCTAGTACGAATAGTTTCATTGAGACCAATAAAAGTGAAAACATTTGGTAGAATTGCCTTCAACATGACGCTAGTTCCCGCGTGCCTCACCGTCGTCGCGAGCTACACCGTCGTCACTCTACAGTTCAACAACGTCGTATAACGACGCTCTCAAATTCAACAATGTCCTATAACGCAAGGACGTATATGTGGCATGCAGGTGGCATGTTACTCAGGCAATAATAAATAAAAATGATTCAACTGGACCACATTACAGCTTAAAATTAACTGTTTTCTTAACACGCGCTATTATAAATTATAAGTTTTCTATACTGATTTTAATATTTGCATGATGTAACCTGTAGTGGAGCTGGATTAGTTACTTATTATTTTTAATTTTAGCTGTATTTCTTAAGAAAGTAATAATTGTAATTCCATGTAAAATGTAATACCCCGGGGGCTTAACTTTTATATATTTAATAGTTCTAGTTTATGATGTAAATAATTATTTTCTCATAGTTTTAATTAGATTTATATACAAACATCAGTTTAGTTTACACGTATTCACGTAGATACCTCTGCAACACAAATGCACATTTATTAAATAAATAAAAAAACAATGAAGCTGGCATTTTTAAATCCATGTGTGTTTAAAATATTACAATTTAGATTTGACTTATACTATTTGTGTTATTGCATTATTGACCAAGTGTTAGCGAAGCTTTGGCAAAAACGCTTTCGTATGTCTGGATATTCTCCTTCGCAGGTCGCATTTCTCAATCGTGTCTCGTGATTTTTTTTAAGCAATTTTGACAGTTAGATCGATTTTTCTGTCGTTTCGTTTTTTGGGAAATTGGCTTTGACTTGGCTAGTTTTTACTAACAAACCAAATTTGAGAAAAGTAAAATAGACAAATATAATATAATATAGCCTGTACGTAAAAACTAGCCAAGTCAAATCTTGAAATTGAATAACGTCGGAAGTTAAATAAATGCATTGTGTAAATAATTGTCTATTTAAATTTAAGATTTTTTAGACTTCTTTTATTGCATCTGGAACACCTACTGACATAACATTTTTTTTTTTTAATTCCGCTACCTAAAGGTTGTCTGGAAGAGATCGCTTTTTAGCGATAAGACCGCCTGTTGTTTACCTCTTCTTTATGTGTTGTATTATTTGTACTGTTTCTGTATTGAGGTGTGCAATAAAGTATATTTGTATTGTATTGTATTAAATATATATTTCCTATTAAGCAGCAAACATTGTGGTAGTATCAAGAAACAAGAAATTGTTATATAAATTCATTTCAGAACGCTGCATATTCTAGTATCTAAAAATTCAGGATTTTGAACACAGAACTTGGCATCCATATAGATCTCAATTCTTTTGTAGGCGAAGACAACAACGGCACCATATCTTAATTTTATATTGAACTTGGCTCTCATTTCACATTTATGTTTTTAATGGGATTAATATTAACTACAATTGAAATATGAATACACTAATTTTCAATACTAATTTTGAATTTTATATAATCCAATTTCCTTCTGTATAGGCGGTATTTTATTCTTTAGCTTGTTAATCCATTATAAATTAACGCACGCGTTAAAAGGTTAATGGAATCGAACCAGCGTCCTCTGTGTACGCGACAGGAATATCAGTGGAGGCTTTGGTAATTTTTTCCTTTGTATATGAATTAAAACAAAAAATATTACTTTGCTAATGCGCGAAATATAACGTGCTAGTCAATCAGTGCTAACCCGTTATACTTACTTGCGTATTTTTACATGCAATTAATGTTCCCACCCTTCCACCGCAAAAATAAATACGCATATAAATATACAATACAACCCACCACCGAAAGTACAAAACTACTACTACTAGCAGTAGTAATAGTAGTAGTGTGTATTTTTACATGCAATTAAGGTTCCCACCTTCCTACCGCAAAGGTAATTTATTTTTACGGTGGAAGGGTGGGAACATTAATTGCATGTAAAAATACGCAAGTAAGTATAACGGGTTAGCACTGATTGTCTAGTAAGTTATCTTTCCGCGGATTAGCAACGTAATATTTTTTATTTTAATTAATATGGACTTCCGCAGAGTAACGCCTAATTCTATTCATTATTTGTATATGATTTTTTTTTCGTTTATGATTAAAGATTCTCGAGGAAAGAGAGTTCAAAGAGAATGGCAATCAAGAAAGTGGGGAAAATATTCTCCCCTTGAGGCAAACTATTACTTCATAGCCCTCACGTTTAAGACAACAGGGTGCTGGGCCCTGACGTCATTATAGCAGTGGCGCGCAAAATTAGGGAAAGGTCCTCAGAAAGTTCGTGCCTGGTGCAAAGGTCCAAGCGATTGACACGTTGCGCGCGGCAAGTGTGATGCACCTGCAATGTTCGAGAGCATCTACGATCTTGGTTTTTCTCTTATTTCTGAGCTTTTTATTTTATCTAGCAGTTTTATTTTTAATATGGTTCATTCCTGTGTTCTCCGGTAGGTCCTGATTTTTTGGTTAATGGTATTTCCTCAAACTTGCTATGAAATGATAACATGACTTACGTCAAATTAGGTCCGGAAGTACTACATAGTGCGATGAGTGAGATGATATGTAAAGGAATTTCATGTAAAGCAACTTTCTATTGTTTTTTAACGTCATATTGTGACACAACGTCTTGGCATTCAACCATCAACATATAATATTTTTCAGTTAGCTTGGTACGGTGTTCTGTTGTGCATATTCGTTGCTAGGCAACGGCGTTACGCGTGTAAAAGTTGTACACGCGTAACGCAGTTTAATTCGTAATAATTTTGTTATGGGGAAGGGTACAGAATAGTTTTTAACCCCAAAATCATCCTGCAAGGGTAAAAAGGGGGTGGAAAAGGGCATTGGGGAAAAAGGGGTAGAAGTTTATATGGGGAATCAGTAAAAAACAGATTGTATAAAAGATCCCCCAGATGAGTAATTCAAGATTTTTTGAATCACCCCCAACCCTTTAAATTAGGGGATGGAAGACTGTCATAAGCAAGTTAAGCAACTTAAAAAAAAGAAGTGAAATCTCACCAAAAAAAATTTCATGTCAAATGTTGCCAAGACGAACAATAAGACTCGCACTGTCAAAAAGTTATCAGATCTCTTGTAGAGCCAAGCTTCTAACTTTACAAGCCCTAACTTCACAAACTCTACACCTTTCTCAAAATATGTGACTTGGCCGTTTCGTTACTAACAAAATTATTGTATAATAAAAAAATAATGAATAGTTAATACATTTTTCACCTTGCGCCCATTTGACGGTAGCGAAACTGCCAAGCCGCATATTTTGACTAAAGTCCGGGATCTCGGAAACGGCTCTAACGATTTCGATGAAATTTGCTACATGGGGGTTTTGGAGGCGACAAATCGATCTACGAGTAGCTAGGTCTTGTGTCTGGGAAAATGCGCCATTTTGAGTTTTTTATATGTTTTCCGAGCAAAGTTCGGTCTCAGGTATTAAAACAGTTAAGTATCTACAAGCATTTATTATGTATTAAACATTTACTTAATAAGATTAAGTAGCAAATAATGGTGTTCTTTGATATTTTTGAGGACTAGGTAATAACTCACGACACACCAACCAATAACTGCCTGCCTTTACGTGAGACTAGTTACCTAACATACAATATTAAACATGAATATCAACCAAAAATCATTTAAAATACTTAATATAACAGAAAACATATTTGGAATCTATAGAAATATTAGCACCTTCAGCAAACTAGGAAAAACGATAGCTGTGACTATAATTTCTATAGAATTATCTTTGTGTTTATACATCGTTTTTACTAACAATCAATTCAACAATTTCAAAGATGTATATACGTGTCTCACTCAGTTAGATTCTATACTTTCTATTTTGCTGTCTTGTTACTATTCGAAAAAGTACGTTAAATTTCTTAGGTGCTTAAACACCAATGACATACTCGTTGATTTTCAAAATGATAAGATATATTTTAAACGCTTGGCTTCATATTTTAAAATTGGCCTCATTCGATTGTGCGCATATGTAATTATTTTTTGTTCCATCTGTACTTACTTTCCACGCCCTAAGGGAGAACAAATGATAGTAACTCTCGCCAGAGTGATAAGTATAATCCGTTTACATGTTGAATGCAACTATATTTATTATACAGTTCATACATTATCTGAACAAATGCAATGCATTATGAGATCTGTTGTTAAAAGCAAATTTTATCATGAAGGCAGCGATCAAATGATCATTGTAGAGAAATGGCGCCAATATTACACAAATGTCAAAAAGAGCACGGAATTATTTAATAAAATTTTTGGTATACAGGTAAACTCAGCTTGCAAAGTGCACGATCACTTAATGAATTAATTCCAATGAGTGTTTATGAAATTTTACAGCTTGCTATCTAAAGTTCTACTGTTGGTTCTAATTTATGTGTTATAATTTTTTTTCTACTAGTCTACTATAATGGTTGAATTAAGATTTCAAATACCAAACTATAATTGCTTCGTGCTTCCAACTCAACTATAATATTCATTTCGATACGCTGCACTCATCTATAAAAAAATTACCAATCACGGGCCACCGCTCCTATAGAAAAGACTAAACGGGTGCGGAGCGGGAATTTATGTCTTTTGTACTACATCTTTATCTACTTACCAATTGTTATTAATTATTAGGTTTATCGTAAAACAAGTATTATTATAGATGACTCGTAGAAAAATTATTGTATACAAAAGTGACATAATCAAGCTTTCCAATCTCGTACCTTACTTAGGCAACTCAGCAAGCTTCGTGGCCTAAACATGGCACTCGATTGAAAAGCTCTCTATTATTTCACGATCGTATTAAATACTATTAATCTAATGTGCTTAAATGTTGCAGCTCTCTTCGATTTTTTGTAACAGCGCACTACGTTACATTGTGATAAGCTACGACGTAATTTTATATGATATCACCATAAATGGCTACCGACAAGTTTTAAAATCTCTTCCTGTATTTCTTGGGATACTATTTTCCATAAGTATAATGTGTGCAACGGTTCATGCGGCGCAGAACATACAAACCAGTGCCACAGCTCTCACGCGCTGCTTAAAACAAATTCTCGTACGCGGTGAAGCAAGTATGCATTCAATTGAGATTTACGTTTTATCGTTTAAACTTCTCTTAACAATAAAATTATTCAATAATAGTTTAACTAGCAATATAGAGTTTAAAGGAATTT
The DNA here is from genome assembly GCF_033807575.1 of Cydia pomonella. Lineage (NCBI taxonomy): Eukaryota > Metazoa > Arthropoda > Insecta > Lepidoptera > Tortricidae > Cydia > Cydia pomonella. The sequence continues at coordinate 19,609,755 of NC_084716.1, read as the reverse complement.
AAAAAAAAACTTTATTATTAAAATAATATTTACGCTTCTTTATCGTAACATTAATAAATTTGATAATTTTAGATCAAAAGAAGCTCAGGACAGTAAAACAGCTAATACAAATAGTTTCATCACGACCAATAAAAGTGAAAACCTTTGGCGGTATTGACGTCAACATGGCGCTAGTTCCCGCGTGTCTCACCGTCGTCGCGAGCTACACCATCGTCACTCTCCAGTTCAACAACGTCGTGTAATGGTGACGTTTGGATGACAACTGCAGCTGCATTACTGTTGCGATATAACCGCTGTGCATAGATGGTAGCTATCCTATAGATGTGATACCGCGTGCGCCCGTGTGGCACAGAATATACGCAATGCGACAAAATTAAAAACACGGTTTCACCTTCCTGACAACATACCAAAGACAACCTACGTAATTTGGTCGGGTTATTTGTTACCCACCACAAATTATATATTGGGAAATAAAAAAGATGACTACCTACCTACTGAAAGATACATAAGACTATCCCGTAAATCCCGTTCTGTCAGTTCTCCCACCACTCATGCCCAATCCATACTTAATACTAGATTCATGCCGCTGTGGCATAGATTCATGCGCTGTATATGTCAATTTGTTTGTTTAACCACCGGTCTGGCCTAGTGGATAGTGACCCTGCCTATGAAGCCGATGGTCCCGGGTTCAAGTCCTGGTGTTGAGCACGGAATTTGTTTCTGAGTCATGGCTGTTGTCTATGTATTTAAGTATTTATTTATATATTATATACAAGTATAATTGAGCTTACTATGAGATTCAGTCAATTTGTGTAATAATGTCCTTATAATATTTATATTTGTTTATTTTTATTTATCTCCTTATGTAACGGATTAAAAGTAATGCGGCGGATTCATTATCAAGGAAATTGACAAATACAGCAGCGATATCAACGCCGGCACAGCTATCTGTACCTATAGTCTGTATCTTTAGGTATTTAAAAAAAGGTAAACAAACAATTTGTACATTTTCAGGTAGGTATAACATTTATTGGTTAACCAACCAAATACAAAACCGCCTGGATCTGTCACTGAACGACCTGACTTTAAACCTACTTTATTTGATCATGTAATGTTTTCATCTACCCTCAACTGCCTTAAGGAGCCATTTGAGGGTAGATTTTGTTTACCTTTTTTTAAATACCTAAAGATACAGACTATAATCAGAGAACACCCTTAAATACTACATAGTTACAATATTTTTACTCTAATTATGTAAGCGGTGGTGGCCGAGTGGATACGACGTCCGACTTTCAATCCGGAGGTCGCGGGTTCAAATCCTGGCTCGTACCAATGAGTTTTTCGGAACTTATGTACAAAATATCATTTGATATTTACCACTAGCTTTTCGGTGAAGGAAAACATCGTGAGAAAACCTGTATACATCTGCGAAGAAATTCAAAGGTGTAGGTATGTGAAGTCCCCAATCCGCATTGGGCTAGCGTGGGGACTATAGCCCGAGCCCTCTCGCACATGAGAGGAGGCCTGTGCCCAGCAGTGGGACATGTATAGGCTGAATTTATTATACTGGAGTATGTTTTTTTTATTGTATGTATAATCATTTATAGGTGAGAAAGAAAGTACAGTAAAAAGATTTAATCCGTGTCTTATGTTATAATAGTATGAGGTCACAAGCGACTTTCATTTTGTTTGTTTACATCTTTTGACTGTACTTAAACTGGATGGTAATTAACTGTGTAGTGTTGCGGTAGAATATTGACCACGATTTTATTAAATTTCAGGCTAGTCCTGCAGTGTCAACACGGACAAAAGTTATTGCTAATAGACATGGCCCTAGTAGATTGTATATTAAGGATAACTTTCATTAAATCATGCGCGGTGTCCGTCTATCCGTCTATACATAAGAAAATAAATGTGTATTAAATATATATTGTTTTTATTATTACAATAAATCAATCGACACACAGGGGGTTCAGTTGCTACGCAATTGTTCACGAGGTTGAGAATGAAGGACGGTGGCCAATCAACTCGAATTATATCTCTATTTATTTAATGGTCTTGCTAACATCTCAAATATTGGTGGTTATCTCAACGCAGGAGGTAAAGCTTCGTATTCTGGGTTCAAGTCTTAACCAGTCTGAAAAATTTTTCATTCTTCTTGGCTAATTTCTTTTTTTACTTTTTTTGTAAACTAAGAACTTTTTCACTGGCTGTTTTCTGGTTTAATAAATATTTTCACATATTTATTAATGTGTTCAGGAATATTTACCGTACTTTCTTGATAAAGCAAATTCTAATACAACAACAACATTATCTAAAGAGAATTTTAAAATAGATGTGTGTTGTCAAAGAAAACTTTGTAACCACGTAAATTTACTGCCATCTTTCGACACATGATTAAAACTTTTAGAACGCCATTTGACTTTGATCCTTATTCTTTCACTGATATGTATCAAATTTGTTAAAATATCAAAAAGTGGCGCCATTTAATAGATCAAAGGCCAAAGGTATGGCGACAAAAATATTGTCTGCGACGGTCTTAAAATTCTCGGGCCTTATTTTATTATCAGGGCTCGAACAAATCATGCGGAGGACGCAAAAGTGACGTAATTTTGCACACAGGATGATGTTTGTATTTAAACCACCCGTGTGACATGTCGCACTAACTAACAAAATAATCGTAATTAATTCCATGAAATTTAGGTGACAGGGTGATGTCTTGAATAAAATAATCTCACGAAACTTGTTACTGTAGGCATAGAGGTATAAACAAACTTAGAGTGCTCACTCCATGGGCGTTTCTCACAGCGTTTCAACTGCTGACAGTCCCCTGCCCAATTTTATGATGAAGTTCTAGAAGATTGTTGGGTCAGTTTTTTTATTTGAAATAAGAAAGGTACTAATAGTTTACTGTAACCAAAAATGGTATATAAATCTTGGGGAACTTCGACATAAATGCGAACAGGGGACTGTAAGCTACCGGAGGGTCAGAGTCACCTCAGGAGTAACGATATCACATCTGATATTTTCATATCTGTTGTTCAAAATAACCAAAACTGATCTGACTGACAGCGGTAGAAACGCTCTGAGAAACACCTGAAAAATAAAAATACTATTTCAAATCATCCTATGAGTGGCTTGACGTCATCGGCATGATTTCTTCGAGCCCTGTTTATTATTATTTAAAGTAGGTTAACTTCCAATACATTCGAAGATATGTGTTTTAATCTGCTAAAGCCTTAGTTCCTTATTTATCACAAGTATTATTTTGAATAATACATTAGTTTTATTCCGATTATAGCGTACTTATCTACATTCATATTTGTTGAAGACTACTTCAGCGACGTTACCATTCACGACACATCAATAAGCGAAACGTTAATGTTCGTCCACATATCGCAATGAATATTGGACATAAGTCTTTTAAAATACTCTTGTTAATTGAAAATATATTCGGTGTCTTCAGAAATATTTGCCAGCTTAGCTCGCTGGGAAAAACGATTGCTTTGGCTGTCATTTTTTACAATTATCTTTATGCTTATACAGTATATGTATCATATTCCCAAATTATACAAAGATCTATGTGTTCTTGACTCAAATGAATGCTATATTTTGTTTGTCATTATCTTGCTATTATTCTAAATCTTTCTTAAAATTTCTTGGCTGTTTAAAGGGTAATGATATCCTCGTGGATTTCAAAAACGACAAAGTATATTCTGATCATTTGAGTTCGTATTTTAAAATTGCACTTGCTCAATCGTGTGTATATATAGTTCTATATTGTTTAACTTTAACGTCGTCTGAACTTTTCGATGTTAACTTTGTAACAATTAATGATGAAGAAAAGAATATTTTATTAGTTTTTAGTAAGTCGATAAATAATTTGCGTTTTCATTTTGAATACAATTTTCTTTATTACACATTTAATATAATATCTGAACAGCTACGATGCATAGTAAGATCTGTTAAAAATAAATTACACTGTTTTGATGATAGCGAGACAACACTACTAATTCATTTAGAGAAATGGCTACAAAATTATAAGAATGTAAAAAAAAGTACTGTGTTTTTTAATGAAATTTTTGGCTTACAGGCAAGTATATGCAGCTTCACAAGTTATCTAATATTGTTGATTTTATAGAATGTTTGATTTAAATTAGGTATTGTATGTTACAGCTAGCATCTTCATTTTGTATTATCGCTATACGCTATATTACGATATTTTACTCCGCAGTGGTGTCAAACCTTATAGTATGTACCTAATATGTAACTTAACTTCAATATAAATTAACAAATATAAGTCTATTTTAAGTTCTATAACTTTGCTATTTACTGCCATAGGATCATCATAACTTTATTATATCCCTGCCATATTTTGCGACAGTGACGTTTTCAATAACAATGGTGACTGCAACGGCCCGTTCAGCGCAGAGAATACAGAAAAGTGCTAGAGAACTGACTCGCTGTTTGGAGCTTCTCGTCTTGCAAACTGAAGGTAGCTGGGTCCACATTTCATATCATTTTTCCGCATCGTATCTCCGTCGCGTATCATGATCGTTGGTGCTGTACCTGCTCGCTGCTATGCTGTAGTGCTCGAGCTAAGCGTATCAGTTTCAGTTTGTACAAAAATGTTTTCTTATTGTTTTAATTAATATTCTTCGTTCCAACCTACTATTTTGTAGTTAATTAAGAAAGCGTTTTATAGATAATTTTCTCATCGATATTATATTTTGTTTCCAGATAAAAACGAGCACAAAATGGTGAATCATTTATTGTGGATAGTTTTGATGCGACCGATAAAACTAGAAGCGTTTGGCGCCATCACCGTGAATATGAAGCTTATCCCCGCATGCTTTATGCTCGTGGCATCATACACCGTCGTTGCTCTTCAGTCAAACAACGTCTTTTAATGTGTTCAACATTGTTGTCGAGTTCCAACCGTTTTTGTTCAAAGTTGTCAAGATTCAGCCGTTTTTTGTTCAAAGTTGTCAAGTTCCAGCCGTTTTTTGTTCAAAGTTGTCAAGTTTCAGCCGTAATGTGTATTTTTAATTTTAAGTTATATATTTAAAACTGTATGCTAGTTTTAAGGTATTGATGTAAAGGTCACTACTTATAATAATAAAAAAAACCTACTTAGTTTCACAATGACGCCGAGAAATTCACACACGTGCTTAAAAATCTAGTGTATCGTTCGAAAATCTGTGCAATCTAACCCCGTCCTACTTCTACCCTACATGTCCTGCTACAGATATAAGAAGTAAGGAGATTTATAACGAAGCATAATTTCAATGAGTCTCGTTGTCTCCAACTGTCCCCCACCACATCATTGAGGACGTGGCCAGACAACCAACTCACGCGCTGTGATTGGTTAAGCCGCACGGAGTATGAGACGAGAGTGGCGGCACTAGAGGGAGGAAAAGTCGATAAAGTCACAGCTATCGATAATTTATATGTTCCGAACATGACCTTATTGTTTTGACATTAAAACGTTTTAAGAAATAATTGCCCTTGACTTAATTTATATTCTTTTAATTATTTGACCTTATTTGCGAGCTAAGATTTTCAAGGTACGAGTAAGGTATATTAGTCGATCTATAAATTCTGCCACAAAGGTTTTTACTTATAAAAAATGTAATACAAAGCTTTTAATAAATAAAAAGTACCATGATTCGAAAGTTTTATGCTTATCATAACGTTATATAATTGGTTTAAATTTTAGTAACGATTTTATTTACTGTTTGTTTAAATTGTTTACTTTGGGGTTGTCGTTAGACGCGAGCACTCGCCTGGATTGTACTTCACAAAAGGGAGTAAAAATCAGGGTGAAACTAAAACAATAGTTACAATTTATTTTTGCTTAGTAGTTATTTTTTCATGAACCTACTTTATTATAGCATATATCGTCACCAGAATCCGATTATCACATAGAGTTATGAAGAACTGCGAAAGCAAATTATGTTAAATTATTTATTTATATTTATTTATTTAAACTTTATTGCACACATAAAGAAAAATGTACAAATGGCGAACTTAATGCCAAAAGGCATTCTCTACAAGTAACTATTGGGTCAAACAGAGACATTTGTGTATGTTGGTGCAGGAAAAAATAATAACAAATAATAAGGAAAAAATTAAACGTGAAGTCAAATAATATTAAAAAAATATACCTATTGTTAAATTGTATTTTAGCAAGCATGAACAAATTTGATTATACCTACTGGAGTTATTCGATTAGTTGCTAAGAACCTGACTAAAATATACTTATAGGTATAAACTACAATGTAATATATAATTGTAATGAAAACAGTTTTTTCTTTGCCGTACCTACTCGATTTTTAATTAAAATTAATAAGTATACTACATTAGGTCAAAAATAAATAAAAATAATGACTTCAATACACACTATATCCATACATTTTTATCGATAACACTCAAATATCAATTATGCACGAGCGCCACTCTATTTCGCGGCGGCAAGAAGGGAGCGGTTGGCGGTCATACCAAGAAAAATCTACATAGACCTTGGCACCCATGATCTCAATTCTTTTATCGGGAAAGTCAACAATAATGCATATACTTGTACTATCTATTGAACTTGGCTCTCATTTCACATCTATGTTGTTGATGGGTTGTAATCTACTCTAATATTTTTACCCTAATCGCTATTAATATTTACCGTATCCCCACCATCGAAGTCGTCAAAAATAAAGATAAACGACGTGATATGACATTGTTTCTTCAAATCGCTCTGATTAATTGTATATTTTTATTTCTTTGAAGTAGTCAATTAACTAAATTAGTAATAAAAAAATATATTTAAAAACTGCGTCATCACTAACACTACTTCCTCGATGGTGTTAGTATCGGGTACTTTCGAGTACTGATTAGAATTCATTAAAAAAATGATTGTGGAGCTTAAGTGGTTACAAATATTATTCAAAATAGAAGAAATCTTCGGTTTTAGCCGGAGATTTGTCACGTGGAGTACTCCTGGAAAGTTATCTGTATTTTTAAGATTGTTGGTCGAATTCGTTTTAGCAATATTTGTTATTCAGAGGAAAGAAATAATAAACAATATTGCAGAGTTTATATTGATGAACACACTATCATTTGGTTCCATATTGCTGTCATGCTATTACTCTAAAACATTCTTGAGATTTATTGGCAATATACAGACTAATAATGCTATATTCAAAAGTGACAGTGTTTACAAAAGTAATCTGATCACATCTCTAAAGTTGGAAGTTTATCTCTGGTTTGGATATTTTATATCAATGTGCGCAATAGTAATAATACGAATAAATATGTTATGCCATATTGCAGCCACTTGCTTTCCTAATATAGTATTAGTGATCAATAGGGTGTTCGTTTATATCCGCTTCCACATCGAGTTGGCAGTTATAACCTGCACACTCTGCACTATGTCTGAGCAATTGCAGAGCATTACACGATCTATAACAAAAGAACACGCCATTGATTCTGTTGCGAGAGTAACAATAATAAAGGATGAAAACGACATTGAAAACTTATCAAGAAATCTCGACCAATGGCTTCTTAACTATTTAAAAGTAAAAAAAAGTTCCAATCTTTTTAACGAAATTTACGGCATACAGGTACTCTAATAACATTATAAATTATAACAAGTTTAATATTAGTAATATTAGTGCAACTTCTTCATAATTACAATAGCCTTTATTGTTTTTGGCAGATTTCATGGTTGCTGTTCTTATTTGTTACATATTACATAGGATTATTATATAGATTTGTCTGCAGAGGGATCAAGGTAAGTAAAAATTACCTGTTATATTCTTTATTTTCTGTTAATAGCTCAAGAAAATTAACCCTAATATGAGCAAATTCTACCTTGTGGGGTCCAAATGAACATACTAAGTCTACGGGTTGTGCTGAGAATGTAGAGAGGGGGGGGGGGGGGATTGAAGGTCCTTTTTTTCAGATTTTTGCTCATATCCTGAATATTTTTACAAATAGCTTTATAATTTCCTGGGTCTAAAGTCTTACCATAAAATTTCCAACAAATTTGGTTATTTTTAATTTTACTCTAAAATAAATACTTTAGGATCGACAGGGTGTTAAAGCTAACAAAGAGACTAAGAATAGACGTAATTGTTCATCATAACTCAAATTTTTACTTTAGAATATCAAGCTTAGTCACCTGCTGACCAAATATAAAAAAAAACGGTCAGAGCATGTCGGGCCGTGCTCAGTGTAGAGTTCCGTAGTTACCCGTCCATCAAAATAGACTTTTTGCAAAAACTCGAAAACGGCTAGACCGATCACGTTTGCTATAGTTTTCCTCGAAAGTCGTTACTAAGCTCTACTTTCATGATATTTTTCATATTTTATGGCTCCATGGTTCAGAAGTTAGGGGAAGTAGAGGGGGAAACATATATTTCTCCTTACAGAACGACTTTTTTCCAAAAATATTTCGTTTATCAAATAATGATTCGTGAAAACACCTAGTGTTAAAAGACATATCTAACGACACCTCAAAGTATAGGGTTGAACTGAAAAAAAAAACATCATCCCCACTTCTGGTAGAGGGGGATATTCTTACATAGCCGAAAAAAAGTGAAAATAAGATTTCTCCGTCACGGCCCTCTTTTGTTTAAATTATTTCTCGAAAATAAGTAAGCCTACCTCACTTTTCACCGACTTTCGTATATCCTACCGAGGCGCAGCAACTGCCGATTAGAAACAGGTGGTAACAGCGACGATCCGAGTTTGATCCCCGGACGTGTATGCAGATATAACTTTTTGTATTTTTTTGGACTTGGATTTCATACTTTTATTGACAAAGCGAGTGTGCTAATGAAATTTTGTGAGCAGTTTCGATAATTATTATTTTGGGAATAAGTTTTTTTTTGTATTTGTAAATCAATAATATACTACGTTTATCAAAAGTAATAAATTTCGTTCCAACCGAAAGACTGTCGTGGAAGTCACACACTTTTTTATTTAACTGTTACTTTTAAGGGTTATTCTTCGAAACTTGAAGTTGCCGGTGCTATAATGATATCTGTTGCGGTTTTGCTGTCCATCACAATTTTAATAAATCTTACTCGATCGGCGCAAAATCTACAGAACAACGCGGACAATTTGTCACGCAGTTTGAAGCAACTACACTTACACGCGTGCTTACAAACAGGTAAAATTACTAAGTGCATAACGTTTGGTACTACTGTGGATGTTAAACCTACGTCGATCGTAATTAATAAGGCACGCACTTAGTTTAAGAGGGAAGAATGTCTTTGCGAGCCTAGCGAAATAACGGTACTTTTTCTATGAAATTCTATTCCGGGAGAAAATGTTTTCCTTAACTAAATCTTAACAAATCACTTTGATTTTTATGTCGATAGCTTCAGCATAATAGATTCTAGATTTATAGGTTTCACTTAAAATATATAGTTATATCTATATTACTCTTAGAAATTAAAAAAGGAAAACCTATAAACCTAGTTTTTTATTGTGTCAATAACATACTAAAAAATCATGGAAAATGGAAAATATTTAAAAGTGGAAAAACTTTTTCCCTTTTTATACTTTCCCTCCTAAGGTTTATTATGCCTCTTTATCCATTTTCTATTTTAGTTGAACGTTTATTACTAATGTTATTATTCTCTGTATTCATTGAACATCTGAGATTAGGTTTTTTTAATAATTTATATATCCTTCTTCTTCCTCGCGTTGTCCCGGCATTTTGCCACGGCTCGTAGGAGTCTGGGGTCCGCTTGACAACTAATCCCAAGGTTTGGCCTAGGCACTAGTTTTTACGAAAGCGACTGCCATCTGACCTTCCAACCCAGAGGGTAAACTAGGCCTTGTTGGGATTAGTCCGGTTTCCTCACGATGTTTTCCTTCACCGAAAAGCGACTGGTAAATATCAAATGATATTTCGTACATAAGTTCCGAAAAACTCATTGGTACGAGCCAGGGTTTGAACCCGCGACCTCCGGATTGCAAGTCGCACGCTCTTACCGCTAAGCCATCAGCGCTTTTTTAATAATTTATATATAATAGCAAAATATAAAAACACTTACAAAATGTGGTCAGAGCCGCAGAGAGAGAAACCGAATAATATTATTATTAACATTAGCATTTAAACACAAGCACAAATATCCTGTAACGTAGGTATTACGATAACGATTGTTTGACAAAATGATTCTAGTAATCAGAATCAGAATCTGTAATAGTAATACTAACTTGAGTAAAGCCTCATTGATACGCTTATTTAAATGACTGATCAATATTATAACTAGGTATTAATTATTTTCAGATAATGCAAAACAAAAGGAAGTACTGCAGATTCTACGTGTTATATTAAATCAACCGATATACATCAAAGCGTTTGGCGCCGTGAACGTCAATATGTCTCTGGTCCCCGCGTGCTTTGGGCTTATCATGTCATATACCGTCGTCGCTCTACAGTTCAACAACGTCGTATAATGTCGTGTAACGTTGTATAACTTTTAATCGAAGTGTATCGGAGTTTTAATATATTGTTATCATTAATCACAGGCCTTTTCGTCTATTGCAGACGATTTATGCATTGCTGTTAAGACAACGGGTTTGGCGACCGTAGATACCGATGCGTCATCACTAGTATCTATGTATTATGATGAAAGAAATAAGATACCTGAATCAACTCGAAACACGTGAATGTCTAGGGTAGATATTAAATGTCTTTTGTAATAATGTGTGTGTTTGTGTAACGTCATTAAATTTTGAAGAGCTTTTTAAATCGGAGCGTATTTTTAAAATAAAATATGTTCTACAGTTTATACGCCGACTTTATAGTAAATACCAATAGAAAGTGTTACAATGCATTTTTATTTCGAAAGATAAATTGTTATAAGAAGTGATTTGACAGCTAAACACCGTTTCTATTAAAGCTTATAATGATTTTTAAATTACATATACAAAAGTTATCTTCGTGTCAAAACTGTAATAAGTTAGTAAAATAATAATAAAACGTAATCAAAACACAGGGCAGCTTGTGACTTAGGGAGTAGCGACCCCACGTATCCGAGTGCTCCTGTAGAGTTCTGCCACCCGAAGGAGGGTAGGTTGGTGAGTCAGGATTATCTGCCTCTAGCTTATCTTGCCTGGCCGTCCAGAGTGGAGTCGTTAGAGCTATATACTCCAGCCGCTCCAGGGGTGGAAGTGAAACATGCATAAGACGCGTGTTGGCACAGTGAAAGCGGCGCACACCTCTCAATACCCCTAAGCCGCTTACACCTTGTTGCCCTTGAGCTATCCTAGATGTCGGAGCCTATCTTGTGGGGCCGAGTCAGCATCTGTCAGAAATAAATATGGATACCGTTTTATGATGCGTCCGGTTTTTTATCCCATAGTGTTTAGTCCATCGCTTTTACCCAATAGAGCAGTACATTTTAGATTCAATCAACGACTAATAGCCTTTACACCCTGGGTGGTGCTGTCTCTGCGTTTGTTCCATGACACGGACAAGGACAGCATCCGCTCGGTGTACCCCTTACGTTTCATTTAAGTGTCAAAGGGGCTTCAACGTGATGGGAAACATGTAGTCCTTATTTTTCAATACACTTTACTAGTAGTAGTATTCGGAACTAGCCAAATTATAATAATTTTGATTATAGCGACAGTACAAATAATTCAATAGGGGCAATGGCGGCTAGATTGTAATATACTTTAATATTTTTACACAAAAAATATTCAATCATGTCAACAAATGCACTCTATACAAACAGTTCATTCATATCTTTTAATGAATTACATCAAAACATAATAAATTGTCAAAATAAACTTTTTATGTATTTCCAGTTCGAGGGCTGAGTTAAGAGTCAATAGTGGTCTTTGTCCAAGGTATAATTAGTTAAAAATGAATATTGAATTAAACTGGTTTTTTGTTAAAAAATTTTTTTTGAGTTTTAGCAGACAGTTTGTCACTTTAGCTATTCCTGTAAAAGTGTTTGTTTTAATTCATGTATTAGTGGAAATAGAATTATATAGTATTGTATATATGTATATATGTAGGTATATAATTATGTAAGTAGCATTGTCTTACTGTTGTAGACTTAAATTTTAAAGGTATTGTCTCTACTGCTATTTAATTTTAATTTAGTTTTTTGCATCTCCTAATTAGTTAAATTAAAAGTTTCATTTCTCCACTACCTAAAGGTTGTCTGGAAGAGATCGCTCTGTAGCGATAAGGCCGCCTGTTGTTTACCTCTATCTTCATGTATTATATGTGTTTCCATGTATTTTTGTTCTGAGGTTGTGCAATAAAGATGATTTGTATTGTATTGTATTGTATTGTATTGTAAATTGTTGAGAAATAAGGATATCTCGCCCAGTTGGCCAACAGTGTCTTCTCGCGATAGCGAGTTATAGACAATTGCTACATTCCTGAAACTATGTGGGTGTTGATAAATAAATAACTTACATATCTGCTTTAATAATTATTTGTTGAATTGTTAACATACACAGTCACGTTTTAAAGTGATGTGGGGTGAGGCTAATTTTTCAATCGATATTCTATCATGCACGTCACCTAGCTAAATAAAAAGTAATTTACTGTAAGTATTTTTACTTTAAACGCGTATAGGTATTACCTATCGCACCCACTCCAACGTAATCGTCAAAAATAAAGATAAACAAATTTACATGACATTGTTCCTTTCAATTTGCTCTGATTAATGAATTGTATTGTTTGTATCTTTGAAGTATTCAATTAACTAAATTAGGTAGTAATAAAAACAATTATAAGGAAACTGCGTCATGACTATCACTATTTCTCCGACAGTAACGGTGTAGTTGCTGATTAGAGTTCATAAAAAATGACAGTGCTAAAGTGGTTAGAAATATTTTTAAAAATAGAAGAATTTTTTGGTTTTAGCCGGACCTTTGTTACGTGGAGTATTCCTGGAAAGTTATCTGTATTTTTAAGAGTGTTGGTCGAATTCGTTTTAGCAATATTTGTTCTCCAGAAGAAAAAAACATTAAACAGTATTGCAGAGTTTATATTGACGAACACACTCTCATTTGGTTCGTTGTTGCTGTCATGCTATTACTCTAAAACTTTCTTGAGATTTATTAGTAATATACAGACTAATAATATTATATTCAAAAGTGACAGCGTGTATAGTAATAATCTAATCATATCTCTAAAGTTGGAAGTTTATATCTGGTTCGGATATTTTATATCAATTTGCGTAATAGCAACGATAAACATCAATATGTTCTACCATATTGAAGGCACTATAATGTTTTTTATAAATAAAGTACTAGTTAACCTCCGTTTCCACATCGAGTTGGCAGTTATAACCTGCACACTCTGCACTATGTCTGAGCAATTGCAGAGCATAACACGATCTATAAAAAAAGAACACGCCATTGATTCTCCTGCTAGAAAAACATTAGTTAAGGATGATAACGACGTCGAAGGCTTAATCAAAAATGTCGACCAATGGCTTTTCAACTATTCAAATGTTAAAAAATGTTCCAATATTTTTAACGAAATTTACGGCATACAGGTACTCGAATGTCATTATTATTTATAAGAAGTTTTATATATGTATGTAATTCTGATGCATTTAATAACTGAAACTTACTAAACCTCCTATATTTTTTCAGATGTCATGGTTACTCTTATTATTTATTACACATTACATAACATTATTTTACAGATTTGTCTGCAGAGAGATCAAGGCAAGTAATATTAACCTGTTATGTTTTATCACTTTCTTTTACATCGTTATTTTTTATAAATTAAAAAACCATCAAGGTGTGATATCTCACGCAGAAATCAATGATTATATCCTAAAAATTACCTTACTAAGTGCTTTTCGAATCTAACTATCAAAATTTTCTCTGGTCTTAGTTTATAGTATAAATTGAAACATTGGCCTTAAAAATATTAATGATAATGTGTTTGTTTCCATTAATCTTAACAAGTTAATATGTAAAGGGTTTACACAACTTTACTCCTAGCCTAGTCGGTAGTATACCTTTATTATATACGAAGATTACGAAGCAGGAGCTCCCGGGTTCGAATCCTGGGATTTATTTGTGTGATCATTACAAATATTTGTTCCTGAGCTATGGGTGTTTGCTCTGGTTATAAATAAGTATTAATACCTATATAAAATAGTTTTCGGTTACCAGAATAGCTACTCATGAAAAAAACTATGAAATTGAATTAAATCGCGGATGATGAATTTAAAATACAGCCCGACGGTTTGAACCCTTTACAGTGTTCTTTTAATGTCATTATACGCGATATAATCCGATTACAAAGTGTTAGCGTGGTACATGGTAGCGTGTCAAGCCAAATTCAAGAAAACTGGCGACGCAGCGGCCGTGTGTTATATTATATTACACGAACCTTTTGGAGTCACTTTTAAACCACTTAAATTCTATTAAACACAGACATATGAAAATCGGTTAATTTATTAAGATACTTAAGGCTAACTAGAACCCCATATTTCATGAATATAGCTCAACCGGTTATTAAGATACAAACATCAAATAATCGAAATTTTTCTCATTGACATCAAAAACCTATCCCACTTCTAGGTGACCTAGCACGTTGAAATTTGACATCAAGCTGGGAAATTGTGTGGTTACGAATCTAAGAAAAAGAAAACAGTATTTTTTTACTAATTGTAATATTTTCCAAAAACAGTTTTTATGTACCCACTAACTAGGCTCCTATCTAATTTGTAATAGCAAAAATAAATATTAGTTTCAAAATCAACTAGGCATGATGAATACAAATAATTTCTGTACAATGATATCCGAGTTCAATATTAAGAATATGCGTCGTTGTTGACTTCATCGGCAAAAGAATGCATGAGGAGGAGGAACTTGACTCTCGTGGTCATATAGGATGGGCAAATAAGAATGATACATTATGTTTATACATTTTCACTATATCAAGTTCAAAAATTATTAAGTATTGTTTTAAAAATATATTATCCAGAATTGGCTAATACATGCGGAACATAATTCTAACAAATGTCCACCAGTAACAGCAGGCAAATGTGAGCCCTTATCATTGCAATTTTCGGCATATTCGAGCACATTTTCATCGTTATCACAGTAAATTAGTGTCGGATGGTCGATTTTAACTATTTAAATTTCATCAGCTTGTCCGCATAGACACGTCATTTTAGATAGCCCCACAGAAATAATCCAGACTTTATCTTCCGTATATAATTGGCAACTCTGAATAATATATCTATGAAAAAATATTTATACTTTTTTATATTACATATATTGCCATCTAATACCCATAACACAAGCAATAAGGCTTGTGTTATGTGGGAGAAGGTCGATCTATATATATTTTCCTATAACATTTATAATTATTTAACTGTTGCTTTCAAGGGTTATTCTTCGACGCTTGAAGTTGTCAGTGGTATTGCGATGTATGTTGCTGTTTTGCTCTCCATCATAATTGTAATAAATTTTACACGATCGGCGCAAAATCTGCAGAACAACGCGGAAAATTTGTCACGATGTTTGAAACAACTACAATTACAAGCGTGCTTACGAAAAGGTAATATTACAAAGTGTATAACGTTTGGTACCTACAAAATGTTAAGATTGACGTTCATTTTTAATATAACGCAGTTCCTAACGGCAGTGTTGGCCGAACCTTAATTAGAATTAACCAATAACCATTACAAATTGAACTGTAAATTTCTGTAACCGTTCGTTACCGTTTACGGTTCAATTTGTAATGGTTATTGGTCAATTCTAATTAACTTTCGGGCAGCACTGCCTAACGGTTTATTAACAAAATGGTGTGTTTAGCATATAATTATATAATAAACGTAGTAATTTTTTGACCATTTTAAATAAATTTAATTAATAATGTAAAATAAAACATCTCTTTCTCATTTAAATAGTTTTAACGTTGTCCCGAACGAACTGCATCTGAATGCACTTTTTGATTATCTGTATATGGGGTTGTCACGTTATAAATATAACCAAAATTATAGATAATCTTGTGACATTTGAGAACAACTTTGAAGTTAATAATAACAAGTGATATGTAAAACTGGCACACTAAAACTACAAACTTTGGAAAGGTGCTCCGATACGGGACCTTTTAAGACGGTCCAGCTTACCACTGAGCTTTTTTTCAAGTCAAATTGTGTCAAGTTTGGTTTATTGTGAAATAATACAAGTGATACATTTAGAACCTTTAAGTATGTAGCTACAAAACGTCCTTAAGGCAATAGTTAGTTTGTATTAACGTTTGTAAGACAATAATTTCGTTTAATTTTCTTACCTTATCTTATTCCCACAGCAAGGCTTTCGAGACGAGATATTAAGTACGGTATAAGAACCAACTATTACTTACTTCCAAAAATACTAAACAGCCTTCCGAAACATTTACAAGATTTATACCAAATTAATCCTGAATCAACTGAAGATATAAAAAAAACTTGTTATCATCTAATAACCATGAATTTATTTTCATAAAGAATAACAATAATGTAACGTATATAATATTATAACATACATAAATAGTGCGTTAGTCCGAACTCAACTCAGCTGTAAACAAGCCATTTTTGGCTTAGCAGTCAAGAAACATGAAACTGCGAATATTTAATGCTTAGAACTTTAATTTAAAAAAAATTAAAGTTTGCTGTTGCTCCTTTTTGGCTTTAATTAATTTCTTTTACCCCTTTAAATATAGCAACATTTCAGCAACTTTTTAAAGTTTGAATGCTAACTTGTACAAAACCACTTTGTTACTTCTAATTGTTGTTGATCAATATAATACCTGACCCGGTATAATGATTTTCAGATAATGCAGAACAAAAGGAACTACTGAAGCTTCTACGTGTTGTAATAAATCAACCGATATATATCAAAACATTTGGCGCCGTGAGCGTCAATATGACGCTGGTCCCCGCGTGCTTTGGGCTTATCGTGTCATATACCGTCGTCGCTCTACAGTTCAACAATGTTGTATAATGTCGTGTAAAGCCGTATAACTTTGTATAACTTTTAAGACGTGAGTGTAGTTTTTAGGGTTTCGTACCCAAAGGGTTACACGGGACCTTATTACTGAGACTCCGCTGTCCGTCCGTCCGTCCGTCTGTCACCAGACTGTATCTCATAAACCGTGATAGTTTTCACAAATTTCACTTACCGCTATTTATATATTGGAATTAAGCCTATTTGTAAAAAAAACACCTTAAATATTTCACAAAACGTTCATGCAAAGATATCAGATCACAATATAAATACAATATTTCCGAGAGCCATTAAGGTACTAGCTTAACACATACATCCATATCTGCTATTAATATTTTCAATCATCTGCCTAACGAAATAAAATGCCACAAAAGAAATACTTTTAAAAGATGCTGAAAAAGCTTTTAATAAACAAAGTCATCTATAACATAAAATAATTGTATAACTTTACTTTAAGATAAAATAATAAAACTAAGTTTAAGATAAAATAAATTGTATATCCGAAAAGGCTAAAATTGTAATGTTTATATTGATACACATCAAAGAATGTACCTAGTTATACTTCATGTATCTACATAGATTACACAATAAATATTTCTGATTTCCGTAGAAGTAGTAGTACTGAAGTGTAGGTAACATTTTTTCTTGCGCGTATAATCTTGATTAACTTTATCGACACATTTTTCTTGAGTAAACCATTTTTAAGTTTTTTTACAGTACATGAGGAATGAGCACTTTCCGTGCATGTGTCGAAACTTTAAAAAGCCATATGTACTGTAAAACGTTGTACAATACACGTGCGAATAGGTAATTGGCAACTCGTGACGATTTAAAACACTCCCTTTGGTCGTCGATTTAACACCACTCGTTGCGAATTTCCTATTTTCTGCACTTGTATCGTAAATTAATATTTTATGCTTGGAGTATTGTTAAATTGTTGGTATAATGAAAAATGCATATTTTACAATATAGCGTAATATATAATTAACCATTAAATTTAAAATGTATTTAACCGTGTCTTATTGCAATAAAAAAAATTAGCCACACGATCTTAGCCGACGTTCATTACAATATGAGTAGATTAATAAATGAAATCGGCGACGAAATTTGATATTTCTTTTTTGCTTTAACATTCGCGTTTTAATTTTATGTGGGAGACACATAATTTAAAATTTTCAATCGATTTTCTATTTTACACACTACTAATATATACCTATCCAAATTAAAAGTAATTTTGATGATAGCTATAATAGTACAAATAAAACCAAATTAAGGTGATATCGGCTAAATAGTAATATACTTTAATATTTTTACACAAAAAACATTCAATAATGTCAAAGAAGGTACTCTATTTAGTATAGATACATATCTTATAATTAATGAAATCGAAAAATAATGAATTGTCAAAACAACTTTTCGTGTACATCCAGTTAGAGGGCTGAATTGGAAATCAATAGTGGTCTTTGTCCAACGTGTAATTACTAAAAAATGAATATCGAACTAAAATGGTTTAGAATACTATTAAAATTTGAAACCTTTTTGGGTTTTAGCAGACAGTTTGTTACTTTAGCTATTCCTGTAAAAGTTTTTGTTATAATTCGTATGTTAGTTGAAATCGCTTTATCACTGTACTGTTTATGTAAAATAAATAGTGCTAGCATTGTTATGGAGACTGCGTTAACGCATATGCTAGTATTTGGTTCTATAATGCTGTCTATCTACTACTCCAAACAGTTTTTGAGGTTCCTCGACGTTATTTGCAATTTTCACATGAAATTCAAAGTTGATAGTGTGTATAGAGGCTGCTTGAATAATACTTTAAAGCTAGGCACATATTTGTGGTTCGGGTTTTTGTTGTTAACTTGCGCATTTGGTATGCCGTTGTTATGTTTTCATAGCATTTTGTACAATGCCGTTTCGTTAGTAGTGATAAATAAAGTGCTGGTCAGTCTTCGATTTCACCTTGAGTGTGTAGTTCAATACGTCACACTTTGCATTTTGGCTGAACAACTGCAGTGCATTGAACGTTCCGTTAAAAATGTGTTGGAGAATGGTAACGGAGGAAAAAAATTAACAAATATATTAGAAGAATGGCGACTAGACTATTTGAAAATTAAAATTTGCTGTGATACTTTTAATGAAATCTACGGTATACAGGTAGTTATAAATTGAATATGTCACAAATTATAAATTAATAAAATATAGTTTATTTCAGGTTAGTAGCCAATAATAAAGTGAGACAAAAACATAATAAAATTATACATTATGTCAGATGAAGCTAAATATTAATTATTTCTTACAGATATCTTTGAGCATTTTCGTATTCATTACGCATTACGTTGTGATATTTTATAATATTGCTGTCGTAGGAGTCAAGGTAAATTATGCTAGAATTAAATATATATTTTTTTACTATTCAGTTATTTTCCAATTTGTTTTAAAGTATTTGATTTAATATTTTATAATCGTGTTTAAGTTTAGTATCATTAACTACAGAATAAGTTAACAGGGAATGTGTATAATATTGCCTACATCATTTGACAAAACATAATATTCATGTTCATACTCAGACAGATTATGACAGCCATGAGTTGGTAGTATCCTCTTTTTTTATAAACAATAAGCATTTGCAAATATTTAATTATCATTAAATGTACAAACAATTTTTAAAGTATTGAATGACTGAACTGAATTGAGTTATCTTTACAAGTAAAATGCTACTTTCTTTGTATTAAATTTCGGAAGAAACTTTTTATTTTGTTTGAATTTTTACAGGGTTTTTCCTCAAGATGGGACTGGGCCAGCGTGACAATGCTTTATATATTGACAGTGTATTCCTTGATACTTGTAAATATGGTTACTAGGGGAGCGCAAAACTTACAAATTAACGACAACAAAATAAAATGTGGCTTACAACGACTACTCGTACATATGTACGTACATACAGGTATTTTATAAGTTGAATAAGCATATTTGATTATTTGTTTGCTTACTAAATTGTAATTTTTAAATTGAAGGAAAATGAAATGATCTATTGTTAATAAATGTACCACTCTCATGACGTCATTCATTAAAATCCCCCAAAACTCAAATACACAGTTCGTGTACACTTGTACAGTAACTAATAAAGCCTGGGTTAGTAATAACCAGATTTTTTTTCAGGACCCGTTCTCGATAAATATAACCACAAAATCTGGTAGTTTAAAACGCTCGAAAAACAACGACATATTCTCTTTTAGATTAAATCTCATTTACTTAAAATAAATAAGGTGTGTTTAATATTATAAAGTATTTTTTTTTCCAGACAACACGGATCAAAAGAAACTCATGCAAGTATTTAGAGTGATTTCAACTCGACCAATATACGTTGAAAGCTTTGGTGCCCTCAATATCAATAAGGCCCTAGTGCCCGCATGTATCTCTGCAATAACGTCATACACTGTCGTTGCTCTTCAGTTCAACAATGTCATATAACATAATTTTTATGACGACTACTATGGAGGGGGCACGGTATGTACATGCGTGTAGAGTGCAACGTGCCAACTTGACATTCTCATGACAAAGTTTTGTTAGCTGGCTCAGTATTCATATAGATCTTTGTAGAATCGGTATTTTGAGTTTTTTTTAAAGGCGGACTCATTCGCGAAGAATACCGCCACTAGTTTTAACTAAAGTATTAGTTTTATGAAGGATAATATTGACTCAAGTCAACATAATTTTGATAATGTAATTAGAATTTCTTATTGCTATGATTACGACATAATCATTTAAGTGTATTGTAATGCTTCTCTGTCGTTGCGTTATACATCGTCGTAGCTTTAAAAGTGACGTTTTTTAAATCCATTTTATTACCTCTACTATTGAAATGGCCCGAAGTATTATCTCTGTGATTAGAATAATATAGCAAGATTTTTTTTTGTATTACAGCTATAACTTTCTTTGTTATAAAACTGTTTAAATGTTTTAATAATAACGGCAGTTATTTAATTTTGTACGTACCTATCACAGCGTGTAGGTGGCAGTTTTTTTTATCAAATTAATAGTGTTTTTCTACAATTAATAAAATAATTACCTACTACCTACAGTAAAACTTTATTGTACAATTCACGGTTAAAACCCAAACGATTATAAGAAAATAAAGTAGTTATTAACGTAGTTTAAATGTGCAATTTAAAATTCAAATTATTTATTTCAGGCTAAGCTACTAAATGCTCATACACAATACAAAAATTAAAACAATATCAAATTAATATATATGTCCATATTAAAAATTAAAAATGCACATAAATTATAATAAAATTAAACAACATGTCAAAAGAAAAATTATACAGAAAACCACCGGAGCTATGAAAATTAAAGTGCATTACAATAGATTAAAATTAAAGTACAATAAACGAAGTTGTCCAAACATGTCTTATTAATATACTTAGGTACATGTGTAAACTAATTATTTTCAAATCGAAGGTACTCTGATAAATTAATTACATTTACTCGAAGTATTCAATCAACAAAATTACTAACAAACCCACTAACTAGCGTTCCTCGACGGAGTTAGTATTGGATAAGTACTTACTGATTACAATTAATAGAAAATGACTGTGGAGCTAAAATGGTTACAAATATTATTGAAAATAGAAGAAATATTTGGTTTTAGCCGAAGGTTTGTGACGAGGAGTATTCCAGGAAAGTTATTTGTATTTTTTAGATCGTTGATCGAATTCAGTTTAGCAATATTTGTAATATTCATTATCCAGAGGATAGGAACCATAAACAGTATTGTAGAGTTTATACTGACGAACACACTATCATTTGGTTCCATGTTGCTTTCATGCTATTACTCTAGAACATACTTGAGGTTTATTGGCAATATACAAACTAATAATATTATATTCAAAAGTGACAGCGTGTATAGAAGTAATCTGATCACATCTCTAAAGTTGGAATTTTATCTCTGGTCCGGATATTTTATATCAATTTGCGTAATAGCAGTGGTAAGAATCAATATGTTCTACTATATTGACGCCACTAGCACTTTATTAGTAATCAATAGGGTGTTAGTTAATCTCCGCTTTCACATCGAGTTGGCAGTTATAACCTGCACACTGTGCACTATGTCTGAGCAATTGCAGAGCATTACACGATCTATAAAAAAAGAACACGCCAATGATTCTGTTGCGAGAGTAACAATAATGAAGGATGAAAACGACGTTGAAAACTTATCAAGAAATCTCGACCAATGGCTTTTCAACTATTCAAAAGTACAAAAAAGTTCTAATCTTTTTAACGAAATTTACGGCATACAGGTACACTGATAATTATTAATTATAACAAGTTTAATATTATACTAGTGTACTTAGTAATCAATACTTACAAAACACGCAATTGTTTCTTGCAGATGTCATGGTTGCTCTTCTTATTTGTTACATATTACATAGCATTATTTTACAGATTTGTCTGCATTGGAATCAAGGCAAGTAATAGTCACCCATGATTATCTCTTCCTTTCTTTAACGTCGTTCATATGTTATTAATAAAAAAGCCATTAAGTAGGAATGACGCAAAAATCAAATAATAGTGCTTTTCTCATCCAATTATTTTTTTTTCTCTGGTCTTAATCTATATTACTACATTTATATCTACATATATACATTTATATATAAATGTATGAAAAAATTATGGAAACGATCCGATGAAGATAGTATACAAGGAGTTTACACAAATTTTATTTTTAAGGGTTATTCTTCGACGCTTGAAGTTGTCAGTGCTGTTGCGACGTATGTTGCTGTTATACTCTCCATCACGATTGTAATAAATTTTGCTCTATCGGCGCAAAATCTACAGAACAACGCAGAAAATTTGTCACGATGTTTGAAACAGCTACACTTGCAAGCGTGCTTACAAACAGGTAAAATTATATCTTGCAAAACCTTTGGTTCATATCCACATAATATTTTTTTATAGTTTGTTTGGCATAGTCATGTGTAATTTAATTTGCTACTTTTTAATTAATTCATAATTTCTCTATGCAATTTTGCAGCTTTTAGCCGATTCTACTATTACTACCTTGAGTAAAGCCTCAACGACTATTCTACTTGGTTAAATAACTTATATTATAACTACGTAGATATTATAATTTTCAGAGAATACAGAACAAACTGAACTACTAAAGTTTCTACGTGTTATATTAAATCAACCGATATACATCAAAACGTTTGGCACCGTGAACGTCAATATGACGCTGGTTCCCGCGTGCGTTGGGCTCATCACTTCATATACCGTCGTCACTCTGCAGTTCAACAACGTTGTTTAATGCCGTGTAACGTCGTATAACTTTGTATAACTTTAACATGGGAGTGTAGTTTTAAAATATAATATGCTGTAATCATTTTCACGTATAATATCAATAAGATAAAATAATATGTGTATGTGTAGGCTAGCTGGGACTGTGTGCCTTTTGTTGCAATTAAATGTGATATGAATTATATTTCATTTATATATTGATCCTGACTAAACATTGTTTATAACTTCGTTAACTATTTTGTTATGTTTTTTTTTTTTAAATAACGGCCAAGTTGAATGATATTTTTTTCATTATGATTTTAATTATGTTTACTGTTGTAACTGATGTAAAAGTACCTAGTAGTACTGAAGGGTAGGTAAACTTTTTTCTTAGTGCGTGTATAATCCTGTATATCTAACCTTTGTCTTCATAATAATGTAATTTATTGTTTTTATCTTTGATTCTTATTTTATATCGTCATTATGGCCCTTATCCATAAACAAGTAGGTATATGTTGACAAACAATACAGGTAAAGAATTAGGTAAATCATGGATCATAATAACGTGTTACGATAATAATTGAATATACCTTTTTTTATACTACGTCAGTGGCAAACAAGCATACAGTCCGCCTGATGGTAGGCAGTCTCCATAGCCCATATACGCCCGCAACTCCAGAGGAGTTACATGCGCTTTGCCGACCCTATGACTCCGCACCCTCGTTGAGCTCTGACAACCCTACTCACCGGCAGGAACACAACACTATGAGTAGGTTCTAGTGTTATTTGGCTGCGGTTTTCTGTAAAGCTGGCCATATACACTAGGTTATGCCTGCGCAGTTTTATCAACTGCACAGGTAAACGGAGCGTGTGTTGCATACGACTGTGCAGTTTCCTATACAGCTTTACCTGTGCAGTTGAATTGTACAGGCAAAACTGCGCAGGCATACCCTAGTGTCTATGGCCAGCTTAAGGTGGAGGTATTTCCACAGTTGGGCTCTTCTCTAGATCTGGAATGACATCCGCTGTGATGTGACCTATTACCACACAAAGCGAGATGATATTCACAACAATGTTCATACCTGTCTTACCCATACCTGCCCATACCTGTATTATTAATTTTAATTCTCTTTCGTTTTGTCTAAACGAAAGCCATCCACGGGCCCTTTTATCACAGTTATACACTACAATTTTTAGTATTAAAACATTTTATTGTAGAATGGAAATACAAACCTTACAACGCTTTTTTCCGTTAGCGTCGAAAAGGCTCGTGATGAAGTAAAAAAAAAACATAAAAAAATTGTAATATAAAAAAAGGATAGTGTACAACTATAAAAAATATCCCAACTAGTTCAAAATAGTATCGATTATAAATGTATAACAATTGAAGACGCCTTGTCTGTATTTTTCTGTACAAATAGTATGCCGATTTTAGCGAGGGAGGGGCACGTGAAATGTATGCGTCAGATAAACGTCAGTCCATGCAATAAGGACCATTGGGCGAGGTTTTTAAGAGGGGCAAGCGACGGCGGATGTTAAATGCTCTAAGATTGACCATTCAAGGTCATCAAATTTATGTCGATACAATTACCATTTCCTTTACACCGCATACTAACATCCTGCATCATATCAGAATCAGAGCGGACCGCCTTGAATATGTTCCTTTCTAAATTTTGCATAGTCGTGGGAAAAAACAAGGAGCCCGATGGGCCGATGTAGATTCAACAACTTGATACGGTTTTGGTCTTATTTTGCGATCGCTCACGAGTTACGCTCAATGCTGCTGGCACGCACAGGGAAACTACACACATAACAAATACATTGTAAATAATGTTATGAATGTCCAAAATTGTAAATAGTTTTACAAAATTACTGTAATTTTTTTCTGGGTTATTTTTCTCCTCATTCGAGAATTTCTGTTTTGCCCTATGGTTGACTGGTAGAGTCCGCCATTTGTACTTCTTTTTATTGTGTAATAAAGTTTAAAATAAATAAAGAACACCGGACAAACCAGACTGAATGCAGACAGGCCAAACAAGCCATCCGGTTATCAACGGAAAGCTCACAAGGGCGCTCCTTCAACTAGGGAAGCTGGAAGGTCCAAATGAGTATGCCCCACAAAATAGGCGCCATTCGTCGACAATACAATCGCTCATTTCATATCTTTTTAGGGTTCCGTAGCCAAATGGCAAAAAACGGAACCCTTATAGATTCGTCATGTCCGTCTGTCTGTCCGATTATGTCAGCGCCACTTTTTATATTATATATTGAATATTTATTTATTTTTAATTTATGTTATAGGTATTTATATATGTATGCATCATTTTATGGTTATTTTTCTATCTATGTATATTTGTATCAATGTGTATTCAAAACTTGCATTTCATTAATTTCAGTGATTGTACACTTTTGTTTGTATTTGTCATTCATTCATCGTAACTGCTGTTCTACTCATTTCCTCAAAGGTTAACTGGAAGAGATCCCATACAGGGATAAGTTCGAATTTGCTGTATTTAATTTACTCTGTAACTGTGTTCTTCGTATTTTTTATCTCTATGTACAATAAAGTATATACATCGCTCACGCTGTTTGATGCACGCAAAATGAAGTGAAAGTCGTGCGTGAGATACGCGCCAATCACCAACACGATCGGCAAGGTTGTGTCAAAACCAGCTCAAACCATAACAAGTTGTTAAACCTCAATCGGACTCCTTGTGATGGGAAAAATCAAGGGCTATTGTATTTGTGGCGATTTTCCGCAACTCGACGACTTGCGCCTATTTTGCGTGATATGTTGGGGGTGGGCTAGTCCTGCCAGCCCAGCTCCTCAAGGAATCCTATCAAACCTTTAATGTTGAGTAGAACCTCGGGGAGGTCTCTCGGAGATCCGCGATGTTTAGCCCTGTATGGAGTCACTCCGCTGCATTCCAGCACCACGTGAGAGGCTGTTTCTTCTGTCTCCATGCATCCTCGGCAAATCAAGGGCTATCTATTTGTATATCCGTTCAGTTGAATTGTAGCGAAGAGAATTTGAAATAGAGCTGGTTGTCAAAGAAAACTTTGAAGCCACATTAAATTTACTGCCGTCTTTCGTCACATGATTAAAAATTTTAGACCGCCATTTGACTTTGATCATTATTCTTTCACTGATATGTGTTAACTTTGTTAAATATCAAAAAATGGCGCCATCTAATAGAGCATAGGTCAAAGCTTAATATGGCGCCATTGGCGCCACCCGAGACGATGCCGCCTTTGGCATAAAGATGGCAGTAACTGTGGCTGCAAAGTTTTCTTTGACAATCCACCTCTATTTCAAATTCTCATTGGTTGTTGTAAGTACGTTGAGATAATATTGTGTAATGTATGTCCTTCTCTGTCGTTCTGTCTGTAACTGCATTACTTATTGCTAAATTAATATATGTGTGCCTATTTTTTCACACTACGTCGGTGGCAAACAAGCATACGGCCCGCCTGATGGTAAGCAGACACTGTCGCTTATGGTCGCCAAAAATGATACATGCACGTTGCCGACCCTTCAAAACCATGTAGACCCCCTCGGCAGGGAGCTCGGCTCAGCGTTGCTAGGTTGCTACGAGCAATTATTTGGGTTGGCAAAACTTGACATTCCTTTGCGTGCACAACCACAGATAAGATAATGACATGAATTTTGAAAACCCTAAATAGCCAAAAGGGATAGTGAATAAATATTGTTTTCGTTCATAAATTTCGAAGAACCTGAAATCGTACCTATCTCTGTAGCATAATTCAGTGCCTTCTTACGGATATGATGGTCGCACTTTTATTGTCTAGCGTCTAGGCTGTTATGCGTTACACTCGCTCTATTTACGCGGTTATCGCACTGATCCGAATTCGCACGTCGCACCGGTGCATGAGCGTGACAGCGCTATACACGCACGGAGCGACGTGCGAATTCCAATGTGATACCTCCTTAGGGTCAATCTGAGGGCCTGCCGTAGATTAAGGGGCATCTTTCTATGTCTTCTTATCTTATCTTATCTTCTAATTTCCGGGGGCCCTTGTGGATACACTTCGACCCATAGGGATCTTTTGTGTAGTTGCCCCCTAAGGAAAGACCTATTAGCTACTCAAGAGCTTTTTTGACCATTTCCATGTGCCGGATGATGGAGCTTATGGGTAGCCTTTTGAATTCCTTTGGTTCCAGATAGCCTGCTCCAAAGTCCTTCATTCTTTGTCTGGCGAGGGCGTGACATTCACACATTAGGTGTGTTACTGTCTCTTCCTCTTCACCACACATTCGACAATCGGTGATTTCGGAATGTCCCATCCTGGTCAAAACCCCTTTGACCCCATAATGGCCCCATAATGATGATTTGAATTTTAATTTAATTTAATTTATTGGATGTATGAATTGTGTTGATTATTACTATTTTATTTTGTTATATTTAATATTATTTAATTTGATAATTATGACATGTCAAAATATTATAATAATGATTTAATTTAAGTTGAATATATCTCTATATAATCTTTGTACATATAGTAGTAAGTTTATCATAATTGACACTAACAAATTTGTTAGTAAATACCATATGCCTATGGTGTTTTTGACTAAAGGTAAGTGTTACCTTTCAAATTATTACAAGAGACAAATAGCTTTATCGCTATCTTATTTACTTGACATTTCTGCCAAGAATTTGGCAGACAACTCTGCTCCTATTGAGCAGCCCATTATGAGCTTGGAATTGGTTCCAGTCATAACCAATGATTTAAACTAGCTGTTAAGACAAAAGATTCTGTCTCTGGCAATTTAGTTTTAAATAAATATAATGAAAAATACTGTAAACATGGAAAGTATATCCACCTGGTGCATCAAAACATTCAATGTATTAGAGGAAAAGATTTACAGATTGAACTTTTTATGAACGATTTTTATGTTGATATTTTATGTATTACTGAACATTGGTTAACAAATAATGAATTAATGCCTCAATTTAATAATCATCAGGTGGGAAGTTCGTTCACCAGAATTAGTTCCATACATGGTGGGTCGTTAATTATATTAAATAGTCAGTTAAAATTTAAGGAACGTAAGGATATTGTATCCATGTCTGTTGAACGGACTATAGAACTAAGTGCAGTAGAATTGGAGCAATTTATTGTTGTCTGTGTGTATAGGCCGCCATTAAGTAATTTTGAAATATTTGAAAGTGTAATGGATTCTGTGCTACTTAAAATATCATCTTCTAGTAAGAAATTATTTATATGCGGCGACTTTAATGTAAATATTTTGGAAAATTCAACAATGTCTTGTAGATTGTTGAATCTATTCAAATCTGGTAATCTCAACCACATGTTTATGGAGCCTACTAGAGTGACTGCTACTAGTGCAACCTGTATAGATAATATTTTCACTGATATTGTTCCTATTACTAAAAAAGTTATCAGTAATTTAGAATCAGACCACTTAGGTCAATTAATAGTATTTGAGACATTAAGGAAAAATACTTTGAGAAAACAAATAACTTTTGTACCAGTAACCTCGGACCGCGTAGAAAGAATGAAGCAAAGTCTAGTTCAGGCGCTACCCTTTTTGTCTTCCGATATGGGTCCAAATAGTATGTATAATTCATTCTTTCACACTTTTATGGATCATTATAATGCGATATTTACTTCAAAATCGGTCGTAGTTAGTGGTGCATCAGTTTTTAGTGAGTGGGCTACTGCGGACTTACATCAACGAAGACGTGCACTGTATGCCTTGTATGAGGAACGGCGGTTTAACACGAGTAATGAATTTAAAGAACATGTCAAGCAATATTCGAAAAAGTTTAAAATAGATTGTCATATAGCTAAGCGAAATTATCTAAGTCAAAGAATAAAAAATAGTCCCAACATTATTAAAGCAACCTGGAAAGTAATCAATGTGGAGACTGGTCGCTCGAAACACAGAGTGAATGATTTTAAACTAAATATTGATAACAAAATTATAGATTCCAATTTAGAAGTAGCTACAGAATTTGAAAATTTTTTCACTGACGTACCAGTTTTCACAACTAAGGATTTAAATTCATCACCCTCATCCGCTGTTACTCTATTAAAAGATAACGCTCCAGAGTGTTGTGGCGATTTTCATTTTGAACGTGTTTGTACCTCCGATGTAGTAAAGGCGTTTAATTCGGTTAATGTCAAAAAAAACGAATGACCTCTGGGGAGTCTCTGTCCATGCTGTCAAATCCTTAGTAGAAATTATAGCGCCTGACTTAGTAATTATATTTAACAACAGTGTTGATTGCGGCGAGTTTCCTGATTTAATGAAACATAGTAAAATAACTCCTTTATTTAAATCGGGTAGCAACTCTGACCCCACTAACTTTAGACCGATATCTGTGCTACCAACGTTCAGTAAGATTTTTGAAAAATTAATTCTTTCTCAATTAGTACGACATTTTAACGTCAATAATTTAATGCATAATAAGCAGTTTGGTTTTACACGGGGTCGCTCGACAACCGATGCTGGTGTTGAGCTAATTAAGCATATCTTCGATGCCTGGGAGGAGTCACGAGATGCTATAGGTATCTTCTGTGATTTGTCTAAGGCCTTCGACTGCGTTTGTCATGAAACATTAATCAGGAAACTACACTATTATGGAGTTAGAGGAGCGGCACTGGATTTACTTAAGTCCTACTTAAATGGTAGAATACAAAGGGTCGATGTGAATGGACAGCGATCACCGGGGTCATTGGTCTCTATGGGTGTACCACAGGGGTCAATATTGGGACCTTTCCTGTTCCTTATCTACATAAATGACTTGCCATTCCTTGTAAAGACCCACCATGATATAGTATTGTTTGCAGACGACACTTCACTTATTTTCAAAGTCAAACGACAGCAACAAGCTTACAATGATGTAAACGATGCTATTTCAAAAGTAGTAAATTGGTTCAATGTTAATAATTTATTGTTAAATGAGAATAAGACTAAATGTATTAAGTTTGTCACTAGTAATGTAAGGCATGTAAAAACAAGTGTCATTGTGAAGGATGAGGAATTGGAATTAGTTGATAGTACAGTTTTTCTTGGTATAACTTTAGATTCTAAACTCCAGTGGGGTCCCCATATTGCTACTCTTTCGAATAGACTGAGTTCTGCAGCTTTTGCAGTAAGCAAAATCCGTCAGTTAACTGATGTAAAAACAGCTCGATTAGTATATTTTAGTTACTTCCATAGCATTATGTCATATGGTATTTTACTGTGGGGTGGTGCTTCAGATATAAATACCATTTTTGTTCTGCAGAAGAGGGCTATTCGAGCAATATATAAAATGAACCATAGAGACTCACTGAGAGATAAATTTAAGGAAATTGACATCATGACAGTGCACTGTCAATACATTTATGAGAATATTCTGTATGTGCATAAAAATATTGCCGATTTTAAGAAAAATTGTGACATTCATAATATTAATACTAGAAATAAACATAAGTTCACCGTGCCCTTCACTCGGCTCCATAAAATTAAAAAATCATTCATGGGTAATTGTGTGAGATTTTATAATAAACTTCCAAACCATATTACTGAGTTACCAATTAATAAATTTAAGAATCATGTAAAGCGTAAACTTATTTCTAAAGCTTATTATACCACACAAGACTACATGAATGATAAAACAACGTGGGATTAATTGTGATTCGAAATGATTAATTAAGTATTTATTATATTTGAATAATGATGATGAAATGGATATTCCAATGCATGTATTTCCTTTGTTGTTTTTATTATATTTGTTTGACATTTAGAATTTATTCTAGAAACAATCTAGACTAGTATTTTTTATACATTTTTTTTTTTTTGAATGACTGTATTTTGTGAAAGTTTTAGTATTAAATTTGATCTATGAATTATATTCATTAGTATTATATATGGAATAATATTTACAACATCAATAAATTGCTCTGATAATTAGATTAAGATAATTATATGTAATACTGTCTTACTATTCATAAGTGCTTGTTGCTAGGCCTACATGAATAAAGTATATTTGAATTGAGAAATTGAATTTATTGGATATTTGAATTGTTTTGATTATTTTTATACTGTTTTATTTTACTGTAATTGAATTTGATTATTATTATTTATTATCATAATTGTACTTAAATTGACATCGACCTAATTATATATTGTATTACCTTTTGACATGTAAAATTTGTAATTTTATCAATAAAGGAATATGAATATGAATATAAGCAGCCCTGTTATAATTTGGAGTTGTCTCCTGCTAAGTTTCCATAGCTTTTTGCTCCAACCGGAGTCTACTCCTTGTATGAAGAGCTTTGAGTGCATTAGACCCGATTATTAGATCTTTCTATGTCACTCTAATAGAGAGTATTACTGCAATGTTCTGCCGCCAGAGAGCACCACTATCACATCACATAAACCATATACAAACTATGCCTTAAACAGTTTTTTGAGAAGTTTTGATTATGACAGTGATGTATCAAAGGGGTTTGTTTACAGAGAACTACCGCGAAACGCGAAAATTGAAATTTGGTTATCTGGCCTTTTTATCGCTCGAATGCGCAAGAGTGATAGAGAGGCAGTGGTAGTGGCGCCCTCTACGCAGAATTTTGCGTAATATCTCCTATTACGCCTTAACTGGAGTAAAAGAGAAAGATGCCCGCAATGTGCGAACTTTTGTGTCGTTGTTTGTTTAATTTTTGTCTCCAGTAGAGCTAAGATGGTCGGCTCTTTATCATTTGTCACCATGCCTGTCACGTTCTAACAATTATGTAAGCGCGAAAAAGACGGGCATAGCGACAAGTGATAAAAATGGAACTATGATACCACCGCTGTTACCGAAACTACTATTTAAATTTTTCGTTCCATTAATTAATTAGGTATTTTTTAGGTATTGCGTAAGTCATAAGTAAGAAGAAAAAAAGATTTTAGTTTACATGATTTTTTTACACAGCTAACATGGGGAAACCACGCCAGTTTGACGTCAAACTTCGACGTTCATAAGCGTAATCTGCTACGCTCGTGGTTCAATTTTGGATTTTCGCTTGCTCGGGTATCAATATTAGCACGAATGGTTAAACAACAACTTTGCTCCCTTAGAATAGAAGAAGAAGAGAATAGAAGCTTTTATTTGAAAGAAAACGTAGGTACAAGGTGTTACATTAAATATTGTCACAGTATTCAGCCGAAACAGCATGCAAATATATAAATAAATAAATAAATATTATAGGACATTATAACACAAATAGACTAAGTCCCACAGTAAGCTCAATAAGGCTTGTGTTGAGGGTACTTAGACAACGATATATATAATATATAAATATTTATAAATACTTAAATACATAGAAAACACCCATGACTCAGGAACAAATATCCATGCTCATCACACAAATACATGCCCTTACCGAGATTTGAACCCGGGACCATCAGCTTCGTAGGCAGGGTCACTACCCACTAGGCCAGACCGGTCGTCAAATATATATATTTGTGAAACAAATAGCTATTAAATTGATACAAGTATGCAATAGGCAATCAAGGTCGGTCACGAAGTGCTTGCCATCCGGACAGGCCTGCAATAAAATCGATTGTCGCGACAAAATTACTTATCTATTACATAACTAGCGTAAAAGTACATTGAACAAAGTTTTTTTATTGTTGACGGAAGAGAATGTATCTTTGTTATTATTTGATCAGTGAATAATGATTTAGAGCAATTTAAAAACGTAATTGGGTGAATCAACTTTTTTGTTTTGTTATCCTGTCCCGTTGTCTAAGGGACAACAGTGGCACAGTTTGTTTGAAGAGACGTTGTATGCCGTTCTATTAACATGCTTAGTAGGGGGCCCATTATGGACATTGGTTATAACGACAACGAAAACGCAAGTTTGATACATTTAAGCACCATAAAACCAGTATTTCAATGAACTTTTGTCCCCTGGACAACTAATCGTAACCATGGCAACGAGTGACGCTAAAAAGTTGATTCTCCCAATTAATGAATAATGATAAAATTTCTGTGGGACAGAGACATAACGTAACGACACGTTTTGATATTTCACCGACACCGCTGTAAATTTCTACCGCTCTATGCGTAAAAAGTTGAATGACCTATTCGTCCTTTATATTTTCTATATATATTTAATTAAAGCTACTGCAATTGGTTTTATTATGAACAAATTAAAACTATGTTTTTCTGCTCCAGTCAAGTGTATGATGCCATTAATTTTCAAACGAATAAATGTCAACGAAAAATTAAACTTAAGCAGCCATATTGATCTTGTTTCTGGTAAACTGTTGTCAGTTTAAAAACTGATGGTAAATACTTATTTTACAGGATTTGTCTATGCCATCCTATTACTGGTGCCAATGCCAGTCCCATCATAGGGGTGTTTACTGTATTAATATTAAATATAAGTATTAAAACGGGTCACTCAACCCTCTCCGACTAAAATTGCACGTGAATGATTACGTTTTAATGAATTTAATACGTAAATAAAATATAAAAAAAACCCATAGGGTATTGTAACCAATTTTGAAAGAAGTGATTCTAAGTTTTTTTTTTTTAAATATTTATTAGAGAGCTTTATCGCTTAGCGATTATGTCGCTCCATATAATCAACATACAATAACACTCATTAACGCTTACTAAGACCTATATTTACGAGTCTGAACAGTGCTCTGGCCTCGTCCGACAATGGAAAAGCCAAGGCACTATTACAGCCACCGACATTGTGAAAAGTATTATGGGCTATTTTCAGTTGGTTCCTAAAGGACTCGTTCCGCACACATTCCACTAATATGTGGTACACGTCCTCAATCATATTGCACTCTGAACATAATGGTGTGGCAACTTTACGCATCATAGGGTTGCCATACGTCCCCGTTTGAAGGTGGTCCCGGTGTCCTCGACATTAAGCAAATTGTACCCGTCTTTGCAGAAAATTTTGCAAGGGTTGCCAGATTTTTTGATTATTGATTATTGTTCGTTTGTTGGGAGAGTGAGCGAATCGGCGAACAGCATTGTTAAGACAGTGTACGAAACATGCTATTGTAGGAGTAAGGTTTGACATACGTCTTTTTAATCTTAGCTTAGTTTATTGTAATAGGTATAATAATAATGGGTGCTGCCTCTGCGTGCGTCCCATGACACGGGCAAGGGCAACATCCGCTAGGTGTACCCCTTATATTTCATTAAAGTGTCAAAAGGGACTCTACGTGTTGGCTTCGGCTCCGCGCACGCCTCCCAAAGGTCTGGAACACCATTGTTCCGTGATGGGAAAGACATAATAATAATAAATATTATAGGACATTATTACACAAATTGACTAAGTCCTACAGGAAGCTCAATAAGGCTTGTGTTGAGGGTACTTAGACAACGATATATATAATATATAAATATTTATAAATACTTAAATAAATAGAAAACACCCATGACTCAGGAACAAATATCCATGCTCATCACACGAATAAATGCCCTTACCAGGATTTGAACCCGGGACCATCAGCTTCGTAGGCAGGGTCACTACCCACTAGGCCAGACCGGTCGTCAGGTATATATTCATTAATAATAATTGTAATTGTAAGTATAATTTTTAAATTGGTATGTAATGGGTTTATACCTTAATAAATAGCATTTTTATTTTTTATTTATTTATTTATTGTAAAAATTAGGAGCGAAAAACCAATTTCATACAAATTTTAAAATGGTTCTAACTCTTATAATAATTTAAAATAAAATAAAAACAAGGTAGGGGTATAGCTGTGGTTGATATACAAAAATTGTGTCAAAATATTTTCAATAATGTTCATATCCAGAGACAAAGATGAGGACTACGTTTGTATGAAAAGCCGATTTCGGACAGGTCCTCCACTTTCGTCTTAAATAAAAAAAAAATCGGACAGACAGACGGACATGACGAATCTATAAGGGTTCCGTTTTTTGCCATTTGGCTACGGAACCCTAAAAAAATGCAACAAAACAAAACTGTTCCAGTCGACGTCCCTGCATTTATGGCAACCCTATTCTAACTGCTTCATGAACAAAGTTTTGTAACACTAAAACTCAAAAATAACCAACAACAAATATGATATTCTATAAGTAATAAAATAAGAAATTATGAATTAGCAGTCTATAACTGTTTTATTGTTTTTAAATGTAATTTTGTAAATAATTATAAAGTTATTTCTAAAACTATTTTGGCTTAAATAATAAAAATTCCGCTAAAATACAGTCACAAAATCTACATAGAATCAATATTTAATTTAATTAAAACGATTTCTAACCATGACTAATTATTACATTTATCAATATTTATTGACGAGACAAATTTATATTGGTTTTTGTAATTTATTAGACTATCAACATATATTCGTGTTCCTTGAATTGCAGATCATTAACGCTTTTCACTGAATTTCAATGAAGCTTCAAATGTAACTGAGATATATCTTATTTGCCTCGCACGTGACGAAGCGATTACAATTTCCAACTACCTATCCAATACAACCTGATTAAGGTAGCTGCTTTGTTATTTAGAAGAAAAGAAGCAATGTATAATAGAAAGCTTTTAAGAGCGTAAAGTTGCGTTCCATCACGCGACCCGCGTTGACCGACGCGGGGGAACGAACGCCGTTCGCGGACTCGGCGCAGTCGCCTTTTCGCACGGACGGCCGCCGCGCGTATCCGAACGCACCCGAAACCCGCGAATTCAAATTTCGAACATTTCGAAATCGCGCGTACTCAAGTGGCTCGTGATTTTTTTTAATTTAAAATCAGTGTTGCTAGATTGATATTGACGGATTTTTTGTAGTTCTGTTTCTGCTTTTCGTCGTTTATTCTTACGGTAAGTGAAAATGATGCTGTAATAATGTAAGTGTGAATGATACTGATAATCGTATGAGCTAATCATCTCGCGACATAGCGTGCTGCCTTAATTATATCAGTTTCGTTTTCTTTCGTTGCTTTTCGTAATGTTTAAATTATATGTCTTAGAATAACTGGTAAACGCGATCTTGGAGATGATTGCACTGTAGTGTACCGATTGTCCGACAAAAAATGGAATTGAACACAAGATATATATTAATGAGAGTTTTTACTCCTTACAAAAGAAATGTATCCGAACTCTATGTGGAGCTGACTTTTTAGCACACTGTAAACCTTTGTTCCAATCCAAACATATACTGCCTCTTCCGTCACTCTATATTTTTGAGTGGTGTATTTTTATCAAGAAACATATGTCACTTTTTGAAATTATCACAACGAACTCCAAGAGAGGGACGCATAGAAATAAGTTACTTTTACCTATAAATAAACTAGCGTTATCCAGAAAAAACGTCTACTGTATGGCTATCAAATTATTTAATATCCTTTCTGATGAATTTAAAGAATTGCACCTACATACATTTAAAAGAACATTGTTTGATTATTTAATTGAGAATTGTTACTATTCTGTAGATGAATATATTATCAATTGTAAATTATAATTCAATTTTAATATTTCACTAATGTTATAATTTATAAAAAATGTATTTGAAATTTTGTTATTTTTAGAATTGCATGAATAATTGTAGTGTGTAAGTTTAAGACCTCATTGGTTCGTGTTATTTTCTCAATCTGACTGAGCGTAAGCGTGAAAGATGGATGTGCGTGCGAACCGCGAATATCATGTTTTTGGATTTTAATTTGTTGTATGTGTCTCAAAAAGAAAAAGTGATCGCTGAGTTCCCTCAAAAATAAAATTGCGTATTTTTAAAAGCAATTTTCTTATTTTTAGCTTTTGTACATAAATTGATACAAAATTTTAAATCGCATTTTAGACCTACGTTCGAGATTTTTTTCTGCCGAGCGAAAATAAAAAAAATCAGGATTCGAATCGCTGAAATTCCTAGAAAACATCCTCAAGATTGCGTATTAAATTATTAGCAACCGTATATTTTTGTCTAAAAAAGCGGTACGGTTTTTCAAAAACCTACGGCAAATTAAAATATGTCACATAAAAGAGAAATGAATCTTAATTTATTCAATTGTGGTATAAATTATATAATATTAAAAATAAAAGTTCGTGCTTTTCATACAGCTGATAGAAAAGACATCAACGTTTCGCGGTAAAAAGCTTGTTACATAAAACCTACTTTATATCGGTTATGTAAATAATAGATGGCCTCTACTTTTTACAATAGAAATGTTATTGTTAAATACATGTTTGACAATGTAATACACATCCTATCTACGCAAATTAATTCAACAAAAATGTTATTTACTTATTTTCTTGTGTGAATACAAATCAAAAATAAATAATATGAATAAAACAAAAATATACATAAGAACGGCCCGATTCGAAGAATGAGATACGATAACGATAAGTTCTGGTTTAGATAAGTTCTCATTTAGATATTGTTTGTATGTCGTATAATTGACAGAGAAGCAGCTTGATTCGGGCAACCAATGTCACTTTGACGTTAAAAATATCGTAGATAGATCTTATTGGGATCACAGCGGAATCGAAATAAACGTCAATTTTGACATGTCGTTTAGTTATCGATCTTTCCAAGATCTTAAACGTGTCTTAATCATTCTTCGAATCGGGCCGGAATTAATTTAAGAGTTGATTACGATTCATTTTAAAGTGATAGACATCTGTATATACAATTTAATGTTGTAATGTGGTACCTACCTACGTCCCACAATACAAAAGGAAAATCAATATGTTTATTAAATATGTATATTAACAATACATGATAATTGAAAATTTTCGTTTGTATTTGTTTAGGTTACCGCGATAGTTACACATAAAATAAAAATAAGTAAAATAATTATATTTTATAATGCATTTAAAATACATCCCAACGTTTCGAACCCTTTACATTCTTTACAACATTGGGATGTATTTTATACAATCGTTATATAATAGAGAGTTTTTCAGTCGAGTACCGAGTTTAAGCAACGAACCTTGCTGAATTGCCTAAGTACGTTACGAGATTGAAAAGCTTGATTATATCACTATTGTATACAATACTTTTTCTGCGAGTCATTTAAAATAAAACTTTTTTTACTACAAAACATAAATAATAAATAAAAATTGGTAAGTATATCAGTAGACAAAAACGTAGTTCAAAAGACATAAACGCGTGTTTATCTTTTCTGTGGGAGCGCGGCGGCATGTAATTGGTATTTTTTTTATAGTTGACTACAGCGTATCGAAATGAATCTTATAGTTGAGTTGGGAGCCCATACATTAAAATTACTCAATTATAGTTTGGTACACGAAATCTTAATTCAACCATTATAGTCGACGAGTAGGTAAAAATCATTATACGGTACATAATCCGTTTAAATAGTTTAATTTCATAGATTTGTTCTCTTTGTGTAATATCATTGGCCTCTTATACCTATCCTAATAAACATAATGCATGTTTACACTCGCGTTTCAACTGGATCGTTAATCGTTACACTTACGGCACTAGGCTCTTCAACTTGCGCAAGACTCAGTTATGTAAAGACACGTGAATATAGGAGCAGGTTTCGCAGTTACGGCCGAATTAGGCATTTTCTACCGGCTCCGCTATTAGCCAGTCTAGTGTGTTTGCATAAAGTGGTACATACTATTGCCTAGGAAATAAAAGCATAATGGGCCGTTTATTTTTTTGTTTATATTCGATAAAATCTGTTCAATACATAGGTAAAGTTCCTTATTTTGTAACGTATAAGCGAAATTCCACAATACCTATATCCTTGAACATCTTCTTTAGAAAATTACATACGAATTAACACACTCTTATTTTTGTATCAAGTTGGGATTTTGTGTTTATTCCTCCTAGAATGAATTCAAACTGAACAGTATTAAATATTACCATATAAAAAAGTTAGCTGCCGAGTGCTTTAACGCTTTAAACGTCACGCGTATCGTATGCGGCGCGTAATCGTGAACCTTGTGGGTACGCATGAAGGTTGATATTGGGCTGTAGCCGCGCGCGTCATATGACGTCTTTGGCGGTCAAAAGGTTAAAAGGCTCGGATTTGTTATCAGTTCACGTGACTTCCGAAATCCAAGCGTAATTAGACTCCTGTATACATCACTGGTTCGTAGCAAACTCGAGTCTGGGGCAGTCGTTTGGAACCCTCATGAGAGTACTTATGCACTGCTTCTGGAGAGAGTACAAAAAGCATTTTTAAGGTGCCTCTATAAAAAATTGCATGGGTACTATCCTTATCTATACCCTACTAAGTTCTTGCTTGGATCACTTGGCTTCAACTCTCTGAAAGTAAGGCGTAATTACAAGTTTTTGACACAAATTTGTAGCATATTGAGGGGAAACAGTGACTGTCCCGACTTGGTGTCAAAACTTGTAAGACTTTCGGTACCGTTCGTGCCGAAGAAGCAGCTCAGGCCACGGTGATAGCCTTTTAGCCGTTCCTCTTGCGCGTACAGTTTCCTGCAGAAACTCTCCAATTCTTCGAGTCCTCAGGACGATTAACGCGTTCTTGTCATCAGCCCCTGACTGCGATGTGTTTGCTAGCAGATGGGTAATTGTGTGTGATGAATGATAGTTTTTTAGAGCTCCATACAAAACTTTGTTCACGGAGCTATAGTAAAATATAGTAGTAGAGTAGGTAATAAAAATTGTTGTTTTAATTTTTAATGACATTTTATAAACGACGTCAACGTACCAATATACTTTGACGTGGGTTACCCTGTACTTACTCAGTATTTATATGCATTGCTTTATAGTAAAATACTATTCATAACACGTTTCATACACGAATGCGAACAAGAGAGAGCTGTTGTAAAAGTCACTATTACTTATTTGGTTTTAGTATGCAATGTACTTCATTGCACTTTAGTACCTTGTCAATGGCAATATTTTAAAACAACTGGCAATATAATAATGTACTTATCGTAGACAAAAAAAAACTACAAAAAATATTAAAATACTTAGATATTTATGAATAGAGCGAATTAAAAACGAATCTAAGAATTTATTTATAAAAATACTATCTATTAGAGTGAAAAAGTCATATAAGTTATACCTTCTCACTCTTACAGATAACTGTGTTCAGTTATTTCTAGACTGCAAGCTGTAGCTTGAATACACGGTTTAAAAAAGATTTATTGAGATTCAGAAATACCTAAGTATAATAAACAAAAACATTTATGCAAAATAATTCCCATCCTTTATTATCGATATTTTCCTCAAACAACCTCACTCAGTTCAATGCTACCTTCTATT
The DNA here is from genome assembly GCF_033807575.1 of Cydia pomonella. Lineage (NCBI taxonomy): Eukaryota > Metazoa > Arthropoda > Insecta > Lepidoptera > Tortricidae > Cydia > Cydia pomonella. The sequence continues at coordinate 19,569,263 of NC_084716.1, read as the reverse complement.
TAAATAATTTCCATACATGTCTATAAATATAAACGCATTAAATTGGAAATAAACATGCATGAACTGGCAACCCTGAATCCAAGGTCAGATGGAATGAAGGATAACATTCGCGCTGATTTTTCTCGGAACATTATTCTCACGAATGTAGATTGAACTTTTATCTCGTAAGATAAAAATGTAGCAAGTTCTTTTTTAATTTGGCTTAGTAAGTGCCTGTCAGATAAAATAGGTAGACAGGGTATTAATTTCCAAGTAAGTGTTAACCGAAATCGTTTGATATGTTACATTGCATTATTAGATTTAGGACTTAGATTTAAGGGATTTTAGTAAGTAGTTATGTATATTCAAATACAATTGTTACATTGTTCATGAATATATAAATAAGAATTATAATAACTGTAGTGGATTACAAATGTATACAGTGTGTCTCTAACCATTGGACAAAGCCGAAATGTACATATGCATTAGGGTATTTAGAACCAGTGTACAAAGTATCATAACAACCGGTGTAGTGGTTTCGAAGAAATTAACAAATTACCATTTTTTACTTTGGAGCAGCCTGTACGTGTTAGTACCTCCTAAGGTAATATCCTCAAAGAATAGTATGGAACCTTCTTCGACCTTTTTGATTATCTTTTTTATTTATGTCACTAATAAGCTTCTGACTTTTGTAAAATGTCTTTATTATCAAATATTTCGAACAAATTGTCAAAAACACTGCCAAAGATTCAAACAGTGTTTCTTTTTGCTGTAAAATTTTTCGAACAAAAGTTCTATTGCAAATAACTTTTGTTCGAAAAATTTATTTTTTTATCTTTTGTTCTAACTAAAAAAATATTAACGTTAGAGCATTCCTGAGAATTAACCCTACGTGGGATTTCAGGGTTTGTCCAATGGCTAAGGTCATCCTGTATAAATAAAAAAATTAAGGTCAGTACAGACATCGCCCATCGCACAAGCACATGCTCGACGCACAGTCCAACATATCTTGGTAACAAGTGGTATTTTAGAATATTTTTCTTTGATGTTTTCATTATTAAGTATGATGAAATCTCTTTAGTATCATATTGATCGCATACCTACAAGCATACAGCCCGACTATAGTATTTTTCAATCCCCGAAATCGCGAAAAACCATTGACTCTCCTATACAAAATATCAGACCATCTAAAATTTATGAAACAGACAATTTTTTTTTCGCTATTTCGGGGTTAGTCCCATAGTAAAATTTGCTCAGTACGAGTATGACGTATTTATTCCTGTAAATGATTGCAGGTGACTACAAAAACACGCAGTATAATATGCTTGGAATAATAATCGACTACCATAGCCTGTATCAAACCCTTTGCTTCTTAAGAACCCTATAAAACACTGTACCAAACCCTTTGCTACTTCAGAACCCTATAAAACACTGTACCAAACCTTTTGCTTCTTAAAAACCCTATAAAACACTGTACCGAACCCTTTGCTTCTTAAGAACCCTATAAAACACTGTACCAAACCCTTTGCTTCTTAAGAACCCTATAAAACACTGTTCCAAACCCTTTGCTTCTTAAGAACCCTATAAAACACTGTACCAAACCCTTTGCTTCTTAAGAACCCTATAAAACACTGTACCAAACCTTTTGCTACTTCAGAACCCTATAAATCATGTAACACTTTTATAAATAAATTGGTATTTTGACGACCGGTCTGACTTAGTTGGTAGTGACCCTGCCTATGAAGCCGATAGTCCTGGGTTCGAATCCCGGTAAGGGCATTTATTTGTGTGATGAACACAGATATTTGTTCCCGAGTCATTGGTGTTTTCTATTTAAGGGCTCATTTAGACGGTGCGACCTCGCATACGAGTTTCATTACATTGCGGTATTTGATCAGTCGGCTGAACTTGATGTGTTTTCTATATGTAGTCTGGAAGGTAACTAAAATCGCATGCGAGTTCGCGCGCCGTCTAACGTCTAAATGTCTAAATGAGCCTTAAGTATGTATTTATCGTTACTAGTATGTATATTGTCTGCTAGTACTAATAGTACAAGCTTTGCTTAGTTTTGGGCTAGGTTAACTGTGTAAGATGTCCCCTAATATTTATTTATTTTAAGATAGCCTTGGTTGTACTTTCCATAGCCGCACCGGGACCGTAATTTAGGATAGATAAATTCTACAAAAATTCTTCTTATTTGCCTGATATTGTATCTGTAATGAAGTCATTAAGTACTAATTACTTGTGTAACAATTATGAATTACTAGGTATTCATTAGTGCAGTCCAGTTCCGGCCACACATACGTGTATTGACTGCAATTTGCTTGCGAGTCGGTGGCGTGAGCAGAGTTACAGGTAGTTCTACGGAAATATATAAAAATTTCGAGCGTACTGCACTTTCATTGAATCATCATAAAAGATCAGACGTCATTAGAACTGTTAGAAAATTTAAAACGGTGTCCACAAAAATATTTGTAACAGATGTCCAAATATCTAATAAAAACCTTATAAAAATAAATCCGCTTGATTTATTTTTAATAGTTCATACACAGTTTTAAAGTATTTGCATTTTCTGTATTGTATTACCGAAAGTTAAGAATGTTGGTGGTACAAATGCTCAAAATTACCAACCAGTTTTGGACAATGAAAGTCCAATTGAGGGGAGATTTAAATCTTCTCGGGTCAGAGGTGTAGGGTTAGAGCCGGTGTAGCTTTATTTGACGTTCATAAGCGCATTGTAATATGCCTACTAGAATAATATACTATCTTTATCTTCATAACCCAAAAATCAGGCCTTAGCAAGTATTATGTGGCCTCATAATGGTCAATTAAAAAAAAAGACTAGCTATAACATATGATCACTTTATTAACATTATAAAATATATATACAGAGATATAATAATTAATAATTAGCTCAAATCTAAAACAGGCCCTTGAGGCATTGTACCACGGATGCTGGCGGCATTTCCTCGTAGTATCGAAATGCTGATAAGTTGTGCGAGGAAGCCGCCAACTCTTCGGCCAACTGTGACTGAATATGTCGAGATTGTTGAGTGTTCGATTATGTGGAATTACCCTGAATATCCGATTTGAACGGATTGATTTAACATCGGTTACTTTCTCGCGGCAAAAACCCGTTGTACGCACCAATGGCGGAAGGCGCCGCGACCCATTCCGGACATTCTTTTACGGCACAAAGGCAAAGCGTTACAACTCACGAATTTAATAATTAGGTCATAGTTTATTGGCATAAATGCAAAGTAATAGATAAAACTCATTATTGAAGATCGGTTATGCTGGGATATTCTTCGCGGCTTATAGAAAAATCGATACAACTCATTGAATTTAATATCAATTATTAATGTCACACTTGGGATATTCTCCTTGACAAGCGATATAAGTGACAAAATGTATACATACCTCGGTCATGTCATACAATTGTCATATTCTAGTATTTTATCTTCTTGAAAATTAAGGATTATTATTATCGTACTTAATTAACAGCGTACACATTATTCTGGTTGTCTAGAGGCAAGGTCTAAGCCATATACACGAACAAAGCGCCTAAGCCAAGATAAACAAAAAGGTAAAGATAATATTTGACCCTTTAACGGTATTAGGATTTGATTAATTTGGATTATGCATTTGTTTTACCGAAATAACAAAGTAAGCGAAGATTAACCTGATCGCCGTCATGATAATGAAGTAATAAAGTGTCATCAACGCCACGTCAAAAATTGAACGTAAACAAACCTGACCAAAACCATGACTTGATATGAAGTCGTGGCGTGTGGGGCACGAAATTTACTGACTTTATAAGAAGTCAATTGCGGCGAAAAGGTTAAAGACTCGATAAATTTAAATCAAACTTCGAAACAACATGTGAAAAACGTAGGTAAAACAGTACAAACGCTTTACACTCTTTTACCTTGTTGCCATCGGTATAACACACCGTTTTGCATATAAAAAAACTGTTTGTTACGATCATTGGGTTTGAAATTAATGATAGAAATTACCGCGGAACACGAGAATGTGAACATAGAACCATTATTGACAAACATTGGACCCAAGTACCCAAGTATACCCTGACAAGATTTTAAATTTAGCCTTCGCCATGGTGCGGTTTCCAGTGGTACTACTTCATTTTACTGACAAGGAAGTTCTTTGGCAACAGACGCTGAAAGTCATCAAATGTCACTGAAACATCACAAATAATGACTCCTAAGTGGGGTTGTCGTTGTAAGATTCAAGATGGCGAAGACGTCTCGAGAATATTTTTTTGTGTTTTGCTCATTTATGTTGTTCAAAGTGTAGTATTGATAGCTTATTATGCAGTGAACTATCGTGAAAGTGTGCAGTTAATGAAAAACTAATCTTGAAACGCGTTTAACCATGTTTTAATCAACATCCGGCAATCCATCGTGGCTTTTAGTAAAGCCCAGCTATCTCTTTACTAAAAGCAACTACCGAACAACGTCATGCTCTACGAGCACACTTAAAACTTACAAAGAAACTTGACATTGGCAAAATCATCATAGATTTGATGGAAGCCATATTTTAAAAGAAGAAGAAGACTCCTAAATGTCAAAAAACACGATATGTGATGTGACGCCACGACCGTACGAAATAGTACGAAATTACGCATCTATATACTTATTTTGGATCTACTAAGTACTTATTAAAGTTATTATTACAAAATATACATTTACATACTAACTTTTTTTGGCAATTTAAACTTTCTATGATTTCTTGCGATGACTATAATTGAAAAATAGGTAACTATTAAAATAATTATTTAAAAAAATATTTTCTCACTTACGGTAACTATTTTGAAATATGTATTACTCGTAAATTGTAAAAGCGTTTAATGATTTCCTAGTAATTACTACATATAAACAATTAGCAGAGTTTGGCTAAACTCCTATATTCCTCTAGAATTGCGTGAGAAATATTACGATACTGAATACAAAATGGTTTCAACACTCGTTTCATTGTTAGTAAAAAGTTTTATCACCTAGTCTTACAACATTTTGAAGAGTATTTCTAAGCAGCTTATGATATACACTAATTAGAGTCTAAACATACGAATGTATTTACGAAATACTTAATATTTGCTAGTTGGAGCCGATTTTTTTTGTTGTCGAATTATTATTTTGTCAGATTTGGATGTATTTTGAATGGTGTGAAGGGCTTCTCATTGTGGGCGAAATAAATACAAAATAAAAACGAGTTATTACGAAAATTATGTATATAAATTCTACTTTTAATGCTACCATATTAACTACGTTTCATAACCAAGCAAATACGTATAAAATAAAAGCCCATGTAAGTATACATTAGTTAAATGTTGTACAGTAGTTTTGGTTACTAAAATGACGTCGAAATGTTTCCAAAGTTGCTAAATTTTACATGGAAAAAATCTGGTTTTTTTTTATATATTTTTGTATGAGAATCGAAATAATCCATTAATAAAATTAAACATGCGTTTATTTCCTATGAAATTTCCAACAACTTGGAAATAAGTGGTTTTGGTCCAAGAAGACTTCCTTGTGTAACACCCACAATATACTCCGTTCATTTTTAAGATTTCAATTTTTCTATCCCCAGAAGTAGCAGTAATTAACTTTTTCTTCCGAAATGCTAGGGTTCCTATGATATCTAATATTGCGGTACAATAATAAATGTAAACGACACTATAATTCAGTGCATAGTTACTCAGATTTAATTTCGGAGGTAAAGTTACCACTACTTTTGAGGTTATAAATTTTCTAATCTAAAAAAACGGGGTTTAGTTGCACTATTTCCCGAGTAGGTACAAGTCCTCTATTTTCTGGTGTCAATAATGTTCTTAAATGACTGGTTTTATAACTAAGCAACTACGTATAAAATCAATTTCATACATTACGGCCACATCAAAGGCCATTATTGATTTGTCCCAATTATATGGCGGGTGTAATTGCTCAGAGTCAGGTGAATTAATATGACCTCATTGGTAATGACATGCACTCGGCTGGGTGCATCTAATTAGTGCAAGTGTTGAATTATTGTGGCCTTGACCATTTTAACTCACTTTTATTAAGGAAGGAAGGAAAATACTCCATATGAAATGTTTTATCTCCTCCATGATACATTTATCTGGTTGCTCTTTCTCTATGGCTGGCATTGTTATACATATACTTGTATTTGTTTACCTATGTGTATATATATTTATGTATGAGTATGTATTTTTTTTATTTGCATAGTATACTGTTTGTTTTGTGATAGGTTTCTTTCATTGCATTTGCAACACCTACTGAACGGTAAATTTATAAATTTCCGTTATCTAAAGGTTGTCTGGAATAAATCGCTTTTTAGCGATAACACCGTCAGTTGTTTGCCCCTATTTGTATTGCTGTTTTGTTTTTGTACATTTTCTTTTATTGATATGCAATAAACTGTATTTATATGTGTATTCTAGACCAATATGAATAATAACAAAAATAGCTCGCGTTAGGCTCACGACTTTGTTCGTTTTCGTTACGGCGATTTGAATTTCCGTGGGTTTCTTCGAGCATAACTCAATTTTCAGTTTGTTTCCGCCTTAATAGTAATTATTATGTAAACAAGTATTTTAGTAGTTATTAGTAAGTAATTTTTGGGTTGCTCAGGGAAGGGTCTTTAAGCCAAAATTACTACCATTGATAGTTTTGGCTCAAAGATACTTCCCTGAGAAACTCCAACATTACTATGATTTGAACTATTTCACTAGTACAAAGAATCTGTCAAGGTATTAAAAAGTCCATTGGGGTAACTCAAAGCGGATTAGTTTTTAAAATGGCTAATATCTGCTTAACCAGAAGAAGACTTAAGATCGTGTCATTCACGATGACTTGTGCCTTGAGTCGTAATGACATGTTATTAAAAGTTAGATTTGAGAAATCAGCGCGTCATCGTTGATGACACGAACTATACCGCATCTTGTTCAATGATGCTATATGGAAAGTGCTTCTAGTTTAGTTAATATTTGCAATATAAAAAATTACCCCGTTTGCGAACTTATCCCAATGCCAAAAGTGCTAGAATTAGTTCGTTATATTAACAATAAAGAAGTAGCTATATTGCTTTGACGAAACCTGTTTAAATGCACTTGCAGCACGGCACGCGCCATTACTTCAAGTAAATGGAATCTGCAAAATTTCCGGCCAGGTTTGCATTCCATGTTAAACACAGTGTGATATACTTTGAAATTGTATTTATTTAGCAATTTTATAGTTAGTGATTATTGAATTATGTACAGATTTCGTATTTCTGTTTAATGCGTGCATTCGTTTGTCGCGTAGTGCCTATTATTATCAAAAGCCTTTTCAATCTTAGCTGTTTAAAATTGAGCTGTTTGGAAATTTTGAAATGATAACCTGTCAACTTGCTTACAATATGTATAGTCCCGGCAGGGAACTATTTGGCTAGTTATTTAATAACTTAGGTAAGATTTAGCTTTAAGTAAAATCAGCAGTCTCGCTAAGCTTAGGGCAAATATCAGGTAGTATTAACATGCATTTGCCGATTTTTGTATGTACATAGTTCACGCACATAATTTTTGTGACGGTAAAGAAATATCTTTTTGATTGAAATTAGAAAGTAAATAAATACGCTCATTACAGCTTACCAAATTTTCTTTGAGTGCATTGACAAAATAATACTCAAAACTCCTAAAGGAATGCAAAATATTGTAGCCACTTATTTATCATTTTCAGAACAACTGATGCAAATGGCGATATACGCCACATTCTTTTTTTTGTGGTAACTGGATGGTACGACTGTACCATCCAGTTACCACAAAAGTACCACAAAAGTTACCAGCTGCAGGGAAAAGCTACCCCCTCCACCCCCCTACATAGAAGTTTGTATGCAAAGGTGCTAAGCGAATAGTATTGCTGACTATACATACATGAGCGCATGTTAACCTGATAATAAGCTATCACATAACGCGGTACTCATAATACATGCATTCTGTTTAAAATCAAATAACTAAATTAATAGATTAGATTAGATTAGATTTATTTATTTCTTAAAGAAAAAGACACAGTATTTTACACAAAAGGATAAAACAAAGGCTTTCACTAAAAGATCGTCAACTTAACATTAAAACAAAAAATATAAAAATTTAAAATTAATAAATAAAGAAATGTCACGACAAAAAATAAAATGTCAATGTATACATAGCTAGAATGAATAAAAAACATTCATTTGAGCAAAGCCGTTGACAAATAACTTTAATATGACCCTTTGAAAGAATGTCAATGGCTTAATTGGCGACAACTATTAAAACAAAGTAAACGTTATTGCAACAAAACTACGAAATGCTAAACAAATTATGCAGTAACCAGACATTTCACATACGTTACTTGAATTTTCATTTAGTTAAGTAACTACAATGAGTTTTTGTGCGTTGAGATTATTGATTGTGTGACCTCGGTTGCAAAAAGTGACTGGATGTAGGATGTCAGTTACAATAAGATAACACATGATCTAGCATAGCGCCTCTATACATTATACAATATGGCTTGAGATTTTTAGTTGAACAGTCAGCGTCGCTCTCAATATGGAATAGACATGTATTATACGTATCGTTTCACGCGTTTTCAACCGTTAACAGTACCCCTAGTGTAAATAAATTCGATTTCGAAACGTGACGTACGCGTTTGCGTTTAGTCTCATTTTGTATGTGATTTAGAAAGAGCGCGCCAAGCGGGACGTTTTGGAAACTCAAAATCCTATACAAAATGAGACTTAACGCAAACGCGTTCGTCACGTTATGATGTCGATTAAATTTACACTAGGGGTACTGTTTCTATTAGTAGCCATTACATTAACATATTTATTTTTAAATTGTTTATTATATGTATAATTCAAGGAATAATTAGTTAGAATATTATTTCAAAAAAGAATTTGCATTTGAAAAAAAAAATCTAGATTTTAAACAAAAATATTCTAAACCGCGAAAACGAAAACATAAAAAAAATATTGGTCACGTTTGCTCAACCTCTTATCTGCTGCCATAAGTTGTCTAATTCTAATTTAATAAATCATATATTACTCAATCATATATGATAAGAAGATAATAAATCATATATGACATGAAGATAATAAATCATAAATGATATGAAGATAATAAATCGTATATGATATGAACTATCGCTTCATCTGACTCTGTTGAGCCGATGTATATCGAGGTATTGTTGAGGTCTATATATTTCTAGTTGTCAAGCATAAATGCTATGACTTGTGATACATGTCACATCAAGGCAATCTTAATACATACGGATTTCTTCAGTGGCATCTAATTAACAATAGTAACGCGGCAAAGAAAAAAGATTTCAAGGAAATACAATAGGCTGTTGTAGTATAAGATTTTATAATAAGAATAAAACAATTGAACGGAGCGATAAATATGAGAATAAGTAACATTTATGAATGTAAATTTTCAATATATGGTAACTTGATGGAACATAAGTCGCATCATTCTTTATAATTTCCGTGTTACAATAAATCTATTAAATACTTTTTATGAAAAATAAAATAAATAAATTATTAACTATGCCATTTAGTTTTCTTATATGTACTTAGACCCGAAGTTAATGGAGTTTTACGCAGGGGCTTACTTGAACGAATAACTCGAGATGCGGCGTGGCGCGGCGCGGCGTCCCAACGGCATTCGCGTTCACAACGAGATCGCCCACGTAGGACACTTCCATGGGTATCAAAGGATTGAATTCACCCGCGCCACGCCGCGCCGCGCCGCTTCGCGTTCGCGAGTTATTCGCTCACGTAAGCCGACACCTTAAAAACACCGTATATATACTTCTCCTCTAGCCACCCAGTCATCAAAACTTACCAAGACGGAAGCAATTTTAATTAGTCAAAATAAGGACTCAAATTAAAATGGAATGGGAGACCTTTTTATAGTTTTCTGGGCGACTAGAGGCTTATTAAAATTGATACAATAATGCTTTAACTGAAGTTTATATTCTCGCCTCTCAACGCAGAATAAATATAAATATTATAGGACATTATTACACAAATTGACTAAGTCCCACAGTAAGCTCAATAAGGCTTGTGTTGAGGGTACTTAGACAACGATATATATAATATATAAATATTTATAAATACTTAAATATATAGAAAACACCCATGACTCAGGAACAAATACCCATGCTCATCACACGACTAAATGCCCTTACCAGGATTTGAACCCGGGACCATCGGCTTCATAGGCAGGGTCACTACCCACGAGGCCAGACCGGTCGTCAACCGAGAAACTATAAATCATTAGTAATTATATTAATATGTGTGGGTGTCTGTTTTTTTTTTTTGTAAATTTGGCGACGCTAATGAATGTCGCGAGTAACTAGGACAAGGCCACGGTTGAGATGATTGATTTTCTTTTGTTTTACTTTTATTGTAGATTTACTGCTCCATTGATCGTGAACTTACGGTTTCTTTTGTTAATTAAATATTTTTGGCATTTGTTTACTATCCATGCTTTTTTTTATACTACGTCGGTGGCAAACAAGCATACGGTCCGCCTGATGGTAAGCAGTATCCGTAGCCTATGTACGCCTGCAACTCCAGAGGAGTTACATGCGCGTTGCCGACCCTAACCCCCTCCCACCCCTCTCAACGAGGGGCGGGAGGGGGTTAGGGTCGGCCGGTCGGTCCCCCGTGGAGCTCTGGCAACCTTACTCACCGGCAGGAACACAACACTATTTATTTATTGCTATTTATAGAATCTTATTTGCTTCGATCGAATCATCGAATATGTATGGGTATAGTTACTAAAACTATACTTTGAGTTAGGTTTTAAAGTATAGTTCGTCAATTGTTAAATGTCAAACCAATGGCAAACTATATTTGAAAGCAAAGTAAACGACCTTTTACCAAAAATATATTTAATTATATATAAAACAAGGCCAAATATAATAGCAAGTGTACAAAACCTTGTTTCACCTCTCCCTGTCAATCATCAGTCATTACTGTCAGTCAACGCCAAAATACGAGATATTAATACGCTAAGAAACATTATCTTATCCGTTTTACTCTGTGATATCGGACTAAATGTTGACCGGTATTTCACAGATATTAAATATACTATCTTAGAAAACGGAGTCAGACTAATTTGAGCTCTATTAAAAAGGGTTTAGACTGAAATAAGATAATTTTGGCAAACTCAAATATGAGCTTGCGATAGTTATTGAAATGTATCTAGTTATGTAAGTTCATTTTGCAATATATGATACGGTGCTGTGGTCATATTCTCATTGCCCTCAGAGCATGCGAAAGTTTGCCTCGTAAAAAACAGTAATTTAAGTTTATTCTTAGTTTGACGACCGGTCTGGCCTGGTGGGTAGTGACCCTGCCTACGACGCCGATGGTCCCGGGTTCAAATGCTGGTAAGGGCATTTATTCGTGTAATGAGCATGGATATTTGTTCCTGAGTCATGGGTGTTTTCTATGTATTTAAGTATTTATAAATATTTATATATTATATATATCGTTGTCTAAGTACCCTCAACACAAGCCTTATTGAGCTCACTGTGGGACTTAGTCAATTTGTGTAATAATGTCCATTAATATTTATTTATTTATTTATTCTTTTAAATTTAATTCGTAACAATGATGCATAAATTCGTAACTTATACTTATGTTATGAGGTAATAATATCCAAGCTCAGTACCCCTAGTGTAAATTTTATCGACATCATAACGTGACGAACGCGTTTGCGTTAAGTCTCATTTTGTATAGGATTTTGAGTTTCCAAAACGTCCCGCTTGGCGCGCTCTTTCTAAATCCAATACAAAATGAGACTAAACGCAAACGCGTACGTCACGTTTCAAAATCGAATTTATTTACACTAGGAGTACAGATATAGGAATATGTCATGTTTCTGTTTCACAAAAAGCTTTAGAATAGTACAATAGTACGAAATATGACCAAGGATTATAGTATCATGCAATTTCATAAACAGAAAAGCAATCATAACGAAATTGGAACTATGAAAATATGCTGCTTTTTGGCCTATATAATTAGGGCGATTTAAGCACTGCTTGAAGTGCAATAAATGGAATAAAAAAAAAAGTATATTTTTATTGACAATAACAATATACATAATGGATATATACCTACAGATGATTACTATAACTAGCTTATATCTAAAATAGGCCCTTGAGGCATTGTACCAAGGATGCTGGCGACATTTCCTCGTTGTATCGCAATACTGATACGTTGTGCGAGGAAGCCGCCAGCTCTTCGGTCACCAGTTAAGTCAACCAGACGTTTCGCGATTTCTCCAAAAAACTTGTGCGCGCTGGGACCCCATGGAAAAAATAAAAAAACAGCTCGGACAAGCACAGGTATTTTACTTTTTTATCTTATTTGAATCGAGAAAACAGCCGAGAATATTTCTATAGAAACTCTAGCTTCTACCCGCGACTTCGTCTGCGAGAAGTTTGCCGGGCCTCGAGCTATCTCCATATCGAATCTTATCTAATGCGGATCAGCAGTTTTAGCGTGAAGAGGTAACAGTAACACACAGACAGAGTTAGTTCAGCATTTATTACATTAGTCAGAATGTGAACACCAATGTATCTCCTTAAGAGGAAATACCAGCTGTACCTCGTCTCCTAAAATTAGTGCGACTAATCCTGCGGAAAAATCTCAGAAATCGATGTTTCGTTTCCGACATTTTCCTCCTCCAAAACTTAACCAATCGTAACGTAACGTAAATTTTGGGAACGGAATGAGAAAGAAATTATCTGTGTCATACCGTTTTTTTAAATTAATCTAGTTCTTATAAAAACAAGAAAATCAAAAAAGCAATACGTACAGAAACATGTACTGGTAATATTGAACTTATATAAAAAAAAACTATTCATCTAGGGCTAAAATCTAGAAGAAAAATGTCGAGAACGTTTGTATGGAAACATATTTCCACTTAAGCTGGCTTATCTAAAGAGAACGCTTTTTGTTTCGCATTCTGCTTCTTGAACGCTGTATGCAATGGCAATATAGAGTATGTTAGCGATGTATTATATCATATGGTAACCTTGCCTCGAATAGCACCGAGCTTACGAACGCTGCAAGCGCTATAAGAAGAACTTGTTTATTTTGATTTAACTATTATTGTACGTTATAACTAAGCTGATGTGTTCTTAAAACGTAGGTACATAATGGCCTTAGGGAGCGGTACACTGGTTCATATTGAAGGTACACTGAGGTACACTGAAGGTACATTGCAAGTACATATATTTTGTTTGAAATAATGCAAGATTTAATAGGTCCACCCGCCAACCTGACGTCAGGTTGGCGGGTGGACCTTAGTTTGATCATAGCTTGTTAAATTAAAGGTTCTAATAAATTTCTATTAAAGGTTTATAGAGGTACACTGAAGATACAATACAACAGCATACTTTTAGTGCAGTATAATACAAGATCCACCCGCCATTCTGACGTCAGGTTGGCGGGTGGACCTTTTTTGTTAAATATTTCGTTTTAGGGAGAGGTACACTGGATTGTATTAAAGAGACACTGAGGTACACCGAAGGTACAATACGTTTATAAATATTTCGTTCAATTTTGCTGCGGTCCACCCGCCATCCTGACGGTCACTTCTTATTTGCCCACCTGTATTTATTTTCTTAAATAATATTACCTCTGCCTCGCACCCACAGTAAAATCGTTGACACAGTAACTGAGCATTTGTAAGCCTTATTCCAAAGGTACAAGGTCCACCATTAGGCAATTGTGTGTGCTATTCGTATATCTGAAATCATAATTGCGTTCATGTTGATATCAGATTGTAATATATCTGCTAAATTATATGTTTGATCGCATTGCTCTGAGCGAGGTAAATACGATTACTTCGAAGTGTAGGCGCTGATGAAGAAATAAGCTGCTATTCGAAACGCACGCAAACGCATATAGCAAAGTTTTGTTTTTTGTGTTAGTTCAGCATGAACACACAGAAAAACATGAGTTGTATCTCGGACTCTCGAAATTTAATACTGGAAACGAATGTTTCATCAGCCGATGTTTTGACCTGTATAAAAATGTGGTCATTGGTTTCACCAAACTTAAGGGAACAGGACGACATAACTAAAAATTTGTTTACGAACTTAATACCTATATACTGATGCCTGTATTGAAAATACAAAGGTTTAGAATAATCTTTATAAAAGTGAGAATAGATACGTTTTATCACAAAATTCATCCCTTAAAAGTAAAGTTTGGGTTGAAACTTTGTTTACGCTATTAATACGAAGAAATAATTTAATGAGCAGAACCTCGCAATATATTGTTTCTTCCTTTGGAATGACTTACAAACAAATCGACACTTTTGACCCCGAAATTCATCCCTTAAAAGTATAATTGGGGTTGAAACGATATAGGCTATTAATACGAAGAAATAATATAATGAGAAGAATGGCTTTTTTTTTAAAGTTTGAACGTATTTGTACATAAAAAGGTAATGTTATGGTAAAACTGGCACTGAAAATATTTTTTTACGATTTTTTTTATGTAAAAACTAGTTCTTGCAAAGGTTACTTGTCACTTTTTGACATCTATCAATATAGTACATTACGATACAAGTGCGAAAAATAGGAAATTCGAAACGAGTGGCGATAAATTAAAACACGACCGAAGGGAGTGTTTTAAATCGACACGAGTTGCGAATAAGGCCCGTCCTTAGATATAGGTATGTCAATGTGGTAGGTACACTTCTACCGTAGTTACTTACTAGGAGTGCACTTTTATTCCATATTTGTTACGCCACAGTTTGAGAATATACATAAAATGTGTCAGGAACGTAGTAGACAAATCAAATTTTATATATTATCAGAAAGATCGGGCTATAGATTAAAGAGTAGGAGGTGACAAAACAAATAAATGTACCACTAGGTTTGTTCAGGAAAAACTATTATATAATATCACAACTCTCCTGCGTGAAATTTGTCTGTAGGTATCATTTCCCCTTCTTTCCCGTTAAACCTATATCCATCATCAAAATTGGCTCAACATCGAAGGCATGAGAAGATAACAGACAGGCAGATGGAGTTTGCACTCGATAAACTAATAAATAATAAATAATAAAATGTTTATTGAGTTAGCACAAACAAACGTGATTTTGACTGGGCTGGTGCCTCTTTTTAAGCGTACATGACACTTGTGTCAAGAGACACCGCTCTCCCGTAGGTGGTAACAGAATTTTTACATATAGGTACAATAGCTAGGCTTAAGACTTAAAACGAAAATTTTTTTTTATAACTTAAAAAATAGAAAGAAATTTAGTAAGTATATAAAACAATTTTTAACAAAAATCTGTTCTTAATAGAGAAAGCGTAGATTTATAATTTTGAAGGTACAATTTGTTGGACTACATTTTTTATAAAGTTTTAATAATCAAGGGAATAAGTGTGTGTGTGTGTGTGTGTGTGTGTGTGTGTGTGTGTGTGTGTGTGTGTGTGTGTGTGTTTGTGTGCGAAAATGAATCTGAAGACCAATGCATTAGCTGATGGAATAAACCGTTTTTTTTTTTAAACTATAGAGTAGGTTGCACTCGAACATGTAAATAAGGTCATAAGTCTCATAAAATTTGCATGAACAAAAGCTCTTTTAAGTAACCATCAGACTGGTGTGACCACTAATTATCATTTGCTTTTAGTTCTCACTCAATAATATATTATGCTCTTCATTCGATTGACATGCAAATTAGAGCATTGTGGTGTTGCTCAGATCATAGAAAGTACTAGATGGCTGACGGAGGCGTGGCGCGTGTCGCCGCGACATGGCCACATCGTGGCCATACCGGCCCGCCGTAAGACAGTAGCAAATTAGCTGTCATTGAACAATGTGCGCGTCAATTTTATTGAAATGCCGAATTATAGCGTTATTTTGTGTCGAAATAGGAGTGCATCCAAAAACTATAAGGATCATGGAGTTACATACTACATTTTTTTCCACGTATTAGTCAATAAAACCACACATTTTAACAAATAAATCCAGTGACATATGATTTTTCTGAGTCAGACCATGTTGTCATACAAACGCGTGGCAATTTATCTATGCATCCTACATTGACGCTTTGGCATGGAAAACTATTTGTAGTGTCCATAGCAACGGCGCAATGCATTAAACCGCTAACGATATTCACAGGGGCATTATTGTTTCTTGGTACGACCGCCAACCGCTCCCTTCATTGACGCCGCGAAGTAGAGTGGTGCTCGTGCACATAATTGATCTTTGAGCGTTATCGATAAAAATGTTTGGATATAGTGTGTATGAAAGTAATTATTTTTCAAGTAAAATTTTACAATTATTTTATATGCACCTATTGTTTAATTTAATACTTATTAATTTGGATTAAAAATCGAATAGGTAAGCCAAAAAATAAACTGATTTAATTAAGTACAATTTATTTATAACATTATAGTTTATACCTATAAGTATATTTTATTCAGGTTCTTAGCAACGATTCGAATAACTGCACTAGGTATAATCAAATATGTTCATGATTGCAATTTTTTTCAGTTTCCCGAAAAATTCCAGTATTAAAAAAAAATGGATAGATGCTACAGGTAGAGGGCCCTAACTGGTTTACGAGCGAGAAAAGTGTTATTTGTTTGGATCATTTTCGAGAAAAATGTTTCCAGTTACACTTCACCTCATTTATATAACGATAGAATATAAACATGTTTAAAATAATAGTATATTGTTATACTTAGTCGATCCAAAAGTTCTATCAGAAAGATTTTTACTGATAATTATGATTACTCTTTCCTTATTATTCGTACATATGATTTAAAAGCTTATTTAATGGTGCATTATACTTACAATATAATTTACTATAACTTGCTTTCGCAGTTCTTCATAACTCTATGTAACATGCTGGAATTGCTTTCAATTGGTGACGAAATATGCTATAATAAACTGAAACTATTTTTTTAATGAAGCGCTCACGTCTAACGACAATCCCAAAGTAAACAATTTAAACAAACATTATTACATCAAATAATGACTAAAATTTAAACCAATTTGATTAGTTAAGCATAAACAAGCTTTTGCATCATGGTACATGTTTTTTTTTTAATTAAAAGCTTTTTATTACATTTTATCAGTAAAAACCTTTGTGAGAGAATTTATGGATCAACTAATATACCTTAGTTAGTGCTTCTGGGCATTTTCCGCAAATCGACAACCATTGTGCCTATTTTGCGTGAAACAACTAACTAATATACCTTACACGTACCTTAAAATTCTTAGCTCGTAAATATTATTATTACTTAAAACAAAAATGTCAAAACTCTAAGGTCATGTTACTCAAGTTCAGAACATGTAAAATATCGATAGCTCTATCGAATTGTCCTCACTCTAGTGCCGCCGCTCTAGGCTCCTACACAGCGCGGTTTGGCCAATCACAGCGCGTGAGTTGGTTGTCTGGCCACGCCTTTAATGATGTGGTGGGGGACAGTTGGAGACAGCGAGACTCGTTGAAATTATGCTTCGTTATAAATCTCCTTACTTCTTATATCTATGTGGTGTTGTGAGCAGTGCACGCAAAGAACTAGTTCGCAACGGTTTAAAGTATAAGGGAAAGCGGGCAAAGGGCCCTTTTATTATTATTATACAGTAGGCTGTATTTCTCAGATTCTTGGGACAAGTAACTAGAAAAATATCCGAAGTTAAACTTACCAGCCCACTATTCATGGGTCATTCTCGCATTTCGTGCAAATCGGTGTTTTAGGCAATTTACCAAAAATGTGTTGTTGTTTTCGAATATCTGTAAAAGCAAGGTTGTAACATACGGCCTAAAGTATATGTCTCTTCAACGAACAATTCTAAAAAGGTAATAGTTTTCTTTATATTTACAATTAACACCCAATTTTTTCATTCCTCTCTACATGTAACGCATGAAGGTATAACTTTGACCTACATTTGAACCTTAAGATACTAAAAATAGAAAACTCGTTGTTTCCTCACTTAATGACTAATTTAGTCATGTTTTAAATCGTTTAATATTAGAAGCTAGATATTAACAGTTAAAATTATACAGCCTTATAAGTGTATGGTTCAAGTAATTTCTTCATTACCGACGCGAGAAATGGATTAGCTATATTTTGCTACATAGCAAGGGTATATAGCGTCTACCGCCGATGCTACGCATTGTTCGTCAGTCAGTTGGCCGCGTGATCTCGTAGCGGACGCGCGTATGCCGCTATTAGCGAACATACCTACGTTCTCGCGTGTCGGAAAGGAGTGTAAATAATAAATAAATATTATAGGAAATTATTACACAAATTGACTAAGTCCCACAGTAAGCTCAATAAGGCTTGTGTTGAGGGTACTTAGACAACGATATATGATATGTGAGTGTGGTTCAAAACAATCTTCATCGCCATCCAGTGGTTTATACAGTAAGTTCCAAGTGTACATTATTATAATTATACGTAATGAAGTGTTTTAGTGTTGCCTTCCAGATGGTTTATTCTGCAAAATTAAGGTCTGATGCCAACCGACGTAGGCGACAAAAACTTCCAAAACTTCATTCATATCTGTTTCATTCACTTCTTTTCCTTCCAGTTTTACTGGGGAAGGTAATGAATGCATTAAGAAGGTAATGATAATATATTCGAGGCAGTACATTTAATGGAAAGAGGCTCAGTTATTATAAAGATTACGTTGTTATAAACATTTAAAACTGTAGATATGTAATAATAGGGGAGCCCAACCGGGGATTTTTCGGGTTTACTCGAGCGCAGTAGATTAACATAAACCTGCCGCTCTGTTACATTTACTTGTGATGACACTCAAAACATGAGTGTTCAGTACTTTTGTGATACATACGTTTTGAATGTGGGGGTGCATCTGATAAATATTAATCGTAAGAAATAGTATATCATAAAAATCTGGTTATTCTACTTCTAGTTTTAGTTCATAAACCTGGTTCGTCGTGCATAGCAGCTCCGGACGAAGATACGGAGCCAACTGCACCACCTTAGCATCGTCGCCGCTCGCGAATTCGTTGCACCGCACTTCGTAACGAAATGCGGTGACAGTGTGAGATAATCGCCTTTTTTTGGTGAAGCAGGGGTAAATGCATTTACGCATCTCACCCCCGGGCCAGGTCAGCCCATGTGGGGGTAGTATGTGGGACTCGCTCCTCCCACAGCTCTCTCTGCTACACAGAGGGAGGGGAGGAGAATACCCACTAACATCCCCTGCGGCGTCACCCGCTCTGCCGTTACTGGGAGCGCCGAGGGATTGAATAGAATAGAATAGAATAGAAAAACGTTTATTGCAAAACCATCTACAAACAGCACCACATTAGAAAACAAAAAAAAAGTAAGAAAGAAGATCTAATACACTAAACAGTTATAACTACTTAAAACTTGTTTGTTGTTGTTGATTGCAGCCATTCTACCACGAGGCTCCCCAGCATAGACGCTGGGAGCACCCGCGCTAAGGAAGGAGAGGACCAGGGACGCTATGGCCCTCCCCCTAGACGTGTGGGGCCGTATGGTGGGTACCCAGCCCACCAGCCCTATTGGAAGATCAGACTAAGGCTGCTGCATAGCGCCTTCGCCTTCTCCTCTGCCGTCTGCGCCTGAGAGGATGCGTGTCCACATTTTCCTCGCGTATCCGCTCAGCGGCCTCCTTTTGTGTCATAACGGTTTCACAGAAGGTGCAGCGAGAGATTACGCCCAATAACGCCCGTTAGGGCACCTCTCTCGGTATCCCACCGGTTACACACCTCCAAGGTGTGTTGGGCTGTGTCGTCCGAGTCACCACATTCATGACAGACTGGACTCGGCTCTCGTTGAATTTTGTGCAGGTAGTGACCGAAGCACCACCTGGGTCAGCCGGTATGACAGCACACCTCTTTTCCGCTTTATCCATTCCCGGAACGATGAAAAGAGTGCCCCAATGGTGCGGGTGCCATAGGGCGAGTCCTCCAGGTTTTCCTTCCATCGTTCCAGGAGCCTCTCTTCTGCCTGACGTAGCACTCGCTTCGATTCTTCGGGGTCTACGCGTTCTCCCCGCGCCCTCGCCTCCGCCCTCATTCGGTACCTCTCCGCCAGTACCTGAGCATCAAGCTCCCACGGAGGGGTATTAGCTAGGAGGCACACTGCGGCATGGGACACCGTTGAATATGCCCTGATGGTGCGTTGTGCTGCTACTCGCTGAGGCCGCCTGAGTAGGGCGCTGTTGCGCTCCGAGAGCCTGTCCGCCCATATTGGCGCCCCATACAGCGCCATGCTCCTTAGTACTCCCGCATACAGTCACTGACACGGAGCATTCGGACCGCCTACATTTTGGAGCAGTCGGCACAGGGCTGAGGCATTCAAGTTCCCGGATTTGCGAGCCTCCTCTAGCACATTGTTGGCTTCCGTGCAGACTTCGTCAATTATGTCCCCCTCATAGATTTTCGAGACCGGGGAGGAGCTCTTTACAACTTCTGAGCTGATGGCAGGAGTTGCCCTGGTATACTCATAGATGTCCTTCCCTTGTGCACGTATGATACGTCGCTCCGCATCCTCATCAACGTCAGAGATCATTTCATACTCATCCGAATCTATATTCCGCAGTTGTACTTTAGCTCTTGCCATGCCTGAATATTTACCCCCAGCTTTTCCTCTACGCGCAGTGTTTAGTTTTGGGGCAACATCCGGCTGCAGATTCCCAGCGTCGTCTTCGTGTGCACGTTTCCCATTTTTATAGGGCTTACCTTAGTCAAATGTTCTTTAAGGACTGCTTTAAATGTTTTCACTTTGTTTTAGCATTAAAATGGCCAGGCCAGAGAAAAACATGACCAAAGAAGACTAACTAGCAAAAGATAGGCAGCGTAAAAAAGAAAAATATTAGATTATAAAAAATAATCCCGAATTATATGCGATACAAAGAGAAAAAGAAAGAAATAAATACTTGTTAAGAAAGGAACAAAAAAGATTTGTAGCATAAAGGAAATGACACCTCGTGCTCAAAGAAAACAGAAATAAATGGCGGTCAAATAGTAAAAAAATTTTTTTTTGTAAAAATTTGCAAAACACGCCATTAAAATAATTGCTATGCAAGAGATTTAATCGAAATTGCGTAGGTAGTGAGTAAATTAATGATAATGTAACAATTTAAAGTAATAGACTAATCAAAGACCGATTGAAATTTAGTTTAGCTTTTTGAATAAAACAATAATTATGTTGGTTACTTAAACTATTAAATAACAAATAAGGATCGGCTGTAACAAAATTCTTCTTATTCAGAAGCATACATATATATTTCTTTGGGAGACTTTTTATGCCACCTTTTCACTATTTCATAGTTTTATGCAGGTATATTGTGTATTAGCTAAATGCCAGACATTAATAGACACGTTTTTAATATTGTTGATTTTATTAATGTTGTTAATTTTCTTTAAATAAAGATTTTTATGTCAGATTTCATAAGTTTGTTTCATTACAGTCCAGTGAAAAAATTACCGTCCGATGCCCATTTCATTCCTTTCCTTTATCATTCATTACCATCTCAGGCCATTTCATTACCAGCGCGTAGTTCATTACCAGTAGCCCTATTAAAAGAAAAGTAATAAGGTTACGAAGGTGCCTTTAGCATAAAAGTGTCAATAAACGAATCCACACATTGACGAAATCCAAAAGTTTATCATTTAAAAGAAAAATTACAAATCGAGAGAATATCACCGATTTGCACGAAATGAGAGAATGACCCTCATATCATATCAGTTCACTTCGCCCACAATTTCCCGATGTAGTTTTCAGGAGTTTATAAAATGTGGGTTTTGTACCACCAATGCTTGTTAACTCTTGAATAAAGAAAAGACAAATGTGAATAGTAAATCCGTCCGCTTTGAGGAAAACACTAAAAACGTTTAGATAATTGTCAAAGTGATTTCGAAATCGCGACCTCTGAAGTGTAATTCGAAATTGGCCCCCGATTGACGCTGTACGCTTGCTAGAATATAACATTATGGGTAAACAGCATATTAGGTTGCTGTAAATAGCAGATGGGGTCTGCCGGAGATCAAACTCTAAAAGTGTTTGGTCATATTATTCCTCATTTTTATTTATGACTGCATTATCGTTAGAAGATTTCGAGGTCAACTTTGGCCAGTCTTAATTCAAGACCGAAACAACTATATATAATATGTCGTCTTCGAAACATTGCAAGTAATTTTCAAGCTTATCAATCTATAATTCTAAAGGGTGTCTCCCATTATGGGGCTTTTAGTGCAGGACTTGATGCTACTCACTACTCTAATGTACTTTTATTGTGGGACCAACTCTGAAATCGCGAAAAAAAATCAGGCTTTTTCATAAATTCTGGCTGATCAGATGTCGATGTTTCCCATGGAAAAGCCAAAAATTTTTTCGCGACTTTGGGGTTGGTCCTAAGGTAAAAGTAGCTCGATTTAGCGAGTAGAATCAAACCCTGCGTTTAAAGCCCTTATGGTGGGAGACGAACTGTATAACGTACTTGTATAAATTGGTCACGTCTTCAGATAATCTCTAATCGCTACCTCCTGTCACAAACACCGACCCCAAGTGTCGTAAGCACATGAATAATCGCTTAACACTAGTTCTTGTTTCACTTTTTGTGTACATCCCCCTTTGTCTAACGTTGATTCACAGGTTGAGCAACCGGACCTTGGGAAAGTGCTCTCGATTTCATTGCTAATTTGTTGCATATGCAGTCATTTACACATATTATGCCAAAATGGTACAGTACTTTAAAAAATCGGACGACAAGTGCGAGTCGGACTCGCCCACCGAGGGTTCCGTACTTTTTAGTATTTGTTGTTATAGCGGCAACAGAAATACATCATCTGTGAAAATTTACAGTGTCTAGCTATCACGGTTCATGAGATACAGCCTGGTGACAGACGGACGGACGGACAGCGGAGTCTTAGTAATAGGGTCCCGTTTTACCCTCTGGGTACGGAACCCTAAAAAAAATCAAAAATTATTCTGCAAGTAGGCCTCAAGGGCTCTTTTACAAGTCAATTTATAGTAACATCATATAGTGACATGAAAAATACATAACAACATTTATAAATACAACAGCCAATACCTGGGTAAACATTACATTATAATAATCTTAAAATAAATAATTACTACAATACAATAGTCTGTATGGTTAAAAATACATTAAATCAGGAGATGTAAATGGTCCCCAATGTCAGAGTACTAATAAGACTTGGAGATGTAAAGTCTCTCCAAGTGTCAAAATACAATTTATACTAAATAAATAAATCGCGTCTGGACTGTTAAGCTAGCAGTCTCATAAACTAATGCTAAACTAGTATGTACCAAGTATATTATACAATATTACAGAGACGTACAGTCTCCACGGGTAAAACCAACGTCAAGTGACCTTGCGCTTGCTGTAAACGCTCAGTGTTAGAGTGAAACAGATGCGATTCAGACAGGCAAATCTCCGACCGTATTGTAGGTTGCATCCAGTTACATAGGGGTGTGTGTTTGTTATCTTTGTTATATAACGCATTGTAGTGAGATTCTTATGCTAATAATAGTAATCGTATAGCTACATGAGTACGAGTGGGTGTGTGTATTTAAGTGTACAATTGTACATATGTTTACAACCACCATTTTAAGAAACTTGATTCTTGATAATGATTTTCAATTTCAATTTCGTTTATTTAAGTCAAGTAACACGACTCATATAATTTGTTAGTATACAATATTAATTCTTATATATACCTAATGTTAGTATATAATTAATAAATTAAACATAATATGGGCTGGAAGACACACATGCATCCCACAGCAGCGCCTCAAGTATGCACAGTCGAATCTTTTCGCAATTCGTAACTACCACAATAAGTGTATTTTTGTATAACGTGTACATCAAAGGTTTTTATTATGTGTATATTATTAATAGAACCAGTTCTCATAGCCAACATTAACCCAAATAGTTAATAATCCGTGGTGCAAGTTGGCCAATTAATTAAAGATGTATTCGTGCAACGCTATAATTGGTGTGGCCGCATTTTTTACATTTTTAATCAAATTTGAGTAAACACGTGGTCACAAATGAAATATGCACGTGACACAAACTACCTACTTAGAACAATAAGTAGTACTTAAGTAAAGTAAACGAATAACATGTAATTTTTTTTTTTTTAATAAATAATTTTTTATTGGCATTCTGGTAAGTACATTTTAGTGTTGAAGTCCCTGACTTCTGAGCTAGGTAAAAACCTGTGTTACAGAAGTCAGTGTCCTCTCCCAAACATAATAGTAACTATTGATTTGTAATGGTATTTATTGATAGATTCGTTAGACATCTAAGAAATTACAACAATGCAGACTCAAAATAGATACATTAATTCGATTTCAAAATAAGTACATGTCAACAACAAAAATGCTCCAACTTTTAGTTTTATTAAAGCCTATTTTCAGACCAAAACGAATTTAGCGAAGCGAAGCGATTTTATTGGTCATACAAACTTCCTCTTTTTTGCTACTCTATTCATCCACATCATATGAGGCGAGTCACCAGTACCGTCAAAGGTTTTTGATCAATACATGTACTAAAATGCGGTTTAAGTCTATCGGGTTGCTTCAGGATTTCTTCTTTGAACCCACGATGTACCTGTCTTGAAAATATTTCATTATAATCGGTTCCCATCAGTTACGTATCAAAATAACTCTATTTTTTAATTTCTCTAAAGCCTACTTTACTTTTACTTGAGTCCAAGTCGATCTTGATGGTCATTCAGATTTCCACCTCCTTGTCTATTAACTACAGATCACATGTTTGTTACTCTTTACATCTACAACACTTATGAAGTCTAGAAGTAAGATATCTTAGTCACTAGTACTTACAAAGCCTTTTGATAAACACATGCAGATACGTTTAAACTCTATCGGGTTACCCCAAGGTTCCATATTCGGACCCACTTTATATGTCATATAATTTTTTTCTTACTACGACTGTTAACGCTAAACGCCATTATCATCGGTTCCCATCGGTTGCGTCACGCTTTGTTTTCTCCGCTTTCGATTTCATGCGCGCGCGCCGGCCACACAGTGTAGCGCTAAATAATACAATTAGTTGCTTGCAACTAATATACCTTGGCTTTAGATACTGAGTAATTAGTGCATTGTGCACTTCAGAAAACTAAATTCCCATTTATTTCTTGGTATATACACAATACAGCTGCAAAATTGCAAGGCCAATTTATGACTGAAAATATTCATAATGTGTCCATGCAAATTTGCAGCTCGCTGGATAAAGAAGGCTGATGCTGTTCCAAAGATGTATCTTGAGAGTCAAATTTAAATTCATAGCTACCAAATGATAAATTATGCAATAAGTTCAAAGCTACTTGAGAAACCCGCAGGACATTTAATGTACATCATAATAGAATATTCCTAGATAATAATAGTCTTGGTCCAAAGACATTTCCCTGCGCTACACCAAAAGTTATTTAGACTTACGAAGCATTAAACCCCGAATACGAAGTCAATGAACTAATGCATTTAGTGAAGTAATGATCATACAGTTCGTAAAACAAGATGAAGCAATCGATTATCGCTTCTAAAGTAGTCGAAAACCTGAACTCCAAATGTTTTATTCAAAGAATTACTACTAAAAATATCGACAAAAAGGTAGTTATCAAACTAACACCTAATTATATAGAATGATGAGATATATTTATGATATTTGAAGAAAATTTAATTATTAATATTATTATATTTGTCTAAGCCACGTAAACTTAAAAACGTACAAATCCGAGTATGCACGCTGCCCATGTCAATCGCAGATGTAATAGAAATGTATGTGTCCATTTTTATACTAAGTGCATATCGATGCGTCAATAGTTATAATTATAGATTCATTAAAATGCATCGGATTGTGATCTTGTTACGATGATGCTATGTGTAGTGTATGAACATCACACCTGAGTGATTATTCAAAGTTAAAGAAATTCTAATCACTTCTTGTAGTCTATGTTATGTTGTTGGCTTCCAAAATAATATTATAATACCGGGAAACTGGTAAAAACAGTTAAATAGATCCAAAGGTTGTCGGGAAGAGATCGCTTCTTAGCAACAAGACCGCCTGTTGTTACCTAGCTTTTAAGTGTTTTTCATTTCCTGTCTATTTTTAACTGACACAATAAAGAATATTTACTTACTTAATTAATCAATGAAAGTGGTCTGTTTTTAATGTTTTGTCACACAAGAACATACAGTTAACTAATATAATATGGAATATTTGTAAAAACAGGATAATATTAATGTATTTTAAGTATTCTCATTTAAACGAAATTTTCGCAAGAATCACAGTTTTCGTCGTAAATCATATTCTTTTTATAAAACGAAACTAAATTCTCGCGATTCTGTTTTATGTATCGTATGTCCTGGGTTTTAAGTTCTAATTTTGCATGCTATTATGTAGTTCATCATGTGTTACCTAATACGTGTGCTAATACCAATAGTATACGAACCATGTTAATGCAAAATAAAATAAAAACTAAAAGTTCCAATATAAGAAATCCGATATTCCGATATTTCGGGATTTCAATATTCATGCCCTAGTGAATCCTATAGTCGAAGACGTAAGTTAAAACAAACATACCAGTATCGGAAACTAACTAAGAATAACTATGAGACCAATGAAACACATAATCGTCAAACTTGGATCGTTTCTCACTATTAACTCAACTAAGAAAACTTAAACTATGCATTGATCTATAATACTTTAAACTCTTGCGTTTTGTACACATATTTAATATTATGAACGGGTCTCCATTGACATATTGCTGGGACGTCCTCCGTCTTCCGTGACCACAGCTAGTGCAACCTGGCTGAAGCGTCTAATAAAAGGTAAAATAATTAAATTTAATCACTTTAGACCCATTAATGATATTAAATAAGGTATTAAGTAATTGATAGGCCCGTGGTCGTTGAAACGGTTTCGAGGAGTGGCAGGTCCGCTTCCAAGCGTGTTAACGGGTACATTTCTGTGTCAGTAAGTAAATGTTTTATTTATAAAGGCATTTTCAAGGTATTTGGTGGTCAACTCAGCAGTTATATGGCGATTTGACGCCAGAAGATGGTTAGAGATACAATTTTAAAAGAGTCCAAATTTAACGGACCTGTAGGGCTAAGATGGTCGGATCTTTATCATTTGTATACCTGTCACGTTCTAACAAGTTAGTAAGTGCGAAAGTGACGGGCAGTGACAAGTGATAAAAATGGAACCATGTAGACACCGCAGATTTAATAAATGATCAATTCAAGCCTCGAAAGTTTTAGCTACTTCATATAATTATAATAATTCAGCCTAGATACGTCCCACTGCTGGGCACAGGCCTCCTCTCATGTGCAAGAAGGCTCGGGCTATAGTCCCCACGCTAGTCCAATGCGGATTGGGGACTTCA
The DNA here is from genome assembly GCF_033807575.1 of Cydia pomonella. NCBI lineage: Eukaryota > Metazoa > Arthropoda > Insecta > Lepidoptera > Tortricidae > Cydia > Cydia pomonella. The sequence goes on along the minus strand of NC_084716.1, from coordinate 19,541,830 downwards.
CATACACCTTTGAATTTCTTCGCAGATGTATGCAGGTTTCCTCACGATGTTTTCCTTCACCGAAAAGCTAGTGGTAAATATCAAATGACTTTTGTGTTTGATTGAGTTTGTAATTAAAGAAGACAATGACATTTCGTACACAAGTTCCGAAAAACTCATTAATAGGAGCCAGGATTTGAACCCACGACCTCCGGATTGAAAGTCGGACGTCATATCCACTCGGCCACCACCGCTTATAGCTACTTCATAGTCCTAAAAATTCTGCATAAGAAAAATATACTAAATTATGGCATTGTAGGGTCATAGGGTGACAATTTTGCCTTATAATATAGTGTGTAGTGTGTGAGTGTGTGTATAGTGTGTGTGTAAGGATTAGGCCTACATTTTTATCTTTATTTATTGTTGGATAAAGGAAAGCATTTGATACAGTCTCGCCTGATGGTAAGTGCCGATGCGGTCTACCGTATACCTAAAAGCCTGCTTACTTAAAAGATGTCTATTCACTCTGGACTTGATAATATCCATTGAAAGTATGTGGTAACATAACCCTAAACGAGAAAATTTATGTTTATGGTCGTGTCCAATTATTTTAATGCAGCTCCTTGCATGCGAACTCTATACGAATAGATAGCTAGAATAGGAATTAATAAAATATGTTGTGCATAATTTTGTATATTGATTAATACTCAAATTCTTTGACGTCCTTTGGTATCTGGTAAGTTCCATATGTCGTTTTCGAGTTATTGGAATTTTGATTTTATTTCAATTAATCAAATTTGAAATTTAAATAACATAATCGGTCGGGACTTCGGGAGTCGACGGACTATCACTCCAAGGGTTAATGTTTTTTTTACATTTTGACATTTTTGAATTAATTTTCTACTCTACTAACTACTAAAAGTATATATAAATAAATAAATATTATAGGACATGGTTACACAAATTGACTAAGTCCCACAGTAAGCTCAATAAGGCTTGTTTTGAGGGTACTTAGACAACGATATATATAATATATAAATATTTATAAATACTTAAATACATAGAAAACACCCATGACTCAGGAACAAAATATTCATGCTCATCACACGAATAAATGCCCTTACCAGGATTTCCCGGTACCATCAGCTTCGTAGACAGGGTCACTACCCGCTAAGCCAAACCAGTCGTCAAAATATGATCTGTACAAGCCTTGCTTAGGGTGGTAATGGGTTAAATGAAATCTGTGGTAGACTGTCTCCCGAATAACACGAGAATTTTTAGAATATTATCCATTGAGTATTCTCAACTCACTGTTGATCGTGTATTTAAAATGACATGTTCTTTAGAATTCTCGTAAAACGGTATTAATACTAAGTTTCAGCGCACAAACCGGTCAGGCGACCTATATTTTAATATTGAGTAACATCCGGCGAACAAGACTGTACTTTACTGTACACTCGGACATAGAGGTCGTACAGCTTTTACAAAACATTACTTTACACTTAACGAAGATGACGATTTTAAGGGTCGTGAAGTTTTAGCGACTCTTTGTTTAATAAGTGTCAGTTCTTTTTGTATTAATGTTCCATATGTATTGTTGTATTGAGAGTATATAAGCGTGATATCCATAAAGTTAGTCTTAGAAGCTCATGAGACCACGTGGGTTGTTATATTGAACGCAATAGTCTTTAAAAATCATCTAGGTGATCCAGATAAAGACTATCTATGCTTAGCACATTCCTTTACTTACTCCGTTGGCTCAGCGACCCAAAATGAGACTTGTCCTCCGTCACAAGACAGCGCCACTTTTTCCGGTCCTGTGCGACCTCGCCAATTGTTGTCTCGAAGTTCACGCAGATCCGCCTCCACCATGTCGCTCCAGCGATACCTGGGGCGTCCGATAAGACTTCCTCCTGCTAGGCGACCCAGATACGCTCTTCATCCGTTCTCTCAAGATGGCTAACCAACGGAGTCTGCGAGCTTTACTCTTTCGCATGATGTTATGTTCAGCCACTATGTCTTCATTCTGATATTCTGATGGTTCCTAAGGACTGTCCAGCTTCCATCCGGTCTTCGTTTGGGTTCTTTTGGTAACAATTACATTTGAATGAATCTCATATGATCCAAGAAAAACAGTTTACACTTTTTAATTGTTTACAATTAGTCCCTAATTAGATTTGTGTTTCATATTTCATCTCGTAATTTACAACCCCTCACTAAGTTTCTGGTTGGCTCAATGGTTGCATGTCTGGTAGTGAATGCTTTAAGGTATTATGTCCACCATTTGTTCAATTTTATATCGTGCAATAAAGATTAAATAATATATAATAAAAGACCTTAGTGGATACCTATCATGAACATACCTAGTACGTTAGGTACTGTTCACATTGTCATCCATATAACCAACTTCATACTACTTCTCCAAATATATTTATAGATAATCCCAACCGATAATATATATCAGGCAAGCTTAGAATAGAACTTCTTCAATGAACATTTGTCTCCTAGTGGAAAATCGCTGTCAGTTAGCAAACATAAAAGTAAACAAACTAAGGTATTTTTGAAACCTGGCCTGGCTTTTTAGTTCCATACTTATGACACAACATTCATTCATAAAACTATATCTCCATCTATAGCCCCTTCAGTGCCATTTTAAGTCAGTTTTCACTAACCACTTTGTCGTTACATGTACTCATTAACAGCTTGCATTGCAATTTTCCACCTTATTCCTTTCTATTAAAGATGTAAAGGGAAAAAGTGGAGGTATAACACGTTACATTTGGTCCAGTCGGTTATGTAAAGATTACGTCGCCGGACGCGAATTAAGTAGGTATAACGCTTCGCACGTTTATTATAATTATTTATAATTTATTAGACACGTGTTTTCGACTGAGTAAAGTAATTGTTTATTATAAATAAGTCACGCTCAAATTACGGAGAAAATGTTGTTGTAATTAGTACCATAGTTTTCTTCTTCTTTCTCGCGTTGTCCTGGCATTTTGCTACGGCTCATGGGAGCCTGGGGTCCGCTTGGCAACTAAACTCGAGAATTAGCGTAGGCACTAGTTTTTACGAAAGCGACTGCCATCTGACCTTTCAACCCAGAGCGTAAACTAGGCCTTATTGCGATTAGTCCGGTTTCCTCGCGATGTTTTCCTTCACCGAAAAGCGACTGGTGAATATCAAATGATATTTCGTACATAAGTTCCGAAAAACTCAGTGGTATGAGCCGGGGTTTGAATTCGCAACCTCCGTATTGCAAGTCGCATGCTCTTACTGCTAGGCCACCAGCGCTTCCTAATTAGTACCATCTTCGAGCAACACCGGGAAGGGAGACGGCATTCATACTATTTCCCCTCTGCCAAAGCATAGGTACAACTGTACCTATGGCGGTGCATGTTGTGACTCGTCCGTACACAAAAAGAGATCGAGGTGTGCAAGATTTGTCTTTGACGTGTTTCCTCCGCAAAAAATGGCAGAATGATTTGTTCGGTAAGATATCGCTTAGACTCCACCCTTCCGACGTGTCGGAAGCCGGTGTTGCTCGAAGACACACACATGAAAAGTCTTCATTGTCAAATACTAATTTATTACTATTACTTTGCTAAACTCATTAAAGATGACCAGAGATCGGACAAATTTGCGTCATTGCTCGCAATAATGTGGACATGACTCCAAAATTAATCAAATATGTAATCATTTAATTAATTTCTTACTTGACTTAAATTTTAATTCCTAGTCAATAAATACAAAAGTTTGTTAAAGTATAGATTTATTAAAGAAAATAATCAGTATTTTTTCCAAATTTTCTGCAGTCAGTCTATTTCTTTTTACATCAAAAATATACGTAAGTGCTGAAAAACTCCGCTCGCACTCCACTGATGTTAATGGGGCAAACTTAAGTAGTTTTATAGGAATATTATTATTCCAGTATAATTCAGAGTTTATTTTCTGTTCTAAGTTGTGGGCGATAACCTCAAAATCGGGATAAACTAAACAAAGAACAGGAAATAAACTCTGAATTATACTGGAATAATAATATTACTATAAACCTACTTAAGTTTGCCCCATTAACATCAGTGGAGTGCGAGCGGAGTTTTTCAGCACTTAAGTATATTTTTGATGTAAAAAGAAATAGACTGACTGCAGAAAATTTGGAAAAAATACTGATTATTTTCTTTAATAAATCTATACTTTAACAAACTTTTGTATTTATTGACTAGGAATTAAAATTTAAGTCAAGTAAGAAATTAATTAAATGATTACATATTTGATTAATTTTGGAGTCATGTCCACATTATTGCGAGCAATGACGCAAATTTGTCCGATCTCTGAAGATGACTCAGGCTAGACCGGGCCGGGGCCGGGCCGGAGCTTCCGGCGCATCCTTTTCTATGGAAAGCACCACCAGATCACCGATCAGCCGTCACACAAAATGACGTGTCGGACGCCTCGGCCCGGGCACGGGCCGGTCTAGTGTGAGTCATTATTTTAGTAGTTCATTGACTTAGTATTCGGTGTTTAATGGTTTTTGGCGTACCGCAGGAAAAATCTTTGGAAAAATAATAGTATTTAGGAATCTTTCATTATCTAATGTTTCGTTGTGTAAGTACCCACAACATAAGCCTTATTGAGCTTACTGTGGGATTTAGTCAATTTGTGTAATAGTGTCCTATAATATTTATATGTTTATTTTATTTCCCCGTAATTAAATATGAGGTTTAGGGTGTCCCTTATTTTGCGATTCTTAAAGTAAGAACGCATTCCCCCTAAATATAATGATACTACCCCGAAACACCCAGAAAAAAAATGAGGACATTCCTGTAACAGGAACCCTTGCAGACTTGCTACTGAAATTCTCATACTTTATGAAATATTTCATAAACTGCCCATCCCTGATAAAAAAAAAATCTGTGCATTATATAATCTATTTCAGTAAATAAATTTAACAGATGTTATATACTAAAGAAAATGTAATCAATCTCTCCAGTTGTATATATGGCTATAGTAGTGACAACTTAAAAACACAAATATCTAAACGTTTAATAAATTAATTATATTTTTCCCGAAGTTGTAATTTTCTCCTATAAAGCGGCATTTCGCCGTATTGCACTACCCACAGCAGCAAATTGCCTGTATTATTGGTTAATTTGACAGTAATTCGTGTTATTAGCCGTACTGTGATATAATGGAGCTTGAGTGATGGCTAGATTGGTTCGTGAGGTTTCATAGTTCGCCGTACTTTGTGTGAAATACCATTACTAATTGAGAACCAACTGTATCTGATTGGCAATATTAATATCGTAGTATTTTTTTGATATAGGTGGCAAATGAGCGTGTAAATCGCCGGATTGTAAGCAAGTTCCGTCGCCTATGGACACCTGCAATAACACAGGGGTTTCAAGTACATTCCGGAGGCTGGGAGTACGCTCATTCCTTGAAGGTATGATGGTCGTATTGGTCCGGAAACATACCAGTCGACCGTTCATTCCACAGTTTAGCTGTGCGAGGCAGGAAGTTTCTGGAGCAACGCACAGTTGAGGACTGCCAACCAACTGCTAGGTGGTGAAGATGGGAATGTCGCGTAGAGCGATTGCGGAAAAAAGCGGCAGGGATTAATCCGATCAATTCCTCGGAGCACTCCCCGTTATACATGCAATAGAAAAAATGTTGTTGTTTATAATCTTAATAGATTTAGTTATAGATGAGATGAATAACATAAGTTTTTTTTGTATTTCATTGTTTGTTTAATTTCATCTCAACCCGTTCGCGCCTGGAATTTTTTTATTGACGGTAATTTTAACTTCGTAACCTTCTGAAAACAATAACCATTGTAGAATTTGACATTGACTTTGAATCTCATTGAACTTTGAAAATTCTTATTTGTCATTACTAAACGCGATTGTGTTAACCACCTTAAATAACCGTGCGGGCCTTAGTCATATTGGCCCATAAGTAAATAAATATTATTATTATTAAATAAATAATATTATGGGCTAAAAAAAATTATATATATTATTTTTTATTATGGGCTTACCTTATGTACTAGATTATTTTAAAAGGTACAAGTCCCATAAGTAGACATGTAAGAATACTAGAATAAGGTACGATGGGGCTGGCATAATCATGTAACTGATTTAAGTCCCTAAATAATAAATAGAAAAAAAAACTTACACAAATCAAGCTAGCCCCACAGTACGCTCAATAAGGCTTGTGTTGTGGGTTCCAGCCCCTGATATGTATAATAGATAGGTGATATAGATAAATACTAAATAGAAAACTTCCATAACTCGGGAACAAATATCTGTGATGAACACCTTCTTGGATAATAGAAACTTTAGTTCTCAGCTAAGTAAAACAACGTCCTTCTCATAGCAACCTAATGAGGCCGGCCTTATACAGTCTGAATCCGAATCTGAATCAAAACGCACGGAATTCAATTCAATTCAATTCAAATATACTTTATTCATGTAAGCCTAGCAACAGACACTTATGAATAGTAAGACAGTATTACATATAATTATCTTAAGCTAATTATCAGAGCAATTTATTGATGTTGTAAATATTATTCCATATATAATACTGACGTGCGTTATGAATTCGGATTATGAATTCCGGACTCTTTCCATACTTTATGTATGGACGAGCACATACACGCTGGAATAAGATTATGAATTTGCCATTGTCATTCATGGGAGAGAATAAGACAGACGTTCTTGAGACAACTGATCAATCTGTATGTTTAAGACATGTGTGAGGCAAAGCTTTCTGCTAGGCCAGCGTTAGAGATAATGAAACATAAGACTACCCTAAACATTGATAGATATGTTTTATAGGTATACCCACATATATATTACAATTCTGATTTATTGTAGGCACGGTCACTACCGACTAGGCCAGGAAGCTGTTAAACCGTGGACCGAGATAGGTACCGCTTCCTCCCTTTAACCCATAACGGCATCCTACGTTATAAATATAATAAATATTTGGGGACAATCTTATACAGATCGATCTAGCCCCAAACTAAGCAAAGCTAGTTGTACATAGTTTGTCATCATGGTCGACACTTTGACGTGCATGACAAAACCATCCTATCTTATCTTATCTTATCTTCTAATTACCGGGGGCCCTTGCGGATACACTTCGACCCATAGGGATCTTTTGTGTAGTTGCCCCCTAAGGAAAGACCCATTAGCTACTCAAGAGCCTTTTTGACCATTTCCATGTGTCGGATGATGGAGCTTATGGGTAGCCTTTTGAATTCCTTTGGTTCCAGGTAGCCTGTTCCAAAGTCCTTCATTCTTTGTCTGGCGAGGGCGTGACATTCACACATCACCTAATGTTACTGTCTCTTCCTCTTCACCACACATCCTTCCACTACCATCCTATCACTACTCGTTACTAATGTCAGAGTCATCTAATTTCCACTATCACACAATCTGCTACTAATTTGCGGTAACACGACAATAGCCAGTGAAAACCACGATAACCAGTGCTATCACAATGGGAGCAATTACTTGCAATTATGGTGCACAGAAGAGATACGTGATGGCGAAGAACGTTAATGGACTACCCAGATGATTGTGCTCCTTATCTTAGATTTTGTGGATCTGTCCTAAAGGAAACCTGGGTCTGCTTTTTGGTAATTTATTCCTATGTATATTTTCGTCATGTGCCCAGAGCCCGAACATATGACACGCAAGGTGCTGGATATGTTCCCCAATCGCGACGAGGAAGACCCCGACTGACATGGCTGGCAACAGTGAAGAGGGATATGGAAGAAGCCCAAATCCCACCTGACATGACCCAGGACCGCGAAGCCTGGCGAAATGTAACTAGGATAGCCGACCCCAAATAATGGGAAAAGGACAAGGAGAAGAAGAAGATTCCTATTTATGTATATTTTACGAAAGCGACTGCCTTTAGCCATCCAATCCATAGGGGAAACTAGACCTCATTGTGATCACTCCGGTTTTCTCACGATAAACGACAACTGCAACAACTGATAAATAACTTAATCACACCAGCGGGGTTTGAACCCACGAGCTCCGGTCTCTGCATGTCAGCCGCTCAAAGTCACCAGCGTTCATCCCAAGACACCTTACCTAACAAAGAAAACACAAACACATAGTCAAATATCGCTTATGAGATGCCTAGGTGGCTTATGATTCTGTTAGACAATTTATCTAGCACGATCCCTTGAGTTGTAAATATTATCGATATATAATCGCTGTTCTAATTGGACAGTTTTTGTATTATTGCTTTAATGTCCATGAAATTGGTCATTTCGCTGTGTTTTAATTATTAAAACATCATTGGATCTGAGAATAAAAGCTGATTCAACCGTGTTGCGAATTGCATGTACGTTATTAACAATAGTCTTGTGTGACTGCTTTCAAAAAAGCTTTACGATCCAATGAGTATTGGACTCGTATATAAATGTAATAAATTTAAATCGTATACATAACACACACATGCATTAAGAATAACTAACAAAACTAATTAGTCCGGTATCCTAGAAATTATTATGTTGATAAAATCTATATTTTTATGCCGGCTTTGTACTTAGTCATTGTTGACGACGTAAGTGTGTATAATTACATTACGCCATCTGATCGGACGGATGATTACTACATACTAAGTCATTATTTATCCTACTCTTGGTAGGTATTTTTTAACCCTAAGAACGCGTTGAAAGGTAATAGGTAACTATATTTTTTCATGCAGTGGTTTTATACAAATTAACAGTTTGAAACTGTTATTAGTTTTATCGCGTTTAAAAAATCCTATAAATTCTTTTTTGTGAAGAAGAAGTTCCATTTTAATTGAAATTAAGTAATATATTTTTTTCTTTTTTTAATAGCCTATAATGTGTCCCACTGCTGTGCAAAGGTCTCCCCTGTCTTCCGCGACTCGTCACGGTTTTGTGCATACTCCCGCCAGTCGCTACGAGTCCAGATCGTCTCGCCATCTCGTTTTTGGCCTGCTGCCTCGGGTGCACCCTACAGATGTGTCCCGCCTATCAATTATAATTATACAGTCTGAAAAAAAATTATGGGCCCTGGAGGGAAATTGCCTTAAAACCTTAAATTAGCTCATTTTACTTAAAGGAAACATTCGCTGGTCTCGTCCGGAAATCGAACCGACTAAAAATCCCAAAAATATAAAATTCGCTAATTTTATTCCACTAGTCGATACAGTTAATGTTAATGTTAAAATCCCTCCACGAGACATTAGGTCTTACACTCGGCTGTCATACAAAATATCCATAAAATCGAAAATGTTGTACACAAGAATATTTTTAGATAAGCGAATTGTAAAAAAATCTTAAATGCAGTTTTGTTTTTTTTTTCAAATAAAAGAATGTTTCATTTTACTGAAAAGAGCTAGCTTAAAGTTTTAAGGTACTTTCCCTCCAGGGAACATTAATTTTTTCCACCCTGTATATTGACGTTTGAGCATCCTATTATGTAATGAACAACACTCTAACAACTATGCAAATAGATGTATAATAATCATAATATATGTAAATTATCACATACCTACCACAATCATCGTTATTGTTTCTTACATTACATATTTATGTAAGCCCATTACAATTCAATTTTCTATGCAATCCTTCATTTCAATTTTCGAATCCAGTTCAAGGCGTATGTCCGTCTCAATATACCACATTATTATGAAACCTTTTTACATTTAAAATCGAGTATAATTTGTGTACGTAATATGTCTGAGATGAACGCGTAATGACCCTCTGAATGATAGCGGAAGTTACAGAATTTTACTTTTAATAGGTTGGGTAATTTGAAATAAAATGTTACAAGTCGAAGCAAATGCGAAGTGTATACTAAACGAGCTCGAGTTTAAAATGCATAGCGATTGGGAAAAAAATACGGTTATAAAAATATTAGTGTATGTTTAACTCGTTCGCGTCCTTCCTGTAGACATCGCAAACGTAATCGCAACCTTACGGGATACATATTTTCAATACTTGAGACTCATGTAAGAAAAACGTAATATACATTTAGGTATGTACCCGGGTTGTTAACTATTATTAATATTATCATATTATCCTCAGATGGACACTTTTTTACAAAATATCTTAAGTAGCCCAGAACATAATTTTAAGCAGTAAATTTTACAGCTCAATAACAAACAGCGTTACGTCGTCATATGTTTAATATTGACAATCTAGTCAGGCGGGAAAACTTGATAACTTATTAAGCATTTCGATCAAATTTTCGTGAATCTTCCTCCTCAAATTCTTTTCCTTGGAAATTGGGTCGAAACTTGTCGAGCGTTTATTCGACTTACGGCCTGATTCGAAGAATGATTAAGACATCTTGGAAAGATCTTTAAAAGATCGATAGCTAAACGACATATCAAAATTAACGTTTATTTCGATTTCGCTGTGATCCAAATAAATTATATCTACGTTATATCTAACGTCCAAGTGCTTGCTGGCTTGCTTCTGTCAATTATACGACATTCAAACAATATCTAAATGAGGATTTACCAAAACCAGAACTTATCGTTATCGTATCTCATTCTTCGAATTGGACCGTTAGTAGTACGTGAGTGTCCCGCTTAGAATAATATTATATGTTCGAGTATCACGGGAGTTTTAATGTTAAAATATTTATAGCATTATTTACTGAGACGTACAGACCCAATGCAACCTATTGCACATGTCAATATGTCAAAAATATTACATTCAATATTTTCAGACGTCTTATATTACGTCTTGTATTATGGCTTATATTATTCCTTTAAGTTTTTTTATGGGATACCTCCATAAGTACAATACCATTAACGTCGCCGTTTTTACCACATCTGCCTGTACGAAAATGTGAGCGTGTACGAAAATTGTCTCCTATTTTTTCAAACCACGTTTTTCCGTGTTATCGTACTTAAGTCATTATACTCAGGGAATTGATATATTATACCTTAGCCATTGGACAAACCCTGAAATCCCAAGTAGGGTTACTTCTCAGGAATGCTCTGACGTTAATTTTTTTTTTAATTAGAACGAAAGATAAAAAAATATTTTTTTCGAACAATAGTTATTTGCAATAATCGACAACAAAAAGAAACACACGGTGTTAATCTTTGGCAGTGTTTTTGACAATTTGGTCGAAATATTTGATAATGATGACATTTTTCAAAAGTCAGAAGCTTATTAGTGTCATAAATAAAAAAAGATAATCAAAAAGGTCGAAGAAGGTTCCATACTATTCTTTGAGGATATTACCTTAGGAGCTGCTAACACATACAGGCTGCTCCAAAATAAAAAATGGTAATTTGTTAATTTCTTCGAAACCGCTACACCGGCTGTTATGATACTTTGTACAATGGTTCTAAATACCCTAATGCATATGTACATTTCGGCTTTGTCCAATGGCTAGGGACACACTGTATATAATGAGTGCCCATAAGCCTGGCATGATCGTGTTTTAAGTTGCTCAAGACTCTGCCCTTTTGTAGCGCTCCTATTATCCTTTAAGGTCACTTGTTTTACCTTAAAACGTCTTAAGTGACAAGGATTTCGAAATAACATAATCCTTTTTGTGTAAACAAGTAAGTCGTTATGCCTTTAAGGTCTGGTGAATGATATTTGCTGTGTGAAGCTTTGAGTTTGGTTATATAGGTTAAAAGTTGCTTAACATTATAAATATAACATAAAACAATTATTGAATCTTTATTTATAACTGTTAAGTATATTTGAAGTTTACAAAAAACCTAGTTTTGTAGAAATATACCAAATTATAATTTTATCAATGCTTTAACTAGGTACATACATTAAAACCTTTCAATATTTAATGAATGAATAAAATTAATTTATTGCAGAAAACGTTAAGCACATTTAAAACACAATAAATAAATTCACAAATTGAATCCCACAGTAAGTTCAATAAGGCTTGTATTGTGGGTACTTAGACAACGATATAAATAATAATAAACATACACATACCAAAAAATATAGTGGTGTCTTTAAACCACTATACATATATGCGAATAATTCTGTCTTACAGTTTGGCAGAAGAAAATAAAATTGTAAAATCAGGGTTTTTTTTACCAGAATAAATGTTTTTTTTTTTTTTTTTATTAAAATACGCGGGAATGATGTATGGAGGCCCTCCAGACACCAGAAAGAGGTTGGAAATGTTGAGTAAATTACTTACAATTTTTAAATGGACTGTATATGATTTAAAAAAAAGTTCGACGCCTAGATCGAAGGATATTGGTAAAATGCCTATGAATCTTAACATTACCATTTTTATATTGACCAAAAGACAGCTAAACTCAATTTTAATTTTGAGACTACCGTAAGTATTACAGATTGGCTTGCAAACATTGCATAACTACATATACAACCTATTTACATACAAACACATAATAACTAATCTCCTAATCAACAGTTACTCCAACTTTCAATGTCTTCATCAAGAAACTAGTACAATTATCCCAGCATCCTTATCTCATTATAATTGCCATGACGATCAATATAATCGCTACGACCCCTAGATGAACGATATGATAATTACCATGCCATGGCCCACGATACGTGTACATAATCTCTTTGTCTTGAGTCCGTGACCTACACGATGTTATAGGATCAATTTGCTGATGATATGGTAGTTATAAGACAATGGCTAGATGTCGGTTGTTAAGATTATTATTGTTGTGGGCCCTCCTACGTGTACACGTTCAACGCAGCTGCCCAACTTTATTGTCACGCGTGCAATAGAGTATTTAAGAGCAAGTTCGGCCTGGCCAGCCACATTAGGGCTCATGCTAGACAACGTCCATAATGTGTTTATTTAGGGTCACTGTCATCGAAAACGATGAGGAGGACTATACTATATTGTTGTGGGGAGCTAGAGATTCTGTGTTGTTGTCATGCTAGCAAGTATACTTATTTTCTTTTTTATAATAGTTATTTTAAACATGCCTACGACAGTTCTAGTAAATTATTTTTCAACACACTTGCTCAAAACGGCGTTTTTATTCCACGATTTTTGGCTCATAATCCTAGATATTAAACACGCGTGCTTTTTCAGTATATTATAACACTCGTGCTTTTTCATTATATTATACGGCTGAGTTAAGAAGGTAACTGATTGCTAATAATATGCATGTATTAGAAGTCTCACTAAAATATTGAATAAGTTTACAATAGTTTATTTATCTTTGAGTTTTTTACAATTAAAATAATACAAATTTTTCATACAATCGCTTGAGTTTTTCCTCTCGGTCGTAATCTAACTGTCAATGTCACATTTTACCAAAACCGCGGCAAAACTATCTGTCACTTGTCAAAATAAAACTAAAAGATCGTTCGAGATACCCTTAATATCTATCACATGGAAACGGAGGCTTCTTAATTTGGTTGAGTAATACATTTTTTTAACTATTAGGTTTCAAATGTTAGTTCAAAGAGGTTTTTATCACACCAAACATAATTTATAGATTGAATTACTAAAAAAAATATTTTTATTGAGTGTAATTAGGCCTTTTGTCACTCTACACTACACTTTGCTAGGTAAAGACGGCTGCAGACGTGCTGTTACAATGTAATACCAATAAGGAATACAATGACGTATAATAGGCATGGCATTGAATGGGTTCAAGCTTTGAATGGCTTAAAATATTGCATATTTATAAGACTATAATATGTAGAAATCACAGATAAACAGGCCGGTTGATATACAAATTATCTATGAAGGAAATAAGATATCCAATAACACAACAATATCTGTCTGATGCATAATTGCATATATCATACATAATTATATTCTCATATCTGGATTATTAACCTTCATCTGAGAATGATAACAGGAATTTATACATACTTAGGTTAGTATTATACATACAATATATGTCAAACCTACAAAGTTTCTTCATTTATACATAATAAATAATAAACATTGTTAAACAAAATAATTGACACGAATCGTACCTGGCTCAAAAGTCCCCATCACACTGGTAGCGTTTCCACGTTGTATGGCCAACGCGATATGTTGAGCCAGGTACGATCCGGACCGAGGGTCGCACAACTCGCACATCTGCCGACTCGCACTTGGCCGTTTTTTCTTTGACGTGCACATCAACTCAAATATGGAGTGTGGATTTAAGAGGAGAGAAATCTCTTATGATAGAATCCAGCTGTCAGCTATAAATAATAGTTCCAAATCTCTCCAGAGTAGCGCTAGAGTAGCTAAGAACCTAGGCGTTATTGACGGAGTGAAGTGTGCTGTCTATGATTTGATTTTTTTGTTCAAGTACTCTAGGTATTGTAGCGCCACCTATTTAAGGTTTTTTGATGACACTTTTTGGTACATGGAGATTTCTTTCCTTACCTCCACCTTCCATTAACTCAAATATCATATTTTGACAAATATACAATAAAAATTGTTGCCATATCATGAAATGCCATTATAACTCAGTAGGTTTTTATCATAGAGTAACTTATAATATACTTTCATATTTTGTATATAGTTCGTGTACTCCACGATGACGCGCAGATTTGCCTAATCTAACCTTTAATAAAATGGCATTACGAGATTTATACCTAACTAAATTTATGTATAACTTGAATGTGAAAAATTATAATATACCGTCCATTTAAATAGCGAACAAATACCTAAATAGTATTTACGGACAATTCCATAATTTACTCCGATATGAAACCTAAGAAAAACAACCGTTTTATAAAAACCTTCTCATTGTTCCAGATAACCTGTCATATGCCTGACGTCTCCGCGTCTCCAAATCCAACAGTGTATCAAACTATGAGTATAGATTTCACTAGATAACACTATTTTCGTGATGGCGTCAGCGGCTGTATGGACCTTTGTGTTGTGTGTGGTGGGAAGGAGTTTAGCGTTGGACAATGGTCTGGCCCTAACACCTCCGATGGGGTGGTTGGCCTGGGAGCGGTTTAGGTGTAACACTGACTGTAAGAATGATCCTGAGAATTGTATAAGGTGAGTTACCCCCCCATGTATAGTTTGGTTGAAGTGTGATCATTATACAATATTTAGTATAATGATCACACTTGCCAAGGAGTGGAATGCCCTGCCCGAGTCTATGTTTCCGCATGAGTACAATCTGGGTCTCTTCAAGGCTAGGGTAAATAGGTATCTCATAGGTAAGCGTGCTCCACCGTAGACCGCATCATCACTTACCATCAGGTGAGATCGTGGTCAAACGCCCGCCTATCTTTATATAAAAAAAAAAACTCGAGGAAGAAAAACCCAGACAAATTCAAAAAGCCTGACTTGTCGCTTTGGAAACCTTTTGCTTAGTAATCAATTGCAAGGAACATACTTATATATTTGCGCGTTTGTATTGATAATATTCGAACGAGCGAGCGAAGCGAAGTGAAGTTCTTACATTCAACTTGGAACACACGGCTGGCTAGGGGCATGTCCCGGCATTTCGATGTTTTTAAGCTGAACTATCAGAGGATAGTTTGATGGACAATAACTTAAGTAAATTTGTTCAAATTAAAATGAAATTGGGTAAACGCGTAGTTGAGGGCATTATATTTTAGTCATTAAATTATGAACAGGTTTGATCAAGCAGTTATGGAGCTAGAAGAGCCTAGAAGGCCAAAAAGCTATTTGTGAAGGGTCTTGCTATTCTGGGCATCTTATTTGTAAGAAAGTATGGTCGACTTTGGTATCAAATTAAAGTGCTCGGTTTACACATTTATAAAAATGTTTTTTTTTTTTTAATTTACGTTTTTAAAATAATTCGCAAGATAAAAACGAAATAAAATAAACGTAATGTAGGTATTTGACATTTTCAAGAAAGATTACGGCTCACCACAGATACAGTTTATTTAAATCTCTATGGTGGCTTAAATCTATCAGTTAAGGGCTCCACAGACCTTGCAATAAATCGCACGCGGTTTTAGATTATTTGCCGGCTAAGTAGATGCATTCAATTGATCTATCTTTTCGGTGAATCGCGAGTTCTTAATTCGGGGCGAACTACTAGTTTTCAACAAGTTTTTATTTTTCGCATAGTTTCATTACATGAATGATTACTGTCTAAGGAAGCGGGTCCGAGCTTGCAACAGGTCCAGATTAGCATGCGTTGGGTAATGATTACCTACGCATAATTTAGCATGCGATATGTACACGATTCGACTGATGTACGCCACGATGTGATGTATGAAACTGGAGTAAGATAGGAGAAAATAACTGGAATAAGGTGCATATTTTATTGTATTCTAAGTAAAATTCAAAGTTTATAAGCAGGGACCGAATACCGGTATTATTTTAATGAAAATGAATCGGTAGATATCGGTTTATATTTCGGTGTATTTTTGCATGATATACAGCTTATGTGATAATTCTACCCTTATGTAAATACCCATTGATAAGTATGTATATTGCAAAGGCATGGCAATATTTTGATTTATACCTAGTTATGCCTATTGATAACGAGACTTGTCTTTTAGGGTGTGTCCAGATCTGGTAACGCGCCATTCTCGATCTCGAACTCGAGTCGTAGTTGGCGATAATTTCACAAATATTTGATGAATAGCGTGCTTCCGACAGACTTTTCGCCAGATCTAAGTTTATTTATTTAATTATTATTATTCTATTAAAGACAACAAATGATCCAATCAGTGTTAATTGATCGCAGCCTACGTTAGGACTTAATAACAAACATAGATTTTGTCCTTTGACAAAGTTTCCACAACAAAGGACAATCAAGCTTATTAGCTATCATATTTACTGCTCCCACGTACCCTGGTTAAAGGCGAGGTCTTTTTCTTGCGCCAGATAGCGTCGAAGCTATCTGTCCGGACTGTCCCCGTCTCAGCAAACATAGTCGACGCGCTGCAGTATCGTGG
Organism: Cydia pomonella; assembly: GCF_033807575.1. Taxonomy (NCBI): domain Eukaryota; kingdom Metazoa; phylum Arthropoda; class Insecta; order Lepidoptera; family Tortricidae; genus Cydia; species Cydia pomonella. The sequence continues at coordinate 19,524,981 of NC_084716.1, read as the reverse complement.
AAGCCGTAGTAGCACCCTAAATGCGTTATTTGTATACGCAGAGCGTTGTAAGCCCGCTGCGTGTAATTGACCAAATGACTAGACGAGTACTGTGATGTGCAGTATGCCTTAAATAAGGTTATTTTGATAAAATTTGTACAGCGTGCAAATCTGCGGGTTATCTCCACTAGTTACCTCCAATTTGGTTTGGTGGTAACTATTGGGATTTTTTTCCCAGTAGGTACCAGAGGTAAAAGGTGGGAAAAAATTCCCAGTAGTTACCACTGGTAACAACTTGGTGGTAACTAGTGGGAATAACCCAATTCTGCAGGCTAGCATGTTCGCACGGACTGACACCGCTCTCGCTCCCTCTCCATATCGGCATCATCGTCATCTGTCAGCAAATGTCCTAAGCAAATGCACCTTTAAATGCCAAAAACCTCAGACGATTCCTTATTTCCAGTGACCGCCTCTTCCGAACAATGACGGACATCCTCGTATCGGAGGGCTACGCGGCGGCCGGATACGAGTACATCAACGTCGACGACTGCTGGCCAGAGAGGGAACGTGACCCTCGCGGCAGGCTGGTCCCGGACCGGGAACGATTCCCGTACGGCATGAAGAGCCTCTCTGACTATGTAAGTACTTTAGTTATAAACTTGAATTTTCACGATTTTCACACATTATTATTTACTTCAACGGAACTTCGCGTATATAGACGTTCAATTTGTAGCTGGCCCCGAACGGCTAATCCTTGGTCTATTGTTAAGTAATACCGCACGTGCCACTACCTGCATGAAAAGGGTCGTATAATTCTAATAGGCACCTGAGCGCGGGCTAGTCCAGCAACGCTCAAAAAAACAGTGTAGGTACGCTCTCCGTTAATGCGCCTTTGTTACGCAACCCGAGGATCCATTTTAGACTGATTCCCTACAGTTCGACTCGCCGGCCACACAAGAAATCGCAAATAATTTTTCCATTTGTTCATTTTGAATCTTATTGCAATTTCCATGGGAGTTGTAATTCAATAACCGATTAAAGTGACCGGACCTTTTTTTATGCAGGTAGTAGCACGTGCGGCTTTACTTAACAATAGACAAAGGATTAGCCGCTCGGAGCCAGCTACAAATCTAACGACTATAGGTACTTAATTAAGCTCTATAATTACTTCTGACGTTCATTGGCATTGTCTCCGTCCCGGAGAAACACTGGCTAAAGTTGACATCAACATCTAGCTGTGCGTGTTTACAGAACTACTGCCCGTCGGGTGTTGTAGGACGCTCGCATTTATCATTTGTCACCATGCCTGTCACGTTCTAACAAGTATGTAAGTGCGAAAGTGACAGGCATAGTGACAAGTAATAAAAATGCAACCGTGCTACTACAGCCGGTCTTGTTTATTATAATCAACTACGGTGACAACATCTTCAACATTTGATGACTGTCGCGGGTCGCGGTTACCTACATAAATATAATATAATACTACTGGCCTTAGCGTCTATTTCAGACGATCTATAGTGCAATGTCCGCAAAACATCTTTTTTGGTGACTGAAAAGACCGATGCGAGAGCGGCATACTTTGCCACAGAGCTGGCAAGGGAAGTTCGCGACGGACTGTGACGTTTCGCTACGGTGCCTTTTTTCCCTTTTGTCTGCCAGTGCCGCAAACCAGGCCTCGTCGCAGAACTTGCGACCATCTCCAACGCACTTGCGCCACTCCGTTCGCTTCTCCCAGTTTCGGTGGTCGATCTTTAAAGCTTAAATATAATATAGTACCTGGGCGACCGAGCTTTGCTCGGTTATAACTATTTATTGTAATATGGTGGTGATAATCTTAACGATTTTTTTTTACTAAATTAAACTTTTTTTAAACAATAAAAATTAAAAAAAAAATATATAAACTTGAACATATTATTAAAAAAAAAGTTAGTCACCGGGCGAGCTTCGAACCCGTAACACTCGTTTCTAGCCGTCCGCGTCTTAACCCGCTGGACCAGACGGACAGTGGCCGGCAACACGAAATTAGCGACCATATTCTGCGTCGAAAGAAAAACGCATGAAAACTCGAAAACACGCGTTTTCCCAAACATAAGACTAATCTAGATAGATTGTATACCCCCAAAAACCCCCATATACCAAATTTCAGCGATATCGTTAGAGCCGTTTCCGAGATCACAGAAATATATATACAAGAATTGCTCGTTTAAAGGTATAATATAATACACGTCACACATTAAAGATAAAAAAGATATGGGCGTTTTACCCTGCCCAGCACAGCGGTAACCAAATCCTAATGGAAAAAAAATACAACTTACACAATAAACGTGTACAGTTATGGGAGAATAATTTATTTTTTTATTTATTTATAGAGAAAACACAAACAGTCACATACGCAACTGGATTTGTAGTACAATGTAGTGTACTTAAGAATCAAAATGAAGTCATGAGCCATACTTAAATTCTAATTACCAGTCTTCAGAGCAAAATCAGTATCTACATACACACGAACTCTTAAGTTTAATGAAATAGAAGAGAAAAAAAAAAGTAAGGGTAAGTAGAAGATTGGTAAATTGGTTTAACATTCATATCTGTTTTATTATTATCGAATAACTACGAACCCGATGGTCCCGGGTTCAAATCCTGGTAAGGGCATTTATTCGTGTGATGAACATGGATATTTGTTCCTGAGTCATGGGTGTTTTCTATGTATTTAAGTATTTATAAATATTTATATATTATATATACCGTTGTCTAAGTACCCTCAACACAAGCCTTATTGAGCTTACTGTGGGACTTAGTCAATTTGTGTAATAATGTCCTATAATATTTATTTATTTATTATTTATTTATAATAACTTAATATTATGTTGACAAAGATTTAACACCTCACTTTGATACTCTAAAATAAACGTGACAAAATATTGCCAAAATTGAATTAGCGAAAAGGTCAAGAGGGGACATCTACATCGTAAAGTTGAGAGGTAATCAAATGCAAAAATCTCGTTTTTCCACAAAGTAAGAGACGCGTAATACAACAAGATTCAATCGTGCGTTAACATCATAGGCGAGAAAATAGTAAGACGTTTATAGGTGTAAAAAATCTTCGAGTACCTAACCCCGGCTTCCGACACGGCTCGCTCAGCGGGCAGTGATTCTATTGGTACTGCCCGCTGAGCGAGGAAACAAAAAAAAAAAAAAAAATTTAATCTGTTTATTTCATATCAAAAAAACATGCATTTTTCTAACTTAACTACTAATCTTAAATTAAAAAGATTTTTTGAGTTAAGGAGTCTAGGCGTATAGAATTAATTATACAGTACACTTCATCTTTGTATACATTTTCATTATTTTCGCATTTTAAGCATGTGTTTCTTTATCATAGATCTAACTTGCCCACATGTTCGACCTTCTAATGAGCTTACTAATTCATATGGAAATCTATTCAATATACGCGGTACAATGCATTTCCATACTCTTCGACCATATTCATTGTTTGTTTTTCGGACCTCAAACGTTGAAATGAACGGCCCGATTCGAAGAATGAGATAAGATAACCATAAGTTCTGGTTTAGATAAGCTCTCATTTAGATATCGTTTGTATGTCGTATAATTGACAGATGCATCTCGATTCGGGCAACCAATGTCACTTTGAAGTTAGAAATAACGTAGATAGATCTTATTGGGATCACAGCGGAATTGAAATAAACGTCAATTTTGACATGTCGTTTAGTTATCGATTAAGGAATAGAATCTCCATATACCAAAGTGTCCGACAAAAAACCATAAATAGGTGGCGCTACAATACATAGAATACTTGAAAAAAAAATCTAGTATTGACAGCGCACTTCACACCGTCAATAACACCTAGGTTCTTAGTTCTTTAGCGCTACTGTGGAGAGATTTGGAACTATTATTTATAGCTGACAGCTGGACACTTTTGCAACAATTCTGCCTATGGAGATTCTATTCCTTGCCTCTACCTTCCATATTATCGATCTTAAACGTGTCTTAATCATTCTTCGAATCGGGCCGGAAGCGATTCTATTGGTTCATGGTTCAAACACATCCCTCGCTACGCAATTACGTATCCTCGCACATTTTTCGCGGAAACGCATCATAACTTGTCTTATAATTCCTTTGTCTCTGGTTGACAAGTGGACTTGTAAAGGTATTATCGTCACTCTGGTTGGAATGCTTATGTTAATGATGTAACCATTTCTATGCTCAAGTGGTATTGTTGGCGGTTTACAATACACGTCGGCAGATATGATACATATCTTTACACGGTTAAGAATTACATTGTGACATAGTCTTATATGCCTTTTCACTTATTGTTTATAGTGTTTTAAAAAGAAAGAAGATGGAATATTATAGCTAGCTTTATTTCGAACTCTTAGTTTTAAATTATGAATGTAAGTTTGACAACCGGTCTGGCCTAGTGGGTAGTGACCCTGCCTATGAAGCCGATGGTCCTGGGTTCAAATCCTGGTAAGAGCATTTATTCGTGTGATGAGCACAGACATTTGTTCCTGAGTCATAGGTATTTTCTCTATGTATTTAAGTATTTATAAATATTTATATATTATATATATCGTTGTCTAAGTACCCACAACACAAGCCTTCTTGAGCTTACTGTGGGGCTTAGTCAATTTGTGTAATAATGTCCTATAATATTTATTTATTATTTATTTAAGTATGAAGCGTTTTTATAGATTACGGAACCCTTCCTGTGCGAGCCCGACTCGCACTAGGCCGGTTTTATTGTAATGCTGTTATACTGTGTATCTTTAGGTATTTAAATAAAAGTAAACAAAATCTACCCTCTAATGACTCCTATTAAGCCAGTTGAGGGTAGATGATAAAATTACATGATCAAATAATGTAGGTTACAGTCAGGTCGTTCAGTGGCAGATCCAGGCAGTTTTGTATTTGGTTGATTAACCCATAAATGTTATAACTACCCGATCAACATAAATTGTCTTTTTACTTTTATTTAAATACCTAAAGTTACAAAGTGTAAGTAGAAATTCAAATACTGTAGGAAATCGAATCAAACGCCGTAACCCAGTACCCAAGTGGGTATAATGGGCGCCAATGGTTTAAGATTCATAAGAGGTTTAACTACAAATACAGTAGAAAATCGAATCAAACGCCCTAACCGAGTACCCAAGTGGGTACAATGGGCGCCAATGGTTTAAGATTCATAAGAGGTCTAACTACAAATACAGTAGAAAATCGAATCAAACGCCCTAACCCAGTACCCAAGTGGATACAATGGGCGCCAATGGGTTAAGATTCATAAGAGGTCTAACTACAAAAACAGTAGAAAATCGAATCAAACGCCCTAACCCAGTACCCAAGTGGGTACAATGGGCGCCAATGGGTTAAGATTCATAAGAGGTCTAACTACAAATACAGTAGAAAATCTAATCAAACGCCCTAACCCAGTACCCAAGTGGGTACAATGGGCGCCAATGGGATAAGATTCATAAGAGGTCTAACTACAAAAACAGTAGAAAATCGAATCAAACGCCCTAACCCAGTACCCAAGTGGGTACAATGGGCGCCAATGGGATAAGATTCATAAGAGGTCTAACTACAAAAACAGTAGAAAATCGAATCAAACGCCCTAACCCAGTACCCAAGTGGGTACAATGGGCGCCAATGGGTTAAGATTCATAAGAGGTCTAACTTAGGTAAATGGGTAAATGGCTAAAGTAGTGTTATCTACTTTAGCCATTCTTTCTTTCTTTTCTTTCTTTCTTTCTTTATTTGCTATTATAAGATACAAGTACAAGTATCATGCAAAATTGTAAACAATAAAATTTAATTATAAAAAGTAACCCACGAATATGGCTCCTTAAATAGATCTTTCACTAAATGCACTCTCTGATACGCCATTACACCCAGTTACATCAAAATTTGGTCATAATTCTAGCTTCTTCAGCGAATCGATGAATTGCTTACTTACCGATTAAAGGCAATCTATACGTAATTCCTTCACGCACATCACTTACTTAATTAGACAAGGTCGTAACTGACTGCTATTTTCATATAATTTAGGCCTTTGTGTGAGTAAAGTTGGGGGTGTAGTCAATGAACGAGCTGTGGATTCTTGGAACGATGAAAGGGAAATTAAGAATGTTCGGAAAAAGTTTGAGATTAATGGGAGAAGTGAAATTGTAACATTAACTGGAAACGAGATTTATCTATGTTTGTTTTTATCGTGAGTCGGTTTAGACTGAGTTGTTGTGTACACCGTGTTTTTTTATTGAATTCCGTTAACTTTGGGGTATTTGTAAGTACGTTTAAGGAAAACATGGCATAGTTAATTTTAAAAAAATATTGATATAAAAAGCAAGTAATTGTTGTATATAGCGTTGTTGTAATACGGGCATTATACATTAAACTCAATCAAAAAATTTAAAACTGACATACCAATGTCATTTCGAACATTGATCATCCGAGATCGTACTTATGTTTAGTATCAAATGTATTAACTCGTACTAAACATTAATCAATATTATAAACAGGCCCTAAGGCAAGTGTACACGCTCGTAAGGACTTTACCAGATACAAAAAAAAATATCTTCGATATGGAGTTAATTAGAATTTAAGCTCAGGAATGCACCCTTGAAATTAACGGAAATCAAAAAACAACGGTGTATACGGTATTTGATCGATGGACTGAATTCATTGTACTCTGTAATGAGCAATGAATCGAAATCCTATTCAACCTATTGCATGTAAGTTGTTGAACCGTTTCGTAGCTGGGGAGACGGCGTTGATGAATGTGTAATTACTCGAGCGTCGTAGCCTATTGTAATTATTAGGAATTAATAGGATATATTACTAGGAATTAAAATAGATACAAGTTTAAACTGGAAATCACATATTCAAAATATAAAATCAAAGTTATCGAGCTTTATATATGCGTTAAGTGTGCTAAAGGTCAACACTGACTTGGAAACCGCTCTGTCAGCATATTTTGCGTTTGCGCACGCAAGGCTCCAGTACGGTGTGATTCTGTGGGGGGCCAGCACTGATGTCCACCAACTATTCCTGTTGCAGAAGAAATGTATTCGCATACTTACCAACACGCATATACCAGATAGTTGTCGACCGCACTTCGCTGCATTAAATATTCTCACGTTGCCCTCCATATATATATTGGAAGCGGCACTCTTTGTTAGGAATAATTCACATCTTTTCACAAAAAAAGTAGTTAACTCGCAAAGAAGGAAAAATGATAAAATTGAAATACAACTACCCCCAACAAAATTAGAAATGTTTAAAAAAGGCCCTTACTACCGATGCATTCTTATCGCAAACAAACTACCCGAAAAAATAATAAACGAAATGGATGACAACGTGTTCAAAATGGAACTAAAAAATTTGCTCCTCAAAAAATGTTATTATTCCATAGACGAGTACCTGAATGATGAATCTTTGCCCAAATAAAATTATGTATAATAATAATAAATTATATTAAATATGTTTTTAATATAGTTAATGATAATTTGAATTTAATATAAATAATACTAATTTATTAATGTTAATGTTTCTGTGGGAGAGTATTTACAAAATAAATAAATATAAATAAATTAATGGCAACTATTAAGTTAAAATAATAATAAAATATCAAATGTTATTTTTTAATTTTATGCCTTGAACATAAGTATTTTAATTTTATGTACATATGTGCATGCACCTCCTAGTTTTAGTGTAGTTTAAGATATACTTGCTGTGCCCTAACAGGGTTCATGTGTGAACTTGCCCTAATGTAATACCTGTTATGTACCACATGATTAATATGCAATAAATAATAATAATAAATAATAAATAATCGAAAGCTTGGATGATAAGCAAAAAAGGCTATATAAAGTTTTATTTTTCAGCGAGCAGGATAGCGTCTACAGATTTTGATAATTACGGGGGGTTGGTGGAGGGTTAATTTTTTTTGTATATTTTGGATTTGATCGTTTTGGTCCCAGTTAATGCTATAATTTTTCTGCTAACGATTTGTACGCATTTCCTTAATCTGACGATCACAAGTTCGATGCTCTATTTTCACATTGTAGCCGTCAGATTTAGGAAATGCGATTAAATAATTGTCAGATCTAACAATAGCACAATTATAGCATTAATTTGGACTAAAATGACCAAATCCACAATCTGCTTCACGATTTATTAAATCTCCCACCACCAACGGCTCAATATAGACGGCTAAAGGTGATTAAAGTAGACTACACGGGATAGCAAAATATCACTCATATCTTATTCTGACACTCTCGAGTAACTACAAAAATCCCCTCCTGTGCTCCCCAACCATAAATCTAATACCCTTCAAGTTTATTAAACTTTTTACTCGTCAATGTTATACTAATTCTTCAACCATCCATTAGAGCACGTCGTTAACTATTGCAGCTAATTGATTTCACATTGATATAGTCTTCATTATCATAATAATTTAACATCCAGATTAATGAATGGCTCAAATTAACTATCTACATAACTAACAAAGGACACCTCATTAACAACTTACAAAAACCCCGATTAATTGTAGATTGAATAACACCATTAAATTCGCCATTGAGCGAATGAATAAAAGTGAATGAATGGTAACTTTACATTCGTTCGATGTTCCCACGACTCTTAAGTTGCTTTATACGGATCAATGTTTTAAATCTGTTGCATAAGTATCGTTAGGGAGAAGTATATAGCTGTGCAAAAAGAGTTATGGATTATATGACGTCTGTACAACCTAGATTTTTAATGCTACATTGTATAGATTACTGCAAGACTAGCTTCTGCCGCAACACATAGAAGAATGATGACATCTGTGATAAAAAAGGATTGTTCTAAAGCGTCCCGCTGATTACCAGTTCGTCGGACGATATCTGTTTTATCTCTCTGTTGCACTTGTAAATTTGTACATAAGTGTGACATGGAGGCAACACGTTGAACGTGGTACGCACCGTACTCGGTAGCTGACAATTGCGAATAACTGACAGGCCGATATCGTCCGGCGAACTGGTAATCAGTGGGCCCCGGCCTTTTAATTTAAACGGGACAGTTGTAAGTAATAGCTAAAATGTGTATGTCCCTATAATACCCCAATGACGTGTACCCATATGACAACTCAATTTCAAGCAAAATTTATGAATTGAATTGACTCAAACTATCTACAAACGAAATTACTGGTACTTCAGTGGTTTAAGCGTGAAGAGGTAACAAATAACACTTAAAGACAAGAGAGGAAAGAGGTTAATATGTCTCAGAGCTACCTGCGAAGTTAAAAAAAAATTAAAACCACTTATTTATGTATCGATATATCTAATGCTCACACATAGTTCCTAAAATCCATAAGACCAGAGGGCATACCGCGAACCACGTTCGACGTGTTGCCTCTCTGTCGCACTTCTAAATTCGTGCGTAGGTAAGTGTGATAGGGAGGCAACACGTCGAACGTGGTTCGCGGTAGGCCCTCTGGGCTATAACCGCGAAAATCGAAGTTCGTCAATTGCGGGCATTTTTCTCTGGCACTGTAATTAGAAAGATCCCCGCAATTTGCGAATCTCGATTTTCGCGGTAGGTCCCCAGACTGTAAGACGTGCAAAAAATATGATAGGTACCTACGGTCATAGACCTTAATTTAGGGAACAAGCTAATTTGGTTGTCAATATTAACGGTATGAAATGTCCAATGTAAAGTAAATCCTACGTGGCTCAACAATTAAAGTTCGTGGCTGTACGGTCACGTCTGAAAATATCGATACCAAAAAAGTGCCAAAATACACGACTTTATTATCCATATATTAAGGTACTGTATACATATTTTTGGCACATTTTTCGTACCGATATTTTCAGACGTGATTGTAACTACCTACGTTTTTGTCGCTATGTATTCCTTCCTTATGATCAGACAGAAAAACTTCACTTCTGTGGCAAAATAAAATGATTGACAAAATCAAATATTGACATGTCTAATATCGATGTTACCTCAGCGTTATAGATATTTTTACGAGTACAAGTTTTTTTTTTATATTTAACTTGCCCTGCCGCGGTATTATGTTTCCATTTTTATCACTTGTCACTGTGCCCGTCACTTTCGCGCTTACATATTTGTTAGAACGTGACAGGTATGGTGACAAATGATAAAGAGCCGACCATCTTAGCCCTACTGATAGTATGTATGGGACAAATCTTGCAAGTTAAATTTGACCCACTTCCCGGTTTCCGATGAAGCTTAAAATTTGCATACATATGTAAGTCGGGTGACAATGCAATATTATGGTACCATCAAGCTGATCTGATGATGGAGACAGAAGGTAGCCATAGGAACTCTGTGATAAAACAACGCAGCCTAATTGTGTTTGGGGTTTTTAGAATTGTCTCGATGAGTATTAGTTGCCTGTGGAAAAAAGTACAGTCAGCGATAAAAGCTTGTACCAAAAATTTCATTTTTGCCAAAAACTTATTCTTAACATTGTATAAAAAGATAGCTACCGCGAAATGCACAACACGTTCGATATGTTGTTTGACACATTGGTTTTCTTATTTTTTGACATGGTATTCTACAGTTTACGTTTTTATTTTTGAAGACTTAATATATGTAATAAAGGAATTATGGTCGGATTTGTAATAGATTTGCATTATTGAAATTTCCCGGTAAATTACAACAAGTAGAATTTACATCTTTAAATTATTAATCTATGACTGACTTAACGATATTTGTCGATGTTTAATTTTCTCAAGCACTCGTTTCTGCCACAAATTTTTTATGTCTGCTTATGATTTAATTTGTCAAATTATAATATAAAATATATTTCAAAAATGTCTGCATTCTCTAAGTACTTAAATAATAGCTATGGTGAAGCCAGCCCGTGTGATAGTTGCGTTTCGTTCGCCACGGGTAATGAACGATATGCATGTTGGCTACGCGGGCAGATCAGGGGCCCTACCGCGAAAACCGAAATTCGCAAATTGCGGGTATCTTTCTCCTTTACTCTTACTAAGACGTAATTAGAGTGACAGAGGCAAATGCCCGCAATTGACGAACTTCGATTTTCCCGGTAGGAGCCCAGGCCGCGTAGCCAACGTTACAATCGTTAACGCTCCGTAGCGTAGCGTAGTCATCTCTCTCTATCACTCTTCTCTATTAGTGCGACTGTGACAGTTGCGTTTCGTTCGCCACGGGAGCGTGAACGATATGCACGTTGATGGCTACGCGGGCAGAAAATCGTTAAGAAACAGGCAAATATAATAGGCATTTTTTAATATTTGACACCAGGTCAACGCCCATACAGACAGTTTACCTATTTTATTCCATATTTGGTGAAATTATCATAGAAATTTCAATCTTAATGTCATTGATATACGTTATAATTTCGTCTGGGTTTCGAACAAGTTTGTTCAGTAAAACTTTACACTTGATGTGACTTTGCGATTAAATTTTATCACTGCCGGTTTTTTAGAAATTAGATAGGAATTTGCTAATTCTCATAAATATGAATTTTTATGGGAACAGGATTAGCGAAATACTAATGGATGTGATAAAAATAGTCCTGTTGATAACTCGTTTGAAGATGACATAATAAATAGATATGTTGTGTCATCATGAATAAATCAGTTGGATTTTTGGATTTATTTAAAATAAAGAATTTGTTAGTTATGGACCCGAACCCGAGTATTTCACTAACCTACGTCCAGAGTACGCTTTGTGTGGTAGGGCACAGCACAGCGGATCAAAGTATAAAAATGTCTACAATCATAGACCCGGGTATGTCCTTAAACTACGTCCACAAGAGAGATATGGGCATTGTGAATGTCATCTCGCTTTGTGTGGTAGGGCACAGCACAGCGGATGCCATTCCAGATCTAGAGCAGAGCCCAACTGGGGAAGAACCTCCACCTTACAGAAAACCGCAGCCGAATAATACTTGACCCTACTCATAGTGGTGCGTTCCTGCTGGTGAGTGAGGTTACCAGTGCTCAACGGTGCGGAGTGTTAGGGTCGGCAAAGCGGATGTAATACCTCTGGTATTACAGGCGTCCATAGGCTACGGAGACTGCTTACCATCAGGCGGGCCGTATGCTGTTTTTAACAGGATGATATATACATTAGTCCCCAATCCATTGGGCTAGCGTGGGGACTATAGCCCAAGCCTTCTCGCGCATGAGACGAGGCCTGTGCCCAGCAGTGGGACGTATATAGGCTGAATTATTATATTATTATACGAGTACTTCTTAACAATGTGACTTTGTGAGCTGTCTAAAAAATGTATAAACAAAAAATAAGTACTTAGTTGAGGAATTATTTACATCATACTCACCACCACCACCACTACCATTACTACCATTTTGAACATTTTCCTTAAAAAAAACGACAGAAAAATTATATCTAAACTGAACCTGCTCACAAATTTTTACGAGAATCGGTTGAGAATTGCGACCTATAGAGGAGAACATAAGGACATACGAAAGCAGTTTGCCCGAGTCAAAACCGTAGCCTTCGCTAACGCTTCGGTCAATTAAAGCATATTAACATATTAACAAACTGTTTTACTGTAGGCGGTAGTTAAAAATGACGATCTAGGCATATCTAACATCCTTGAAACCCACTACTGCAATCAAGCTTTTAAAATAAACCTACATGATTCTTCATGTTTGTTATAAATGGGTATCTGTCTCGTTACTAAATGTATTATTTGGTTCCATTTAAGGGTCCCCAGCAAGCTCGGTTCTTCATACAAACATTGTTCTTACAATAGGATAAGGTATATATTATATAATTAGTTTATAAAAAAATCTGCGAATTTTAGATTTTCATACAAAAATTATTTTTGCTCTAATTCGTTTGTTTTATAAAGTGGAGAAACATAAAATAATTTCAAGCCTAGATATACCTCATGTCATTGTATGTGCAAAGTTTCATTACAATCCAACACGTAGTTTTAAAATGAGAAAGATACTCCGTTTGTATGGGAAGGTGAAATTCGGTCGAGCCTGCCGGGGACTCAAGCTAAGCTACTTAAGATGCATGTCGAATAGATCAAATATATCAGTAACAATATCAATAAATAATAAATAAATAAATATTATAGGACATTATTACACAAATTGACTAAGTCCCACAGTAAGCTCAATAAGGCTTGTGTTGAGGGTACTTAGACAACGATATATATAGTATATAAATATCTATAAATACTTAAATACATAGAAAACACCCATGACTCAGGACCAAATATCCATGCTCATCACACAAATACATGCCCTTACCAGGATTTGAACCCGGGACCATCAGCTTCGTAGGCAGGGTCACTACCAACTAGGCCAAACCGGTCGTCAAAATAACAATGAACGAAACGTTTTTGGTTGCATTAAAATTAGTATAAACCTACACCCCACGAGCAATTGTTGCACATATACCTACACCATTTCAATACACATAACAATGAACATATTCCGTAATTTTAGTAATTTTAATCGTTTATTTACTTACCGGATAAACAAATGATCTGTTACTCTCGTGGGAATCTAGATGGACGGCTATCCTTGGCACCCACACGTTTTGCAACAAGCTTATTCATATGCACGCCTCTGTTCCTTCACAGATCACTTACTTGTACATGGAAGATGTAAGGTGACTCATTGATTTTGTATGAGGCCGCGACTGCTTTGAGTTGTCTCCATGTTAACATAAACTTAACGAGCTATAGATATTACACAACAACAACACAACAAGACAAGACACAACACACAAACACAACAACAACACAACAACACAAGTAACACAACACAACACAAACGACGTGGCAAGACAAAACAAAGTGGTGGGACAAGTGGTGTACTGGAAGAGAGGCCTATGCTCAGCAGTGGGCGATAAAAGGCTGATATGATGATGATGTATGATGAGATATTACAAATATACCGTGGTAAGAGACTCAAATTAGATTTTATTACATGAACTGTCAATGTGCGTCCAAATCTAGCAAATGCGCCATGAGTGCGCACGCATTATTTTTCATCAGATTGCACGCTTAGTAAACACAAAATATGTCACTGAAAAGATAATTAAACGTCCTTTAAATTGATACCAATATTATTTAGGTAGTGCAATTACACTAATACGTATAATCATTTAAATCCGGTTTGTGAACTAAGCATGATGTTTTCGGTGGCAAATGTATGATAATTGTAAGAAGGATATTCAAGGGGCTGGTGTGGGTAATGGCACCACTTTTTAGCCTGGCAAAATCAGGTTTCTAGGACCATAGGAACACCACTACAAGGATCAGAAGTCAAACTGCGGTCTAATAATCATGCATACGATACAGTTCTAGAGATCCTGGTCTAATATTAATTATATGAAATTCATATCTAGTCCATTAGGGCTAAGATGGTGGCTCTTTATCAATAGTGACAAGTGATAAAAATGGACCCATGCTGCCACCGCAGATCAAATTAATATCCTATAATTAAAATTAATATTCGCCTGACAGACTCGAGGTTACATGGTGGAATGAGCTCACAGATGGGCGTGGAACCTAGTGGATAAGTCGATTTATCTGTTTACTAATAAAGCTTTGATGACTTCTATTGTTTACGATGTGAACCTGTCATAAGGCGCGATTACACAAGTACAAATAAACATTGAACTTAGTAATATTTATGACGAAGTACATTATTGATTACCTAAAGTTGAGTTAAATAAAGCCCTGAGTTATAAATACATAGGCGTATGATGGCCATAGGCCATCATATTAAAGCTGATGCTGGAGCCGCTTAGTCAGGTGACGTGTTCAAAGTCAAAAGATTACATAGTTTAAGGCCTATTACCAGTGCTTCTACACGTGCAGCCTGTGGGTAAGATACACGCAGAGTACTCTCAATACCTTGAGAGTACAATACAATAATGCGTACTGTTGGGTCTGCCACGCTACTGAAGTGCATCAGGTATGTTCGCGGAGGCTCGAACCGACGGCTTTCAGGCCATAATGCGCAAGCGTACTGCCTCAGGGCTCCTCTACACGATGGCCCAGCGTAGGCCAGTCTAAGGGACGCAGTTATGCGGTGGAATGAGATAGCAATATCACTTGCTCCCTCTAACGCATAAATGCGTTCCTTGGACTGGCCTACGCTGGACCATCGTGTAGAGGAGCCATCACTGATGCGGCGGTTGCGCGGTAGCTCCATCAGTCAGCTACGTGTGCTGGCCGAGAGGTTAGACTGCCGGTTCCAGCACCACTGGATGCTGCTGCACCTGCAGCGGTAGTGTCTTATTTATGTTATATAATTTTTGTATTTTTAGTTTTATTTTTTGAATCAACATAGGTAGCTTATTAATTATCATCATATTTATCGTATAATTGTATTACCTATAGCTTTATTATTACTTAATTTTACAGCACATTGGCGCCCCTTAGCTGTAATGCTGTAAAATTGTATCTCAATAAATATCAAATAAATAATGATAAAAAAGGCACTTCACGCAATAAACCGTTGTAATACTAAAGCTAACAACTAGGAAGTCCCCAACCCGTCAATCAAGCCACGTAAGGACCGCAAATACGACAGAGATGTCTGGGGTAATAGTTTTTGACCGCAGTGTGACTGATGCCTAACCGCGAGTTGGCACAGTGGGAAGACAGTAGGTCAGCTGAGAAATTCTTTCGAATGCGGCTAGGTTTCAATTGGCTTTAGCAACTGACTGATATTGCAACTACGATTTTAAAAATCATGGCCTGTAAATTTTCTCTGTCCCTTTATTATACGACACGAAAAAAGTGTAAAGTTTGTTCTCGTAAGGAAAAGAGAGTATCATCAACATATAATTGATACTTAAATAGATAGAAGTTAGGTCGCCAAGACAAAAGTGCGACTTCATGGCAAGTTGATTTAGCACGCTCCCATACACACATCGGTTTTGAGCCATTCATCGCTCAGTCTTGAATTCTACGTACAATGCGTGTGTCGCGTGTAAACATGAGGAACAACGACTCTTTGCCCCTGTCAATCTTTCAACTCTCTGATCTTCACATAGACGTATAAATACAGTAAAAACCGGAAAAGTACGAGTCGGACTCGCCTTCTGAGGGTTTCGTACAAATTTAACTTATTTATTCTTTACAAATGTAAAGTTTTCAGATTTTTCCCTGTACTTTAGGTAGTATAAGACGATATTACTTAGTATCGACATATACGTTTTTGAGGCAAAAATGATCGTAACTTTTTTTTACGTTAACTTAAATGTTGGATTGTTTCACAGTTTCAAGGGACTGCAGACCTGAGTATACGGTTTTAATTTAAACTCGATTCCTCCACGCATTCTCGAGGTACAGGGTCTTGACAGACAGACAGACGGACAACAAAGGGATCCTATAAGGGTTCTGCTTTTTCCTTTTGAGGTAAGGAATCCTAATAAAAAAAGATAAAGTGTTCACAATGTCGTTATATTTTAAATTGATCGATTGAATTGATTTGATAAATCATTTAGTTCTGACATTTAGAGATATTTACACCTCTAAATAATTTTAGATATTTTTTTTGTATCTGTTTTTTATTATTATTATTATTTTAGTTATTTTTTGTAATTGTATTTTATACTTAATTGTGGATGTGCTTGTATTTGCTTGTATGTAAATTCCATGTTGACGTGTAAAAGTGCCCTTGTGGCCTATTTGCTGAATAAATGTTGAAGTTGAAGTTGAAATGTTGAAGCTGAAGATCGCCTACTGTACTCAATGTCTCTGTGCGCGAGAAAGTGGCCCCAGGTCGGCGCGCGCGCCACTGACGTAACAAAGAGTTCGCAAATAGTTCGGCTGTTTTACTTCAAGCCGTACTACACTTTATGTCCCTAGCAATACAGATCAATTCATACCGCACCGACCAATGTAATCGCACCAATGAAGATCGTGCGACAATTATTGCTTTTTTCTTAGCATACTTTTTTAAAACTGTCACATCTTTCGTACAACCCATGCGATTTTGAACTTTATTAAAATATGTTTTGAATTGAATTTCGTTTAGTCGTCAATTGAGACATATGATTTTAAGGAGATAAATTAGTTTCTTGTAGTATTTGTAGTATTGACATTGAATGATACTGTGACATTTTTTATTATGATAGATTACGAATGCAATCTTTCTACTTCTCAACTGTTTGCGAGTGTGGCATGTAGTGTATGTGGTAAATATTTTACACATAGCCGGGGTAACATTCATTTTAATTTACTATGGCAAGTACCAGAAAACCGCAGCCAAATAACACTAGACCCTACTCATAGTGTTGTGTTCCTGCCGGTGAGTAAGGTTGGGCGGGTTTAGGGTCGACAACGCGCATGTACATAGACAGGAGGCGTACATAGGCTGCGGAGACTGATTACCATCAGGCGGGCCGTATGCTTGTTTGCCACCGACGTAGTAAAAAAAAAAAATAGAATTGAAACGTAGATGTCACGCAAAGAACGAAAAACTAGTCACGAAATAGTATAGAAGTGATATTTCAAGAATGGCTAACTAAATATTTAAAACAGTGCGACTTAAACTGTTAACATTTAGGGTCTTGAAATTTTAAACATAATTATATTCTTCAAATATGTTGTAGGTATAACTGAAGCTCCACTAAATAAGTTTTTTTTAAATCCAAAATGTTGAAATGGCGCTAAAGTTTTGAAGTTTTATAAGAGGGTTATTCTTACCTGATAGTCATGTTACCACCAAGTTGTTATAACACTTGTAACAGGTGAGAAAAAACTCAAAAACTTATTTTGGTGGTAAATAGTTGCAGTTCTTTTTCTCAGTTGTTACCACTGCGAACAGGTGAGAAAAAGAATCTGAGCTGTTACCACTAGTAACGATTTTGTGGTAACTATTGAGAATAACATGGGTTATATGGGAATAACTATTGGGAAAGTCTACAGTACCTAATACTTTTATTGTTTGTGCTTATGTGTTTGCAAATAAAATATTTTTCTTTTACTTCTTTCTATGTAAATGATCCGTTTTGCGCGATCGATTGATAATCGATTGTTACACAATATAATATGTGCGTGCGCATATGTTCGTGTATTTGCTTTGATCGGCATTCATTCTGAACCGGAAACATGCCACTTCATTCAATCACTGGGGCAGTAAATATTGTTCCGCTTTAACAGACTACCGAAGTTTGAGCGTGAATGACATGAAGTTTTACACTTGGTATGACTACCTATGTATAAATAATAATACTAGATTAAGATAATTATTATATAGTAATTTATTTTGTACTCAGGTATGTCCTTAAACTAAGTCCAAAAGAAAGGTATTTGTGAATGTCATCTCGCTTTGTGTGGTGGGGCACAGCACAGCGGATATCATTCCAGATCTAGAGCAGAGCCCAACTGGGGATGTACCTCCATCTTACAGAAAACCGCAGCCAAATAACACTTGACCCTACTCATAGTGTTGTGTTCCTGCCGGTGAGTAAGGTTGAGCTCAACGAGGCTGCGGAGTGTTAGGGTCGGCAAAGCGCATGCACTCGTAACTCCTCTGGAGTTGCAGGCGTCCATGGGCTACTGAGACTGCTTATCATCATGCATGCTTATTTGCCAACGACGTAGTATAAAGAAACAAAGAAATTATCCAGTTATTAGTCACAATATTTTTCTTCTGAAAAGTGTCCCTGTTGTATTTGAGAGGGAATCACTGTTTTTTCAAGCCTGGCAATGTTTGGCATGGGTAGGAAATGTTGAAAAAGTTGAAGGTAACCTACAATTTTAAAAAGGTACCTACGTAATATTAGTATGCTTTGAGATAGGTATAAATTCAATGATATTATTAAAACAAAATACCATTACCCAATAATCTGGGTACAGTAATGTCACTAAATCGCCTTATGGAATTAAGTGAAAGTTGTATTAAGTAGTGTGCTGTAAAAGCATTTAACTGTTTGATAATAGTGCTAAGTGTACCAATCGTTTTTGTTGACTTTTACTTTTGTATTAACAATTATGTTTATCTATAGAAAAATGTTGGATCATAGATTTTTACTCGATATTTTTGGGTTTATTATCAAATTGGTAGCAGCAGGTTCTTAGAGAGATTATGGGGGAGCGAAATTTTAAGTAAAAGTGCATTACTATAGAGGCCGGGAAACGAAGGGTTGCAGGCCAAGTAGATATAGATAATAGGTATACATGGCTGGCAACCCTGTTTCTGGCCGCGATTTGTATAGTGATTTTCTCAAATTTACAATAAATAAAAATTGACAATTTATTTTATTCTTAAAAAAGAAGTAAAGTAAATCATTTATTTTGCCAAACATTATGTGTAGCTGGTGGATTACAAAGTTATTCAGTATCAATAATGTTTGTACCTTAATTTAGGCATGCAAAAGTTCAATTACATATTTACATAAAACTAAAATATTATAACCACTCACATGATTCCAGCAACTAAGGTTTCAACATTTCGCACCTCTAAAATGATCGTCGCAACTCGAGTTGCGAACGGAGTGTATGCGGTTTTTTATTTCTTATCTGTGAAGGGCTGCACAGATATGGTGTAAACAATTATTAAAACACAGAATACCAACGTGACAATATTTAAAAAATGTTTCAACCACATAGACATAACCACAGTATTTTTTATCTATGTCACTTTGCAAGTTGTTCGGAAAAGTGCGTGTGTTAAAAGTTGCTGCGTGTTTTAAAATGCCGTAAGTATTCAAATTTACACATTTCTGTTAGTATTATATATTAAATTACTCCGCGTTTATTGGTCTATTAGATTAAAACTATATTTTAGACCTACTTAATATTGATGACCATAAAATCTCACTTCAAACCAATAACTCTGTAGATTTTTGGCGTGTTTCCTATTTTAATGCCCTAGATTTCTATGATTATCAAATATATCTTGAGCAACCTATAGTCATTAAATAGTTCGATTATTAAATTACATTAATAAACAATAAAATGCATTAAATCACTGTGTATTATCCAGGATTAGCGAACAAACCATGTGACGGAAAATTGTAAGTACAAACACAGCAACTCTGGTTGCTTAAAGCATTTCTGTACATCGTAAGGCATATGGTACACTAGACGTTGCATACGCGTTTTGGGGTGTTTGTTACTACTTACTTATAATTTCTATTTACTAATATTTCTTTGCTATATTGCCCGGATCCTGGGGTAGCTTGCCGTTTTTCGTCTGGCAGTGAATGTGTTAAAAGTTCCTATTTCTGTTGAACATCTGCACCGCGCGACTGTTGTGTCTCCGACCTAAATAGGTAGCCATCTTTGTTTTTGACATGGCGCAGGTCAGTTTGTTTGTTTATTTACGTTTGTAATCAGTATAATTTCATGTGTTAATAGTTATTATTTGCTTATTGTGCTTAATTTGTTGTAAAGTGTATGTTATGGTGTATATATTATACGTGTTAGTGTAGTTGTAAGTTAGTTCGGTTGTTGGTGATCGGCCGTTTTATAAACACCAAAGTTTAGTAGGTATGTAAATACTCTTTTGTTATTTTAAGTTATAAAGCCACTATCATTGTGATAATTACATAAATTATGTATTTTATTTCAAGGTAATTAGTGTCTTAAACGGTTTTTTACTATATTTTTGTACTTCAGTGTCTAAATTAGCCACAAAAAAATCACGAACATAGCACATAGTTACACGCCAGGTGGAGCAATTCGAAAGTTCCTTATCAGAATTTGAATCAGTTTTACTCTGCAATTTTATAGGTGAGCTATCAAGGTTTTTAGTATCAATTAAAAGCTTATTAAGCCTTCTTTAAATTGAATACAAAAAAAAGATATGTTACCGATTTAGATTTTTTATTAAAAATAGTTTTCTACTATAACTCGGAAATTATTCCTTTGGGTAAACTTCGTGAATTTTTAATAATTATTTTTATTATAACAGCAAATAGCTAAAGTAAGAAAATAAATTTCTTTGTTTCTTTATCATTATAAAACTGAAAGAATTATTCCAAATGCTTAAGCAAAAGCAAAGTTATCGATTTTTGAAGATATCACGACACTGTGCCGTCGTATCTGCGAAATGGCAGAGCAATTCAGGGCACCTTTCGTTAAAATCGGAATCATGTGAGTGGATAACATTATTATACATTATCTATTTACAATACAAACGCAATACTTATTAATTACGTTTATAACATTACCTAGTACTACTAATAGGTACTAGTATTTATTTGCAGTACACATTGTTTTGTCCATGTCCAGTTAACACTCATTGGCTTTACATGTAAGAAATTCGGATACTGAGTAATTTTTTTTTCCCTAGCCTTTTTTTTTTGTAACACAAAAATTTATGCATACATTCTCAAGATAATTCCAGCGAACAAAGCCTTTTAGGGCTTAACTGCCGCTGTAATCGCTCTTACACTCTATAATATTATGAGTAGGTTTATTATTTACATTTTAAAACCATGGAGTTTTTCATATCACGAAGTCTGCTATCTTGATGACTATTATAAGGTGTTAGGATCGCGGTTCCGCTTATATTCGCCTTCGTGAAATGAGATATTCTTATAAGTGTGACATACATTTAATTAACTTACCTAAGATATGCGGCTTTCAATATTATATATATGTAAGCGGTGGTGGCCGAGTGGATATGACGTCCGACTTTCAATCCGGAGGTCGTGGGTTCAAATCCTGGCTCGTACCAATGAGTTTTTCGGAACTTATGTACGAAATATCATTTGATATTTACCACTAGCTTTTCGGTGAAGGAAAACATCGTGAGGAAACCTGCATACATCTGCGAAGAAATTCAAAGGTGTATGTCAAGTCCCCAATCCGCATTGGGCTAGCATGGGGACTATAGCCCGAGCCCTCTCGCGCATGAGAGGAAGCCTGTGCCCAGCAGTGGGACGTATATAGGCTGAATTATTATTATTATATTTATGGAGTGATTTTTGGAACTGATTTATTGGAAGACCAGCTATACAAGACGGTAACTTATTATACAGTGTGATTGCCATTCCCATTACATTATTACGATAAAACGCAGTTTGGCTTTTACATCCAATTGATTTGTGTACTATTTGATGATTAAATGCCAAGACGTTGTGTTGTGTCACAATTTGACGTTTAAAAGCAAAAGAAGGTTCCCTTACAAGCCTAGGTGTGTAAGGCTGTATGAAACTCCTTTACATATTATCTTCACTCATCTCACCGGATACGTAGTACAGACCTAATTTGAAGTAACATTAACATTCAAAAATTCAAAATTCAAATTCAAAATGTTTAATTTGCAAATATAGGTAGTAGTGATGATTATCTTACAATGAGTAGTGTCGCTATATTTGAGCAACAGGCATGCAAAAAAACATATGTACAAATATGTAGGAACGATTTTAATTTTAAACGTATTATATGTTTAAGATTAAAATTATTCCAAGGTATAGGTGGTCTTACATCTAAATTAAATTAATGTATTTCATTGCAAAATTGAAAAAATATAGATTACTTAGAGTTATTATTGTGAAAAAAAACATATAAATGGCTGGATATACAGTTGTATGTGAATTTTATTACAACGCGACATTCTAAGAATAAAATTGTCCCATTATTACAAAAAAAAGAAAATATTTCAAAAAAAGTTCAACGTCTCAATTGAGTCTTGTTTCATACGTTATCTACATCTATTATGAAAATTACCAACATAAATTGTATTGTATTCGTTTTTATTACTGTTATTGGACATGCACAACGAAATCAATAAAATTATGACTAATTAAAATTCATATCTATTTACTTTTTATTAATATCTGGAGCATGGTTAAGATTGAGAAATTTGTTGAGGTTATAAACTAGTTTTGATACGACTGTGACGACCGTGACTGGCGAGTATATTATGCAAGAAATGTGTTTATTAGGCGTGCCAGTAGACTTTATAATGAACCAATTCGCCAGACGATATCGGCCTGCCAATTATTAGCGATTGTCAGCTTTTGCGAACTGACAGGCTGATATCGTCCGGCGAACTGGTAATCAGTGGGCCACTTAATATTGATGTTTAGACATATTCAGACAAAAGTGTACCCTGTAATTTTTTTTAAACCTTACAATCTTTGGGTTATTTTTACTCAGAGCACTATCGATTTCATCAATAGGAAAAAGTGTTACACTTTTAATTCTCAGTTTTGTAACGTAGTTAACCGTACATGTTGTATGAGCCGTTATAAAAGTGACTAATAAATTTTATATTATTGTGTATTTTTTTTTCTGAAACCCCCCATTTACCCGTTTTTATGTCGTAAATAAGTGCAGTGCTTAATTTGCAGGTTTAAGTTTACATTTTGTTGATAATAGTTTTATTTTATTTTATTTATTTGGAGAACAAATAGAGTAAAATGTACATAAGGCTCTATTAAAACTAACTTACACACTAAAACATACATTTTCCTCCACGACAGTCCTCACCGAGATACACAGTAGTGTTGAGTTGCTCACTCGTGAGGCACCTCATTTGTACCACTCATTTTGTTAAATTGTCGCAGAACTTCACACCGCATAAATGTCATACATCACTCCTCAATTAATTTTACTCATTTACTCGCGCGCATCACACACAGCTCTTACCACTCAAACCATTCAAACACTTCAAATTTTTAAAAAAAACTCAGCCTGTCAAACTCACTCGCGTTCCTCACAACTCGCAAGAGAGTCGCGAGGCGCTCGGTGCTCGCCGACATTCAAATGAAGAAATGAGTCATTGACGTCATCGTATTCATCGCTCACACTATCAACTGCCCAACTACAAACCTTATTGCAACGACAAAAGGTCCACCGAGAAATTTGTTGTGTTTGTACCATTCACTCGCCTCACTGTGACATCCCCTCAAAAATCCTTTCAAAATGAAACAATGAATTAGATTTACCGAAAGAGGGAGTGAGACAGACACGCGCCGTGCTTCAATAACACCTCATCGAAAATACGTTAAAAATGAAACACGAAAGAAAACAAGCGTAAGCGTCCGCAAGCTTACATACATATTACGCCATTTTGATCCTAGCATTGCTAAGTTACTTGTCAAAAGCGAAAAATCGAAGTCATCAAAGAACCTACCGAAGAAAGTTTTTTCTCTCTGTCGTACTTGTAATTTCATATGTAAGTGCGACAGCAAAGCAAAACTTCGTGGTTCGCGGTAGGCCTCCATATTTGTTAGCTATTATTGTACTAACGCACATACCAGTATTACCTGACCTCAAGTACTCATATTGCTGTTGTCATGTATAATCTGAATCAATTAGACTGGACTTTGAAATGGTTACTTGATAAGCGATTGAAATGCCAACCAAGTCTCACTGGGCATTTACGAAGCTTGCTTAGAAACAGTTATCGTTTAAGAGACCAAAATATTATTTAAATTATTGAAATATAATATAGTGGCGTACACAAAATATGATATTTTACATTAGTTTATTAATAAAAAAGTAAATATAATTTGTATAGGTGAAATAAACATGTACATTTTAACGATTTGAATTTGTAAAACTTTTTGTTAACGTGCTTCGTATAGTATTTCGATCATTTATGATTTTGACATATTTATAGTACGAGAAACTCTAGAAAGTTGTTCATAATCTTTAGTTGTGTTTTATAAATAGTGATCAGTGACCATTCTTATAATTATGCCAAAATAACAATATATTAACATTGTTTTCGCGATAAAATATACCTGTGGGTCTTTCTTTGTGTCTTTTGCATACAAAAATCAAGTGTATATTACACGCCGGTGGCATTACCGCGCGAACGTTATTGATGCTTTCGTTTGTTATCATATTACAATGATATTATTACTGATAAATTATGAGGTGGTAAGTTAGTAATTTCTATATAATAATGGTACAAAAAATATTGGATTTGTTCTCCTTAGTTTGTTAATTGTTTGTTTGGTAGTTTATGGTTAGTATTTATTTCAATATATGAATGTTAAACTTAAAATGATATCAAGTACCAAGGATTGGTACTGAACAATCTAACAATAAAAATAATAAACTGCTAATTTAGAACAAGTTTCATAAAAGCATCAAATTAAGTTGCAATAGGATGTATGTACTTTAACTCCTTAGTTTGATTCTTAAATGTATGTCTTCTGTTGTTAAAGTTCTGTTTTAAACCTCCAGAATTGCACTCCAATTAAATATTTAAAAGGAAGTTTAGCAATGCCTAAATATGTATTTACATTAAATATGGTTTGCTGCCGTTGGAGTTGATGGAATAGTCGATGCTGCAAAACTGCTAGTACCTCTCCTCATTTGAAGTAAGACATTGTAAAACCTCATTTTAGAGAATGAGGTACTCATACAAACTCATTTTAAATTGATGTCCTACCCATCACTAATACACAGTCCAATTCAGTTTACTTATTCTAATTATGATATGAATATGTATTTCCTATTGGCACAAACTATTGCATATTGGTAAACAAAAACAAACAATTTGTAGCATCTTATGTCTAAAGGCTATAATTACAAATAACACTTTAATAACAGTTTAATAATTATACACGATGAAACTTAATCGGTGATCAGGGACCAATTTTTCTAATTCATTCATCGATGGCAATCATCTTTAACTACGGGACCAACCCCGAAATCGCGAAAAAAATTGGCTGTTTCCACCAATCAACGTGCTAGCTATCTTCAAGGACATATAACTAATATCAAAACCGTTACAAGCTGTAAAATCAGAATAGGGTCCTCCTTTCATCTTGATATGACACGCTGCGTGTAAATGTGATTTAATATCCATTAATGAAATTGATCTGTTTTCAGTAACATCATTTTTAATGATAATTATATTCTACTGTCAATCTTAGTTAGTGAGCGCTGAAAATCAATTACCACTTTGATAGCCCCATTATTTTGCATATAATGTAAAGATATACTCGAATGTATATATAGACTTCGCATGTGTCGCAACTTGTCATAAACATAGTAAACTTCTTTAGTGTCTTTAGTGGTATTGTCTTTTTTATTTAGTCCTTAAATGTCTAACCCCCTTATTCATAAAACTTTACGGGCCTGATTTAGTTAAATTATGTTTTCTCCCTTTCTGACAAATACATAAGTCAAAATGACAGATAAAGACAAACGATTCATAGCGAATTCAGGCCAGTAACGCGTTTATGAATAACGCCATATATGTCTAAAAAAGTAATAATCGTCTTCCTTGTGTTCCTGGTTTTTTGCTACGGCTCATGGAAGCGTTGGGTCCGCTTGGTAACTAATCCCAAAAATTGGCGTAGGCACTAATTTTTAAGAAAGCGACTGCCATCTGATCTTCCAACCCAGACAATAAACTAGACCTGATTAGGATTAGTCCGGTTTCCTTACGATGTTTTCATTGTTCCGGCGCCACTTTTTGATATTTAACAAATTAAACACATGTCAGTGAAAGAATAAGGATCAAAATCGAATGGCGTTCTAAAAAATTTATTCATGTGTCGAAATATGGCAGTAAATTTACGTGACTACAAAGTTTTCTTTGATAACACCTCTATTGCAAATTCTCTTTGCTGTTACTCAAACATTTCTTTCAGTGCGCTCCGCTGCAAAAGTGCGTGATCTACTCGTGTTTATAGCCATATGTCTATCTCCATTAAGCATTAACTGTCATCTGGAGCGTAAACAGAGCATATGTCATTTATAATGGCCGTCAAGATCATCTCTTACGAGTGATAGTAATGGCATATTTCAACGCTCAACGACTGATTTACATTCGCGTTACTTTGCAATATTGCGTATGCCTTAATTGGTTTGAAATGGTAGTTTAAGAGCAGATTTATTTAAGATGTGTTCCAGACAATTAACCATTCCGCTTTTGGTACCTTTGCTTACTGGTAACTCTTATTACCTAGGCAGTATAGTTGAATTAACAGTGTCGAGAAAATTATAATATGTATTCAGTATGATCAGAACGTTCTTTACCTATTAAATATTTTGTTTATTGGCGCTCTCACTGCGTTCGACCGTCAAACTACCTCGGCAGAAATGTGTGCCTTTCATCCCTTGATTAACAAACTAGTATTTCACCCTAATTTGATTTCTAATAATTAAAATTAGTGTTTCGTTTCATAAATATTTATACTTTTACCTAAATAGTTAAATGAAAGTATCCTCGAGGAATGCTACAAAAAAAATATACTTAAAAAACTTGTTTTTGTTTTTTTTTTAGTACTACGTCGGTGGCAAACAAACATATGGCCTGCCTGATGGTAAGCAGTCTCCGTAGCTTAGGTACGCCTGCAACTCCAGAGGAGTTACATGCGCGTTGCCGACCCTAAACCCTCCCCCCCCTCGATGAGCTCTGGCAAACTTACTCACCGGCAGGAACACAACACTATTTTTTATTTTTACTTATTTATTTAATCCTTATTGCACAATACATGAAGGTACAAATGGCGGACTTAATGCCTTAAGGCATTCTCTACCAGTCAACCAATGGGTTAAACCAGAAAGATTAAGCAGGTGCAGTGTCTTTTAAAGACTATGAGTAGGGTCTAGTGTTATTTGGCTGTGGTTTTCTGTAAGGTGGAGGTGTACTTCCCCAGCTGGGCTCTGTTCTAGATCTGGAATGACATCCGCTGTGCTGTGCCCTACCACACAAGGCGAGATGACATTCACATTGCCCATACCTCTCTTTTGGATGTAGTTTAAGGACGTACCCAGGTCCGAGTCTTTCCTTGTATTCGAAATAAAATGATGCCTTTCACCCCTCATCATTTCATCCCTTGGTTGTGATCTAGTTTATCATCATCATCATCATCATTATGTAAGTAAACACTTTATTGTACGCTAAAAAAGAATTAATGAGAACGTAAATGTAGAATACAAAGGCGAACTTATCTTTAAGAGGGATCTCATCCAATTAACCTATCATTCCACGGAGACGAAGTCGCGGGCAGAAGAATATTTATAAACATGTAAAATGAAAACCGTATGCGCATCTCATCCGTCTAATGAACTCTAATCTGCATAAATATAAACATATTTGCATTAGGCGGTGAACAAACTTTGTCTGCTAATAAACGAGAAGATTTTATGTAAATTGGCACTTGGCACCTCGGTGTATGGTGGTGTTGCAAACGCTAAAACGAACGGCCTGATTCGAACTTTAACCTCCTAAGACCCTGAGTACAAATTTTTGTACATATTCCAAAATCTATTTTGAACTTTTATTATATAACTAAGGGTTCCAAATTCAAAAAACGAATTATTGGTTCTGAGTCTCAGGAGGTTAAGAGGGAAGTATAGTATAGCACCTGGTCGTCCATACAAGAACAAAATGTTTTTCAACTTCTAAATATTTTGCATTCTGCAGTCTTTTTAGTATTTTATTGACACAATGAAAAACTAGTTTTTTAGGGTTCCGTAGTCAACTAGGAACCCTTATAGTTTCGCTATGTCCGTCTGTCTGTCTGTCTGTCTATCCGAGGCTTTGCCCCGTGGTCGTTATCGTTAGTGCTAGAAAGCTGAAATTTGGCATGGATATATAAATCAATAAAGCCGACAAAGTCGTAGAATAAAATCTAAACATACTAAAATACATAGAAAACACCCATGACTCAGGAACAAATATCCATGCTCATCACACGGAATAAATGCCCTTACTAGGATTTGAACCCGGGACCATCGGCTTCGTAGGCAGGGTCATTATCCACTAGGCCAAACTGGTCGTCATAGCTGGTTTAGTAATAACTAAATGAAAGGACGAAATTTCTAGTTTTTCCGTAGTCTTATACTTACGGATATTTTTATTTTCGGAACTTTTGCAATTCTGATGCATATTTTTGACATTTCCCTCATACGAATTTCGAGCATTGTTTCCGAAGCCCTCAAGCTACACTGTGTTGCCAGATCATTCGACTCGCTAAGCAACGTGAACATGACCAGGTTATTGACAGTGACATTTGAATAGAACAGACATACAATACTCA
The DNA here is from genome assembly GCF_033807575.1 of Cydia pomonella. Taxonomy (NCBI): domain Eukaryota; kingdom Metazoa; phylum Arthropoda; class Insecta; order Lepidoptera; family Tortricidae; genus Cydia; species Cydia pomonella. Next base: position 19,496,037 of record NC_084716.1, on the reverse strand, counting down.
ACAATGCCATTATTTGACTTCCTGGCGGGTGCCGATTAACATGTCTTTCATTTTTTGTCTGGGAAAAGGTGTTAGGAATTTAAATTTTGTTTTGACAGTTCACATAATAGGTATTTTCTGTGTATTTATATCGTAAGCTTATTATTCAAATTGTTTTTTTTTTTGTCGTAACTGGTGACTGAAGAGCTGGCGGCTTCCTCGCACAACGTTACAATACAAAGAGGAAATGCTGTCAGCATCCCTGGTATAATGTCTCAAGGGCCTATTATAGATTTAAGATATTAATTTAGTTCATTATTTGTACAATTACTAGATGAACTGAGGAGGAGGCGGCCAGTTTCTGCGGTTCAAAGATGTGTTGAAGCGGCATATGAAGAGAGCTCATATAGAGCCAACGACATGGGAGAGTCTAGCTGGTGACCGTCCACAATGGAGGCATATTGTGCAGACGCAGGTGCGTGAATTCGAAGCCAGGCGACGCACAGAACTTGACGATAAGCGTGATGAGCTAAAGGCCAGACCACCTATGGACATAACATATAATTACGTCGGAGGGGTGCTGACCTGTGGCCGCACATTCGCTGCTAAGATTGGCTATGTCAGTCACCTGAGACCGCACCAGCGACACTTTCAGCGGTAGAAAGCAGTTGCTGTGGCCGAAAACGGCTAGGAGACGATGATTGATGAGATGAACTGAACATCACAACCAGGCTGTCTACCATCTCCTTACGCAAAGTGCTTTTGTATTTTGGCCACATTGCCAGGAAAGACAGTGATAACCTGGAAAAGCTGGTGATCACTGGTAAAATCGAAGGCGATAAGCCGAGACGCAGGAGCCCAATGAGGTGGACAGACCAAATTCGCTCAGCACTTGATGTGACGCTCCACGGTGCCCTGCATTCAGCGACAGACAGAAAGAGGTGGCGGCAAATTGTCAAAGAGAAGCTGTTCCATAGAAGTGGCCACGACCCTCAGTGATGAAACCGATGCAAAGAGGAGGACTGTAGTACCTGTGTATACACCTAGATTGTAGACTACCTAGCTTACATATTATAGGAGCTTCGTCTGCCAACAAACCACGCTGTGGTTTGGCAGAAGTATATTGTAAATATTTATAAGGCATGAAACGTGAATAAAAGTTTATTTATTTTTTATATGAGGTAGTTACTAACAAATTAGCTACCGATATTTTAAGACATGCTACTTTACACTAAAACAATTAACTTCAAATAGAAATTGAGAAAACTTTTATTATCTTTTTTTGTTTTCGTTACTGAACTGAAGAAAATAAATAAATAATAATTATATCAAAAAATAGTCATCATGTGCATGTAACTGACAAGATTTTTAACACTTTCTGTTATGTCGACAATTGTGACGTTAGTCAAGTCAAGTCAAAATATTCTTTATTCAAATAGGCCTAGCAACAAGCACTTTTAAATCGTCAAATTTTACAAATATCATCTTAATCTAAATATCAGAGCAATTTATTGATGCAGTTATTATTGTTCTAAAAAAAACATTGAACTATTATAGATATGGTAAACTTAATAATAAGAATTTCACAAAAAGATCGTCAAACATCAAAATTGTATAAAAATACTAGTCTAGAACCTTTCTAGAATAAAATCTAAATGTCAAAAAATACGGTATATATATACATTGAATTATCAATTTCATCATTAATAACATAACAATAAATAATTCATTCTTTACAATCACACTTAATCCCACGGTGTTTCATCATTCATGTAGTCTTGTGTGCTATAATAGGCTTTAGAGATAAGCTTACGTTTTACATAATTTTTAAATTTACTAACAGACAATTCAGTTATAATATTAGGAAGTTTATTGTAAAATCTTACACAATTACCCATGAATGATTTCTTAATTTTATGGAGCCTAGTGAAGGGCACTGCGAGCTTATGCTTATTTCTAGTATTAATATAATGTATTTCACAGTTTTTCTTAAAACTGGCAATGTTTTTATGTACATACAGAATATTCTCATAAATATATTGACAGTGCACTGTCATTATGTTAATGTCCTTAAACTTATCTCTAAGTGTGTCTCTATGGTACATTTTATATATTGCACGAATAGCCCTCTTCTGCAGAACAAAAATGGTATTTATCCCTGAAGCACTACCCCATAGTAAAATACCATATGACATAATGCTATGAAAGTAACTAAAGTAAACTAATCGAGCTGTTTTCACGTCTGTTAACTGACGGATCTTGCTCACTGCAAAAGCTGCAGAACTCAGTCTATTCGAGAGATTAGCAATATGGGGACCCCATTGTAGTTTAGAATCTAAAGTTATACCAAGAAAAACTGTGCTATCTACTAGTTCCAATTCCTCATCCTTGACAATGACACCTGTTTGCTCATTCCTTATGTGACTTGTAACAAACTTAATGCACTTAGTCTTTTTCTCATTTAACAATAAATTATTAACATTAAACCAATTTACTACTTTAGAAATAGCATTGTTTACATCACTGCAAGCTTGTTGCTGTCGTTTGACTTTGAAAATAAGTGAGGTATCGTCTGCAAACAATACTATGTCATGGTGGGTCTTTACAAGGTAAGGCAGGTCATTAATGTAGATAAGGAACAGGAACGGCCCCAATATTGATCCCTGCGGTACACCCATAGAGACCAATGACCCCGGTGATCGCTGTCCACTCACATCAACCCTTTGTATTCTACCGTGTAAGTAAGACTTTATTAAATTCAGTGCCGAGCCTCTTACTCCATAATAGTGCAGTTTCCTGATCAATGTTTCATGACAGACGCAATCGAAGGCCTTAGATAAGTCACAGAAGATACCTAAAGCATCCTGTGACTCCTCCCAGGCATCGAAGATCTGTTTAATTAGCTCAACACCAGCGTCGGTTGTTGAGCGACCCCGTGTAAAACCAAATTGTTTGTTGTGCATTAGATTATTAATGTTAAAATGTTTCAATAACTGACTCAAAACTATTTTTTCAAAAATTTTGCTGAATGTTGGTAACACTGATATCGGTCTAAAGTTAGTGGGGTCGGATGTGCTACCTGATTTAAATAAAGGAGTGACTTTACTATGTTTCATTAGATCAGGAAACTCACCGCAGTCAACACTGTTATTAAATATAACTACCAGGTCAGGCGCTACAACTTCTATTAAGGATTTGACAGTATGAACGGAGACTCCCCAAAGGTCACTAGTTTTTTTTACATTAATTGATTTAAACGCCTTTAATATATCTGAGGCACTCACATGTTCAAAATTAAGGTTTCTAGTACATTCTGGGACATTCTCTTCTAACAGTGTAACGGCAGACGAGGGTGATGAATTTAAGTTCTTAGTTGTGGAAGCTGGTACCTCGGTGAAGAATGTTTCAAATTCTGTTGCTACATCTAAACTGGAATCTACGATTTTGTCATCAATTTTTAGTTTAAAATCTTTCATCCTTTGCTTTGATCTACCAGTCTCCAACTAAAAGGTACCATTTTTTACTCCCGTTTTCAACTAAAAGGTACCATTTTTTTTGTCGGTTGTCGATTAGGTTGATTTAAGTTTGAAACTTTTTGGAAATAGCGGCTTATTGACAACCGACCAATTATTTGTCTTAAGCCACAATTATTTGTCTTAAGTCACGATTATTTGTCTTAAGCCACAATTATTTGTCTTAAGCCACGATTATTTGTCTTAAGCCACGATTATTTGTCTTAAGCCACAATTATTGCTCTTAAATGTCATTGTCAACGTGTCATTTGATTTATCAACGAGAATTGGCCAATTAAGTGTTATGTAAAAGAGGTTTTACAATCTGTTCAATGAGGTCTCATTAACAGGGTGTTTTTACGTAGCAAATTTATTTCCAATTTTCTCCAAAAGAACTATAATGTTTCATACTTAAATATACTACAGTAACCGAGTACTATCAGCTGGAAAAATATCGGTAGCTAATTTGTTAGCACCATATATATCTATTATTTAAATAAAAGCAATGATTATTTTTATTTCTTGAATCTTTACTCGATTTTTGCCTGCTTGCAGGCGGCATCAATATACTACGGAAACTATTAAAATATATACGAATGTAAGTTCTTAAGAACTACATATGTATTTGTTTGATGCATCCCTATGTTAATTAATGTTTAATATAAGGCAGCAGGCGTATTATCGATGAATTTATCCATGTGATAAAATAAATAAATGTCGCTTTTTAAGGCACTGGTCTCACCACCGACGATGAGCGAGAAGCGATTAGAGCTAGAAACTAGAAACGAGTTGGCGAGCAGCGAGAAGCGAGTGTAGTTCTGATAGTTTTGTAGCTCAGCTATAAAATGAGTGTTCGAATGCGACGGGCGATTACTTGCTCAGGCGGGGGATCAACCCAACTTGGAACAAAAAAACTTTTGGATGGAGTTCGGACCGCAAACCATTGCAAAGCGAACAAAACAAAACTTCAGTGCTATTTATTTTTCAAATTCAAATCAGGTCAACTGTCCCATTTCTTTTCTTCTCTTGTCATGGCGGCTACACAGATGATTTTATAAAATACATCGTCATCGTTGTCCGAGCTAGAAAACAATGATAGTTCAAATGATTGTTTTAAAAACATAACAAATACGTGCACTCAAATTTACGCTGTACTGTAGAATGGTCGCTAGTTGGTCTCTCAGCGTAAGTTCCGACCGCCAAACGAGCAACGTTTAGCGAGTACCGCTGAGCGATTTTATCATGGATAGCTTGTATCGCTGCGAGTAAAGTGAGTCCTCGCCGGCACTGTGAACATCCAGCGATCAACTAAAAATATATATCACTCTTTTATCGATACGGAATCTCTATCTTTTGTTTGTTTCTTGAGCATCTGTTGAACTAAATCTGTAAAATTGTGAGAAACCGCTTGGCATCAATTTTAATTGTCACCATCATCACGCCCCAATTCCTTTTCACCGTCAAAGACGGAACACAGAATTTCAATTGAAGCTTCCTCAACCAAAACACATTAAAACACAAGTAACAAGAATCTATTTTCTAAATATAAGTCTTAAAACGTCGACGTAAGGTTTCTTTTGCTTGTTATATCATTGTTCCGATGAGCAAGTTCCGCGTCGAGTTTAAAATGCATATTAAAAACTTTCATTCCGTGATTTGTAATGATTAATATCGCTTTCTTTATCAGGCATCGGTATTGGAACTAAATTGGAGTGCATAAATGGTTTATAATGTAATGTTTATGGTTACTAATAAAGTCTGTTTGTCTGTAAATGCGGCGTCAAATGGATAGAGACGGTCAAAAAAACCGAATATACCGTAACACATCTTTGTTAACAATACAGGGTGAAATTGTTATGTTTGACCATACGCTGAGGGGTGGATAATATAATAACATAATAAGTCACATGCCGATGAAAAACCGGTTTTTTTGTGGGTTACGTTTTAGTTTTCATCTGTAATTTAAATGTTAAAAAGTACTCAGAGCCATAGACCTATCAACGCAGAAAAAAAAAATAAGTAGCAAGAATATGTGACATCAAAAAAATTACGGGTATGTGCGGGTTTTTTTTTTTTTATGGTAGAGGAGGCAAACGAGCAGTCGGATCACCTGATGGTAAGCGATTACCGCCGCCCATGGACACCTGCAACACCAGAGGGGTTGTAAGTGCGTTGCCGGCCTTTGAGATGGGTTACAGCATTATTGCTTTCTTGCGACGATATATAGGTTACTGCACAACTTTTACTATGCGGCCAACTCAGAAATCACGAAAAAAAATCTATCGTCACATACATTTTCGTGAATCATATGTCAATGTTTTCTATCGAACAGCACTTGTCAACCCATAGTAAAAGTTGTTCAGTGTGACCCGCATATTCACCCCTCAGCTATGGTCAAACATAACAATTGATGCTGAGTGTATCTACATAGACACGTTGCTACCTAGACTACGTCTGCTTTGATTATGAGCTGTGTCTGTCCAAAAAATTGCAATAGATAATTACATAATTCTCTTCTTTTCCAAACAGTCCAAAGCTAAGACTTCAACCACAAAATGAAGGGCCGTAGCCCAGAGGACAATCTTGGAGTCATTTACCTATGGTAAACTGATATTTCACCTCCAATTTCGCATGCATCCTTTGAGTCTACACCAAGAAGCTATTTACCTCCTTTTTTATTACAAACTATAAAATATGATATCATTATCTGTATACCCTGAAAAATACGATCAAATTAGGTAGCTTTAAAGGAATAAATAAGTTTTTATCAAGTTCAGTTGATACTTGCTAAACTATAAAAAATGTCACAAACAATAGCTAATATTGTATACATATAAAATTAAGCGAAATGATTATCCAATTTTTAGATTTGTGTACCCAACTAACCTTTGCTGCATTTCTAGAAATAGCGGTGGTTCCCTGATCCCTATAAGACAGGTTTACCAGTTTAGGGCTCAGGATTCTATTCCTAGGCTATCTAACAATAGAATGCTCTTAAAAATATAATACTCTTCTACCGTGTAATAAGCTGCAATTTTGATACCTAAATAAATCATTTTTCATTTTCATCACATTTTTTTCCTAACCACAGTCGTCACTTACAATGAGAAGCTATCAAGTCAATAAATTAATGCATATATTTATATAGCTTAATTATTGGCTCCAAATAGGTAGATCGGATTGCATTACCTGGGTTGAACTTTGACTACACTTACCTCTGGCCTTTACGTCATCTCAACATGCAGTTACGACCAAATGCAGAAAATTATACTTCTGCCGTAAGCGACACACGCTGTACTCTATTCACAAAACATTTGTGAACTCGACTGCACACATTTGTAGTCATAATATATGTATATACATGAGGTGTACAACCCGGTACCGGTTGGACCCGGGTACGTCCTTAAACTACGTCCAAAAGAGAGGTATGGGCATTGTGAATGTCATCTCGCTTTGTGTGGTAGGGCACAGCCAGTGGATGTCATTCCAGATCTAGAGCAGAGCCCAACTGGGGAAGTACCTCCACCTTACAGAAAACAGCAGCCAAATAACACTACACCCTACTCATAGTGTTGTGTTCCTGCCGGTGAGTAAGGTTGCCAGAGCTCAACGAGGGGGGGCGGGTTTAGGGTCAGCAACGCGCATGTAACTCCTCTGGAGTTGCATGCGTACATAGGCTACGGAGACTGCTTACCACCAGGCGGGCCGTATGCTTGTTTGCCACCGACGTAGTATAAAAAAAAACACACCTAATTTTGCACCTAAATTGTACCTTTTTTAATAACACGACGATGGCAAACAAGCATACGGCCCGCCTGATGGTTAGCAGTCATCGCAGCCAACTACAGAGGTGTTACATGCGCGATGCCGACCCTTTAAAAACCTGTACACTCTTTTTTTGAAGAACCCCATACTGTAGACCCTGATTCTCATAGAGCTCATTCCGCTGCCGGAGCGTCCGCGGGAGTAAATTCCTCTCAAACCGCACAGTACGCGATCATTTAGGTTCTAGGGTGGTAGGATGAACACTCTGCAGACGGCGAGCAGTGCGGTGATAGAAAATGGCTGTTGGCTACATGTCAAACAAAAAAAAAATTATAAAATGCTACGCCCGCCGCGAGCACTACAAAGTTGCATCCAACACAGTTTTTAGGTTTACTATAACAATCCATGTTCATACACTGTCCATCTTGTAGTATTAGGTGGTCTGGGGACCTATCAAAGTAAATTTAAAATCATGTTTGGATATCATGGCGTGAGTTATCGTCGGATCTGTCATCCCGATAGGTAAGCAATTACAATTTTTGTGTTCAATTGATGTCTCGATTGGTAACGATTCTCACTTTGCCTACGGGCCATATTTTGACCCGTTGTATCTTATTGTGCTTTGTTCCTACTGTAAGGCCTGAGTGGACGCTTAACTTGGGAAAACGTACAGGAGCGGCCTTAAGTGTAAGGCCTGAGTGGACGCTTGAGTTGGGCGTGCAGCGGGGCAGGGCGTGCGGCGTGCATGTTAAACAAATGCAAACATATAGGAGCGGCCTTAGTGCACGCTGCTCAAATCACTTGTGAGTCCAACGCCACGCTGCACGCCCCGCTGAACGCTCCGCTTCGAGCGTCCACTCAGGCCTTACACTTAAGCTGGCCGGTATCAAATCGGTGAGCTTGGTGAATAATTATTAAGTTGTAGTATGCAATTGACCTCGATGACTTTGGTTGTAAAGTCAAGGGCAACAGTTGGTTTATTTTTGTTAAATTTAGTACTTAATAATCTTGTTGTGTCCTGGAGAATGCATGTTTCGTTCTTTTTTCGTTGGTTAAATAATGTCTGTTAATTTTGCAAAACAATCATATTCGAAAAAAATGTACAAAATAAAATATTTAGGTACATACTACTTACGTCAGAGTCAACGAACTTGCTATCCGTATGTTGCTCTTTAATGTACATTGTACATGAATGAATTGTACACTATAGTCATATAGTTGTCATATATGAATAAATAAATATTAATAATAAATAAATAAATATTATAGGACATTATTACACAAATTGACTCAGTTCCCCACAGTAAGCTCAATAAGGCTTGTGTTGAGGGTACTTAGACAACGATATATATAATATGTAAATATTTATAAATACTTAAATACATAGAAAACACCCATGACTCAGGAACAAATATCCATGCTCATCACACGAATAAATGCCCTTACCAGGATTTGAACCCGGGACCATCGGCTTCATAGGCAGGGTCACTACCCACTAGGCCAGACCGGTCGTCGTATGAATGAACTATAACTATCTTTAAATCGTGGATGATGAGGGCTTGACAGACAATATCCGACTCACAGTCTTTACTGCACAATACCGATTACAATCATAGTTAAGAAATCCAGTAGGTTCTGTAGGTTAGATAGGGCCTACCGGGAACCACATTCGACATGTTGCCTCTCTGTCGTACTTGTTTTGTACTTAAGTGTGACAGGGTGACACCACGTCGAACGTGGGTCGCGGTAGGCCCTCTGGAACCGCCAGTGACGAGACCTTCTTCCGTTCCTTCTCTTCTGGATTGATTGATAGCATATTTCCGATTGTTTCTCAGTGTCATCTTTCTTCTGTCATTACGGCGAATAATTACTAGGTAAATCCTAGTTTGCTCTATTTTGGTCACTATTATCCACGAATCATTTGACGTAATTATTAGTCTCATAAATGACATTCTCTGACATATATATCTATTTTTGCGGCTTTTCTAGTTTTGCAAAAATGAATACTTACGGACAAAAATTTGTATTAAAAAAATTGGCCAAGAACATATCGGGCCATGCTCAGTGTAGGGTTCCGTAGTAACCCAATGAACTTAATTAAAGCAAGGAAAAAGGAATATCTACGGCTACGCATCGTTTCATACGTCTTACTAAGAATGGATTGCGATAACTCAAAAACAGCTTAACTGTTCATATCCGCTATATTCACTGAAAGTCTTTAATAAGCTTTACATTCATGTGTTTTGAACCCATGGTTCAAAAGTAAGAGGGGGGGGGCATATATTTTTTCTTCAGGAGCGTTTATTTCCTAAAATAATCACTATCAAAAATGGTCCCTTATTCATTTTGTAAGACCTATCCAATGATATCCCACACTATTGATATAAAGCGGAAAAAAATAAAAAAACCATTTTGTAATCCATGTATTTTATTATACGACTTTTACGGATTGATTGATTTCAATATATATCCATGGCAAATAGCTCTCTAGCAATAACGATCACGGAGCAAAGCCTCGGACAGATAGACAGACGGACATTGATAAGGGTTCTTAGCTGACTACGGAACCCTAAATTACTAGCTCTTTGAAAACTCTAAATATCTAAACAACTTTGCCAACCCCTATAAACCTAGCTAGCTTACCCAACATCATATGAAGATCACATTTCCCAAGCGCTCATCACTGGCTACCATGTCTAAAAGCAACCTGCTTTCCTTACCTCTGAGCATTTAAGCGTTGCAAATTGAACTTTACTACTTCAGAATACGGGTCACAGGTATTGCGACAAAAAATTGCTGCAATGATGAAGTCGATGTAGCGAAGAGCATTATGTTTAGCTAAATTGTTTTCTAAGGCCGGTTTTACATGGCGGCATTTTGCAGTGAGTATGTAGTAATTCTAGTTTATTTAGTCTAACCAAACATTTTCGACACTAAATTTATATAAGGTGCTAACAAATTAGGTACCGATATTTTAAGAGATGGTACTGTACATTAAAACAATTACCTTTAAATAGAAATGAGGAAAACTAATAATTTTTTTTTTGTTTTCATCACCAACCAAAAAAATTAATTATAATTCTGTGTACAAATAATCATAATGTGCATTTAACTGACAAGATGTTTTGATAATCAAGTATTTGACTTATCAACGTGAAGTGGCCTGTCAAGTGTTAGGTAAAAGACCCGGATCCAGGTATGTCCTTAAACTACGTCCAAAAGACAGGTATGGGCATTGTGAATGTCATCTCGCTCTGTGTGGTAGGGCACAGCACAGCGGATGTCATTCCAGATCTAGAGCAGAGCCCAACTGGGGAAGTACCTCCACCTTACAGAAAACCGCAGCCAAATAACACTAGACCCTACTCAAAGTGTTGTGTTCCTGTCGGTGATGACCATCATGTCAATCATCAACCTCGTAAGACATGGTCTGCCATAATTCCAAAAGTCATTTCACCTTCCAACTATCTTATCATCAGAGGGGCCTTTCGCGAATTTTGAAAGTATTTTTTTTATATACTACGTCGGTAACAAACAAGCATACGGCCCGTCTGATGTTAAGCAGTCTCCGTAGCCTATGTACGCCTGCGACTCCAGAGGATTTACATGAAGTATTAAGTGTTAAGGCGTAATTAGTCTATCCTCCCCTCCCATTCCAATTTAGTAAAATAGATATTAATTTATTATTGTATCTCCTTCGATTTTACGGGCCTATAAATCCCGGTCTTTTGATAGGCTTGCGTGGGGATATAGATCCAACACGTAGAGGCCCCTTGGTGAGCTTTAATGTCATGTAGAACGCCTGCTGGAACCCGTTCACAGCCGCAACAATAGACACCCATGAACCGGTCGCAGCAGGCATTGGGCCTATTGTAGTAAAACTGAACAGTATAACGGTCTATGGATTGAAGTTTGGGAGGACAATGAGACTGGGTTATTGCAAAGAAATCCGGACACCTGCCATAACAATGTTTTATTTATTATTATTTATTATTCGAAGAACCAACTACGATCAATTGCACAATAGTTATAAGTATATGTAAATAACAGAGAGCCAATTATAGGTTCCCACCGATAGCAGCAGGTTAACATAATTTGTTCCCTAAATTGATACAATCGTATCGTGAACATTGGACTCTAATCCGAGTTGTAATCGGGAACAGTGGACCAACGTTACTCCAAACAAACGTAGTCCCCATTTTTCTCTCTGGATATTGACACAATGGAAAACATTTTTACACAATTCGTCCATCCACTTTAGTCTTAAGGTCCGACCATATCACAGCGAAATCGCAAGACGCTGCGTAAACGCTGCGATCGATATTTTAAATAAGGAATATTACGCGAAACTCTGCGTAGGGGGCGCCACTACCACAATCCATCACAATATGAGGGTCTACCGCGAAAGAAGAAAATCTAAATTTCGTTATGTAACCTCTCTGTCACTCTTGCATATTCGAGTGATAAAGAGGCAGATAACTAAATTTCGCTTTTCGCGTTTCCCTGTAGGCCCTTTGTAAACCGCCTTGATGCATCAATGTCATATTTTATTATCTGTGAAAACTTGTCAAAAAACAGTTTAAGGCACAGTTACTGTTATCGTAAGCCATAGAATAACTTATACATACTGTATGTAAAACTTACTCTAAGGAACGATAGGTGGTAGTGCTGCACTCTGGCGGCAGAACATTGCAGAAATCCTCCATAATTATTGCAGTTATTCTGAGGCCGCTGCCAAGTCGCTGCAATCCGTGCATTACTGGCTTTATCCGTTTACGCTTCAAGTAAAACAAATTGTTTTCTGCGGCTAACTTTCTTCAGTCATCCTTCAATTTTATTTGCTCCGTTGTTAGGTCTCTAGAATCTAGAATTGTCGACCTAAATGTCACTTTCAGACTCATCCACTGGTTTTCTTTACTTTTCTTTGACATAGATACAATAGGATGTCGCTAACTAAGCATGAAATGAAACGAAAGTTGATTTCCTGTAATAAGCAAACTTGCGTTTGACTTGTAATGTACTTTCAAGCATGATTATCATTGTAGATGACTTTTTATCACTTGATACACTGAAGAGCAATGAAATCAGGTCACTTGCGCAGACATTTTCATGCAAAATGTGGCGTTTTCTTTGCTCTTGATTGTAATACTAGACATGATCTTAATTGTTCCACTTCACCAACTGTATTTATGGATTTAGAATGAATTAAAAAAAATATCCTAATTCATTTTTGCATTTACTGATTGCCCTATTTATTGGACTCAAAATACAGAAACTATTACTTTTTTTATTTATAATTAATCATGATAAAGATAATTATTTTTTTAAAGTACAGCGGCCGTAGCACGGTCGCATTTTTATCTCCTGTGTAAGTGCGAAAGTGACAGGCATAGGGACAGGCGATAAAATGGAACCATGCTGCCACCGCAGGCTTATTACAATGCGCTTATGAACGTCAAATAAAGCTAGCAATGTTTACCATTTCTAATTATGTAAATCAAATTCCTTTTTACGAGTCACATCAATACTAATACGTAATTATAGCACTGATTTGTAAATGTAATATAATATAAACAGGACCTTCCATTTTGACGGCCATGCTTTGCAATTCCTCAAAAACTCGATCAATTTAATCTGATTTTGCAAAGGACAATGCCATTCGTTGTTTTTTAAAACCTTGAGGTCAAACAAGTTTCTCCAAATTATTACCAGTTTATTGTTTTCGCAGTCACCCTAGTAGCCTATGGACGCCTGCAATACCAGAGATATTACATGCGCGTTGCCGACCCTTTAAAAACCTGTATACCTTATTTGAAGAACCCCATACTGTAACCCCTCGGGAAAACCTCGGCAGGAAGCTCATTCCACAGCCGAAGCGGAAGCGGAGGAAATTCCTCTACATCTATATTTAAATACTTGCGCCACTTGCGGATCATATACATTTTATAGCATGGTTAAGAGGCTGCCAACACCCAATGTCCTTGAAATTGATGTTACTTAAACAGTTTTTTAAGAAAGACTATTTGTTTTAGTCAAGTAAGAAAAATATATGTTCATATTAATTATATTTCAAAGACCGTGGTTGTACTCGATAAACGATTGAACGAAATCGGCTCGATAGAAAATAATTGCAAAGATTGGTCTTAAAATCACAATTAAACGGTTCTATGTCTTTATTGTTTTGACTTATGGGTCTGCAATTAAAATCACAATTTCAAAACATTTATATCTAAACCGCTATTGAGTAAAATATTACACTAATAATCCACTTTTTTTTATTTAAATATTTTTCTTATTATTCCCTTGCCCAGGCCCAGTAACATGCGACAGTGCTATGTCATTTACTCCGATACAAATAGACAGTGTGCGCGCTTTAGGTATTGACAGCCTCTTAAGAGGAAATACCTACTGAGCCCCTTCTTAGATTTTAGGCAATAATCGCGCACGCTCTGACTTAGGCGAAAAATCTCAGAAATGGGGGTTTCGTTCTTGATGTTTTCCTCCTTCAAAACTTTACTAATCGTAACTAAATTTTGGGAACGGAATGAGAAAGGAATTATCTGTGTCTGGCCGTTTTGATTATTGCGTTTATTGTTGCCGATTTTATATGCTAGGCGTCTGTTCACGTCGCATTTATTTGACCGTTTTTAGCGCTGTTTGAAGTAATCAAGTTCTTATAAAAAGAAGAATATCAAAAAAGCAAAACGTACAGACACAGATACTAGTAATATTGAAGTAAAAAAAAAAATTATCTAGGGCCAAAATCCAGAGAGGAAAATGTCGAGAACGTTTGTATGGAAAAATTGCCACTTGTGTTTCCTCTTAACTCGTTCGCGTCTTTCCAATCTTTCTACATTTTCATTAAAGAAGTCTAAAGTCAATTTTAACACTGCACCATTACAAGTGGAATTTTTTTTAGAAGCATTTTACTTATTTTTAAAGTGTGTTTTAGACCTATGCCCGTGATTTTTTTCTATCGAGTGAAAGTAAAAACAAACACAATTTGAATCTCTTGCGCATCCCCAGAAAAAAACTTCAAGGTTGTTAATTAAATTTTTGGCAACCGTATTTAATTGTTATCTAAAAAAGCGGTATGAGTTTTCAAAAACTCCGCTCTCTAAATCTACGCTACCATTATTTAAAAAAAACAACGGGTTGCACTCCGGGAGCGCCGGCAGAAGTGAAAACTTGAATATTAACGTTGTGCATTTTTGATATTTTGGAATGCTTAGGGAATAATTTTGCACGAATTGTTTTAATTATCAGTATAAAAGTACTATCAATAAAGTGGTAAAATACAATATTCATTTATTGCAATATCGTACACATACATGACAATCTATATTACATTAAAAATTTTACATTTCAGAACTATTACAATTATTTAACATTAAAAATGCACAACGTTAATATTCAAAGTCGCACCGGCGGTCTACTGGCTTCAATCACATTGTAGCAGTTTTTCGATCAGGTCACGTGTTCGTCTTAAGAATTTTCAATCTGTCGAATCTGTCGATCACGTGACCTGTCGCGAGTTTAAAAAAAATCCCCATCACAAAAAGTGCACAAAGTGCTAAAGAAGTATTCACTTCAAAAACGTGAAATATATGTACATACCTGCCTACCCAAGTCCTCAACTTTTAATTTTAATGCATTATCCACAGAAGTGACCTTTTTCTAAAATGTGTTTGACCCTTGCAAAGTTTCAAAACGGTTATTAAAATTAAGTTAAAATCGACTTGCAATATTTTATTAAGTACGTTTGTAACAATTGAAATTATAAGTGATTATAAAAACCTTGAGACCAAAGAATGAATGGTACTTGTGGATTACGTTGTAAAAGTAAGATTGTTTTTAATAGTTTATGAACGGAATGGATAACAGAGCCTGGTCTTGAACTTTTCAAAGTATAATTTAATTTATATTATCGTGTAGATTATTACGATTACTTCCTTATATTTTATTCAAATCCGGCTTATTAACATGCTAACACAGCAATTGTTTAAACGTTTTTCGCTCTCGTGGTTCAATTTTGGAATCTTTCGCTTGCTCGGCTATCAATATTAGCACGAGCGGTCAAACAACAACTTTGCCCCCTCGTAAAACAAAATAACGATTTCTCCTTAGTGCAAACCGTGGGTAAACTTACTAATTCAGACCCTAGTCACGTTCGAGGGTCACTGGGACTCACCTAAGCCTAATCGTATTACATACACTTTCATCTGCTCGCTTGCTTCTATTTCGAGAATCACGTACAAGGTCAGAGCTTCTTGAGATGTAGCTGAAACGCTTCTGTTTGTTTTGGTATTTTAGTGATCTATTTTTAAGTATTCGATCTTGAATCAATTCAGTAATCTAATAGAGGATTAAATATTATATGTGGATCATACACAAAAGCAAAAGTTGTCTCTTATATACGGCTACCATGATATTTAACGTAAATGTCAAATGTCAATTCATGGTAGCCCAGCTGCGGCGGTAACATGGTCGCATTTTTATCGCCTGTTACCATGCCTGTCACGTTCTAACAAGGGGTAAGTATGAAAGGGACGCATGACGCGACAGTTCTACACCGACCATGCTACAGCCGCTGTTCCTGAAAATACGAAAGCCAAATTTTTGCATGTTATAACATCAGCCAAAAATACAGATGTTTCCAACTTTTGGATTATTATAGGGGTTTTGTGGGCCTTTGAGTGCCACGTCGACCAAGCAGTGATCTATTGTGACAGCCCTTTAAAGTTCATTACTAATGCCCGTTCCAGGAAATTCCAGATTATTTGGGCCGTAACGTTCTGTACCTCATAGGATAGCAATACGTGCCGCCCTAAGTGGGTACTTCTTTTTGACTTTAGTGGTCCACAGGAACAGAGAATGTGCATTGCAGTCTCCTCTGACTCCTGCCAGAATCTGCATGTCGCATCATGTTTCTTTCCAATTTAAAACATGTGTTTGTTCAACTTACAGTGTCCAGTCAATATTCTGGTCACCGCGCAGGTTTTGTGTCTTCTGAGGCCTAGAAGCTCCCTAGCAGTTTTGCTGTTGAACCCTTTGATTAGAGCTTTTGAGTGTTCTTGTCCTTTGGCGAACTTCCACCAATCGATTGCTCTAGTTTTTTCTAAGTTGCTGAGCAGAGAATATCCATCCCGTTTTGTTTTGTTTGTTTTGTATTCCACAGAACGGTTCTTGGCCGACCAGGGGTGTGTCTGCGCCCTTTCTATAGCAAGTTCGTCCGCTTCTTCGTTTCCGTTAATGTCGGAGTGCCCTGGTACCCATCTAAGTATGACTTTGTTGGAGTTAGCCAGTGCATTTACATTTGTTTCACAGTTCTGGACTAGTTTTAACTTTTGTTTATATGTAGAAACGAATTGTTTCGCCTCGATTTACATAGATTACGAATTTTGACAGTATCTATGTATATATCTATTTTTTTGTCTTTGTAGGGTTTTCCATTCAACCGTCCGTATACCAAAGTTCGATAAAACGAAAGGTTATTCGCATTAGCTCTACTGTCATTACTCGTATTTATTTACTTTATTAAACCTGACGACCGTGCAATTAATTATCAATGGTAATTAACCAGTCATGCCATAATGCATAATGCGATCCATTTCTTTGACAACCTCCTATTTGATTACCACTTTTATGCTAAACTAGACCTTATACCTTAACGAATAAAGCTGTAGATCATATTTTTTTATTGTTTAATACGAGTTAATAAAATGACCCAGTGATCTTTTCCTTATCGGTCTAATTTTACAAAAGGACGTAAGTCGCGTGGATTATTCTTTAAGTTCCGTCTGTTGGTGTAAACAGCCGGTACACTTGGCCTAGATTTTAGACTTACTGTGACCTTGATAGAGCCATTGATATGGAACGAATTCCCACGGATTGACATTGGCTTAAATATTGTACCTACACGTCATTTGTTTTAATATTTGCATTGAATTTTCATGTTTGATTAATATTTAGACACTAGTTAATAACTTAGGCCGGCGAGTGACCGAAGAGCTGGCGGTGGTGACCGAAGAGCTGGCGGTGGTGGCCGAAGAGCTGGCTCCCTCGCACAACGTATCAGTATTGCGATACAACGAGGAAATCCCGCTAGCATCCTTGGTACAATGCCTCAAGGGCCTATTTTAGATTTAAGTTAATGTGTAAAATAAAAAAAACTTACTACACTGAAAGAAATGTTTGCATAACTGTAACAAACATTTTGGTTACTGTTTACACAAAAATTGGGACTTGCGAACTATGTGTTATATGTTACAAAACCGTGTTTGGCTATCAGTGTTCAGGTATTTATTATACACTACAAAATAAGTTTTGTAAATTTATGCAAAGTTTATTTTCTTATAACCGTAGTTTAGTTATTTAGTAAAGTTACAAAACCAGTTCGGCTATTTTTTTTTTCAGTGTAGATCATACTTGGATTTATTTTAATGGAAATATTAATTAAAATGTAGGTTTTGTCATAATTATGTCATCGGCATCGTAATTGATATGAGAAGCCTATCTTTACCTTTATTCTTAAATACCATTTTAATTTTTATTAATAAGAATATAGTAAGTTGCCAGCAATGCACTTAGTTTGGAAACTATTAATTTGTTAGGTTATGTTGGTAGCCATTAATCGCAGTATCGTTTTAGCGATTTTAAAGCACAAGTGCTGTTATGAGGAATAGACAATATAGACTATTCTTCAAACCAATTATGTATGTTCTTATATTCGTGCTCATGAATGTATAAATGACAGATAACAGTAGTGGAGTAGAAAAACAATCTTTACTTTTAATTATCATAGTATTCAATATCGTAAATTATGCGTGAAATAATCAAACAAGGCACACGCATCGAATTTCTTTTTCTTTGACGTTACAATACAAATAGCTAAGTATTATTCTTCAATACCACAACTAAAGAGTAGCTCGTAAAAGCTCGTATGAATTTAAAACCTAACTCATTTGTAATTAGACTCATTTCCGCATGGATGTAGTCGAATGAGAGTATTGCATGATTAACATTGAACTATTTGGACAATACGCCTATTTCTGAATATAATGTTACTGGGAAGTATACAATGAATGGAGCTTCTCGCCTGATGAGTTTCATTCGTTACGGCATATTATTAAAACATATTGAACTCTGTATTTTTTTTGTAAATACTATGTCAGTGGTAAACAAGCATACGGCCCGCCTGATGGTAAGCAGTCTCCGTAGCCTATGAACGCCTGCAACCCCAGAGGTGTTACATACGCGTTGCCGACCTTAACACCCCGCACCCTCACGAGTTAAGAGTAAGGTTAAGGCCTCGTTGAGCTCTGCCAACCTTACCCACCGGCAGGAACATAACACTATGAGTAGGGTCTAGTGTTATTTGGCTGCGGTTTTCTGCAAAATGGAAGTACTTCCCCAGTTGGGCTCTGATCTAGATCTGGAATGACATTCGCTGTGCTTCAACTACACAAAGCGGGATCACATTCACAGTGGCCACGAACCCCATAACTCTCTTTTGGACGTAGTTTAACCTTTTCCACGCCAAAGACCACTAAAACGGTCATCGTCTGTCGTGCCCGCGACGCCAATGGCCATTAAAAAGGCTATGGCGGACGTTGTCAAAGCGACTTTCCTACTGTCAGTTAAGCTTCATATTCGCTCTTCACCAGTTAACTTTTTGGCGTCCATGGCATTTCTTGACACGTGTGGAAAAGCGTTGAAAAGGTTAAAGAGGCCTACTGATTACCAGTTCGCCGGCCGATATCGGCCTGTCACAGCTATTCGCAAAAGCTGACAATCGCGAATAAAGTTGATAGTCCGATATCGTCCGGTGAACTGGTAATCAGTGGGCCCCTTAAGAATGTATCCAAAATCCTAATATTAATCGCAAACTCAAAATCCCGGATCCAAAATATTAATAAATATTTGTGAATATCAGACCATTGAGTCAGACAGGTATGACTGTTGTGGAGGTGATATAGGATAAGATGAGCCATGTTAGACCTTAACATTGAAACGTGTTTCAGTATAGTAACTACATGTGAAGGTACAGTGAGCAGCGAAATTGCATGGAGAAATTATGAATGAATTCATTGATAAATGCTGTTAGTACATTCGCATTTATACGTGCATGCATAATAGTCTAAAATAACTTTTATGGCATATTTTTTCAATTCCATCTTTCGTTATCTTAAAATAGATTAGACATTTTTAAAAGTCCAAGAATTAATTTACGCGATTGTTAACTTAGTTTTTGCACTACATTGGTCAAAGTGAGTGCTAATTTCACTGGTTTAAAGATCCTTCTTTTCTATAGGTTAAGAAGGGTCTAAACTACTACCGAAATATTTTGTTGTATTGAGTCTTAAAGTACTAGAAAAACAAATAAAAAGGCATATATCTTGACGTTGAAGAGTATTTAATTGACAACTGAATGCAAAACAGAAATAGAACTTCGCAGGCAACTACCTAATTGCGTACCACGATTGTAAAGTACATCTCTTGCGAAACAATCACCGCAGCCGTTAAGGGAGTAAACTATGGACCACAAAAAGGACCTAATTCCTATCTCAACAATGTAACTCAATCGTTTACAATGACCATTTTTTCGCCAGATCACAATCAGTGTTGAAACAGCCCTTACAGCGCTGTGAACAGTCAACAATGGCTGTTCAACAATAAGAATAAATGAAACATAGTTAGGTATCTCGTGATATATCTGTGGACCTTGTAAGATCGGTTCCCACGACGTGCTACGCAAGTAAAGTGCGGAGCCTACTTGAGATGATAATGGGACAATGAACGCGTTTACGCATGATCTTATTTCGGGTTGTCAATTTTCTGAGAATAGCCTAGAATTATCAGGTTATGAAATTTCAAAGAACCACTAATATATTAATTTTAACTGTCGTATTGTAAATGTTTGTAAAACTAAAAGAGCCGCAATTACAATTTTAAACGGGAGTAAGTAACTCTCTTGATTTCATGAAAAGGGTTTGCTTCAAAACCCTACAAATTTTAGACCAAATGGCGACATTTTACCTACCTAACCCGCTCACACAATATATGTCGAAATAAAAATAATGTTTTTTTGTACTGTGTCAGCAAACGAGCAGACAAGCCGCCTGTTGGGAATAAGGGGTCATCGTAGCCCATGGAATATGGATGCTTAAAACAATCACTAGCAATGCAGTTCTCAATATTTTCATCACGCGGCTACTACTCATCGGTCTAACTTTCCTAACTCTGAACTTCTGATTAATCACATAAAAGCGCCCTATTTCTGCATGATTGACATATGCCTACGTCAGGGATGATGCAGGAAGCTATTAGCTATCATTACATTGCGCAGTGTTTCGAAACGCGCGTTCCCACGAGTTGGCGCAACCGTCGCACGCGCACGACGTGATCCGAGCTGAGGCCGGTACATACAGTTGTTGAGGATCACTCCCTTTTTTTATTATTAAATAATGTTAAAATTAAATTCCAGGCCAGTAGGCCATCATTTTAAATGCATGCACAAAAACATGTGTAGACCTTATGGACATTACAGAAGACTAGAGCCCTAATAATAATAGCAATATATGCTACTTACTTTAAGCCAGGGATACACTAGGGGATAACACGGCATTTGTTCCCAAGTGTATACCTGGCTTAAGGTGAGTAGTGTTGTGTTCCTGATGGTGAGTAAGGTTTCCAGTGCTTCCAAGGAAGAATCCTTGTAAGCTTATAGGGTCGACTCCACTTGATTTGTAAGTGAAGTGCCCATAGGCTGCGGTGCCTGCTTAACATCAGGCAGGCCGCACGCTTATTTGTCACCGTCGGGATATAAAAAAGAGATGGGAGGACAGTCCCGTTGTAGTCGAGCTAATGTCAGGTGAACTTTTTTCACTCCACCGACCCAAGCCAAAAAGTTTACGAGATTATTAAGCTCTACCTTACTCCAGACGGGCATAGTTTTGGAAGTAATGTATTGTGAAATGATTCTTTAAAAATACGCATTTTTATATTGTCTTTGACATCAAAGGTTGCCCTTTATACTTTGGTACGTCGAGCCTTCCTCATGGGACTCTATGAGGTGACAAAGTGTATTCTTCTCTGATTGGGAAATTTTCGTTTTGTGACAAACATATTTAAAAAAGTTTTTATTTTAATTTCCATATATAATAACACTTTTAATATTAAGAAATTGAAATTGATGACTTTTTTTATAAAGTGGCTTGTATTAAATGCGACAACTTAACATCGAATAGTTTTTTATTAGGTAATCCCACCAACAATAAGTCACGATAAATCTTAGTTGTTTTATTCAATAATGTACACCGAACTTTATATTCGCACTGCTACCCTTTCGGCTAGTGCCCGTCGATAGGCATTTAAATGAACTCGGCTCACCGAGCCTTCGATGTTCGATTCGGCACAGAATATATATTGAATATTGCAACAATCATTATGGTGCAATGTCGGTAAAGTTTCATCAGATGCTACTTATGTTTGGGTCATTGAGTTTCTGACAAATATATATATTTGGAAAATAATTTTATTATAGTATGTAGAGGACTTCAAAATGAGGCTGTACATGCGTATGCTGAAAGTATCATGCGCCGCAAGAGTAACGAATATAGAAATCCTAAAAATGATGAAGAAGTAAAAGGAAGTGCTAGCCAAGGTTAAGAGGAAAAAGATTGCATATTTTGGACATCTACATGAAAAGTATAATCTGTTGGAAATTATAATAGAAGGGGGAAAACGGGGAAGGGAAAGAAGGAGGATGATCTGGCTCGACAACGTAAAAAATGGATAAACATCAAAGATGCGGCCACGCTAACAAGACTGGCCAAGAATAGAAAAGACTTTGCAACGGTGGTCACCGATGCCCGCTAGGGCATGGTAGGAAAAGAAGATGTACATAAGAGTTTATGTTTTTGTTAGAATATGAATAGGAATATGTTTTCAAATCGGAGCTATGTGTTAATGTTGTTGCATGTTTTAAATATACACCGTGGTGCTAGTCTTTGAACAAACCTTCAACAAATGTGTTGATTGGATATGTAATAGAACTTCAAACAATCATAAAGCCTTCAAGATGTTCAATTCGGTACAGACTTACAGAAAATATATCAAACATTGCAACATTTATGGTGCAATGTCGATGCAGTTTCATCAGTGCTTCTGGCATTTAACTTGCATTTAACAGAACAATAAAATGCAATGTTAATTATTAAAGGTTTATTAAGACTAATATTATAAACGCAACTTTATCTGTTACATCTCTAGTTTGTAGTTACCATTATATTGGTTATCAATAAACAACACTCATTCATTCACCCATTAGGCTCACTGATTAAAATTTGAGCACAATTTCACTGTAGATTTGTCCCAAAAAAATCTTCCTCTGAGTTCAGACGAAAACTGCAGAGGAATTTTTTTTTTGTGGCAAATTGGGGTTTTGTAATTATCTCGCCCAGAATGAGTAGTTTTTAAACCAACGAAATTTTTATTTTATTTATTTAAACTATTGCACAAAATATATACAACAATTTACAAATGGCGGACTTAATGCCAAATGGCATTCTCTGCCAGTTAACCATAGGGCCAAAACAGAGACACTTACAATTGGTGCAGAGAGAAAAAAAATCAATGAATTAAAAAGAAATGCAAACTAATATACTTATAAACTACATATATATCACATAAATACCAACATACATACACACTATAAATATAAGACACACATACATACACATACATACTATAAATATAATATTGATGAATATTATTTGAACTCTTGTTTTAGCAAATGCTTACGTAACATCCGCTTGAAAGAAAACTTACTTTGAGCTTGTCTGATGTTTAGAGGGAGTGAAATCCAAAGACGACTAGTACATTTTATTCAAATCAAACGAAAAATCGAAAACATAAAAAGTCGGCCCAACTAATTCCTAACCAATGTTAAGAGTATCCATAACAATTGGTATAATATATGCAGGGATATCATAAAATTATAATTTACTGTTTTGGTATAGAAATAAAAACTTACCATCATAAATCATCGAAATATTTATCTTCTGCGAAACAAGTTACTTAACAGATCACATACCTACTGTAATTAATTGTTTCTAAAATAATTATAAGCTATAAGTTTCATTTGTGATCTCGTGCAGACGAAAAATAAACGCATCTTTAAACAAACATTTATTTTCTTTAATTGGAATCAAAAAACTCCTTTAATAACTCCTTAAATCATGATTCATGATGGCGAAAGTACATTTGGAACTAGCTCGCTCGTTCGTCAAACAACTTTTACTATTGATTTAAATTGAAACATCAACCTCGTTATAAATATATCATTATGTATTATTTCGCAATTCGCGAAATCAACACGAGCCTTGACGATTCGGAACGGTGCTTTCTGTTTACAAATTGTTTTGGTGTTACACATGCGTTATCATTTTATACTCATTATTTTGTTCTTGACTAATTCAGTGACTATATTACTATAATTAGGGTCTGTTACAATGTCCAATTAAAATCCTGAATAAGTTACTTTCCACTTATCTGACGAATATAGTCATCGTTGGAGTTTCACAATCTTCAAATACGCTTAACTGGTACATAAATATCTTTACAACTTAAGGTAGGTTTATCTGGCAGTTAATTTATTTGTTAATTAACTATACAATACTTTACTGGACATTGTGAAAGGCCCTTAGATATGATTATTATATTCTGCAAAGATCGTGATGGTCTACTGTCATGATATTCATTTTTCTACGGATGACTCCCATTTTTACAAGCTTTTATATAACTTGCAATGTTTGTGTGTATGTTATGTATGGTTGGATTAAATCTTGCAAGCCAAATTAGATACACTTCCCATTACTCGATTGAGTTAAGACTTATCACACACATATGTATGTAATTTGGGTGACAATGCAATATTATGGTACCATCGACCTGATGAACACAGGAGGAGGAAGACTGGACATCTAGGATAAACAACGCAACCTTATTGTGTTTGGGTTGAGTTTATTAGAATTGTCTCGATGGGTATTAGTTGCATGTTGAAAGAAGAGTACTTACTTGCAGTCAGCGATAAAATGAATTATTGACAAGAGATTATTCATCATTAGTTGAAAAGTAGTGACACGGAATAATAATAGCACTACCGTACAGAAATGACATGTATACCCTTTCTAATGTATGTACGGAAGGTGGAGATAAGGAACGAAATCTCCATGTACCAAAAAGTGTCATCAAAAAACTTTAAATAGGTGGCGCTACAATACCTAAAGTACTTGAACAAAAAAATCAAATCATAGACAGCGCAATTCACTCCGTCAATAACGCCTAGGTTCTTAGCTACTCTAGCGCTACTCTGGAGAGATTTGGAACTATTATTTATAGCTGACAGCTGGACACTTTGGAACAGTTCTACCATAAGAGATGCCACTCCTCTTAATTCCACACTCCATAAATGTATGGCTTTCGGCTATTTAGGGTTGTCGAATTTCAAGACATTATCTTATCTGTGGTTGTGCACGCAAGCCTAATAATTGCTCGCTCTGAGCAATGACAAGCCAGACGGAGCTGAGACTGCCCGAAAGGGGGAGTGTCGCCCCGCTGGTACTGAGTATGAAACACCTTGTATTTTATTGAATACCCATCTGAAACAAAACAATCATGATTATTTCAAAAGCGATGATTTTTAGTATTACTGTATCAAATACTTTTTTATTTATTTATTTAAACTTTATTGCACAAAAGAAAACTCATCGTATAAAAGGCGGACTTAAGGTAAAGCAGGGAGATTGTGGTTTATCGTATTTGATCTTTGCTCCAATATCAATGCTATAACTTTTATAAGTACCGAAAAAATATAATCAATAATTGTATTATTAACGGACAGTGTTTTTTCTTTGTTGTCAACGCCCTTGACTTTTAACTTATTACACCAGAAGTGAATGACTTTAAATTATCGTTACGATCATAGATATCGTTTTTGCTGGTCGTTTTGTAACAGATGCGGACAATGGGCAGATTGTCTGCTCATAAATTTGTGGTTACGGTTTTTCTGACAGGCAAAAAGGTTACTGTGACTACGCTAGTTAAATACAATTATGGATTAATTTGAAAAAAAAAAATAGAACCAGTAGGTTGGGCCACCTTGAGAGAATGGACGAAGATCGGAACGTAAAAAGAGCGTACCTGGGTCGCCTAGCAGGAGGACGTCCTATCGGACGCCCTAGGTATCGCTGGAGCGACATGGTGGAGGCGGTTCTGCGCGAGCTTCGAGTCGACAATTGGCGAGAGGTCGCACAGGACCGAGAAAAGTGGCGCTGTCTTGTGTCGGAGGCCAAGTCTCATTTTGGGTCGCTGAGCCAACGGAGTAAGTAAGTGAGTAAGTAAGTAAGTAGGTACAGTCAGCATCCACGATAAAGTAGCGGGCACGGGCATAGTAGCCAAATATATCGGAACACATCCTTATTTATATGACGACAAAGGTGTGTTACGCTATATTTGACCACTTTGCCCGTCACTTTATATTTGATGCTTACTGTACAACCCTTGAAAAAGTATGATACGGTAATTACGAATTTTTACGGACTTCAAAATTTTGAAAGAGCAAGATCGTCAAGATCTGTTTTTTTTTTCACAAGCTTATATTTAACTTGTAATGTACCTCTATGTACGTTTGTACGAATCAAATCTTGCAAGTTAAATTTCAGCCACTTCTCAATTTCCGATGAAGCTGAAATTTTGCATACTCGTACATATGTAAGCCGCGTAACAATGCAATATTATGGTACCATCGAGCTGATCTGATGATGGAGACAGGAAATGGCTATAGGTACTCTATGATAAAACGACGCAACCTAATTGTGTTTGGGGTTTTTAGAATTGTCTCGATGAGTATAAGTAGCCTGTGGAAAGAAAAGTACAGTCAGCACTAAAATCTTGTACCAAGAATCAAATTTTTGCCAAAAACTTATTTTCAGGGGGGTTTCCTGTATTTTTACGAAATACATTTTATTTACGCCAGGAAATATATCCACCTCCATTTTGGTTTTCTAGGCGGATAAACCAGTTAATGAACATAAACTCAAGTTACACATAAATCTGACTGTTCGCTACTGTTAAGGGACCCACTGATTACCAGTTCACCGGACGATGTCAGGCCGATATCATCCGGCGAACAGAGGGCTTACCGCGAACCACGTTCGACGTGTTGCCTCCCTGTTACACTTACGTACAAATTTACAAGTGCGACAGAGAGGTAACAGCTCGAACGTGGTTCGCGGTAGGCCCTCTGGTTCTCCTTTAGTTCTTCCTAACGAGATATCGCAATGTTCATGTGTTTTATTACAATGAACAATAGTTAAGTCATTACTTCATAATTACCCTCGTTCCAACATTTTTATTATCGCGTTGCTTATTTAGATTAAGAGATTATTACCATATTTTAACATGTTATGATTAGTTTTGTGGTTTTTTCGGAATTATGTGGCAATTGTTCTAAGATTGTTTCATTAAAAAACCAGCAAATAAAACAAAAAACTAACGATATTACAATTATAGTCGGTGTAAGTTAAGAAGTACATTTTGACAGTTATGGATTGATATATATATTATTATATATATGACACTAAGGTTATCAGTTCGTGTACACGTTCAACGCAGCTGGCCAACTATTGTCATACGTGCAATAGAGTATTTAAGAGCAAGTTCGGCCTGGCCAGCCACATTAGGGCTCATGCTAGACAACGTCCATAATGTTTATTTAGGGTTGCCGACATCGAATATGATGAGGAGGACTAGGGTAACAGCACCAGTGGCCAGCCAGGGACCAGTAGTCAGCCTTTTAAGTCGTTTATTGGTCATAAATATCTGGTATATTCTATTAACCAAATCGCGTGTAGTCAAATAGGAGCTCTGATTCCTTATACGTTAATACATAACGCGGCAGGTGCGGTGAGGTATCGGGGAGAGGAAATATACTCGTTCATAAAGGTGATGTTTGTTGACGAGAGCTGGAGTGTCATGTCCGCCATATTTTTTACTGCACGTGGTGTTCTTTTAACGCGTGAGAAAAAATATGTTTTAATATAAAAAGTTACTGTTTTTTGTTAATGATGGGTTTATTGGTTAGTTTATCTATTAAATTGCGTTATATTTAAATAGAAATATCAATATTTAACTTATAAATTGAGGAGGTTGACCACTGGATACCACTTTTTTACAAAAAATCCAGTGCCCAGACTCCCGCGGCTGACTTTCGGGTTATTAGTTATTTTTTATATTTTCGATCCAATGCGACCGTTAGGACCGTTACATTTACATTTTCAAATTTAGTTAGGCATGTCTCAGTCAATTTAAAGTAAAACCCAGTAGTCAGCCGCATTTGAAATAACGTTTTAATGCGGCTGACCACTGGGTTTCACGGATCCAGTACTCAGCCATTATCTTCCTTGGTACGTCGCTGCCAAATATTATGAACTTTAACTCATTTAAATAAGGTTCAAAAGTGTATACATACTTTTGTTGAGAAATATTCCAATATCTAACGGACCCCTGCACGGGTTTCACCAGCATTTAATTATTTTAAACCGATTTTAAAAATAATGAATTATATTCAATAAACAGATTCATTAATAAAAAATAAGAAGATAAACACAGTGTTTATTAGTTTGCAAGAATAATTTTAAGTACTTACCTATGGCCTACAAATTTCGTGGCATGAGAATTTTACTTATAAGAGTATAGGTACCTAGACCTACCTATACTCTAGCTTCCTACCTAGGAATGATAAATATTATAATATCGTTAGCTTTAATACAAATAGTGTTTTTTATTTCATTGTTATTAATAGTTTATAAGGGCTGAGTACTGGGTACACAAAGGCTGCTTACTGGATTTTAGAGGCTGACTACTGGAGAAAAGTGCCATTTTTTGTTTAATCATAATTATAGATATTATAAAGAGGATTGTTATTTTTGACATACTTTATATCAAAACTATAATAAACACTTGATCTAACCATGTCATGCGTTTATTTATCCGACTAATCCTGTAGAAACGTCGAGAGTACAAACTTTAAAAATGCGTTATAAGGCTGACTACTGGTGCCTTTACCCTATATATAGGGCTATCAGTTAAACGGTATGTCTTAGATTCGTAAATATAAGGGTCATTCCATAACTGTCAAAATTTAGTTCTTAAATTACATTACTATAATTATGAGCTATTTATATGGCAATTAATAAGTTCTTATACGATTTTATTTATTTTAAAATAGTTATACTTAGTTGTCTGTCGGGTTTTACCAGTCCACGGTGTATATTAAAAAAATGTTTGTCCACGTCAAATTATGAATCCAGATTTTCAGATAAACGTAGACTAATGAGTAAAATGTTCTATTACAGGTACACAGCAAGGGTCTAAAGTTCGGCATTTACGAAGATTACGGTAATTTCACGTGCGCCGGGTACCCGGGCGTCGTTGGACATCTTGCCGGAGGTACTCATCTTGCTCTTATTTACCCAAATATTTAAAACGAAAGTAGAGGACCTGTGTGAAATCGCCTTATCTTACAAATCGCCTTATCTTACAAATCGCCTTATCTTACAAATAGCCTTATCTTACAAATAGCCTTATCTTACAAATCGCCTTATCTTACAAATCGCCTTATCTTACAAATAGCCTTATCTTACAAATCGCCTTATCTTACAAATCGCCTTATCTTCATTTTCCGCTCTGGATATTAACATTATTGAAAATATTTTGTTGCAATTTGTTGTATAACAACCATAGCTATGCCCTTAGGTTTGATTTCTTTAGAATTTTTAAGTATTATAAGAGTTAGGAGCATTTAAAAATTTGTATCAAATCAGTTTTTCACTCCTATATTTTACATAGCTATGGTTAATATTCATCAAATTTTGAAAAATATTTTCCATAATGTCAATATGCAGATAGGAAAATGAGGAATACGTTTGTATGAAGAAGGGCCTTCCCCTTTCCTTTTAACGGCATTAAGTTAAGCGTGCCTGGGTGCGTAGACAAATGCGAATTGTTCACGCCCGGTAACGTAACGTAGTTATCTCTCTCTATATCTCTTCCATATAAGTGCGACAAAGACAGTTGCGTTTCGTCCGCTACGATTTTGTTTACGCATCCAGAGCTCCTAGTGTACATTTATTCGATAGCGAAACGTGACGTACGCGTTTGCGTTAGTCTCATTTTGTATGGCATTTAGAAACAGCGCGCCAAGCGAAACGTTTTGGGAATTCAAACACCATACAAAATGAGAACGTAAACGCGAACGTCACGTTTCGCTATCGAATAAATGTACACTACGGGTACTGTACACTCACGGACTTTTATCGTTGAGCCATTTAGGGTCCAAGCTAATTTGGATGTCAATACTAACGGTATGAAATGTCCTCTTCTTCTTCCTCCTGCCCTTATCCCACGTTATGTGGGGTCGGCACAACATGTTATTCTCTTCCATTCTCCTCTATCTTTCGTCACCTCAGCACTCACTCCTTTCTTTCTCATATCCTCTTTCACACAATCCATCCATCGCTTTTTGGGTCTACCATCCGCTCTCCGTCCATCAACATTCATTCCTAACATTCTTTTGCCTATATGGCATTCATCCCTCCTCATTAAATGCCCATACCACGCTAACCTACCACTCCTTATCTTCTCCGCTACCGGTGCTACTTTCAAACTTCCCCTTATATACTCATTCTTAATCCGATCCTTTCTCGTCACTCCACACATCCATCACGTTTATTGCTTATAACTAAGTATTGTTGCGTATGCTGTCAGAATATCCTTCACGCTTTAAAATGAAACTTTTCTAATTATGTAGGCGTGTGCCTGGCGTTTTTAATTATGATAGATGGCCCTCAAAAGGTTACACTGCAGTATTCACCTGCTTTAACGCATGAGCTAATATATTCTGTCTTTATGTATGTTCATATTATGAAACATTTCTAAACTAATTATTAAAGAATGCTACATAACGAAGGCATTATGTAACATTGGCATGCATGCTACCTGCGGGCTTAAATGAACGTTTCTTTTTTTTGCCACTTTTATTGTGACCTTTTTTGCCACTTTTGTGTTATTTCTCGTCAGGATCGCGAGCCGTTTTCATTTTCGAAAAAAGAGTCCCAAAATCTCCATACATTTTTCAAACTTTCCTATATGTTACCACCTTACAAAGTATATGGGGAAATGGTAACACGATTGAAAAAAACTCTAGAACATATTTGAACCCCGTTAGGATCGAAAGAGTTCCTGATTCTGAGTAGAAAAAACACAAAATTAATGAAAGTGGCATTTTTTAAAGGAACGCTCATATAAAAAAGAGGCAAATATTAATTTCATTAATCTTTATAGCATAGACCCGGACCCGGGTACGTCCTTAAACTACGTCCAAAAGAAAGGTATGAGCATGGGACAAAACACATTCTCCTAGACTGCAAACAAGTTGAAGTATACAGGAACAAATACCTAGGGACTCCGTGCACACTAAGAGAGGCAGTTAGCAACCTGAAAACTTTGCTAGGCTTCCTAGAGGAGCTGGGGTGGTAAGAGTACCGCTACTTCGTTTCACGCAAAATAGGCACAATGGTTGTCGATTTGCGGAAAATGCCCAGAAGCACTAACTAAAGTATGGGCATTGTGAATATCATCTCGCTTTGTGTGGTAGTGCACAGCACAGCGGATGATATTCCAGATCTAGAGCAGAGTCCAACTTGGGAAGTACCTCCACCTTACAGAAAACCGCAGCCAAATAACACTAGACCCTACTCATAGTGTTGTGTTCCCGCCAGTGAGTAAGGTTGCCACAGCTCAACGAGGGCGCGGAGTATTAGGGTCCGCAACGCGCATGTAACTCCTCTGGAGTTGCAGGCGTACATAGGCTACGGAGACTGCTTACTATCACGCGAGCCGTATGCTTGATTGTCACCGACGCAGTATAAAAAAAGAAAAGCCAGTATTTCGTAAAAAATATCACATAACTATTTATTCTTGTCATTCAAGTTACATAATAAAACAATATAAACAATTTATATTTTCGTCATAACAAGAAACCTCGTTTGTCATCCTCAATTTCAATTATATTTGCATTTCGAACAATGGACAGACTACAAATGAACGTACTAGTAAAACTATTACCCCACTTTAGTCTAAAGGTACGGCCACACCATGCTCCAAAAACGCAGCGTAAACGCAGCGATGCGACTCATTTATCGCGTGCTGTCCACACTGGAAGTCATGAAATGTTCATGAAATATTATTATATTTGGACAAATACACATAATAGGTACGGTAGGTACCGTCAACCGAGTGAATAGGGACGGACAGCTGGGGTGAATAGGGAAAAAACTTAAAGTAAGATTTACCTGATAATTTCTTAATATCCACACAAATTCTATCATTCGATTGAAAATAATAGTACATTTTGTATGATACAATTTGTGTGGGAAGATATTAAGAAATGGTCAGGTAAATCTCATTTTAGGTTTTGTCCCTACGCACTCCAGCTGTCCCCATTCACCCCGTTAGACGGTATTCAATTTTCGTAGTTGTGTGAGTTTGCGTAATTGGGCCATTGTATCAAGAGTCGTACACTACACTTTTTTCAAATTCGGAATTTTTTATGGTATTTCTACTCAGAAATACAAGCTCTTTCAATCCTAATAGGAGAAAAAACGACTCTCATGGTTTTTATTTCCATTTCGTTCCCGCCATGTAGTCTTTGTTTTTTTTTTATTTACTACATCGGTGGTAAACAAGCATACGGTTCGCCTGATGGTAAGCAGTATCCGTAGCCTATGGACGCCTGCAACTCCAGATGAGAGGAGGAGAGGAGGAAGATTAATTAATTTAGCCTATATACGTCCCATTGCTGGGCACAGGCCTTTTCGCATGCGTGAGATTGTTTGGGCTATAGTCCCCACGTTGGCCCAATGCGGGTTGGAGATTTCACATACACCTTTGAATTTCTTCGCGGATGTATGCCATTTTCCTCACGATGTTTTACTTCTCCGAAAAGATAAATATTAAATGATATATTATTCCGTATATAAGTTCCGAAAAACTCATGGGTATGTGTCAGGATTTGAACCCGCGATCTCCGGATTGAAAGTCATATATCAGATCCACTCAGTAACGGAATGGAAATAAAAACTTTGAGACATCATAAGTGTAACAATTTTAAAAATGGGTGTAGTATACAACTTTAGATAAGATACGAGTAGACATATAATACGAGTACTTGCCAATTAGACCATCTCATGGTCTAATAACAGTACTCCCCTTTTCTTTCAAAAACCCGTAAATTGCGTATTCTACCGGTGTGGTCGTGTCCATTAAATTTTTATTGCGGTTTTGAGGTTTTGACGCAGCCCTGTTTTGAGCACCAGTGTGGGTAAACCTTTACACCATTATGAGCCAACATATCTAACAGGTGAGCAGGTATAATTTTATGGCATAAATGTCTTCACATTCTCAAATGAAAACTATTATACATACTTTAAATTCATCATACACTTAAATAAACTACAATGGGAATAATATAAAGTGTTAAATGCAGCATGTCTACCAAACGATGCAATGGTGACTCTTTTTGCGGATGATATGCACGTTGGAATAAAAGGAGGGGATACAAGTGACAATAGAGACAAAATTCAAAATGTTTTGATTATTATTAGAAACTGGTTTGAAGCAAACGGTATAATACTTAATACAAATAAAACCACTGTTATGAACTACACTGGCAAGCATTAATCCAGAACTACATTTCAATCCCATGAAATAGACAGTAAAATTAGTCATACACGCCACATAGACAAAATTTGTAAGAAAATTTCTAAAGAAACTTATGCTCTGTTAAAACTGAATAAACAGTCATTGTTATCTGTATATTACACATACATTCAAGCTAATATAAACTATGCAATTAGTATATGGAGAAAAGGAGGAGATATCTAGAGAGTATTAAAATTACAAAAACGATCAATCAGAATATTAAATAACTTACGTAAGCGTCAATCAGCTAAAAATATTTTGCAAAGGACCGAATAATGACCGTTATCTCACTTTTTATATACATTAGTCTTCTAGAAATACACAAGGATAAGAATAATTTGAAACGAAAGAAAGATATTGATAGATACAATACGAGGAATAAAGAACAGATGTGTGTGCCTAAATGAAGAACTAAGAGATTATACAAGCAAGGAAATTCTATCAAAATGTATTTATATAACCTACTGCCTACAGATATAACCACTTTACCAGAAAAGGACTTTAAAAATAAAATCAAGAGTTTATTCGAGAAAAACCCGGTCTACTCTATAAAAGACTTCAGAGAATTATTTATAAAAAAGTGTCTAACATATTATTAATATCATATTTAAATTTGTTGCAATATATGACGTGCTAAATGTAATGTATATTACATATACATGGTCAATATATCATCTTATCTAAAATAGTATATTGAATTGTGTAATCGGGTGAGTCCAAAGGCGTATTGCAACACTCGTGACATGTTTCCTGGGCAAGTCCATTAGCTAGGGCTTGCAATTTCCTATAGGTTTTGTCGAGGCCTTGCTACTACTCGGTTGAGTATATCTTATACCCTTAAACGAGAAATTCTAGTATTTGTATATTTCGGAGATCTCAGAAACGGCTCTAACGATTTCGATGAAATTTGCTATATGAGGGGTTTCAGGGGCAAAAAACGATCTAGCTAGGATCTTCCGATCGTCTTCTAGGAATACGCGCATTTTTAAATTTTACATGTTTTCCGAGTAAAGCTTGGTTTCCTAGATACGAGTATTGTCAAAAAAAGAAAAAAACGTGCTTCAAAAATCAAGAGCTCATTAAGCTCGAATAGATGGCGATATACCTTTGGCCTAAACTCGAGAAGATGGCCACACCGTTTGATATTGAATACATTCTAAGAGTTTTAGTCATGTGTCGAAAGATAGCAGAAAATTTAGTTGACCACAAAATTTACTTTGACAATACACCTCTATACTAAATTCTCTTTGATATGAGGATATGACTTATTAGGTACACCATCCAGCATGAGCAATTAATAGAACAAACATTGTACAGGAATCAGCTCGTGGCACAATTTGTCAGGAGCGATCGATGGCGACAGAGTGCCTTCCTCAATTACGCAGCCTTGACATGACTAATTGCCGGCTGATGTGTTCATTAATGCAGTTTAACGTGTCATTGTTATGACGGACCGGTTTTTCAATTTCCTTTGTGAATCTGCATACGAGTGTAACTTTTCCTTTTTACTTATTAAAATTATGAATTATGATATAAACCAGTTAAGTATGATTTTGACAGTCTAAAATATTCTTACGTTTTAGTACTTGGTAGGTTACCGACTTCTACGAACAAAAAGTAATTGTACTTTCCGAAAACCCTAGTCGGCCTAAAGATTTTAAGGTTCCTATACCTCGTTTTTCGTTTTTAAAAGTAACTAGGCCTTTTAAATTGATTATGATTAGGTATAAGTACCGATGACCGATAGGTCATAAAATTGATCCTTGTGACACACTTAAATACGTGGAAAGAAGCGCCAGGGATTAATCCCAGAGATTCATGAGATAGAAAATGCAGAGCGCAGCTACATATCTATATATTCCCCTGCCTATAGATGAGAACAGTATTCCATGTGTGGGCGAACGGGCGCCTTATAAAACTCTTGTTTTTGAAAATATCACGCAGAGTTAACTTGGTCCGACTTCAGCTTTCAGTTTATTGCGTGGTGAATTCAATTGTTTCATAATTTATTTCCCAGATGCCGCCACATTCGCGTCATGGGGCGTGGATTACGTGAAACTGGACGGCTGCTACGCCCTCCCTGCTGATATGGACCACGGGTACCCTGAATTTGGACGCCAGCTCAACCTGACTGGGCGACAGATGGTCTACTCTTGCAGTTGGCCGGTGTATCAGATATACGCTGGAATGCAGGTGATATTTTAACGTATATCCTATCCTAAATTATCCTGCAGACGAAGAGCGAAGGTATCTTGTATTCACGTAAGTTCAACCTGACTGATGAACTGATGGTGAACTCTTTCAATTGGCCGGTGTATTTAGATATGGAATGCAAATGAAACGTTATATATCCTACTGCAGCCGGCTGATATGGACCAAGGGTACCCTGAGTTTGGTCGACAGGTCAATCTGACTGGTCGATATCTACCGCAACCCAAGCCCAAGGAAACACCTTAGCGTTGGGCTTTGTATCAGATATATATTATGAGGACATGCAGGTGAGATTTTACTTCAAACATACTTCGGGTGCCTACGGGCGCTAGCGGTTCAACATACCGTATGGTCGGATATTTATATCATTTCAATTGTAAGTGCAGTTGTAAGTGTACTGAATGGCGCGGTAAATGCTGTCATTTCTACAGTGTAAGTTAGGCTAAAGTCCACGCTCGAGATCTTATTAGACTGAGCTAAAATTAAGGGGCTGCTTAGAGTGCTTAGGCACAATGACCATTTGGTTGGTTGACTTTGTCAAAAATTAAACTCAGTTATTATTTTTTCCTTTCTTTTTTTTTGTCTTAGCAAAGATAACTTTAAATAGAGGTGGATTGTCAAAGAAAACTTTGTAGCCACAGTAAATTTACTGCCATCTTTTGACACATGATTAAAACCAAATGACGGTCTAAACGTTTTAATCATGTGTCGAAAGATGGCAGTAAATTTACGTGGTTACAAAGTTTTCTTTGACAATCCACCTCTATTTCAAATTCTCTTTGGTCTTAGTCCTCGGCCTTTTGAATTAAATAATCAATAAATTACGTATCCTTTCTTAATTCCAGCCAAACTTCTCCTCCATCATCGAGCATTGCAACTTATGGCGAAACTTCGACGACATCCAAGACTCCTGGGCCTCCGTCGAGTCTATCATAGACTACTATGGAAACCACCAGGACGTGATCGTACCGAATGCCGGGCCTGGACATTGGAACGACCCTGACATGGTAAGAACTAGGAAATGCTCCAGGTACTGAGTTTGTATGGTGAAAAGCCCGAGTTTTCGGTTGCGGTAGTGTTTCAATAGAAAATGACCATCGGGATGGGACAAGCTGTTTAGAATTGTGTAGTCTTATAAGTATATTCACTACCTATTCGCATGTTTTGGACAGTCGAGTCTCCATTTTAAGCACTGACATTTTTAAGGTTGGTGCGTCGTGGACTGGCGCCTGGAGCTCGTAGAGACAGAACCGTTTAGGGCTGATCCTATTTCCTTAATTATACAACCGTTTAAATTTGATTACGGGAAATTATGTAATTAGTTTATTATCTCCCTAAAATATCCGGGACATTCCACAAAAAGGCTGCTTTACTGGGGACGTTACACGTATGACAGCCTACCTTAATAACCATCAGAAATCTGTATTAAGTATTATCATTTATTATTTGAAGCCTGTCGTGTCCCACTGCTGGGCAAAAACCTCCTTCCAATCTCTACTGATCTCTGTCCAGTATATACCGTTGAATATAAAGCTATTCAACATTATCATAGCAAATATCAGCTTCTTAGTCTTAGACCAGAAGTGTTAATAAAACCAAACAGGTTAGTGTAGGTACCCGACAATTATTTGGAATGTCCCATCAGTACAAACACATCGGATTATTTCTCAACTAACTGACTCGTTGAATTACTTTACGTTCTAATAATTATAGTAAAGTTTATCGATGTAGCTATTATCTATTACCTAAAAGTGTTGTGTTGCACGAATATACTGCGCGTTATAAAGCAATGCAACGAACTGTATTAATAATAAACTTGAAGTATTCATATATTAAACTAACAAGATCTTCACTCATAACAGTTTTGAATGATTCACGGTTAGTTTCACTAGACTTACATCGACCGGGATATGAACCGTTATTACCTTATTTTTTAATGTTATCTTTACTCATAATTTTTCTTATTCTTTCACTGATATGTGTTAAATTTGTTAAATATCAAAACTGGCGCCTAATAGCGTGTCAAATGGCGTTCTAAAAGTTTTGATCATGTGTCGAAAGATGGCAGTAAATTTACCGTGGCTACAAAGTTTTCTTTGACAATCCACCTCTATTCCAAATTAACTTTGCTTTTATTATTTGGCCTGATATTGCGAATATGACATTACACATATATTTCAAACATTGTTTTCTCATTTTCCAGCTTATCATCGGCAACTTCGGCCTATCATACGAGCAGAGTAAAACCCAGTTCGCGATATGGGCCATCCTCGCAGCGCCTCTACTGATGAGTGTGGATCTCCGGACCATCCGGCCTGAGTACAAGGCCATACTGCAGAATAGGAAGATTATTGAGGTGGATCAGGACCCGCTGGGGATTCAGGGCAGGAGAATATACAAGGTAAGTTATTAAATGATTAGATATAGAAAGATTAGATAGTTTTTGGATCTATCAATTGTGGTCGCCCTAATTTATAGGCTTGGCATAATGGCATTAACAGGTCTATTTCACAGATCGCCTTTTCTTATTTTTATCTACTAAACTACCCATAAATTTCATTACTTTGTCTACTTGATCCCAAACCAAGTTTTATGCTTTAGTATAGGAAGCATATGCGTACATATAAGCGTACTTAATACAGGTATTTTCTTTATGCGTAACTGAAAAGTATCGAGACTGATTATACGTTAACATCAAAATGTATTGCGATTTACTGTGAGTTACACGATGGCACGGTAACTTTAAAAATTACCAAAGTCCATTCGAACACTAAACATGTTTATTTTCCTTCAGAAAAAACTGATTTCTTATAAAAAGCATGTCTAATTTAGGTAAACACCGTCGTTAACATCCTGTCTGAAAATCGGTCATCGACTGATTGTGAAGTATCATGCTTTTTTTTATAGAAACAGTTTCCAAGTAATGAAACACTTGACATGAGTACACTAGATTTTAATCTCTTTAATAGGTAGTTGATTGTGTAGGCACGTAATTGTTCTTGTAAATAAATACATATTTACATAGCAAATCAGCTCTTAACCTCCGCATGATAATAACTAACTAAAAACTTATTTAGGTACAGTGTACCTACACGTTGATGGCCTAGCGGTAAGTGCGTGCGACTTGCAAACCGGAGGTCGCGGGTTCAAATCCCGGCTCGTACCAATGAGTTTTTCCGAACTTATGTACGAAATATCATTTGATATTTACCAGTCGCTTTTCGGTGAAGGAAAACATCGTGAGGAAACCGGATTAATCCCAACAAGGCCTAGTTTACCCTCTGGGTTGGAAGGTCAGAT
Source organism: Cydia pomonella (assembly GCF_033807575.1). Classification (NCBI taxonomy): domain Eukaryota; kingdom Metazoa; phylum Arthropoda; class Insecta; order Lepidoptera; family Tortricidae; genus Cydia; species Cydia pomonella. Next base: position 19,457,446 of record NC_084716.1, on the reverse strand, counting down.
GGCAGTCGCTTTCGTAAAAACTAAGTGCCTATGCCAAATCTTGGGATTAATTGTCAAGCGGACCCCAGGCTCTCATGAGCCGTGGCAAATGCCGGGACAACGCGAGTAAGAAAAAAAAAGTGTACCTACACGTTTTATCAGATCCCCCAGCGTGTGTCCATTTCGTTACATTTTCAATTCAAGTTTTATAACTGTATTCTTTCTCGCATTTCTTTTTTTACCGGATCGAAAAAGCTCGTGTTTCTGGGTGGAAATATATATCTTAAATCAAAAATGATTGTTTAGTGTGCAACTATATAATCAAAAAATGATTTGAGTTATGTCCTTCTTTAAACGTCAATCACTTAATTTACGAGTGGCGGAAACCCGTGGCAGAGACCCGGGTTCGATACCCGCCTCGGCCACCGGTGGACTTGGTCACTTTTTCTCTAGTGTATGATATCTACATCAGTTTATACTTTATTCGGAGCAACAGCTCATGCCTTGGAAACATAATATTTAACTTATAAATACAAGCATGTATTAACATAGACGTAATATACCTATTGTTTTCATGTTCCAGCATCGAGGCATCGAAATCTGGTCGCGCCCCATCCTGCCCATCCAAGGACAATACTACTCGTATGCTGTAGCGTTCCTCAACAGACGGACGGACGGGACGCCGTCTGACGTAGCTGTTACACTTCGGGAGCTGGGCCTGAACAACCCTGCTGGTTACAGGGTCGAGGTGAGAAATTAGGAACAGAGGGCCTACCGCGAACCACGTTCGGCGTGTTGCCTCCCTATCACACTTACGCACGAATTTACAAGTGCGACAGAGAGGCAACACGTCGAACGTGGTTCGCGGTAGGCCCTCTGATAGAACATTTAATAATCATACTGCGAGAGTCTCATTCCAAGTCGTTTGTCGTTCACAAGTTTTTGTTGTAGCTATCGTAGACAGCTGAAAGGAATAGTCTGAATTGGCAGTGTATAATGGTCACAGATCAGATCCCTGGGTAACCAACATACATCCCAGAACAGTACGCTCTTGATAGAAACAAACTTACGGCTCTAGAGCGGTCGGAGCTGTTCTCAAAGTACTTTTAGATAAAACCACAAGACACAAAAATATTGATGTACAGTCACTATCAGATCTATCGGAGCGGCGAAGGTGGTCAAAAATATCTGAACGTGTTAGGAAAAAAATTAAGAAAAAACGGAACTGGACTCGGAAAATAATAAAGGGTTTGAACAGTATCTTGTCAGTGAGATGTATTATTTGGGTTTTCCTCGGGGAGCGGGCCCGCTGTTAATTTTAGGTTTTTCTTGTCTTCTTTCTCACAAATAAAAGTCATAATTTTAAAACTATTACGGGACTTAATCGCGTAAATTTACGTTTATTATATGGCCTGACATTTCGAACGTGACGTTCGTGGTCACAGGCAGACTGGCGAGGAATTATATCAACATCTTGATGCGCCCTCTGCCTGTGACCATGAACGTAACGTCACGTTCGAAACGTCAGGGCATATAATAAACTTAAGTTTACGCGATTAAGTCCCGTATTCGTTTTAAAATTATGAATGAAAATCGTGTTGGTTTAAATCAATATAAATTAAAGTCAGTCAGTGTCCACTCACAATAGAATAAAATGCACAAGGCACGAAGTCCGAAGGGATTGATATTTCAACTTCAAAAGAAATTTAAGAGCAGGCACGTTGTATCGGCCATGAACATACCACACATGCACATTAACGTCGTTATATAGAGGTTTCGTTCAGATATTTGTGAACACCTTGACCGCTTCGATATATTTGCTGGCGACTGTATACCGGGACGTTGACGTTGAGCAGTGAGACAACTTTTCAATCTTAATTGTTTTCTTAACATTGCATAACTTAAGAATGCATGCTCCGGGATTTAAATCCAGGGCTTCCAAAGGTTAAGCAGCTTGATATTTTTATAATATAGTAAAATGAGTATGTATATAAGCCGCAGACCAATAGACTCCGTCGGAAATAGATGTCTCAGCCTCACTGTCCAAGGCCCTAGATCACGCGGCCGCGGTAGGCCTAAGAAACGCTGGACGTCATGACAGCGGACATGAGAGAAAACAATCACACATGTTCGGATGCAGAAGATCGGGCAAATTGGAGAAGATTAAGTAGAGAAGCGGACCCTGGCGCTAGGCCGGGAAAAAGCTGAAAAAGAAGAAGAAGAAGTAAAATGAGTAGGTACTCGCTCTCCCCCATGGAGGTATATTTGCTAACGAAGTCATTGTTTTTCAGGACCTGTACGAAGACGTGGACTACGGTGTGCTGTCGCCGCAGACGAAGATCAAAGTGAAAGTGAACCCCTCAGGTAGAACGTGTTGCGCTTGTTCAGTCTCGGGGCGCGGACTAACATTGCTAGGGCTTCCATAACTAGGACTTATAGTGAGCGTGCATGAACTATAGAAGGCAGCATTATTCATTGGCGCGAAGCATTATGTCAAGTTTCCATTTTTAGATTTAAGCCACTAGATGGCAGACCAGATGCGAAATAGAGCCAGCGTGAAGTGTAAGGAGCAGCACTGGCTTAGAAGCGTGAATTGTTTTCGCTTTCGATTCAGGTGACGAGATTGCAAACCAAGGTGGCGGAAAATTCACCAACTTTAGACAGATCAAATTGTTCTATGACAACTTGACAAGCATTTCAATTAAGTATGAATATATGACGTCACGGTCAAATTATGTACTATAATAAACCCCTCAGATTCCGGTCTTTAATATTAGAGCTAGCCGTTAATAAAGATCAAAGTGAAAGTGAACCTCTCAGGTAAACTTATTGCGCTTGTTCAGTATCTGATCTCGGACTAACATCGCTGGAGCTGCCGGACCTAGGATTTTAATAATAGAGCTAACCATTTGTATTAGAAAAAGGCAAGACATTTTAAAATATCAAACAAGTCTAGAAACAAACCTATAAAGTTACCAGAAGTCTGGGTTTGTAATTTATATCAGATAGTGGTCGTTGAGTTTAACTGTCGTCTATGAAATGACACATTCATAAGGAGTTCATGACTTCATAGCTTTAATTTGCTGCCATAACTCTCTCTCCTACTATCAGGAAAGCTTCATATTGTTTTTTTTCAAGCTGGCAAAATGTCAGAGGTTGATCCCTTAAGTGATTTGGCGTTATACATATACAGCATGTATCTGAACGTAAAGCAATTACTCAAAGGCGTTAACGTTTAGATCATAAATCGCGAAAAATATTGACTGTCCCATAGGAAATTTTAACATCAGACCAGCAAAATGCCAAAACAGCCAAAGTTTTCTTGGTGCCAAAACCGTACGGAGACGTATCATTATATAATGTCCCTATTTATTAACCTGATGATTTTCTCAGATAATTTCAATAAATGTAACGTTAGGAATTGTTCATGCAAAAAGTTTTGGAATGGAAGCCCTAAAATCACTGAGCAGCCGGTGTTTCATACGGTTTCGTATTGTTAGAAACCCGATGCCAGCTGGGATAGCTTTATATTATTTTATTATCGGTGTAAGGTAGCAGAATTCCACGCCAGGACTGGAGGTGAAGGTATGGTACGGGGACCCAAACACATGAGGCTTACTTACAGTTGTGCCGTTCTTCGTTTACTATGGGGAATATTCTCGAGCGAGAACGTTTCCCATACAATACGGAAAACGCCGCTTACTGATCTATATTGTGTCATTCACGACGACGGATGTCTTGACTCGTATTGTAATATTATTAAAGGTTAGATTTGAGAAATCTGCGCGTCATCGTGGGTGACACGAACTATACATGCTTTGGGATAGGGGAAAGGGCGATGGGAATTTAAACAAATCGCTCATTTCACATATGGTTTAATTACTTCTTTGGGTCCCAATTTTAATGATTTTATACGCCCTACACAGTACGCATTAAGTTTTTAGGCAAAAGGTATCGGTCGATTGCGTTGAGCGTTTCTTTAAAAAAATGCTACTCGTAGATTTGTATTTTTTCGTAAATTTTGTGCTTTCCTAATTGGATAAAAAGTGTCCCAGGGTTTTTTTTCTATTGTGTTACCATTTCCCCATATACTTTGTATGGCGGTAACAAAAAGGAAAGTTTGGAAAATGTATGTTAATTTTGGGACACTTTTTCTCCTATAATGGTGAAAAGGGCTCGTGATCCTGACTAGACTACACAAAAGTGGAAAAAGGTCACATAAAAAAAGTGGAAAATAAAGTAACGCTCAATTAAATATGTTTACGATTTAAGATGCACATTGCACGTAAACGCACTCGTTCTTATAATTTTGTCACGCACTAATTTTATGACACAAATAATACTAATTTGTCAGTCGAGTTTCACAATGACCTCGCTTGTATAAAATTGTAACAATAAAGCTTAAGTAATATTAAGAAAAGCTTAACCTGAAAAACTAGTATTATATAAATTTCTATACTTTATTTGGAATAGAGTTGGATCGTCAATGAAAACTTTGTAGCCACAGTAAATTTACTGCCATCTTTCAACACATGATTAAAACTTATAGAACGCCATTTGACTTTGACCCTTATTATTTCACTGATATGTGTTAAATTTGTTAAATATCATAAAGTGGCGCCATCTAATAGATCAAAGGCCAAAGGTATGGCGGCATCGTTTCGAGCGATAGCACCACAACCTTTAGCCTATGCCCGGTCAAATGGCGTTCTAAAAGTTTTAATCATGAGTCGAAAGATGGCAGTAAAACTATGGCTACAAAATTTTCTTTGTAAATATTTCAAATTCTCTTTGTTTGAATATCAACTTTCCTTTTCTACTAAAAGTCAAATAAACATAAACGAAGGTCGATTCTGGTCAATCAGCATTACGGGCTCACCCGGATAGGTGCTCGCGAAATGTTATTAGTTTTATCATCTCGCTCGCACCACGAGATCGTCCATACAATAAGAGAAAACGTTTTTCCACTTCTAAATATTCCATTCTCCTGATTTTTTTTGTATGTTATTGACACAATGAAAATATAGTTTCAAAGGTTTTCCTTTTTTTCAAAATTTGTAAAACAAACAAAAAAACGGACAGACAGACGGACATGACGAATCTATAAGGGTTCCGTTTTTTGCCATTTGGCTACGGAGCCCTAAAAAGCGAAACCTATAAACCTGGAATATATTATGCTGAAGCGATTGAAATTAAAATCAAAGTGATTTGTTAAGATTTAGTTAGTGGAAACCGTTTTTTCCCGAAATGAAATTTCATAGAAAAATCACCGTTATTTCGTTAGATTTGAAAAGCTATTCTTCCCTCTTAACAAATTGTTTAAACAGAATCGATCTCACGAATATTTCCTCTATACTTCACGCACGATCGCAGACTTTAATTGTTGATCCACCTAAGGTTCAAGCTAATTTGGATGTCAATACTAACGGTATGAAATGTCCAATGTAAAGTAAACCGTAAATGGCTCAGCAATTAAAGTCCGTGACTGTACTTATATCAAAACCTTAATAGAAGAGCTATACCAGTCAGTTGCAGTGCTAAAGAGGACTAAATAGACAGAGCAACAGCATAGGGCTTCCAATCCCGCAGCCTATCTTTAATACCGGTACCGGGACTGCATATTTTTAATTCCGCAAGATTCCGGTATTTCCGGGATCCCGCATGAAAATTAAAAATATTAATACAAGGTTACACTTTGAAATAATCAACCTACTTCCACATTTCAAATCAACCATAGGGTCAAAAATAAAGAAAAATAAAAACATGCCTTCATTAATGACCACGAAAATCAGGAAACTAAATATTATGATTTATTTTTTAAATTTAATCAGTATGGTCAGCTTTCTGTTGAGAATATGAGCAAAGAAAACATAACATGGATTTTGCTTACTACTGCGAATTTTAGAGATAATATATTCAGCCACAGGAAAAGGCATACAAACAAACAGCTTCCACGCTAGTTGGCGGAATACTTTCAAAGCATACATATTTGCCAATGTACCTGCCACACTAATGAACATTCATCATTTTTTGATTATGGACTCAAGTATGTTAGTCCGAGATGGTGATGAATAAAAAAGATGGGAGGCTGATGAATTATAGTCAGCTCTAAATTTCTGTTGCATCGTTCAGAATGCAAATCCCGCGGAATCCCGTGCTCGCAATCCCGCAACAAGCGGGATTGAAAAAAGGTGCGGGATCCCGGAATACCGGGATTGGAAGCCCTACTTACACAGTCAGTGGGCCGTCGCATTTTGTATTAACCAAAGGCATTTTTTATTGGTATTAAACTAGGCGAATAACAGAAAAGTTTATACGATATTTTAGTCTTTAAATATGATCATAAATACACTGTTAAAATCTTTTGGGTTCCTCTTGAGCACATCATGTAGTCTGTTGTCCGTTGTCCACCTGCAATAATATTTTACTCAACGAAGCGTGCAAAAATATCTTCCACTATGTTATTTGTAGAGCAATAAGAGCGTGTTACATATTTTTGCACGCTCCGTTGTGTAAAGCTCTGGTTTCCTGGGATAGCGGTGCCGTCGTATAGCGGACGTAATATTGCGGACGCAAAAAAGAATCCTTCAATCAGTGCCCTCTAGGAAACCGCGCCATTTTGTTTACATACACAACGTTCTAGTCACGTCATTCAACCGCTGTATTATGGCCGCTGACTGCACCGCTAGGAAACCAGAGCTTACGATATTAATGCAGGTGACTAGTAGATAGCTCAGTTATATATCAGTCGTCTTTACCGCTACCACCACACCAACATCCTAACCGACCGTTCCCCAACAGGCGTGGTGATCCTGCGCGCCGACGCGCAGCCCGCGTTCGCGTACAACGCCATCCCGACGCGGACGCCCTACTCGCCGCTCAACGACGTGTTCCGGCTGAAGAAGTAGCGCCATCTAGCGAGAACTGAACGCGAGTACAATTGAAGGAGCATTCCATGAGGTTGTCTACCGCTGTCCTGTATAAACGTCTATTTTCCGAAGAATTAAAAGTATAGGAGTTTCTCTAGACTTATATTGACCGGTATATGGACCATCGTAAAACCGTGATTACCTTTTCTATTGTTTTCGAGCTTCCAAAATACAATCGCGTTCAAAATGAAGTTGCAGGCGTACATAGGCTACGGAGACTGCTTGCCATCAGGCGGGCCGTATGCCACCGACGTAGTAAAAAAAACAATCACGTTCCATATCCCCATCAATATAAGTCTAGTGAAACTAACCGTGAATCATCCAAAACGGTTATAGGAGTATCTTTCTCTGTATGGAGGGTAGAGGTAAGGAGAACTCTTTGTGTATTAATAAGTGTCCGTCAAAAAAAATTCAATAGGTGGCGCCACAATACCTAGAATAATTTATACAAATATTTCAAGTTACTGACAGCGCACTTCACTCCGTCAATAACGGCTAAGTTCATGTCCTATAGCTACCTACTCTAGCGTCAATCTGAAGAGATTCGGAACTGTTATTTATAGCTGACAGCTGGACACTTTTGTAGCTTTTCTCGCATTAGAGAGTTTTCTCCTTACATTTCTTTGTGACACATGGTCCAAAATATGTCCTGAAAATAATCATCGGCTTTAAACACCAAAAAACCGACTTTCACGAAATAAAATGCGTTTGTACGGGCCGGCTTGTGGAATGCTGAAGTGGGGTTATGGTGTAGGGGTAAGGTTCGTTTTCGTGTGACAAGAGACAGTGATTCGTACAATTGGCGTTTGTCTATCAATCTGTGAATTAATAGTTAAAATTATTGAAAATCTGCACACAGCAGTGGGTCCGGTCAATTTCGAGAGAAGCCGTGCGAAACGAAAATGTATTTACCTACACGAACCCAACTTTTCAACCCTCGTAACTTTATTCAATTACTAGTTTGTTCGTGTACCTATTTAAATAGCCTGTGATGGAAAGAAAATATTAGTTATTGTTTGATGTCAATAACTCAACTTGGAACCTAATATTATTTGAGAATAAAATATACCTATTTAATTATAGAAATATGAAAACTGAATTTGCCTTTAATCTAAAGATACTCTATTAAATACATCTAAATATCGGCTAAAACAATAATTACAGTCGAATTTAGAACTTTTAATTTATGTAAGAAATCGAAAAAGGTGACATGATACCAGTGATTTTATGCTTTATCGAAATTTATTAAAAATAATGAAAGACGATCGTTAATTGAGAAGTGGACCTTATCCCTCTACCAACTGATAGATCCTGTTGTAAATGTGCCCAGTGGCTCCCAGTCTGTTCTCTGTTGTAATATTGGTGTCTGTAGTTACCATAGAGGCGGAACCCATAACGGAATAGTATGCATGTATTTAGCTAACTGGGATCGGTATTTTAAAAATGATGGGATGCGTGGCTTGTAGAAATATCCGTTTAGCCTAAGGCTTGGCAATAAAACTACAAAAACAAACAAAATTGACAGCCGCAATATTGGATATCATAGAAACCCTAGCGTTTCGGAAGAAAAAGTTAATAAGGTATTTGGTGTCCTGTCGTTTGGCCAAAAGATGTTTAGCAAATTGACACTTGGCAACCAACTACTGGCAAAATTATATTTTAGCAAATCATTTTTTTACAACAATATTTTTGACAAATTATTCTTATTACCAAATAATTAACTAATAAAATTTCATTTCATAACAGATCTTTTTGACAAATGATTATTTAACAACAAAGTTAACAAATAAATCTATCATTGGTCAAAAAATGTTTGCTATAATGTATTATTTGACATGTGTTTCTGTACTAATAAACTGTAAGCGAGCCAGACCTGTCGGGGCAATCCGACTCGGATAGGTGAGGTTAGAAGCCTAAGGCGGGAGCTTTGCTCCCGCCTTAGGCTTCGAGGTTATTTTTTTTTTAACAACGCGAAAAATGTAAGCAACGATTGCTTGCTTGTCTTGCAACTAAGTAACTTACCTCAAAATAATCTGGCCCAAATGAAAATTGCAACCATGCAGAATTATTCCCTCAAAGTTTGGTGAATGTATAAATTTGCTAAACATATTACTAGGTGACATGAAAAATATAAAATTGATACTTTGTATTTTGACATATTGTAATAATGTATTATTTACTAAATGATTATTTGTCAAGTGACTTTTTGTAAAATGATACATTTGCGGAATAACATATTTGCCAAATAATACTTTGGTGAAACGTTTTTTGTAAAATGAAAATTTGCCAACATTGTTTTGGTTAAACATTAGTGAACCAAGGTATTTACTTTTGAGGTTAGAAAAAAAATAATCTTAACCCTTTGAACGCTTTATGTTTTAAACACAAACACCAGCCAAACGCCAAGCTGCCCGGCGCAAGCGAGCTAATGTAAACCCTACTTGAAAGTGTGAAGGTTACTTTGATAGCGTCCGCCATAACACCTAAAGGTGTCCTTGGCGCTATGGGCACGACTAGTAACGACGACTTTACGTGTCCTTGGCGTTCAAAAGGTTAAAAATGGGGTATAGAAGAGTGCACCGCTGTGGGTTCCCGTCATATTATTTTGGTTATCTTGCCTTAGTTTACAGTTATTTATATTTCATTTCAGTGTGATCAAGTAGAACAGAATTGTGTAACAAATGTGAGGATCGTTTTTGCCATTGCGTGTTAGAGTAAGGATGTACATTTTTAGGTGCCTGTAATTGTAAGTTTTTTTGTAAAGAATATAATAAATAATTATACATGTAACTAGTTTGTTTTATTTAAAATTTAGTTGAACTTAACACTAGACAACGTAATTAAACTAAAGTCACTTGGTAATAAATTAAATTTCAAACAACTACAGAATATTTACGTACTATGATCTATGATGGATATTTTATTTGACCTTTTGAACGCTTTATGTCGTAAACAAAAACGCCTAGGTCCAGGTCGCAAGCAAGCTAATGTTAACCTTACTAGAAAGTGTAAAGGTTACTTTAACAGCGTCCGCCATAACACCTATAGTTGTCCTTGGCGCTGTGGGAACGACTAGTAACGACGACTTTAGGTGTTCTTGGCGTTCAAAAGGTTAAACAAGATTCATGTAACAGGATAATTATATAAAATTAGTTTACTTACTACTAATAATTTCTGAAACCTAGAAACATGCTAGGCATATACAGCAATATTTGACAGCAGAGTTTTATCAAAATATGAAGTTACAGAGTTTCAAGATAATAAAAACCAAAAGTTTGTCACTTTTAAATATCATTTGAAAGTTCAAAGGTGACATACATTTTACTGTTCGTTACTCGCCTATACAATAAAAACGACATTTATCACCACACAAATAAATATTTCTTATCGTCCATTGAAAGGAACAATTATATAATTAACCTTATGACACTTTTTTTCTTGTTAGGATCGAAAGATATTGCGTTTCTCAGTTAAGTTAATGAAAATCTAAAAATATGGTTTAAGTATGCAAAGTAAGGTAATTCATTTTAAAAAGTAGGTTCAGTCGGGTTAACAAACATCTGTACCAGTCAACTTTCCAAAAACATGTTTACACGCCTCTAAGACGGGGTCAAGTTTTAAGTCATAATGTATTGTTTGACCGCATTTTCATTACCCATAATTTGGTTTTTCTCATAAACGCGTAATTTTTCAGGATTGCCATAAAACAAACCTAACCTATCTATAGGATAACCTGAGGCAATTCCTGAAAAATTAACGGGTTCAGAGTTATGACTAATGATAATATGACTATCATTACATTATGACTTTCAATAATTATGCAAAAAAAAAGGATCCGCTCTAAGACACTGACATTAAGGTCTAGTAAATATATTTTGTTATAATTAAGATTTTTAGATCGGCCTACACATACATTATATTCTAACCGAAGCAAAAATAACTCCTACTATGAATATATTTACACTGTCGATGAATTGCTCCGCGGTTTTCTTCAGGCGTTGATATTCTTGTAACTCAAATCATGATTTAGTCTGACTTCGTGGCCCGTGTATTTAAATCCACTGACGGTTGTCGGCAAGTTTTCTTCTTCAATTATATTTTTGCTCCTGTAACAAATACATAAGCACAATTCTAATGTGTGTACTTATGACCTAAACTATTAATGGGTCTCTTTCTTTACCCTTCATTCTGTTACATAGTGTATACAATACGAGTCATAAGTTTAGTCATTGGTCATAAGTTAAGTCATAAATAAGAAATAAGTGCTGTTACTTATTATATGCCATGTACTGTATACCACCATGCTGAATGCAGCCTCTAAGGTAATTATAAACATTATCTAGTTTAAATAATCATTATCACAATAAACTTGAAATCAGTTAATGAAAGAAACAAGTACTTAATGAAATAAAAGAAGACCAAGAAGAAGAAGATTACTTAAGAATTTGGTAGAATATTACCGAGAATATTACCGATGGAGTATTACCGATAGGTACATAACATGTCACCCTCAACAAGCAATTCTTTGATTCTGTAAAGGGGCTGACTGATTACCAGTCTGCCGGACGATATCGGCCTGTCAGTTATTCGCGATTGTCAGCTTTTGCGAATAACTGACAGGCCGATATCGTCAGGCGAACTGGTAAAGTGTCAAATATACAAAAATCGTACAACAATAGTAGTAGTAGTAATTTACCTTTTAAATCTATTAATCAATGCCTCCTCTGCAATCTCCTCTGTACTAGTTCCTTGTTCACTCGCCACTAACTCGTCAGATATCCTTTCATCATTGTCAGAATTCTCACTCAACAATTCCTCGGACACTTCAGTCAAATTGTAGGATGTGTCGATGCTTTCATTTGAAAAATTCCCAATTAAATAAGACTCATTTGATATTTCTTCGCTAGCCGTATTTGATGATGATTCATTTGAGGATTGTTCTTTTGTTAAATAGTCAGCGGTTTCAATGCTTTCGTTAATATTATCATCGACCAAATAAGACTCGTTCGATGTTTCCTCTTCGGTTATGTTTGATGACTCATTTGAGATTTGTTCACCAGAAAAACTACTAAAGTTTTCAATCATCGAATCCCTTGAAATCTCTTCAGAATTGATAGATATGACTGCAAAGGTTTCATTTGATAACTCTTCCCCAGCCATCTTTGAAGATGACTCATTTGAAAATTGCTCTCCAGTGAAATTATCAGATGATATTAAAGATTCACTAACAATTTCATCGGTTAAATTGTTATATTTATCTGCATAAGACTCATTAGATTCTTCGCCTGCTATATTAGAAGACGATTCATTTGAAATTTGTTCAATACTGACGTTGTCAGATTTATTAATATGTGACTCATTAGAACGCTCTTCTGCGAATTCGTTAGACACTCCACTGGTCGATTTATTTGAAATTCCGTCGAAATACAAATTATCAGTTAATTCTTCATTAGAGGTTTCTTCAATTGTTAAATTTAATTTGCCAGGCGTAAATTGATTACAATTATTATATTCATCACATTCACTTGAAATTTCTTCTATGCTCAATGGCATGTTAGATTCATAAATTTCAAGTGAAAGATTTAGCGCGTTCGAGGTATCCGAATTATTTTTACTACCTTCCATGGAAAATGGTGATTCTGTTTGGTGATTAGTTAAATTACTAGGTATTTTACCATCAGTAGGATAACCAGTGGTATGTTTTGAAGTATCATCTATATTTATTTTAAATTCTTGCACATTTAAACCTACAATTTCTTTTTGTTCTTGATACATTTCACTATTTGCAGCGCCAACAGTATCGTTCTCGATAAAATTGATGAAGTTTTCAAAGTTGCCTACAATCAAAGTATCAGCTACGTGTTCATTGATATCCGTTTCATTTAATACATTGGTCTCACTTGCAGGGTGCATTTTTACATTTTCCTCATTAAGGGGCGCTTTAATATTAGTATTGTCTTTATTTTCAGTGCTGACAGTTATAACATCATAAAATTCGTTCGGTTTTGTAATATCAAACTGAGGTATTTCATCTATACTGGTTTCGTCATTTAATATGACGGCAGCACCATTGTCTTTCAAGTCGGATGTTGAGCTAATATTTGACTCTTCAGTATTGTTTACAATTTTTTCTAACATGATTTCAAGGTCGTTGAAGTTTACAATCTGTCCTGCTTGATGATAGTTAGCTCCTTCACTGTCCATGTTTAATGAATTATTGTCATGGTCAATCGGATATCTAATTTCATTTAAATCTACTGCTCTATTTTCAACGATGTCTTCCGAATCCTGTGTATCAAGATTATCAGTTGATTTATTGGGAACCTTCTGTTCATTTTGGTCCTTGTTTATATTAGTTTTGTTTGCATCCAAAACAACATCGTCATCGTTGAAACTTCGTACATGGATTAAGTCTTCGCCAGATGTTGCTCTAGTTTTTTTATCATTCTTTTGATCCATTTGGGAATCTTGTGTGTCATTTACCTTGGTTGTTTGAGTAATTTCTACTTTGGTAACATTTTGATCAACTTCGTGCAAGTGTTTAGAGGCAGCAGGGTCCTTTTGTATTTTCATCGATTCAATTAGGTTCCCTTTGTTTATGCTATGATGTTTACTTGATCCTGGCTTGGTTTTTATATTATTAATCACAATTGGAACCTTTTTCGATTCTTCAGATTTCATTTCGTCAATGGATTTTTGGTTGCTAGATTTTGGCGGTGCCAAAGTCACTGTGAATCTCTGCGTCTTCATGAGAGGCTCCCTTGGTGCGAAAGACCAGGTTCCTTTCTCGTTCCTGTCCTGCATTATAAACTTTCTCATTAACGGTCTTTTTGTTGGTGACTCCTTTGGCTCATCGTTTTTCATAGGTTTAGGGGTGACGACAAACTTCATGTTGTTTCTTGGGAAAATGGATAGTTTTCTTCTCTCCTCGGGAGGTCGATGCCATAGTGGAGTACGTGGTCGTTTCTCGAGGTTCACGACCGGTTTGGTAAAGTTAGGCTTTCGTTGGGCATCGGTAAATGCAATTATTATAGCTGCAGAAAATAATATCTGAAAGAGAAGCAGATAATTATAGTTGCACACCCTTATAATATCCTGTTAAAATAAGCACGTGTTGGAATGAGTAAAAAAAAACTGAAGAAACTATCTAAAAAAACTTGTTTTATCAATAGGTACACCACACAAAAAAACCATATTGCGTATAAAGCTGAGTATACACACACAAGTCCCGATGCAGTGAAGTTCGTTCGTAGTGGAAAATAAAAATCATATTTATCGGTAGGTTAAAAATAGTACATATAGTCTGTCAAGCAAAGTCTGTCAGTAGCAATGTAAAGCAAACTGAAGTATGGCAACACTCACAGAGCAGTATTGCGCTAAGAAAAGCAGCAATGTACATCGAACCGAAACATTTTTTTTCCGCTGAGCGCGCTCTTCGTACGTCAACTAAAACTGCCGCTCGCGGTTTATTGAAGCATTTGGAAATTGTTATTATTATGAGAGGGACAATTTAAACTGGAGTAAAAACGATGTCAATCAATATGATAAACGAGATCAAAAAATACTTATTTGCAAACGGACTATGCTGGAGAAAATAATGTTTGAATCAAGTCATTGCTTCCGCAGGTAGCTGGATTTTAATATATTATCAGATTTTTCGGTTGGAATTCAATATTAAAGATATATCACGATAAAATGCAATACAAATGCTCCTTTATGCAACCTTCAAAAGCTAATTAGACATATTTAGGTAGGTACAATCGAAAAATATATCAATAGATTGAATTAAAATAAAGGTTTGTATGCTTAGTAAAAGGTGGACGCAAAAGGCGAGCGCTCGCATTCTTAACCTTTGGTATGCTTAGGAGCAGATCTGCTACATATATATTCAACTTAAACATGAAGATGTCATAGCTAAATAAATGTAAAGGTTAAGGCATTTGCACTTGAGTACTTTTTACCAAACGATCTGTTAGTAGGTACCTATACTACTGAATTTAACTAGAATAAAACAATCCATTGTTTTATATAGGTAAATATTAAAACCTAGGTAAGTAACCCCTGAGCCATCACTGGCAGCGGTAGCCCTGGTAGGGTATCACTGTAACTATTCTTGTCACAATTGCAGGGCTTATTAAATATCAAATATCTGGACTATTTACATCATTTTGATATGGTTTTATTCTGTTTTAGCTAACTTAGAAGACAAATAGGGAGCAAAGAGAACATGAGCACCACGGTAGAAAGCTGTTTTTAACATCAGTTCAGAAACTGAAGAAGCCCAAAGAAAATAATTATGCCACTTGTTAATTGTAAATTAGTGTATTTCTCTTGAACAATGTCACATTCACATACCAGTGTAATTTTGAAATGGTTTTACAATATATTTATATAAATATACAGATTAAAAATAAATAAAACACAACTGCAGATATTTTGGTGTTCATTTAATTTCAAGGCAATTAAGATACGGGTCACTTTAGCTTACTTACACTTAATTCAGGCCATTCATTGAAAAAATATCATTAAGTTACCAATGTTACTGGTCCACTCCAAGCATCAGAATACTTTGTACCTAGTCACTTATTGCATCTTAAGCATAAAACAGATCTGTTTGAAAATTTGTAATTTCAAGTTTAAAGTTTCCATTCCAAGTTTCAAAATGTATTCTTATAGTAGTAGTTACACATAAAACTTAGTCTAAAGCAATTTGCCTAATTTATAGTACAGAGATATTCCAATATCTCTGAGACCACTCTTACATGCTAGCTTGGTAAGGTTTTGCTCACACTACTGTTTTTATACAGGTATATGTATTGGCTAGATCATATTTTATATGTAGATATTTAAAAAAGTCATTTAGATATCAGGAGAATGCTGTTAAGAAATTTTATTAACTTTCACATTAGTCTATTCAAGACTTGTCAGGAACTGACACAATTTCAGGTACTCAAAATATTAATCAAAGATACCTTGACAATGGAAACTTAACAACTTCCACTCATGTGAGTAATATGGAGTTATATTGTTTCTGGATAAAAGAAGGTATGATTTAAATGTTAAAATATTTTTCTAAAATTATGCACACTGAATAAATTATTTTAATTTATTGAACAAACAGGTAAAGCGACTTAAAACTTCTTTTAAATAGGTACATACCAACTTCAGAAAGTATAAACTAGGATTTTCCATAGGTATACATGTGCAATAGCTGAGTGCATGAAACAAATCAGCCTAAATAATATATTTTCGTGATGATTAACAAACGGACAACTTTTACAATAATAATCTAAACTATTGTCCCAATTTTTTTAGTTTTTTTAATTAACAAGTTTATTTTTCGTCTTGTTTGCGTTGTACATGTACACGTATGTACGTAAACCGCCGTAGGTAAGTTTTGTATGAAGAGAAACTTTTACGAACGCCTTATATTGGGCGAGTTTTAATCCTGCAACAAACATATGGAAGTATTAGGTTGATGTTGCGAAAGAAAGTAGGTATAATCAAGGTTCTTAAACGTCTTAAGATTGTTTAAAAAAGTTACCTTTGAAAATATTTGAGGACTTCGTCTGTTGATATTGGGAACAATCGAATCAGTTGCGGTTTCGAGGGCACAATTCGTGGTCTTATTGGATATATTTAGGCATACGTTTTATCTTTATTTAAGCCTTTTAACCCTGAAACAGAAAAAACTGCACATTATCTTAAAAATTCTCCGGGATCTTGAAGTAATTATCATAACCTCAAAATTTTCTAATGGTTAAGATCAACGAGCATGATTTTACTTACATTGTAGGCATCTTGACTTTGCTTATGGTCATGCACAATATTATTTAATATATTGATATTTATTTTAATGCTGGGAGCAGAAATTTCTCTTGAATTAGCACCGATTCGGAATGTAAACAAACAAGATGGACGATCCACATTCTACAGATAAAACACAGATTACACGCGATTTTGGAATTATTCGAACACAGTGTTGCTAGCCCGCGATTTTTCAAATTTGCCGCGTTTTTCTACTGACAAGATTTGCTTGACCAACTATAAGTCGTAGATGAAATGCAAGTCTTAAAATGATATAATAAACAAAATCACCTCTACATAAATATAGTCTGTCAAGCCATTTCCATCAGTAGAAAAAAAAACTAATCAAGTGCGAGTTCGTTTTACTCTTGCACCGAAGACAGGGTTCCGTACAAACTTTGAATTATCTCGTGTAACTATAAAGGCGAACGACTTTTGATCAGAAGTACCCTTACTAAGTATAATTGTGTACAGCGCCATCTATCGGCAAATTGTATAACTAATATGTGCGATGTAATGCACGTATGTTGGCTTTTCGAGGATAATTCTCTATCATGAGAACCGATTTAAAAAATTATTTTATGTGAAAAAAGTGTTTAATGTAATCTCATAGATATTTTAAGTTTAATAAAAACACACATAAAGTTGCGTTTAAACTGCAAACTATATTAGGAAATGTTAGTTAAAAAAAATTAAATAGAGGTCTGATTATATTATTCCTGTAGAATTTATGGTAATGTTAATATACATAATTATGTATATTATGTAAAAAATCATATTTTTTCTTCGGTAAACTTCGGAGATAAGGGGTGAATGGTATTTAATTTTTCAGATTTTCCCTCATAAATATTTTTTTCATTATGAAGCTTTCAGGTCTTTAAAATGATACCCTACTTGAATTAGTAACAAGAATTAGAAATTTTGCCCCCTCTTCGTATTGGGCATTTTTCATAGTTAAAGCCCGACCAGAAATATATGATCATTGTCAAGAGGGCACCGTTATTCTCATGTAGTGGGTGACAGTTCAGTTAAGTATGAAACATTTAGTTCAAATGAAATTCCGCAATATGGCGCGTGATCATATATTACTGCTTAGACTTTAATAAAATAATAATAATACTTTCAATGTGTCTGGGTTAGCGTTGTTTATACGAGTAGTTACTAATTATAATAATATTATTTATTATAATAATATTTGGAACAATTATTCCAAATTTCAAATCGATAGCTTAAGTCGGTCTCGAGATATTTAGTGATGTGACAGACAGACAGCCGGACAGAGTCACGACACCATAAGGGTTCATTTTGTACCTTTTTGGTACGGAACCCTTAAAAGCGGCAAATTTAAAAAATGTAAGCGCGATGGGTTATCGTCCTATAGAAAATTTGAAATTCGCGCCTTTTTCTACTGACAAAGTTTTCTGACCGGCTATAGTTACCATCTCAATTGATAATTCATGTCCCCTACTCACAAATACAACATCCGCATGTTACTTGTATACTTGGGTACATAATACATAATATATATTTATTTGTATATAAGTATGTATGTTGTGTATTCGCTATGTGCACGGCTGTCACGCAACCTAGCGTCCGCAAGTCTAGGGGAAAACGTCAATTCAATACATCTTATAAAACTACTCTAAAATTAAAAACTACGGAACGGATTTTCATACGACTTTGATCTATCAATAGAGTGATTGTTGAGGAAAGCTTAGGTATATAACTTGTTAAGGTTTTGTATAAATTGGTTGAAATATAACGATGTTGTCGCAAAAAATCACGCTGGTTTGAGCTATAACAACACAATGTATGGTGGGGTTGTTTCTCATTCATAGGTCTACAAAAAAGTCCGCGATGTTAAATGTCTATCTTTTAAAGATAACTTACTATACCCATTCTTAATTTCTAGAAAAAGATCACGTAGGCGTAGTATGTGGCATTTGCAAAGCTAATTACACGGATACAGTATTGATTATTATCAAATTAAATTTACAAAACGTTAGTTTATATTAAGCATTTCATACAGATTACAATGGTCCCTTACACCATGCAATTTAAATTAATATTTCAGGAGAAATCGTATATTAAAGTTTCATTTCTAGCCATATAACTTGTACGAAATATTAAAGACGCTATCCGCAGTTAGTTCTAATTTTTACCACCTTATGCGCTGGGATCGCTTTACTTACCCCCACCACGCACTTCGCACGGTCCCATTTGCCATTGCAAACGCACGAACAACGGAAACGCACAAATGAGTTAGTCTCAGTACAAAAAGTACTGAGGTGCTGCTGAGGAGCTGATGGGTACCGAAGTTTGAACCCCACTTAAGGGCCCTGCCGGCTTAAGGTACTGACTGAGGAGAAAGCAGCCGAGCGCTAGCAACCGGGCGACATTAGTACTGGAGTGGCGCGATAGATGGCGCTACTGGTTGATAAATTCACTTAATTAGGGCTGAGTTACAAGGGTGTTTATCTCATATGGGTTCAAACTTCGGTAGGAACCTAAATATCCGTTTTTTACCCTTCGGGGGAAAGACTGTTCTATTTTCAAACTTTGGTGGCTTAGTTTTAACATCGAATAACTGCACCAAAGCGTGCTGGGCTTGTAGGTTTCATTTACCAGTTCATTGAAGTAAGCTTAAAACCTTTTTTTCCTAGAATGTTTGTGCATTTGCATATGCCGCTAAATATTTTTCACTCGATTTTGTTGTAAAGGACTAATTTATGTGTACACATATTATGATTATTTCTGTGTATTTGTGGTGAAATTTTACTTGCGAAACTATCCCAATGTTGGAACAAATACAGGAAATGACGACGTGTTTTCTGCGCGTGATCGATTGCAATATTTGCAATACGTGCGCGAACTACATCGAAAAACAGCCAATTTAAAAAATGTAAAATAGCGAATATTTTCTTATTTATAAACGATGGATTTAGACAAAGTCGATAAAATGCTATGTTTATTATTATTTATTAATTATGTTTGGTGAGATAAAACCTCTTTGAACTTTGTAAACCGCTTAGTTGGCTTAAAAAATGTATTATTCGACCAATTAAGAAGGCTCCAATTCCATACATATTACTAGCAATCAGTTACCTTCTTAACTTGTCGGATTATCATATATTACCGTACACGTGCTATAATATAATGAATAAGCACGCGTGTTTAATGTCTAGGATTATGAACTTAAAAGCGGTTCAATAAGTTCCACGTTACAAGCAAGTGTGTTGAAATAGTATTTTATACAATCGTGATAAATAGCTTTTCAGTCGAGTACCGTGTTTAGGCAGCGAAGCTTGCTGAGTTTCCTAAGTAAGGTACGAGATTGAAAAGCTTGACTATTTTGCTTGGCTAATGTATAATACTTTTTCTACGAGTCATCTAAAATAATACTTTTTTTACTATAAAACCATTAATAAAAATTGGTATCTCAGTAGACAAAAATGTAGACATAAACGCGCGACACCCGGCCCGCGCTCGTTTAGTATTTTCTATGGGAGCACGGCGGCACGTGATTGGTATTTTTTTATAGTTGACTGCAGCGTATCGAAATGAAACTTATAATTGAGTGGGAGCCCATACATGAAAAGTACGCAATTATAGTTTAGTATATCGAAATCTTAAATTAACCATTACAGTCGACGACTTGAAAAAATAACTAAACAAATTCCTAGAGCGAACTTTAAATTATCAAAACGCAATACAACTTACCAAAAATATCCTCATTTTGAACTAACACAACTTTCACACGGCCTGACCAAGTCACAATAAGCAAATGGCATGTAACTTGGCTACCAGCCTAATTATAGCATTTCCTTCGACAATGCATTAACGTCTAATGAACGATTGTGAATCATAATCAATTTGACTATTAATATCCATTTAGATATTTTCTAGTTCGGTTTGAGCTCGTTTGCAGGCTATAAACTAATTACACACTAGATGTTAAGTTCATTATGTGGTAGATTACCATTTCTCTAAGTACTGATAAGGATGACAGGTAAAGGTTGAATCAGTATATGGAAAGTTTATACAATAACTACGAACGATTGTCCCGGCATTTTGCCACGGCTCATAGGAGCCTGGGGTCCGGTTGACAAGTAATCCCAAGATTTGGCGTAGGCACTACACTGAAAAAAAATAGATAGCCGAACTGGTTTTGTAACTTTACTAAATAACTAAACTACGGTTATAAGAAAATAAACTTTGCATAAATTTACAAACTTATTTTGTAGTGTATACCCAGTACCTGAACACTGATAGCCAAACACGGTTTTGTAACATATAACACATAGTTCGCAAGTCCCAATTTTTGTGTAAACAGTAACCAAAATTTTGTTACAGTTATGCAAACATTTCTTTCAGTGTAGTTTTTAAGAAAGCGACTGCCATTTGACCTTCCAACCCAAAGGGTAAACTAGGCATTGTTGGGATTATTCCGGTTTCCTCACTATGTTTTCCTTCACCGAAAAGCGACTGGTAAATATCAAATGATATTTCGTACATAAGTTCCGATAAACTCATTGGTACGAGCCGGGGTTTGAACACTCACTTTGAACCCGCGACCTCCGGTTTGCAAGTCGCACTCACTACTGAATAGGTATCGAAATCAGAGTTGAGTACGGCTACCACCAGTTTGACGCTGACATATTCGCTAGCGTGAACGTAACTTACTTTCGATGATGTATACGAAGAAAGTTACGCAGATGTTAGCGAATATGTCAGGTTAACACTGCTAACTGCTAAAGCTGGGGGCGTACCGCGAAAATCGAAATTCGCAAATTGCGGGGATCTTTCTCTTTTACTCTCAATAAGACGCAATAAGAGTGACAGAGAAATATGCCCGCAATTGACGAACTTCGATTTTCGCGGTTATAGCCCTGACACACACACTGACTGAAGACCACTGAAGACTAACTGAGTCTGTGCGGTTTGACGACCGGTCTGGCCTAGTGGGTAGTGACCCTGCCTATGAAGCCGATGGTCCCGGGTTTAAATCCTGGTAAGTGATGAGCATGGATATTTGTTCCTGAGTCATGGGTGTTTTCTATGTATTTAAGTATTTATATATTATATTATATACATCGTTGTCTAAGTACCCTCAACACAAGCCTTATTGAGCTTACTGTGGGACTTAGTCAATTTGTGTAATAATGTCCTATAATATTTATATTTATTTATTTATTTATAATATTTATTTTATATTTATTTATTTATTTTATAGCCCTGGCCATACACACTAGGGCAGGGGTCTCCAAATCCCGGCTCGCGGGCCAAATGCGACAGCCCACGTTCTGGTCCGCGGGAAGTTGCCAAACGGATCCCATCAGGCTTCAGGCGTTCAGGAACTTCCTAACAGCAACTAAAGAAGGTGCAATATTGGCCCTCAGGTAAAAAAGTTTCAAGACTCCTGTACTAGGGTATGCCTGCGCAGTTTCGTCAACTGCACAGGTAAAACGGAGCGTGTGTGGCATTCGGCTGTGTAGTTTCCTATACAGTTTTAGTACTGTGCACTAGATGGTGTGCTCAAATCACTGCACCTATGCAATTAAAACTGCACGAGGCCATGCGCTTGGCGAGGAATGGAAGCCTATGGAGGAATCCTTCAACAGAAGGACATGATGTCACGATCCTCAGCATTGAGGGACCGACTGAATAAGAAACGAGACGTACCTATATATAGATACCTGACTGTGCCCACCACACAAAACAACCTTAAATAATTAATTAATTATTATAGCACATTATCACACAAATTGACTAAGTCCCACAGTAAGCTCAATAAGGCTTGTGTTGAGTAGGGTACTTAGGCAACGATAAATATAATATATAAATATTTATAAATACTTAAATACATAGAAAACACCCATGACTCAGGAACAAATATCCATGCTCATCACACGAATAAATGCCCTTACCAGGATTTGAACCCGGGACCATCAGCTTCGTAGGCAGGGTCACTACCCACTAGGCCAAACCGGTCGTCGGACTAGTACTTAGACTAGACTTTAAGTAAGTGACATTGGCTTGTTAACACATTGAGTACCGGCAACCCGCTCGGCGGGTTCTCTGTTCGTAGTCGCTTTCCACTACAATGCGGGAAAACGCTGGGATGGGCTACTAGTGTAGCGCTACGAAAACGTTGGTAGCGAATGTGTTAATCAATGCGCGAAGATTCCATCACCTATACAGATATTGAATTTCGCTTTATTTCATCGAACGAATTGGTTTGCCAGATTTATCAACTGCTTACGTATTTCGTATTTTTCAATGGTTGTTCTAGTATTACATGCACTTAAGTGGTCTGCCAGGTGATCCTGATATACATACATATACCTTGCCATCTGAATGTCACTATTATGCAAATTAATCTTGCGGCCCGGGGCTAAGTACAATGCGGTGCGTCTTTGTGGCCCTCATAATAATATGAGTGCGGCTGAATCTAAAAAAATACTGATACCCCGTTTAAGAGAGTAATCTTATATTTTTTGGAAATAGTACATGGAAAATATCATACATATATCAAGCAGACACGGCTGCGACCGTTACTATACATTTTTTTATTGAAAGAAAAAAAAAATCCATAAAAAAAAAAAAAAAAAAAAAAAAAAAAAAAAAAAAAAAAAAAAAAAGAAGGAAAATTCACCAATGCACGGATTGCAAAGTTCCCAGGTTGCACTGCAAGTTGTACTGCCAGAAGAGGTGAATTTTTCAATTTTTCCTTACCTACCTAACCTTTCTACCTAAGAACTGCTGTAGAAAGTAATGAAATAAACGTATTTACGTGGAAAAGTTTTTTTTATGGATTTTTGTTTGCTTTGTCGCGGACCTGTTTTGACATTTTCAACGATTAACAATTTATTTATATATATTTATCTACACACATATCATAAACTCTCTATGATGCCTTCTAAAACCGTAATTAATGGCCAACATTACGATAAACTCACTTCGTTCGTTTCATAAACCCACACTCGTGTATTTTAATGCCTTTTATTATGTAGCAGTCACGTCACATAAACTACTATTATTTGTTAATTATCATTGATTTTTATATGTTGTTAATGTTTCTTTTAACAATGAGTATTTTTTTATTTTCCTATGGTCGGTATTCTATCCATTCTATATATTTATAATATTTATTTAGAAGGTCCCATTTCCAGAGTCTTCACTTTATGCAGAAATATTTGGGCCGTGTTACATTCATTTGTGATGATAAGTTAGTTATTTATATACACAACGGTCACTATCTGTAAAAGAGGGCATTGCCTCGAAATGTCGAACACGATAGTGCCACCACCTAGGACGAGCCAAGCGAAGCGCAAAAGCATTATCTACCATTTCTCAAAGCGTTTTGATTTTAGGATTCCGTACCTTAAAAGGAAAAAAAAACAGAACCCTCATAGGATCACTTTGTTGTCTGTCCGTCTGTCTGTCTGTCAAGACCCTTTATTTCGGGAACGCGTGAGTGTATCGAGTTGAAATTAAAAGCATATACTCATACAGTTCCTTGAAGCTGTGAAAAAATTAAACTTCCAAGTTAACGTAATAAACATACGGCCGTTTAAGCCGCAAAAAACGTATAATATTTCGACCTCTCAAGACAATCAAAATATATAGCATACTTCCCGTTGATTTAAAGAACTATGAAATTTTGCAAGTTATATAGTCTTACACTATAAAAAGAATCTGAAATACTATAAATTTGTTTAAAATTAAAAAAATAGCTTAGCCGTGAGCCGTTTTGTTTCTACAAAAAGCGGCCAAGTGCGAGTCGGACTCGCCCATGAAGGGTTCCGTACCATTTATGACGTATTAAAAAAACTACTTACTAGATCTGGTTCAAACCAATTTTCGTTGGAAGTTTGCATGGTAATGTATATCATATATTTTTTTAGATTTTTCATTCCGTTATTTTAGAAGTTACAGGGGGGGGACACACTTTTTTTCACTTTGGAAGTGTCTCTCGCGCAAACTATTCAATTTAGAAAAAAATGATATTAGAAACCTAAATATCATTTTTGAAGACCTATCCTTAGATACCCCACACGTATGGGTTTGATGAAAAAAAATTTTTTTTTAATTTTTATGACGTATTAAAAAAAAACTACTTACTAGATCTCGTTCGAACCAATTTTCGGTGGAAGTTTGCATGGCAATGTAAATCATATATATTTTTTAGATTTTTCATTCTGTTATTTTAGAAGTTACGGGGGGGGGGGACATACTTTTTACCACTTTGGAAGTGTCTCTCGCGCAAACTATTCAGTTTAGAAAAAAATGATATTAGAAACCTCAATATCATTTTTAAAGACCTATCCATAGATACCCCACACGTATGGGTTTGATGAAAAAAGATTTTTTGAGTTTCAGTTCTAAGTATGGGGAACCCCCAAAATTTATTGTTTTTTTTCTATTTTTGTGTAAACATCATAATGCGGTTCATAGAATACATCTACTTACCAAGTTTGAACAGTATAGCTTTTATAGTTTCGGAAAAAAGTGGCTGTGACAGAATCGGACAGACAGACGGACATGACGAATCTATAAGGGTTCCGTTTTTTGCCATTTGGCTACGGAACCCTAAAAACTACTAACAGAAAAGTAATGAACAATGAATAAATTCTATTTCTATTTCTATTTCACTCTACGCCCAGTAACGGTAGCGAAACGGCCAAGTCACATTTTTTTTTAAATTAATATTATACGACATTATTGCACAAATTGACTAAGTCCCACGTTAAGCTCAATAAGGCTTGTGTTGCGTGTACTTAGACAACGATATATATATATATATAATATATATACATATTTATAAATACTTAAATACATAGAAAACATCCATGACTCAGGAACAAATATCCATGCTCATCACACGAATAAATGCCCTTACCAGGATTTGAACCCAGGACCATCGGCTTCATAGGCAGGGTCACTACTCACAAGGCCAGACCGGTCGTCGTATTTTGACTAATTTGTGGAGTTTGGGCTTATAGAGTTAGGGCGTATATAGCACATAGACTTATAAGATCTAATAACTTTTTGACAGTGCGAGCCATATGGCCTCGTCTTGGCAACATTTCACATGTACCTACATTAAGCTCCGTGTTTCACAAACGTTTGTCTTTAACTATTCTACTTACTGTACCCCTAGTGTAAATTTAGTCGATAGCGAAACGTGACGTACGTGTTTGCGTTAAGTCTCATTTTGTATGGGTTTTTGAACAGCGCGCCAAGCGGGACGTTTTGGAAAGTCAAAAATCTCATACAAAATGACACTTAACGCAAACGCGTACGTCACGTTTCGCTGTCGAAAATATTTACACTAGGGGTACTGATTACTATTATTTTTAACACATTCACTGCCAACTTTTTCGTAGCGCTACGCTCGTAGCTGACCCCAGTGTTTTCCCGTTTTGTAGAAGAAAGGGACAACGAACAGAGAACCCGCTCAGCGGGTTCCCGGCACTCAATGTGTTTAATCAGATGATTAGGTACTTTATTGATAACTAAACTTGATTTTTTGACATTAGTGTAGTTAGTTCGTGTCATCCACGATCTATAACTACGTAGAAATAGGGTGTGATATTAATTAACTATTTCTACTCTTCTACTCTTTTTACTCACAAACGAATAGGTAAAATGGACACAATCTATTAGTCTCACTAAATTTGAAATTTAATTCAGTGAAATCATACATTTATAAAAATTACAGAATTTGTAACATGCAAACGACGAACATGTCTAACCCTCTGAACGCTTTATATCATGAGCACCAACATCACTCACACGCCAAGGTTCCGGGCGCAAGGGAGCTAATGTAAACCTTACTCAATGAAGTGAAGGTTACTTTGACAGCGTCCGCCATAACACCTATAGTTGTCCTTGGCGCTGTGGGCACGACTAGTAACGACGACTTTAGATGTTCTTGGCTTTCAAAAGGTTAAATACATATTTTTTAAGTCACGTTAGCAATCCTGTGACCTCAAATTCCGGTAAATGATTAACTGTACGCCGAAAATCCTCAACTCTACAACAAAACGTGTAACCCTCCGAAGGGTTGTCCGGTCGCCATGTCAACCAGTGAAACTCCGGGTTGCCCCTACACAAGTCTTCACAGAAAAACAGGTCCCTAGCTTCACTTGCAGTGTAATACGGGTTATTTATTCCCACAAAGGCGATACCCTTGCGAGAATCCGTATCATAAACCACTTTATAATAATATTGAGGGACTGGAATCAATGGATTGTTGTTATGATCATTTGCAAGGTAAAGATCCACTCGTTCTCCATATTGGTTAAAAAGACTGGTCACTCCGAAAGTTCCCGTGTAGATTATAGTATTGTATCCTGCTGCGTGGACGTGGTTTCTCAAGTCAACTTCTAAGGTGTTCCAGTTTCCTCCGTTGAAGTTTTTCCATTGAGGCGCGCAGTTTACATAGTGGAATGTAGCTCTTTCCCCGAATGCAAAAACGAAGTCTGTTTTCGCAGCTAAATGACCTCTAGACATCTCCTCGGATCTAGTAACGTAGCGGTCTATCGCGGGCCCTACAAGGTTTCCAATAGCTGCCCTCTGACCCCACGGAGAGAACAAAGATTCCACAGGAATTGTCCGATAATTACCATCCGCTTTAAAGTAAGGTCTTTCGACTCTCGTTTGATACATAGCGTTATATGGCTTCTGCGTGTATTTCGAATAGATAGGTCTGAGGATATCTTCATCAAAGCAGGACTGGTATACCGGATACCATTGATTGTCAATCTGATACCCAACTTCATGGATTTGATGTCCATTAAAGCAAGTTTGGTTCGTGCGTTGGCTGATATAGTCAGGCGGATCCAGACAGCGAAATTGGCTGAAGCTAGCCGGAGCGTTTAACCAATCATTATTTTTAAAGTTATCGCCAGCTTCACAAGTTATAGTAGCAGTTCTGAGCTGCCGAATGGCGTTAGGATGAGATATAGGGCCTGAGCCCCCACAGCTTAGGGTCAAGGTGTCTCCGCTATTCATCTCTACGTTGCCATATCGATCATCAGGCTCCAAAAGTCTTCCATTCCTTAAAAATACCGGCAGCGGTTCTCCAAAATGAGACCGAGAATTCAGCACACATCTTTGACCTGGAGAAGCGTTGAATATACAAAGAACTAGTAGATATAGACGGTGAAACATTTAAAATGTACTTTTGAATTTTTCAAATTGAATCAGACACTAAAAATTTAAAGTTTAATATGTTTAAAAATACGATGTGTCAGTTTCATGTCAAAGTTACACGTCAAATGAAATAGCAGTGCGTTCACAAATCACTTGAAACAAGTTTCGATGGAACGAAGGACGAATTAACAGGTAAATCGTGTATTATATTTACGAGGGGAGGCTGAAATATTCGCGGCCTAAGCTAGAAAAAAAGATTTTTTTTTTTTTTAAAACTATGCAACTTTTTTCCCCGCCTCTTGGGCATTTTAAATATTGCCGCCATTAAAAAAAAAGTTATTCGATTTTCGTTCTGTGCGCGGATAAACAACAATGTCTATCGAATGCGGAAATTTTGATAAATTAGAACACCGAGCAGTTATTAAGTATTTTGTAAAAAAAGGAAAATCGCCTAAAGACATTTTTGATGGTATCCGTCATACTCTACATCATTTAAGCCCTTCGTACACTATGGTTTTCTTTGTGCAGTTTCAAATGGAATCCCTCCATGGTAAATAAAAAAAGGGTATATACTTATAACTACCTACTCCTGCAAAAACTGCGGGCCAGCTGGTATTAAGTCATTAAGCAAATATTTTACCCCTTAACACATCTACTTTAACCACAATTCACAGAAACGTCATGATATGCGAGGTTGTAACACTGTTATTAGTTTCAATACACATAAGTCATTATAAAAGTAAACTAACAGCAAAAAGTGTTTACATGCTCGTCAGGTAAAACCTGTCCTCAGGTCATTGAACCTCCGTGTTATGGTAATAGGTACATAGGCCCCAATTACATTACACAGCTCTACAAAAAAACATTATTTTTTGTTGCCCTGGATATCTGTGAATGTGAAAATTTATATGTTTTCAAGTTACTGTTTACAGATTTATTCTCAAAAGTTATGAATGTGCTCGAGTTTTTATGATTTCAACATATTTCGTATCATATATTTCGATTTTTTCAATATAAAATGAAAATATGGAGTTAAAAAAAGTAGAGCATATCATCCAAAATCATTGATAGTTTCATAAATTGTGAGCATAAATTCATCGGAAATCAATCTTATACCCGAGACAACAAAACCACTGTTGACCAGTGTTATCATAGAAATGTGATTATAGGTAAAAAAGTAAAATTTAATTTTTAAAATCAGTCAGGTACATTTACATAAATTTTGTGGGTCACACTCGGCTAAGTCTGACCCGTGACTCCATGTTTGCGCATTCTGTTAGGAGAGATTTTTACATTATATTTTACCTAAAGGACAACTTTTTTTTAAGATAAGATAAGATGCATAATTTCTTATATTACATAGGATTCACTGTCCAAGAGTTTGCGCTCATACTTCTTCTCTTCTTTGTCGTTGTACTCTTTGCAGGGCGTCGTGGTCAACTGCTGACATCAGGCGCAGATGTTGCTTGCCGTACGATTTCTCGCTGATACTTACAATAGGTATAAACCTGTTCTATAAGTACCAGTTAACTTCCATTTGTCTCTATGTACTTCATACATGTATAATGTATTATAACCAGACGAGTATTATTTATAATCATACTGTAAAGGCCTTCGAGCAACACCGGCTTCCGACAAGTCGGAAGGGAGGAGCCCATATACCGTATATAATACCGTATGTAATATAGAACAAAAATTTAATAAAAAACCGGCCAAGAGCATGTCGGGCCACGCTTAGTGTAGGGTTCCGTAGTTACTCTTCCGTCACAATAAGCTAAACTGGAGCTTAAAGTATAGTTAATTGTTAACCAAGGGATGAAACGGTACCTTTCACCCGAGTTAAACAAATAGGCAAATTTGCATAATCAATTAAAGTAAGTCTTTTTACTATGAAGGGAAAACCTTTTGCGATAACTCAAAAAAAGCTAAACTGATCATGTCCGCTATAGTTTTCATTTAATGTCTTTCTTAAGCTCTTCTTCCACGATTTTTTTCATATTTTTTGGACCTATAGTTCAAAAGTTAGAGGGGGGGACACATATTTTTTTTCTTTCGGAGCGATTATCTCCTAATATATTCACTTTATGAAAAAATGTTTCTTGAAAACCCCTATTACTTTTGAAAGACCTTTCCAACGATACCCCACACTCTAGGGTTGAAGCGAAAAAAAAATTTCACCCCCACTTTACGTGTAGGGGAGGTACCCTAAAAAAAAAAATTTTAGATTTTATTGTACGACTTTGTCGGCTTTATTGATCTATATATCCATGCCAAATTTCAGCTTTCTAGCACTAACGACCACGGAGCAAAGCCTCGGACAGACAGACAGACAGACAGACAGACAGACGGACATGGCGAAACTATAAGGGTTCCTAGTTGACTACGGAACCCTAAAAAAGTGTAAACAACCCTATTACTTCAATTCAATTCAATGTCTTTATTTCGCTTAAATTGGTTTATCCATTTTTTGCGTATAACGACGATAAAAGCTTAAAAACTTAAGTATTTATTTATATGGAGCGATATCTCACCGTACAAATCGTTCTGCCATTTTTTGCGGGGGGAAACGTGCACACAGTCGCACTTCTCACTCACTACATACAAAATCCAATCTGTAATGACGACACAAATACATAGAAAATGACATGTCAAAGTCAAATCTTGCACACCACGATCTCTTTTTGTGTGTTGACGAGTCACACCATGGACCGCCATAGGTACAGTTGTACCTATGCTGCGGTAGAGGAGAAATAGTACGAATGCCGTCTCCCTTCCCGGCGTTGCTCGAAGGTAAAGACTGTTATACATAATCTAAGTTAAGATGAGAAAATTCTATAAAATTTGGGAAAAAATATAATATTTATTTATTTATTATTTATTAATTTATAAATGTTTAGTAACGAATTTAACTTATTGGATATCATTATATCATGACTTTCAATAATTATGTCAAACAAAGGGATCCGACAAATTTGTCTTACATTATTTCTCTTCTTTCTTGATAATTCGTGATATTTCTGAATCTTTGACAATCTAGAGTGAGTGATGCGTGATAATGGAATAAGTCTACTGAATCTAGTAGAATGTTATAACAATGCATGTTGGGAAAATTCAGAGACAGGTTTCCCATACCAGTTAATATAGGCAAACAATAGAGGTGCCAATTAAGTGTTGATAAAAAGTTCGATGTAATAACGCACAATTTCTGGGCTTTACTATTGAGTCACTGTTACTCTATTGTCAGAGTATTTTGCATTTTACTTCAGGCAGTATGGGATAAAAATTATAAAAAGTCCGCATTTTGTAAAATACGGTTTACCGATACCGCAGCTTTTTGGTCGGATTATTTCTTTAATTTACCACGTGTGGCCGCGTGGCGCTGCTCATCAAAACTATGAAAAACGCTGGGGTATCCAAAAGCTGGAGTTAGTTGGACTTATTAGGGGCGCGTGGGGCCGGAGGCTTTTGAATCCGGGTGGCTCCAGCCCTGCGGAAGAGCAGACCTTCCGCCCTAGCGTGATAGAGCGCGGGAACGAGCGAGGCAAGCGGCTGAGGCTGGTCGCGAAAGCGAAGGGTGACAGTCAGATTTTTGTGGCCGTGTGGTGGTGTGGCATAAAAATTAATATAAATTGATAAAACAGCAAACCATGGTCACCCTCAGACAACCATTACGTTTACGTTAACACTATTGAACGCACTTGCTTTCGGCAATTTGCAAAACGTTTCACGTTTATAAAATGACGACGCCGTTTGTAAAATGCCGAATCTTACAATTTGACTGCGACATATATATATATATATATATATATATATATATATATATATATATATATATATATATATATGTATAGCTGTGCCCGCGGCTCCGCTCGCGTGGTATTCGGTCTGTGTCAGTAACCGGCTCATTCACCGCTAATTTCTCTGCCTCTCCCCTGGAGGTGGAACTTGAAGTAAAGTTGACAGATGGATACGCTAGAGGACTGTAGTCTAGATAAAATATTTTACAATTAGGTACCACTTAATAAAACTACACTCGGCATTTTCAGTTTTTAGTTCTTATGGCATTTTAACGCGGATAAAATGCGAGTCCCAAATCGTTTGACATTTACACCGCAAACATCAGAGAATTTTTTTTTCATAGTACCCACTTTCGTAGCCATTATTAAGTGCTTAAAAGAGGCGATACGTATGAATATGGATACGATAAAATTACGATTAGGTATAATTCATGACGGAGAAAATATTTTTTTAGATAATTATGCAGTTATACGCGTGTTGATATGTGTGTTGATTTTGCCACTACTTAACTATGTAAGTAAACTCATTATTAACCGACTTCAAGATTTCAAAAGGAGGAGAATCGAGGGAACTCTTCAAATATGAAAGTCATACATATAATGATTTTTGTATTTTCTTTAACAAATCTAGCATTTACATTTAAAAAAGTGACATTTGATGAAGTGGAACTGCTGATGATAATCAGAATGGAACTCTTCAACGATACACAGTACACGTTTGGCGATTTGTCCTCTTCGCTGTGTTTATTAAGTAAATTAGATTTTCAAGACAAATTTTTGTCAAGTTCGAGTTCTGACGATGGGGTCCATGAGGAATCGAGGGAACTCTTCAAATGTGAAAGGCATACATATAGTGATTTTTGTATTTTCATCAACAAATCAAGTATTTACATTTGTAGAAGTGACATTTGATGAAGTGGAGCTGTTCATGATGAACAGAATGGAACTCTTCAACGATGCATTGTTCACGTTTGGCAATTTGTTCTCTGTGCATGTTTGTCAAGTAGTTAGGTTTTCAAGACACATTTTTATATTTCTATCCTATTTAGTTTTTTTAATAATTATCTGGTGCTTTATTTCATGCATGGTGTGAAATAATTTATCTTAAATACAGTCGAATACCCTATTGCGGGTATCTTACCAGACAACCACAGGACAAATCTGAAATGTGTCAAGGTGGGTGCAGTGACAAAAAAAAACATGCTACCTCCTTTTATACATAATTAGGCGTAGGACGCTGTCTTTTTAGTGTCGTTTAATTTCGTTGTATTATTACATCAACACAATTGAAATTGAATTGATATCCGTACCCCCCTCTTCTAACTTTAGAGTTAATTTGGCAAAATCCTTCCTCGGTGGCTTAATTTCAGCACCATATCTGTTAGTTTAGCAGGGTACTCGATACTCGTAGCACATATTTGTTGTAAAAGTTTGCACCTCTTCCTAAGTAGCGCCATAAGATTCAGGTGCAAACTTAACTCAATCGAGTGTAGTGGCTACCCCCCCTTCTAGGGGTTGAATTTTTATAGCCTATAACTTGTCCGGGCATTTTCTCGACAGATTAGTAAAGTTTGCATCAAAATCCGTTCAGCCGTTTTCACGTGATGCGAGGTCAAATAAACAGACAAACAGAGAAACAGACAAACAGACAAAAATTCTAAAAACTGTTGGAACGTGTTCTGTTAACGATTCTTAGTATCTCCAGCCTATTTTTTTTCGAATATCTTTCGTGTACAGACTTTCGACCCGCTTCAGCTTTATTATATGTATAGATATTCAGACGAAATGACCGATAACTCGATAAGTCGACGAGATTCGAAAGATCACTTCTGACTGAGATTAGCTCAGGACAAGGATCCCGATTTTTTTTAATTCTGAATCGGTTATGACATTACTGGTCCAGAAATTTCAGAACTAGAATTAAAATCAGATTGTCTGTTTGATTTAATTTCATGTAATTTAATGTTTAATTAGTTATATAAGAATTCAAGTCTTGGACCCCCTTTACATCTCTAAGGATAATTTAATGATTTTTTTTAATTATATTTTATTTCGGACACTTAGATTTGAACATCTGTAAAGTTTAGTACTTGATGTTGTTTGTATTTTTTTCGACTTTTAGAGGCTGTATACATCTCTAATAAAGCTTTCATCTTTTTCATTGATTCCATATTTGTAATTGTATTTTGTTATTTTTATGGATTGTGGCCTATTTCCTGAATAAATGTTTGTTTATTTGAATCAGGCTCTAGGATAGTGGCGTACTCGAAGAAAGGCTTAACCTCAGCAGGCTGTATGTAAAAGTCTGAAATGATGATGTCGATAATAACGGCGTATGTAATTATTAGAATTTGTTTAGATGAAAACTGTTCTATTAATTTCAAATGTTTTCATATGCATGTCTACCTTCCATTTGTACTATGGAACTGCATAAATATACTCAAATTCTCATCAGAGCATCAATATCTTTACATTTTGACGACCGGTCTGGCCTAGTGGGTAGTGACCCTGCCTATGAAGCCGATGGTCCCGGGTTCAAATCCTGGTAAGGGCATTTATTCGTGTGATGAGCATGGATATGTGTTCCTGAGTCATGGGTGTTTTCTATGTATTTAAGTATTTATAAATATTTATATTATATATATATCGTTGTCTAAGTACCCTCAACACAAGCCTTATTGAGCTTACCGTGGGACTTAGTCAATTTGTGTAATAAATGTCCTATAATATTTATATATCTTTACACCAATGAGGTGTCTTTTGGGTTGCTAAATTTTAATATTAGACACAATACTTGAATAGAAAAGTGTTAACCGCACTAAAAGGCGATTGTAATTTATAAATAATTGAGTTATTCATAGAAAGATTAGTAAACAGGCGATTTAGCTCTTCACTAGTTTCATTAATAGCTGTCCGTTAATAGCGGATATTCATTAAGTTTTTAATGACATTGTAAATATTTTCGTGTAGTTTCTAAATGTTTTTACGTTAGCTCACCATTAGCGATATACTCGTATTAGTAAAAACTGCAGAAACGCTAAGCAAGAAACGTAATGAACCAATTTGACTACTTGAAAATAATAGTTTTTAAGGTACCCCTTAACGATAAATTAGGGAAAGCGGAGTAATGTTATAAGTTTTTGGCAAAAAAGAATGTTTGGTAGAAGATTTTATCGCTGACTGTACTTTTCTTTCTTCGGGCAACCAATATTCATCGAGACAATTCTAACAACTCCAAATACAATTAGTTTGCGTTGTTTTATCACAGAGTTCCCATGGCCTCCTGTCTCCATCATTACCAGATCCATATTATCATAATAAAGCATTGTCTACCGATTTACATATGTACGAAAATTTTCAGCTCAGTCGGAAATCGGGAAGTGGGTCAAATCCACCCACACTAACATACGTACATACTAACAGGGCAACTTAAATAAAAGCTTGTATAAAGGTAAAATTATGAATACGTGAACATTATTAATAGGTACATACACATACATACATATAATCACGAGTAGGCAGAGACCACGGATTTCCACTTCCTACGATCCTGAGGGCCTACCGCGAAAATCGAAATTCGCAAATTGCGGGGATCTTTCTCTTTTACTCTGTCTAAGACGTAATTAGAGTGACAGAGAAAAACGAACTTCGATTGTTTCGTTTCCTTCACTCTCATCACAATCCTCACCGTGTGATCGCCGGTTTAAGGTGCTCTTGACCTGGTCTTTCTTCAGGATTTCCCCGATTTGATCAGAGAAAGTCCGCCGAGGTCTACACCTTCCAACTCCCGCTTCTACTTCTCCCTTATACGCTCTCTTTGTTAGCTGTGGTGGTTAATAGATAACACTATTACTAATTTCTTCATTACATTCCAATACTGACAATGAGTGTATTTCTATAACATATGATATAATTATGTTTTTCTACTCGTCGACTATAATGGTTGAATTAAGATTTCGTATACCAAACTGCAATTGGGTATTTTTCATGTATGGGCTCCCAACTCAACTATAATATTCATTTCGATACGGTTTAGTCAACTATAATGAAATTGAGCAATCACAGCTCGCCGCGGTCGAGAGGACGAAATAAAACGATAGCTCAAATTAATTATTTAATTTAGGTTGTATAGTAGAAACAAGTGCTTCATAAGTCATAAACGCACATGTGACTACGAAAACCGCTTACCATTGCTTTTTAGTCTCCATAGGCTACGTCGGCCAAAATCGAGAAAAACTGTCTAAAAATTGAAATTAGCAAGGAGCAAGTACTAGGGCCTCATGAGTTACGAGAAGGTGTCGTTGACCACTCCGGCCGCCGGGGGCGGCCGGGGCGCGTACGAGTGTGAAGGTGTCGCGGATACTCGTGTAGCGTATCTTCAATAGCTGTATACTTTTGGCTTGTTTACATGTATGATTTTATTAGTTTAAAGTATTATTTTTATTGACTCGTAGAAAAAGTATTGTATACAATAGTGATATAATCAAGCTTTTCAATCAATCTCGTACCTCACTTTGGTAACTCAGCAAGCTTCGTTGCCATAACACGGTACTCGACTGAAAAGCTCTCTATTATATTATGATTGTATAAAATACTATTCTAAAACGGCTAACGACACGTACTTTACTCACCGTGTTACTAGGAATGTGTCGTCCCCATTAGCACTACTATCATAAACATATTTGCACGTGTGGCCGTCGCGCGGTAAACACTAAACAGTATATACCGCGAAACTGAACAGTTGTTGATATGAATATCGGTATCTATAGTTAGCAAAGCTAACATACCTATTTGGTTGGACGTAGGCTCAGCTAATATTTTTGCTGACTGTACATATCAGTTGCCGCGCTTTTCATCACACTTGCTCGAAAGAGATCTTATTTCATGCAGGTATACCAACTGAAGGACAAAGGCATGTATTGTTTCTAAAGACATGTTTATTGGATTGTGGAGTGTGTCGCTAATTCATACGAACCAATTAAGTAGGTACCTACAAATGAGTTTTACTTCTAAAATTCTACGTTTATAATTTATTTTATTTTTTTAAGTTATAAAATATAAAAATTGGATATAATATTTTATTTAATAGCCGTTTAAAATATGTTTACAGAATTTTTAATCGTGGCTGAATGCCGGATAGATCTGTGCCTTCGATGCCTAACTTGTCAAAGAATTATAATATGGCGGACGAATGTTTGAAGTGTGATAAAAAACATTGTAACTCCAGGGGTAAGAATATTGCAAACTCGAGTCTTGCAAAATTTCACTTACCCCGTAACTGGGTAAATAATTAAAGAAGTACATATTTTTGACGCGTAGTCGGATCCTTCTGATGCTGTCTGCGATGGCAGTATGGTTGCATTTTGATCACTTGTCACTATGCCTGTCACTTTCCCACTTACAAACTTGTTAGAACGGGACAGGCATGTGACAGGCGAGAAAAATGCGACCGTACTATCAAGCCATGGAAACCGGTTAAATTTCTAAACCTTTATCATGTACTTGGCGCAAAACCTTTTAATTTCGGTTTCGCCCGAAAACCGTTATTTTTAAAACGGTTTTATGAGAACAGTTCTTGTCACATTAACCGGTTTAGAGCAATAAAAACCGGTTTCTTCCTATGTTGGTGTCTATGTTTACGTGGCATACTAACAGGCCGACCGGCCGTTTCGTCACTCGTTGAATAAACCGTTTTTAGGTCGCAATAAAGTTCTTAAAACGTTCGCGTTCTTGTATGTAAAAGTTGGGAAGAAAACCGATATAAACCGGTATTTACTGGTTCCGAGCATTGCATGCTACAGCCGCTGTACCGAGCCTACTTCATTATTTGTCAAATTCAAAGCACAATGTTGTCTCTGATTACGTTTCTTATAGGTAACATTAGTGAATCTTTGTTCATAATCAGACAGAAGTTTTTGTGACAAAAACGACTGCTTGAGAAAATGGAACATCGACAAATAGAATAAAATGGATAAGTTAGTCATAGACTGCTGGGCTAAGATGGTCGGCTCTTTATCATTTGTCACCATGCCTGTCACGTTCTAACAAATATGTAAGCGCGAAAGTGACGGACATAGTGACAAGTGATAAAAATGGAACCATAATACCGCCGGGTCATAGATTAATAATTAAAAGATGTAAATTCTACTTGCTGTAACTTATCGGGAAATTTCAAGAATGCAAATCAATTAAAAATCCGACCATTATTTCTTTATTACACATATTAAGTATTGAAAAATAAAAACGCAAACTGTAGAATACAGTGTTAAAAATAGAAAACTACCAATGGGTGTATCAAAGATGATATCGAACGTGTTGTGTACTTCGCGGTAACTTTCTTTTTATACAATGTTAAAAATATCTAAAGCCTGTCCAGTAATATATGATCACGCTCCATGTTTCGGAATTTCATTGAAACCACATTTTCCATACTAAACTGAACTGTCACTCTATACATGATAATAACAGCGCCCTCTTGTCAATGATCATATATTTCTGGTCGGGTTTTATAACGCTAAGGTAACATCGATAATAGACATCGATATTTGATTTTGTCTATCACTTTATTTTGCCACAAACACTTCTATGTCTGTTCAATTATATTTCAATAGTATAACTAAACTAGTATGGAGTGTGGAATTAAGAGGAGTGGCATCTCTTATGGTAGAACTGTTGCAAAAGTGTCCAGCTGTCAGCTACAAATAATAGTTCCAAATCTCTCCAGAGTAGCGCTAGAGTAGCTAAGAACCTAGGCGTTATTGACGGAGTGAATTGCGCTGTCTATGATTTGATTTTTTTGTTCAAGTACTCTAGGTATTGTAGCGCCATCTATTTAAAGTTTTTTGATGACAGTTTTTGGTACATGGAGATTTCGTTCCTTATCTCCACCTTCCGTATAAACTAGTCTTTAGACGGGCGTCAATAAGTATTTAGCGTATTTGCTTAACAGTTTTTTTAAGTAGGCTATCTTCACAAGGCCGATGGTCATTTTACTGTCATTGGTGATTGTGCTGAGCCGTTAAAATGCCATTAAATATTATCTTTCTTCGCGCCGACGCGTGCGCGTGACTTTTGAATGCGTTGATATCTTTGTGTGTTTATTCGTTTTATTACTTATATCAAAAATCACGTTTAGCTACTCATCGACTGTAATGGTTGAATTAAGATTTCATATTCTAAACTATAATAGGGTTGTTTCCATCTACAAATCTTAGGGCAGAATTGTATCCCAATAAATTCTTTTGGATTATAAGAACATGTTAAACTACTTTTAGGGGACCTGTAATGACAATATTACCCTTATAGATTCGTCATGTCCGTCTGTCTGTCCGATTCTGTCACAGCCACTTTTTTCCGAAACTATAAGAGCTGTACTGTTCAAACTTGGTAAGTGGATGTATTCTATGAACCGCATTAATATTTTCACACAAAAATAGAAAAAAAAACAATAAATTTTGGGGGTTCCCCATACTTAGAACTGAAACTCAAAAAATCTTTTTTCATCAAACCCATACGTGTGGGGTATCTATAGATAGCTCTTCAAAAATGATATTGAGGTTTCTAATATCATTATTTTTAAACTGAATAGTTTGCGCGAGAGACACTTCCAAAGTGGTAAAATGTGTCCCCCCCCCCCCCCGCAACTTCTAAAATAACAGAATGAAAAATCTAAAAAAAATATATGATATACATTACCATGCAAACTTCCACCGAGATCTAGTGAGTAGTTTTTTTTTAATACGTCATAAAATTTAAAAAAAAGAATTTTTCATCAAACCCATACGTGTGGGGTATCTATGGATAGGTCTTCAAAAATGATATTTAGGTTCCTAATATAATTTTTTTCTAAACTGAATAGTTTGCGCGAGAGACACTTCCAAAGTGGTAAAATACTCCAAAGTGGTAAAATGTTGAACAAAATCTAGCAAGTAGATTTTTTTTAATACGTCTCAAATGGTCCGGAACCCTTCATGCGCGAGTCCGACTCGCACTTGGCCGCTTTTTTTAGACTTATGTCTCAAATCAGAATTAATAAATTGACATTGCCACCATCAGGCGGGCCGTATGCTTGTTTGGCACCGACGTAATATTAAAAAAAAACTACTTCTTCTTCTTCCTCGCGTTGTCCCGGCATTTTGCCTCGGCTCATGGGAGCCTGGGGTCTGCTTGACCACTAATCCCAAGATTTGGCGTAGGCACTAGTTTTTACGAAAGCGATTGCCATCTGACCTGACCCAGAGGGTAAACTAGGCCTTGTTGGGATTAGTCCGGTTTCCTCACGATGTCTTCCTTCACCGAAAAGCGACTGGTAATTATCAAATGATATTTCGTATATAAGTTCCGAAAAACTCATTGTACGAGCCGGGGTTTGAACCCGCGACCTCCGGATTGTAAGCCGCACGCTCTTACCGCTAGGCCACCAGTGTTTCTCGTAATATATAAAAACTACGTACTACTTAAATTTATTTAGCTCTTTACAGTTCACGAAAGTTTTTTGACCGATGAACGCCAATAATATAAGCGGACACTCGTTTTTTATAATAACATTTTTATTAAATATTTAAATTTAACACAAGGTATCCGGCAAACAAAGTAAACATTATGAATTTTATCGCAATCCCGCGCAGACATGTAATCGCTTCTATTTGTCAAGAGTTCAACTTTGTACTACAATGACGTCAAATATATGTATACGTTTGTAGCCTTAATACAACACAGTAAGATACAAAATCGTTAACATATTTTTGACGTGAATAGTATTCTTGATACCCCGGAACGGTTTCCATCGTGACGTTAGTTTTGCCACATTTCAATGATTATATTTATTATGGTAGTTAGGTACAGACGTCATCAGATATATCGGAGCGGCCAAGGTGCTCATAAATATTTGAACACGCGTCTATTGTAAAGGCGTTAGAGTGAGTGTTTAGATATTTGTGAGCATCTTGACCGCTCCGATATATATGATGGCGACTGTACGGTCGGTGCCCCTACTTGTAACAAAGTAGCCATACTAATTGTATATAATAAAATTGTACTAAAGGATAATAAAATTGGACTTTTTGAGGAATCAATTCATCATTTTATAGTATTCTATGCAACAGTTGTATAAGAAGGGTCAAAAAAGGCGAGTGGCGTGAGTTACAATGTGAGCCGGAGCCGAAGGCGTAGGCGAACATTGTAAAGGAATACGCCACGAGCATTTTTTGACCTACTTATACAACGTTGCATACAATACTTTTCCTACGAGTCAACAAAAATAAATCTTAATTTAGGTAAACAAAGCAAAAGTATTATAGCCAAGACGCGCGAGCATACCTTGTTACGCGCCCGGCCGCTCGGCGACACCTCCTCGTAACTCATGAGGCCCTGGTACTTATTGCTACTTGCTAAATTCAATTTTTGGAAAGTTTTTTCTCAATTTTGGCCACCGTAGCCTACGGAGACGAACAAGCAACGCTAAGCGGTCTTCGTAGTCTATGGGTGTTGCTATATTACGGGTGTCACATGCGTGTTTCTGACTTATGAAGTAATTATTTTTACTATGCAACCAAATGAATATTTTGTAAGTTGGCAGCAATGCACTTAGTTTAAAACTGTATTCGTATTGATTTTGTTAGGTTGGTAGCCATTAATCGCAGTAACGTTATAGCGATTAAAAGCACAAGAGCTGTTATGAGGAATAGACAATATAGACTTTTCTTGTAACCTTTTATGTATGTTCTTATATTCGTGTTAATGAATGCATAAATGACAGATAATAGTAGAGGAGTAGGAAAATACCTTAATTTGGTCCTAAATGTACTTAAGTATATGTTATCCGAGTTTGCGCAATCCTAGGAGGTGTGCATCATGTGTGCATAAATAATTTTAGAGAGATACATTTTGCCCAAAAACTCCTTAACTGGACCAAGCTGAGTTATTAGCAATTTTGATAGCTCATACTGTGCAAGTATTAAATAATAATTTATTAGAAGTTTGACGTTTAAAATAACACTTGCACCATCTGGGCTATCAAAATTGCTGCCAACTTAGCTTGGTCTGACTCCAGTATGTTACTTTGTTAGTGTGTGTCAAATCTTGGATTGGATCCCAATTTCCGATTGAACTGAAATAATATCTATTATGTAAATCTGAAATGACATGGAGCTGATCTGATGATGGAGACAGGAGGGGACCCTGGGAACGCTATGATAAAACAACCCAAAATAATTGTGTTATGGGTTATTACAATTGTCTCGATGAGTATTAGTTGCCTGTGGAAATAAAAGTACAGTCAGCGATAAAATCTTGTACCAAAAAATAATTTTTTGCCAAAAAAAATTCATTATGTGGTACTTAAGAGAAAAGAGGACAATCGATTCTCCATACAAACGTAGTCCTCATTTTCCTCCCTGGATATTGACATTAAGGATAATATTTTTAGAGAATTTTATACACAAAATGTGTAAAAATATACTCAATAACGTTCATATCCAGAAAGGAAAATGGAGAATACGTTTGTATGGAAAGACGGTTTCGGGGCAATCGTCCCCTTTTGTCTCAAAGAATTTTTACTTACATGTGTGAAGCCGATTCAACTTGTGAATTGAATTATGCGTTTTTTTCTCAGTTAATTTATATCTTCTTCCGGCATTTTGCCACGGCTCATGGGAGCCAGCTTGACAACTAATCCTAAGATTTGGCGTAGGTCATGGGATCCTGGGGTCTGCTTGGCAACTAATCCCAAGATTTGGTATAGGCTCTAGTTTTTACGAAAGCGACTGCCATCTGACCTTCCAATCCAGAGGGTAAACTAGGCCTTGTTGGGATTAGCCCGGTTTCCTCACGATGTTTTCCTTCACCGA
This sequence comes from Cydia pomonella, assembly GCF_033807575.1. NCBI lineage: Eukaryota > Metazoa > Arthropoda > Insecta > Lepidoptera > Tortricidae > Cydia > Cydia pomonella. The sequence continues at coordinate 19,414,927 of NC_084716.1, read as the reverse complement.
AAAGCGACTGGTAAATATCAAATGATATTTCGTACATAAGTTCCGAAAAACTCATTGGTACGAGCCGGGGTTTGAACCCCCGACCTCCGGATTGCAAGTCGCACGCTTTTACCGCTAGGCCACCAGCGCCTTTTTCACTACTATGCCTTAATACGAAAGAGAATTGCCTCGTTGCTCTGCAGAGTGCAGGCCAGCTCCAACCTCATCCTGGCTACGGTAGCGGGCCGATACCACTCACCTACTGTGCGACAATTTAAGTGTCTCATGACCGCTACCAAGTGATTGTTTTTAGGGTTCCGTAGCCAAATGGCAAAAAACGGAACCCTTATAGATTCGTCATGTCCGTCTGTCTGTCCGATTCTGTCACAGCCACTTTTTTCCGAAACTATAAAAGCTATACTGTTCAAACTTGGTAAGTAGATGTATTCTATGAACCGCATTATGATGTTTACACAAAAATAGAAAAAAACAATAAATTTTGGGGGTTCCCCATACTTAGAACTGAAACTCAAAAAATCTTTTTTCATCAAACCTATACGTGTGGGGTATCTAGGGATAGGTCTTCAAAAATGATATTTAGGTTTCTAATATCATTTTTTTCTAAACTGAATAGTTTGCGCGAGAGACACTTCCAAAGTAAAAAAATGTGTGCCCCCCCCCCCCTTGTAACTTCTAAAATAACAAAATGAAAAATCTAAAAAAAATATATGATATACATTACCATGCAAACTTCCACCGAAAATTGGTTTGAACGAGATCTAGTAAGTAGTTTTTTTTAATACGTCATAAATGGTGCGGAACCCTTCATGGGCGAGTCCGACTCGCACTTGGCCGCTTTTTTCTTCTTCTAACACTTAGTTTTAAATCTTAAATGTTACTTACCATTATAAACCATTGTTGTCTATTGAGTAACTAAATTGAATTGAATAAAATATAATCCTACTTTGATCCTAAAGTTCATACGCATTAATTAGATTATCATAGGCACGTAAACAAACGTGAGGTATGTAAATCAGAGGAGAGATCGTAAATCAATCAATCGACATGTCGTTGATACTGTTATTGAACATTCATAACTCTTATTGTAAGGTGATAAGGTCTAAGTTGGGTATTATGTATATAGGTGTTTTATACAGTTAGTAACGGTCCTTCAGTTGTTAATTAAATAAAATGCCAAAGTAAAATGTAAGTGAAAAGGAACTGGAAATTGAAACATTCCTCGAGAAAAAATTGTTCCGAAACAAAATGTACTGCACACTGCACCCCGATAAATGTTGCATATGATTGACAGTCTGTTTTGACACTTTTGATCTTCACTTTTTAGTACAGTCATTATATCCAAAAAACCGACCCTACCCGTGAATAATCAGTTCTTGGATTTTTTTTTTCGTAGGTCCCTCGGGGGGGATTTTTTGTCCTCACAGTTTTACTGTAAAATCCAAAATGGCCGAGTTATTAAAGAAAAACCGTTTTTTTGGAAAAAAACATTTTTGGAATATACACAGGAGCCTAATTCGGTCTACTTTTTGAATTTACACTCCCAGTGAGCCCCCCCAAGGGACCTACGAAAAAAAATACAAGAACTGATTATTCACGGGTAGGGTCGGTTTTTTGGATATAATGACTGTACTATTTCGGCATATTAGTGCGAGTGAGATTTATAGAAAGTGGAGTTGTCGTTAAGATTCAAGATGGCGATGACGTCTCGAGAATATTTTTTCTGTTTTGCTCATTCATGTTAGTGTAATATTGATAGCTTATTATGCAGTGAAAGTATGCAGCTAATGAAAAACTAAACTTGAAACGCGTTTAACCATGTTTTAATCAACACCCCGCAATCCATCGTGGCTTTTAGTAAAGCCCAGCTATCTCTTTACTAAAAGCAACTACCGAACACCGTCATGCTCTACAAGCACACTTAAAAGTTACTACTGGACAACGACACTTGACATTGCTGCCGTCCTATCACTAAAACCTATCTAACCCACAAATTATAGTTTTGAGATATGGGCAAAAAACGTTCAAACCCATATCTCTAGAAAATGTGTACATTTCTTCCGGATTTCTTTTGTGCAAAAATTAAAACTAAATTTATCCTTACTTTGTTTGAAAACCATTTCCTCAAATATTACATTATTAATTTGAAAATCACAATTTTGTGTTTTAGTGTTGCAAATAATTACTAAAATATGTGCGATATTACTCCTAAAACACCGTTAAGTATACCTTAACCGTTCTTTAGAATTGAATAACATATAAAAAATAACTAAATAACGGCCAAGTCAATTTACGTGTTTATAGTATCGTAATTGTGAATTGTGTAATAAACAAAACATAGCTTAATAACCGGTACTGAACAATTTTATAGTATTTTATCTGTTAAAATATTACCTAGAAAACATTTGTAATAAACACGTTATTGGACTGTAACCGTTTTTTAGCTATGTAATGACTATACATATTGAAGTAATTTGTATGCATTCCTATACTAAAACCCCGTTAAATGACGAACTAGTAATGCTCACTAGGTTTAAGTCTTGGAAATATTCATTAAAAAACGTTTATTGTATTAACAAAATCATGTTAACCTGCATTATACTACTAAGTTTTAAGAGGAATTCAATAAGTTAAATCACATCTGTATCGTATACGTATTTAATCGCATGCAAAAATAAATAAAAAAACTTAAAAAATACTGACAAATCAGTCGTCAACTTTTTAAAATTTTTAAAACGTAAATTGTGTGAGTCTCAAAAATGTGTTAAATTTTATATAAAAAAATGTACGTGAAGAAGTAGATTACTAACCATTGTAAGGTGCCTGATCCATGTAAGGCCCAGTATCTAATGAAGCCCACTTTTGAAAATGCGCCCCCCGCGCTTTGATTGCTAGTTCATATAAAGATCTGTGTGTGTGCGTGTACCGAAGGAACACAACTGTATTTATGCTCCTTGTAAATAATGAATTTAAGTCGCAAAAACTTACTGAAAGTGGACAAAGTTTGCAAAAGCCAACTGCAGAATCTCCGTATTTGGAAGAAAACATCTCAAACACGCTTAGGTGAGCCGAAAATTCACAATATTTACTTCGAAACTATCTACGAAGAATAACTGTTGATTTGTAAATACACTCACACATGAATATTTTAAAATAACAGCCTAAATTACGTTAAAAACATTCCAAAATAAGAGGTATTTTGCACATTATCAGCTGTAGTCAATTGACACTGACATTAGACATTGACACTTGCCCCACAGAGTACGTTCAGAAATTAATAAGCGTTTACGGAGCTAGCTGTAATCTAGTAAATAGAACACTGCAGAGGTAGCTTCAAAGCAATTCTACACAAACAAAAATGACTCCCAAATTAAAATGCAATCTTTGCCAAAATGAAATAAAAACTAAAGAGTACTTAAAATGTCACACATGTTGCAAAGTTTACGACTTTGGCTGTGGAAAAATTACCTTTAGAAAATTTCAAAATATGACCAAGGATGATAAAAAATTATGGAATTGTTATAAGTGCAAAGATAATAATGCACAGCCTAAGCTACGTAGCTCTGAAACTGGAAAACCATCACCCGATACGGAAAACACCCAAAGCAAAAATTCTTCAATAATAGATAACCCATCATCATCATCTTCTTCAGTTCCTCCAGTTGATAGTTTCAAGACTATCCTAGATGCCCTTGAAAGAGAAAACATCACAATTAGAGGAGAACACCCTGGACAATATGATCATAAGTCGGAAGAAACCATCTCGGATACTGACTCTGAAGCCGAATTTCTTGAGATGGACACCTTGTTGAATGATACGACACATAGTTTACCGAATATTGGAGGCAATGATGAAGACACTGAATTAAATGCTGAAATAACCAATCTCTCCTCTCAATTGGAAAGTGCCCATGAAGAGATTGATCGCCTTAACTGCGAAATAGGTATCTTACAGAAAAAACTAGCGGAGCGGCAAAAGAAAGTTGAAATATACAAAAAACTACTGACACAAAATGGACCAATAAGAAAACTCACCCCTATTAAGACAATTATGAATAGATCAAAATCTATTGACTTTATCGATAGTGATGATGACACTCCCCAAAACTTTTCACCAGCAATTTCACCAGCAACTCCAATACAACTCAAATTAGCCGAGACAAATAATATTAAAATGAGTAGCAAACCTGATAAAATCGAAGTAACTTCTAAAGAAGAAACACAAAATAAAGAGACACAAACAGAAAAAATATCAGAACAAGATATAAAGAAATTAAGCATCCGATCAGGTCGAATGCCAATCATTAAAAGAAATAAGATCGCCATAATTACATCGAATAAAGATAACAAAATTCTTCACATCGTGGAAGATTGCTATGAGAAGTCGGCCATATGCCATTATTTGATGCCTGGCGTAGGGATACGTCAACTCTTAGGGAATATAAATAACCAGTTACGTGATTTCACATTTGATGACTACTGCATCATCCTTATAGGTGAAAGTGATTTTAAAAGAACAAATGATTACATAAGTCTTGTACAATACATTAAGGCAACTCTTACAGAAATCAAGCATACTAACGTAATTTTATGTGTGCCAACCTACATCTGTGGAGCTCAGGTTTACAATTGCAGAGTAGAACTTTTCAATACTCTACTCAACTTGGATATACAGACCCACAACTACGCTCTCTACTTCGATTCCAATCTGGAGCTGTCTCTAGATATGTTCTCTGATTATACAGGAAAAATAAAAAACTCAGGAATGAGAAATATTTTTGAAAGTATCAAGAAAATTATTGAAAACACCACAGTGGAGAAAGATCCAATAGAAGAACCTTTTTTTCGTCCCTAAACAAAATTATAGTAAAATCCATCAAGCTCCAATGACGACTTTCTGTACTAACATAACGGTAATGCATCAGAACATCAATGGACTGCTAAACAAGGCTGATATGTTATATCTTCACCTGCAAGATGAGATTGATCCAGAAAAGTTAATCGACGTTGTGTGCATTAGTGAACATAATATGAAAACTGGAGATGAAGTACATTTTAAGATGCCCAACTATGTGCTAGCGGCCCATTTTTCAAGAACTAACAGAAATGGTGGATCGTGCATACTAATACGTAATGTTTATAAGTTTAAGATAATTAATGAGATCATAGAACAAAGCATTCATAATTTTATAGAAATATCGGCAATCCAAATAATAGATATAAAATTAATTGTAATCTGCATTTACAGAGTACCACTAACAAATATTTCATACATTAATTTGTTTTTTGATAAGTTGAGTAATATTTTGAGCAATATATGTTATAAAAATAACAAAATCATAATTTGCGGAGACTTTAATATAGATCTGCTGAAAGATACAACAGCATCTTTAGAATTTAAAAATCTTATTGCGAGCTTTAACCTTAAATTTGGAATTAACAAACCCACAAGGTTAAATAGTAACACCTGTATAGACAATGTTATACACAATATCCGAGGTAGTACTTGTGAAGTACTGGATCTTGGTATGTCCGACCATACTGCACAGCTGGCAAACTGCCCAATAAAGAAAACATGTATCATTCAATATTGGTATGTCAATCGTAGGGATTATTGCAGCGAAAATGTGGTGAAATTTATTGAATGTATGCAAAGCCTTACTTTCAGTGAAGTATTTAATTCGGACGACGTTAACAATGCCTTTGGTAGTTTCATAGATGAATTTAAGTTGTTTTACGATCTGTGTTTTCCCTTGAAAAGAATCAAAATGTCAAAAACAAAAAAGCCAAAATGGGTCAGCAAAGGTATACGCATATGTTGTAAGCGCCGAAGACAACTGCTATGGAAATATAGATTGACTTTGAAAAATGAAGATAAAATATCATTTGAGACATATTCTTATAGATTAAAAAATATTATTAAACTTACGCAAAAATCTCAAAATGATAATTATGTCATTAACTCGCAAAATAAAGCTAAAGCAACATGGAATATAATAAATAGTAATAAAGCAGTATTTCCGACAGAAAGTTTTACAAGTATAACTGACAAAGGAAAAGTTCTGAATCACCCAAAAGAAATAGCAAATGCTTTCAATAATTTTTGTATAGATTCAATTAACGACATCGCCAAAAACAGTAATATACATATCAATTCTAATAATCCTTATAATTTAATTTCAAATAACTTATCAAATTCATTATTTATGCCACCGGTGACTTCAATTGACATCCTTAGAATAATCAATTCATTAAAAAATACAAGAAGCACTGGTTACGACGATATTGACACTAAGATTCTGAAAAGCGTTGGTTACATAGTTGCACCAGTTATCAGTTACATAATGAACCTATGCATATTAAATGGAGTTTTCCCTGATAAACTAAAAATAACTAAAATAGTCCCACTTTATAAAAAAGGTGACAAAAATTATCTAGGGAATTATAGACCAATAGCATTGTTATCAATTATATCGAAAATTTTTGAGAAGGTGATTTATACAAATATCTACTATTACTTTGAAACAAAAGGATTATTTGCTTCAGAACAAAAAGGTTTTCGTAAAAACCGCTCCATTGACGAAGCGATATATGAACTGGTGTCTAAAGTTGTAGTTGGCATGGACAAGCGAATACCTGTAACTGCAATATATATGGACTTAACGAAAGCGTTTGACTGTGTGCATCCCAAGATCTTAATAAATAAGCTTGAAAAATATGGTGTTAGAGGTAACGTACTAAATCTAATTGAGTCGTATATTAGTGATAGGAAGCAGTATACAGTAGTAACGAAGCTATGTCATAAATCTAAAACAGAAATCACTTACATGTCAGGGTTAAGAGATTCATTTTATGGGGTTCCGCAAGGGAGCGTTCTAGGACCTCTGCTATTTATTATATATATAAATGATCTTCCCAAAGTTACTAAGAATCCAATGGTTCTCTTTGCGGATGATAGCACCGCCATTTTTACTGGGACATGTTTGAATAATGATGAGATTGACATTAATTATGAAATGAATTATGCTTTAGAATGTATTGTAAATTGGCTTAATGTAAATAACTTAATAATTAATATTGAAAAAACAAAGATTATGAATTTTAGACAAAGGAAGAACGAATTAGAACAGTTGGATGTCAAATATAATGGACAACAAATTAAAGAAGTCTCCAACACAACATTTTTGGGACTAGTTTTAGACATGAACATGAACTGGAAAGGTCAAATTGACAATGTTTGTAAAAAGTTGAGCCGTTACTCTTATGCACTGTTTATGTTAAAAAAAGTTGCTAGCCAGTCCGTTGTATTAACCGCTTATCATGCATACGTGTCTTCTACTCTTCGATATGGCATTATTTTCTGGGGTTATTCGACTGACTGGTATTTGGCTTTCAAAGCTCAGAAAAAATGTCTTAGAGCGACTCATCATCTGCTGCCCACGGTATCGTGCAAGTCATATTTTGTAAATCTAAAAATATTAACACTTCCTTGTATGTATATCTATGAATTAGTAGTTTTTGTAAAAATTCATCCTGATATCTTTCGACCCTTGCACAGTCAACGTTTGCAACACATGGTCTGTGATCATCCGGCAAGAACTGCTCTATTGTCAAAAAGCGTTCTCGGTATGGCTCCCAGAGTGTACAACAAACTACCTGAACATATAAGGAGAATGTGTGATATAACTATATTTAAAAAATCTGTTAAAGAATTTTTGTCCAGGATGGCTTTCTACTCCTGTAATGAATTTCTTACTGGAAACTTTGACTAAACTATTATTATATTATTTGGAAATTGTATTATTTATTTGTTTATTCTTATTATTTTATAGTATTTTGTGGACATTTAATTCTGTTTTTAATTTAGTGCATGTTGCATGCTAATTGATATTATCAATGAAACCTAATTTCGTATGCCCTTGGGTACGACATAGTGAAACAAGCAAATGTATAACCATCATATGCAATATCATGTTGTATACACCTATGTTCGACGAATAAAGTATTTGTATTTGTATTTGTATTTGTATTTATTTGTATTCAAAAACCTAGTAAGGCTAAATGACTACACTAAAACCTATCATTTCTCAGATCCCTACTAGTTTTTTATACGGAATTTGTGACTTCCTGAGTTTTACTACAGTAAAAGGTAAGTTAACATGCTACTTACTAGGTTTAGAGGCATAGAAATCTGTAGTAATCATAATAATTGTGCCGATTTTGGAGCAGGTGTCTCTGTAATCGGGTGAGTACTTACGAGATGGATACAAAGATAAAAAACGAATTTCCAATAATTAGTTACCCACCTTACCTAGTAGGTTTTTATATAGGGCAGCCAAAATCAGCCTTTAACACTCTTCGCATAAAAATAAAGCATTAATCTCATGCATTATGGAATGGCTGTAGTACAATATGCGGAGATGATCAGAGGCTTCACTTTCATAATTCCGTTGAATTTGGGGACCCGCTAAAGTGTGGTAGTTTCTTAAGTTACTTGGAGTTAGTAACTATTACAAAGCTCAATTAATACCTTTTTTGATTTCGACTCCATTAATCTGCACTTCTTTTCTTCTGAAACTTTTTCTCGTTAAGTAGAAAAATCTAAACTTCCCTTCTAATGCATCTACTTAACTTTTTTTAATGTTCGTCTCGTCTAAGGAAAAGACGATGCGAGCCAAAACATGATCCTCCCTCTAATTCACCTTATTGATCATATCATCATATGTATCCTCTATAGCTCTATTCTTCTTATATTTTCCCGTCGCTTTGGTAAGATGCCGTTAGAAAGTCCAATTCCTTCTCCTTCTCAAACTACCGGTCTATTTATTTCCATTTCTTTGTTTCCTCTCTAAAGTTCTTGAGTGTCTTTTGTACATAAACAGATTACCGTTTTGAACAGAAATGCGCTCACGAACCCATATTAACCCGGTTACCCTACGCGGCACAGTACAATTATCGCTCTTGTAAAAATACTGCAGATATGGTATATCACGGTGCTATCAATTATCATTCTTGGATTTCGGTAATGCTTTCAACACGTCACCCGTTTTCGACATCTTAGTAGGCATATTGCGTTCTCTTAATGTATCTCCTGTGACAGTGAACTAGTTTCATAGTTATTAAGTAGGGCGTCAACAGAGGTGGATTACTCTTAATCTTTATTGTGCCTGCACAGGACGGGGCAGCGTGTTGTCTCATGTTTCATTTCCTTACTTTATATACTCTAACACGTTATATTTCCTTCTTCTACCACTTTAAACATACTGCCAAGGCTCTTTTACTCATCTACCATAGACTATCTGCACCATGAACATGAACACTAATTTAGAAAGCATTTTGATTTGGACTTTCACGTTACGGTCTCAAGGTAAATCCACTGAAGTTATAGTGATAGGTCAAAGTGTTCTGCCAGGACTGATTTTAGTACTCTACCTGCCATTATTTTTAACGGTAGGTACCTATTTAGATTTCTTACTCTCCCCAGGTCTCTTAAATCTCGCTGTTTCTCTATCATGGATACCTCAGATGAGCGAGTTTAGAAGGATTTTTTTTGATATAAAAGCATCACTCCGCAGAGTTCGAAACATTACGCCACTAAGATTGCATTAGTTCAATCCCTCTTACTAACTATATTAGCTTATGCTGACACTTGCTACTTAGACGTTTGGAAGACCAACTCAATATGTTTGAGCAATTCCAGCAACTCTCTATTTAGTATATAGTTGCTTTTTAAATTAGATCATGTCTTCATAGTGCCCATGTTCGCGCTACGTAGAAATCCACTACCGACGTGAATTATCATTGGTTTATCGTTTTCCATTTTTGTATGTAAATCGTAGCACTTACTTTCGGTTTCCGGTTTTTTTTTATATAAGCATGCATCCGTCAGTCACCGAATAAAAAAAAAACAACTTACAGCGCACGGCGCATTGTTAAACTGTCTGCCTTACGTAATAAAATTCAAGGGAATATGTTTTACACTTAGCGGGGTTTTAGCGTGGCATTGTTGGTTGGCCGTGTTTAACTGTTGTATTATTATTCTTTTTCTCAAACATAATTACCCGTTAAGCACACTAAATAGGTTTTAGTGATGTATTTGTTACATGAATCGCAATAAAAGTCTTTTACACAAACGGTTAAAGAACGTTAGCCACGTTTAAGCATACTAACTGTTTTATTGTGTAGTATTTAATAAAAAAAATTGTACTTGATAAAACATATTAATAGTTTTTCCAAGTAAATGTGTTTTAGCTATGTATAACGTAAAAGATTAATTAAAATAAAAAACTGGCTAAGCGCTTTTATATTACTTATAGAAGAATAATGTAGGTTTGCGATTTTATAGTATTGAGAAGTATCAAATTATAATGCAGTTAGCGTGTTAGGTCGAGTCTGTATCTCCGTAACTACAACAGATAAAAATATGATTCCAAGACCAGTCGATAGAGAATTCTTTTCTCTTTTAGAATATTTGTCCAAATGAAAACTGGTATTATGCAGCTTTGAGCGGTTTTAGAGATAGGACGGCAGATTGGCAAAATCATCATATATTTGATGTAGGCATTTTTAAAGAAGAAGAAGTATTTATAGAAAGTAAGTTACGCATATGTTAGCGAATATGTCATTGGCGATGTCGTGGTAGACGTACTTTAATATTTGTACTAAGATTGATTTGATTATTTAAGAAAAAAAAAATCCTACCCTGATGATTTTTTTAAGATTTTTTAATTAAAACTTCTAAATAAATCTAAGAAGGCAAGTTGATTTTTTTTAGGAAACCGCTTTGGTTTTCTTATTACTTGGTTAAACATTTGTAAAAAACTGTAGATTAGCTTAATTATTTTGTTATTTTTTTCTCTTTTTTTAGAACGATTACTAATTATATTAACAAACCTTATCTACTTAATCAATTTTATAATAATGTGTTTTGACAATGTCCTTTCCTCTTAATTAATGTCAGATGTTGTATTAATAATCGTACAGTTTTTTTTATATTTGGGGACAATCTTACACAAATCGATCTAGCCCCAAACTAAGCAAAGCTTGTACTATGGGGCGACGATATATATACGTATAAAGATAAATACATACTTATATACATAGAAAACACCCATGGCTTAGGAACAAATATCTGTGTTCATCACACAAATAAATTACCGGGATTCAAACCCGGGACCATCAGCTTCATAGGCAGGGCCATTACCTACCCACTACGCTAGACCGGTCGACAGTGATGATCGCATTGTACCATTGACAGAACAATACAACTATTGCTATAGACAATTGACGATACAAGCGCAAAAAATAGGAAATTGGTAACGAGTGGCGATAAATTAAAACACGACCGCAAGTGTGTTGAAAAACGTCGTATGAAACGCATGCATTAGTCATTACAGACATCGGCTTTCTTATTGCGCGCTCGCTTACAGCTCGCGCGCACAATATCGCCTCGTGTGTAATGACCAACTTAGCACACTTGTATCATAATGTACTATTAGAGTTACTCCTTTTGTTTTGCTGATGTGATATTTTTAGTTTTAAAGTGTTTAGTGAGTACCTAAGTTTTTTTTTGTAACTGTAGTGGCGCGGTATGTAGAAGTTTTTTACAATAAATGTATTTATATTCTATTCTATTCTTAAAAATATTTCTTATGACGGGCACCGCACGCTAAGGTGTCATTTTAATGTGCTCATATTAACACAATATTCAAATGATAATATAATTTTTCATATTGATCCGATTCGCCCTATGACCCGATTCGCCTGGGTCTACCCTAGTAATATAAAAAAAACTCTAAATTCACCCTAATGTCGATGACCTCCCAACACGCTCCCATTTTATATACCAATTCCATCTCATTTGACGAATAAAAATAGCAATGTTATCAAATTCAGAGCACGCGTACTTCATCTCATTCCCCATGTGAGCGCCCGCACGGACGGACGTGGGCACGTAAACATAACAATAAACAAACGTGAACAATATAAACAAATCATGTTAACAATCGTGTTTACACAGTGAAGTGACGTGACGTTGACACAATGAACCGTACGGTGAGTCTATTTTCGATATTCGAAATTGGACAGGTTTAAAAAACTCGTTAGTGAGTAATATAGCAATTTATACTTTAACTACATGAAGCAAAGTGTAATTTCCTTTGTACGGTTTTAAGTCAATTTTAGTCAATTAGATTGTAGTGAGTATATGATTATTTTAATGTCAAGTAATAGCGTGTATTTTAAGAAGTCAAGTGATGTTAATCCTAAAAATAAACGGTAGTTAAGAATACCGGTTTGGAAATCTTTAATCGGTTTTAGCTTATTTGCTAGTTTTATGTCATTAAGCGATATTTTTCTGTAGAAACGGCCTACATTCTGGTAAATATTATTGTATATATGTCTATGCTCCTTCGGCTTAAATAAACTTTATTTTTTTCTATTTATTATTTAGGAACTTAAATCAGTTACATGATTATGCCAGCCCCATCGTACCTTATTCTAGTATTTTTACATGTCTTATAACTAAACTTACATAATACATATTATGTCTTATAATAAACTTTAATGTCTAAGAAATTACAGAAATAATTCCTTTGATATTTTAATTACCTTCTATAATAGGTGTGTCGAAAAGCCAATCAAATAGTTTAATGAAAATGTAAGGCTAAGACTAGGTAATAGGTATTAGCATAATTATTTTGCTAATATTTTCATAAAACCTTAAATCAAACTCTCTCTTCTTCCTCGCGTTGTCCCGGCATTTTGCCACAGCTCATGGGAGCCTGGGGTCCGCTTGACAACTAATCCCAAGATTTGGCGTAGGCACTAGTTTTTACGAAAGCGACTGCTATCTGCCCTTCCAACCCAGAGGGTAAACTAGGCCTTGTTGGGATTAGTCCGGTTTCCTCACGATGTTTTCCTTTACCGAAAAGCGACTTGTAAATATCAAATATTATTTCGTACATAAGTTCCGAAAAACTCATAGGTACGAGCCGGGGTTTGGACCCGCGACCTCCGGATTGCAAGTCGCACGCTCTTACCGCTAGGCCACCAGCGTTTTTTTTTCAAAACCTTGAATCAAACTATGTATATAATTATACTAATTACCAAATTATAAATCCTCAACTCTTTATTTTGGCTTTGCTGTAATCAGGTAACATAGAAAACAATCAGGCATAGACAAAGTCCCTACGTTCTCATTTATTATTCGTAATTTATTTTTCACTAAATATATAACTCATTATATGTTGAAATAGGAAATAGGGGCCAATAATGTGACTAGGGATCGGAACCGGTTTTTTGCAAAAAATTCGTAATAACCATATATTTTGATTTATTTTATACTCCAAATGTAGGTCTTAGCTGCGTTTTTAGATAACGACTTCGTATTATTAGATTGCCCAATAAGAAATGAAATAATTAACAAAAACAACGAAAAAATACCGTTTTCGTTCCCATACAAAAAGTGTCCGATCCCTCTAATAGACTACCTATTTTTATTTTTTAAGAGACATTTACGCAAGCAGCATTTATACCTTTTTTGTTATATTCTGGTTTACTAACAACAATATAACTATATTATATCGATAATAAGCGAATATGAGAGTTTAAGTAGTAACTAGGTTAACTAAAGGTTAACTGGAAGAGATCCTTGAAAGGGATAAGTTCGCCTTTGTACAAATGATGTATGTTCTGTCCTGTTTTATGTTTCTTTCTGTACAATAAAGTGTTTTACTACTACTACTAGTTTTAAAATATAACTAAGATAATATTTTACCTATTCAAACAGGTACTTATAGGTATTTTACTCTAATATTTCAAAAAGTTCGACTGTCTACTGTTTTTAATACAGATGATATTAATTTCTTGCGTAACGTGAATAAAGATCTTATCAAAAAAAAGAGATGAGAGGTTGTTACGGTGTTAGTAAAAGTAAAAGTTTGGTAAAAGTCAAAATAAAGTACCTACATTGTAGACACGTGTCCAACGTACGATTCTTATTCGCAATCTAGTTGCGAAATTGAAGTTAGGTATATATTAGAAATCGTGTGCCGAACGAAACTAAACTGGTTAATCTATTTCAGTACGTTTTATAACTTTACCTGTCTATTATTTTTTTAATATTATATAAGGTAGAAGTACTAGTGCTCGACGCTGCACTAGTACTCGACATGGGCACTTTATGTCAAAGTGACAAGGATTAAGTTCGAATACAGAAAAATCTTCGTTGTTCAAATTTAACCTATATTTCCATGAAATAAAGTGCCCATGTCGGTGACTAGTGCAGCGTCGAGCACTAGTACTTCTACCTTATTTGGTTGCAGGCGTTATATACTTATATGTTGTTTTAAAGTTATTTATATGTATCGTCCTAAAATATTTGAGCACTAGATTTGATAAAACTTGTAGATTCCTTGGGTAATTGGCTAAATAAATTAAAGAAAATACTTGTAAGTACCTTTACCATTTAAATACATGATACTTGAAAAAAAGCGGCCAAGTGAGAGTCGGGCTCGCCCATGAAGGGTTCCGTACCATTTCTGACGTATTACAAAAAACTACTTACTAGATCTCGTTCAAACTAATTTTCGGTGGAAGTTTGCATGGTAATGTTTATCATATATTTTTTTTTAGTTTTATCATTCTGTTATTTTAGAAGCTACAGGGGGGGGGGGACACATTTTACCACACGTGTGAGGTTGATGAAAAAAAATTGAGTTTCAGTTCTAAGTATGGGGAACCCCCAAATTTATTGTTTTTTTTTTTCTATTTTTGTGTGAAAATCTTAATGCGGTTCATAGAATTAATCTACTTGCCGAGTTTGAACAGTATAGTTCTTATAGTTTCGGGAAAAAGTGGCTATGACATAAACGGACAGACAGACGGACATGACGAATCCATAAGGGTTCCGTTTTTTTGCCAGCAACCTAATAAACCTATTCTACCTATCTATTGACATAATGTGACTATCATTAAAACATCACTAAGGAACATTACGATCTGCCTGATCTTACGATCGGCCGACATAACTACTTAGCAAAAATAGTCTTATATTCTATTATCTAATATTTATGTATACTGTATTAGTCTTAATGGAAGCGCAGGTGGCCTAGCGGTAAGAGCGTGCGACATTCAATCCGGAGGTCGCGGGTTCAAATTCAAACCCCAGCTCGTACCAATGAGTGTTTCGGAACTTATGTACGAAATAACATTTAATAATTACCAGTCGCTTTTCGGTGAAGGAAAACATCGTAAGGAAACCGGACTAACCCCAATAAGGCCTAGTTTACCCTCTGGGTTGGAAGGTCAGATGGCAGTCGCTTACGTAAAAATTAGTATTTACGCCAATTCTTGGAATCAGTTACAACGTGAGGGAGAAGAAGACTGTATTAGTCTTAATATTTATGAGATGAACTCCGATCCGTTATCTTTGAATAACTTCACATGTTAATATAGAAACAAACTACACATTCGTATGCATTCCACATATTAACTGGAAACTCTAAGGAATAGTACTCTTTATTCTTAACAGTACAGTCTTTGTTCTAAGTTTATAATGTACATACACGCGTACTTAAATGGCATCACAGTTCATTGGCTATTTGTATATCTTATTACAATGATAGATAGATTTATTTATTGGTACTAATTATACCCTGTCAACATTGGTTAAAAATTACAATTATGATCAAAATTAAAATATGTACAATAAATTATGTCAAGTGTTTATAAAATTTTAACTAACAATTCGGAAATTAAAACAACAGTAAAAAGTCAGTCCAATTAAAAATTACAATAAATAAATAAAAAAGTTATTAAAAAAGAAAATAAATGCAATTATGTCAAGTCAAATGAAATGGTTTTTAAAGGACTTTTATTCATCAAAGGCATTATATGCTTATATATGGCATTATATCCAGCTTTGTGTGTATGAAGTATCAATTTTATAAGCAACACACTCATATTAAAAATATTAAAATCATACGACGTCTGACTTGACAGAAAATATGCAGTTTTCCTATTTTTGACAGGTAGAGTTAGACCAAGTTAAGTTAGCAGCGATTTTGATAGCACAGACGGTGCAAGTCAATCAATCGATCAATATTTATTTGTAGATGAAACATAATACAATGCATGCAAATATAATTTTTATCGAACATTAAGCCACTGGTGATGTCAAAATTAATAATTAAGAATTAAAGTCTCAAAGCTGCTCTTCCCTCTCAGACGTATTTATCCATACCCCAAAGTTAGTGGAATTCAATAAAAATATGATGTACTTATGCAAATACTAAATATATAGAAAAAACCCATGGCTCAGGAACAAATCTATGTGCAGAAAATATCTGTGCTCTTCACACAAATAAATGCCCTTACCGGGATTAGAACCCAGGACCATCGGCTTTTTTTTTGTAACAAACTTTTGCGAGCTTACAGTCGACCCAGTTGAGTTTAGGTAGGGTCACTACCAACTAGGCCAGACCTGTCGTCAAACCCGGTCGATTGTAACGGTAAAATATCCCAATCATTTTAATCTTAATAAAATCTTTCTCTGGCTATATGTATTCTAACTTACTAACTAATCTTACCCTGCGAAACGAGAGCGTGCCACCTGTCCCGATCCTGCGCACAGGGATCAAAAACCGGTATTTTTTGTATGGGAACGAAATAGTACATTACGATACAAGTGCGAAAAATAGGAAATTCGAAACGAGTGGCGATAAATTAAAACACGACAGAAGGGAGTGTTTTAAATCGACACGAGTTGCGAATTACCTATTCGCACATGTATCGTACAACGTTTTACAGTACATATGGCCCTTTAAATGTTCGACACAGTAACGTAATATGCTACTTCTCGCACTAGTGCTATAAAGTAGCCCCATATGTACTGTAAACGGTATTTTTTCATTCTTTGTTAATTACTTCATTCCTAATTAGGCAATCTAATAATACGAAGTCGTTATCTGAAAACACAACTGAGTCCTACATTTGGAGTATAAAATAAACCGAAATATAAAATATTTCGAAGTTTTTGCAAAAAACCGGTTCCGATCCCAGCCTGCGCACCTTCCTGCCAGCCTGCCAGACGCGAAGCTGAAGCAGATCCACCGCCGCACTGTCTTCCCAGCGATACCTGGCCGACCCACCGGACGGCTACCAGTCGGTCTTCCCAAGAACGCCCTCTTGTCAGCCCGATCCTCTCCCATTCTGAGTAGGTGTCCGAATCAGCGAAATCTGAAGTATTTCGCAAGATCCTGGGACCTATTCAGAGAAATGACGGCGCCCGATCGAGGAATTAGTGGCCGAGCAAAATATAATCGGTAAAAACGGAAGCCCACATACTATATGTATTCTAGAATCTTTAAATTGTTGAGATACCTTAAACACAGAAGAATCCTTACAAGTTTAAAACAAGATATTAGCGAGTTATTTAAAAATTGCTTAACTACACTAGCGAGTAAAGTCAATTACTTCTAACAAAGAGCATTAAACTGTAGAAGAGGTATAATATCTAAAAATATCGTTTTGACGACCAGTTTGGCCTAGTGGGTAGTGACCCTGCCTACGAAGCCGATGGTCCCAGGTTCAAATCCTGGTAAGGGCATTTATTCGTGTAATGAGCATGGATATTTGTTCCTGAGTCATGGGTGTTTTCTATGTATTTAAGTATTTATAAATATTTATATATTATATATATCGTTGTCTAAGTACCCTCAACACAAGCCTTATTGAGCTTACTGTGGGACTTAGTCAATTTGTGTACTAATGTCCTATAATATTTTATATTTATCGTGCCCTTAGGTTTGGTTTGACTTAGTATATGTATTCGGTGTATAATTGTGTATAATTTGGTGCATTGTCAGACGAAATTGTAAAATGTCTACAGCTTTGCTCGTTAAAAGGTGGATTCCTATTCGCTTTTTAGGGTTCCGTATGCGAAGGGTAAAACGGGATCCTATTACTAAGACTCCGCTGTCCGTCTGTCTGTCTGTCTGCCCGGCTGTCACCAGGCTGTATCTCATGAACCGTGATAGCTAAACAACAAATACTAAAAAGTACGGAACCCTCGGTGGGCGAGTCCGACTCGCACTTATCCGTTTTTTAATGTTTTCGACATGTTTAATGAAATATACTACAGTTATTTTCGACATAATTAACAAATTAAAATTATATTTTTTCCCCGTTATGACAACAAAGCGAATTTCTCCTAGAACAGATAAGGCCGAAATTAATGAAACATTAAACAGCGCACCAGGCAGCTAAGACTGTTAGTTATGATAAAAATTTGCCAGTGTGTGTGTGTGCGTGTGTGTGTGTGTATATTACATTGCGATACAAGTGCGAAAAATAGGAAATTCGAAACGAGTAGCGATCAATTAAAACACGACCGAAGTGAGTTGCCTATTCGTACATGTAATGTACAACGTTTTACAGTACATATGGCCCTTTAATTTTTCGACATAGTTACGTAATGTGCTAATTATCGCACTAGTGCGGTAGAGTGGGTGCTGATATGTACTGTAAAAATTGATATTGAATACTAATTTTACAGTTTATTTATGGCTTACGTTTCATTATTGATCCCACGTCCATTATACCTGCCATATTTATGTAACAATATACTTTACAGTACATAAGGTGCTACTTTACCGCACTAGTGCGAAAACTAGCATATTGCGTTATTGTGTCGAACATTTAAAGGGCCATATGTACTGTAAAACGTTGTACGATACATGTGCGAATAGGTAATTCGCAACTCGTGTCAATTTAAAACACTCCCTTCGGTCGTGTTTTTATTTATCGCCACTCGTTTCATATTTCCTATTTCTCGCACTTGTATCGTAATGTACTATTAACCACTCACTTTACCCGTTAATCTTGAGCTATGTACCCCTAGTGTAAATTTATTCGATTGCGAGACGTGACATACGCGTTTACGTTAAGTCTCATTTTGTATGGGATTTCAAGTTTCCAAAACGTTCCGATTGGCGCGCTGTTCCATACAAAAAGAGACCTAACGCAAAAGCGTACGTCAAGTTACGCTATCGAAAAAAATTACACTACGGGTTCAGGGGCTCGAAACGTTGACATGTATTTTGAATCATTATATGCGATATAATTGTTATATTATCTAATTAAATTATTGAATTTCGCAAATTTTGACAACCAGCGTTACCGCATAATATACGGAACCATACAGGTACGAGTAGGCGCAAGATATTTTTCATAGACTTTACACCTCTTCTTTTATTACTAAATCTTTGCTACTAGTTTTTCTCGAGGTGCGTGATGGCCGCAGGTCAAACGGGTTAATAATATGTATGCAAATACACAGACTACGGTAGATTCTGGTTTTAGTGTCATGTATTCGTATACCTACAACGTATGCTTATACCGTTATTTTCAATAGCAAAACTCGCTTCAGAGGAAACGGGACGGCCGCTACTCCGTACAAATGTAGTCCCCATTTTCCTCTATGGATATTGACATTATGGAAAATATTTTTACATAATTTGACATATATTAAGAGCAATTCCTAGCTGAGCAACTTTTCAAATCTCGAATTTTTGAAGCTATGTTTCTGTCGCGCTGCGGTGGGCGGGAGCCGGAGCTATCTAAGTGTGAGTGCGCGCACACAGACGAGAGACTCGTGCGCTCGCTCATTGCGCGCCGTTCCGTCGACATCGCCCGCGAGCCGGACGGAATGTATTCTGCGCTGCCCGACGCAAGTTGTTTTTGTTGTTACCACGTAATATTGTTTTTCATTTTTATATTATACTGTATCTATTACACCCTAATACCAAACACCCTATCACCTGTACTAAATGTATTTTACACCTATGATGACGAAATAATAAATGATTGATTGATATTAATTACCATATAGGTAAAAACTGCAAAAAAGAATGATGTCTCAGCTTCGGTTGTCGTCGTACAGTCAAGTGCAAAAATATGTATCGAAAGAATCGTCTCATAAATATGGTACTACGCTCTTATTACACTGGAATAAGATGCTATGGGACATATTTTTGAGTAAGATGTGTACACCCATATTTTTACACTTGACTGTACCTATCCGTATCAGTAAGTTGCGAGTGATCATGGTGTGTTGTGAAATTTTGTAAGTAGGTATAAATATACCTATGGTTAAACTACAATCTATTTAACTTGTAGTACGATGGGGCTAAACTTGGGCCGCCTTATTGAAGAACGTATCGCAATGACAATCTGGGTAAAGTATGTTGGGATAATGCCGGACAATTTTGGGACCAATTGAGAGAACTCGTGAAAAAATGTTTTTTCAAGATCTCAACACGTGACAGATTCTTGAAGTACGTAGCGAATCGTTAAATAATAATCGTAGATTCGGCCTGAATTTTGGTAATCTTCAATATAGAACGGTTTTAGTTTTGTACCTGTGTAAAGATGAGACATACTTTTTTTTAGGGTAACGAGTGTTTTGCCATCAAGGGAGAACATTGGAGGGTGAAAAAAAGTTGCTTCTAATGGAAAGAGAATAAGGTATCACAAAGAAATAGGTCCGGTGTCTACCCTTTTGTATCCGATCTTAACCCTGATACAAAAATTGGTAAAATTGTGGCTCTCAAACTTTGATACCTATGTCATCATAAGGCAATTTGATAAGTAAACAATGTGCTAAGAAACCTCTTATTGTAAGGTTTACCCGAAGTAATAAAAAAAAAACCACTAAAATAATAGATACGTTGCGAAGTTTTGACAATTTAAATTTTCCTGAACTGTACAGGTTTAGGGAAAGTGTAAATGTATTGTTTATTGAATGGAATGTACTGGAAGATATTAAGTACTTAAGTAGGAGGGACAAAAATCAAAATAAAAAATAATTGTGCCCAGTCATTTTTAATGAAGGTCGCCAAAAAAATTAGAATCAAACTTAGAAATCAAAAAGACTAAGTAGTTCTTTAAAAAGGTCAAGGTCACTGAGAGCCCATCTTGAAGTATGGAAAATAATTAAAATTGCGATTTTGTTGGTTTAATTTTGCAATTATGTATATATATATAGTTGATATACAATCTTTTTTTTTTTGATAAAATGTAAGGATCGTATGTAAAGAGTAAAGTAAATATATAGGAAAAGAGAGCCCTCTTGAAGTATTTTAAGGAAACTAATTTCGAGCCCTATCTCTATTTTGTATCCGAAACTAGCAATGTATGTATGCGTGCACATCTACATATGCGTCCGTATGTGTAGGTACTTTATTGCGAAAAATTGCTCATTTGCTATCTATTTTACTCGATTTTGTTATAAATTTCAACATGTATCATCATCCCTATACAATATAAATACTCTTTATTGCACACCTCAATAAAAGAAAACAATACAAAAGAAGACATACACATAAGCACAGGTAAACAACATGCGGTCTTATCGCTGAAAGGCAACCTTTGGGTTGCGGAATTTAAAAAAATTACATTGTCAGTAACCGTCGCGCTGGTAGTGGTACTGGATAAAAATAATGGTACGAAAGTCTGATCAAGAAAACAATAAATGTGATAATTAAGGTCAGTAGGTAAATTGAAGAAAATTTAAAGTTTGATAATCACTGCTGTTTTTTAAATAGGTAAAGATTTGATTGTTTCTGTTCGGATCTTTACCTGGAAGGGTCAAGATCGGATATCGGTCTACAGCAGTGCTAGGTCTGTTAACACAATTACAAAAACAAACAGTTTCATCACAATACGCAAAATAAATTACAGAGCGAAGATCGGATAGAAGGAAGAATTCGCGAAATTTACCTTGCTCTCTGTAATTGCACATAGCACAAGCCCGACTCCCTGAGCGACGCGGGGACACTGACAGTCGAGGCGCAATGAAATGGCGTTTTACACAATGTTGCCAACATTAAAAAATAAAGCCAAATTAGGGAGAAATGAATGTCCTACGTTCTTCACCCGCATCCGGTATTTACCCAACATACCTTAATCGTTGAACCGCCGCATTTCAAAATGGCCCTTATTTTGATATCGGCTAGCCGTAATGTAATACGGCGGATTATACAATACGACTGCGATACTTATATATAAATCCCCTCGTCAATGTAATTTCATTAAATTTGCTATCTAGTGGCAAGCATCAAAGTAGTTATCTTTTACTTGTGACGCACAAGTGTGAGCAATGTAAAATACTATATTTCTAAAAAAAATTGCCTACTACGTAATAAAAGAAAATGTGATTATTAAATTATAATACGAAAGGTGGTCAAATCGCAAAATGCTGTCGTTTTAAAAAAAAAAAAAAAAAAAATTATTTCAGGTATTAGACCAGTTCCGAAAGTACCAGGAAATCCCGGTTCTTTAAAACAGTACCGGTTCTGCAATCCCTAATAAGGATGTTATGCCCATCACTATTCCTTCTGTGTACGTATATTTAGAAACTGTCTCCGCCTCCAATTCGTGCGATAAGGACAACTGCAGCTCGGACCGAAATTCACTCGCAAAAAACTCAAAAATCGAGGTTTCGCTCTCGACTGTTTCCTCCTCCAAAACGCAACTAATCATTATGAAATTTTGGAAATTGCTAGAGGAAGAAATAATCTATGCCGCTATGTTTTGATTTTTTGGATATTTTTTGTCATATTTGTATACTGTGCCTTTTTTTACAGCCAATTCAATTTAGCCGTTTTTGCGATTTTCGAGGCGCTGTATCTTTCTTCAAAATAAAATAATCCAAAAAAGCAAAACATAGCGGCACAGATATTGATGATATTGATCTTATTTGAAAAAATCACTGCTCTAGGTTAAAAATCCAGGGAGGAATCAGTCGAGAGCGTTTGTATGGAAAAATCGCAACTAGGAATTCCTCTTAACAATAGCTATGCCCCTACGTTTGCCTTTTTCCGATTTTTTGATCATTCTAAAAATTAGGAGCATTTTCATACAAATTGTTAAATGCTCCTAACTCTTAATATAATTAAAAACCGGCCAAGAGCATGTCGGGCCACGCTCAGTGTAGGGTTCCGTAGTTACTCTTCCGTCACAATAAGCTAAACTGGAGCTTAAAGTATAGTAAATTGTTAACCAAGGGATGAAACGGTACCTTTCACCCGAGTTAAACAAATAGGCAAATTTGCATAATCAGTACCTAATTAAAGTCTTTTTACTATGAAGGGGAAACTTTTTGCGATAACTCAAAAACAGCTAAACTGATCATGTCCGCTATAGTTTTCATTTAATGTCTTTCTTAATCTCCACTTCCACGATTTTTTTCATATTTTTTGGACCTATGGTTCAAAAGTTAGAGGGGGGGACACATTTTTTTTTCTTTCGGAGCGATTATCTCCGAATATATTCATTTTATCAAAAAATGTTTGTTGAAGACCCCTATTAGTTTTGAAAGACCTTTCCAACGATACCCCACACTGTAGGGTTGAAGCAAAAAAACGTGTAGGGGAGGTACCTTCAAAAAAAAAATTGTTAGATTTTATTGTACGACTTTGTCGGCTTTATTGATTTATATATCCGTGCCGAATTTCAGCTTTCTAGCACTAACGACCACGGAACAAAGCCTCGAACAGACAGACAGACAGACGGACATGGCGAAACTATAAGGGTTCCTAGTTGACTACGGAACCCTAAAAATTGCATATCTGTGGTTGATATACAACAAATTGTGTCAAAATATTTTGACACAATTTTTTTTTTGGGTATATATATATATATACCCAGAGAGGAAAATCACTTATTTTGTATCAAAAGGCGATGTCGCGCGGGTACTTTCGTCTTAAGAGGGGGGCAACGAAAATTGCAGTTTTTACATTCAATTGCTACACGTTTTAATAAATAAATAATAAAATAAAATAAAATAAAACGCATTTATTTCAGACAAACATGGTCCTGTAATTGGCTTCCCTGATAGGTACATATTTATGTTAACCTAGTTTTAGTTTACTTAAGCTGTTGGTTTTCCGAATAAAATAAAATAAAAATAAAATATTTTGTTAGTATGTACATCTTAAGAATTAAAAGCTATGACTGAGGTTAACTTAAAACATAAACTTAAATAACTATCTTAGGTACTAGAGATAAATGCAGAGAGTACAAGTGCCTTATCAGGCCACTGTCCCATCTGTCAGCCACGACGGTCAGGAGACTGTGACGGCTGTCGCGCACCCTGCGGAGCGTCGCGGCGCAAGGACAAGGACAAATTCCATGAAAAAAATCACTCAAAAACTAGTCTATATTTGTGAGGGTATACTCTAACTAAAATCTTAAAAGCATGATAAAAAAAACACGAAACTATATCTAATTTTCATTTATATCGTTATCCTGCGTACGATAGCAGTATAATTTTAGTATAAAATAGCTAATGAATTAGCCGAGGTATTTTACTAGCAAAATTTCAAACATTATTAATTAGTATACGATCAGAGATATTGACGAAAAGCTTCAAAACCTGCGCGAATCCGAAATATTCGGTCGCAAATTTCACGCGGTACAACTTCTTTTGTTCCTTTCTACTTTCCTGTCTTTACGCCCCCTCTTAATAGGTACGTTCACTTTTAATACGATTTCCCACGTAATATGTCTATTTACACACGCCCCCAGCAACGTGTTTCAATACTTTTTTTACGGTTAGGTAATATGTAGTACTAGTATGCTATGGGAGTCCGGGCAGGAGGAGTATTAGTGAAACAGTGTGATAGCCGGTTGAATAATGAACATTTATTGTATTGAACTGCCTCCTTATATGCTATTTCCGATATTGCAAAAAACAGAAAGATAGGTATCCTAGAATATTAATATCTATTCTACCCTTCGACTTAAAGATTGCGTTTATAGTGATCGCAATAGCATGTCTTGGTGTGGTCCATTATCTTACTTGTGGCTTACGGCCCGATTCGAAGAATGGTTAAGACACGTTTAAGATCTTGGAAAGATCTTTAAAAGATCGATAACTAAGCGAAATGTCAAAATTGACGTTTATTTCGCTGTGATCCCAATAAGATCTATGTACGATATTTCTAACGTCAAAGTGACATTGTTTGCCCGAATCGCGCTGTTTCTGTCAATTATACGACATACAAACGATATCTGAATGAGAACTTATCTACACCAGAACTTATCGTTATCGTATTTCGTTCTTCGAATGGTGAGCTGTGAGCTGTAGGCCTCGCAATGAAGCTTTCATACCTATACATTACACACAATACATACAGTAGGTATATTTTGAAATCTAAAGTCAATATCACGAAGATTTTACCATACTTACGTTATTATCTGAGCCTGGGGTCCTCTTGACAACTAATCCCAAGATTTGGCGTAGGCACTAGTTTTTACGAAAGCGACGGCTATCTGACCTGCCAAGCCAGAGAGTAAAACTAGGCTTTGTTGGGTTTAGTCCGGTTTCCTCACGATGTTTTCCTTCACCAAAAAGCGACTGGTAAATATCAAATGATATTTCGTACATAAGTTCCGAAAAACTCATTGGTAAAAGCCGAGGTTTCAACCCGCGACCTCCGGATTGCAAGTCGTACGCTCTTACCGCTAGGCCACCAGCGCTTCTATTGAATTATTGATACCTAATACCTAATCTGAACCAATTGTCTTCATCTAACTTAACTAATCTTAAGATTAAATCACTTGACCTTATTACATTCTAGACTTATCTTATAGAAATATCAGTCGTAAATGGGTGCCGAAATCAACAGCAGTTCATTGTCACACTCAATTGGCAAGATAAGATAGGAGCTACGTTTAAAAGATGAGTTTCTCAATAAAGTTGAATGCGTTTTTGAAAGTTTGTTTAAAATACCTAATTTTGACGACCGGTTTGGCCTAGTGGGTAGTGACCCTGCCGACGAAACTGATGGTCCCGGGTTCAAATCCTGGTAAGGGCATTTATTCGTGTGATGAGCATGAATATTTGTTCCTGAGTCATGGGTGTTTTCTATCTATTTAAGTATTTATAAATACCCTCAACACAAGCCTTATTGAGCTTACTGTGGGACTTAGTCAATTTGTGTAATAATGTCCTATAATATTTATTTAAAAAAAAAAAAATACCAACTGCGCTGCTTCTCAAATTTGAGAATTTCAAGTAAATATCTCCGTCACGCTGACGGGGCGGCTCCTAGAATTAGTGCGATAAGGACAATTGCAGCTTAAGCGAAAAATCGAGGTTTTTGTTCTCGACGTTTTCCCCCTACAACTTAACCATTCGTTACGAGATTTTGGGAACGAAATGCGAAAGAAATTATCTGTGTTTGACCGTTTTAATTTTTGCGTTTACTGTTTGCTAGGCGTCTGTTTGCGACCAATGACATATATATCTAAGGACGGGCCTTACGGGCACTAAGAATGGTGCTAGTTCAATGGTGTCACTCTCGAAGCCAGTCGTGCAGTCTAACGGAACTAGTTGCGACCAATCGCGCGCGTGGTGCGAATTCATCAACCAATCACGTTGCGACGTTAGAGTGCACGATTGGCTCGAATTCGTGTGCGTGACACCGCTGTACTGGCCCCATTCTTATTGTCCGTAAGGCCCGTCCTTAGATATATATGTCAATGTTTGCGACGCATTTGGCCGTTTTTAGCGCTGTTTAAAGGAATCTAGTTTTTATAAAAACAAGAATAGGTATCAAAAAAACAAACGTATGACACAAGTAATGGCCAAAATTCAATAGGAAAATGTCGAGGAAGTTTGTATGAAAAAAATTACCACTAATGTTTCATTTCCAAATTGGTTCCGTTTTTCACAAAGTTCATGAGAACATTAGGTAATAACTAGTTGCATACGCTTTGACTATACTTTATAATTATGTACATATCTATAGCCCTATTTAAATTGATTATCGTAAAAAAATTAAAACAAAAATGTTCCTACTTGGAATGAAATGCTCTAGCGCAGAAACGTATCACTTTCTACACACTTTGGTGGAGCGACTGAATTGGTTTTTGTTTGCAGTATATTCGTCAATAAATCAATCATCTTCATTAAACAAGTGTTCACGTGTATTACATTACCAACACTCGTTTGGACTTGTTTATTTACATTCCTCATATCAAATTAGTACATAACGGATTATTATAATTAGTACAAACCGTTAGTTATCACGAATCGTTTTAATTGGCAAGGTTTGAAGCGGTACTGCTGTTTAATCTTCGAATTAAAAGTGATCTACGAAGACTGCAAGGATATATCCTCATAGGGAAATAAGAACTAATAGAGTGCTCACTCCATACATCGAGTAGCGGAATTCTCAGTACTGCTACTCGACAATAGATATCGCGGCAAACAAAAAGTCTAATGCTCAACGATTTTCAGCTAATATAATAACCAGAGTAACTAGAACTCTATTTTCAACTCCTACGCTTACTCTGGTTACGATCATTAACAAATTAATTAACTGCCAGATAGATACTAACTTAAGTTGTAAACATGGGTAGGTACAGGCAGGGGGGGGGGGGGCTGCCCCTCTGGAGTTCAAATTTTACATACAATGTATCCCCTTGCTACGCCCTTGGTTGTAAAGTATTTATCTACCAGTTAACCAAGGGATGAAATGATGTCTTTTATCCGAGGTAACCACTCCACTTTTCATTTCCAATACCTACGTGGAAGTAAAATACATCTGTTTAGAAAAACAGGACTGGGTGTAAACTTTCATAGCATTCCCTGAGAGTACTTACAATTAGCAATTTATATAAAAGTATCGTTATTTATATTTATACAACTCTCTAAGTTATACATCTGAATGGACTGGGTGTAAACTTTCATAGCATTCCCTGAGAGTACTTACAATTAGCAATTTATATAAAAGTATCGTTATTTATATTTATACAACTCTCTAAGTTATATATCTGAATGGACTGGGTGTAAACTTTCATAGCATTCCCTGAGAGTACTTACAATTAGCAATTTATATAAAAGTATCGTTATTTATATTTATACAACTCTCTAAGTTATATATCTGAATGGAAATTGTACAACAAATCCATTTAGAACCAAACTTTAATTGCTTATCGTAAAAAATAAATAAAAAAACTATATACTTGGAAAGTAAAATGCTCTAGAGCAGAAACGTATCACTTTCTGTACACTTTTCAGAACAACAACTCATGTCCAAAGCATAAGAAATGAAAACGATATTTCAATAAATTACCTATAGAAATAGAATAAATGTATATAGGTACAGTCAGCATCAAAAGTAGCGGACCAAACAAGGTTCCAAAAGTATCTACCATTCTGTAACAGCTCAACAAAATGTGGTGGTTCTCTATAAAGAACAATTAAGACGTTAAAAGATATACTTTTGATAGTGAATTTTAGAGATTTTTCAATATTTGGAAAAGTTATCCCGAATATCAGATACTTTTGGCGCGTTGTTTCATCCGCTACTATTGATGCTGACCCTCGACACCAACTACGTAAAATAGTAGGATTAATTACAGGACATAACACACTAAACAAACACCTACACAATATGGGTAAAACGGACAGTCCCATGTGCAGAGCGTGCATGGAAGAAGAAGAAACAACAAAACATATTCTCCTAGACTGCAAACAGGTAGAAGTATACAGGAACAAATACCTAGGGACTCCGTGCACACTAGGAGAGGCAATTAGCAACCTGAAAACTTTGCTAGGCTTCGTGGAGGAGCTGGGGTGGTTAGAGTAGCGCTACCTCGTTTCACGCAAAATAGGCACAATGGTTGTCGATTTGTGGAAAATGCCCAGAAGCACTAACTAACTAACTAACTAATGCTGACCCTACCTATACTTATCTGTTTGTTGGCAATGAACGTGACCGACAATGAGGCGTGCCAAAATCGTGATGAAGCATTTAGCTAAGGTTGCAACTATTTATATATCCTAGTTGAAACTCGAGAATTAATGTCTAGTTACTGAATAAATGCTTACAAAATTCCATCGATCCGACTAACATTTAGTTCATCATAGATTAGAGTACTTACCTAATTAGGTACAGGAAATAAAGCACTAAGTATATTAGGCGTGCCAAAATCATGATGAAGCATTTAGCTAAGGTTGCAACAAAAAAACGAAAATGTTCCAAAAATATGTACGTATACACTTTTTTTTTTTTTATACCACGACGGTGGCAAACAAGCATACGGCCCGCCTGATGGTAAGCAGTCACCGCAGCCTATGGACGCCTGCAACACCAGAGGCATTACATGCGCGTTGCCGACCCTTAATATATGGGCAATAAAGTCGTGTATACATATTTTTAGTACTTTTTTCGTATCGATATTTTCAGACGTGACCGTACAACATTAAAACTAAATGTAGGTACCATGTTGTCTATTTTAATGTTCCATCTTGACTCGTGTCCTATTTACACGCGTCGTTTAACAACTATGTGCTAACATGTTCGACACTCTCTCGTGATATAACCTTGGTGACATGCCGCGCATTTCGACCCTATTTTGTGGAATCTACGATTAAATAGAATTTAAAATACTGCAACTTTGGTCCGCGGAGATGTCTAGAATTTTGATTACCTTTTTAGTGTAGTATAAAAATGCCAATAAAATCGGTTTCAGAACGTTATATGTATACCTGTATACATATTTGTGTGCAGGGCTGCTAAACGAATAGTTTTGCAGACTGTACACTTAAAAATGCATTAATATTTCAGAATATAAGGAACATACAGAATGATTTAACCATATAGGAAACTTTACATAGTTCAAGCCCCGTTAATACTTAATTGGCCCTGAGCCACCCCACACTAGCATCTCCCGACTCTCCCGAGCGTCGGCGTCTAGTCAACTTTATGGCTGCTGCTCGACGCAACTTTGGCGCAACTGCGCAGCGACGCCATTTTTCATAGTGCTGACTGGACGCCGAAGCTCAAAAGATGCTAGTATTAAATGGTTTCGAGAATCTCACATTCTCGGTGGCAAAACCCTACGGTATAAGCTAGGTTAATACGGTGACTATTCGTTTCGATATTTTCTCGCATACGGATTTACCGTATACGGGACGACCGTTCGTTCACACGGCATGTTACTTTCGGTTTTTTCACTTAGGTATGCGATCTTCCCGTATACGTGCAACTGCCTGCGCCCGCGCGCGTGTCAGATAAAGATAGTTTATTCATCAAGCAGGCATATTACAATGCGCTTATGAACGTCAAATAAAGCTACTATTATTTTTCGCAGTATGATCTCTGGTATTCCATCATTCATTCTTTGTTTTAACCCATACATAATCGTAACTATTACAGGCCTTGTCTGAATTGAGTCTTATCGAGCCGTTGCGACCTAATCATAATCAATTGAGGCGTAGACGTGAGTCATGTGAGAGGCATGCCATGTGTTTCACAGTTGATTTGGAGTTTAATCTAATTTAGTGCAAAATTGTCCTTCCTGTTCTTGGTAATTGAGTGGAGAGCATTCGACCTTTATTTTTTGGACAGATCTGTTATGTATATATAATATATATATATATATAATTATATAAATGCGTGTGTCCTGACTGACTGTCTGACTGATTTATCAACGCAGCGCCGAAACAACAAAAGCTAGAAAGTTGAAATTTACACACTAGGTTTCGTTTATAAAATGTATAAGAGATGAGAAGCGATTTTAAAAAATTCAACCCCCAAGGGCGTTGTATGGCGTTCAAGTTTTATTTTAAGCTAGGAACTTGAAACTTATTGAAATGGTATTATATGAAAATAGAAGAAAATTAATTGAATTGGAGATCAAGTTTTATTTTGAGTTAGAAACTTGAAACTTCGTTAAAAAGTATTATATTAAAATAGAAGAAAAGGAATGTCAGCGTTTTTGGAAATTTATCCCCTAACGGGGTTAAAACAGGGATCACCGTTTGTATGGGGATCAAGTTTTATATTTAGTTAGGAACTGCGGTCGTGTACATAATATTATAGACGAGAAAGTAACTCTGTTTGTCTGTTAGTTATCTCTTCACGCTTAAACTGCTGAATCAATTTAAACTGATATTTGTATCGAATTTTATTTTCTATAAGACATAGGATTTAAAAAAACAAAAGGATGGGCATAAACATCTAATTTAATAAAAATATTTTCCTAATGTCGATTCCAGAGAGGGAAAGGAGGACTACGTTTGTATGGAGAACCGGTCTTCCCCTTTCCTCTTAATAAAAAGCTTTACATTGTAACTCAATTTTAACATCATCTTATTTGTTCCAGGTCCTTCTCGCCCTGTGCGTCACAATCCTAGCAACCAGCGTCACTGGCTACCGCCTCC
This sequence comes from Cydia pomonella, assembly GCF_033807575.1. Lineage (NCBI taxonomy): Eukaryota > Metazoa > Arthropoda > Insecta > Lepidoptera > Tortricidae > Cydia > Cydia pomonella. Next base: position 19,383,690 of record NC_084716.1, on the reverse strand, counting down.
TGCCATGGCACGGGTCCCTCCAACCCGACACCCACACGCACACATCGGAGACTGCACATAGTACACCGAACCGCAATGTGTCGGATGACTACAGAAAGTATAGTTACCTAATAACTACATACTTATGACACAAGGCAGATGGCTAGATTTAAATATGTGAGACTATCAAAGTTTCTCAACTGCAACATGGAGCGTATAATGGCTTCTCTTAACGATGGCCTATCATGCTGGCCCATTAAGATGCGCCAGCGTTTAGATAGGGTAGTGGTGTCGGATGGCTAATGGCGCGGCGGGAAGGCGATGGGATGGCCACGTTGTCGGTTTTTTGTCCGCACTTCAAAGGTAGTGGGCCAGCAGTGCGTGCGCATCTACATGTGGCCCATTCCATAGTGTGTGCACTCAACCATCGCATGGCCATCCCGCTGGTCCAGCGCTGGGCCATCGTATAGAGGAGCCATGACCATAGCTTGGCCATCTCGCTGGTCTATAAGGCAACTCGCCACCTCGCACAGCGCTGCCGCATTCATTCAGTAGGAATGCTAAAGAATATTCTTGAAGTAAATGCTTTTAATGCCCGTACTGTTCCCTACCTGGCCCAAACGTTCAAAATATGCCGGCTGCGTTGCCACACTGAATGGCTAGGAATATTTGGAGTTCTCCCGTACAATCGCGAACTTTCTGAAGATTTCCTTTTCTGTGACTTATGGTCAAAAATATGCACAGAATAATAATTGCCTGCTTTAAACGCAGAAGAAAAATTCGCAAGAAATGAAGTAACTATGGGACAGCTCCATTTGTTGGACTAGATAAGATCCAGCCCAGAGGTCGCAGCCTCTGTCCCTCAACCGGCGTCCAATCTCCCTAACCGGCTTCTTGGCCTCGGCGCACCATGGCCCAGCCGTTTCGACAGCGACCGGAATAAAGTCATACACTGGTCCAAGGTTCGCGTATTTGCCGTGCTTGAATTTAGCAGCAGCCTCAGCCGCTGCACCTGCCTTCTTAGTTGTGTGTCTGACACTCATGTGGCTTCCCACAGTAGGTATTTAGTACCGGGGCGGGAGTGTTTTAACATTATTCAGTTGTGTCCTCTAGTGTAACTGAAAAATATCCAGAAAAAATAAGTTATTGGTGTGAACAAGAGCTGGTGTATTATAAAATCGTGTGAATGCAATTCACTTAGTTCTGCTCGCGGTAAACACTTTACGAAATGTTCGCACAATTCTGCTGCCTACTCGTATACCGTAAAACGGGGTGGCTTTGAAATGCAGGGGTGACTTTGAAATTTCAGTTTTTACACTATAATATATTTTTGTGCGAGACTTTAAGTAGGTAAACATCAATATACTTATAGTAATCTAACTAGTTACCCGAACACTTTCAGTAAATAATAAATAATGGCAATTTAGTGGCGATTTTAAAACTATCAATGTAACCCCAAATTTTCCTAAAGCCACCCCGTTTTACTGTACTAAAGTAATGCTACTCGTATATACCTAAGTATGATTTAAAATTTTGTTAGTACAGTCAGCATCAAAAGTAACGGAAGAGACTATGCAAAGTACACGTCTCTATATTATGTAACTATTAGAGTACCAGCTATTGCCTATATAATATATGTGTTTACTATAGAAATATATCACATAACTATGAAATTATTAGACGATGAGACTTATGAAGCATTTATTCTATTCGCTAATATTGATGTTGACTGTACCTATAAGGTATTGTATTTTGGTTTAGGACTGATGGTCTGATGTCGGACAGGTGATGTTTAGATACATACTTGTAAACTACATAATCTATAATATAGGTAGGTACACACACATTAAACAAAAAACAAAACAACTAACTTATCTATAAAATATAACTAAACTAAAACTAAAAACTAATGCTAATGCGTTGTGCGAGAAAGCTGCCAGTTCTTCGGTCACCAGTGAAATCGATTAGCATCGCAATACAGCGGGGAAATGCTGCCAGCATCCTCGGCACAGCCAAAGGGGCCAAATTTTTTAGACGTAGTTTAGTTTTTTTAGTATTCGTTTTTAGTCTTCTAAATTTATACACAACATTGTAGATACATTAGTTGTATACCTACAGCAGGTCCTAGCTCTCATTCCTCATTTTCTCATGATTTCATTGTACAAATTTCGTATGTAACATATAAGAAAACTCACCTTTTGAACTGTTAACGATGAATGAACCAACCAAACCTATGGAAGGTAGGAGGTAAGGAAATAAATCTCCATGTACCAAAAAGTGTCATCAAAAAACCTAGAATACTTGAACAAAAAAATCAAATCATAGACAGCGCACTTCACTCCGTCAATAACGTCTAGGTTCTTAGCTACTCTAGCGCTACTCTGGAGAGATTTGGAACTATTATTTATAGCTGACAGCTGGACACTTGCAACAATTCTGCCTAAGGAGTTTCTGTTCCTTGCCTCTACCTTCCATACCAATAACGTCTAAGTTCATGTCATGTCCTTGTGGTATCCTAGCACCACTCGAAGTTCGAACTATTATTTACAGCTGCCAGCTGGACACTTTTGCAACAGTTCTCCCATAAGAGATTGTTCTTCTACTTTCTACCCTTCATACCCTTAGGATCTTGTATTATTGTCACTATGACGTATGACGTGTGTGTGAAGGTACTAAGTACCATAAAAATCAAATTCTTTGACCGTATCGTACGGTGCCATATATCTATAGAAACCGTGCGCGATTGATGGTTTGTCATCTTGTGGGCTGAATGGGAAACATAAACATGCCGTCAAAAGTGCATGTCGACTTTATCAATAAATTCATTTATCATTTCTCCATGCAATTTCGCAGCTCACTGTACATTGACACTTCACGCCAAAGCAAGTATCGTTAAAGCATCTACCGTTCTCTTACTTTTTTTTGTGCGTAGCAGATTCTGCCATCTCGTAGGCAACATTGGAAGTATAAACTTCACATTTACACCTCGCGCCAAAAATCTGACGTCTCATGTGTTTATGCGCGCTCCCTATGTTATGTGGTCACCGAATTGTGAAATATCAATAACTTTTGACAACCACGGTATGTACGGATCTGCAAAGCTCTATCGGCCCGATTCGAAGACTGAGATACGATAACGATAAGTTCTGGTTTAGATAAGTTCTCATTTAGATATCGTATAATTAACAGAAGCAGCTCGATTCGGGCAACCAATGTCACTTTGACGATAGAAAAATCGTAGATAGGTAGATCTTATTGAGATCACAGCGGAATCGAAATAAACTTCAATTTTGACATGTCGTTTAGATATCGGTCTTTTAAAGATCTTAAACGTGTCTTAATCATTCTTCGAATCGGGCCGTATCTACATGGCCTTTGACATTCGAAGCACGAAATTGTCTTAGACTTTACACATCTTATATGTACATACAATAAATATATAGAGTTTCTTATAAGTAAGATTATTTATCTTTATCTTAAATCTACAGAATAGTTACCATTATAATAATAAGCCTGTGAAAATAGTTAATTAAGATTATGTACAATTTGATATTTATATTTTTAATAGACAAACCAATTAATTTAAAAGTTGTTTTATTTATCTGTGTATGGTCAACTTAATTTATTAAATAGTGTATTTCAACTTTAGTTAGCCACATCTTATTGAGTTTAATAGTTTCAATGATATATACATAGTGGCCCGACAACATGAGCCAAGCGAAGCGCAAGGGCACTACCTACCTTCCTCGAAGCGCTTCGTCGGTTTTTGAACCCTCATAACTTGGGTTTGGATTATACCAGATAAACAAAATTCTCGGGATATGACGTCAATAGTGAATCTATTAAACATAAGAAGTTTCAATTGCATAGCTCTTATACTTTAGATTTTATTGACATCTAAAAAAACCCGATTTCGTCTCCGACTTACTCATTCACTGATGATCATCAAAACTCTTAGGGTACTTTCCGAAGTCCTAGAAAGCTGGAATTTGGTATGTAAGCTAAAAATAGTACACAAACAACAAAAAAATTCTAAAACTTGGAACTTTTACCCCCCAACCCTTTAAACTAGGGGATGAAAATTTGTATGACGGTTCCGCAAATTTTGATACTAGAGGTCTGTGAAATGTATATATGGACTCCTTGTTATAAACAATAAGATACATATTTCAGGATTTTTAGTAAATCAGCCTTTAAATTTGGGGATTGAAGTTTGTCATAAGTAAATTAAATAAAAAAAGAAGTGAAATCCCACCAAAAACATTTTCATGTAAAATGTTGCCAAGACGAAACCATAAGGCTCGCACTGTCCAATAGTTATCAGATCTCATGTAGAGCCAAGCTTGTAACTCTACAAGCCCTAACTTCACAAACTCTACACCTTAGTCAAAATATGTGGCTTGGAAAAATGTTTTCACTGTTCATTACTTTTCTTACAACAGTTCTTGTAGTAACGAAACCGCCAAGCCCCATATTTTGACTAAGGTAAGTGACGGAAATGTTCCACAAAAAAAAACATCCGCGTTTATTAAATTTGGTCCCGTACCGTGGTAGGTACTAAAAAGATTGTTTAGGGTTATGTACAGTCAAGTGTAAAAATATAGGTCGACGCAACTTACTCAAAAATATATCCCATAGCTCTTAATTCGCTGACATAAGAGCTATCTTGTGTGCACTCATATTTTCACACTTGACTGTACCTAATCACCTCGCAAAAAATGGCTAAGAGTTAAAAAAACACCCCGTATCTGACAAGCAGCGAATAACGTACTCAAAAATATCTGAACGCAGTCCCGTTCACTATGTAGATAAATAGTTCTATAGCAATGTAGAAGTATGTTAAAATATTTTTGGTATTATTTAAATGAATATTTACTTACAATATCATCGCGGATCATGGCGGAAATTATCATGATTCCGTTAATGAATATTTTAAAATAATGGCGTATTAATTAAATACTATTAAATCCAATGACATAATTACATTACCACAAATTATAAATATTATAATAGTTATATGCAATTAGGTCATTTAGGTCACACATCTAAGTCAATTAGACTATGAGTGATACCCTACTTTCCATTAATTAGTAACAAAGTATTACCTAATTGTTCTGTATTAAGAACATTTTAATAGAATTCTTAATTAGGTCATTTAAGCTTAGAGAGTAAATTTTAAGCTTTATAAACAGCGTAGTGGATTATCCTGACATCATTCGACATCGACAAGTGTGGTTAACAACCAGGACAGTAACTTGTGTAACTACTACCCTTTTTTTGTACAATGGCTCAAATACAGGTGAGTTATTTCAATGACATATTAATATAATTAGAATTTAGATGCCGATAGTCCTGGGTTCGAATCCCGGTAAGGGCATTTATTTGTGTAACGAGCACAGATATTTGTTCCTGAGTCGTGGATATTTTCTATATATTTAAGTATTTGTATATTATATATGTCTGAGTACCCACAACACAAGCCTTCTTGGCTTACCGTGGGACTTAGTCAAATTGTGTAAGAAAGTCCCTATGATGTTTATTTATTTTTATTATTTTTATTTTTCGTGCTCTGAAAAAGGGTCATTGGTGTTCTAAAAAGAGTGCAGAAATTCGTACGTTTCTGGTTTTTTTTTTAATTTTTTACGATAAGCAATTTAATTTTGGTTTTAAATTGATTTTTCATACAATATCCATTTTCACATTTAACTCCCCATTCTATAAAATAACGATATTTTTACCTAAATGGTTAATTGAAAATACCCTCAAAAATGCTATAAAAAATTATAATTAGTCGTCTTCATCAGATATATAGAAGCGGTCAAGGTGCTCACAAATATCTGAATACGCCTTTATTATCAAGGCGTTAGAGCGCGTGTTCAGATATTTATGAACACCTCGGTAGCTCTGATATATCTGATGGCGACTGTACAAGATGTAACAAAAATAGTAGGGATCCTTTTAAGGGCATATTCTATAATATATCACGATCTGATTAGAAAAAAGTTGAAAAAATATATATTTTATTATTTACTGCAATTGAAACTGACCCTATTTACCTATACAATGAATTTGCCGATGCCATCAAAATCAATCTATTGTCGGCATGGTCATCATTGACCGGTTTGGCCGTGAACCATATGCTAGGTATAATTATGAAAGTACCATATAAGAGTAGAATAACATAAAGTAGCATATAATTTATACTTAAATACAACGTGCCTCTACCCTCTGGACATACATAAATAGGACGTGTCGATTATTAGAATATTTTTAACCTATGTAAAAAGTCTCATTCAAAACGCCACAGTATTACTGGAGAAATTACTGATTTACGATTTAATTCAATAAATTCAAATTCAAAAATTCAAAAATTTATTCCGCAAGTAGGCCTCAAGAGCTCTTTTACAAGTCAATACAACATTTATAGTAACATCATATAGTGACATGAAAAATACATAACAACATTTATAAATACAACAGCCAATACCTGGGTAAACATTACATTGTAATAATCTTAAAATAAATAACTACTACAATACAATAGAGATGTATAGTCTCTATGGTTAAAAAAACATTAAATCTGGAGATATAAAAGGTCCCCAATGTCAGAGTACTAATACTAATAAGATTTGGAGGAGTAAAGTCTCTCCAAGTGTCAAAATAAAATTTATACTGAATAAATAAACCGCGTCTGGACTGTTAAACTAGCAGTCTCATAAAATACTTTAGAAACAGCCTGTATGAAGATACACAGTAATTAAAGAGTACTTCAACTTGATAAACCTCTTTGAACCGCAAAACCCAGGCACCCCACACTAGGGCTTTTCTTTTTAAATAATGACACTAATCAAGCGTGACACTGTCATGTCACTGTCACTGATACAGTATGCTCCTATTTATTGATGATTTATTTGAATTAATTTAACTTTAAAAATATTTTTTTATGTTCATCTAATCAAATAATTTACCATATTAAAACATTCCGGGGAAGGTCTCTCCGGATCTCGGTCAATGTCCAGCGAGTAGAAACACGTTGTATATATTTGGCATATGTAGTTTTGATTTGGGTTAGATAATTAGGTCTATTTTTTAAGATTTGGAAACTCCATTTTAAGGTCCACTTCAGGATTTAAAAATCGACTAACGTTTAAATATTTTACAGTACATATGGTGCATGTGCGAATAGGTTATTCGCAACTCGTGTCGATTGAAAACACTCCCTTCGGTCGTGTTTTAATTTATCGCCACTCGTTTCGAATTTCCTATTTTTCGCACTTGTATCGTAATGTACTATTAATGTATTTTTCGCCATATTTAACCGCATTAAAACCTAAATGATCATTTTCAGAAAACAATTTTCCTCCTATGCATCGCCACCGTTTACGCAGCCATAATAAACAATATATCCGACGAGAATGTCTCAGCAGAAATGGAAGAATCAATGACCAAAGACGAAAATGCAGGACAAATCTCAGACGACCCTACGAGCCCTAGTTTTGTAGTTTCCGATGAATTGCAATCAAATGGCTTCCAGATGGGCAAATCTATAGTTGAAGGGATACTGGGTCTGTTACAAATAGTCCGACAAATGGCCATGAGTCAGGAAGGACTGAAGAATATGTCGTTTTTGCTGGGTAACATGGTGTCGATGTTCGCTGGCCGATATTATGAGACGTTGAAGAGATTTATGCCTGTATTTTCTGGGATGGTCACAGCTTTACTTGAGTAAGTATGATTAAATCTCGTTTATTTGTATATTTATCATAAAACTGGCGCCACCAGGCCAGAGACTTTATATGTACATAATTTTATGTATTGGTCTATCTTTTATACATTATATAAGTAGTAGTATTTAGCAACGTATATATTTTTAATATTATTTGAATTCAAGATTGAATTTTTCCATATTATTTGTTATTAATTTCTCCTGCACCATCATACACAAATGTCTTTGTTTGACCCAATGGTTGACTGGTAGAGCATGCCTTTTGGCATTAAGTCCATAAAAAAAAAAGTTCGCCATTTGTACGTTTGTCTTTATTTGGGCAATAAAGTTTATATAAATAGTGTTGTATATTGATTTAACCAACACGATTTTCATTCATAATTTTTAAACTAATACGGGACTTAAAATTATAAATAGTGTTGTGTTCCTGTCGGTGAGTAAGGTAACAACAGGCCACAGCTCAACGAGGATGCGGAATGTTAGGGTTGGTAACGCGCATGTAACATCTCTGGAGTTGCAGGCGTACATAGGCTTCGGAGGCTGATCATCAGGCGGACCGTATGATTGTTTGCCACCGACGTAGTATAAAAAAACCAACCACCTGAAATACGTGGTAGACCTGTAACTTTGCTTAAGAGACAGCAGGAGTGGTCATTTTTTCATACAAACGTATTCGACTGTTTCCTCCGTGGTTTTTGAAGCTAGATCAATGATTTCTTCAACACAGATTATTATTATTAACATCTGTGTCGGACTGTTTTGGTTTTCTTGATATTTTTGTTTCTTAAGGCGCTAGGGCATTTCAAATATTCGCAAACACGGCCTACTCGTAATTTACTAGGCCGCAAAGAAGCGTTTGACATGTCTCTTCCGCAAAGAAAAGCATGTGGTATTCAAAACTGACATCAATTAGCCTAAAAAGCAAAACAGTCCGCCACAGATAATTTCATCACCATTTAGATCTCAAAATTTCCTTACATTCGGTTATGTTTTCGAGGATGAAACAGAGTACGAAAAATCGTTTTTTGAGATTTTTACTCAGATTTTTTTGCCTAACCTGGCGTTGTCCTTATTGCACTAGTTTTAGGAGCCGCTTCAGTTAGCGAGACGGATACATTCACCTAAAACATTTAAATCTCAGCTCCCGTATCTTCTAAAGAATAAGTCCCAATGTCCCAATTACTTCTATATTTTAATACAGACTCCCTTTGTTCATTACAGGACATTGAGATGAACATACAACATACCAGCTGCGTTTTGCCGGCCAAGCTGATAAGCTATCAATTTCCAGTAGCGGTTATTTCCAATGAGTTATAGTGATTTAATTTTTTACTAATTATTAATAAGTTATTGACAATATGTGACCATTTTTATTTTTGGATTAAGCTACTTAAAATTACTAGTTTAAGTACTTATATAAAATTAGACATCTATGAAATAGTGTGTATTTTTGATATAATCTCAAGCTTAAACTAGACGTAGGTTTTAGTGCTATAATACAATTCTGAAAGTTTTTTTTAGTTTAGTCTTCACTACCAGAGTATGAGTATTAGTTTTAGATTTTTTTTCGAGCGGCAATGTATTTCGTACATCCACCGCATCATCACTTACCATCAGGTGAGATCGTGGTCAAACGCCTGCCTATCGTTATAAAAAAAAAATACATGATCACGTGTGTCAGTTGTGACGTCGCGTCATTAATGAGACGTTTTGAATTAAAACAAAGTAGTGATACATTGCTTGCTGAATTCTTTTGTATGAAAAAATAAAAGTCGTCCATTTTTGATAAAACCTATGAAAGTGTGTTAATTACACCCTAAACTAACTAAATAAATAAATAATATTATAGGACATTATTACACAAATCTACTCTACTCTACTGAATCCACTGCTTTTGGATTATGTGGTCGTATCAAAAATACACGCTGTATATTTGTTTCCTGTTTGAAATTAGAGGCCAATACAGCAATTGAAGATCAAAGAGCATATAATCACTACGTTCTATTGAAGATCTGTTTAGAGGAAATAATGTTTTAATCGAACGTAAAACTTAAAAAATCGTATTTGCTTATACAAAAGAAAAATGAAAATCAAAGTTGCATTCGAAATGTATTTTTATTTAAAGATTCACCATCAGTTAATACTCAAAACTTACATCTTACATGATGAATGTTTTACACCTTAAGGATGATTCACGCTAGACCGACCCGGGCCTGGGCCCAGGCGTCCGACACGTCATTTTCTATGACGGCTGATCAGTGATCACGTGGTGCTTTCCATAGAAAACGAAGCGCTGGAAGCTCCAGCCCTGCCCCGGCCCGGTCTAGTGTGAATCACCTATATGTTATAAGGTTGACTGGCCGAAGCATCTTACGGATGGCGCCAGCATAGGTTTTCCTATCAGTCCCTAAAATTGGGTCAAATTCTAGTTTTTTTATACCCTGAATGCTAGCCTTTTAAGCCAAGTCTCATAGATGCAGGTAAAACCTATGCTTAAATAAATAAATAATAAATAAATAAAATCTTTATTGCTTTAAACCTTACATTACAATTCATATTGTAACATTTTGTAGGTAAGACAGGTGTATAAGGTTTGTAACACATTTAGGTAGTGGGGTTGAGCCTCTGCCTCCCGAACTAGGTCTAAGCCTGTGACTCGGGAGTCAGCGATTCCTCCTTGATTTGGTAACAATGGTATCAGCAATAGAAATCCGTAGACTGGAAAAAAGGTGTAACTAATTAAAGCCAACTAATGCAGATATGTGTAAGTATGTGTGTAAGTCGTGGTGGTGTGGATCAGGTATGTGCATGTGAGTGTGTGTGTGTGTGTGTGTGTGTGTGTGTGTGTGGGTGTAGATAATGAGGTAACTGAAAAACATGATGAGCAAGAAGGATAGCAAAGGTTATTTCAGACATGACAAGAGGTTTTCGGTTTCCTGATAAGATAGTGTTTGTAAAAAGGCAGTTAGTTTTGCTTTGCAGTTATAGGAGTTTAGAGGGTAAATATTTAATTGTTTATTAATTTTATTATAAACACGGGCACTCATTGATATGTATTGGTGGTTAGCAAATACTGTTCGCTGGGGAACCACCGGGCAACAAGTTTGCTTACTTCGCTTGCTTATTACTTTGGCACAGAGAGGGAGGTGACGATGTCGGCGAAGAATAGCACGAAGAACGAATAGTTGTCTAACTGTAAGGACCCTACACTCTGCGTATAATTGAGCGGTGGGGAATCTAAATGGTTTGGAAGTTGCCACTTTTAGCAATGCTCTCTGTGCACGTTCAATTGTTATCATAGTCGTCTTACCAGCTGCTCCCCAGAGTGGTAAACAGTACGTGAGGAGAGTTTGGCATAGCGATTTATACACCATCATCAGGATTCTGGAGTCGGCTGAATGACGAAGTTGCTTAAAGATGTACATCAGTTTCCTGACTCGAGCACTCACAGAGTGTATGTGGGTACGCCAATCTAGTTTTTGATCCAGAACAACTCCAAGATACTTTATACTAGAGGTCAAAGCAAGAGAAGGACATAGGCAGTTAAACGAAGGAGACTGACATATGTGGCTTTGTATTGAAAGTGGTTGAGTGGGTAGAGATGAATTGGCAATGACGAAAGGCATGGCTTTAGTTTTATCTAAATTAAGAGTAAGAAGGTTATTCTTAAACCACTGCATTACTGTTTTTAGGCCTTTCTCTGCATGCATTTTCGTTTCGGCCCAGTCGGAGCCATAAAATAGTAAAGCCGTGTCATCGGCATATGCGATGATTTTGCAATTTGGTAGTGACAGCTTACACAGTTCGTTCACATATATCTGAAAGAGCGTGGGGCCCAGAATGCTGCCCTGGGGGACGCCGTAGCTAATTGGTTCTTCGTTACTTACGTATGAGCTCAGTTTTAATGATTGCGTCCTGTCTGATAAATAATCGTGAAACATATTCAAGGAGATACCTCGGACACCCAGGTGCTCTAATTTGTGCAAAAGGATGGGAATCGAGACCGTATCGAAGGCCTTGGAGAGATCAAGAAAAATGCCAAGACACCGGCGCTTTTGGTCTAGGTGATGGGTTAAGAAGGTGGTGAGCTCAGCAACAGCATCTTCAGTTGACCTTCCTGACCGGAAACCAAACTGATTATCAGCTATGAGATTGTAGCATTCCAAGAAGTTAACTAAAGCGGAGTTCATGATTCTCTCCAAGATCTTAGATAGAGCCGTTAGAACGGAAATCGGTCTATAATTATTAAAGTTAGCACGATCGCCACTTTTATATATTGGGTGCACGATAGCTCTTTTAAAATTGTTAGGAAAAGTCCCGGTTCGAATCGAGGTGTTACAGATATGGGTGATCGCTGGGATAAGCGAAGAAAGCGAGTTTTTTAACATTAATGCTGAAACACCATCCCAACCGGTGGCACAGTCACTACGCAGTTTTTTAATTATGTTTTCGATTGTTCTTTCGCTGACCTCAAGCACAACCAGGGAGTTACATTGTGACACGGTTGGTCGATGCGTAATAGTTGACGGGGGAGTACCAGATCTAATTTTAGTGGCCAAGGTTGCTCCAATACTAGCGAAAAACTTATTCATGGAGTTTATTGTGTCCCAAGGTGTGCCTGATGAATGGAGTATGTCTTTGTGAGATGAGAAGGGGCGTTTTGAATGGGTAATAGTTTTTATGACGTTCCAGGTTGCTTTGGGATTATTTTTACACTTACTGAACTCATTACGTTCATACTCTAGTTTTAGTTTTCTAAGTAGTTTATTGCAAAAATTCCGATATCTGGTGTAGGTAACTTTTAGAGTTAAATTGTCTGGTGACTTTTTAGCTTTTTGATGTAGATGGTCTCTATTTCTGATGCAGCGTAGCAGACCGGGAGTGATCCATGGCTTAATGTTTCTTTTCTTTTTGGGAATTTTGATAATTTTTGTGTGCCTTTTAATAATCGCACCAAGGATAGCAAGAAGTAAGTTAGTCGCGGTATTGGCGTCAGTTGCTGCTAAAACAGATGAGAAGTCAGTCGCGTCAATCTCCAGACGAATTGCATTATGATCAATTCGAGTGCATGTATCATTGGCTTTGGGCCTTAGAGCATTTGTTTCTATAGTGAGCATGACGGGAGTGTGGTCAGTTATGAAAGATTCGACAACTATTGTTGTGGCTGGTGTATCCGATCTAAGGAATACATGATCCAAGCAGTTTTCATATCTAGTCGGGTATAAATGAGAAGGTAGCAGACCATGCATGGCCATAAAATTAAGATATTCGGAAGAGCGGTTATCTGTATTGCTGAGTTTTATATCTATGTTAATGTCGCCAATTATCGTTATTTTCTTGTAAGACGAAAGGGATGATAATACATTGCTTAGACTATTTAAAAAGTTATCTAAGCATTTAATGGATGGAGATCGATATAGCGCTATTATAGCCATATTGTTGTTAATTATGCAGACAAGACAATTCGCGTCCACGAACGAGGGTTCATAGATTTTACACTGTAAATAGTCTTTTGTGTATATGACCACACCATCATTCTGGTTTGCATTGTTCTTAGTATGCACAGAAGAGTATCCATTGATGTGTGGAATTAAGTGAATACTTACTTAGCCAGCATTCTGAGAAAACTATCACGTCATAGTTAATTTTTAATAATTTTAGCAAAACTTGAATTCATCAATATTTTTATGAATGCTTCGAATATTCATATGAATTATATTGAGCGGCTTTCGAATCTGCATAACGTAGTGGAGACAAGAGTCAGGTTTGCAAATATAGGAGCTCGAGATATTAAACGCGTCTATTTCGGTTGCGGTAGTGTCGATATCTGTCATGTTTGTATATAAATGTGATTATTAATGTGTTTTATTCTTATTTTATTTAAATGGAGCACTTGAGGATGTATTTTGAGTATATGTGAAAAAGTGTTGATGTGAATGTTTTATTAATTATTTGTGGCTTATCACTTCAATTAATTAACTAGCAATGTGAATAATCTAATTAACTAAAAAATATATACAAAGCGGTTGCCAGCAAGAAAATGACAAACGTTTTTCATATATTACATAACATAACAAGAAGTACACAACAGTATATAACACAACAAGAAGAGTTAAGTACAAAAAAAATAATAATAATAAAAAGCACAACGTTGGTACAAGTGGGAACTAAGTCTATCAAAAAGGTTTAGCGATTATTTTTACAAAACAGAAAAAACCAACAGGGATGAGTAATACGTAATTAAATTAAAAGTTTAAAAGTTTATGCGTGCAGATAAATGGTGGTGTCTTTACCGGAACTACTCAGAATGCAAGTTGCTTAAACATTGTTCAGAGTAAATTTGAATGTATTTAGATTCTTTGTTTTTGCGTAGGAATATGTTGCCGTTGCTGGTCCAGCAGAACTCGTACTCGTGCGTCTTTTTAAAATGTCGGGCCTTCAGATACAGTCTTCGCTTGCTAGGTGGGAGGTAATCACTGACGTAGATGGGCGCAGGATCACCATTTTCGTCCAATAGTTTAGCATTGAGTTTGTCATCAGCTGATTTGCCATTATTGTACACGCGGACTGCTCTAAGCAGGCTTTCTTTTGTTTGCACCGAGTTAAAGTCCGCAATGATGGTTTTATTGCTGCCAGGTTTTGCAGGGAGACGGTACACGTCACGAATTTGTGCAGGCTGGATAGCAATATCTAGTGCTGTGCCAATCTTGGTCACCACCTGTGCGAGCTCCGCTGTGGATTCATTTATTTTGTTGGGCACGTTTCTTATTTCCACCATGGACGTGCGCGAGCTCAACTGGACGTCTTTTAGCTCGTTTTCCAGGCAGGCGATGCGGGTTTGGAAAGATTCTCGTTCTTTTTGAATTTCGATCATCTTTTTCTTGGTGTCACCTAATTCAACTTCCATTTCATCGAACCTGGAACTCATAAAATCCATAGAATTTTTCATTTCCATTATTTCTGTTTTTATTGGTTCCAATTGGTCCGCAATAGTTTTTCGCAACGTGCAGTTAATTTCCTTTACTGCGTTCTTCAGTTCTTGCTGTAATAGGCCTTGGACTCTGGTACGTACATCATCAGCTGTAACAGCCGCGGCAGGTTCGGGGGGGGAGTTCAGGGCCTGCCTCTTGTTTCCTCTAATGATAGTGACGTTTCGAACAGGAGTCGAGTCATGTCTTACGACTTTGGGTACGTTAGAAATGCATGCTGGGCACGTCCACTCATTTATGGTTGCAGATTCCGGCTCAAAGCCCGGGGTCCACACGCAAGTTATGTGATATGACAGCGAGCATTTGATACAGTCAACGGACCGAGTATCTTCTACGCCCTCATTGTCACAACATCCCCAAGATTTGCGTGCGTCAGAAAGCATTTTTTGTAGTTTAGTGACGGCTACGTAGTAAAAACAAATAAGTACTTACTTATTATGCTACTGTCTTTAAACGAGTTCTTGGCAAGTCGAAACCACAATGTCACAGTTATAAGTCAAGCAACAATACACCTTCACGTAACAGCATTACGGACTTTAACACACGAAAAGTTAATTGGGCCGAGTTAACCAGCGGTAACAAGTGAATCTGCACATTTAATTTCTAGCCGTAGTTATTTCCTTTTACTTCACTGTACTCGATGTAAACAAGCGGATATCGTTTAATCAGCTGACACTCGATAACAGTCCAGCGCATAGAATAGTTGTCCACAGGAAGGGCGTAAACGCCATGAGATTGCGCGGACTTACGACGTTCTTCTACACGATTTTATTTTGTTGCACGGACGACATTATCTCGTTGATTACATGTTAAAATCTGAGTTTCCATTGTTCACACCATAACAGTCCAATAGTGATGATAAAAATCCACACTTTCAGCACAAAAATGGACTCAAATAGTAGTTTTAAACGTATGAATTAATTTCATTTGCGGAGCCACTTTACGAACTTGTTTATTCCGCGCTAGCGTAGGGTAGGAAGCTTGCGCAATCTATGCAAATCTTCGGCCGTTGCCCACCCAATTAGCTATCATTAAAGTCGATAGCAACGCCCAATGCAGTCTTGAAGTCGTGGAGACTGCAGCAATAAGTGCGGTCGCCTGCCGGCTCCAACCAGACGTATTCCTCACCGCACGCGCCGGTACACAACTTGGCTCCGGCTGGCTCTGTGTTCTCATGGATTACCACCAGCATCTCTGTTGAGCTGCTGTTTTATTACTTTTAACAATATGTCAACACTTTATTACAAGCTTTTATTTTTTTATTTTACTTTCACCTGACCGTTGTCTGTTTAGAATAGAATAGAATAATTTTTATTCGTAAACACAAACAAGACACATTAAATTACATAATATAACAAAAACAAAGGAAGTATAAAGTGCCACGAAATGGCCTTATCTCAGCATGTTGCTGGTGGCTTCCAGCGCTGATCTTCCGATGAGACCATCAAGTGAGAAAAATCACGAAAGGTGACAGACAAGAAGGAAAAAGACATAAAATAATATAGAGTGAACAAATTGAAAAATAGATAGAAGATAACTAGATAGATAATTTGTAATCAAATCTTGCAAGTTAAATTTGATCCACTTCCTGGTTTCCGATTGAGCTGAAAATTTGCATACATATGTAAGTCGGGTGACAATGCAATATTATGGTACCATCGAGCTGATCTGATGATGGAGACAAGAGGTGGACATAGGAACTCTGTGATAAAACAACGCAACCTAATTGTGTTTGGGGGTTTTTAGAATTTGCTCGATGAGTATTAGTTGCCTGTGGAAAGAAAAGTACAGTCAGCGATAAAAGCTTGTACCATAAATGAAATTTTTGCCAAGAAAATTATTATTATAACACATTCGCTGCGTTATGGCACGCTTTTGGCCGTATTTGACTTTCCGCCGGTGCGGCAGCTATCTGCGCTTGTCTTACCCCCGGTTAGGGATTGCAATCCGGTCCGGCGGATCCGGTAATCCGGCCGGATCCGGCACTTTTCAGGAGCTACCGGATCCGGTAAAAATCAACGGATCCGGACCGGATCCGGTAAAATAAAAAAGACGCCTAAATACAGCACGCACTGTGCGTTTTAGGTGAGGAAAAGGCGACGGATGAGAGATATAAAGTTGGATAGAACAAAAAACTAGTGAAGAAGTTTAAATAGATAGTCTGTCAAGCAAAGTCTGTCAGTAGCAATGTAAAGCAAACTGAAGTATGGCAACACTCACAGAGCAAGTATTGCGCTAAGACAAGCAGCAATGTACATCGAACCGAAACATTTTTTTCCGCTGAGCGCGCTCTTCGTACGTCAACTAAAATTGCCGCTCGCGGTTTATTGCAGCATTTGGGAATTGTTATTATTATGAGAGGGACAATTTAAACTGGAGTAAAAACGATGTCAATCAATATGATAAACGAGATCAAAAAATACCTATTTGCAAACGGACTATGCTGGAGAAAATAATGTTTGAATCAAATCATTGCTTCCGCAGGTAGCTGGATTTTAATATATTATCAGATTTCTCGGTTGGAATTCAATATTAAAGATATATCACGATAAAATGCAATACAAATGCTCCTTTATGCAACCTTCAAAAGCTAATTAGACATATTTAGGTAGGTACAATCGAAAAATATATCAATAGATTGAATTAAAATAAAGGTTTGTATGCTTAGTAAAAGGTGGACGCAAAAGGCGAGCGCTCGCATTCTTAACCTTTGGTATGCTTAGGAGCAGATCTGCTACATATATATTCAACTTAAACATGAAGATGTCATAGCTAAATAAATGTAAAGGTTAAGGCATTTGCACTTGAGTACTTTTTACCAAACGAGCTGTTAGTAGGTACCTATACTACTGAATTTAACTAGAATAAAACAATCCATTGTTTTATTAGGTAAATATTAAAACCTAGGTAAGTAACCCCTGAGCCATCACTGGCAGCGGTAGCCCTGGTAGGGTATCACTGTAACTATTCTTGTCACAATTGCAGGGCTTATTAAATATCAAATATCTGGACTATTTACATCATTTTGATATGGTTTTATTCTGTTTTAGCAAACTTAGAAGACAAATAGGGAGCAAAGAGAACATGAGCACCACGGTAGAAAGCTGTTTTTAACATCAGTTCAGAAACTGAAGAAGCCCAAAGAAAATAATTATGCCACTTGTTAATTGTAAATTAGTGTATTTCTCTTGAACAATGTCACATTCACATACCAGTGTAATTTTGAAATGGTTTTACAATATACTTATATAAATATACAGATTAAAAATAAATAAAACACAACTGCAGATATTTTGGTGTTCATTTAATTTCAAGGCAATTAAGATACGGGTCACTTTAGCTTACTTACACTTAATTCAGGCCATTCATTGAAAAAATATCATTAAGTTACCAATGTTACTGGTCCACTCCAACCAAGCATCAGAATACTTTGTACCTAGTCACTTATTGCATCTTAAGCATAAAACAGATCTGTTTGAAAATTTGTAATTTCAAGTTTAAAGTTTCCATTCCAAGTTTCAAAATGTATTCTTATAGTAGTAGTTACACATAAAACTTAGTCTAAAGCAATTTGCCTAATTTATAGTACAGAGATATTCCAATATCTCTGAGACCACTCTTACATGCTAGCTTGGTAAGGTTTTGCTCACACTACTGTTTTTATACAGGCTAAAATGTTAGATATTTACATGTATCGGCTAGATCATATTTTATATGTAGATATTTAAAAAAGTCATTTAGATATCAGGAGAATGCTGTTAAGAAATTTTATTAACTTTCACATTAGTCTATTCAAGACTTGTCAGGAACTGACACAATTTCAGGTACTCAAAATATTAATAAAAGATACCTTGACAATGGAAACTTAACAACTTCCACTCATGTGAGTAATATGGAGTTATATTGTTTCTGGATAAAAGAAGGTATGATTTAAATGTTAAAATATTTTTCTAAAATTATGCACACTGAATAAATTATTTTAATTTATTGAACAAACAGGTAAAGCGACTTAAAACTTCTTTAAATAGGTACATACCGACTTCAGAAAGTATAAACTAGGATTTTCCATAGGTATACATGTGCAATAGCTGAGTGCATGAAACAAATCAGCCTAAATAATATATTTTCGTGATGATTAACAAACGGACAACTTTTACAATAATAATCTAAACTATTGTCCCAATTTTTTTAGTTTTTTTAATTAACAAGTTTATTTTTCGTCTTGTTTGCGTTGTACACGTATGTACGTAAACCGCCGTAGGTAAGTTTTGTATGAAGAGAAACTTTTACGAACGCCTTATATTGGGCGAGTTTTAATCCTGCAACAAACATATGGAAGTATTAGGTAGATGTTGCGAAAGAAAGTAGGTATAATCAAGGTTCTTAAACGTCTTAAGATTGTTTAAAAAAGTTACCTTTGAAAATATTTGAGGACTTCGTCTGTTGATATTGGGAACAATCGAATCAGTTGCGGTTTCGAGGGCACAATTCGTGGTCTTATTGGATATATTTAGGCATACGTTTTATCTTTATTTAAGCCTTTTAACCCTGAAACAGAAAAAACTGCACATTATCTTAAAAATTCTCCGGGATCTTGCAGTAATTATCATAACCTCAAAATTTTCTAATGGTTAAGATCAACGAGCATGATTTTACTTACATTGTAGGCATCTTGACTTTGCTTATGGTCATGCACAATATTATTTAATATATTGATATTTATTTTAATGCTGGGAGCAGAAATTTCTCTTGAATTAGCACCGATTCGGAATGTAAACAAACAAGATGGACGATCCACATTCTACAGATAAAACACAGATTACACGCGATTTTGGAATTATTCGAACACAGTGTTGCTAGCCCGCGATTTTTCAAATTTGCCGCGTTTTTCTACTGACAAGATTTGCTTGACCAAAACTATAGTGAGATAAAAATATATTTATTATGACGATAACTGGGAACAGGAGAGAATTTCTTCTTCTTTCATTTTGGTGGCATGATATGACGATTACATAAATACTGTAATAGAAGGAATAATTAAAGGATGGAGATGCCATGGAAGCCTTTGTAATTTATGCTAGAGAGAAGGTTAATGTTATGTCATAATGTTGTGATAGAAGATTAAAACTAAACAATATGAACAGGATTAAGTCGCCGGTACTCAACCGACTTGAGTTGAGCTCATCATATATATGTATATCGATAATCTTTAGTACATCTAGATTCTTTTCTATTCAAATTTAAGAAGGAATCTTTTGTCTTCACAATTTCATCCAATTTTATGCAATTTCCTACATCTTCGTACGTACGTGCTACTCTACGTCTAGCCAATTCTTTACCTGATCCATGTAACTTTTCTTAGGGAGTCTCTTTCCGCGATGGTTTTAATCCTACACTCTATTATTTTTGCACGAGATCGCTGTGTCGTATTTCGTTCCCTATAATTTGCCCTTATATCCCTAAACAACATTTTTTTAAATCATACATTCTACTACTTTCACGCACATAAAAATAAGAGCAAAATATATATCTTCTTTTGTTACTAGAATGGATGTCAACGTTACAAAGAATTCAATCAAAGAACAGTTACGATAACTTGTCCTTTCAAGGACTTCCATTTCCCACCCCAAATCCCATCATCAGGCTTTGTAAACTACTCAAATTCATAAATATAATCGAAAATTTGAGTACTTGTGAATGGTTAAATATAATAAAAACCGATTTCATATTTTGTTTTTAAAGTGATATTGACATTGTAACACTTTTTACTACTAAGTTCTATTTTATTTTTAAGAAGTTATTTATTAACTTCAAATTATAGATTTAGGAATACGTATTACGCAAAAAACTAGAAAAATATGTCACTTAATTAACTTTAATATCCCTATACCAATCCGGATCCGGTCCGGCCGGATCCGGCCGGATCATGGCCAAAATCCGGCCGGATCCGGCCGGATTGAAAATCAAGCCGGTTTGCAATCCCTACCCCGGTGCGGCGGTGGTTTTTTTATGTTCCCGTGTGAGTAAGACAAAGATGACTGTACTCCCGATATTCTCACTTCAAGTATATTCCATTTCAAAAGAAAAAATGTACGGGAAGCAGTTTTGCGTAACGCACTGAAAGGTATTTTTTTTTTATGGTGCGGCACGGGCACTATTTGTCCGTACCCCATCACCCCGTACCGCATTGAAATGCGGGTACATAGCCCTCAGATTGGTCATAGTGCTGCGCATTGTTCACGTTTCCGCGTCGATACGACATTGTATTAATGCGATAATTTAAGACTATGAGATCTATATTGAAAATTACTTAATCTAACAGTGAGGATGTTTATAATTATATGAAAATGAATATTATTTATTTTGATGACGTACAGACACGATGACGATACTAAATATTTTGTCGATTACAAAAGTCGTTATCGATTCTTTAGTATCCCATCACTAGTGTTATATACGGCCTGCGCGGCAAGGGAAGTATATTCCCGTAAAACTAAGGGTTTTGAAAAATGCCTATATCTTTTGGAATTTTATACAGATCCGCGGGCGACGGCAGCTGTATATACACAAGGATGTAGTGTATTGACCAGAATGATTTTGATTTCAAATTGATTATATTCCAGGTCTATAGGGACCTACAAAGTCAGGACATGGTACGGGAAAATGTAGGTCGTGCCGCAAATCTGGCTTTCTCTATACGGGAAGTATATGACTTGTAAAGCACTGGCAGTAAGTTTGGGTTTACCGCTGCCGCACCGAATGTGTTATAAAGCCGAATGTGTTATAAAGTGTGTTATAGATTTGCAGCAACAAAAGATACAGCGCGCCGCGTGAAACTCGAGGGCCATCCTAGCGTCTTTTGAGCGTTGGCATCTAGTCGGCGCTATGGAAAATGGCGTCGCTGCGCAGTTGCGCCAAGTTTGCATCGAGCAGCAGCCATAGAGTTGGCTAGACGTCAACGCTCGGGAGACGCTAGTGTGGATCTTATCCACGTCAACCCGTGTTTTAGGGTTCCGTACCCAAAGGGTAAAACGGGACCCTATTACTAAGACTCCGCTGTCCGTCTGTCACCAGGCTGTATCTCATGAACCGTGATAGCTAGATAGTTGAAATTTTCACAGATGATGTATTCTGTTGCCGCTATAACAACAAATAATAAACGACCTAGGTCGACCTTATACTCTGTATCTTTGGGTATTTGAATAAAAGTAAACAAAATCTACCCTCAAATGACTCCTTAAGCCAGTTGAGGATAGAAGAAAACATTATATGATCACATAATGTAGGTTAAAGTCAGGTCGTTCAGTCACAGTTGGTTAACCAACAAATTTTATAACTACCCGAAAATTTACAAATACGACGATACTTATATAGATAAATACTTATACATACATACGAGTAGATAACAATCATAACTCAGATTTGTGTGTATGAAAGTAGGCTTCATAACGTTTTTGCAACACCTACTCTTTTTGATTAACTTATTTTGTTTCCGCTACCCAAAGGTTGTTTGGAAGAGATCGCTTTTTAGAGACAATACCGCCTGTTGTCTGCCTATATCATTAATCAATTGTTTTCTTTAAGCTGTATGTTTACTTTTGCCAATAAAGAGTATTCTATCATTTCTATCTGTCTCATGAATAAATTCGTGATACACTTATAACACACAAATAAACTTACCGGGATTTGAACCTGGGACCTTCTCCTTTGTATGCAGGGTCACTACAAACTTGGCTAAGAGATCATTAAAAATATATTATTGAAGATGAAACGTACCTTCCACAAGTACCTGGGTGTCCAAAGGTGTTATTTCCTTTTGAGGTACGGAACCCTAAAAATGGTTAAACTCTCATTGCAAAAGAAAAAGCACCGTCCTGTCTTCCATTACATTTATTGCTTTTACACAAACTACACGCATGAATCATCCGCCCTTCTCCTGGTCGATGGCATAGGCTCTTTATATCTCTGCATTGATCTCCAGCAAGCCTTAGCAGAAGCGCTATAAGTATCCTGGTACTCTGTCCTCCCTGGGAAGTCCGCGTTGTACATCTGGAAGGACGGGTGAAACTCCTGTGTGGACTTCTCTTGGTGGTTCGATGGTTGGTCGGACGATAGGCGGGGGTTCTGAGAAGTGTGTTGGATCCTTGTAGCAGCTTAGGACTCCGAGGCGGTTACTCTCCATGGGGATCGGGGCGGGTGATTGGGAAGCAGCCATTATTGCTCTGTAGTCGGTTATTGGGAATGCTGTAATAAAACAGATTCAGATTATTATTTGCACAAAAAGGGTTATTGGACCCGGGTATGTCCTTAAACTACGTCCACAAGAGAGGTATGGGCATTGTGAATCTCATCTCGCTCTGTGTGGTAGGGCACAGCACAGCGGATGTTATTCCAGATCTAGAGCAGAGCCTAACTGGGGAAGTACCTCCACCTTACAGAAAATCGCAACCAAATAACACTAGACCCTACTCATAGTGTTGAGTTCCTGCGGTGAGTAAGGTTGCCAGAGCTCAACGAGGGTGGGAGGGGGTTAGGGTCGGCAACGCGCATGTAACTCCTCTGGAGTTGCAGGCGTACATAGGCTACGGATACTGCTTACCATCAGGCAGGCCGTATGCTTGTTTGCCACCGACGTAGTATAAAAAAATAAAAATAAATAGTTACAGGTCTTAAAATACGGTTAAGAACTGTTTCACCTTTAACACCAATCCTGAAGAGTTGTTCAAGCTGAGACAGTAGCTGTGTTGGGATTGGGAACTAAATCTATTTTTCATTTCGCATGCTCTAAAGGTTGGACTTTTTTGTTCTAAAAAATGTGCAGAAAAAAATACGTTTCTGGTGTAAAGCACATTACTTTCTAAGTAGGATTTTTTTTCTTTTTTTTTACTACAAGCAATTAAAATTTTGGTTTTAAATGGATTTTTTGTACAGTTTCCATTCTGATAATTAACTGTCCATTCCATAAATAGCGATTTTTACCTAAATTGTTTATTGAAAGTCCCCCCCAAGAAATAATACTAAAGTTTATATTTAGCAGCGTTTCATTAATCGACCTCGACAGAAATGGGTGCCTTTCATCCCTTGGTTAATAATCTACTATTTAATATCAATTACCTGCATTACTTACAGTGTATTCATCCGTACGTATTCTATCATGTAAACAAACGTGGCGTTCTAACAATGCGTATTCGTGGAATGAAATACGATAACGATAAGTTCTAGTTTAGATAAGTTCTCATTAAGATATCGTTTGTATTATGGAGTGTGGAATTAAAAGTAGTGAAATCTCTTATGGTAGAACTGTTGCAAATGTGCAGCTGTCAGCTATAAATAATAGTTCCAAATCTCTCCAGAGTAGTGCTAGAGTAGCTAAGAACCTAGGCGTTATTGACGGAGTGAAGTGCGCTGTCTATGATTTGTTTTTTTTTTAAGTATTCTAGGTATTGTAGCGCCACCTATTTAAGGTATTTTGATGGCACTTTTTGGTACACGGAGATTTCATTCCTTACCTCCTTACCTTCCATAGTTTGTATCATTTGTATGTCGTATAATTGACAGAATTGACGTAGAAGCAGCTCGATTCGGGCAGCCAATGTCACTTTGACGTTAGAAATATCGTAGATAGATCTTATTGGGATCACAGCGGAATCGAAATAAACATCAATTTTGACATGACGTTTAGCTATCGATCTTTTAAAGATCTTTCCAAGATCTTAAACGTGTCTTAATCATTCTTCGAATCGGGCCGTAGGTATCTAAATATCGTAATATCAGATGATCCGTTCGTTACTGCGATTATTGAAGAATATCTTTGACGACCGGTTTGGCCTAGTGGGTAGTGACCCTGCCTACGAAGCTGATAGTCCCGGGTTCAAATCCTGGTAAGGGCATTTATTATTCGTGTGATGAGCATGGATATTTGTTCCTGAGTCATGGCTGCTTTCTATGTATTTAAGTATTTATAAATATATATATATATATATCGTTGTCTAAGTACCCTCAACACAAGCCTTATTGAGCTTACTGGGGACTTAGTCAATTTGTGTAATAATGTCCTATAATATTTATATTTTATTTATATCTTACAAATGTTATTTTTCTGTGATTATTTGGTCGATTTCAATACTCTGTGAGTTTCTTTAAGTTTAGTCTATATATAGTCTATTTTAAATGATGATTATTGTGTAATTCCAGAGAAAAGTGTGATAATGTCTTCGAGAAGTGTTTTTTAGGTGCCGTAGTCAACTAGGAACCCTTATAGTTTCGCCATGTCCGTCTGTCTGTCTGTCTGTCTGTCTGTCCGAGGCTTTGCTCCGTGGTGGTTAGTGCTAGTTAGCTGAAATTCGGCATGGATATATAATTCAATAAAGCCGACAAAGTCGTACAATAAGATCTAAAAATTTTATTTTTTGAGGGTACCTCCCCTACACGTAAAGTTGGGGTGAATTTTTTTTTGCTTCAACCCTACAGTGTGGGGTATCGTTGGAAAGGTCTTTCAAACTAAACAAACATTTTTTGATAAAGTGAATATATTCGGAGATAATCGCTCCGAAAGAAAAAAATTGTGTCCCCTCTAACTTTTGAACCATAGGTCCAAAAATTATGAAAAAAATCGTGGAAGTAGAACTTAAGAAAGACATTAAATGAAAACTATAGCGGACATGATCAGTTTAGCTGTTTTTGAGTTATTGCAAAAAGTTCCCCCTTCATAGTAAAAAGACTTAGGTACTTTACCTAATTAGGTACTGATTATGCAAATTTGCCTATTTGTTTAACTCGCGTGAAAGGTACCGTTTCATCCCTTGGTTAAGTTAATTTACTATACTTTAAGATTCAGATTCAGATTCAGATTTTTTATTGGTAAAAAAATACAGATTTTTACACGTCAAATAAAATACCATATTCTTAATTTAAGATAGACTTAAATGTGCGGTATAGCTATAATTAAATTACAATTTCAAAATGTCAGTTGTTTACTAAATGTCAGGTAAATAATCGTAGAATAATGTTATAAATTGATTTAGAACTAATAACAAAATGTCAAAATATCATCAATTAATTAATTTAAATTACAAAAGAAGGATGCGTACAACATTTACCTACTACAAATTATCCCTTAGGTATTTCGAGTTCGTTTATATCGTAACAGGCTAATTTAATAAGTAAAACCTTTAATTTATTTTTGAAAATTGTGTCACTGCCTACATTTCTAATATCAATTGGAATTTAATTATATATTTTGGGCCCGAAGACGCTGAGAGATGCTCGGGCTTTGGCCAACCGTCGACGCGGGGGCGCGAGTAGATTTCGGGCGCGACATCTATCGCTTCTAATACCGTACGCTGAGTAGTTGTGCATATTAGCTCTGACGTATAGGCATGCAGTTAGTATGTATACACTGGGCAGCGTCAAGATTTTGAAGTGTCTGAACAGGTCCCTAGCCGAGTGGTCGGCCGTTTTTCTAGCAATGATTCGTAATGCTCGCTTCTGTAGTTTAAATGGTCTATCTCGATCAGCAGATGTGGCCCATAGATCCATTCCTTGTATGAGGTCTTTAAGCTCCAGTTTAGCTTATTGTGACGGAAGAGTAACTACGGAACCCTACACTGAGCGTGGCCCGACATGCTCTTGTTTTACTTATTTACATGATAGGATAAGTAAGGATGAATAAATACCATTGGCATATATCCAAGGACCAGCCCTACGGGCACTAAGAATAGTCCTAGTTCAGCGGTGTCACACAATTCGAGCCAATCGTGCAGTCCAACGCAACTAGTTGCGACCAATCGCGCGTGTGATGCGAACTCATCAACCAATCGCGTTGTGGCGTCAGACTGCACGATTGGCTCGAATTCGTGTGCGTGACACCGCTGTACTGGTTCCATTCTTATTGCCCGTAGGGCCCGATAAATACACTTGAAAGGCCACCACATTAGCGTATTTAGAGCGTCGGCGTCTAATTAGCGCTATGGAAAATGGCGTCGTTGCGTCGAGCACAGGGCCGGATTTAGGGGAGGGCAACCGGGGCTACTGCCCCGGGCCTCCACAAAAGAGCCCCCCCCCCCCCCCACAATAGAGAATTCGGTAAATTTACCATTTTATTTGGAAAAAATTTGTGGCCAGGGGGCCTCCACTCCTTTATTGCCCGAGGCCTCCAGACCTCTAAATCCGGCATTGGTCGAGCAGCAGCGTTGACTAGACGCCGATGCTTGGGAGACGCTAGTGAGGGGTGGCTAGAAGTGTTACAATTCGGACTTACATCTTTTTTGAAATGTGGATTTATACATTGTAGTCATTTTGCTGTCCAAATCGTCGCAAGGATGGTCTAAAATGTCATTTGTAACGTCTACCATCTGCAACAAAAATCGTTATTTTTAACGAAACAGGACCTAATACAATATCTACCTACACACTCACATTTGTTTCTTGTCTTTAACTGTAAGTGTGTGGGTGTGTTTAAGTTTCGGACGTGTACGCATATGTACAAACATCGTGATAGTTAAAGCATGATACGAGTATGTTATGGTATCTTATATGATAACTAAATCATAAAGCGATAACGTTTGATAATCCATTTACTACAAATAACTCAAAATGATTGATATTTCCTCGAGGGGAAAATGAGGTACAGTCGCCATCAGATATATCTGAGCGGCCAAGGCGCTCACAAATATCTAAACGCGCTTCTATTATCCAGGCGCATATTGAGATATTTTTGAGCACCTCGACCTTTTTCGTATCTATATTTTCAGACGTGACTGTACTTAGTTATTAAATATATCGACGAGTGGATCCCTAATTCCACGGGCTACGTTAACTGTCAATCTTTCTCAATTCTTGTTTGCAGTTTGCACCAACGTGGCATAATCAATAATTATGCCACGTTCAATCAATCAATTAATCAATCAATCAATGTCTTTATTGCTTACTTTTACATAGCTTAGGTACATAAATTGCTATACATATGGATGTATATATTTATTTATACGTTGGTTCAAACAAGCATACGATCCGATTGAGGATAAGCAGTTAAAATACCCCACCGGCTTTATAATGAACTTCCTGCCTTTTTTAACCCCCGATTAAAAAAGAGGGGTGTTATATGTATACGAGTATAATATATCATTGTATAATTTAAATGGATTGTAATGTATAATGTATTGTTAAAGAAGTAAAAGGCTTAAATAAATATAATTATATATGTTTTAAGCCAATGTCTGACTGTGGCATCGTAGCTCTCCAAACTTCTTTTTTAACGTCAAAGCGAGTTTTCATGCGGATGTTCTTAGCTATGTTTAATAGACATGCATTCACCAGTTTGAAGAACATCATGTTTTACAAAATGATGTACCTAAGGAATTTTCGGTATACAATGCATTTCATTGGCATATAGCGTAGGGGTTTTTTTTACCTTTTGAACGCCAAGAACACCTAAAGTCGTCGTTACTAGTCGTGCCCACAGCGCCAAGGACATCTATACGTGTTATGGCGGACGCTGTCAAAGTAACCTTCACACTTTCGAATAAGGTTTACATTTAGCTCCCTTGCGCCCGAGACCTTGGGGTTTGAGTAATGTTTGTGTTTATGACATAAAGCGTTCAAAGATTAATTTATTTTGTTGTTATCTTGAAAAATAATTGGACATGAAATAAAACCAACCTGTCTCCGCAGCTGCTCATAGTCCTCGCACAGTTTCTTCTCTTTCTCCAGCAGTTGCTGGTACTGCTGTACTCTTGGTGAGTAGGAGTGGGCGTCGCAGTGGCAGTACGGCGCCACGGGAGCTGGTCGCGCCGGCGGCGCTGAGTCCGGAGATGGCGGTTCACATGGTCTGGAAACATGTGGCACTTACTGTAGGCGAAAGGAGTAACATATCTTTTCTGCCCTCCGGGCGGAAAGCGTCACCTTTGCTCCCGCTGCGCTAAACGATGTTGCCGCTTTTCGCCTCCGTCGAGCAGAAAAATAGTATGCGCACCACGGGAGGAAACGTAGGACATTCCATCCGCGTGTTTGCCACCCTCGCCTTCGGCTCAGGTAACAATTCCTACTTTTCCCCTTGGGACACAAATAACTATTAATATCATTTGTCACTTAAGACGAAAGTGACCCGGGTACGTCCTTAAACTACGTCCAAAAGAGAGGTATGGGCATTGTGAACGTCATCTCGCTTTGTGTGGTAGGGCAAAGCCAGTGGATGTCATTCCAGATCTAGAGCAGAGCCCAACTGGAGAAGTACCTCCACCTTACAGAAAACAGCAGCCAAATAACACTAGACCTTACTCATAGTGTTGTGTTCCTGCCGGTGAGTAAGGTTGCCAGAGCTCAACGAGGGGGGGCGGGTTTAGGGTCGGCAACGCGCATGTAATTCCTCTGGAGTTGCAGGCGTACATAGGCTACAGAGTCTGCTTACCATCAGGCGGGCCGTATGCTTGTTTGCCACCGACGTAGTATAAAAAAAAAAGTAGAGGACCGCGCGAAATTGCCTTTTCATAGAAACGTAGTGCATATTTTTCTCTCTGGATATTAAAAATTTCAAATATTTTGACCTAATTGGTTGTATATCAACCACAGCTACACCTCTAAGTTTGATTTTTTCGAATTTTAATTATTATACGAGTTAAGGTCATTAAAAATTTGTACGAAATTAGTTTATCGTTCCTAATTTTTACAATTAGCAAAAAATCTAAAAAAGTCAAACCCCTGCGTTTATAGCTATGCTTAAGAGCCCTTAATCCTTGGAGCGTTCTCCGATTTCACGAAATAACGCTCGATAGATGGCGTTGGCGCTCGGTACGCGAGCGCCGGCAACGCGACGCACGTTTCAATGCAGACTAGAATAATCTTGCTAGTTTTCAATATAATTTCAAGCAACATTAATTTTAGTGTCATATGATATCATATGACTAAAATGGGCACTCTTTATTTTATTGTATATGCACAGTAGTTTTTTTTATGTACACTACTACTAAGTGTACAGACTACAGAGTGTACTATAACCCTTGCTCTTTATTCGGGCTCTTTCACACCAATGGAAAATGAAGAAGTTACTAAATGACTGCAGGTATAAATAAAGTATATTAGTGCGATAGAGAGACAGATAGTGTTTCGTTGTCGTATCGTAAACGATTGGCATGTTGGCCACACACTTGCTTAGTGCCTAGCCAAAATACCAATCGTTTGCGTATATTAGTGCGATAGAGAGAGAGTAGTGTTTCGTTGTCGTATCGTAAACGATTGGCATGTTGGCTACGCACCCATGATACCTAGCCAAGAAGCCAATCGATTGCGCATATTAGTGCGATAGAGAGACAGATAGTGTTTCCTTGTCGTATCGTAAACGTTTGGCATGTTGGCTACGCACCCATGCTGCCCAGCCAGATGCCAATCGTTTGTGCATATTAGTACGAGAGAGAGACAGATAGTGTTTCGTTGTCGTATCGATTGGCATGGTGGCTACGCACCCATGCTGCGTAGTCAAGATGCCAATCGTTTTGCGCACATTAGTGCTATAGAGTTTCAGTGTTATTTGAAATCACGTTAGGGTTTGTATTATTATTTTTGACCCGAATGAAGTCCATCCAGGTTCTTATGATGGAGTCAGGAGTTGGTCACCAGAACTCCTAATCTACTCATTATAATTCCATCGTGCTTGGGCTCAAAAGATTTGCCCTGACGAACACCATCGATCTAGGTGAGGTCCAGGGTCTCATGACGGAGTCAGGAGTTGGTCACCAGAACTCACCAGAACTCCTAATCTACTCATCATAACTCCATCGAGTTTTGGCTCAATAGATTTACCCTGATGAGCACCATCAATCTAGATGAAGTCCAGGGTCTCATGATGGAGTCAGGAGTAGGTCACTAGAACTCCTAATCTACTCATTATAATTCCATCGTATTCGAGCTCAATAGATTTGCCCTGACGAGTACCATCGATCTAAATGAAGTCCAGGGTCTCATGATGGAGTCAGGAGTTGGTCACCAGAACTCCTAATCTACTCATTATAATTCCATCGTGTTTGGGCTCAAAAGATTTGCCCTGACGAGTACCATCGATCTAGATGAAGTCCAGGGTCTCATGATGGAGTCAGGAGTTGGTCACCATAATTCCTAATCTACTCATCATAACTCCATCGTGTTTGGGCTCAAAAGATTTGCCCTGACGAGTACCATCGATCTACATGAAGTCCAGGGTCTCATGATGGAGTCAGGAGTTGGTCACCAGAACTCCTAATCTACTCATTATAATTCCATCGTGTTTGGGCTCAAAAAATTTGCCCTGACGAGTACCATCGATCTAGATGAAGTCCAGGGTCTCATGATGGAGTCAGGAGTTGGTCACCTAGAACTCCTAATCTACTCATTATAATTCCATCGTGTTTGGGCTCAAAAGATTTGCCCTGACGAGTACCATCGATCTAGATGAAGTCCAGGGTCTCATGATGGAGTCAGGAGTTGGTCACCATAATTCCTAATCTACTCATCATAACTCCATCGTGTTTGGGCTCAATAGATTTGCCCTCACGAGCACCATCAATCTAGATGATGTTCAGGGTCTCATGATGGAGTCAGGAGTTGGTCACTAGAACTCCTAATCTACTCATTATAATTCCATCGTGTTTGGGCTCAAAAGATTTTTCCTGACGAGTACCATCGATCTAGATGAAGTCCAGGGTCTCATGATGGAGTCAGGAGTTGGTCAACAGAACTCGTAATCTCTTTATCATAACTCCATCGTGTTTGGGCTCAATAGATTTACTCCGACAAGCACCATCAAATTACCATTATGATGAATAGATTAGGAGTTCTGGTGACCAACTACTGAGTCCATCATGAGACCCTCGACTTAATCTAGATCGATGGTACTCGTGTAGGGCAAATCTTTTGAGCCCAAACACGATGAATTTATGATGAATAGACTAGGAGTTCTGGTGATCAACTCCTGAGTCCATCATGAGACCCTGGACCTGATCTAGATTGATGGTGCTCGTCAGGGCAACTCTATTGAGCCCATACACGATGGAGTTATGATGAGTAGATTAGGAGTTCTGGTGACCAACTCCTGACTCCATCATGAGACCCTGGACCTCATCTAGATCGATGGTGCTCGTCAGGGCAAATCTTTTGAGCCCAAACACGTTGGAATTATAATGAGTAGATTAGGAGTTCTAGTGACCAACTCTGACTCCATCATGAGACCCTGGACTTTATCTAGATTGATGATGCTCGTCAGGGCAAATCTATTGAGCCCAAACACGATGAGGTTATGATGAGTAGTTTAGGAGTTCTGGTGACCAACTCCTGACTCCATCATGAGACCCTGGGCCTCATCTAGATCGATGGTGTTCATCAGGGCAAATCTATTGAGCCCAAACACGATGGAGTTATGATGAGTAGATTAGGAGTTCTGGTAACCAGCTCCTGACTCCATCATGAGACCCTGGACCTCATCTAGATTGATGGTGCTCGTCAGGGCAACTCTATTGAACCCAAACACGATGGAGTTATGATGAGTAGATTAGGAGTTCTGGTGACCAGCTCCTGACTCCATCATGAGACCCTGGACCTCATCTAGATTGAAGGTGCTCGTCAGAGCAACTCTATTGAGCCCAAACACGATGGAGTTATGATGAGTAGAGTAGGAGTTCTGGTGACCAACTCCTGACTCCATCATGAGACCCTGGACCTCATCTAGATCGATGGTGCTCATCAGGGCAAATCTTTTGAGCCCAAACACGTTGGAATTATAATGAGTAGATTAGGAGTTCTAGTGACCAACTCCTGACTCCATCATGAGACCCTGGACTTTATCTAGATTGATGATGCTCGTCAGGGCAAATCTATTGAGCCCGAACACGATGAGGTTATGATGAGTAGTTTAGGAGTTCTGGTGACCAACTCCTGACTCCATCATGAGACCCTGGGCCTCATCTAGATCGATGGTGTTCATCAGGGCAAATCTATTGAGCCCAAACACGATGGAGTTATGATGAGTAGATTAGGAGTTCTGGTGACCAGCTCCTGACTCCATCATGAGACCCTGGACCTCATCTAGATTGATGGTGCTCGTCAGGGCAACTCTATTGAACCCAAACACGATGGAGTTATGATGAGTAGATTAGGAGTTCTGGTGACCAGCTCCTGACTCCATCATGAGACCCTGGACCTCATCTAGATTGAAGGTGCTCATCAGGGCAACTCTGTTGAGCCCAAACACGATGGAATTATAATGAGTAGATTAGGAGTTCTAGTGACCAACTCCTGACTCCATCATGAGACCCTGGACCTCATCTAGATCGATGGTGTTCGTCAGGGCAAATCTTTTGAGCCCAAACACGATGGGATTATAATAAGTAGATTAGGAGTTCTGGTGACCAACTCCTGACTCCATCATGAGAACTTGGACTTCATCCGGGTCAAAAATAATATTAAACCCTAACGTAATTTCAAGTGAAAATGCGTTTTTCAGAAAATCGCAGCCAAATAACACTAGACCTTACTCATAGTGTTGTGTTCCTGCCGGTGAGTAAGGTTGCCAGAGCTCAACGAGGGGCGGGAGGGGGTTAGGGTCGGCAACGCGTATGTAACTCCTCTGGAGTTGCAGGCGTACATATGCGGGCCGTATCCTTGTTTGCCACCGACTTAGTATTAAAAAAAAAGTAACACTGAAAATCCATCAATAAGCGAGTCTGTTAGGCATACTGTAAAAAATGAACTTTTATTAAGATTTTCTAATCGCAGTATATAGCACTTCTCGGAACTCTGTAGCTGATTACGATCGCAACGAATGCCTGACAATCGAGCACAGGTCCGTCCTCTAAGCGCGCTCCGCGCGGACTGAGAGCGGGGCGTCGCTGCTGGGTGATTTATACGTGTTTTAAAAAAATATAAATTTACGGCAATGTAGGTCCCATAGTTACGATTTTTTTTTTATAGGTTAACATAAAGTTACAGTTTGCTATAATATTATTTTTAAAGCAAAATATGCGTACAATTTGCGGAAATAAAATATAATAAAACCCTGTTTTCGCCAAAAAAATGAAGAAAACTCGGAAGGTATTTTATCAGTTTTTTCAAATGTATCTTCGATTGTTAATCATTCCAGCCCCTCGTACGAGATATGTTGAATCAAATTGTAGTCATTCATGTACCAAATGATTCTTGTTTATAGCAAAATTGAGAACCGAAACGCCACATCTCACTGCAAAATTTGGAAAAGACTCCCAAAAAACCTCATTAAAAAAGAGGTTTAAAAGAGAAAATGAAAATTTGAACTGTTGGAGCCCCTAGTTAGGAAACGATTATTTAAGTACGTTATCAGTTTTTGAATAAATACTAATAGTTACGTCGTAATCTTGAATGAAAAAGGAAGCATTTTACAAAATACGCTCGTCTGTAGGAATAAGGACTCTTAATATACATCAAACAGACATCAAACTATGCAAAAATATTTTCCATAATGTCAATATCCAGGGGGCATACCGCGAAAACCTAAATTCGAAAATTGCGGGGATCTTTATCTCTTACTCTCACTAAGACGTAATTAGAGTGACAGAGAAAAATTCCCGCAATTGACGAATTTCGAGTTTCGCGGTTATACCCCAGAGAGGAAAATGAGGACCACGTTTGTATAAAGATGTGGCCGTCCCATTTCCTCTTTAACGGCACGGCGAACCTTTGTACACCTTTTGATATGCATACGCCGCTTACATTCGTTTATAGGCAATAGTGATTGCAGTACAAACAAAAAAAGAAACTAAAAGGAGCTTTGATAGAAAAACGTAAGGAATCTATGTTAAAACTCCTATAAAGAGTTACATTCTGTTATGGGGAAAAGCGACAGGCAGTCAGACAATATTTGTGGTGCAGAAACGAGCTGTACGTTTCATCTATGGACTGGGCCCTCGAGTCAGGCTCGAGTATCCCTAAGAGAGAAATTCAAAGAGGCTAACATTCTCTGTAACGTCCTTATTGCTATAGTAACGGGCGCGCGCGCGTGTGCGGCCGCGTGGCCGCCGACCTGCGCGCGCGCCGCACCTACCGCGGCGACAACGTGGCGCATCTGCTGCGCGCCATACGGAACAAGGTAAGTAACGTCCTGTGGTCTATTTGCTGAATAAATATTTGATTGAAATGTTTTCGGTATATGTAACATATATGAAAAACGCCTATGAAAGTATAGTAATCATTGACATTATAAAATCATTGCTAATGAAAACTTGTAGGAGTTGTAGGCGCAATGTACTTACTTTCCTATGATTGGCTTTGGAAAGGGCCACTGGAAATCGCTTGATACTGTTGTTGAGAAATCCATTTTATATTTTCGTTTCTCTGAAAATAACATACAAGTTAATAGTTAAAGTTATCTCAAGGTACAATAAAATACTAGGTGATAAGCAAAACCAGCTAAACAAACGGCTTGTCAAATCCACTGTAAATAACACTTACCTTAGATAATTAAGTTAATTTTTTTCAAGTTTATTAATACTACATTTGCTAAATAGCACCCTACATAATTTAGAATGACTTTTGAGGCCAAAAACTTTATCTGTGTGATAATTTCTTCGAACAGGGAAGACGACAACATTTTTGAAGTTTTGTATTTTTTTTGTAATGACAATCAATGTCGACATGTAAGTATGCCTTCTTTTAACACTAAATGAGTGGTGAAAGTCGAACTTCATACTATTTAATATTTATTTTTAAGGATAAATTTAATTCTTACACTGGCAACTTTGCCTAACTTTTTTTACGCTTTCAACACCGCGTTGTTTTTCTGTCATCAGTCATCAAATCAGCTGTGTATCACACACAGGGAACATGTACATAATAAATGTGCGTATTAAATTATTCGTGTGAAAATGTCCACTGATAAAAAAACTCAATGTTTATGATAAATTCATTGTCAAAGAGCAATGGCGCGGCGGAGCGGCAGCGGGATAACTAGCCTGGGGTTTAACCAGGACCAAGGTTTGTGAAGTGACACTTCCTAGTTCGATCACCTTCTTTGTTCTTTAATGCGGTTATTCTTATGTTCTGGTGGTACGCTGGTACGTGATGAGTGTGTGAATGTTTTAAGTGTCTCCTAAAACGCGGTCTCACACGTTCCATCTTAAAGTTTGAGATGGTATTTGGTTGCAAACGCTGCGCCATGCTTTATCAACATACACTCCACGTGTTTTTATTTTTAGTGGCACCCACGCGCATTCACTTGCTCTACTATTGTTTTGAATTTTGTTACACACTTCGTACACACTTGTGTGTAAACTATCTTTGTTTACGTACTTACGTCAAGGAACTATTATGTATTTTTGTTTAGGTTCCTTATGAGGTTAGAGCGCTCTAACGCGTTAGATGAATCAAGGTTAATTTATTTCATTGTGTTCTATGACACATATTTATTCCAAATTTATATCCTGTGAGGCTATTGTTAATTTGCTATTATAATTTAACTTGCCATATGTTGCTACTTACAGTGTTTATTAATAATGTGTTCAAAAGGTTTGCTATTTGTCTTGGATTAGAATTATGAAGCGAAATATTAAAGGATATTTGATTAAAGGGTTTGGACACCAACAACGGATTTGGAATACCCTACCCAGATGCCATTAATTGTAACAACAACAACAATTCATCTCTTCTTTTCATCCTGTTACCTTCTGCTGGGGTGTAGGGCTTGAATCATATTCCTCCACTGACTCCGGTCCTGGGCAGTTTGGGTGACCTGCCACCCCATCCCCAATACACCCAGCCTACATCGCCTAACTGTCAACAGTGTTAATCCGAGAGTTGTGACGTCATCAGTATCTTCAAAGACGTTTCGAGTTTGGTCACGTGACGTGTGCCAAAAGATATTTTAAATTAGTAGTTGCAAACAACCCTATTAATTCATTAGAGATATAAAACATCCCACAGACCTTACGGATCCAGCCGCCCGTACACTTCGCGGGGACTGGACCCAAAATTTTAAACACAATAAAATAAAAAATAAACACCCAGCTCTTGCTCTACAGAAAGTAAATTATAATAAAGTAAACTCACAGTAATCTGGCACCTGATTTTTTCCCCCTTTGCCGGATTGATGGAACTGGATAGATTAGTGGATTTGTAAGGCAAATAAAAGCACGAAAACAAACACATTGCACTATTAAAGAACACTACAGCTCTGTAAAGAACACTACACACACACACCTCCAGCTCTGTAGGCGTCGGCTGTGTATGCCGGATTATAGAGCAGGCCATCTAGGATGCAAACTGCCAGATTACTGGGTGTGCAGGATTGACGAGTGCTGGATTAACAAACGCATACTGAATTAGTGGCGGTTGGCTTTGCCGTCACTCTCATTTCATAATTTCCTACATTAACCCTTTAAAGCGCAAAAAATAGTCACAGTAGTGAGGTCAAGCCTTCTGTGCCTAATTACACTATTGGTTCTGGTTAGGAAAAAATGCAAAAAGAAGGTCAAAAGTTATGTTGTTTCCTACATTACATGAGGATAAGGTTTAAAAAGCCGGTAAATAAGATACTTTTCATAGTAATATTTTTTTACGTTAATCATATTTAACCTCCTTGCATCGGTTTCCTAATCACTGAGGGTCGTGTCCTTTGCTGCCACCTCTTTCTGTCTGTCGCCTAATGTAGGGCAGCATGGAGCGTCGCAGTAGTCAAAAGGGTTGACAGTACTGAAAAGGTTAGGAACCACTGATGTATGTATAAATGTATGTATATTGGTGCCTAGTACCCATAGTACAAGCTTTGCTTAGTGTACAATTGTCCTCAATATTTTATTTATTTACTTATAAGGTTTCATCATTTCCATGAATCCCAACTCTGAGTAATCATAAAAGTTGTTTTTCAGCATTGCTAATATCATTATAGGTAACAGATAATAAGGGCATCAACTGTAAAGTGTAATAATTTTATAATCAATAAGAATAATACAGGTGAATGATCTTGAATGTTAACATTATACAGTAAATAATACTCAGGGGATAACTGGGAACATTTATTTTTCTAGACTATTTTAGTTCCCCACTGCTGGGCAAAGGCCTCTCTCCTCGATCTCCAGGACTCCCGATCCAGTGCCTCTTCCAGCCAGTTGCTGAGGAAGGTGTCTAGGCTGGCCTGCCACCTCTGTTTAGGCTACCGCGTCCGCGCCCATCTTCTGGCATCCACTTGGCAGCTACACTAGCCCAACTGTCTGGATGCATGCGGCACTGGGAACATATTTTATTGAATATTTTGATTTGTTGTCTATAAGTAGTCACACTACTAGAAAAGTCTCCCCATACATAAACACTTGTTTTTTCCGTTAAAAATGTTCTAGCATAGAAGTTCAAGCCCATTTCTCCTTGCCAAGTCCAATGATGATGATAAGGGTGGTTCTCGTTTGTACGGGAAAAATAGAAATTCTAGTTAGATGAAGCGGCACCCCCTTATTTTGTTACACTTATTATATTGATGAAATACGCCAAGTTTTGTAACTTTATCTCAACTGCAAGCAGGTGCTCAACCGCTTTGAGATTTTTCAATGTTGTATATATTTATATATTTTTTACATACAATACAAATTTCCACCCCCCTTTTTACACCCTTAAAATATGATGACTCGGATTAAAAACTATCCTATGCCCTTCCCCGGGTCTTACACTATACCAATTTTATTTGAAAAGACAGAAAGGCAATCACATTCATAATTTTAGTAAGTATGGAAGTATGGATAGTATGGATTTCTCTTGGCCAAGCCCAATGTTGGTGATATTCGAGTATATTCCTCCTGCCAAGCGTAGAGATGATGTTGATCAGTAAATGTTCTGTTGCAGGCTGCTTCACTTGCTGCCTCACATCAGGCCTGCGCGTCTACAATGTGGAACCGCTCGTGGAGAAAGCACATTACAGTAAGTTTATACTTTAGTTCTACACCAACCATCTTCAATCATTTTACATTTTTGAAAATAAGACAATAGAAGCGGATTTTATGATATATAAATAATTTAACTTTTTTGAATGCAGAGTTTACCATAGTTAGTTACACTGAAAGAAATGTTTGCATAACTGTAACAAAATTTTGGTTACTGTTTACACAAAAATTGGGACTTGCGAACTATGTGTTTTATGTTACAAAACCGATTTGGCTATCAGTGTTCAGGTACTGGGTATACACTACAAAATAAGTTTGTAAATTTATGCAAAGTTTATTTTCTTATAACCGTAGTTTAGTTATTTAGTAAAGTTACAAAACCAGTTCGGCTATCCATTTTTTTCAGTGTACCTTAAATCATCATGCGGGCTATATTCACTCATCGAGACACCCCGAGACAGGGCGAGAACGAGTGTGTACATACTGCTCCCTTCTCGTCTTGCTCTTTCTCGTCTCACCTCACGG
Organism: Cydia pomonella; assembly: GCF_033807575.1. Lineage (NCBI taxonomy): Eukaryota > Metazoa > Arthropoda > Insecta > Lepidoptera > Tortricidae > Cydia > Cydia pomonella. The sequence goes on along the minus strand of NC_084716.1, from coordinate 19,344,613 downwards.
TTCTCCGATTGGACCGGAGCGTTGTCGAGACTCGGCGAGAGGGTCTCGACGAGTGTGTACAGCCGGCATTAAAATGTCAATGCTCCTCCATTGGTTACAGAAACCAAGGCTCGAAACCGGTTTATAAAATACCGATAAATACCGGTTTATTTCGGTTTTCCTCCGAACTTTTATAAGAAGTTTTCAAAACTTTATTGTAACCCTAAAAACTGTTTATTCGACGAGCGACAAAACGGCCGGCCGGCCTGGTGGCGTGCCACGTAAACATAGACACCAACATAGGAATAAACCGGTTTTTATTGCTCGAAACCGGTTTGACAAGAACTGTTCCCATAAAAACCGGTTTAAAATAAAGGTTTATCAAGAGAAACCGAAATTCAAAGGTTTTGCGCCAAGTACATGATAACGGTTTAGAAATTTAACCGGTTTCCTAGCCATGACAGAGGCTATATCGTTTATATTGTTTACCTTTATTAAATCTTTCTGTTTCTATTTTTGAAGACATAACTGTAAAAGGGGTTACTTAGGGTCATGCATCGCTCGGGAACTGAGTCATTTCATTGAGGAAAACGCTTTATTTCTAAAGCTTATCTAAATTCTATCTTAAGCTTATATTAATAAGGATTAATACTAAAAATGGAAAGTAAATCATTTTTATCCTTTCGGCATCAAATGAATTGACTACGAGTTCATTGTTAGCAATTTTCGGGTAAGTAAATAAGAAATTCGAGAACTGACTTCCTGCTGCCAACTTAAATCGGATACTTTGAGTTATTATTACTCTATAGAGAAGCCATAGATACCAAACAATTAAATTGTTGTAATCGCAACCTGTACAGTCGAGTTCACAAACATATTTCAGTTCAGTTTAAAAATAAATTAGTCAAGCACATTATACTACTCGTTCATGATTTATGAATATTGGATACAGGTCATATCAGTTGTCAAACTGCCTGCCTACTTATTAAATAATAATAATAACAAACACCTTGAGAGACTCTCGCTAGGTGGTTGGATCAAGGGTCAGATGCAGAAGGCGGTGATCTTGGACACGGCGCGGATAGTCCGGCGGTTCCTCTCTCTGCGGCCCTGACCACCGGCAGCTTGGGCCCTGCCCCGCTGCTGGCGGCACCCTAGGTTAGGTTTTTTATAATGTGTTTATATCTTTTGTATTGTTTTGTAAGTGTTTTTATATTTTACTTTTATATACATATTGTAAAAAGCCTAATCTGAGAGAAAAAGATAAATAAAGGAAATAATAATAATATTTACAAGCTAACTTTCCACAAATGTCTTTACACGCCTCTACAGTAGGGTCGTGTAAATATATTTTTGGAACGTTGACTTGTGAACTCGACCATAACGTGCGACCAAAACGTCGTAACGACGTAAAATTCATGGCGCTTACGCGTTTAGGTCGCGAGATTCACGCTCTGCTTCTATGGTTTGTTGTCAAAACGATAACTCATAGCGCAAAATACTGTTTCTCTGTGCCGGTTCTATACGTATTAATAGTTCAATGCTCTGATGTTTTTTGTAGAAGCTATTAGCTTATTATGGAACCAAATCTGCTTAGGCTACCTTCCACTGAGGCGGAAATGAGAGGACACGTTCTCGAATCTACCAATAATAGTGGTTGTAAATGTTGTAATCCAGCGGAGCGGGGTAGACAACCAATGCTATTGGTTGGTTGCCGCACGTCTCCTCTCACCTCTGGCTCAATAGAAAGACAGATTTAAGATTACAATCACTATAGTCTGTATCTTTAGGTATTTAAAAAAAGGTAAACAAACAATTTGTACATTTTCGGGTAGTTTTAACATTTATTGGTTAACCAACCAAATACAAAACCGCCTGGATCTGTCACTGAACGACCTGTCTTTGAACCTACATTATTTGATCATGTAATATTTTCATCTACCCTCAGCTGCCTTAAGGAGCCATTTGAGGGTAGATTAAATTTAAAAACAAAATAATCGCTTCTAGAACGAAGGGGATAAAATACAAGGTGTAATAAAAATTGTAGGGATCCGTTTAAGGGAATATTCGCTATCGTGATTTGATTAGGGAAAAGCAGAAGAAAAAAAAATTGACGCAATTTTTTTTTTCTATGGGACAGGTCGTCCAAGTTGAACAACCATCCATACAAAGGCCGAAAATATTTTGCCTCTAAAACATTTTTCTTCTACTGTTTTCTGATCAGAAGTCAGCATGGTTCCATTTTTATCACGTGTCATTATGCCCGTCACTTTCGCACTTACATACTTGTTAGAACGTGACGGGCATGGTGACAAATGATAAAGAGCCGACCATCTTAGACCTATAGAACACGATACCCTTAAACGGATCCCGACTATTTTCGTTACACTTTGTATGATTTAAAATTTGGCAAAGCAATTTTGGCAGTAGAAAAAGGCGGCTTTAATAAATATAGGCACGAAGGGTCGCCCATACCAATTTTGAATTCTGCGACTTTTTCTACTGACAGATTGGTTTGCCAGGTGCCATAACCGTAACCCGTAAACCGTATTCCCATCTTAAAGGCCGGCAAGTTGCGATCCGTATGGGCAACGGTAATTGCTTGCCATCAGGCGATTTGTCTACTCGTTTTGCCTTCAATATCATAATAAATATTGTGCAATGTTTTTCTTTGTTATGAGTACGTACTATTTACCGATGGAATCGTGTGGTGGTGTTGTGCATAATCTCCATTTTAATTCGCTTGACGCATATATTCGACGTCAATAGTTGTTTAAAACTAAAATAGAAAGTACAATGTGTTTTTTAACGTTTAGTCATACTTTATTTATTTAATCTTAATTGCACATAAGAAAACACACTGTACAAAAGGCGAACTTAATTCCATAAGGCATTCTCTACCAGTCAACCTTTAGGCAAACAGATAAGTGGTAGGCGGTGCAAAAACATGAGGTATAGATGATACAATTAGGTACATGTACGAACACAATACAGTCATAAGAAATACACAAACATAAACATACATATATATATATAATATTGATACAAATACATATACATACATATATATGAAATCAGATGAACTTACAAAGCAGAAACACTAAGATTTTCCAGTACTCCGAGCAAAGTGCTCACTTAAGGATTTTTTTAAGTGTTCGGACACTGTCTAATTTTGACAGGGAGACTATTCCAAAGGCGAGCTGCCTGAATAGAGAAAGAATCGGACATGTAACCAGTTCGGTGAGTATTGACAGAAGAGCGTAGCTGACGGACACGAGAGACACCATAGTAGTGGAAGAAAGAGTGTAGATATTCAGGAGACTGAGGGTCGTTAACAGAAAAGAGGGAGGGATACTTACTAGGTTGACTACATTGAACTATTATTACTACGTTATAGTATTTTTAATATATAAATAAATATATAAATATTATACGGCATTATTACACAAATTGACTAAGTCCCACAGTAAGCTCAATAAGGCGTGTGTTGAGGGTACTTAGACAACGATACATATAATATATAAATATTTATAAATACTTAAATACATAGAAAACACCCATGACTCAGGAACAAATATCCATGCTCATCACACGAATAAATGCCCTTACCAGGATTTGAACCCGGGACCATCAGCTTCGTAGGCAGGGTCACTACCCACTAGGCCAAACCGGTCGTCGGGTATTTTGCGCCATGAGTTGTTGTTTTGTCAACAAACCATAGAAGCGGAGCGTGAATCTCGCGACCTAAACGCGTAGGTGCCATGAAATTTACGTCGCCTACGATGACGTCGTGTGATACAGGTTGCGATTGCGATAATTTCATTGTTTTTCTCTATTATAATAATACCATATGGTTGAATATGTAGATGTTATTCATATTCCTATTCTAGTTATTAAACAACTTTTACTATGGATGGAAGTAATCCCCAAATCGCGGGAAGAATGTTCCTGTAGATGTTTTAGCTGATCAGATATCAATGTTTTTATTGTTTAAGGGCGATTCCCTTTTATTTTAACAACACGAAATTAAAAAGTGTGCTGCATGAGCTTCGCTTAAAAAAATAAGGATATCCTTTGTGTTGCCGGAAATACCAACCACATCCATTTTTTACCGTATTGTCAAATTCGTCATACCTACTTGCAGTGAATAAATAGGCTGTAACTTTTTTATACAAATATATGGCTACGACCGGTTTGGCCTAGTGGGTAGTGACCCTGCCTACGATGCTGATGGTCCCGGGTTCAAATCCTGGTAAGGGCATTTATTCGTGTGATGAGCATGGATATTTGTTCCTGAGTCATGGGTGTTTTCTATAAATACAGTATTTATAAATATTTATATAAGTATTATATATATCGTTGTCTAAGTACCCTCAACACAAGCCTTATTGAGCTTACTGTGGGACTTATTCAATTGGTGTAATAATGTCCTTAATATATATAAAAAATTATATACATAGTAAATATTATTCATTAGTTTCATTAACATCTACATATTTACTTCGCAGCTGTAGCAAATTCACAATATAGATAACGGATAAAAAATACGCTGTATTCGTCTGACTGTTGGAAAATACATTATTGATGTAACCTTTTGCTGCATTAATTATTATTGTCTAAAAAAAGATTCATTGGGGTATGTTAAGTATATGCAAGTACACTTAGTACGTTGTTTCATTATGCATATTGACAGGTATAGCCAAAGTTATGTCTAGAGGAGTTTTCTTTGACCGTGTACTACCGTCGGCGTCTAGTCAGTGCTATGGAAAATGGCGTTGCTGCGCAGTTGCGCCAACGTTGGGATGAGCATCTGCCATAGAGTTGACTAGACGCCGAGCACCGACACTTGGGGACGCTAGTGTGGGGTGGCTTAACTGAGAATTCTACACCTTTTGAGCGTTGACGTCCGACCAACGCCCGTGCAGCGGCGACACAACTTTTATGCAGCGTCAACGCGACGGCAGCGGCGTTAATCGAGCGCCAGCGTCTCACTCAGCGTTCACGCAGCGACGACGCGACGTCAGTAACGTTTTTCGAGCGTCATCGTCATTCCAGTGTCTTGTCAGCGCCCGCGCAGCGTCGCTGCGATGGTTAGTGCACAGTTCAAGTTTTGTAGAAATTCGGCGAATGCTTTTCTTGGCATTCGTATGATAGTTTTCTTGATATGTTAACAATATAAGTAGTACGAAATAATCGCTTTCATGAATTAGATAACTCCACAAATGTTCATCCTAATTCCTGCGATGTTTTCTTCTTTTCACGTACTTTTTGTTGTAGTAATAATGTTAACAGCAGTGTTTCTTCGGCGGAATCCATATACGCACTTTACTTTATTAATGTGTATTCTCAATGGTGGCAATATTTAAACTGTTGCGGCGCGGTGGTAGGCAGGCCAAGAACGCTATGCAGGCGCTGATAATACGCTGGCAAGGCGTCGACGTTCTAAAGGCGTTAGAGACGTCGCGTTGTCGCTGTGAGGGCGCTGGTGCGACGCTGTCGCTTAACTAAACAGACGCTGCTAGCGTCACGGCACAATTTCGCCGACGTCTACTCTATAAATATTATAATACATAGAAAACACCCATGACTCAGGAACGAATTTTCGTGCTCATCACACGAATAAATGCTATTTGAACCCGATTTAAAAGCCGATGGTCCCGCCATCGGCTTCATAAGCAGAGTAGTGACTCTGCCTATGAAGCCAATGGTCCCGGGTTCAAATAGCATTTATTTGTGGCATTTATTTCTGGCATTTATTTCTGGCTTAGTGGGTAGTGACCCTCTAAGCCAGACAGGTCGTCAAAATAATATAATATTCAATATTTATTTATTTATTATTATTATTTGGCTTTTTCTATCAAAGATTGTCACTTGACTAGGCCCCCTGGTCATCTCCCGCAAATGCACACAACGCGCGTATTATGTACAAAATTCGATATCTCGTATATATGGGCTACCAAAGATTTCAAAAGTACATGTATGCACCAACAAATATGTGCAAACCCGATTAGTGCGGCAACGAACAGGCCCACTTCGTGTTCGTAGTGCCCGTAAGATCCATATTTACGAACTAATTAAAAGTCAATGATTACAACTTAGTTAACAATACAACCACCATATGAATTCGGTACGAACGCCAGGTCCAATGCGCACTCACGCGTAGATAAAACTTCATTCAAAATATCTGTGCCAAGCTAAATATATTCGGTCGTTGACACTTGGCTAATTTCTGACATGGCTTTTTACTGTAAGTATGCAGGGCAAGGCAGTACGAGACATTTGTACGGTCTGCTACAAAGATGGCTGACATTACACATTTTTATTAGGGTTCCGTTGTCAACTAGGAACCCTTATTGTTTCGCCATGTCTGTCTATCCGAGGCATTGCTCCGTGATCGTTAGTGAGATATGTTAATCAGTAAATGCGACAAAGTGGTAAAATAAAATGTATTTTTTTTTTCCCTAAACGTAAAGTAGGGATGAAATGTTTTTTTCGCTCCAACCCTGTGGTGTGGTGTGTCGCTGGATAAATATTTCCAAACGAAGAAAAAAATGTGTAAATAAAGCTTAATATAAACATTCAACGAAAACTTAGACTTGGAGTTTCAGGACATCCTTGTACCGCATATATTGTCCACCGGCCTTGCGTTTACCCGATGCTAGTTCGGAGTAAAACACAACTTAAGGCAGTCTTGATGGCGGCATGCGCACAAGGTGTCCACACCAATGCAGTTGACCATTAAGAGGCTGTCAATACCTAAAGCGCGCACACTGTCTATTTGTATCGGAGTAAATGAGATAGCACTGTCGTATGTTACTGGGCCTGGGCAAGGGAATAATAAGAAAAATATTTAAATAAAAAAAAGTGGATTATTAGTGTAATATTTAACTCAACCACGGTTTAGATATAAATGTTTTGAAATTGTGATTTTAATTGCAGACCCATAAGTCAAAACAATAAAGACATAAAACCGTTTAATTGTGATTTTAAGACCAATCTTTGCAATTATTTTCTATCGAGCCGATTTCTTGACTAAAACAAATAGTCTTTCTTAAAAAACTGTTTAAGTAACATCAATTTCAAGGACATTGGGTGTTGACAGCCTCTTAATGAGTAGGCATTCTATACCCGTCATGCCAATGCCAGTACGATGCAGGAACCTTCGAATGGAACACGATCCTGCCAACCCAGCCGAAAATTTACCGTGAGACACTTTAGATGAAAACTGTTTGAGAATACATGCATAAACTCACGCCTGGATTCCAAAGTTCAAAGTTATTTATTGTATATAAGAATCAGGTTACATTGCAGGTCGAATATACAATTACACATCCCGTTACACTGAGACTTAACCTTTTCAGGTGTACATACATTTACATCATATATAGGTATTTACGTATTCCTTCATTCTCGATAGATCCAACCAGTAGATCCAAGATGGATCTAGTGAGAATTTTTTTGTTCGTTAGATCCAACTTCCGGCCGATGGATCTAACGAGAACTTTTTTTAGTAATAGATCCAGTTTAAATGACAAATGGATCTAGTGGGACTTCTTTTTATCGCAAGATTATCTAAAGAATAAAAATACTTACTTACTTACTTACTTTGTTGGTGCAATAAAGAATATTTACTTACTTACTTACTTACTTACTTACTTATGAGTCACTTAAATAATCATTAACACAATAAAAACATTTTTCTATAAGCCACATTTTTGTGTTTGACTTGAACAGTTTGAGATCCATATCCTTAAAACGATCAATAGGGGTAGGCAGAGCACATGAAACAGCTAGTTTTTAGCTAGCTTCTAGTTAAAAAGGGGTTTTAAAAAAATAAGGAAATTGTGCTATTGCAAATCAAAACCAGTCTCAGTATTGTAGTAATTCAATATACTATCTTTATCATGTTTGTTTGTGTTTAATAAATGCGTCGATTTTAACCTACGTCATATTATTTTGGTGAACACAGTTGAATCATCAAATGACGTTTTAAAGTGTATTTGTTTCCGTTTTGCTATGGCAGGTAGAGGCAAGGAACAGAAACTCCTTAGGCAGAATTGTTGCAAAAGTGTCCAGCTGTCAGCTATAAATAATAGTTCCAAATCTCTCCAGAGTAGCGCTAGAGTAGCTAAGAAACCTAGACGTTATTGACGGAGTGAAGTGCGCTGTCTATGATTAGATTTTTTCTCAAGTATTCTAGGTATTGTAGCGCCACCTATTTATGGTTTTTTTTCGGACACTTTTTGGTATATGGAGATTTTGTTCCTTGCCTGTACCTTTCATACGTTTTGCCTATCTGGATTATTTATGAAAGCTTAAGGTCGAATTGGGCAGGAAAATTATAATCAAAATAGAGTTTTAGTATTATTTTTTGCGAGTCATTTAATACGTCACTTTCATGGATGTTATCTATTTTTTTTATTTAAACTTTATTGTACAAAATATATGCAACTGGCATAATGCCAAATGGCATTCTCTATCAGTCAACCATAGACACAATTGATGCAGAGTGAAAAAAAATAAAATAATTAAAAAGAAAAGTATATAAACTACATATATTACGTATGCGTGTATGTATGTTTGTGTTTATGTACAGTCGCCATCAGATATATCGGAGCGGTCAAGGTGGTCACAAATATCTGATCACGCCTCTATCATAAAGGCGCTAGAGTGCGTGTTCAGATATTTTTGGGCACCTCGGCCTCTCTTATATATCTGACGCCGACTGTACATACATACACGCATATAATATATACATATGTGACCGCGGCCGGCAAATCGTCCCATTTTGTCGCTTGCCATAAGGACGAGATTTGTTTGTATCTGTATACGAATAACCTGTCAAGGTCACATATATACATACTTACTCTAAATATAATATTGATTGATATTATACGAACGGATACAGATAAAAATATCGCCCAAGAGCGAGTTGCACTCGCGCACCGATGGTTCCGTACAAACCTGTAGGTATATATTATTATATGATGTAACTAAAAATTTGCGGTTTTTGAAATATTTCCTTTATCTGTGCTATAAGATGTTGCTTCGTACCAAATTTCAAGATTCTGAGTTCACGGGAATAACCCTGAAGGTTTTGATTCCCTTGCAAGTGACAAAAATTTGCGGCATAAACAGTTGTATCTTTTGATTGCGTTGGCTGGCTTAGAACGGTTGGTTGGTTGGCTACGGAGACTGCTTACCATCAGGCGGGCCGTATGCTTGTTTGCCACAGACGTAGTATAAAAAGTTTAATTTTTTCACAGCTCCAAGGGACAGTAGACCTGAGTAAATAATTTCCAGCTTGATACCTCCTCGCGTTCCTGAGAAAAAGGTTCTTGACAGACAGACAGACGGATGGACGGACAACAAAGTGATCCTATAGGGGTTCCGTTTTTTCCTTTCGAGGTACGAAACCCTAAAAATGGCTGGTCAATGTACAAAATTATTCTTACTCTAGATCTATGGTCTATTTCTAGGCAAAGAAGAGCTTGGCGAGGTGTCCCTCTGCGAGATGGTGTTTCGCACCAACTGGCTCCTAGTAGTGAAGGCGAGGCGGCCATGCACGCTGCTGTTGCTGGACGACCAGCAAAGAGCATTCCGGGCCGAGGTGCTCTTCAAGTCGCCCATACGCGCGCTGCGAGCGCGTCGAGACAAGTAAGTTTAACCTACTAGATCTATCTGTTTCTATACTTCGTTTTACGTATGTATATTATGGTTACTTATGAACCCAAAGGAATGTAAATTTAATAACTTTCGAGCTTTAAGCCCTTATGATGCCTTGTAGAAGTCGTAGAGGCGAACCGGCTGAGTTTTGTATTATTTATAGTGTTATGTTATAATTATATTCTCATTTCTATTATTAATTTTTCCTACTCCTCTACTGTTATCTGTCATTTATGCATTCATTAACACGAATATAAGAACATACATAAAAGATTTCAAGAAAAGTCTATATTGTCTATTCCTCATAAAAGCTCTTGTGCTTTTATACGCTATAACGTTACTGCGATTAATGGCTACCAACCTAACAAAACCAAAACGAATACAGTTTTAAACTAAGTGCATTGATGCCAACTTACAAAATATTCATTTGGTTGCATAGTAAAAATAATTACTTCATAAGTCAGAAACACGCATGTGACACCCGTAATATAGCAACACCCATAGACTACGAAGACCGCTTAGCGTTGCTTGTTAGTCTCCGTAGGCTACGGTGGCCAAAGTTGAGAAAAAACTGTCCAAAAAATTAATTTAGCAAGTAGCAAGTACCAGGGTCTCATGAGTTACGAGGAGGTGTCGCCGACCGGCCGGCCGCGGCCCGGGGCGGGCCGGGCGCGTAACAAGGTATGCTCACGCGTCTTGGCTATATACTTTTGCTGTAATTTGTTTACCTAAATTAAGATTTATTTTTGTTGACTCGTAGGAAAAATATTGTATGCAACGTTGTATAAGTAGGTCAAAAAATGACTGTTGCATAAAATACTATTATTTCTTTTTCTTATCTAAGAATTCGGTACTGTCCATACTGGTTTCCTAACGTCTTTTCGCTGTTCAAGCAATCCGTCTTTGGAATGCACTTCCTCTAAACGAATTCTCTACAAGCACCTGCTAGATACTGAATAGAATAGAATAGAATAGAATAGAATAGAATTTCTTTATTTGCCAGAATACGTATGGTACAAGATGATAACAGAAAAGGTTTTACATATAAGTGTCAGTATTCAGTCGAAGACACGACATGCAAAAATTAACATAAAATAAATCAGTATAGAAAAATTAAGAAAATAAAACAGTGGCTAAATTTTTCATAGTAAAATAATAATAATAGTAACATCCACTTGTAACAATTCGAAAATTAAATAATAGAATGTCCAAGAATAAATAAAACTTATAAAACTAACATCGATAAATTAAAATTTGATATTAAAAGTAAAATTGCAAAATGGATGTCGTATATAATTTATTTAAAAGTCATTGGGAGAATACATTAAAAATAAGATGTAAAGAAATATACATAAACTCTACTACTGAAAATTTTACTTTACTAATTTCTGCTCTAAAAATTCCCTAACACTGTAAAAGCAATTTTCAGACAGCCATTTTGTAATCTTATTACTAAATTGGTTACTATTAATTTGCTTTAGCTCATCAGGAAGACTGTTGAATATAACTATACACATATTGTATGCATTTTTGTGGTATACAGTAGAATGTGAAGGAGGCTGATATAACAAGTCCTTATATTGCGCTCTACGATTTCCGGCAAAAACATCAAATCTCTTTTTAAAAAGTTCAGGGTGTTTTTTCACAAATAGACATGCTTTTTTGATGTACATGCAAGGCAAAGGCAAAACATTAAATTTCCTAAACAGTGGTTTACAACTGTCCGTGATCCAAGCGTTGGCTATCGCACGAATGCACTTTTTCTGTCGAATGAACGCTTTTTCAATGTCGACCGAATTGCCCCAAAGTAAAAGACCGTAGTTAAGTACAGATGCAACATATCCGTGATAGGCAGTTGTTGCGGCCTGTAGAGATACCGTATTTCGAAGTTTCCTTAGAGCGAACACAAATCCGTCAAGTTTGGAACAAACAACTTCGACGTGTTGTTTCCAGCTTAAGTTTTTGTCAATATGTAATCCTAAAAATTTCACATTATCACATTTTTCTACTAAGATGTCATTATATTTGATATCAAGTTGGCCAGGATTGGTTTGATAGGAATGAAATTGTGTATACACTGTTTTCGTTAGGTTGATATTGAGATTGTTCTTGCTGGTCCATGTGCTGATATCGGCCAAGGCTTTATTTATTTCAGCTTCATACGTTAAAATATCCTCTCCCTTAATTATTAGTGTAGTATCGTCCGCAAATAATATGCACTTTTGTACGGTAGCTTGGGGAAGATCATTAACATAAACCAGGAATAACAATGGGCCCAAGTTACTGCCCTGAGGAACTCCCCATCTATTTTCGCGAAAATCAGACCGGAACTTTTGTTTCATAAGACTTTTCCCCTGACTAACGAATTTTTCAATTTCTGTGCACTGTTTTCTGTCCCCCAGGTAGCTTTTGAGCCAAGTAAGTACTGAGCCTCTAATTCCATATATTTCAAGCTTCTTCAACAGTATGTTATGATTAACAGTATCGAATGCCTTACTTAAGTCAAGGAAAATTGATGTAATTGGCAATTTGTTATTTATCGCTTCTGAGACATATTTAACAAAATGAAAACATGCTAATTCAGTCGAATGACTTTTTCTAAAACCGAACTGATTTGGTTGTAATATCTTTTTCTTTTCAAGGTAATTCGTTAACCTCATACACATTGCTCTTTCGAATAATTTAGATAAAACCGGAACTAATGTTATGGGTCTATAATTATTTGGATCTTTGCGACTACCCTTTTTAAATAAGGGTTTAATAATTGATAACTTTAGTTGTTCGGGAAAAATGCCTTGAGCGAATGATAGATTTATAATATGGGTCAGTGGATGGGTAAGGCTTATTGCATTTAATTTCAAAATATTCGTAATAATGTCATCATAGCCACACGCTTTACTGTTATTCAGCGACAGAATTAATTTGTACACTTCATGTTCATCAACTGGTTTCAAAAACATTGAATTTATTTGATTAACCAGATTGCTTGTTACTTGGGAGGGTGCTTGTATTATATCTAAATTAGAACTAGTAATATTTATGAAATAATTATTAAATAAATTACAAATCTCTTGTGGATCGGTATATGTAAAATTATTAAATTCTATAGATTCAAGATTGTTGTTATGATTATTCTTAGATGTCATCGATGATATTATATTCCACGTCGCCTTACATTTATTCTTATGATTTATAATGAGCTGTTTATTGGTCATTTTTTGAGATGCAAAAATACACTTCCTGAGAATATTATTATAAGATTTGAATACCTGTTTGTTTTCATTCTTATTTTTTGATGTTCTACATTTCATATAGAGATTACGTTTCGTGTGACATGACTTTCGTATTCCCTTGGTTATCCACTTTAATTTATTATGGCGATTACTAGTTTTAATTTTAATCCAGGGAAAACACAATTCATAAAATAAACGCAACAGGTCGTAGAACTTTGAAAACGCTTCATTAAAATCCTCAGTACCCAGAATGTCAGAGAAAGATAGTGCAGAGATGCATTCAGAAAATTTAGCAATATTTTCATAATTATAATCTCTTACGAACTCAAACCATCGAATACATTTATCGGACCTTTGCACATTGATAGTTAGTGTTTGTGCCTTATCATGGTCAGATAAACAAAGACTATGAGTCTCACTTGCCACTTTTTTAATGTTTATATTGCTGGCAATTTGGTCCAGGCAAGTATTACGCCTGGTTGCTGTGTTAATATGCATGACAAAATTATAGTTCATTAGTGTACTCTTCAGGTCTTGGCTAAACAAGCTGTCTGTTAAAATATTAATATTCCAATCACCGCAAATTACTATTTTCTTTTTCTTGTACTTCGTTACTAAATGCATTAACAAAATATTTAACTTATGGATAAATAGGCCTACATGAGATCGAGTTTGTTCAGGTATTCTGTAAATTACTACGATTATAAGATTTAATCCAGCAATCTCGGTTCCACAGCACTCAAAGTAGAAATTTGTTGCCAGTTTAGGGTCTAATTTAATAGATTTTACCTCTACCGATTTTTTTACTAGGATAGCAGTACCACCTCTGCTGCCTTCTCTACAATAGGATGCTACTAACTTGTAATTATTGATTATAATATTGCATTCACAGTTGCGCTTTACAAAAGTTTCGCTTAGACAGATTACATCAACCTCCTGGTTCCTACTTTGGAATTCTTGTAACGCAATTTGCAACATATCAATTTTGTTCAACAAGCCATTTATATTTTGATGAAATATTCTGAATTTATTATCAGAACAAGTAGGTTTCGAATGACGATAGTTATTCACGAAAAAATGACGATTTATTTGACAGATCGTCGTGGCAAGGGTCAACAGCTGATGAATTCATGATTTCGTTTTCCATCTGGATTAAGGATAACAATTGACAAATTTCAGTAAATAATGTTTTTAGGCCTGTCTTATTTAGTTGCCCTGATTTACGATAAAACATATCATAGTCATATACTAAGTTACGATTGCTATCGAGTAGGTAGGCGTAATTATACTTAATATTATCAATATACAGCAAATGGTTGAATATTTCAATTCTCCTATTACACATATTCGATAATGAACTAATATTAAATGTTGGATAGCATATAATAACATTGGTGTGGGTAAGTGTTGACATAGTGTTCCTAATATACAAGACTAGATTATCGTAATTTTGGGACTTCCTAAAGTCTTCCTCACCTATAAAAATAATACAGAAATCCTTTTCATTACAGTTTTTTAATTTACTGCCAATGTCACAAAGTAACGTTCGGACACCGACCCCCGGATAGAGATAATGGCAAACATTGAATTTGTCGCCTAGCATGTAATTAGATGTTTGCAACATGTTATTATTTTTATTGGTGCTCAAAATTAAAACATTATTCCTACTATATTTCTTCGTTACACGTGATTGTGATGCGCTTTTCCGAACAATATTTGGCGTGGAAGACGATTTTTGTGCTGCATCATCATTACTTGCTGTATGCATGACCTTCTGGTGAGGAGATATATATCTGCCGTGATCATTTCCAGGCGTTGATCTCGGTACATTATCAAGATCCAAGACCAAGTCGGTGACAGTAGGAGAATCCCGTTCGTTGTCGTCGTATTTTTGCCTGATTTCGTTCGATTTAGGCGTACAAAATAAACGAGATTTATTTAAAGTTTTCGGTTTCTTTGGAGTAGACTTCTTGGTATGAGATCGGCAAATGTGTTCCAACTTAGTGACCTTAATATTGTAATCACCGATTTGATTTTTAAGCATTTTATTTTCGGCTAGTAAGTTTTCGATTTCTTGGTCAGCAATTTTTAATTTTTCTTGAAGGTCGCTAATTTTGGTACTCATGGAATTTAATTTTTCATTTAGATTTTCTCTAATTTCGGGGCAGCTTCTATTCAGTTTAGTTGGACTATTTGACGATTCTGAAGAGGACGAAGAGTCAGGGTCTCCTACATCGGGTAAAGACTCAAAAGAATTTTTTGTCGACACTGAATATTCGTATTTTTCTTCTCGTGCGGCATTGCTATTAGATAGCGAGGCAGAATTGTCTTTATGCACATCTTTTGTATTTTTGGAAACTGGCATTTCCTTAACAGGTTGGCATCCCTGGCAAGAGTCAGGGTCTCCTACATCGGGTAAAGACTCAAAAGAATTTTTTGTCGACACTGAATATTCGTATTTTTCTTCTCGTGCGGCATTGCTATTAGATAGCGAGGCAGAATTGTCTTTATGCACATCTTTTGTATTTTTGGAAACTGGCATTTCCTTAACAGGTTGGCATCCCTGGCATTTCCATGTTTCTTTTTCCTCCTTCGTCATGGAATTTCGGAAGTATCTGTCGGGAATGTTGGTACATACGACATCGTAAGTGTTTTGACACGAACAACATTTGAGAAACCTCCTCGTTTTTATAATGTTTTTGCATTGGTGACAGTAGATGGGATCTTTCTTTGTAGACATTTTACCCAACTTATTTATTTAAAAGAAATGCAAAAAGAAAACACAATTAATAAAAAATAAAAAAACAAAAAATAAAAAACACATAATCCACGTCGACCGGGAATCGATCTCACCCCTCCGGTTCAGCAGACGGAGCTACTTTGCGCAGAGCTATCGGAGCTTTTGACAGCGCTGCGAAAATAATGGCTGCTTAGATCAATGCGCATGTCTCTACGCACCGCTGACGCTGATTGGCTGCTGGATGCAAATGATCACCATGTTAAGTGCGATATGTTTTGCAGCGCTGACTAGTGGGACCCCTTCTCTAATACTCTATACATAACCGGGAATCGAACCTGCTCGAAGTCATGTAAACAATGTTAGGTATAAATTCTTTTTTTCGTTGTTATTGTTGATAATACGAATTAGAGATTAAAAAAATATTGAATGTCATTATTATTAAATTTAAAATCGAAGCCATGTTTCCTAAGAACAGATGTTGCTATCTCTCATAGTTTCTAACTTCTCCATACTGAGCGTTTTGGATTGGTCACCCTATATATATATATAGCAAATTTCATAAGCGCATTGTAATATGCCTACTTGAATAATAAATAATCTTTATCTTATCTTTATTCCTTGCCCACCTGGGTTCGAATCGAACCCACGACCACCGGTTTCAGTCTTAAGGGGCTCCACTGACAATCGCGAATGACTGACAGGCCGATATCGTCCGGCGAACTGGTAATCAGTGGGCCCCTTTACTGTCTGTGAAACAGTGCTTGCACCATACTAAACAAATAAAAAACTCAACTGAAACCTCTCTTCTTCTCCTAAGCTTTTTTCCCATCATCTGGGGTCAGCTCTCCTTGTCTGTCTTTTCCATTTTTAGGGTTCCGTACCCAAAGGGTCAAACGGGACCCTATTACAGTAATACCCCGCTTTACGCGACCCCGGGTAACGCGGATTCGCTATAACGCGATTTTTAGATTTTCGCGCTGAATTGCCCCGCTTTACGCGAGTGCACTATTGATCACTGGATTGATAGTATCTGATTGGTTATTTACTTGGCCGTGGCACATCGCGCCACCTCGGATGGTAATCTACCTTCTAACTATAAGTATTATTACGTTATTGGGTGTTCGGGTTACTCTTCTTCTAGGAGGTAATGCTACCGGGAATTTCAAGCTAAAACCGTTGCTGGTTTATCAGTCAGAAACACCGCGTGCAATGAGAGGCACAAATAAGATCACTCTACCAGTATTTTGGCGATCAAATCGAAAGGCGTGTTCCTAAATTTGGTACTTTATTAAAAGACCCCGATATACGCGAAATTCGCATTACGCGATTTTCCCTGGAACGCATCTCTCGCGTAAAGCGGGGTATTACTGTACTGAGACTTCTCTGTCCGTCCGTCCGTCCGTCCGTCTGTCACCAGGCTGTATCTCATTAACCGTGATAGCTAGACAGTTGAAATTTTCACAGATGATGTATTTCTGTTGCCGCTATAACAACAAATACTAAAAATAGAATAAAATAAATATTCCCATACAACAAACATATTTTTTTTGCCGTTTTTAAATAATGGTACGGAACCCTTCGTGCGCGAGTCCGACTCGCACTTGCCCGGTTTTCTCTATCCTGCGCTGTTGCTGCGTCCATCTCGGTCTCATTTCTCACTGGACCGTCGTCAGCCAGGTGGCGGGGGGCCTTCCGTGGCGCGTCGTGGTGGGTAGGTTTAACGCTACGTTTACCATGTGGTGTGTAGGGCGGCGGAGTATATGGCCATACCATCGCAAGCGACGTTCCTTAACCTTGTCAACTGGAACCTCTAATTATGAATGATGTTAGCTCCGCAGCATTGTGTGATGCGTAGTAATAATACTCATAATATAAATATACGTATTTGGCATTGGTAGCGAGATTATAATTTACATGATGAAATTATTTGCGGCTACAAAATAGTATATAAATATTTCACTGTTGTCTAAATGCACTTTCATATATAACCGTTTTAAGGTATGCAATACCTATAATATTTGCTTGTACACTCAAGAGCAAAGGAATTGGTTTTATTTGTGTATAGAACGCGTGCCTTAACACGTAATGTCATATTATTAAAGGTTAGATTGCCGGGGAACTACGGACGCCATATTTGCACTTCGCCAATTGTGCGAAAAATATAGACTTGCGCAAAAGAACTTACACATGGTGTTCGTGGACCTGGAAAAGGCATACG
Organism: Cydia pomonella; assembly: GCF_033807575.1. Classification (NCBI taxonomy): domain Eukaryota; kingdom Metazoa; phylum Arthropoda; class Insecta; order Lepidoptera; family Tortricidae; genus Cydia; species Cydia pomonella. Next base: position 19,326,777 of record NC_084716.1, on the reverse strand, counting down.
ATAGAGTCCCCCGTAAGGTTCTGTGGTGGGCTATGAGAGAAAAAGGAATGCCAGAGAAGTATGTGCGGCTTATTCAGTCCATGTATGATAGAGCCAGTACTCACGTCAGGTCTCAAGCTGGAGTAACCGACAAGTTCAATGTGGCGGTAGGTTTACACCAGGGGTCAGCTTTAAGTCCGTATTTGTTCCTCCTGGTTATGGATGCTCTGACATCGAACATACAGGAGGAAGCACCCTGGTGTATGCTGTTTGCTGACGACATTGTTCTTGTCGGAGAAAATGCACTTGAGGTCCAGAGCAGACTGGGAAAATGGCAAGAAAAGCTGGAAAGTGTGGGACTGAAAATAAGCAGAACCAAAACGGAGCATATGTTCTGCGATTTCGGTGGTCTATCCAGTTTTTCCCATATTGCCTTAGACGGTGTATCCCTACCAGTCTGCTCCGATTTCCGGTACCTTGCGTCATTGATCCAAAGTGACGGCAACATCGACCGTGACGTGAAAAATAGAATAAATGCGGGATGGATGAAATGGCGACAGGTCTCTGGAACAACTTGCGATCCACGAATGCCCCTTAAACTTAAGGGGAAAATCTACAGGACGATCGTGAGACCTGTTGTAATGTATGGATCAGAATGCTGGGCGACGAAAGTGACGGATGAAAGAAGAGTGCATGCAGCGGAAATGAGAATGTTGAGATGGATGTGTGGAGTGACGAGAAAGGATCGAATTAAGAATGAGTATATAAGGGGAAGTTTGAAAGTAGCACCGGTAGCGGAGAAGATAAGGAGTGGTAGGTTAGCGTGGTATGGGCATTTAATGAGGAGTGATGAATGCCATATAGGAAAAAGAATGTTAGGAATGAATGTTGATGGACGGAGAGCGGATGGGCTGGGTAGATCGAAAAAACGATGGATGGATTGTGTGAAAGAGGATATGAGAAAGAAAGGAGTGAGTGCTGAGGTGACGAAAGATAGAGGAGAATGGAAGAGAAGAACATGTTGTGCCGACCCCACATAACGTGGGATAAGGGCAGGAGGAAGAAGAGTGCGCGTCATCGTGGATGACACGGAACTATAGTGCGAAAATTAAATAATAAACACCAGCTTACCATCAGGCGGGCCGTATGCTTGTTTGCCACCGACGTAGTATATAAACACAGTGTTGTAAAATCTCTAAACATATATGTCACTGCCAAACGGTTGCTACAAGCAATTGAATATGTGCCTTACCTGTAAGAAATTAGGTTGCTTTTCCAATGAATGCACACTATACACTTTTACATACTTTTTTTTTTATATACTTTTTGACGCATATAGGTAATTTGCTATAAAGTTTTATGTGTAGCAAAACTATACAATAGATAGCGTGTTAAGGTGCAGTACGTTCCGCTAGCAGAGTTTTTGGAAAATTGTAACGCTTTTTTTATCACAATAATAAGTTTGCCAAAAATTTTATTAGTATAATTGTGGCCTTTCCCTAGTAACTTCAACGATTCTAAAGCTGATTTCTTCACTTTCGCTTGATAGAAAACAACCGATCAAGTGCGAGTTGGTTTTACATACACACAAACTATGAATTATCTCGTGTACCTAACTATAAAGTCGAAAGACTTGATCAGAAGTACCTATACTAAAGATAATTGTGTACAGCGCCATCTATCAGCAATTTGTCTAATTTGCGCGATGTAATTCAAGTATGTTGGTTATTCGAGGATAATTATCTATTATGTGAACCGATTTGAAACATTGTTGTTTTATTTGAAAAAAGGTGTCTAATGTATTTTCATAGAAATTTCAAGTGTAATATACGTAAAATTGGTTAAATTGCAAACTGAATTCGGAAATATTTTTTCAATATCAAAAAGTGGCACCATCTAATATGGCGGCATTTCTTGATATTTAACAAATTTAACACATAACAGTAAAAGAATAACAATCAAAGTCAAATAGCGTTCTAAAAGTTTTAATCGTGTGTCGAAAGATGGCAGTCAATTTACTATGGCTACAGAATTTTCTTTGACAATCCACATCTATTTCAAATTCTTTTTGGTTAGAGTTAGCAAAAACAAAACCTCGTTAATTGTGTTAGTATTAGACATATCTACGTTTTGAATACTTTATATGCAAAACACATACACGGAAGTTAGAAACGCGTATCTAGACGTAATCGTATTGTCTGGACTTCGATTTACTTTGTCTGTGTAGATTGAGATAAGGAATCTTATTTTTAACATTCATATATCTCATAAAAATATTATGGTTCAATTTGCAAATTATACTCTTATATATATTATAGGTAACTATTCAAGTGCACATGTATGTATTTAACAATTATAAATCATATATAACAAAAGCGGTGGTGGCCGAGTGGATATGACGTCCGACTTTCAATCCGGAGGTCGTGGGTTCAAATCCTGGCTCGTACCAATGAGTTTTTCGGAACTTATGTACGAAATGTCATTTGATATTTACCACTAGCTTTTCGGTGAAGTAAAACATCGTGAGGAAACCTGCACACATCTGCGAAGAAATTCAAAGGTGTATGTGAAGTCCCCAATCCGCATTGGGCTAGCGTGGGGACTATAGCCCGAGCCCTCTTTCACATGAGAGGAGGCCTGTGCCCAGCAGTGGGACGTATATAGGCTGAATTATTATTATTATTATATAACAAATAAAATAAATAAATATTTATAGGACATTATTACACAAATTGACTAAGTCCCACAGTAAGCTCAATAAGGCTTGTGTTGAGGGTACTTTGACAACGATATATATAATATATAAATATTTATAAATACTTAAATACATAGAAAACACCCATGACTCAGGAACAAATATCCATACTCATGACACGAACAAATGCCCTTACCAGGATTTGAACCCGGGACCATCAGCAGGACTAGGCCAAACCGGTCGTCGGGTATAACAATCATAAGTAATACATAAGCAAAGGGTTAGATAATACATAGGTAGGGTAGAAAAGGGGTTTCAATCGATGTGTGGAAGGGCGGCACCGTCGTCGAACCCAAGCCACCTGGCAGTGGACTTACACCGGTGGCGTGTGCCTCGGATACACATGCTGGTGGCACGTATAACGGCGATACTGATCCTGCATCTCAGCCAGCCCAGTATGTTGCTTAGAGAACGGTTCCACCGTTGAGATATAGGTAGTTTCTGCCATATGTTTTATGAAGGAGGACATTTGGGGTGCATAGACGCTGTCAACAGATGTTACAAGTGGGGTGAACGTTGCATGTCGCATTTCACAGGCCGTGGAATATTTTCTTTGCTTTTCGTCTTCAGCTGATTTGTAAGGAATAATATTGATAAGGAATCCTTGTCTTCTAAACATTTGTTACTGTTTTAGCAAGCTTTTAGTTACAAAGATTTCTTGTATTGATTTAGGGTAGCATTTATACCTTCGTTTACTTGTTTAGTACTTTTTCTTCACACTTGCTCGAAAAATATCTTATTTCATGCAGGTGTACTAAAGGAAAAAAATAGTTTCAGCCGATATAACAAAACACGTGCTCATTTTTTTTCCTGCTCTCAAACATATACTCAAACCAGCCATTAACTAGCAAGAGCTCGAGCATCACTTTCTATAGGAGTTAGAATATTTAGTAATTTTATAGTACTGGACAATTTCCCGCAATAGGTTAAGTTTGGGCAGCTAAAAAAAAATACGTGTCTGTTATTTTAGACTACTCTATAACATATATAAATATAAATCAAATCGGAACCGAACAGTTGGGTACCTTTCCTTGTTAGCTATTTTAGACTCTAATACAGGGATTGGAACCGGTTTTTTGGAAAAACTTTGAAATAAACATATATTTCGGTTTATTTTATACTCCAAATATAGGACTCCGTTGTGTTTTTAGATAACGACTTCGTATTATTAGATTGCCCAATTAGAAATGAAATAATTAACAAAGAACGAAAAAATACCGTTTTCGTTCCCATAGAAAAAATACCGGTTTCCGATCCCTGCTCTAATAATTAAGTCAAAACTTGAGTTATTTTCAACTTGTTAGTGATCCGAGTCTTTTATGGAGATCCTTTTTAGAAAACTCGCATGCCTGCCATCCGTCCGGGTTTCCCCGGATTTGTCCTAGTTTAGAGGGCATCCGGGGAGCGTCCGGGGAAGACTTCATTTGTAGTCCGGGTTTAAAAATTTAAAGCCTTAGGCCGCCCGCGACACACGCACAACCTGTTTAAAAAAACCTGTTGACATGTCCGGGTTCTGGACTCTAAAATCCGGGGTTTTCATGCGTCTTGTCCTGGTTACCAAATTTTAGAGATGGCAACCCTATCTCCAGGTGACCGAGCCAGCGGAGTCGTTATTTGATTATTTTACTTGCCTATTTTAAACGGCCGTTGTGATATTCATAGTACCTATTCGACCGCTAGTTTAACATATCAAAACTATGTAGATGAATATCTTAAATTAATAAATGGGATGTTAGTTACTTGCATAAGGTATATTTGTTACTAAAAGGCTTTAATTTTATTATAAATATAACCTTCGTTTCGCTTCGAGTGTAAAGTAGCGTACATCGTTGCGTTCTCTTGAAATTTGTCAGTTTTTTTTTAAGATAGCCATATCATTTTTAAGATAGCCATTATGCGCAATATATTAGATGTCCCCTCGCTACTACACCAAATACAGCTCAGAGTTCCTCGTAGACGTCAGCGCCACTGTCAGAAGAAAAGGTTATTCTCGAATCCCAACAGTAGAACGTGTTATGCACAAAATATATTCATAAGACGTGCCTGCAAACTATTTAACGAAAATGACAAGCTCTCTAACATAGATATATTTACTTGTTCCATTAATATTTTAAAACGTGCTTTTCTTTAGGTAACAAATGTAATTATGCATGTTTTCTTTTCTTTACGCTTTCAAATGTTTAGTTTTGGGTAACATTTAAAATTGTAATCTTAAAGAAAAAAAAAAAAAAAAAAAACACAGACTGATTTTATGTAAAAAATGAAACTCTAGGTCTAAACTTAAGCAATGTTGTATATGTACTGTTTGTAAACGACTGTATGTTTCTAAAGTATAATAAATAATAAATAAAAAAAATAAATAATCATTATTGTCAAGGCGTTATAGTAGGTACCTACTTATAGTACGTGTTCAGATATTTTTCAGCATCTGTCTAATACATATATTTATGATCATGGCTAGTCAAGTCTATGTTATGAAACGGATTTATAGATAAACGTGATTCTATCATTTCTATTGTTATTTTATTGTTATCACTAAACACTTGGATGTCCACGACACGTGTAGTTCACGTACACGCAAAACTGATTAAATCTAGTCAATTTAGACATACATTTCTGTTCAAAGTGACCCGTTTTCGTTGATCTAGGGTGTACTGTTTAATGTTTATTACTATTGTATTATACATAGTTATAAATAGATTAATTACCTACTAGTATCTGAATACGAACTTATCTACGCGATCACCCCACCTAAGTCAAATGAACTTTTAGTTCAGGAAAGATATTATTATATATACTTATTGCATTTTTAAGCGATCTCAAGATTTAAAACGAGGTTTTTAATTATTTGGTACCAATTCTGAGGATCGTGACATTATTTCCTTCTGTTGAAGACCAGGTTCCACCAACAGGCTTCTATTCCTCGCCATGTTCATGGCCTTGTGCAGTTTTAATTGCATAGGTGCAGTGATTTGAGCACACCATCTAGTGGAGGTTGGGCCCTGAGATCTGGTGCCTTCAACTTTGCCCGTCATAATAACTCTCTCTAGGCTATCCGGGGAGCGGCGTGAGAGAAATCTGAAGTATAAGAGAATTAGGTTCCCCATTATTCTCGAAAACGACTGGGCTGATTACTTGACAGTTGGTCCGATTGTCATCAAATCAGGATCTTATCTTGGGATCATCGAGAAATCGAGGGAATTTTTGAAATTTTTCCACTACTGGGTACTATAGACGTGCCTGTATTCATTTATTATTTTTACAAGCTTTTATTTAATTTGCCCTGTTAGTATGTTAGTTGGTGAGTTGGTGTGTTAGTGTAGGTCAAATTTTGAAAGCTAAATTTGATTTATTTCCCGATCTCCTTTTGAGCTGAAAATCGAGCTGATCCGATGATGGAGACAGGAGGTGGCCATAGGAACTCTGTGATGAAACAACGCAACCTGATTGTGTTTTTGTGGTGTTCAGAATTGTCTGGAAGAAACGTAGTCAGCAATAAAAGCATGTATCAAAAATGTAATTTTTGCTAAAAACTTTTTTGTTGTCATGAATCTACATTTGGTAAAACTAAGTGCTGATATACCATAATGTGGTCGTATTTTAAACTGTTTAGTGAAATCTGCAGTTAATTTACTCCAGTTACGAATACAACACGTCTTTTTCAGAGTGGCAGTAGTGTTGTCTTCAAGTATACAAGTTCTGTCCCTGCCGTCGCTACAACGGGTCGCGCTAGTGCGGACGCCGGCTGGCTCCCGACACCTGTGCGCTTTGGCCACGGAGCCGGGCGCGGCGCTGCTCGCCGCGCCTGCGCCGAGGAAAGGCTCAGCGCAGCTACTGGTAAACTAAGTTTTTTTTTATACTACGTTGATGGCAACGGCCTGCCTGATGGTAAGCAGTCTCCGTAGCCTATGTACACCTGCAACTCCAGAGGAGTTACATGCGCGTTGCCGACCCTAACCCCACCCCCCTCGTTGAGCTCGTGAGTTGAGTTTAAAATTAGTGGCTCTTGAGCTGGAGATCTCAAAAACCTTCATCGCCATTTAGAAACAATCCTAAAACTGAATGACATTTTTTTTTATTTTATGGAATCTGCTCACAAATTGTCATGAGAATCGGTGGAGAAATGCGATTTGTAGAGATATACATTTGAGGTACTAGGTGCCAAGCAACATTTAATTTAATTTCAATTTTCAATTATTTATTTAATTCGAATCCACAGTAGATCCATAATTGTTAGTATTTACAACAAATCTTAAAATTAATTAAGGTTAGTGAGATACAAAATAATAATAATAAATCTAATAATATATCTACAAGTACAAAAAAAAAATATAACTAGGCAATCTAGATGCACCACTTCTCAGCATCTGTGGCTGCCACATGCAGTTTAATTCCATTACATTCAATGCCAGCGCGTGCTACGACGTGCTGATAACATGAGGAAACTATGTAGCGAAAAGCGACTTCGAGCAGAGCGTCTGCCTGGCGTTTGAGATGCCAAACAACATGTGTAAGAAAGTTTGAGGTGCAAATCAACATTTATAAGCCTGTTTCAGGTACCAAACAACATTTATAAGTCATTTGAGGTACCAAACAACACTTTTGAGTTAGTTTGGGATGCCAAACACTTACCGCATGATCTGGCTTCCGGCAGAATATCAGTGATTTGCTCGAAAGAGTTGCTGCAATGCACACAGTGTAACTACTACAAGTTATTCCACTATTCCTGTTTGTGTTGTCTGTAATATTTATAAGATTTTGTATTTTGTTTTAATTTATTGTGTATTTTGTTAATTATGTATTTTTCTGTTTGCCTATGTATGTATTTCTAAATTGTGTGTATTTGCAGCGATCAAATAAACGCTTTATCTATCTACAAAATAACATTTATGAGGCATTTTGAGGTGCCAACAAACATTTACATGGCAGTTTGGATGCCAACATGCATTTATAAGTCAGGTTTAGATGCCAAACAACATTTATGAAGCATTTTGAGGTGCCAAACAACATTTATAAAGCATTTGAGGTGCCAGGCAACATTTGTAAGTCAGTTTAAGGTGCCAAACAACATTTATGAGGCAGCTTGAGGTGCCAACAAACATTTATTAAGTCAGCTTGAGGTGCCAACAAACATTTATTAAGTCAGTTTAAGGTACCAATCGACATTTATATGTCGGTTCGACGTAGAAAACCTTAATAAAACTTTTTTTTCCAGGACGTGTCCCGGGCGGTAAAAGGTGCCCAATCGAGTTCCCCAGCCGTCCTCGGCTGCCATCAGAGCGAGCTAGTGTGCCTAGGTCTCTCGGCCAACGGCGCGAAGCTGGCGACGGCGTCGGCGAGGGGCACCATCATACGGCTGTGGGACACCGCGTCCAAGCAAATGCTGCACGAACTGAGGCGGGGGTCTGACTACGCTAACGTATTTTGGTAAGAAAACTGTTTTTAAGTCACTAACCCAACAATATCTTAAGGTACAGTTTGAGGTGCCAAACAACATTTATATTCATATTCATATATTTATTCATAATAATAAACTATTCAAAATAAATTATTTACAAAACATGATTTGTAACATTTTACATAATAAATAAAAAAAAACTAAGTTTAGGTACTTATTTGTACTCCATAAACTTATTAAACCTATAAAAAGTGTGCTTGATAAGCCCTTTTTAGTTGCATTTTAAAGCTCATTAAAGACGGCGTATTCGTGACATGACCCGGCAGTCGGCTGTACACAGTCGGCCCCCATCACGTGGGTTAGTTTCGCTGACTTGGCTAACCTATGTTTAACACCCAAGAGTTTGTGAGCGTTCCGCAAGTTACGACCGTGGACATCAGCTCCTCTCGCGTATTCATTAAGGTGACATGGCACGTATACAGCCACTTGGTATATCACCATCGTGAGCAGCGTGAGTATCTGGAGGTCCTCGAAGTGCGGTTTTGCAGATGTACTTTGTCCTACCTGCACAATCCCTTAGACAGCTCTTTTTTGCATTCGGAAGATACGATCCCATTCGGCAGCGCGGCCCCACAGCTCCGCGCCGTATTGGAGGATCGAGTGCGCAGTGGCAATATAAAAAATAGCAAAACCTTACTACATCCCTGGCCACCACCCTTGCCAAGCGTCGCAGTGCGAAGCAGGCACCCGCCAGTTTGTTACAAACTTAATGGTGTGTGCTTCCCACTGGAGGCCCCTATCAAGTTCAATACCCAGAAATGCGGTGTTTTGAACTTGACCTACTTTGACACGGTCCACGAGTACCATAAGATCCCTAGGATCCCTTCGTCCAAGATGGAAATGCAGGAAATGGGTCTTTTTTAGGTTTAGTACTAAGCCGTTCACATTGAAATACCGCGACACCTGACTAGTAACTTCATTTAGGCGCTGCTTGTGTTCATCTACACCGTGTTTTTTTTTGATTTGCGTTAATTTCAAGGATGCATTCCTGAGCTTAAATTAAGTAACTTTCTCAAAGACACCGGTATTCTAATTAACTCCATTTCGGAGATAATCAATATTTTATTTTTATCTTATAAAGCCCTTACGAATGTGTACGCTTACCTTAGGGCCCGTTCACATATTGATTAGTGTTTAGTACGGGTTAATACATTTGCTACTAAACGTAAGTACTATCTCGGACGATCGATGTTCGAAATGACATTGACATGTCACAGTTGTCAATTGTTTGATTGAGATAAATGTAATGCCCGTGCAACAACAACTTTATATGCAACATTTAATTACTTTTTATGACAAAAAAAATTTTTAAAATTAAAAAAAAAAAAACATTTTTTTTTGGAAAATTATCTATGTCATGTACTTAGTTTCCTTAAACGTACTTACCAATACCTCGAAGTTAACCGAATTCAATAAAAACACGGTGTATATTAGGTGCGAATACTACAACAACGAAGTTATCGGCATAAATACATACCTATTCTTTTTTTTTCAGTTTAAACTTTAATAAAAGCACCTTTTATTGCTTTATACTACGTCCGTGGCAAACAAGCATACCCGCCTGATGGTAAGCAGGCTTTTAGTTTAATAATTGATGTATATTTTTAATTTGCGCTTAAACACAATACTTCTCAATATACCAGAGTCGTTGAGTATACCAGAATTGCAAGCTTAAGTGGCAATGGGTAGGACACATTCCTCGGAGAACAATTTCCGTATTTGTGTTTATGATATCAAACTGAATACGATATTCACCTATATCCGAGATGTCATGAGCGAAATTTCTAGAAGACTTAAAGATAAAATAACGCGCGAAATCGAGACTGCAATGATTTCAATTTTTTATTTTATTTTATTCATTTTATTTAAACTTTATTGCACAAAATGTATACAACAATGTACAAATGGCTTACTTAATGATAAATGGTATTATCTACCAGTCAACCATAGGGCCAAACAGAGACACTTACAATTGGTGCAGTGAGAGAAAAAAAGTAAATGAATTAAAAGAAAAACAAACTAATATACTTATAAACTACATATATATCACATAAATACAAAAATACATACACACTATAAATATAAGACACACATACATACATATACATACACACTATAAATATACCTAATATTGATGAACATTATTTGAACTCTTGTTTTAGTTTTTGACTACCATAAACTACGCGATTTTTTTTTTACCGTCAAAGTCGACTTTGACGTGTCCATTTATATCTGGACTTCACAAGATATAATTGTATCAATTTACAAAACTACACAAATTATTTATCCTGATTTATATAATTTTCTTGAGGTAGAATAAAAATGCACCAAGAAACAACAATTGCTGAAGAAATGAGAAAATAAAAAACATCCTGATATATATCTGTTTCTGTTTATTGTAGTATAAAATTCAACCCGGCCGGCACGCTGGTGTGCTGCGTGTCGGACAAGGGCACGCTGCACGTGTGGGCGGCGCGCGGCAGCTACGCGCACGTGGCGGCCGCCGGCGCCGCGCCCGACACGCGGGCGCTGTGCGCCTTCGCGGGGGACGACCAGGCTGTCGGTGAGTGCTCGGGGGCTACGTGCCGGACAAGGGCACGCTGCACGTGTGGGCGGCGCGCGGCAGCTACGCGCACGTGGCGGCCGCCGGCGCCGCGCCCGACACGCGGGCGCTGTGCGCCTTCGCGGGGGACGACCAGGCTGTCGGTGAGTGCTCGGGGGCTACGTGCCGGACAAGGGCACGCTGCACGTGTGGGCGGCGCGCGGCAGCTACGCGCACGTGGCGGCCGCCGGCGCCGCGCCCGACACGCGGGCGCTGTGCGCCTTCGCGGGGGGACGACCAGGCTGTCGGTGAGTGCTCGGGGGCTTCGTGCCGGACAAGGGCACGCTGCACGTGTGGGCGGCGCGCGGCAGCTACGCGCACGTGGCGGCCGCCGGCGCCGCGCCCGACACGCGGGCGCTGTGCGCCTTCGCGGGGGACGACCAGGCTGTCGGTGAGTGCTCGGGGGCTACGTGCCGGACAAGGGCACGCTGCACGTGTGGGCGGCGCGCGGCAGCTACGCGCACGTGGCGGCCGCCGGCGCCGCGCCCGACACGCGGGCGCTGTGCGCCTTCGCGGGGGACGACCAGGCTGTCGGTGAGTGCTCGGGGGCTACGTGCCGGACAAGGGCACGCTGCACGTGTGGGCGGCGCGCGGCAGCTACGCGCACGTGGCGGCCGCCGGCGCCGCGCCCGACACGCGGGCGCTGTGCGCCTTCGCGGGGGACGACCAGGCTGTCGGTGAGTGCTCGGGGGCTACGTGCCGGACAAGGGCACGCTGCACGTGTGGGCGGCGCGCGGCAGCTACGCGCACGTGGCGGCCGCCGGCGCCGCGCCCGACACGCGGGCGCTGTGCGCCTTCGCGGGGGACGACCAGGCTGTCGGTGAGTGCTCGGGGGCTACGTGCCGGACAAGGGCACGCTGCACGTGTGGGCGGCGCGCGGCAGCTACGCGCACGTGGCGGCCGCCGGCGCCGCGCCCGACACGCGGGCGCTGTGCGCCTTCGCGGGGGACGACCAGGCTGTCGGTGAGTGCTCGGGGGCTACGTGCCGGACAAGGGCACGCTGCACGTGTGGGCGGCGCGCGGCAGCTACGCGCACGTGGCGGCCGCCGGCGCCGCGCCCGACACGCGGGCGCTGTGCGCCTTCGCGGGGGACGACCAGGCTGTCGGTGAGTGCTCGGGGGCTACGTGCCGGACAAGGGCACGCTGCACGTGTGGGCGGCGCGCGGCAGCTACGCGCACGTGGCGGCCGCCGGCGCCGCGCCCGACACGCGGGCGCTGTGCGCCTTCGCGGGGGACGACCAGGCTGTCGGTGAGTCGCCGCTCGCCAGCCCGCCTTCTATATCCTAGACAGCTCACTACCGATATAGTCAAGGAATACCGTGATAAACCACCAATATAATAAGGTTGTTTTAGAGTAACTCACTAACCTCTAATTTTCTCTTACAGTGATATGTGAAGACGGCACGTTCCACAAGTTCACTTTCTCGGCCGAGGGCAGCTGCCATCGGAGTGAGTTCGAGTATTTCATGCAAGTAAGTTAATAGTACATTGTGCAACGAGGGGGGTAAGCAAAATATTGAACACAAGGATGATAATTCCTGAAAGCCGCAGGCTGGAGGGAATTAAAGACCCAAGTTTGCAATATTCTTGCCCCCGGAGTTACAATGTTTTTCATCACACTTGCGAAGAAAATACTAAATTTTAAGCAAAATAATTCTTAAATCATTTTAAACATTAAAAAAATATTAAATTAGAAACGTCAGTATTTTAAAAGTAAACCTACATGGTTCGTATGAATTAATGACAAAATTAAAAAAAAAAACTATTATGATTTTGAATACATTTTGCAATATACTGAATATTGGTAGATTGGTAATACGACTATGACCTGTCAAGTGTCAAGCCATTTCCGTCACTAGAAAAAAGCGGCAACTTTTAAAACTACTTACATTTTTTGTGCGCGATTGGTATTGTCCCGAAAATTTGATTTTCGCGCCTTTTTCTCCTGACAAAGATGTTTAACAGACGATATATAATAATTTACTTGTTTTTTTAACGTTAACCTCCTTGTTTCAGGTGGGCGATGATGACGAGTTCCTGCAATGATACAGCTTACAACCACAATAGTTTTCTCAAAAACTATGTATACTTAAATAAAAAGTGAATACCACAGACTAAATAGATCCGCAAGTGTCATCATATAAGATACTCGGATAAGTGTGCAATCTTTGCAATTATAAGTAAACAAATCGTGTCCATTACTTTAATTTTATACGAATGTCAGTAACCTAGTTTTTTTTTTTTTTTTTTTTAATATTTTATTCTATAATCCTTGTGTAAATATTTCTAGTTTAAGTTACATGATAATATAAAATTCTTGTAAATTATTAATGTGTCTACCAATTCTAAATATTATATAGTTGTTTAATAATTGTGAAAAATGTGTTCTATGTAAAATAACATAAAAGGTTTTCGAATTTTATAGTAAAAAGAAAACCGTTTAGATTAATATAAACATGTGATCTAGGGCTTTTAAAGTTAGATTTAATAAAAGACAAGCTCTATATTATTTCGCTATGGCAATAAAAATGAGTGAATGGAAACGATTGAATGAATGGTTTAAAGGAATGTAACTGAATGATTAAATGAGTCGCTTAGGCGTATATATGATACCATATTTTAGTTCTTTTGCATTCCTATTTTTCGTACCCATTTTCTATTCAAAGAATTTATTCGAACTTTTCGAAACGATTCGAAAGACTAGCAACGCACTTGCAAACGCTCTGATGTTGCAGATGTCCATGGGTGACAGTTATTGCTTACCGCCAGGCGATTCGACAACAAAAAAACTTTTCGAGGTTCGAAACACGTGAAGAAATTCTCTAATATAGGTATGCAAAAAGTGTAATAAATCGAATGAAAGGTTTTTTTTTTTATAAACTAAGTTTCATTAAATATAAACGTTTATTTACTCGTAATAATCATTTTTGTTATTTTTATTTAGTTTGAACCAAAAATTGTGATATAGAATCAGTTTTTATTTTTAATGTTGTAATCTGTGTTCATGGTAATAAATTAATAATTATATTTACTCATCATAGCTCAAATATTTTTTTCTATTGTACCTTCTTGCATTTGCTCATTTTAATGGAAAACAGAAAATTTAAGCTATCACTTTAGCTTTCAAACTATTTTAGACAGAAAATATTCAATAATTGTTTCAGTGTAAATCACTGTTATTCATCTATAAAAACACTTTTTTCTAAGGTCATTTATGCACTCGCATTCTTTATCATCGATTATTTAAAACTGCGTCTAAATCGTTAAAAATCGCCGGTCAAAAATGTCAGTGTAAGACCTCACGTGACCGCATCTCCATAGGAACTTAATCCCCATTTTCCTCTCTGGATTTTAAATATTTACGTTTGTATGGAGACACGGTCGTCCACTATCCTCTTTATTATCTCACTTGTTCAAAGTATATATTACTGTAACTACCTATGTAAATAATTATATTATTATAGTTTATATACAATTGTAATCGAATGATGTTAGCTTTTTGTCAACTACTGTATACTGTTGTCATCTTGTTTTAAACATTATTGTTTCTAAAAAGGGGGAATTTTTAAAAATTTGTTCATATCTAATACTCTGTATCTTTAGGTATTTAAATAAAAGTAAACAGAATCTACCCTCAAATGGCTCCTTAAGCCGGTTGAGGGTAGATGAAAACATTACATGATGAAATAATGTAGGTTAAAGGTCGTTCAGTGATAGATCCAGGTTTTGTATTTGGTTGGTTAACCAATAAATGTTATAACTACCCGAAAATGTACACATTGTTTACTTTTATTTAAATACCTAAAGATGCAAAGTATACTTAACCAGGACCGCTGCATACTTCGGCATTAAAACAGGGCTTAGCTGCCAGTTTACAAGCATACAAATCAATTTCTTCTGAATGGTAAAAAAAAATACATTGCATAGCAACTTTATGATAGCCAACAACCTGAAGTGGTAGGGGGGCTGCGTGTGCGCCATTCCGTCTAAGTGCGCCTACCTTGAATATATCGAAAACTGCTTATAGAATACTAGTAATATTTACTATACTCTGTTTATTTAGGTAGTTAAATATAAGTAAACAATTTGTAAATTTTCGGGTAGTTATAACATTTAATGGTTAACTAACCAAATACAAAACCGCCTGTGGATCTGTCACTGTCCAACCTGACTTTAACCTACCTTATTTGATCACGTAATGTGTTCATATACCCTCAACTTAAAGAGCCATTTGAGGTTAGATTTTGTTTACTTTTATTTAAATACCTAAAGATACAGAGTATAGTAGCCTGTAGTTTTATTACTAGTATTCTATAATCAATTTTCGATGTATTCAAGGTAGACGCACTTTGCCCACCTACTATATATCCAAGTACTAACCTAGGTAAGAACTATTGACTTAAATGCTTTGACAAGCACATTTTAAATGTAAATACTTTTTCATGGAGTTTCAGAGGACACTATTTTTTTACAAAATTGCATGCAACAGGGACTCCACTGTTTTGGAAATTCTAAAATAAAAACTTCTTTATATTAATTTGTGGTTTTACTTTATTTATTTAACGGCTTTCTAGCTTAGTTCGTGACCCTGCCTAGGAAGTAGGAGGTCCCGGACTCTGATCCTGGCAAGGGCATTTATTTGGTATACCACGAATATTTGTTCTCTGATGTACGGATATTTATCTATGTATTTATCAATATAATTATGTATCAGAGCTCGGACTGGTATTGAAATACCAGTTAATATCGTTCCAAAACTGTTATATTATTTCATTCATAAAAAATTTCGTTCTCTCTCCTTACCGGTAAGACAAGCCGGTAAATTTTATGGTTCCTGAACCAGTTCCCAATATCCCAATAGAACAGTACTTTAACCAATAAACGGAAACGAAATCCTTTTTTTAGAATTTGACCTTTACAATGATACTCCTATATTATACCAAATTTTCATAAAAATTTCATGGGAGATATCTTGATCGGACTCAAGTGATGGGAACCTTAATCATCTGAAAATAGTATGATTTATCAGGCCTAAATAAATACCAATTTAATAATTAACTAAACTTTAATACAACAACATTAACATCAAAATAATTAGTAATTACACTATTTACATAACATAATCTTCACTCGCTCTGGCGTTTCTTACGGTCAAAGGGATCACTCCACACTTTCATATCTAAAAATAAAAGACACTTGCATATAATCTTTGACATATTATATCTATTATTGCAGAATATGTACCAAAAACTGTTAGAACTTTAGCGTATCTCCTATAGTTAACTCCTGTGAATTTATAACCACAAAATAATACTAAGTCAGGTTGTATGTTCTGTGACAAAGGTTTGTTACTCGTTAGATAAAATTTAAGAAATTTGAACCTTATGTAGTTCTAGTTAAAGTTGAAATCTCTTCAATTTTATATGTCGAGTTAACAATGTCTTCCCGCTGTATATTGAAAGAGTAGGAAATCCCCGTACTGTTACTTTTTCCCTGAGCAAAAAGAAACCTATGATATGCCAACACAATCTGAGAACAAATATTTAAAATTATTATGAATTTGTACTAATTCATGCTTTCATGATTTTTACGTAAAATCTCCCGAGACCATAATGAGGACAACGCCATCCTCGAAACATCGGAAGTAAATTTAAAACTTAATGTTATGCTATAAAGTCCCGTTTTAGTAAATAATAATGAATTCATACTTACTTCCAGGTTGAATGTCTTCAATTTTGATATTCTTTCTACCTTCCTTTTGAATGCTTTCTAAAACAAGGCAGTTATATTTCATTTTTAAATTTTAATATTCACTAACATATTTTTCACATTTTGTACAAAAATAATCTGTGAGAACGCTAAGAGAACTAAAAAAAAAAACAGCGAATATTCAGTAAGCAAAATGTACCTGTACCTAATGTACTACCTAGCACCACTTGCACCATCCCACTAACCCAAGGTTAACTGGTTAAACCGCTAAAACAGGGTCAAATTGTATTAGTAACCATAGTAACTCCAGGTTTAACCGGTTACCCCAGGTAGTGGAATGGTGCAATAAGCGCTTACAGACCTACAATATGAATAGGTTATGTCTGTGTTTTGAAACCTCGTGTACTTCGTTTTAACAAGATATTGTATTCTACATGAACAAAATTTGTTTAATAAACGTTTTGTTGTTAAATAACTTACTATATTCGCTAGCGTCCATCATTGGGCTAAATGCAATTGGGTACAGAGTCAGTCCAATCATTCCCACAAAACCGCCGATAAAGGCAGCGTACCGCCAACCTTTGAAATATGCCATAATGTTTAGTGATTTATATTCTTACTAACTTATTTCATACGTTTTACTGAAACAGCTATTCAATTCACAAAAATACTAAAATAATAGTATTATGTCGACAAAGTGATTGTTTTACTTGTTATGTCATTTGTCATTGAAACGTCAATGTCAAGGTATTGAAAACTGTTCGAGTCACAGAGTAAAAATTATAACGTCCGTTGGGCACATAGATGGTAGGATCTGAGGTAGATGTACCATATCGCGTGCGCCCGTAAGGGACAGAACATACCCAATGAGCCAAATTAAAAACACGTTTTTACATTCCTGACATCACAGCAAAAACAACGTACGTAATTTGGTCAGGTTATTTGTTACCCAACATAAACCATACAAAATTTACGGTGGGGAATAAAAAAAAAGTGAGACTGATAAAGACAAGAACAATAATAACGCTTTTTCTGCTTCTCCTACTCACTGTCCCGTTCTGTCAGTTCCCCCCGCCACTCATGCCCAATCCATACTTAATATTAGATTCATGGTTGGGCAATTTTCTGTTTCTGTAGAGTCGAGTCGTCACGGCCCAAGCTAACCTCCGCATGGGTTTTGTTAGAGAGCCACTATGAGAGTGGCATTTGCTCAAAAACCCTCAATAAATAAATAAAGATTTAAAAAAAAAACCTCCACATGGCATTTGCAATGTCAAAGTGAAAGATTTCTATGAAAATATGACGTTTACAATGACATGTCTTCACTTTGTTCAGTGCAAGTCGATGGAATAGACATAGTAATAGCTACAATATACGGGTGTCCCGGAACGCGACCTTGTCTGAGGCCTGTTCGAACTTCGATCGTGTAGAAGGTAGTCCACCGTACATCCGTCAAGAACGCAGCTATAAGTGAGAACGAGAAAGAGATATGCTGACCGGACTAAGGACACCCGTCTATTAGGGTCTTTGCGCTAGTTTCCTTCTACTTCGTCCACTTGACGGAGAAGCAAATAATATAATTTTATTTTTAATTCGTAACTTGCGAAACATCATTTTTATGTAGGTAGATCTATGGTTTAGTCATTGAGGATTGCAATAAAGTGTAAATATTTGCGGTAAGGTGGGTTTATTCAAACGTCAAGTGGTCGAAAACTAGAGCTTTATGTGACTAGCAATAGTTTAATTATTTGTTTTACAGAGGGGCAAAGTTGCTGTTTAACCCCTCGTGCTTATATTGATACAAGAGCAAGATAAATATTTGTAATGGTTATTTTTGAATATTTTCAATTCCAATTAACGTTCGGGTTACACTGTTGTACTTCATGTAGTACGGTCACGTCTGAAAATATCGATACGGACAATGTGCCAAAAATATGTATACACTACGCTAATATATGGGCCATAAAGTCGTGTATTATTTTTGGCACTTCGATCGTGTCGATGTTTTCAGACGTGACTGTACAATGGGCAGGTATTAAATAGAATTTCAGCTTTTGAAAAACAGGACTTAGAACCTTAGAGTTAAAAGATTTGTTTGTAGGTTGACGACCGGTCTGGCCTAGTGGGTAGTACCCTGCATATGAAGCCGATGGTCCCGGGTTCAAATCCTGGTAAGGGCATTTATTCATGTGATGAGCATGGATATTTGATCCTAATTAAGTCATGGGTGTTTTCTATGTATTTAAGTATTTATAAATATTTATATATTATATATATCGTTGTCTAAGTACCCTCAACACAAGCCTTATTGAGCTTACTGTGGGACTTAAGTCAATTTGTGTAATATGTCCTATAATATTTATTTATTTTAACAATGTTATGTTAAAAGTATGTACTTAACTCTACTTTTGAGTGGCATTAGCGTGAGACACTTCATTCGGTTCTTTGTCTGTTTTTTTTTTATTTATATAAGGATTCAAGTCTTGGAGATCCTCTACATCTCTAAGGATAATTTAATGTTTCTTTTATTATACATATTTTATCTCTGACACTTAGAGACTTATATATACATCTCTAAAGAATTTTAGTATTTGTTGGTTTTATTTTTTATACCATAGTTTTTTTGTGTAATTTGACATTTAGAGACAGTATACATCTCTAATAAAGTATATATTATTTCATCGATTGCATATTTGTAATTATATTTTGTAATTTTTATTGTTTGAACAAATTGTCATGTAAAAGTGCCCCTGTGGCCTATTTGCTGAATAAATGTTTGATATTTGAAATTTGAATGTTTTGAATATTAAATCGCAATGAATGTGTAGATAAATACTCAGTAGGTTACATACAATGACCTCATTAAAAAATAAAAACATTCTTTCCTTATCCCGACGTAGGTATCCATTGATAAGGAGTATCCGTCATGTTATGACTCGCTCGTGTGTAGACATTATATTCATGGATGTATTTACAATTGATCTAATTATGACTTAATACCAATACTCATCAGAAGAATAAAGGTCAAGAAGTATCAATGTGAATCATATGTTTTGTTTTGATATAATTACGTTAAAGTTAAAAGGATGGAATGAATCACAACTTTTGTAATAGTGACTAACAAGGGTTTTTGGAATTTTGAATGTTTTGAAAAATAAAATCTATAGGTTTTTTTAACTCCATTTTTTCTTTTTAATTTATTTAGGAAACAAACAGCCACATACAAATTTGTTTAAACTAATAGATACACAATTGGAGCTATCAGAAATTATTTATTTGCATCGATATAGTATGGGGATTTTACAATACAGTTTTACAGTTCATGTATCTAGCTTACATGCAAGCGTGCAAATTTATAATCAATAAAATTATAAAAAAATAAATAGCTATAGTTCTCATGGCCTCAGGTACAATGCCTGGAAGAGTTGTTAGTTTTTAAAGCGGGTACGAAGAGCTACGTACCCCTCAGGTTAAACTTGGCGACACTCCCCTTAAGGTGGTTGAAGAGTTTAAATACCTGGAACATTGGGTTCCAGTTATATAGGGGTAGGTCATAGGGGCTCACATCATAGACAAAAAGGATATCGAAAGGGAACACAGGGCGCTGGCGGTGAGGAGTAACATGCTGATCCGTAGATTTGCTATAGGTGTAACAAAAACGTTAGTCATTTTTCACCTGCAGTCTCAAAAAAAATAATTCAAAAATGGCTTTCACGCGATAAGGCCGAAAACGTTTCGCGTCCTCGCGTCGCGGCGTCTGAGACTTATCGCCGGTAGCCCCAACAGTCTCCTGAAGACAGTGGCAGGACGGGAAGATGGTCCCTTCCATTACTATTGGAACCAGATCCACATGCTGTCCACCTAGTTTTAAGAGGCTGTCAATACCTAAAGCGCGCACACTGTCTATTTGTATCGGAGTAAATGAGATAGCACTGTCGCATGTTACTGGGCCTGGGCAAGGGAATAATAAGAAAAATATTTAAATAAAAAAAGTGGATTATTAGTGTAATATTTAACTCGACCACGGTTTAGATATAAATGTTTTGAAATTGTGATTTTAATTGCAGACCCATAAGTCAAAACAATAAAGACATAAAACCGTTTAATTGTGATTTTAAGACCATCTTTGCAATTATTTTCTATCGAGCCGATTTCGTTCAATCATGTATCGAGTACAACCACGGTCTTTGAAATATAATTAATATGAACATATATTTTTCTTGCTTGACTAAAACAAATAGTCTTTCTTAAAAAACTGTTTAAGTAACATCAATTTCAAGGACATTGGGTGTTGACAGCCTCTTAAGTGTAAAAATGTGTATAGTAGATTGTAAATGAATATGGAATAATTGAATTCTGAAATAAACTTATTATTATTATTCTCTTTATTTTTCCTTCATCTAAGTTAGGATTTTATAATTTGGATATAAAAGTAAAATACAAAAAGGTTATACAAAAATAATACAAAATACATATAAACATATCATAAAAAACCTAACCTAGGGTGCCGCCAGCAGCGGGCAGGGCCCAAGCTGCTGGTGGTCAGGGACGCAGAGAGAGGAACTGACGTACTATACGCAACGTGTCCAAGATTACCGCCTTCTGCCTCCGACCCTTGATTCAACCACCCAGCCACCCAGCGAGTCTCTCTAGGTGTTGGTCGAGACTCTTCGCTATGAGACCGTTTGCTGAAACGACTATCGGGACAATGATCGTCGAATCGACATCCCACATGGCGGTTATCTCGTGAGCCAAGTCTATACTTGCTGGACTTGTCAGTCTCGGCTTTCACGAGATTCTCATCATGAGGGATGGTGACGTCGACAAGCACGGTCTGATGCTGCGATCGGTCTATCAGCACGATGTCAGGCTTATTAATAGTTCTGTCAATGATGATAGATCGATCCCAATAGAGCGTGGCACGACCATTTTCGAGAACTGGCGCAGGTGAATACTTGTAGTACGGCACTTCGCCTTCTGAACCCACAAGGCCGTATAGAAGAGCAAGTCGCTGGTGAACAATCTTTATTATTATTATGGCACTTTCCCTCCAGGGCCAATATTTTTTTTCCAGACTGTATAGTGTTCAGATGAAATATTGCGTAATGCGCAGTTGCCGCATTAAGTGCAATAAACAATCAACAACTCTTTGTTGCACACAGATAAACAAAACAATACCGTGTAAACAATACTTAAACTAGACGCGGTAGATAAACAACGGCTGATCTTATCGGTCTAAGCCCTTCCAAATCATTGAAATAATTATTATCAGAATCTCAGAAATATGAAGGAACTATAATTTGTAATTTACAAAAAATCACCGAGCGTTCCGTACTTTTTAGTATCTGTTGTTATATCGGCAACTAAATACATCAATTGTCTATCACGGTTCATGAGATACAGCCTGGTGACAGACGGTCAGAGGAGTCTTAGTAATAGGGTCCCGTTTTACTCCTTGGGTACGACACCGTAAGAATTACCAGCGTTGGTTTTATAGTAAAACTTAGTACGAGTATGACCTATTAGG
The DNA here is from genome assembly GCF_033807575.1 of Cydia pomonella. NCBI lineage: Eukaryota > Metazoa > Arthropoda > Insecta > Lepidoptera > Tortricidae > Cydia > Cydia pomonella. The sequence goes on along the minus strand of NC_084716.1, from coordinate 19,304,747 downwards.
TGACGATAAATATTATATTAGAAAACATGCATAACTCATTAATGAATACTTGTGATGAACACAAATATGCCGATACCTGGATTCGAACCCTGGCCCTCCTGCTTCGTAGACAGGGTCACAATCAACTACGCCAGTAGGACATCTTATTACAAGCTTTACTTGCTATGTATGAATGTACGGAGCAAATCTTAAAAGTTAAATTTGACCCACTTGTTTTCCGATGATGCTGAAAATTTTGTAATTGGATGACAATGCAATATTATTATGAATATTATGACACAGCTCTATGACATAATATATCTGATGATGCAGCTGGAAGGTGGCTATAAGAACTCAGTAATAAAACGACGCAACTCCCTCGAGCTCAGTTTTTAAAATGTTTTTTGTTTACTTTTGATTAAGTTATGTAGCTAATCGTTTTTTTTTGTATACATATATATACATAAATATTATGTGTTATATTACAGTAAGCTCAATAAGGCTTTTGCTGTGTCGTGGGTACTAAGACAACAATTTATATAACATAGATAAATAATCGAATACATAAAAAATACCCACAACTTGGGAAAAATATCCGCTCTCATCACACAAATAAATGCCCTTACCAGGATTTGACCCAGGGACCGTCGGCTTCATAGGCAAGGCCACTTCCCACTAGACCAAACAGGTCGTCAAACCTATCTACTGTTTTTTTATACAGGCTGTTTTTAACAAACATGTTCCATGGGGTGAATTTATAGGCGATACAGAACAAATTTTACTATGTGACCAACTCTGAAATCATCTTAAAATTTAGCGAACGGTTTAAATATCCCATAGGTTAAATATAATTCAAACAAAATACTTATAGAAGAATAATATGTACTTTATTCCTGAAACATAATATTACAGCTAATCTCACATTGGTCTTAAAATACCAAGCTATCTCACTTCACTAACGCAAGTTTTATCGTCTTTTATCTAAAATACGTTTACAAATGCGTTGACCTAAAAGCTAAACTAATCAAGTTCATTAGTTATGATTTCTACGTCTACATCTATGTCGTTTACGTTTACCTCTTTCCTACTACCTCCTTTTTCTAAGAGTTCTAATAACTTATTGTACACTAGCTTAGGCGCATCAATTGCCCACAGAAAATCGATATGATTGAACTCTTTTAAAGGCACTACATAGTTCTCGATGAGGCTAGGTAGTTGTTGGTATAGTTTCGTGACATCAGTGGTACTGGCTAGCCAATCGTTTTGCGAACCGAACAGGGCGATTGGTAAGGTGATCTTCTGAAGGGGATACTGAGGAGGCGTTGGTGTTCCGTACTGTTTCATATTCCCATCTTGGCCGTAGTCAAACATCTGGAATTGGCCTTTATTGCGAATCTCTTGGGCGTAGTGGACAAGAGTTCTCGTCGAAGCCCCAGCTGGGACGTGGCCCAAAATGAGAGGTAATAGCGTCCTGTTGAATTGCTTCTCATCATGCCCGCAAAGCATAAACAAGGAATTTTCACAAATAGCTTCTTCGTAACGATTTATTTCGCAAGCGTGCTTCGACAGCCATCGCATGACAGAGTTCTGCGGCAGAAACTCATTCTGGCCAAGTAAATTTAGTAAAAATTCAATGTCATCTGCGTATCTGGCCAACAGTCTTATCGGACTTTTAACCTCCGACATGTACGCTACAGGCGCGAGTGCATAGCCTGCTCTTAAAATTTTATTGTAATGTGTTTTAGTTGACAGTAAAGCAAATAAAACTGACGTGCCCATTGAATGTCCAATATAATTTAGCTTGGCGTCCCATCCTTTGGTCTCCATTATGTAATCGATTACAGCTGGCAAGTCGTGCTGACTGACCTCGTGGAATGTGAAGTTCCAAAAAGCCCGGCAGTCAGAGCTTAAAGATATATGAGCTCTCGAATATGTGTTTCCTCTGACATTCGCCAGCCAAACATCGTATCCGGCGTTAGACAAAATATATGCCAGACCTTTTTCGGGGCCAGCAATCACCCAGTCTGCTGAGCTGCCGAGTAAACCGTGATGCAAAAGAACAGTCTTTCGAGGACTTTCAACGTGTCTGCTCCCATTACCCATTTTGGCATGAGGAATTCTGTGCAGCGTGAGGATGTATCCATCGTCAGTAATAACCATATGGGACTCGGCAGGGTATCCATGACGGGCTATTAATTGGGGCGTCGTCATATGAATCGCAGGATCATCGGGCGTGCAATTATATTTCATATTAGCTGGAGCAATAGTTTCAAACAACTCAGACTCAGACATTTCCGCTTCATTTAAGTAAATTTCAAACCTGTCTTTAATCTGTTCTTCTGTTGTCACTTCCAAACTCCTTCCCTTAGGCGAATATTTAAAATAAGAAGTAACTTTATTTTGCACACTGCCAACGTAATTTATTAAACTGCGTCCTTTGTCTCGCACATAATTCTTCAGCTGTGTAGTTTTCTTGTCAAATATACCGACGATATCTGGGAACCACGTGCCGCAATCACCGTATTGTATGAGAACGATTGTAAACAAAAATATGAACGGGAGCCTCATGACGCCGCGCGAGTCTCTCGCACACTGAAACGAATGATGCCGATTGCCGGGTGGACGTAATTTATTCTAGAGCGGGGTCAAGGAAGCAGTGAACCCGACTTTATAAACACGTATGATTCATATAATATAAGGGAGCTGAGTACGCGAATTCGTTTATATAATGCAGCGTCGTAAAATAACGTATAAAATGGCACTGCTGTAATAACCCGTTGGAGCAAAGGTGATGAAACCGGTTTTAGGAGTGGTATTTGATGTTCTTGCCATTGAAAATTTCAAGGTCGACAAGCAGCCGCGATATATTATAATGAACCTGCTCAAGATAAATTCTGTGGCCCTAGTGAAAAAGGGTACAAGTCTCTGGCAGTTTAGGTGTATAAGGGCATAAGTGTTACGTGGAACTTACACCCCTTTACACCTGCGCTGCCAGAGACTTGTACCCTTTTTCACTAGGGCCACAGAATTATACCAGTGCCTAGTTAATAAATGTGACAGTCCGAATCAAAAGGGATCTTATGGCGGTCGGCGCTTACACTATTACTAGCGGCGCATCAATACTAATGCGGTACTACACGACGTAAGCGCCAACCGCCATAAGGTCCCTTTTGATTTGGACTGTCACAAATTATAACCATCGACTTTTTCTGGTAAAATAAGATCAAAAACAAACCCATAAATAAACAAAAATACAAAACAGTCTATACACAACTCTATAGTTAAAATAGGTATTAAGAATATGTGGTTTTAAACGTAGGCAAATATTGCTACTATACAAACAACGCACAAATAGTAAAATTGCTATCACCGACATTGTACAGCAACACATTTTACTGGCCAATAATAGACCCTATCTGTATGCAATAAGTGTTCCGGATGACTTATCGCATCCAGTTTGTAACGGACTACGTAGGTCACTAGATAAGTTTTTCAATAGATAAATATGAAACAAAGAGGTGGCGGGAAGAGATTTACTTACTTACTTTTTAAATTTACTAATTAAAAATAGATTTAAACTTTTAAATTGTCGGCGTGGGCTTAAGACGATTTACGAAATTGAATATTTTAAGTATACAACATTTCATACAATGTGTGAATATATTTTTAATAAGTACATTTTAAAAGATTGTCTATGGATAGGTATAGTTTTAAAAATAAATGTGATGGCCACCTCTTTAGACTTAAATCGACCGGGATATAAACCGTGATTCGTGTTTTTTCGACCAAAAACGTCACTTTTGACACTGACAGATCTGGGAGCTGATTTTTTAATTTCGAGCGCTCGAATTCGTCACTCAAAAATCTGTGGAACACGGCGAATTGAGCCGTCAGATTTTTGACGCGAGGCGTAAATGTGATGTTTTTGTTCCGATGTAGCCCACAAGATGGCAGATCCTACTATGCACAAGAAAACACGTGACGTGTACATGTGCATGTTTATGGTTCCGATTCAGGCCACAAGATGGCAGACCCTCTAACGCGCACGGATTTTAGAAATACGAGCAATAGAAATTGGGAATCCAGTGGTATTGACCAATCCTTTTCAATTATATTAGTAGAATTGAAATGCCTAGTAGTGGAGATAAATTGGAATTACACGAAATCGAGCACTCGAAAATCAAAATTCGGCCCCCAGCTCCATAACTAATCCATTTTTAATTCTTTACGATTTATTATACATCAGCCTGGTAAAAGTTCGTCCCTATCCGTCATTTATAAAGAGACAATTTATCAGAGGATTTATTTCCTAATTTCATTTGTACTTTTACTTAGCCTTAGGTATAATATACACATAAATAACATATAGGTTTCACAGACAATTAATACAATGATTTAACTTCACCACATAATTCTTCAAAATTAGGTAACTTCCATTTACCCAATTCTTTTTCCAAATCCGTCGCACTGACTGTATCAAAATACTCAGGATCTGAAACAAAAATGAATAGTTGACCGAGCGAGCGAAAGTCTCCGGTTTAACTTCAACAAGATCACTATCGTATGTAGTGTTGGTTAAGACTTGAGTCCTTTGAGTCCTCTGCCTTAAGACTCGACTCAGTTTCTCACTCTTATAATTAAGACGAAACTCGAATTCTTTTGAACTTATTAGAGACTCGAGTCTTTTTTAGAGACTTGAGTCCTTTTCGGAGAACTTGTATTTTTTTTACAAATAACTTTTATCTTTATGTCAAATTCATTTAAATACATAACATAAATCATACAATAACGCCTATTTCCTTTACTGTTGTTTAGGTAAAACCTATAAAATTGTTGACTGAGTATTGGGAGACTCGAGTTATTTTGAGTTGCGCTTAGAAAAGACTCAATAAGGGACTCGACTCGGGACTTAAAAGACTCAGAAGTTTTTTAAGCTCAGAGTCTCGTAAAAACAAGTCGAGTTCTTCAATTTAGACTCAAAAGACTCGAGTTCCTAGCAACACTTTATCGTATGTCCCGCTATTTTCCTGTCCAGGTCGCATTTCTCACCCGATTCTATTGAAATGATGCCAGAAGGTTCTATAATATTTTATTTTTCGAGTCAGATTTTGGAAATTATCCAAAATGGCGGAGCCACAGTTGTTCGCCAGTTCTACAGCTCTCAAAGCCACTAGTTATTAAAAAAATATTAATTTATTACTCATTATGATATCATATAGGTACGTAAATATCATGAACTTTGTAATTCGATTATAATGCTTTAGTCATAAACCGCAGACCTAATTTTATTTATTGACCGCAGCGATAGTGAAGCAAATTTCGGTTTTCGCGGTACGCCCCCAGAATCTCACGAGTAAACCTACCTATAGTAGACATTTAATAAACATACCTAACCATTTTACCAATATAAACTATTTTACAATTTAAAAAAAAACGGAGATTGGTCTAAGGAGGTGGCAAAATTTTGAATTGTGAGTGCCTATGAAAGGTTGTTTTACCCTAGATCATTATGTCTACTTAATATGTTATTTTGACATCATGATAGGTATAATTATTCGTTAACAGTTATATCCTTTAAAATACTTTGTACCATAAAGTATAGATATACAAAGTTGGGTACAAAGTATAGAGAACATATCCAACGAAACGGTCAACGGACGGATCACTAGAAATGCTAAAAAATGTATACAAATATTATTAGATGCATAACGTAATAATTTATACAAAGTATGTTCTCACTGAAATATGTAAACGAAAAAACATTTTATGAAAGAAAGAATATACGGAAATGCAAGATTTAAGTATATTATATATATTGTTGATGAGCCATATTCTTTCTTTAAAATAGGGTACTTACTACCAAATTAAGGTAAATTGTTTCGTATATATTTGTAGCTATTTCCATTAAACTTCAGATAAGTTTTAAGATAAGATAATTACTTACTAAACACGGGAAACCATCCGCTCAGCTCCAAAACAGCAACATTGAACGACGTCAGCATTTTAACACCAGCAGTGCTCAATCTCGGCGTCACCAGTACCCTCACCACCTCTGTATCCTTACACCCTGGTACCTCATCGTTACAATTCGGTACCATATCGTTACACCTTGGTACCACATGCATACACCCTGGTATCACTTCCATACACCCTGATACCACAGGCTCCCCATCAGTAACTAATATGTTATGTCCTATAGACTTAGACACGAGATATTCAGTCAGTCTGAAGATGTCTTTAACTGCTTGGATTTTTCTTTCTTTCGTCACTTGGAAACAGAAGGCTGGTACGATGTTATTTATTATATAGAGGGGACCTTTTAGGTGGATGCATTTCTGAAACAAAATAAGAATTCATTATATACAACGCCTGTTATATACAACGCGCCATTGTAAACCTTATAGGAACGCACGAATAATATTACACAGTAAAGCTGGCTATACACATTAGGGTATGCCTGCGCAGTTTTGCCTGTACAGTTCAACTGCACAACGTAAAGCTGGTTAGGAAACTGCAGTCCAAAGCCACATACGCACCTTTTTACCTGTACAGTTGGCAAAACTACGCAGGCATACCCTAGTGTATGGCCAGCTTAACCGAGTGCGTCAGTTGACGTTTATGACTGATAGAATAACAAACGAAACTATGTAATAAAATCTTGCATGTCGACTTTAACCTACTTCTAATGCCTTCTATATCTAGTAAAAAAATTGTAATAGAGAAAGTAAAGTGTAAGAAAAAAACATGCCCATTAGTTTGACAACGAAGTAACTAATAAATAATCTGTGCTTTGACAATTTTGACATCCAAAACAGATGGCGCTGTAATGCGCCACATGTTTTGCAAGTGTTTTGCGTATGGAGTGTGGAATTAAGAGGAGTGGCATCTCTTATGGTAGAACTGATGCAAAAGTGTCCAGCTGTCAGCTATAAATAATAGTTCCAAATCTCTCCAGAGTAGCGCTAGAGTAGCTAAGAACCTAGGCGTTATTGACGGAGTGAATTGCGCTGTCTATGATTTGATTTTTTTGTTCAAGTACTCTAGGTATTGTAGTGCACCTATTTAAAGTTTTTTGATGACACTTTTTGGTACATGGAGATTTCGTTCCTTATTTCCACCTTCCGTAGTTTTGCGGTCGCTGAATTGTCAAACGTCAGCTTTTGACAATCAGAGTTACCACAAAATGTATCGAGCTGTACAGCGCCATCTCGTTTTGAAATCCGAAGCACGAAAGTGACTTAGATTTTACTCATCTTTCAATCAATGTATCTTTGTAATCCAGACAAAGTCCAAAAAAAACGCACAACATTTTATTATGAACTGGCTAGTGATGATTATGATGGAGATATTCGTACTAGCAAATCCCATGAGTATGAGTTCATATTATTATGATTCCTTTCGACGACTCAAATGATTTGAAGGCGTAATCTAAAATAAGCTATATCAACGTATATCAAAAAAAGAATTTATATACATTTATTTTAATAGGTAGTGTTGTGTGTAAACTCAAACATTACAATTAAATCTCAAATCATATTATCTCTGTAAAGCAAGTGCCTTAATTTATGAAATAGCAAAGTATATTCGTCAAGTTGCAAATACATTTTGATAGGGTACGGCCGCTTCTCCATCCATACAAACGTAGTCCCCATTTACCTCTCTAGATATTCACATTATGGAAAATATTTTTACATACGTATTTTGATGTAATATTAACCATAGCTATGCCCTACGTTTGACATTTTTAGTTTTTTTGATTTTTGTAAAAATTACAAGCGAAAAACAGATTTCTTGCACATTTTAAATGCTTCTAACTCTAATAACAATTAAAAATTCAAAAAAAAATTATAGCTATGGTTAATATACAACAAACTGTGTCAATATATTTTCAATAATGTTAGTATCCAAAGAGAAAATGAGGACTATGTTTGTATGAAAAGGCGATTTCGCGCGGGTCCCCCACTTTCTTCTTAACCCTTTCTGTACGGGGACTTGGAACGCCTAGCACCGCCTCAATACGGGCATGTCTTTGCGAGAGTCGGCGGTTAGACATATTTTCATTTACGTGTATTTTCTGAAATATAACAGCTGTGCTGTTGAAATTTTGTACACACATTAAAAACATTTTGCACTTTTGATAACTACTCACTTATTGCACTTATAATCACTAGTACTTTATATTTCACGCGTAATATCTCTCACTAAAAAAAGTATAAATGTAAGTTACTACAAGCGATTTTAACTATTGTTAGTTTTGTAAATCATAGTTTATGATATTTTGAATAGAACAAGGCCTTGGAATGATAATAATTATTAACAAAATGCAAAAAATATCAACCGTTTTAACGCAACATAAAAACACGACTGCCATTTGAATAAAATAGTGATGTGCACCTTTCGATACAGTTGTCGATATTTATCTGTACTGCTCAAGGGTAAAAAAAAAAGTGTAGCAGAGATCATTACTATTTTAATCTTAAGAACATATTATTATTGTTTATTACCATACACTGTAATATAATCCAATTTTATAACTTTTTTTTTATAATTATTCTATAAATCACGAAATTTACAACTATAACACTTGCAACTAGCCTAACTACTAAAACTCGATGAAATATAAAACAACACTATTTGCCGCCATATTGAGTTACTTTTTCTGCACTCGTGGAGTACGGGTGTCAACCCCAGTTGACAAAAAAAATGCGGGATTTTTAAATAAATATTTGTTTTAACGCCATCTACCAGAATGTTTTGCCATTTTTTTCTTTGAATCTATACTAATGCTACTACTAAATATCATCGTTATTACCAACATATAAGGTCTAAGTTAGTTGAAAAAAAAATTCAAACTTCGTCCTTGTTTCGATCAACTATAGTTGACACCCGTACTACAGTGATGATGCTTAATTGGCAACTCTGGTTGTCACCCGTACAGAAAGGGTTAAGGAACTGAAACTGAGTTTTATCAAAATCAGCGAGGTCTACTTACATCAGTTGCAACATGAAATGTATTCTTTTCATACATTAAGTGATAATGTAGATGGTTCACAGAAGCAAAAGCACAGAGACTGTTGAATCCAATTTTTAGATCACTGCAATTCAAATAAATAAGATTAAGAGGCTGTCAACACCCAATGTCCTTGAAATTGATGTTACTTAAACAGTTTTTTAAGAAAGACTATTTGTTTTAGTCAAGTAAGAAAAATATATGTTCAAATTAATTATATTTCAAAGACCGTGGTTGTACTCGATACATGATTGAACGAAATCGGCTCGATAGAAAATAATTGCAAAGATTGGTCTTAAAATCACAATTAAACGGTTTTATGTCTTTATTGTTTTGACTTATGGCTCTGCAATTAAAATCACAATTTCAAAACATTTATCTAAACCGCTGTTGAGTAAAATATTACACTAATAATCCACTTTTTTTTATTCAAATATTTTTCTTATTATTCCCAGGCCCTGTAACATGTGACAGTGCTATCTCATTTTTTCCGATACAAATAGACAGTGTGCGCGCTTTAGGTATTGACAGCCTCTTAATAAAACTTTTATACCTTGAAGTTGATTATATATTAAAACATTAGCTTAGTGTTACATCCTGATTTGCTGATCTTATTTTAGTTTAGTATAGACCTTAGTATGGCAGTCCAGTTATTAATAAGTTAGTTATTACTTTGCTAATTAATTGTTTTTTATTTTTTTTATGTCTTATAAACTCGTTAATTCGTAAAATGTTGAAATTTTATTAGATCATTTATACTAATGTATGGTTAATATTCAAACACATTATTTTCAGTTCATTTGTTGTTCTTAAATAAACTGAATAAAACATCATGTACAATATAACAATACAATACAATCATATTGCACAACCTCAAAATAACATTTTCAGAGACACACGTAATATGAGTATATAAAGACAGCACCTACTCTTAATACATATAAATAAATATTTGTATTTGTATATGTACTTTCCTAGATTACTTGCCTAAACTCACCAATCCTGCGCCAAGAACTTGACTTCTAAAACGAGTCTTATGCTGTCTTCAGTCACAACTTGAGGCTGACATTTGTTGACCGATGGGCACAGCAGAGTGTGGTACCGGGATATGGGACTCACATTTACTAGAAACAAGTGTGCATCTGTACCTAAAAATATTATCCAAGCAATTATTATGTGATTAGTTGGTTCACATTTGATTATAATTTTTTATTTATTTTAAATACAAGAAAAATCTGTTATGACAGACCAATTTCATATTTGAATAACTTGAATAATACTTAGATTTTATCCTAAAAATGTGTGAGTGTTGTGGAACACTCGGTTGGAACGAACTGAACGAAGATGCATTGATAAACATGTTATATTTTATATATTAATAAATAGATCAAATAATACACTTCTGTGGTTTGAACTTGGATCGTCACTGTTACTGTAGCTGTTTGCCAACAGCGCCACTATGGGATATACACAAGCCAGTGAAATTAGGCTACTTATTCTCGAGAAAGAATTAAAATCACAAAGGGTTGAGACGGGTTTCATGACAAAAAACTTTAAACTTTCTTGCGCCTAGCCAATGGTCCGTTAAGGAACTTTGTTACAAAAATTGTCATAAAAAATATTAATGATATAACTAGAATTATATTTTAATACTAAACTATTATATTGCTCAAGCTTTATTAAAAGTACCTCCATACCCTTTAGACAGGACAAAGAGAAACAGAAAAATTAGAATTTTGTTACTAATTTAAGTATTATGTCAATTAAAAGGTCAGCAATACTTACTATTGTTTTCATGCATAGTAAACAAATGTTCCTTTGAAGATGTCTTGTTGAAGTTAAACTCATTAGGGTTATAGGGCTTGTGGATACTGTCTATGTACTCTGGCTCTCTTCTCTTGAATCCACGGTCTGGATTCAACTAAAAAATAATGTTGACAATAAATAAATTTGTAATTAGAAAAAAAAATTGTATTATATGTATAAGTGACGACAGATAACACACAGGATAAGCTAATCCATTGAGGGTAGAAATTTGATATATATATTTTCTTCAAATTTTGTAGAGCTCCACTAGTAAAAGAATTTAAAAAATTCAATCCCTCAGGGTGCGAGTCGCGGGTGGTCGTTAGTAACTTATAAACTAAACATGAAAAAATATAACACAAACGGTTACCAGAAGTATGTATCTATTATCCACAATTCTTTCTTTCATTTTGTTAACTTTGTAGCGAAAAACATCAGGTTGATCGTGAATTTCGTCCCATTTAGTTTTAAGCAGCTGTTTGAAGCGGCTGCTGTCGATATTTTTAATCTCTTGTGCAGTCTCTGAATAATTTGATGGGATTGTGATAGTAAACATAATTACTTAGTTAAACAAACGTAAGTATTTAAACTTGCGAAAAAAATATGCAGTAGATATTTACAAAGTTTACACCGAACACCAATTCAATGTGACACTGACATGTGACCAATGACCGAAATAAAATGTCAGTGTCAATGTCAAACTCAGCCGTGCAGCCACAGAGTATGCAAAACAAAGAACGTAACTAAAGCTCATAGATAGCCAGTGAGGGACGCATACGCAATGTGCCAAATTAAGAACACGTTTTAAACTTCCTGACAAGATACCAAAAACAACCTACGTAATTTGGTCGGGTTATTTGTTGCCCACCATAAGCCATACAAAATTTGACGGTGGGGAATAAAAAAAAATGAAACTGTGACAAGGACAAACAATCATAGCGCTTTCTCTGCTACTCCTACTGAAATTTCCATAAGAGCATCTCGTTCGGTCATCTCATCATCTGCCGGCTCTACCATTTCATCTCTATACTTATTGTACCTCTATGCTACAGCCGGTCAAACAACTTTATCAGTAGAAAAAGGCGCGAAATTCAAATTTTCTATAGGGACGGGAAATGGCTTGACGGTTTATAATTATCTTATCTCGTAACAGGAACAATCTCGAGGGCTTGAAAATGAATTTTATAGTCAGGCAAACACATTATAGTCATCCCTTTCTTTTGGTTGCTAGTACTAGTGTAAGGATAAAACGGTATGAGTCTCTCTGTCATGTTCGAAATGAAACAGCCCTGGGCCAAACTATACCTATTATTTAAAAATAAAATAACGATACAGATTTGATTAATGAATTATAAATTTAACGGCCAAACTGCTAAACTCGAAAATGCAGAGGATAGTATAGAATTTATGCAAGATTTGAAACATTCGTGTCTTTTACATAATGAAAGGGAGCATTAAAATAAATATAACATTTCATTACAAATAATCAGACTTTAATGTATTTGGATTCAATGGGTTATTCGCATCATAGAGCAATAATATTTCCATAATTTTATTAGACATCGTAGCAGCGTCATAAGAATTCATTTGAGAAAGTTTTCTATTTACTGCTCTGCCTATTTTTCCATTTCTAGAATTGTCTAGACCGAAGGCGTCATTTTGGACTCCTTTGAATACAGTAACTAACTTATTTGCTATAGCTGTGCAGTTAGTGTTTGTAGTGGAACTATCTGAGGCAGCATTATTGTCATCACTACTCCATCCATCTTCTTTTGTGGAAACTACACTGTTATCCTGAAAAGCAGACACTAATGATTAAACAGTTTTAGAAATGCTATAAAAGATGCAGTGCTAAAACACACTGAAATAATTGATAACAATTTCCTTACTACCTATACCTCTCATGTCGCATGATGGTTCCTATGACAGCAAGGCACAGAATGGGTTTTTTCTTCATACAAAAAATACTGATATTAATGACATTCTTTTTCGTTGTTTGGTTTATTATTTCCTTTTTAATGGGGCAATAAGTTGTTACCTATATTCCTGATTTAGTCCTACATAAAGAGCATAAAATAATCTAAAATATTGGGCTATTTTGGGGTTTAAAAAAAACTAGTTCCGAGCCCAGTATGACATCAAAGGGTTCAAAGTTATCTTAGGCTATGTACGCACAGACATAAAAGAAACAGAGGTAGGTAATTTAAAAGATGGTCCGATGAAATAGAAGACATGGCTGGAAGGACTAAAACATGGACCAGATTATTGCAAAATAAGGAAGAGTGGAGGAGATTGGGGGAGGCCTTTGCCCAAAGAATTGGTTATCGTAGATTAAGGAAAACTATAGATATAGTATAAAAATCTATTTCTCATATGAGACTATTAAAAAAAAATGTCCGCACAGACAGGCAGCTTGCTTAGCGAGTCACCTAGCAAGTACCTTAGTATTACGAACATTCTAGTATTTTCGCGACCAGCTGCACTGCGCCCTTGTTGGCGTCTAGCTAGTTGCTTAGCATGTATCGAAATAAATAAAGTTTGTTTTTGTCAGCTATGTTTGCACAGAATGCAAGCCACAAGACACTAGGTGCTAAGTAAGCCGCCTGGATGTGTGGATGTAGCCTTGCTGTACCACTTACAAATATTCCAATTATTCTTACTTTTTTCTCATCAACAACATCCTCAAATTCTTCGGCAATACTAGTAGATGTATCAGCCTTAGCTCTCCTGTTGACTTTCATTAAGAACTGACAGGGCTCCCATAGAGGCCAGTTGACTTTATACTCCTGAAATGTAAAATTTATGATTTTTAAACATATTACTGGATTGGATGAGGATGATGTACATGGACACAATCATGAGCATGAGCACGGGCATGACAATGAGCATGAGTATGAACTTGATTTCCTCATATGTGACATGAAAAGCAGTATGTATCACATGGTAGCATAATTATTTCCACACTTAAATTCCGTGACAGGTTTCTTTCACAAACAAAAAAATCTGTAAGTGTTGTGGAACACTCGGAACGAAATTAAGAGAGGGTTTCTTAATTTAGTTCCGAGTGTTCCACAACACTCATTGATTTTTTTCTTAGTGACTTTACAACACTACATTATCATAAGCAAGAGTTTAAAAAAAATGATTTGGTATGTACAACACAAGCTCTTTCAAATGATACCCTACGTAGTAGTTAGGGGTAATACTTGACAGCAAATTGAATTGGAGTAATCACTTAAACGGCAAAATTGACAAAGCCACGGTCGTATTCTGGCAATGTCGTAGAATGGTGGGTAGAACCTGGGGGCTAACCCCCAAGATCACTCTATGGCTTTACCAGGCAGTCATACGACCAATAATAAGCTACGGTGCAATAGTTTGGTGGCCACGCACCAAACTATCCACAGTTGAAGCTAAACTACAACGACTCCAGAGGTTGGCCTGTTTGGCGACTACGGGCTGCATGAGGACAACACCAACCGCGGCCCTGGAAGCTTTACTGGGCCTGCCGCCGCTGCACCTCTTTATACAACAGGAAGCGCTAGCTTCGGCGGTACGTCTCAAAAAATCGAATCTCTGGAGACCACCCAGGGTACCACACACCGAGATCCTCTACGAGGCGATAGGTAAGGAACCGCTAATAGAAGCGGTGACTGACAGGATACCCAGGCAATACATCTTCGACAAGAAATACAAGATACAGTTACACGAAGAACCTCGTGAAGGACTTAACCCGAGAGAGCTGAGAATCTTCACGGATGGATCAAAGACAAGGTCAGGCACTGGCGCGGGAGTATTCTCAGAGGACCTAAACATACATATCTCAACACCACTAGGCGCCCACAACACAGTCTTCCAGGCGGAATGTATGGGCATTATAATGGCAGCACACGCAATCGTCTCAAGGAAAGTAGAGGACTACCCCATCCGCATACTCTCTGACAGTCGGTCAGTACTGCAAGCTCTGCAAAGTTATACTTTGACCTCAGGGCTAATCTACGAATGCCACAAGGCTCTGTCAGAGGTAAGCACCACCACCAGCGTAACTCTGCAGTGGATTAAGGGACACAGCAACTCGCGAGGGAACGATGCAGCCGACATATTGGCGAGAGGTGGCTCGGAACTGAGGGTGGCAGGACCGGAGCCAATCATACCTCTGCCTTATGCCTGGCTCCGGAACATGCTGAGACGCAACACCAAGGTAAAACACCAACAGTACTGGTCTAACCTAGGCACGTGCAGGCAGGCGAAGGAGGCCCTCCCGACAATCGACCCCGGTTTGTCGAGGAGGCTGAGACAGCTGAAGAGGCCACAGCTCCGGCTTTTGACTGGGGCCATAACCGGCCACGCCCCACTAAACAAACACCTATTAACCCTACGTGTTACAGATAGCCCCCTCTGCAGAGCGTGCATGGAGGAGGAGGAGACAGCCGCCCACGTCATTCTTGAATGCCCAGGGGTGGCAGAATACCGGGCACAATACCTCGGTTCCCCGGGGTCTCTCCCAGAAGTCGTCGGCAACATCAAGGGTCTGCTAGGCTTCCTGGTAGAGTTGGGTTGGCAGGAGTAGTGCCGTCAACCCACCATCACGCAAAATAGGCGCGAATTGCGACGTCGAGTTGCGGAAACCCAGCCCGCGAATACGAATAACGAATAACGAAATACCCTACGTAGTAACTAGACTGAAAATTTGCCCTTCCGTCATATTGGAAATTACCCACAGAGAATAAATATAAAACACCTTCAATGTGGCTGTTAGCGTAATTCTCGTCATAAATGGACAGAGTTACACCATAAGGGGTCTTTATTAGAAATAGAAATAGAAATAGAAATCTTTATTGCGAAACCATGGTACATAATAGATGTTATATTAGAGTGTGAAAACACATGGCACCCTGTTAGGGCATTGCAAATAATCTTACATCTAGGTATTCTAGTTTCTATCATGTAATGTTCTTAATTAAATATAAACAACATTGTCTAAACTTATTAAAGAATGAACTAAGAATTAAATAGTCGTACCTAAATTAACATTTCAGTACACAAGGTGTTAATTATTACCTTTCTGGTATGGAACCCTAAAAATAACTTTACGTATGGTTCAGTATCATCATCATCGTCATTCATTTGCTCTTTTTCTTTTTACATATTTGCACAAATATTATGCCTATTTCATCAGAGTAAGAAACGACACTTCACTGTTCATTATGTTTGAACAAATTGGGAAATATTTCGATTTTCATAGCACTCAGGTCAATAATATAGTGTTAAATCGTAAATATTTTATCAGAAATAGTCGGGATAAAGGAGAGGGTAGGCCCTCAGATCTAAGGAAGAAACAAACTGTAAAGACTTGCCTCTCCATCACCTTTCATCCGACTGGCGGTAATTTTGCGCACATAATTAGCAAAAGTAGACCGAATATTCGTCCAGCGGTCTTTCACAGCCTGTCCTGTGAATTCATTGCCGTATTTCTCTGCAAATTCTGCATAAGTTTTGTCCCTGTACTCCACGGAAGTATATTTGGGATGCTTCGGGTTCCAGATGTTCGGTTTACTCTGTATGTATTTTACTAATTTGAGGTTCATCTTTCGGGTCCAGAAGACCTTCTCTTTGGCAAAATCAGATATCATTTGTATTTGTAATTGAATAAAAACGGAAGTAAACAAACTGCATATCGTCCAAATGATTGTCTGTTGATTTGACATTGACAATTGAATTGACAGCATTGACATAACAGATAAAAAAAATAAGTGGTCGAGCCTATTTTAAAACTGCTACTACGTCCTTTAATGTAAGTGTGGTTATTCATATTTGTATTATTTTAAATATATTAAAATGGTTATTAAGTAAATTAATTCAATTCAAATTTATTCCTTACACAAATACTTTCATTGACTATACATATTTTCATTTCTAGGTAGCTCAACTAGACTTGAACGATTTCAATGACGTCACAAGTTCAAATGTTTCCCGCCATACCGCTGTGTTTAAAAATAAAAGTGTAAAAATAAAAATTATACATTAGAGTCGGACCACGCTAAGTTTTCATGCCAAGTGCTACGTCAATTTTGGAATCTTTCTCCTCGTGGGACCTCGTGGTTAAATTTTGGAATCTTTCGTTAGCTCGGGTATCTATATTAGCACGAGCGGCTAAACAACAACTTTGCCCCCTTTTAAAACAAATAACTATTATTCCCACATACCATCTTTTACTTACCTATAAATGGAAAAAACAAAGTATTGACACCTGCATTTTGAAGGCCGGAACTCGGTATGTAGCATTTAAAATCCCACATTGGAAAAAAGAGAACGGCAAAAAAACGTACACTGCTATCCAGTTTATGAGATAGCCGACCATGACCGGCACAACGGTACTGTGGACCGCGCAGCGCTCAGTCGACAGCGCGGCCTTTACCGCCATGGGTCGTTCCTTGTTTAAAACGTACCAAGCTTTCGCCACAAAAAATGTTCGATACGCGACCACGGGCTGCCCGTTTTCGAAACGGCAGCGTTCCCAAATAGCCCCAACCGCTGAGGTTAGCGAAGAAATTTTCACTAACGCCAAACCTTACTCTGAGGTTCCAGGGCCTAAGCCTATTCCGATTTTGGGGAATACGTGGCGTATGGTGCCCGTGATCGGGCAGTACGATATATCGGAGTTCGCGAAAGTGACGAAATTATTCCTGGATAAATACGGTCGGATTGTCAGATTGGGTGGTTTGATTGGACGTCCGGATTTGTTGTTTGTGTACGATGCTGATGAGATTGAGAGGATGTACAGGCGAGAGGGTCCGACACCGTTCAGACCAGCTATGCCGTGCCTGGTGAAGTACAAGTCGGAGGTCAGGAAGGACTTCTTTGGAGAACTGCCAGGAGTTGTTGGGGTGTAAGTACTTATTTTATAATTTTATTTCACCAATTTTCATTAAAGTTTTGCTAGTAAGTAAAAAATGGAAAGTAATCAGCATCCCACATTAATTAAAGAGTGCGTAACATTATTTTGACTAGAATTATTCACTACTTAATAATCGAAATCCATTTAAATTTTGAATCTTAAATCACAAAAGGAAGCTTGCCCCTTAGAAAAATTTCCAAGGAATTTAAAACCTATTCCTTTTTTTGAAGTCTGGTTTTAATTATAAACTATATTTATGTACATACTTTCATATAAATTCCAAAGCACAGTAATGGCAGTAATACACAGAGTGGCGAATTTGCACTATAAGGTTCGAGTAGGATTTGGTCTAGAGTGGCTTGATATTAGGGGCGGCAGTCAATATAGAAAGGAGCTGAGAAAAGGGCGTCTAGTACTTAATCAGGGCCTGAGGCCTAGGAAGGCTAAGGATGCAAATCCCCCACTGATACAATGAATAAAGAATACTATGACATTGCACCAAACTTTGTATTATTTAATTTTGGAACAAAACCAGTATTTTCGCATGTACCTGGGGGCCTACAGAGAAAACCGAAATTCGCGAATTGCGGGAATCTTTCTCTTTTACTCTCACTAAGACGTAATTAAAGTGACAGAGAAAACTGCTCTTCGACTTCGATTTTCGCGGTTATAGCCCTGAGGGCCTTCCGCGAACCACGTTCGATACTTACGTACGAATTTACAAGTGCGACAGAGAGGCAACACGTCTGATGACGACATGATATTTAAATGCCGTTACTAATGTAGTAATTTATGAGTTTTCTCTGTTTCTTAATTTGGTACTTTCACTTTTCGATGACATTTCGAAACGATGACGCAGGTGTTTTGTCTAATTATTTTTATCGCAGTAAAAATCTAGTTAATTATTAATTATAAATAATGGAAATAGGTATATACTTAATTTAGTAATAAGTACCTACATTGAGTAAATTGATCAGTACCCGGGATATTTCATTTTCATTATGCCTTAATTAAAGCTAAATTACTTAAGAGGAAACATTAGTTGTAATTTTTCCACACCTACAATCGTTCTCGACATTTTCGTCTCTGGATTTTGGCCCTAAATGATTTTTTTATGAGTTCCAAATTACCAATACCTGTGTCTCTACGTTTTGACTTTTTGATATTCTTGTTTTTGTAGAAACGGCCAAAAAGCGCTGTAAACAAACGCCTAGCATACAAAACCGGCAACAATAAATAGATAAGGGCTGATTTAGACGGCAGGCGAACTCACATGCGGAATTAGTTACATTGCGGACTACTGAGATTACAACCAATTCGGCCGACCGAGCAAATGCCGCAATGTAATGAAACTCGGATGCGAGTTCTAAATGAGCCCTAATAATAATAAACGCATAAATCAGATAATTTCTTTCTCATTCCGTTCCCAAAATTTCGTTACTATTGGTTAAGTTTTGGAGGAGGAAAATATCGAGAATGAAACCTCGAGTTCTGACATTTTTACGCAGAATTCGCCTAAGTTGCAGTTGTTCTTATCGCACTAATCTTAGGACTTACGAGCCGCCACTGTCAGCGTGACGGAGATAGCATGTCAAACAAATTTGTCAGTAGAATATGGCGCGAAATTCAAATTTTCTACGGAACGATAACCCTTGCCGCTTTTTAGGGTTCCGTAGTTTCTATTGACAGAAATGGCTTGACAGACTTAATTTACCTAAAATTCTCAAACCAATCTGAGTGAGGGCTCAGTTGGTATTTTTGGTTTTTAGGGTTCCGTACCCAAAGGGTAAAACGGGACCCTATTACTAAGACTCCACTGTCCGTCCGTCCGTCCGTCTGTCACCAGGCTGTATCTCATGAACCGTGATAGTTAGTTGAAATTTTCACAGATGTATTTCTGTTGCCGCTATAACAACAAATACTAAAAAGTACGGAACCCTCGTTGGGCGAGTCACTTGTAGCCGCCAATTTGATGACCAACGAAATGTATGTATGGGGTTGAGACATTCACCGTCCAGCGATAATGTTTCGTGTCATCCACGATGACGCGTAGATTTGTCAAATCTAACATTTAATAATATGACATTACAAGGCAAGGCACGCGCCATCCTGAATGGCACGATCTTATACACAGTTAAGTGAAAACACCTACCTAAGTACGTAAATATTAAGAACAAAGCAATATCTCGTTCTTGTATGTCTAGGCCGAAGAAGACAGATAGGTACGGTCACGTCTGAAAATATCGATACGAAAAAAGTGCCAAAAATATGTATACCTACACTACTTTATTGCTTATATATTAAGGTACCTAGTGTATACATACTTTTTCACTCTTTTCGTATCGATATTTTCAGATGTGATTATACTTTTAAGAGCAGCATAACGCAAATCGCAATTTTATGTTGAATCTTAAGATGTTTTATTCAGCGACAAAAGGCATAAAAAATTGACACAAAAAATAAACTAAATTTTCAAGGTCAAATTCCAACAAAAAAAAATCAAATATTGAAGTACTTATAGAAAAAAAGAACGAAAATATATCTAATTTTCATTTATTTTCAGTTGTACCTATATCGTTAGGTACCCTGAATACGATAAAAGTATAATTTAAGTAGGTATACAAAAAATCCAAATCCTGGCTCGTACCAATGAGTTTTTCGGAACTTATGTACGAAATATCATTTGATATTTACCACTAGCTTTTCGGTGAAGGAAAACATCGTGAGGAAACCTGCATACATCTGCTAAGAAATTCAAAGGTGTATGTGAAGTCCCCAATCCGCATTGGGCTAGTGTGGGGACTATCCATCTCGCACATGAGAGGAGGCCTGTGCCCAGCAGTGGGACGTATATAGGCTGAATTATTATTTATATTATTATACAAAAAATACAAATAAAAAAGACCCTTAAAAAGTAAAAAAAATATCTTTATGCAGTACCCCTAGTGTAAATAAATTCGATTTCGAAACGTGACGTACGCGTTTGCGTTAAGTCTCATTTTGTATGGGTTTTTGAACAGGGCGCCAAGCGGGACGTTTTGGAAAGTCAAAAATCTCATACAAAATGACACTTAACGCAAACGCGTACGTCACGTTTCGCTGTCGAAAGTATTTACACTAGGGGTACAGGATATTTTTACTTTACTTTATAAAAACACGTTTTATGGGGGACCCTCCCCCTCTCCCTGTATCCTCCCTCCCTTTTTGCACAAAAAGCGATCTTGTGTTTCTAATTTCCTGGCATCATTATGCCCCCTCTTAATAAAGTTTACACTTAGACGTATTGTTTTATGAAGGTTATGAATCATTCATCCGTATTTGAAGCTAGATCAAGACCACTAGTTATAATTACTTAATTTGCTAACCTATAGTTCGTTTTTAGGGTTCCGTACCAAAAAGGTACAAAAGGAACCCTTAATGGTGCGACACTGTCCCTCCGTCTGTCTGCCACATCGCTAAATATCTCAAGATCTACTTACGCTATCGACTTGATAATCTTGAAATTTGGAATAGTTATGTGTAAGGATAGCATTGAAAGTGTTATTTTATTAAGTATTATTTTTTTATTCACTATGGAATGGATGATAAACATATACCCAATATGAAAGGGGCACATATTTTTCCTGCCTCTACTACAACCTCTTGTACACATCTTGGGGCTCATCCATTAATTACATCACACGAATTTCGAGGTTTTTTGACCCCTCCCCCCTCCTTGTCACACTTGGTCACATTTGGCACACCCCTGGTGTGACGTCACATTTTTAGCAATTTTGTTTTCAACGAAATCGGATTAGGTATTATTAATATATTATCAAAATATTTTTGATAAAAGAGAATCACATAACACAAAAGAAAATTAAACGAATAAAAATGAATATCGTTCCAAAAACTCGCACTGCGAACAAAAAAAAACTGGGTTACTGATGAAGTTAAAGTGACGTCACAAAGTTTGTGACTCCCCCCTCCCCCTTGTCACAACATATCACATTTTACTGACCCCCTCCCTCCCCCTAAACATGTAATGTAATTAATGGATGACCCCTTACGAAGTGTCCAGTGCATACATGCATGCATATGTGTTAAACAAATTAATCTTGTATATTTATGCCTTCCCTTGACACAGGTAGTTGCATTCAGCACGCAACGTATAGACATTTGAATATGCACTATAACTACTCGTTAACAGTTTTAGACCTTGGAAATTGAGTTGAAGGCTTGTAACGAAAAAATAAGTACCTTCCTACTTTAAGTAGTGTTTGCACGACGGATCCGGATCCGACGGATGTATGGGAAGATTCAGATCCGGATAATTTCGTACATTTCGAATCCGGATTTACCTTCTTCTTCCGTTCGCGTTTTCCCGGCATTTTGCCACGGCTCATAGGAGCCTGGGGTCCGCTTGACAACTAATCCCAAGATTTGGTGTAGGCACTAGTTTTTACGAAAGCGACTGCCATCCTGACCTTCCAACCCAGAGGATAAACTAGGCCTTGTTGGGATTCCGCGATCCGGATTTACCGAAACCCTAAATTTAAGGTTTAATTAAGAGTCCGCAGTAAGTTCGGCCGAATTGCACCATCCCATACAATGAAAAACGGAGTTTCGTTCTAATTTTAAAACTAATGGATTGTAATTAGTTTATAGAACAAACGAAATAGAGCAAAAATAAGTTTTTTATGAATAACTTTAATTCGCTGTATTTTTAGGGTTCCATACACCCAAAGGGTCAAACGGGACCCTATTACTGAGACTCCACTGTCCGTCCGTCCGTCCGTCCGTCCGTCTGTCACCAGGCTGTATCTCATGAGCCGTGATAGTTAGCCAGTTGAAATTTCTTCAGATTATATAATATATAATAAATATTATTTCTGTTGCCGCTATAACAAAAAATACTAAAAACATAATAAAATAAATATTTCTCATCCAATCACCGATGTTAAGCAACGTCGGGCGGGGTCAGTACTTGGATGGGTAACCGTTATTATAGATAATGGTATGGAACCCTTTCTGTGCGATTCCGACTCGCACTTTGCCGGTTTTTTTTAACTATGGTATCTAAGGCAATTACTAAAAAAAGTTCTCGTTAGATCCATCGGCCGGAAGTTGGATCTAACGAATAAAAAAATCTCACTAGATCGATCTTGGATCTACTGGTTGGATCTATCGAGAATGAAGGTCATCAAGACCTTTAACATCTCGACAGATGATTTATGCAGCAATTAAAATCACAATTTCAAAACATTTATATCTAAACCACTATTGTGTAAAATATTACACTAATAATCCAGTCAGTAGCCTCTTAAGACGCTGTCAATACCTAAAGCGCGCACACTGTCTATTTGTATCGGAGTAAATGAGATAGCACTGTCGCATGTTACTGGGCCTGGGCAAGGGAATAATAAGAAAAATATTTAAATAAAAAAAAGTGGAGTGTATTATTTTACTCAACCACGGTTTAAATATAAATTTTTTGAAATTGTGATTTTAATTGCAGACCCATAAGTCAAAACAATAAAGACATAAAACCGTTTAATTGTGATTTTAAGACCAATCTTTGCAATTATTTTCTATCGAGCCGATTTCGTTCAATCATGTATCGAGTACAACCACGGTCTTTGAAATATAATTAATATGAACATTATATTTTTCTTACTTGACTAAAACAAATAGTCTTTCTTAAAAAACTGTTTAAGTAACATCAATTTCAAGGACATTGGGTGTTGACTGCCTCTTAACCTACCTTTACACTCGAGTCAAAAACTACTTTTCATTTGAAATACGAAAAAAGTGAAAAATACCTACATGTGTATTTTACAAAACATGACCAAGTATATAGTAGGTATATTATGAGGGCACTTTCAGTTAAGTAACGTATTGTGTAAAAGGATAGTTATTTATGGAATCTAGAGTTGAGTATCAGAATGGATCTCATACAAGAAATCCATTTCGAAACGAATTTTCATTGCTGAGAAATAAAAAGCAATTTTAGTTATTTTTATAGCCCATACGCTTATTTAAAGCAAGTTTTTTGATATATCTTCGTTTAAGTCTAATAATATCGTAAACAAAACTTACACAATACAATGTTGTAAGCAAACGACTTAGCATCTAGAGTCACTTGATCGTTGGGAAAGTAGTAGCATGAGAAAGTCGACCGACGGGTGATATTGTAGCTTTGTAGCGAATCCCAGTAACGGAGTTTTATACACCGTGTTTTTTTCCCGTTCATTTCAAGGGTGCATTCCTGAGCTTAAATTAAGTAACTTTCTCAAAGACACCGGTATTCTAATTAGCTCCATTTTAGAGATAATCAATAATTTCTTTTTATCATATAAGGCCCTTACGAGCGTGTACACTTGCCTTAGGGCCTGTTTACATATCGATTAGTGTTTATACATTAGCTACTAAACGTAAGTCCTGTCTCTTTAATTTTTTGGTTGAATTAAATGTATTGCGCTTCTTTGTTCGCTTCTTTGTTGGCGGTACCTTCCTGTTGCAATTGTTCCCGCTTAGCAGCACTGCGTGTTTTAACGTTTGACATCTTAATAGGCGTACGGAACATAAACGATTCGGTTCGAAAACCAGCTTTTGCAACGGCTGGGAGTCAAAACATCAGTGAAAAGTCCGAAAAATGCACAAAAACTATATTTTTCGAATATTAAAACGGAAAGTAGGTGCACATATAAAAAAATGAGTGCAAAAGACGTGCAGCTGGCGCGGAATCGAATTCGGAACCAAATCGGCTTTGTTCGGACATGCAATAGATGCACCCCTGCCCCCAGCACCTCTCTCAGCTTTTACACACTCATTGACGCTGTTAATGAGATAGTATTTTGCATCGCGAACAACACCAATAAATAAATTTCAATTTTACAGCCATAACAAATATTGAATATTACAACAGTAGCCGTATAGAAAACAATGAATAGTAGTTAACGGTTTCTTGCAATGAAAGTCAACACATTCTTTGTTGTCATTTGTTATGTTACACTCTATCTATTGGTTTGTGTGAAGAATAAAAAGGGAAAAATTTGGCTTGTCTAGACTCCCAATTACATGGACAATGTTATAAAATTATACACGGTGTTTCACGAGGAGCCCTAAAGATTTTAATGGTGTATTCATGAACATATTTAAAGATTATAAATATTAAAATGTCAATGTAAAGATTTAGTTTAGTTTAGTGTAGTTTTATTTTTGTATAGTCTGTATTTAGATTCATTGTAATTTTAAATTTTTATTTATTGTTTCTGACATGTTTTTGTACCTTATTTAAATATATTTATGATTAAAGATTAAAATAAATTTCGGAATTCGCCTAGTTTCAGAGTTAATGATAATTTAAAAAAACATATTTTTATTGTTACTTAGTGCTAATAAACCCCTTATTGATAGCGATCTTGCTACTATGGGGCTTAGTCTAAATATCCTCATTGATAGATTTAAAAAAGTGACAAATAACACTTTGCAAAAACTAGGTTTTCGATAAAAAAAAGTAAAGGGTCTTGACAGAACGGACAACAAAGTGATCCTATAAGGGTTCCGTTTTTAGGGTTCCGTAGCCAAATGGCATAAAACGGAACCCTTATAGTTTCGCCATGTCCGTCTGTCTGTCTGTCTGTCCGAGGCTTTGCTCCGTGGTCGTTAGTGCTAGAAAGCTGAAATTTGGCATGGATATATAAATCAATAAAGCCGAGAAAGTCGTACAATAAAATCTAAAAATTGAATTTTTTTTAGGGTACCTCCCCTACACGTAAAGTGGGGGCGAATTTTTTTTTTCGCTTCATCCCTAGAGTGTGGGGTATCGTTGGAAAGGTCTTTCAAAACTAATGGGGGTTTTCAAGAAACATTTTTTGATAAAGTGAATATATTCGGAGATAATCGCTCCGAAAGAAAAAAAAAATTTGTCCCCCCCCCTCTAACTTTTGAACCATAGGTCCAAAAAATATGAAAAAAATCGTGGAAGTAGAGCTTAAGAAAGACATTAAATGAAAACTATAGCGGACATGATTAGTTTAGTTGTTTTTGAGTTATCGCAAAAAGTTTTCCCTTCATAGTAAAAAGACTTATTTTAATTAGGTACTGATTATGCAAATTTGCCTATTTGTTTAACTCAGGTGAAAGGTACCGTTTCATCCCTTGGTTAACAATTGACTATACTTTAAGCTCCAGTTTAGCTTATTGTGACGGAAGAGTAACTACGGAACCCTACACTGAGCGTGGCCCGACATGCTCTTGGCCGGTTATTTCTTTTTGAGATACGGAACCCTAAAAATAACCTATCCCAATTCAAATTCTGCTTAGCACTGTTGACTCCGGCCTTCGCACGCGAATCTTAAGCCTCTTCTTAGATAATATCTTAACCTTGGTGAGCAAAACTGCGGCATCACTGTACACAATGCTGGTACTTAGCTAGTCGACGCTAAATGTGCTAAATTCGATGACAGATGCATACGTATTTACAGTGTTTAGCTTTGTATTTATCGAGCAGTGTCTTTAGAATTAGCACGCCTTATTGGCTTGGAGGTGTTTCTGAAGGCAATGTAATTATCTCGATGAGTATTAGTTGCCTGTGGAAAGAAAAGTACAGGCAGCGATAAAAGCTTGTACCAAAAATGAAATTTTTGCCATAAACTTATGTTGAAGTACAGGTAGTTTTCTGAACCTACACTTTAACTTTGAAACAACTTTTAAATCAATAGACTAATAAGTAGTTCTCGAGTGACAGACAAACCCCAGACGGACAGAGTAGCACCATAAGGATTCTTTTTTGCCTTTTTGACACGGAAACCTTAAGGGATTTGCCACACTGGATGCGTTCTGCGATCTGCGGTCAGGTCAGTGGTCCGCAGACCGCAGAACGCATCCAGTGTCGCAAAACCTTAAAACTAATGTTTAACAGCGATAGACCTACTCGGAATGGTGAGCTGAGCGCGCCCGAACAATTGAGTGATATCACTCCACTCACCTGGCGATGGTCACTTGTTTTGCTGTTCACACCGTAAAATTACCTACTGCATAACTATAACCCAAGGTCAACCAGTCATTGAAAGTGAATTCTCGCAATTTTCATGTCTTCGCTAAAATGCTATGACTGGTTTTGTTTCTTAAGTTGTTTATGTCACAGTTGTGAACTTGAAACTAATAAACTACATCCGCTGACCTCTGACATCTGAGCAAAAATGCAGGAAATCAATGATATCCGTGTGTTGCGAATGCAACTTATTATTATATAAACGCAGCCGTCGGGCTCGGCTAGTATTCGGAGGCTTTTCAAAAGCACCAATAGGAGCGCTCCACATATTCTGTATCGCGGCCAATTAGAAGCACCTAAACTTAAACCACCTTTTGTACAGATCAAATATTGCAAAATCTCATCATCTTCCATAGTATCATTAACCAACCACTTTCTACATTTAACCGTTTTGGAAAGAACCCTTGTAAACCAGTACCTTTTGGGAAGATTATACCTAACACTTCATTATAAATCGAAGTCTTATTTGAGTCGTCGAGACCTAATAAAGAATATTTTGAAAACTCCATACCTAGTCCATGGTAAAAGAGGTACTTAAGCTTACCGTATTTGCAGCTTTTGTCTACTTTTCATCCAACTCCAAAAAAACGCGTTCTCAATTCGTCGATATCTTTTTATACGAAAATGTAATTGGTAATACTGTATTATAAAATTTTGTAGAGGTACTGTACGCCTTACGAAACATCTTGATTGAGAATACGTACCCGGAGCAGATTTTTTTTAATGTCCGTTCATCTTTGTTTGTTTGTTCAAAAAATGTCTTGTCATTCAAAGTTTATAGCTATACTTTTTTTGTTTTAATTCAGAGGTTTATTTGTTACCTTGTTTGAAAGTAAATACCTACATCGATAAAAAGTCAACAAGATTTATTTATTTATTTATTTAAAATATGTTTACACGACATTAACAGAAATCCAACCAAGATCAAACATATTAACAACAGCACATAATAAAAAGAAGATACAATAACATTGTACACAAAATAAAACAATATTTATTACATTACACTCAAAGGCCTGGCATCCATCACCTCACAGAACCTCAAGCATTCATTTCTCACACTCGCCCACCGCCATGCAATCAGATCGCATTCCGGTGCTGACGCCAAGAGCGCATTAAGCAGTGAGAGAGCACGGGGCAGTGGCGAGTTCCTACGCGACACAGTCCGAGCAGCCGGGACAGCAACAAGAACGCGTCATCGAGGCCTGAGAGATATTTTGTTTGTTATAAGATGTTCTGTTTATAATCCTAGACCAATTCAGTATTTTATGCTTCAGTTTCTTTCAAGGCCCAGCATTGGTTCACGGACTACTGGTTTAACCACTGTTCTAACATTATGGCATGCGTAAACAGAAGGCCAATGCTCCAATGTTGTTATCGTGTGTTAAAAAAAAAGAACTGCGTGATATGTGACCCACATGTGAAGCAGGGCGTGGCGAAAGCGTCACAGATATCGCGTGCCGATCGGCGTCGTGACAAGCACACAGAACTGCGTACCCATTAGATGGCAGGAGAGATGAGGTGAATGAATACACACACACACACATGTGTGTAACCTTCCCAACAGCAGAAATGTAGTGGAATACCGAAGTGTGTGTTTACCTGTAGGTAACATGAGGAACCCGAAAGATTTGAAACACGCACTTCATGTTTTTTTTTTTTAATTTTCGAATGTGTTTGTACATAAGAAGTTAATGTTTTGGTAAAACTGGCACTAAAAATTAATTTTTACGATTTTTTTTTTTGCAAAACCAGTTTTTGCAATGTTTACTTGTCAGTTTTTGACATCTATCAATAAGGATATTTAGACTACGCCCCATAATGGCATCATTGCCATCAAAAATGCGTTTTCCACTGTTTTTTTTTTATTAGTATTAACTCTGAAACTAGGCGAAATCCAGAATATTTTATATGACATTTTAGTCTCTAAATGTGATCAGGCATACGCTGTTAAAATCTTTCGGTTTCCTCATGTTCCACCGTGTATTTTGCCATTTTGGACGCGTAACCCTAATAAAATTATAGTATTTTGTACAACGTTGCATACAATATTTTTCCTACGAGTCAACAAAAATAAATCTTAATTTAGGTAAACAAAGCAAAAGTATATAGCCAAGACGCGCGAGCATACCTTGTTACGCGCCCGGCCCGCCCCGGGCCGCGGCCGGCCGCTCGGCGACACCTCCTCGTAACTCATGAGGCCCTGGTACTTGCTACTTGCTAAATTAAATTTTTGGACAGTTTTTTCTCAATTTTGGCCACCGTAGCCTACGGAGACTAACAAGCAACGCTAAGCGGTCTTCGTAGTCTATGGGTGTTGCTATATTACGGGTGTCACATGCGTGTTTCTAACTTATGAAGTAATTATTTTTACTATGCAACCAAATGAATATTTTGTAAGATGGCAGCAATGCACTTAGTTTAAAACTGTATTCGTTTTGGTTTTGTTAGGTTGGTAGCCATTAATCGCAGTAACGTTATAGCGATTAAAAAAGCACAAGAGCTTTTATGAGGAATAGACAATATAGACTTTTCTTGAAACCTTTTATGTATGTTCTTATATTCGTGTTAATGAATGCATAAATGACAGATAACAGTAGAGGAGTAGGAAAAAGAACAAAAAGTTGACTTATTATAATTTATGAACGACGCTTTAAAATGAATTCTTCGATGATCTCATCTGCTCATAGATGTCAAAGGATGCTGACATTTTTGCTAAGTTAAAAACAACGAGCTAATTCCATTGACATAATATATCTAAGGACGGGCCTTATGGGCACTAAGAATGGTGCTAGTTCAGCTGTGTCACTCACGAATACGTGCCAATCGTGCAGTCTAATGCAACTAGTTGCGTCCAATCGCGCGCGTGATGCGAACTCATCAACCAATCGCGTTGTGGCGTTAGACTGCACGATTGACTCGAATTAGTGTGCGCGACACCCGCTGTACTGGCCCCATTTTCATCACTTGTCACTATGCTTGTCGCTTTCGAACTTACATACTTGTTAGAACGTGACAGGCATAATGACAAGTGATAAAAATGCGACCGTGCTACAGCCGCTGATGTGATCTTTTATATCTAGTTCGAGGTACATACATATGGCGTTGAAACTCTAGGTCCATGGGGTCACAAGTTTTTTGCAGAAATCGCGAAGCGTCTGATTGACGCTACTGGTGACCGAAGAGCTAGCTGCTTGCTCGCACAACGTATTAGTATTGCGATACAACGAGGAAATGCCGCTAGCATCCTTAGTAGAATGCCTCAAGGAGCTATTTTAGAAATAAGCTAGTTATAGTATTCCTCTGTATATATCATATATCCATTATATTTAGATAAATAACTTGAATAAGGGTTACTTTGTAGGTGTCCTGAAGAAAGGTCAGGTCAAGAAAACCTTTAAAAGGTATGTCAGGATCGTAGCAAGTGGAAATCCGTGGTCTCTGCCTACACCTCCGGGAAATAGGCGTGATTATATGTATGTAGGTAAAATATGAGGATTTGTAGATTGTAGTAATTATTTTTTGACGGGGAGTTCCGAATTTGTTAAACCTAGGTTCATAGATAGCTAAAGCAGGATGCAGCTATCGGCTAGAGTGAAATATGCCTACGTTTATTAGTTCCTCACTGTATTGTAAGTTGAACATTACCTTCTGTTGTTAGTTCTGAAAGTAGGATCGTCGGCTAGTATGCACTAGGTTTTAGTTAGGCTTAAAGTCGATAAATCAAGACAACCGCAATGAAGATTGCCTTACGCAAATAATACAGTTGAGAGGTGCGAAGTTATAATTAGGAACAATTCAGTCAAGTTCCAACAACTGTTAAATATGTAGATATTCTATTGAGCATTTGAGTATTAGGGAGAAAATGGCTTTGTCTATACGTAGTTATTTCTATTTATTTATAAGATAAGGGCTTGTACACAAATCACGCGAGGTTCGATAGGGGGGGGTCACGAAGACATCACGAGAGATCACGTTGGGGGAGGGGGGGTATAAGAAAACCTCACGAGTATTATTCTATGGTGAACGAAACTCAGAAAAAATATCTATAACATACTTTTTCTCGGTTTTCGTAAACACAAATCTTCACTTGGCACTTCAAAATAGCGAGTCTTAACAAGATTTACTCTATACAATACTGTTTATCTGAAAATTAGGTCGAGCGAAAAATAAAAATACACGTGAGGTTATGTGGGGGAGGGGGTGTTCGCCAAGAACCTCACCAAATATCAACAAGGGGGAGGGTGGGTCAACAAGTAGCCGAAAAAAGCGTGATCATCGTACAGACGCTGTTAGGCCAAATTTTTGTTTTAAAATTTACATGTTCTTTCATAAACACAAATACCTACTATAAGGACATAATGGTTATGAACATGATGAAAGTAGATATAGATATAAGATAGGTACCTACACCTACCTATAGTGTTTATTCTACGTAACATTTGTTTGAGTATTTGCTGAACATACTTCGCAAGTCAACAATAATGTTGGACTTTATGATTACTATTGACTATGCTTTCGAGACACTTCTAACATTTGTTTGAGAAAATAATCTTGAGTTTCTGATACAATTACGATTATATTGATTTGCAAATTCTTCAATACTATATTGTCTCGAAGCTGGTGAGAATAGTTTGCTGGAACCTCAAGGTAAGGTACTATTAGAGTCTGATGGGGTATTCCATGTAGAAAGTACATTCCACATCAAACGACCTTAACACACACACACACACACACACACACGCACACACGCGCACAGGCGCACACGCGCACACGCGCACGCGCGCACGCACGCACACGCGCACGCACGCACGCAATACCGGAAAACTAAGTTACTCTGAACCATTTTTATATTACATATAACACTTTTTTATGCAGAAGAATAATATAACAATCTACAAGATATGAGCAATGATATGTTTTCTCTAGAAATCTATTTTAATTTAATTATGTAGAGAAAAAAAATCTTGAAGTACCCCTATTTCTTTCACTTGTATCCTTATTACTACTGCAAGTTTAATCGAAAATATATAATATGAAATCTTGTAGGTCCTACATTGAAAATCTGGGACACAACCAATTTAGTCCCACAGTAAGGCTCAATATTAAGGCCTGTGTTTGCAGGCATAACAAAATGCAGTAATATTTTTTTTTATTCTCCCATCCATTTTTACTAGTATGTAATTTCATTCATTCATCATTCGTTGCCTTTCCTTAAATTGTGTGGCCTGTAGATTTTTAGGACTTGCGTAGTACCTACACATAAAATCTAAGTCATTCTTTAGCCGTGCAACTGACGAGGATGCGTCAGTGTTTACAAAAATAAATATCCATTAACACTTCTTCCATAC
The DNA here is from genome assembly GCF_033807575.1 of Cydia pomonella. Lineage (NCBI taxonomy): Eukaryota > Metazoa > Arthropoda > Insecta > Lepidoptera > Tortricidae > Cydia > Cydia pomonella. The sequence continues at coordinate 19,272,666 of NC_084716.1, read as the reverse complement.
AAGTTGTAAGTATGTTCAACGTGTTAACAAAAGGTACCACATCGTACATCCGACGTATATGGAATTTCCGACAAGTCCAAGTCAAACAAATGACCATCACTGAGAGGACTCAAAAATCGCGCGAGGAATACGAAATAAGATTCCATTGTCTTTAAAACAAAAGAAGCAAGATGCTTTCATGATTTCTATAGACATAATGCCTTTTGAAGTTAGTTTTGAATTGCCAGCTATTAAATATCGTTGTATATCAAAAGTCGTATCATCGTATGAAACTATAAAGCGCGGGTTGTTTTATGCGATGAACGCAGCGTTGAACGCATGGTCGCATACGTGTTAACGTATGGAATAGGATTTTTATATTTATATGTCTTTTCCATCACGGAATAATGGTGTTCTGGACCTTTGGGAGGCGTGTGCGGAGCCGAAGCCAACACGTAGAAGCCCTTTTGACACTTTAATGAAATCGGATGTTGCCCTTGCCCATGTCATGGGACGCACGCAGGGACAGCACCCGTCAGGATGTAAGGAATATTTGAAAGTTGATGGAATCTAAAATGAACTGGGCTACTGGGTGAAAGCGATGGATTAAATACTGGGTATAGGATAAAAAAACAGGACACCTGCTTAATAAGACGGTATTCAATTTTATTTCCGGCAGATCCCCACAAGATGGGTCCCCACGAAAAGCGACATCTAGGATGGCTCAATGACAATACCGGTGTGAGCGGCTCAGGGATGTTGCGAGGTGTACGCCTCTTTCTACCCAGATTTATATTATTATTATATTTATATTAATTTTTAGGAATGTATGAAATATGACAATGCGCTTACCGCTGTGTTTACCGCGTAAAACCATATAGTGTCATTATATTATGTAAAATGACATTTTTCCTACATTCCGTTGATCGCATGCGTTTCACGCTGCGATTATCGCACAAAACAACCGCGCACCAGGAAAAAATACTACCGACGTCGTTTGTTATTTTAATATTGCATTGTTGAGATGTTCCGTGAGATGATGCAGAACAGAATATAGTCGTTCGTGTCATCCACGATGGCGCGCAGATTTGCCAAATCTAACCTTTAACAACATGACTTTAGGAGTCAAGGTACGGGTTCGTGAATGACAATATACCTACGAGTATGTCAATTAACTTTTATCGATATGTCTCGCTCGATCTAGAACCGTACAAGCAACTTTTTCCAACAAGGCAGCAAATTTATTTTTTTACTGCGAATGCTGTTTATGAGTCGCAAGCAAAAGAAGGATTCTCTCATTTCTACTGTACTAAGCAAGAGGCTTAAGGTGTCCGGTACAATAAACTAATCTCGCACCCACACACCTTTCACTTAAGTAGCAAGACCAATATACTTATTTTTTTTTATTACAGATAAATCACAATTACAGAATATTTGATCAAAAAGTATCGTTAAACCACAATGGTTTGTCTCGATACGCCATTCCGCAGTATTTAATAGCTATACAATGCAATAGACATACATATCTAATTCGTTATTATTAGAGGTCAAGAAATACTAAAAAGAGGAATTTAAATGCTAGTAGAGCTAATATAAAAGATAGAAGTGCCCAAAAATCACAAATATATCTTTAGGTACCTCAATTGATTGCGCCAAGTGAGCAAAGTACAACTTTGCAACGTAACCTTGAATAACAACCTTCCTCATTCATTTCAGACATGGCGAAAAATGGCGTCAGTTCCGCTCAAAAGTCCAGCGCCCCATCCTCCAGCCTCAAACCGTGAAGAAATACGTGGCCCCCATCGAGACCGTTACTGAGGACTTCATCAGGTACATGGAGAACGCGAGGGACGAGCTTGGGGATCTGCCACATGAGTTCGATAATGATATTCATCGGTGGTCTTTGGAATGTAAGTTATATCTGGTTCTATACTATCCCAATCGCAAAATGTCCTTTTGTACCATAAAACTACCAAGTTATAGTTCAAAATATCCTAATTAAGGTCCAAAACTAACTTGATGCAGTTCCAAGTCAAAATATAAATATCAAAAATGGAAGAAAAAACTGAGACAAAACTGAAAAGAACATTGTTATTTTTTAACCGACTTGAAGATTTCAAAAAGAGGAGGTTATCAATTCGGTGTGTGTGTTTTATTTTATGATTGTTACTCCATAATTGTTGGGTGTTGTTGGTCATAGGTGCCTAGCCTTTCAAAGATAGCATACACCAGAGAATTTGGGACGGGTACCGTCGTGGCCGTAGTTCGGGTTCGATTCCCGCCTTGGCCACCGGTGGACTTGGTAACTTTTTAGTGTATGATGTCTATTTCAGTTTATAAGAACATTGTTATTGATACGTAATTACGTATTATACCTTTGGATCATAATTGCAGTATTGAACCATCATATTTCGGTGATTTTATGGTACCTTTGAGAAACGCCCTGTCTATAAATGGCCGTATTGATCCAATAAGTATTAGCCCAGTTTCCTCGCGATGTCTTCCTTCACTGAAAAGCGTCTAGTAATAATGATTTAACTAACTTTTATGGAGCAGATCGTCTGCAAGCGATATATATCCCTACTAGGTATAATTTCTTTTGTTAATAATATCGAAATTACAGTCTTAAAATACGAAGGTTAAAACTATTGATCAATATAAATATCCCTGGTAAAACATAAAACCACACTATTTTTACAAACTCATAATCTACTTTTTTAATACATTGACAACAACGCCATCTATATTCCAGGTATCGGACGAGTAGCGCTCGACACGCGGCTTGGCTGCCTATCATCCGAGCTGACCAAAGAATCGGAGCCGCAACGCATTATAGATGCGGCAAAATTCGCACTGAGGAACGTAGCTGTGCTTGAGCTGAAGGCGCCGTACTGGCGGTATATACCGACGCCGCTATGGACGAAATATGTTAATAATATGAACTTCTTTGTCGAGTAAGTAACATAATTTGCAATTTGCTTTCATATGTCCGGATATTTTCTTCTACAGGTCGCAGTTCTTAACCGATTCTTGTGAAATTTTGTAAGCAGGTTTGATGATTAAATATATATTTTTTATCGATTCAGTTTTTGGATATTTTTTTAAAATGGCGGAGCCACGGGGGTTCGCGAGTTCTGCAGCTCACAGAGCCACTAGTTTAGTCTTTAGTACCAAGTTAGTTCCACAGGGGGTAGTCTCCACTTTGTAAGTCGAATTTCGTGAATCTTTGTACTATCGATCTGTCACTCATATACTTTTAAATCGAAAAGGATAGAAATATACCATCTTAAATTTCGATTTTTGCTGTAGATTCTTCGGTCATGCTTTGTTTAAAGGATTTGATACTAAACCTTGGTAGGTAACAAATCTGTTCAAGGGTCTTACGGGCTTATAGCAGAAAAACTCCAAGATAGTTAAAAGAGATGTATAATCTGTCTTATGGCACAGGAAGAGTGAGAATATGACATGCAAACTTTTAGTACACTTTATTATATGAGCGACGGCTGGCCTCCCCAGGTCATCATATAAACGAAGTGTGTTCAAATACCAAATAAAAACTTAAATTTCTTGGATTTCAATAATAAATGACAATATTGTATGAATTGGTGGAATGTTTATAATAAGATGAACCCACTCCATACTTGAAAAATAGTTCCATTCAATTCCGTTATTTTGAATCTACGACTTTATTAATTAATTTTATGGTTTTTATTTCAGGTTGTGCTCAAAATACATCAACGAAGCGTTAGAAAGACTAAAGACCAAGAAAGTGACCTCGGAAAACGACTTATCCCTTCTAGAGCGCGTCCTGGCCAGCGAAGGCGATCCCAAGATAGCCACCATCATGGCACTTGACCTCATTCTTGTGGGAATTGACACGGTAATTTATCTTTGTTAATTCCCTTAACCCTTTATTGCATGTCCTAAAAAATAATACTTGTTTAAATTTGATCATTTATAGCTGTCAATAGAGTTGAACATTATAACTGCCATAGGTACCAGGAGGCTTACGAACTATATTGGTATACTTCGATTATTTAATAGCGATTATGTCTCATTTTTTTACCCACGACAGTTTCCAATTATTTCATTTACGACTTGTTTACATATAACTACTTTACTTAGTAATCATTCTTGAATAATACTCATCAGAAAAAAAAGTGGTTGAAATGTTGACTTAGTTTTTACATGGAGTTTTCTATCATTGTGTCATGTATTTAAAAACCCGGCCAAGTGCGAGTCCCAACTCGCGCACCGAGGGTTCCGTACAAACTTTCAATTATCTCATCTAACAATAAACACGAAAGGCTTTTGACCATAAGTATACTAAACATATTTGTGAACAGCGCCATTTATCTGTAAATTGGCTAACTAATTCGCGCAACGTGTGTCATGTTGTTTTTTTTGTATATTTTTTTTATATTGTGAACCTTTTCAATAATTTTTGTTTTATTTGAAAGAATGTGTTTTTATTGTAATCTCATAGAAATTTCAAGTATAATAAACACCAACTAAGGAGGCTAAATTGCATATAAAATTAGTAAATGTTTTTTAATAATTAACAAAAAGTTATCAAGATAGATGTCTGATTATATTTTTCCTGTATTATTTATGATAATGTTAATATGATGTAAATATTTAATAATTTAATTCGAGTTCTTTCAAATGATACCCCACTTGACTTTGGCAATGTGACAGATAGACGGATGGATGGATGGATGGACGGACGGACGCAAGGACAAAGTCGCACCATAAGGGTTCCTTTTGTGCCTTTTTGGTACGGAACCCTAAAAACGTTGCAATGACAATTTATAGGTAAAAAGACTTACTAAATCAATTTCATTGCATTCCTTCAATCGAATCTGTATTCATATCCATAAAGAGAAGATTATTTTGTAATGAAATACATTTCTCTCCATTCCAGATATCAATGGCTGTCTGCTCAATCTTATACCAAGCGGCCACGCGTCTGCCGCAACAAGAAAAGATGGCGGAGGAGATCGCACGAGTCTTCCCTGATCCTACTAAGCCCATCAATTATGCTGATCTGGATAAGCTGCATTATACTAAAGCTTTTGTTAGAGAGGTTTTCAGGTAAGATTCTATTTTTAACCCTCGACGTAAAATTAGCGGTGTTATATTCCTCATCGTTTTTGATTACAGCGATCCTAAATAAACTTTATGAACGTTGTCTAGCATGAGCACTCTATTGCACGCGTGACAAGTTGGCCAGCTGCGTTGAATGTGTACACGTAGGAGGGCTTAGGTCTCTCTTTCCGTAACTGGCGTTTTATGTCTAGGCTAGTGAGGTGATTATCTTCAAATGTTTTGACACCGTTATGGACGGTAGAACGCCAGAAAGACCTCCTCCCAGCAAGCTCCTCCCAACGCTCGCTATTGTTGGAGAGTCATGGAGTGGTTTTAGGTGAAAAACTCTAGGAAACTATAATCAGCATTATAGAGTAATAGTTAACAGTATATGTCCCGTCTAGAGGATTTACCATCATGCATTATTTTTAATAGTATTCCTCAGTAGCTATTATATTAACTTAGATGGCGCTAAAAGTCACATGATTGTTATTTCCGGTTCAAATACTTCAGTTCAGTACTTCTTTATAAAACTTATAAAATAATTCAGTTCAGTGTTACTTTTTAAAAGTAATTGCACTGTAATAACTGGAGCAGTTTCATAGTTTAGGTAAACTTTTGATACAGGCGTGTTTAACTGATAATCCAATTTCTATGAAGCGTATTAATACATATATTAATATATCAATGTGAGGAAAAACATTAAAGTAATAAAGCTGTTACTATTTTAAATTCTAATTATACTATAACTTGATGCGTCTATTACAATAATTCTTAATAAAACTTAATAAAGTCATTTTTTATTTTTGCAGAATGTATTCAACTGTCATAGGCAATGGCCGTACTTTGCAAGAAGACGATGTCATTTGCGGATATCATATTCCTAAGGGGGTAAGCAAACGAAGCATTATTTTAATTGTTATTGCTAACTTCTAGCATATTTGAAAAAAGAAAAAATATCTTACGTAGGGAAATTCGTAGCCGTCCTTAGTTGCTTCCAAAGGAAGTAATATCAACTCCCTAATATAGTAGAGCCAGACTCTTAAATAACCTTGTTTGACTAGACTTAAATCAACTGGGATATGCACCCATATTTTTGAGCTCCCGATATTGTTTTCGGGTAACTGAAGATAGCGGGTGGACGTCGATTTAAACCTTGCCTTGTTTGGCTTCAAAATCAAATGACATCAAATCTCATTTTCCTTCCAGGTTCAAGTGGTATTCCCCACCATAGTGACCGGCAACATGGAGCAGTTCGTGTCCAACCCGTTGGAGTTCAAGCCAGAGCGCTGGCTGGAGGGCGACGGGCGGCTGCACTCCTTCGCGTCCCTGCCTTACGGATTTGGAGCCAGGATCTGCTTGGGACGGCGGTTCGCTGATTTGGAGATACAAGTTCTGCTGGTTAAGGTAATTGTAGCTCTTGTTGTACTAGAACACGCAAGCAAGAGATGGTCAATCTCAATGATCGGGCTGTGTCTGATTTTGCTTAGTACACAGTCAATAGTATTCAGTCATTCGGTTCTTGTCTGTTTGAATTTTTTGTCTTTTAATTATTTATATAAGAATTCAAGCCTTGGCGACCCTCTACATCTCTAAGGATAATTTAATATCTTTTTTTATATTTTATCTCTGACCCTTAGAGACTTATACATCTCTAAAGAATTTTAGTATTTTATGGTTTTATTTTTTTTATCATAGTTTTTTTTGTGTAATTTGACATTTAGAGACAGTATACATCTCTAATAAAGTATTTATTATTTCATCGATTCCATATTTGTAATTGTTTTTTTTTTTAATTTTTATTGTTTGTAAAAATGGACATGTAAAAGTGCCCCTGTGGCCTATTTGCTGAATAAATGTTTGATATTTTGTTTGATTTGATTTGAGTCAGATTAAACACATTTTTGCTATCATCTGATGCTCTGTCATATATTTGATGCTAACTCTAACATTTCCTCCCTGATCAAGATCTTTATTAGCTGCAACAAACACTATTTTAGGTACAGGGCTTATAGGGAACGTGTATGAACTGTAGGGGTCAGCACAGAAGCCGCCTGTTTATTGGCGAGAAGTGTAAATGTCGAGTTTAAGCTTCTAATGTAGTCTACAAAATGGTAGAACTTACAATGCACAAGTAAACGTACGTGATTCATGATTAGTGTCATTAGACTTAAATCGACCGGGATATGGACCGTGATTACTTTTTATATTGATTTTGAGTTCCCGATATTGTTCACTGGTAACGGGTGATAGCGGGCGGTTGAATTTGAGTAGACCGCGCTCGGTCTACCCTCAATCGTGCGCGTCGGCTGCTAATATCGGAAGCTCAAGGCAGCACTTGCTTTGCCGTGAAGTGTCAATGTAGAGTTTATGTTTCCCATTCAGGCCACAAGATGGCAGACCCACCAACGCGCACGACCGGGAATGTACTTGTAGAAAATCGAAGTTTCGTCTGTTTGCTTCTCTATTTCTTGCATAGGTACTAAAGCGATAAGGAGGGATATAGACGTTTAATATCGTCACATACAGGAATAGGTAGTTAACAAATAGGTAATCACAACACGTCCAATATTTGTTTCTAAAAGCAGTATAAATTTTGAGTTACATGCCGATTTCTTAACATAGCAACAACTATGGACACATCGCTGAATGACCCCACATAAAATTGAGACCAAAATAAGTTGACAGCGATTTTGATAGTCCAGACGGTGCAAATGTCAAAGTAAACGTCGTAATTTGATATGTTTGACGTATAAAATAACACATTCACCATCTGGGCTATCAAAATCGCTGCCAACTTATCTTGGTTAGACTCTAGTTACTTAGCTTAAGGTACTTTAAACTTTTCTTCTTACTTAGGGCCTGTTTCACAATGTCCAAGTAAAGTCCCGAATAAGCTACTCGCCACTTATCTGACGAGTAGTCATTGTTGGCGTTTCACAATCTTCAAATAAGCTTAACTGGTAGACAAAATGCTAAGATTAGTAGGAAATTTTATCTGGCAGTTAATTTGCTTGTTAATTAGCTATCCAATTTATTAGTTTGTTTATTAGCTCAACGAGGGGTGGGAGGGGGTTAGGGTCGGCAACGCGCATGTAACTCCTCTAGAGTTGCAGGTGTACATAGGCTACGGATACTGCTTACCACCAGGCGGGCCGTATGCTTGTTTGCCACCGACGTAGTATAAAAAAATCCAATACTTGGGAATTGCGAAACAGGCCATATATTAATATGTTATGTAGTCGAAATTTTTTAAACAAATATTTTGTTCCAGTTAATCCGCCGATACCGGCTAGAATACCACCACGAGCCCCTGGACTACGCGGTTACTTTCATGTACGCGCCAGAGGGCCCGCTGCGCCTGCGCATGATTGAACGATAAGCAATACCGACTGTTCGATCTTATGTAGTTGTACTAAGGTTTACGAATAGTTAAGTTGGTTAGTTACCCATACAATATAAATAAGAAAATAAGAAGTAAGGTTCTCACTTCTTAGATACATCGCACGCCAAGAATAAGCGGGCAACTCGCTCGTTTCTTCCTAGAACGTGCCGAATCTGGGCTATAACCGCGAAAATCAAAGTTCGTCAATTGCGGGCATTTTTCTCTGCCACTCTAATTACGTCTTAGTGATAGTAAAAGAGAAAGATACTCGCAATTTGCGAATTTCGGTTTTCGCGGTAGGCCCCCTGGAATGAGTTGCCTCCTGAGTCCTGAGGTATTTCTTTTGCGCTACGACATGGGATTCTTCAAGAAGCGGGTATTTAGGGTTCTCAAGGGTCGGCAACGCTTAAGTGGCTCTTATGATGTTGCTTACGTCATGGGCCACGATGACCGCTTTCCATCAGGCGGCTCGTCTGCTATACTAAAACATTTAAAAAAATATTAGAATTAATCCGAAAGGTTAAGCCGTTGACTAGGTTTAGCGACGCGCGCTCACGTGATTTTACAAACGAAGATGAAAATCGTTGATAGAAAACGTCAGTTGAAAATGAATAATGTATGGACATAGTCACATGACTTTTTGTAGCGTCTGTTATCCTGATACATTGTTACTTTTAATTTGGCTTTTGTTAATGTATGATTATCATCTTGGTCAGGCCCCTGGAGGCGGTGCTAACGTTTCAATAATCGCTTGCGATAGACCCTGGGGGGCCACGTCGTAGTGGATTGTTTTTTTTTTATACTACGTCGGTGGCAAACAAGCATACGGCCTATCTTATGGTAAGCAGTCTCCGTAGTCTATGTACGCCTGCAATTCCAGAGGAGTTATATGCGCGTTGCCGACCAGTACTCCTTAAAAGCCAAGTACATAATATGTTAGGCCGATTTGTAGAAAATTTCAAGGAGTACTTTATGTATTAATCACGTGCCCCTCCCCTTGATCGACATCAACTTCTCTACATTCTATTACCAATCGACGCGGTATTTATGCATATCACAAACCCAAGCACAATTTATCGATGATCGGCGATCGATCGCATGGTGTGCATTTACAGATAGAGATCTGGCTGCGAATTTATCGTTCATGTTTTCGATACCTAGTTAAAATAATGGAGCGAATAACGTTTTTAACTTTCTTGGACAGAATATGTAAATATAATTAATGTAATATAAATACAGAAAAGAGTGCATTACCTACTGCAGGATATCGTTACGTAATAGTTATAGAATTATTGAAATCATTAGTACAGCCGCATTCAGATATATCCGAGCGGCCAAGGTGCTCATTAATATCTGAACACGCCTCTATTGTCAAGGCGCTAGAGTGCGTGTTCAGATGTTTTTGGGGTCATCGACCGCTCCGATATATCTGATGGCGACGTACGTCCTTAACAAATACTTTTACGTTCCACCGAGTAACTCTTTATATTACCTATACCTACCTACGAGATAATACTTAATATGATGAATTAAAAAACCATTGTGATTAAACCCAAGTAAAATAGGTACAGTCAGCGTCAAATACTTCGTAGCAGTCAAAGTAGCCAAATAGTTCGGTACACCATATATTTAGTATGGTGTACCGAACTATTTGGCCACTTTGACGGCTACGAAGTATTTGACGCTGACTGTACATGATTTATATTTTTTTAATATCGACTGCACGTTAAATATATGTATTTTTACATGAGTGTATACATATATAAGATTGTAATTTTCATTTTTAAATGTAACATAGTATTACTTAAGTCTTATCATGTAAATAAAGTTTTTTACAAATTAATAAACATGTTTTTGTCTATATTTTTTCTAAATAAGTAATTAGTAGTCTGCAGTTCACGGAGCCATTAGTAAATTAATTATAAATAACATAGATTTTCTACATTTAACCATTACAAAACAAAACAATACTTAGTTGAAATTATAAGATGCTCACTATAAAGTGTCTCTTCTGCATTAACTTATCCACGAGTAACTTACCGAAATGCTCATTAGATGTCGTTGTTTAAGTTACATTATGCTGCGTGTAGATGGCGCTAGTAACAAAACTGGTTTGAAAGTATTTAGTGCTGGGGCCTACCGCGGACACCGAAGTTCGTAAATTGCGGGCATCTTTCTCTGTCACTCTAATTACGTCTTAATTGGAGTAAAAGAGAAAAAGCCATCAATTTGCGAATTTTAGTGTCCGCGGTAGGCTCCCAGCACCAAATACTTTCATCTACACGCACGTTCGCGGTAGGCCCTCTGATCTAGTCGATGATTATGTTGCAAGACAGGTTCTCATGTCTAGAGAAACCACTTACGAAAGGAAAGTACACCTATAATTAATTAGGTACTTTAATGAGATATAAATTTAACTACGTCCCTTTTCTGCGTATTGTATTAGTAGACAGGTACTGATGGAATGCAATGTAATGTGCGGAGCAGTCAACATCAGAGGGCCTACCGCGAAACACGTTCAACGTGTTGCCTCTCTGTCGCACTTGTAAATTCGTACGTAAGTGTGACAGGAAGACAACACGTCGAACGTGGTTCTTTAAAGTAAAGGGCCGATTTTTATACAGTTGTCGATTTTTTTCGTCAGACTTTGATTAAATATGATGTATTGATAGAGTCCTCTATTCTGTACAATAAAATCTTCCCCTGAGTTACGAATTAGTATGGAATTTTCGTAACTGAACTAGTGATATTAATTCCAGATAGGTGACGTTCCAAAATTGAAGCGTTTAAATTGTATAAATCTCCGCCTACAGCATAGAAGACGCCTGATCTTAAAATAAAGTAAATAAATAAGTTTTTGGCAAAAATTTCATATTTGGTACAAGCTTTTATCGCTGACTGTACCTTTCTTTCCACAGGCAACTAATAATCATCGAGACAATACTAAAAACCCCAAACACAGAGTTCCTGTGGCTACCTCCTGTCTCCATCATCAGATCAGCTCGATGGTACCATAATATGTATTGCATTGTCACCCGACTTACATATGTATGCAAATTTTCAGCTTCATCGGAAACCCAGTGGGTCAAATTTAACTTGCAAGATTTGACCCGTACATACATAGGTACATTGAAAGATAAATAAAAGCTAGTAATAATAAGCTGTTGGGGAGTAACGACCCCACGGACCCGAGTACTCCCGAGAGTCGGTCAGAGTCTCCGTCTCCGGCGTGTCTTCGTCGGTCGGAGTGGACCCCAAGGGGACCCGCAGGACTCTCAGCGCTGGCTTGCCTTCATTGGCCGTCCAGAGCAAGTCGTTAGAGCTAGGTGGAAGTGAAAACTTGCATAAGACGCGAGTTGGCACAGTGGCTGTTATCAGCCACTGGGTAGAAAGCGGCGTACACCTCTCGACACCCCTGAGCCACTCACACCGGTGTTGCTCCTGGTCGTCTTCACGACGGCATTTTCAGGGGCCCATCTAGTGGGCGGCGAGTCACCACCTGCCTCGATAACTAGTGAAAACATTGATATGGCAGGTGTCCGTCTTTGCAATAACCCAGTCTCATTGTCCTCCCAAACTTCAATCCATAGACCGTTATACTGTTCACTTTACTACAATAGTCCCAATGCCTGTTGCGACCGGTTCATGGATGTCTATTGTTGCGCCCGTGAACGGGTTCCAGCAGGCGTTCTACATGACATTAAAGCTCTCCAAGAGGCCTCTACGTGTTGGATCTATATCCCCACGCAAGCCTATCAAAACATCGGGATTTATAGGCCCGTGAAATCCAAGGAGATACAATAATAATAAATAAGTGTGTACTTATACACTAAATGGAATGTGCCGTGTATTGTGTTTTTAGTGGGTGAAGCTGATTATGGGAATGTCAAGTTCCGGCTGACAAATTTACAATGGATTGTGTCACTAACGCATGGGTTCATATTGAAAGCGGAAGCGTTTTGGGAAATCCATATTTTTTATCGCGGAGTATTTAACAACTGGAGACGCCTTGTCTGTAATTTTCTGTACAAAACAGTCTGCCGATTTTTGCGAGGGAGGGGCACGTCAAATGTATGGATAGATAGATAAGGCGTTTATTTGATGCTGCAAATACACACACTTTAGAAACACATAGGCAAAAAAAGGAATACACAATTAACAAAATACACAACCATTTAAAACAAAATACAGAATCTTATAAATATTATAAACATAACAGGAATAGCGGAGTATGGCTATTTGTACGTAATGTACAAATAGCCATGTCAGATAAACGTCAGTCCTAAATTAATTTTGAACAAGCAGAAACGTCTGCGATCGATGCTATGAAGGTTAGAATCAATTTAAAAATGGAAAAATTTCTGCCTTAGGTGAGGCTTGAACTCACGGCCTCTGGATCGATACTCCAGCCCTCTGCCTCAGATGGCAGAGCGATGGAGTTACTGGAGTTTAAATTTATTCTAAGCTTAACGTCAGTCCTTACAATAAATATGACCATTGGACGAGGTTTTCGACAGAGGGGTAAGCTCTTAAAGGCGACTCCGGTTGTTAAATCCTCCAAGTTTTTAATAGACAGTAATTATAATAATATAATTATGACACCTACTCGTTAAACGATGACTCACGCTGGAACAGTTCGGGTCCAGGTCGAGGCGTCTGACGTCCTGTTTTCAATAGAATTCATCGTCACCCATCAGAAAACCAAGTGTCGCTGTCGGAAGCCTCGGCCTAGACGCGGAACGTTCTAGCGTGAGTCTCTGATATCTTTTAACGAGTAGGTGTAATGATTATCTTGGAATCACCAATACCTATTATGAATCATATAAATTGGGGAAAATCTAATTAAGTGGGATTCCATGTCGGCAAAACACAGGCGTGTTTCGTCACTCAAAAATCAGACTAGTTAACCTGACTTTTGAAATTTATTCTCTAGCTTCCTGACGACCTGTGTCCTACACGTAGAACATAGGCCCCAATCAAGTCTTGACTTTTTTTCAGTTTAATAAGAGTTCAAATTAATCTAGCAAATTTTGATAAGTACTCGGCCGCCAGGATGCTACGTAAATTTTGATGGTTTTGCGGTATTTTACGATCATTCTGTTTCTTTTGCTTAACCAAGCATAAGTGTGTGTCCTCGTGTTGTGGAATTATGCTGCTTGTATTCAGTGGATCGTTGAGCGAACTCACATTAGCCTGCATTGTAAATCGTAGGAATATACGTGCTAATTGTTTATGTACTTATGGAAAGACCTTTCACGTCACTAAATGCCAATTTAAACTCATATTTTGCCGTATTATTATCATTCGCGACATATATTCGCCCGTGCATCTCGCTGACGTCAATACATCTATGAGGAAGTCATCTACAAGTACGAACGGAATGGGCGTGTGAACAATAACATTACTTAGACATCAAAATGTAAATTAGAACTAGATTTTTAGTGATTTGTTTACAAAGGCACGTACTGTAAGCAATGCGAGTGTTTCATAATGAAAAATAATCTGTCTAATTGAAATCTTTATAATTCTACTTTCCAGCGACATTCCGCTCTATACTTTAACTTGGGCCAAGAAAACTTTAAATATCCACATCCCATACAAACACCATTATACGTCGTTACAGTTTGGAAATTACGTTCGCACATCGTGAAACAGGTTATGCTTTGTTTTAACTGTGGGCAAAGCTATGTACACACCCAGAACAAACATTGTACCTCTTCTACTTCCTCGCGTTGTCCCGGCATTTTGTCACGGCTCATTGGAGCCTGGGGTTCGCTTGGCAACTAATCCCTAGAATTGGCGTAGGCACTAGTTTTTACGAAAGCGACTGCCATCTGACCTTCCAACCCAGAGGGTAAACTAGGCCTTATTGGGATTAGTCCGGTTTCCTCACGATGTTTTCCTTCACAGAAAAACGACTGGCAAATATCAAATGATAATACGTATACGTATAAGTGACGACCGGTTTGGCCTAGTGGGTAGTGACCCTGCCTACGAAGCTGATGGTCCCGGGTTCAAATCCTGGTAAGGGCATTTATTCGTGTGATGAGCATGGATATTTGTTCCTGAGTCATGGGTGTTTTCTATGTATTTAAGTATTTATAAATCTCTTCTCTCTCTCTCTCTTATACATAAGAGAAATCTCTTTATTTGTTAATAACCACCGTGCACTTTTTTCTAAACGTAGTGATGTTATGCATAGGCAGAAAAGGCAGAAATTTGTAAATCTACTTTTTAAACCACGTGGACGTAAAATGATTTATGAAAAAAAATGTATATAACATGTGTATATTAATTTATAATAGACTACCTGATGACTTAAAGATACTCAGAGGCAACATATTCAAGCGTAAGTTGACTAGCTGGCTTTTGGACAGATGCTTTTATAGTATTAAGGATTATTTGAATAACTGACTTTGCAATTATTTTTCATTGACATTTTCATATTTTTTACTAATTATTATATTATTCTTTATTCATGTTTGTATTGATTTATGATTTGATGTTAGAATGTGCTCCTCTATAATCTATAATCTTTGCATGTCTGCACGCAGACTGAATACACTGGAACTTTGTTTTTTTTTTTGTACCAATATGATCTGCATGTATATACGTGTATTCTGCGCAAATAAATTCTTTGAATCTTTGAATCTTTAAATATTTACATATTATATATATCGTTGTCTAAGTACCCTCAACACAAGCCTTATTGAGCTTACTGTGGGACTTAGTCAATTTGTGTAATAATGTCCTATAATATTTATTTATTATTATTTTTATTTTATTTATTACAGATAAATCACAATTACAGAATATTTGATCAAAAAGTATCGTTAAACCACAATGGTTTGTCTCGATACTCCATTCCGCAGTATTTAATAATTAAGTAGAAATACAATGCAATACACATATACATCCAATTCGTAAATGACATTATAATTGCAAATATCATAAACTGAGCGCGTTTGTTATCATACCGGCCGGCCGAGCAAAACAAGAACCGGTCCACGCTTACTCGATACAGGCTGCTCCATTTGCACTAAATGAAATAACATAAATATGCATTAGTTAAAATAATTTAATTGTTTAAGCATTTCCTTTTTAAGAATATATGCTATATTGTTTGGTGTTATCTTATCTTTCCACTCTTTAGGTAACTTATTTATTAACTCTGGTATGATGTATTCTGATGTTCTTCTGCCATAAAAATTGTTGAATTGGGGCTTTTGAAGCATTTGATTTGTTACTTGCCTCGTATTTATTGGATGTGGGATTAATTTTTATTAAGTTCCGAAAAACTCATTGGTACGAGCCAGGGTTTGAACCCGCGACTTTCGGATTGCAAGTCGCACGCTCTTACCACCGCTAGGCATCTGCTTTAGCAAGCATTGTACCTACCTAAAAGTATACCTAAATATGTACCAACAAGGGAAATGACACCGTGAAGGGTGTGAACACCGTGTAAAATATACTTAGGTATATTTGCAAAGTATTATTCGAGTAGACCAAGAATTTTAAACAGAAAAAAAAACGAATAAGAGCATGTCGGCCATGCTCAGTTTAGGGTTTCGTAGTTATCATATTGTCAGAGCAGACCAAACGGGGGCTGTTATTAATAGTAGCCTTAATAATATAATAAATAGTTTTAGATGGGGGCAAAGTTGTTGTTTAACCGCTTGTGCTAATATTGCTAACTGAGCAAGCGAATGATTCCAAAATTGAACCACGAGCGTAGCGAGGGGCTCCAAAAGTGGAATCCTGAGCGTTGCGAGGGTTTCGACGCACGAGGGTTAAATAAATTATGCAACCGAGTGAAACACCCACATGGGGTTCTTCAAAAAAGGAGTGTACAGGTTTTTAAAGGGTCGGCAACGCGCATGTAATACCTCTGGTGTTGCAGGCGTCCATAGGCTACGGTGACTACTTACCATCAGGCGGGCCGTATGCTTGTTTGCCACCGACGTGTTATAAAAAAACATACAATTTTTCACCACTCCAGTCCTAAGAAAATACTAACTGTAATAACTAATAATAAAACAAAACCATGAAATCCAAATGAAAGTCAAATAAATCATCATTTAAAAGTCAATTCTATCAGCCAACGTAAGGAAAAAACTCAAAATATGCATCTAAATTACTTTGCCACACATGTGGATAAAATGCAACTTGCTCATTCGTTTTTGAATCCTTTGCCGGCTGGCGTGGTGAAAAAATACTCGTGTGTTGTACCGTCGCTGTACTGTAACCAATTATAACTATTATAAGCACATTCAATTATTTTTATAAACAATTTATGTACTTATAAATAATACTTAAATGCATGTAACAGTCAACGAAGATTATTTTAATTACAACGACGTTAGTTCAAGGTTTATGCAATAGTTAATTGTCAAGAACTGTGTTTAAGCATTGACATATATCTAAGACGAGCCTTACAGGCACTAAGAATGTTGCTAGTTCAGTGGTTAGTGAGTGAGTGATCTGTCGATACCCCCCATCAGGGGGGTATGAGGGGCCGCTACCGCCTCACGGCTGCGGCGGCTGTCGCGGGTCGCTTCCCCACCGACTGGTGGGGTGGTCAAGTGGCCGTCATTTTGGGGACGGTGTGGGTAGCTCTTCGCTACCGATCGTTATCCAACCCCACGGCCCCTAACCTGGTGATACCGTTTGAGCGGGGCCAGGTTATGGAGCCGCGGTGAAGGCGACCGGCAGCTTAGCTGGCGTGTAGTTCAGTGGTGTTACGGATTCGAGCCAATCGTGCAGTCAAACGCAACTAGTTGCGTCCAATCGCGCGCGTGATGCGAACTCATCAACCAATCACGTTGTGGCGTTAGACTGCACGATTGGCTCGAAGTGTGCGTGACACCGCTGTACTGGTCCCATTCTTAATGCACGTGTAAGGCCCGTCCTTAGATGTCAATGTGTTTAAGACTTTGTTTATAACATACATACATAATATAGGTATTGTTAGGTTTAGGTACTAATATTTGCTTGACCTAACTAATTTTATGTCTAGAAGTGTGACAAAATAATGTTAACGGCACCAGTCATGTGACATTTAAGAGAAAATATGGAGTAATTTTTTTTGGTGGGCGGGCCCAATGTCTTAAGTCGGTGCCAAGTCAAATTTTGAAGCATACCATGATTTTGGTGCGTGTTTATTTGCCGTCGTAATTTTTAAACAGCTTTTTTTACTACTTTTCGAACTGTCCATAGCACGCCTGTGTGGAATTGAGACTGAGTTTTTTTTTTATATACCACGTCGGCGGCAAATAAGCATACGGCCATCCTGATGGTAAGCAGTCTCCGTAGCCTATGTACGCCTGCAACTCCAGCGGAGTTACATGCGCGTTGCCAACCCTAACAACCCTCCCTCCCCTTGTTGAGCTTTGGCAACCTTACTTACCGGCAGTTATTATTATTAGCTGGAGTTATTACAAGTCCTTAATCTAGAGAACTTAATTTCAAAATATAAAACAAATCAACCGTCTTCAGGGCTTGAACTTTTCATCTTCATGCCAAATTTCACCTAAATCGGTTCAGATGTGTAGCTGTGAAAAGGTAACAAAGAGAACAGAATTAATTCCACGTTTGTTACCTACCAGTTGTAATTTGTTTTATAAAGCTGATTATTTTTGACCGGTATTGTTACTATTTGGCTTGGCACCGACTTCAAACATATCAGTTGGTAACGCATATAGTACTTTAAAAAGAATAATATTTTATTTTATCCTTTTTAAAGTCTTTACTTTTTTTTGTAAAAAGTTATTATTGTTCCATTTTAGTTTTAAGGCATTGTTAAGATCTTATGAGTGACGAGTGACACGAATGAAAAACACAATCATGTTTAACCTAACCAGGATCTTCCTTGAGTCCGTCTGGGAAATCATTCTTGCAACTATTCTAAATCTATCCTCCGCCCGGCCACTGACCCAATCCAATGATAATAAAAAACCGGCCAAGAGCATGTCGGGCCACGCTCAGTGTAGGGTTCCGTAGTTACTCTTCTGTCACAATAAGCTAACCTGGAGCTTGAAATTGAATTGAATTGTTAACCAAGAGATGAAACGGTACCTTTCACGCGAGTTAAACAAATATGCAAATTTGCATAATCAGTACCTAATTAAAGTAAGTAAGTCTTTTTACTATGAAGGGGAAACTTTTTGCGATAACTCAAAAACAGCTAAACTGATCATGTCCGCTATAGTTTTCATTTAATGTCTTTCTTAAGCTCTACTTCCACGATTTTTTAAATATTTTTTGGACCTATGGTTCAAAAGTTAGAGG
Source organism: Cydia pomonella (assembly GCF_033807575.1). Classification (NCBI taxonomy): domain Eukaryota; kingdom Metazoa; phylum Arthropoda; class Insecta; order Lepidoptera; family Tortricidae; genus Cydia; species Cydia pomonella. Next base: position 19,253,927 of record NC_084716.1, on the reverse strand, counting down.
GGGGGGTGACACTTTTTTTTTCTTTCGGAGCGATTATCTCCGAATATATTCACTCTATCAAAAAATGTTTGTTGAAGACCCCTATTAGTTTTAAAAGACCTTTCCAACGATACCCCACACTGTAGGGTTGAAGCAAAAACCCCATACCCCAAAAATTTATTGTTTTTTTCTATTTTTGTGTGAACATCTTAATGCGGTTCATAGAATACATCCACTTACTAAGTTTGAACAATATAGCTCTTATAGTTTCGGAAAAAAGTGGTTGTGACAGAATCGGACAGACAGACGGATATGACGAATCTATAAGAGTTCCGTTTTTTGCCATTTGGCTACGGAACCCTAAAAATCACCCCCACTTTACGTGTAGGGGAGGTAGCCTCAAAAAAATTAAATTTTTAGATTTTATTGTACGACTTTGTCGATTTTATTGATTTATATATCCATGCCGAATTTCAGCTTTCTAGCACTAACGACCACGGGGCAAAGCCTCGGACAGACAGACAGACAGACAGACGCACATGGCGAAACTATAAGGGTTCCTAGTTGACTACGGAACCCTAAAAATGACCACCTTGGAGGTAAAACTCCTTTAGAAATACTCAAATCGGCTAAAGCGGCTATACCGATCATGTTCGATTTAGCTTTAGTATCCATGCCAAATTGCAGCTTTCTAGCACTAACGATCACGGAGCAAAGCCGCGGACGGACAGACAGACAAACATGGCGAAACTATAAGGGTTCATAGTTGACCGAACTACGGAACCCTTAAAACTGAACTAATTAGATGTCAAAAAAATGAATATAAAATAAATTAAGCTTAATGTTTCCGTACATTTTCCATGTGGAAATTTTGCAATTTTGGAAGTAAAAGCCACGGTACCTTAGCGGTATAAATTAATTGCGAGGACAAATAAAAGTCTAGTCGGCAATAAAAAGCTTGTATCCAAGTATCCAAAATGAACTTGTGACGCAAACATGATCTCAGGTACCTAATTACAAGATGCCACGACGAGAATGAGCTTAATTCAATTCAATTCAATAATTTTAATTCAGAAAATAAATTCCATACATTAAAATACAATATAAATTAAGATTAAAATTAAAATTAAAAAGCGTTTAAAAAATCTTTAATACAAGTACTGAAAAAGAAAATCCCTTACAATGTAAATGACTTTTTCAATATAGATTTCTCTACAGCTTAGTAATATGATAAGCGCTTGCCTTATGTTTCCTTTTTATGTAAAACATAGCTGAAAAGGAAAAAAATGGCAAATACAAACATTGTAAATAGTTCATCTAGATTTAAGTAAAATTACATTGTACGCCTGACAGGCAAATTATAGCGACACTACCAAAATATTTATTATAACCTGTACACCTATAATTATGCAATAAATGATATCTTATCTTATCTTATCTTAAATATGTTAGTAACAATGGGTAAATCCTTAAGAAACTATGTTAGTAATAAATTGGCCTAAAAAAAAAAATATTTCCCCGCTGTGGTATGGAGCTGCATCCATCGCCTCAGTATCGGGGAGTCCTCTCGGCCAGCGTTTGTAGGATGGTGTTCGTGGAGCCGCGCACACGTTTCATCATCTAATAATCGTTTAATAAAGCTGTATTTATACTGGGTACAAAACTACGAGTACAATCGGCAACCCAGTGAACGACGAACGATGGTGCGGTTGCGGCTGACCGAATTCTTAAATTATTAGTTTTAAAGTGCTTTTCCCGTATCATACATAGCTGATACATATAGTAAAGACATTGTGACATGTATCTGTATGTTTTAGTAGGATGTAATGTAAATAGTATATTGTCGTTAATCGCTAATAGAGATATAAGATGTAATCATAATTCATAATCATTTAATTGCACATAAAAAGTGTTTTACATAAGTTTTATTTCGCTAAGTTTAATTAACACTATACGCATAATGATCACATAAGAAATTGTACAAAAATTACGGTCCATGTAAAATTTCAATTACCACAACTTTAAATACAGGGTGACCTTAGCCATTGGACAAACCCTGAAATCCCACGTAGGGTTACTTCTCAGGAATGCTCTGACGTTAATATTGTTTTAATTAGAACAAAAGATAAAAAAATAAAATTTTCGAAGAAAAGTTATTTGCAATAATCGACAACAAAAAGAAACACACTGTGTTAATCTTTGGCAGTGTTTTTGACAATTTGTTCGAAATATTTGATAATGATGACATTTTTCAAAAGTCAGAAGCTTTATAGTGTCATAAATAAAAAAGATAATCAAAAAGGTTGAAGAAGGTTCCATACTATTCTTTGAGGATATTATCTTAGCTACTAACACATACAGGCTGCTCCAATGTAAAAAACCGGCCAAGAGCATGTCGGGCCACACTCAGTGTAGGGTTCCGTAGTTAGTCTTCCGTCACAATAAGCTAAACTGGAGCTTAAAGTATAGTAAATTGTTAACGAAGGGATGAAACGGTACCTTTCACGCGAGTTAAACAAATAGGCAAATTTGCATAATCAGTACTTATTCTAATTAAAGTAAGTCTTTTTACTATGAAGGGGAAACTTTTTGCGATAACTCAAAAACAGCTAAACTGATCATGTCCGCTATAGTTTTCATTTAATGTCTTTTTTAAGCTCTACTTCCATGATTTTTTTTCATATTTTTTGGACCTATGGTTCAAAAGTTAGAGGGGGGGGGGACACACATTTATTTTTTCTTTCGGAGCGATTATCTCCAAATATATACACTTTATCAAAAAATGTTTGTTGAAGACCCCTATTAGTTTTGAAAGACCTTTCCAACGATACCCCACACTGTAGGGTTGAAGCAAAAAAAAAATTCACCCCCACTTTACGTGTAGGGGAGGTACCCTCAAAAAAATTAATTTTTTAGATTTTATTGTACGACTTTGTCGGCTTTATTGATTTATATATCCATGCCGAATTTCAGCTTTCTAGCACTAACGACCACGGAGCAAAGCCTCGGACAGACAGACAGACAGACAGACAGACAGACGGACATGGCGAAACTATAAGGGTTCCTAGTTGACTACGGAACCCTAAAAATGGTAATTTGTTAATTTCTTCGAAACCGCTACACCGGCTGTTATGATACTTTGTACAATGGTTTTAAATACCCTAATGCATATGTACATTTCGGCTTTGTCCAATGGCTAGGGACACACTGTATAATCCAATTTGTACGTAAGTTATTCGCAACGCAGGCCACAAATGTAACGTGCCTCGTCCCAAGCAAAACAATGTCTAATTATTATTTTTAGTCCGAAACCGGCGCTATCCCCGTTTACTGAAACCTATTAAAATATAAAAGCCTTAAAAACACCATTTAGCTTGTATACGGTATTTGTTAAGACTTTAATCGATAATATCAGTATTAATAAATAAAACGGATATAAGTGTAAACGCGCCTTTAGCCATTCACCTTACAAATTGTAACTGTTACATAGTATCTTCGCGCCGAGCTGCAAAAAAAATAGAAAGTACTATGTAATGTGTATCGAGTAAAAGTGCGGCCGCCAGATGCGTGTAATCGATGAATGGGTGTACCTGTTACACGTATTTAGTTTTGTACAGTCAGCTGCGTAGAAAAGGTACCCCCATGCATACAAATTTCTATGCAAATAATAATATTCGTACGAAAACATAGAGAATCTACTAATAGTTGTAAAATGTAATAAGTACTATTACTGGATTTACATTAGGATAAATAGGATAATTATTCGATTAATGTATTAGCTATAGTATTTATTTGCTAAATGATATTGTGTATTTTGTAAGTGAAAATTAATTATCATGAATAACGTTTGGCATATTTCTCGCCTGAAACACAGGGAATCTTAGTTCAGGCACATGTTAACCATCACTATTTTTAAGTAAGTATATGTTTTACATGATGTATCCACGGAATACGTGTTTTTAAATAATTTTAGTTTTTTGTTAAAAATAAATATTTATATTTCTATTTGTACTAGGAATAAATTAATATTAAGCCAATATAATATCATAATAATTACAGTGACATAAAAATAACGTAAGTGAAGCATATAAGGCCCACCTTAATTTAAATTTAAATATTTGTTAAAGTCTAATCAGTATATTACGTAAAACTCACTCAATATAGGCTTCCCATTTCTTCATATACCAAATAGTTAAAAAAATATTACGGCATTCTTAAAAAATACAATCTTTATAAAAGTACTGTTTGGGCCTTATTAAACACTAGCAGGGTATTACGGCCCGCAAAAAAATCAACATTAAAAAATTTTTTAACTTTAAACTTACACAAAAAAAACATATTTGGTATCTTCACAACAGGGGATGTTTTAAATTAGTGGAAATAATTCGCTTTAGGTCTTATGTACTATACGTAGGATAAAATAAACTGTGTATTTTACTAGAAAATATTACACTAAGACTAAAATTAAACCTTCGTTAGTTACAACCCTTTAACACTTAAATAAAAAATAAATAAAAACGCTAATTATTTTTCACTTAACGTGATTTTTTTGGGCTTTATTGAACTTAAGACTGTTTAAAGAATCAATACGTCTAATAAAATTGAGGCCACATTTATATTTTTTAAGTCAGTAAGTACTTATAACTTATCAAACCAGCCTTGTTAACAGATAAAAAAAACTCATAATTATCTTGAAATATTTAAATTTTCTATTTCACCTCATACGTTCAACGTGTATTTTTGATACGAACACATAATTATAGGGCAGTTAGTTTAGACTGTAATTAACACATTTTCATAGGTTTTATAAAAAAATGGACGACTTTTATTTTTTCATACAACATAATTCAGCGAGCAACGTATCACTACTTTGTTTTAACTCAAAAGGTCTCATTAATGACGCGACGTCACAACTGTCACAAGTGATCATGATGTACGAAATACATTGCCGCTCGAAAAAAATTAAAAAAATAATTATTTTCTGGTATCCCTAAACTAAAAAAATCTTTCAGTATTATTTTATAGTACTAAAACCTACGTCTTGTTTAAGTTTGAGGTTATATCAAAAATACACACTGCAACTACAACTGCTGTTTTTGAATGCTGGGCCTTGTTACCCGCTGGACCTTATATATCTCACCTACCTTACATAAAACCAGTAATAAATACTAATGAATGGAATAGTAAGGAAAATCAACTCTGGAATAAAAGGGGCTTACTCTAACTCTTTTATTATTGACTTTTGAAAGGGCTCTTCAGGCCTATTCGCAGTAGGTATTTATATTTTTTTGAATTAAGAAGGGAAAGGGTGTCAGGTATCTAAGGATTGTAAATATCTAGTCTTTTTGAACTGTATTCTAGCCTGTAAAACAAATAGTTTGTAGCAAATACATTAAATTATCTGCCAAATAAAACATATAATAAACTACTACTAAAATTAACTATGAACTAAATATATATATATATATATATATATATATTATATTTAACACATTTCACATTATATATATATATAAATATAAACTCACCTATCTTAGGTCCACTAGATCTGACCTCTGCGGAAGGGTGCCCATAAGGCTGGCCACATTTCCACGCTGAATAGCTATGGCTATTCTTTGGCCTAGGAATGAACCAGTCCTAGGGTCACCTGTAGTCTCAATCAGCCTTTTTTTTAGGCTCTGAAAAAGTTTATGGGCATCACAACTCCACGGCCCCAGGGTCTCTACGGCGAACGACGCAAATATGTGGTTGTTTGTAAGACCAGCAAATACATTATTTTATTTTTAATTTAAAATTTTGTTGTTGTAAAGTGGTCAAACAGATTGATTCGTTGTGCGTGTCTCTTTTGTACAGTCAAGTGTAAAAATATGGGTCCACGTAACTTACTCAAAAATATGTCCCATAGCTCTTAATTCGCCGACATAAGAGCTATGGGGTATATTTTTGAGCAACTTCTGTGCACCCATAATTTTTACACTTGGCTGTACCTGTTCATTAATATATTCGCAAAAATAAATGGTATATATTTTATCGCACCCGATATTTGTCAATTTCCAGACGCACACCGTGTATATGCACACCGTGGGCTAGAGTAATACGACAAATTTCAACCCCGCATGAAATTACTAAGGTCATACGGAGCAAAAAAATGTTATAAGGCTTTCGATCATATGCGGCAATAAAAAAAAATGTGTTCGTGTGTATTTTCAGCACACGAACACATTTTTTATTTTATTTATTTATTTATTAAGTAAAATTTTATATACAGAAAAAAATTGCGGGTTTCATTTAAAACTTAAATTAATATTTGTCAATAGGTATGTCTAAACCAAGTCACATGGTGGCAGCCAGGGTTTTGACTCCAAATGTAGCACTCAGTTGTGTTTTTAGATACCGACTTCGTATTAGATTGCCCAACAATTAGCATTAACAAAGAACGAAAAAATATCGTTTTCGTTCCCATACAAAAAATACCGGTTTACGATGCCAGGTGGCAGCGTCGCAGCCAAAAAGGATTTTTTCACTGAGGTATTAAATAAACAAATTTTCACAAGGATTATCATAAACTCTAAACGAGACGATTTTAGAAAACTTTGTATGATAGTTTATTCTCTAAATGCGGTCAAGAATATACCTTTACGCAGCGGCTTACGTGGGCGATGGCTCGCGAATGCGACGCGGCGCGGCGGCCCAACGGCATTCGGAGATCGCCCACGTAGGACACTTCCATAGGTATCACAGGATTGAATTCACCCGCGCCGCTTCGCGTTCGCGAGTTATTCGCTCAGGTAAGACACTGCCTTAAAATCTGTCGGGTTATTAGAGCCCACGGTGTATATAAACCTATACATTTACGCCAACGTCGGAACATTGAAGCGAAGACATCTAAAAAGTTCAGCCATTTATGATCTCTCATATTTAGCAACTCGATGCAAATTGTGACTCAAATTTGCTGATCCTAAGGCAATTGTTTTCTCCATATTCTCTTAAAACCTTGAACCTTATTGTAAGCGCTATAGAGCACGATTTCGATTGTACCTTATTACGAATCGGCACTTTCGATCTCGTTTGAATAAGTATAGTAACCTTACACTTGGATGAATACGTCCGATGTCATTCTTTTACTGGCCGTGTTTCCATAATACAATGAATTTTGATTAAATTTTTATCAACGAAAATACGAGTAATAAATAAATAAATAAATAAATATTATAGGACATTATTACACAAATTGACCAAGTCCCACAGTAAGCTAAATAAGGCTTGTGTTGAGGGTACTTAGACAACGATATATATGCCTTCACCTGCGGAGGGGTTCTTGCACTTTAAATACTATTAGTCTAAAAAAAAAAAAGTTAGTGTTATTCATAAACCTAGATTTAATGTTTTTTTAGCTATGGCAAAATGTATAGTCTTAGTTTGCAGGAAATAAAAGGCTTTTTATATTTTTATATTTATATATATAAATATTTATAAATACTTAAATACTTACATAGAAAACACCCATGACTCAGGAACAAAATATCCATATACTCATCACACGAATAAATGTCTTTACCTGGATTTGAACCCGGGACCATCGGCTTCATAGGCAGGGTCACTACCCACTAGGCCAGACCGGTCGTCAAATATGTACACACATGAGTAATATCAGATTTTTAGTTTGTCAATGTGCTATTATTGTTTTTATAATCGTTAATGCTTATAATTATTATTGCTGTTAGTCTAAGTTTCGTGACGCATTGGTTCAACTGTAATGCCATGTACTTAAACATTTTTATTAACAAAATAAATAAATAAAATATTTTTTTGTGACTGTCAGATTTCAGGTCATTAAGACGAAAGTGGCGGACCCGCGCGAAATCATCTTTTCATACAAACCTAGTCCTCATTTTCCTCTGGATATTACCATTATTGAAAATATTTTGACACAATTCGTTGTATACCAACCACAGCTATGCCCCTACTTTTTTTTTGGTTTTTTGCACCAAATTTTTAATATAAACTAAAAATCGAAAAAATCTAACGTCCCCTACGTTAGATTTTTTATCGATAGTTATATGGTTAATATACATCAAATTATGTACAAATATTTTACATAAATCAATATCCAGAGAGGAAAATGGGGACTACGTTTGTATGGAGAAGCGGCCGTTCCCTTTCTTTTTAATATGGAATTGTAGAGTCCTATTCAGAATTCCAGAATATAATACCTATACCTTAGTATTCTTATCTTATTGTGTTCCTCTTACCCTAGCATACCTTAAGTGCGTGCGAGATGTGCTGTGATTTATATATATGTCGGAGAACGACAGAATTATTATTATTATTATTATTTTTAAATACCACGACGGTGGCAAACAAGCATACGGCCCGCCTGATGGTAAGCAGTCACCGTAGCCTATGGACGCCTGCAACACCAGAGGCATTACATGCGCGCTGCCGACCCTTTAAAAACATGTACACTCCTTTTTTGAAGAACCCCATACTGTAGCCCCTCGGGAAAACCTCGGCAGGAAGCTCATTCCACAGCCAAAGCGTTCGCGGGAGGAAATTCCTCTTAAACCGCACAGTACGCGACCATTTAGGTTCTAGGGTGTGAGGATGAACACCCTGCCGACGGCGAGCGGTGCGGTGATAGAAAGCGGCCGTTGGCATCATGTCAAACAATTCTTCAGAGCACAGCCCATAATTGTACATTATGCCATCTATCGCCTTTAAGAGGCTATTCATCACGCCATATTTGACAAATAGAGCAAGCTAGGGTGTTACGTTATACCTGAGTGGCGTTTGTCGCAGTTCCGCCAAGGCGTCATAGAGTGCGCTGTTAAAACAATTGAAATCGAGAACAAATGAAGTTACGCTGTCAATCTTTCTGCAGACGGAAACGAGAGAAGATGACCTCGGTGGCGTTCCTGGGTCTAACCCACTGGCTTGCTTAAGATAAGGAGTGTAACGTGTGCTATGATTTGTAATCTGTCTTGTCTAGTAAAGTCTGAGTTGAACATCGTATTTAATTGAAAGCCGTCGTCATCCACTTTTGAAGGTTCTGATATGCTGTCGTATGATACGCCCACGATTCCCAACATATATTAGTATAAAATTAAATCATTATCATATCCTTCTTCTTCCTCGCGTTGTCCCGGCATTTTGCCACTGCTCATGGGAGCCTGGGGTCCGCTTGACAACTAATCCCAAGACTTGGCTTAGGCACTAATTTTTACGAAAGCGACTGCCATCTGACCTTCCAACCCAGAGGGTAAACTAGGCCTTGTTAGGATTAGTTCGGTTTCCTCACGATGTTTTCCTTCACCAAAAAGCGACTGGTAAATATCAAATGATATTTCGTACTTAAGTTCCGAAAAACTCATTGGTACGAGCCGGGGTTTGAAACTTTGAACCCGCGACCTCCGGATTGCAAGTCGCACGCTCTTACCGCTAGGCCACCAGCGCTTTTTAAATCATTATCATATTTTGTAATTTTTATATATCTTCTAATGTAAATGAGGACGACGAATTTTTATTTGAATCGAATGTAACGCTGGAAGCCCCGTTTTAGTTTCATTAAAAATAAAATATATATACAGCTGCTAATATTATGTAGGTAAATGTTCTAAACCTCATTATGAATACGTGATCAGTGACTCACATCATTTCCTATAGGTGAACAATAGAGCTGTGTGCACAGAAATTCGCAAAAACTCATCAGTATGTTTAACTAGAATAAGTTTACTTAACCTTGTTTTAATTATAAGTTTCACTGTATTAATAAACTATTTTGATTTTTTTTTACTATTTTGAATAGTGGACAGATTTTAGGAAGAAGAACCAGCCAAAGTAAAAATCACCAGATTTAGAAATCTCTCTTTTTTATTCGATGCTTGCAAAGCGGGTGATGGGGAGACCCAAAACGATCACAGCGCTTGCTACGGTTAAAAATAAAACCATCGGTGCTGAGGGCCTCGAAATTTCGTTTCCTGCCTCTCAAATCAATCGTTGCATATTCGGGCGATAGAGAGGTAAATACAAAAATGACGATTTCTGTTTTTCGCGAGAGAGCTGTCAGTACCCCTAGTGTAAATAAATTCGATTTTGAAACGTGACGCGCTTTTTAAATCATTATCATATATTGTAATTTTTATATATCTTCTAATGTAAATGAGGAGGACGAATTTTCATTTGAATCGAATGTAACGCTGGAAGCCCCGTTTTAGTTTCATTAAAAATAAAATATATATACAGCTGCTAATATTATGTAGGTAAATGTTCTAAACCTCATTATGAATACGTGATCAGTGACACACATCATTTCCTATAGGTGAACAATAGAGCTGTGTGCACAGAAATTCGCAAAAACTCATCAGTATGTTTAACTAGAATAAGTTTACTTAACCTTGTTTTAATTATAAGTTTCACTGTATTAATAAACTATTTTGTTTTTTTTTTACTATTTTGAATAGTGGACGGATTTTAGAAAGAAGAACCAGCCAAAGTAAAAATCACCAGATTTAGAAATCTCTCTTTTTTATTCGATGCTTGCAAAGCGGGTGGTGGGGAGACCCAAAACGATCACAGCGCTTGCTACGGTTAAAAATAAAACCATCGGAGCTGAGGGCCTCGAAATTTCGATTCCTGCCTCTCAAATCAATCGTTGCATATTCGGGCGATAGAGAGGGAAATACAAAAATGACGATTTCTGTTTTTCGCGAGAGAGCTGTCAGTACCCCTAGTGTAAATAAATTCGATTTTGAAACGTGACGTACGCGTTTGCGTTTAGTCTCATTTTGTATTGGATTTAGAAAGAGCGCGCCAAGCGGGACGTTTTGGAAACTCAAAATCCTATACAAAATGAGACTTAACGCAAACGCGTTCGTCACGTTATGATGTCGATAAAATTTACACTAGGGGTACAGATGTAAGGTTTTGCAGTAAACATTGATTGTTTTTAAGACAAATATGGTCCTATCAAGACGTGTTGCAAATTGTAACAACATTAACTGTCTCTGGCGAAATATCGTGCCGTTGGACAATGGAGCCGCGTACGCGCAGAAAGTCGCACGAACCCTCTACGCGGGCGCTCAGTTCGCGCGCGGCTTGCCAAAAGGGAACACTCAAAACAAACAACTGATTATAGTGCTGTGTATACTATGGATTATAGTAGTGTGTGAAGTGTTTTTTTTTGTGTTTTGGATTGAAGAGGGTAATTTTTTTAATATTCCTTCCTGTTGCGTTTTTTTTATGGTAGCTTGATGCGTTGAACAGGGCACATCTCAGTAATTGTACTGTTAAAAGGGTAATTATCTATGTGTACTTAGATTTTATATATTTAACTTCTTTTTTGTTACCGATAATTGAGAAAATTGATGGAACTAATGTCTAAAATGTTTGTAGTAAATTATGTCGGCACCGGTTTTGGGACATAAAATTCAATAACATCAGAATAAAAAAGGTTGTTTCACAAGTCCATAACACTTTTACAGTTACATTGTAAGTATAGAGACATGAAACTTACATAGGAAGTACATTTATAAATAAATACAACACTGATTATCTGAGTAAACATTACATTATAATATGTAATCTTATAATAAATAATTACTACAATATAACAGAGATGTATATTCTCTAGGGTTAATAATAGGTATTACCTTATACGGCCCCTTAAAGTTCATTACTAATGCCCGTAAAATTTAGGAAGTTTCAGAGGGCCTACCGCGAACCACGTTCGACGTGTTGCCTCTTTGTCGCACTTGTAAATTTGTACGTAAGTGTGACAGGGAGGCAACACGTCGAACGTGGTTCGCGGTAGGCCCTCAGATTCTTTGGGCCGTAATGTTCTGTACCTCATTAGGGTTGCAATACATGCCACCCTATAAGTAGGTACTTCTTTTTAACATTAGTGGTCCATAGGAACAGAAGAATGTGCATTGCAGTCTCATCGGCCTCCTGGCAGAACCTGCATGTCGCATCTTATTCCTTTCCAATTATTTCGTGGTTACAAAGAGGCTTTTCCTTATATCTGGAACTTAAAAAACAACTATGGGTCCGATTCGAATAATGATTAAGACACGTTTAAGATCTTGGAAAGATCGATAACTAAACGACATGTCAAAATTGACGTTTATTTCGATTCCGCTGTGATCCCAGTAAGATCTATCTACGTTATTTCTAACGTCAAAGTGATATTGGTTGCCCGAATCGAGCTGCTTCGGTCAATTATACGACATACAAACAATATCTAAATGAGAACATCTAAACCAGAACTTATCGTTATCTTATCTTTTCCGTATTTCATTCTTCGAATCGAGCCGTATAGATATGTACTGCAGTAAATTCTGAATGATTAATTACATAACAATAGGAAACTGTTTCAATAATTTATATTTTCCGATCAGCGGTGGCGTAAGGAAACGGTCTGAAAGTTAATTGGCACGATTTTAACTATCTATACATCGTGTTTTTATTGAATTCCGTTAACTCCGGGGTATGGGTAAATACGTTTAAGGAAACTAAATAGCATAGTTAATTTAAAAAAATAAAAATTATTTGATTAAAAAGTAATTTAATGTTGCATATAGCGTTGTTGTAACACGGGCATTACATTTAATTCAACCAAACAATTGAAAACTATGACATATCAATGTCATTTCGAACATCAATCGTACGAGATAGTATTTACATTTAGTAGCAAATGTACACACTCGTAGTAAACACTAATCAATATGTATAAACAGGCTCTAAGGCAAGTATATACGCTTGTGAGGGCCTTATAAGATAAAAATAAATTATTGATTATCTCCGTAATGGAGTTAAGTAGAATACCGGTGTCTTTGAGAAAGTTACTTAAATTAAGCTCAAGAATGCACCCTTGAAATTAACGGAAATCAAAGAAACACGGTGTATAACTAGGTGCTTACATAGTATCTATACGTACTTACTAAGCATTATCGGATATACCTTGTTTTAATTGTTAAGACCCGAAGGCACAAACGTATCGAATATTATGAGAGCGCTAAGTAATATAACATTGTGCTTGCTCTTCTTGAGCCGACTAGCATTATCAGGGATGACGGATAGACTGATGGGGTGTCCTTAGTTCCTTGGAGCTTGGGACGGATGTTAGTGTGGGATGCTACCTGCGTAGACACACTGGCACCGTCCCTCCAACGGACTAATGTAAAAGCGGGCGCAGCGGCGGAAAGCGCCGAAATTTTGAAACGTAATAAATATAAGAGACTCGGTAGAGAGTACCATTTTGTAGGTACCATTTGGCGTTGAAACTCTAGGTCCACGGGATCCCAGCGCGCACAAGTTTTTTGCAGAAATCGCAAAGCGTCTGGTTGACTATAACTGGGGACCGAAGAGCTGGCGGCTTCCTCGCACAACGTATCAGTATTGCGATACAACGAGGAAATGCCGCAAGCATCTTTGGTACAATGGCTCAAGAGCAAAAAATTGACATGTAGGCTGTACTCCCCAAACTAACCAACATTTTTTTCATACAAAATAAATATTACCTTCAATGTACACTATCATCAGTGTAATTGACGGTTCTTGTCACGCTTTAAACAACAAAATTCGCAATACATTGCGTCTTAGAATAAACTTTAAAACGTTCTAAAAATCAATATACTAGTTATTTAAAAAAATGCTGTGTGCAAATGTTGTTTAGTTTGAGGAGTACAGCCTACAGTTTAATTTTTTGCTCATGTTACGGGCCACACCTGGTGTAACATTTTAAATTCTAATACACACGCTGCGTTGAAAAAATCTGGTTTCGAACATGACGAACGTTGCCCCTACGGGCCTACGCACTCCGTGCCACGCATCGTATAAATTATTAATATAATTTAATACTGTCTAACAGCAACACATTTAACTAAGCACCAATGAACCTTAATTCATTGCAAAAAGGTTTATAAATGATCAATTATTTCTATCGACGATGGTATGTACAACCACTATTCAACCGATTGGTCGAATACCTACTAACCTACCGAAACCGAGGTTTAACCGTATTCGATATAAACAGTTAGCTAATAAATTTAGATTAAAATGGTTCCACGCAGTCGTGGCTTCTATATGTCAGATGAATTTAATTACTTTAAGATATTGGGAAATGAATTCCGTCTATTATCGGAGCACTATTTTCTGTCGCCCACACTTATACAGGATGTAAGATGTGGGGATCGGTTAACGGGCATCGGTGTCGTGTAATGATTAGGAAAAAGTATCCCACTATTTTTGTTACATCCGGGAAGAAATATTTGTGATAAACAAACAAATATATGTCCATATCCGGATTCGAACCCAGTACTTTCTGCTTCGTAGACAGGGTCACACCCGACTAGACTAGGAGGCCGTCTAAACGTTTTGTAAGTAATTAAGTAAGTAAACACTTTACGAGCAAAAGAAATTTAATAATCATTACAACAAAGGAAAACTTATCCCTAAGAGGGATCTCTTCCAGTTAACCTATACCTAAAAAAGTAATTAAAAACTATACATATATAACTGTAAATAAATGTCTTTATATACATATATGAATAAAATATAAATATATATTATTGTTTGTGTTCCCAAGAATCTCCCAGTTGTAGAGACTCCTTGAGTTATTTACCGGGTCGTCGGTCTACCTAATGGGAGACATTTCCCCACGACATTTCCGAATTGCTTATCAGGATTCGAACCCAGGATCAGGACCTCCTGCTTCGGAGGGAGGGTCACACCCGACTAGACTAGGAGGTCGTGTAAACGTTGTATTTGTGTTCCGAAGAATCTCCACAACTGCTCCTTGAGTTCTTTGCCAGATCGTCGGTCTACCTAATGGGAGACCTTTCCCCATTTCATTTTTCGGATTGCGTATAACATATAGATATTTGATATGTATTTTATTTTAATAAGTTGACCAATTTAGGCGGTCTACGAAGTCTCGACAAAACTAATATGCTTAGTTTTTTTGGTTCTGATCTCATACAATTCATATTCAAATTGCTGCTATTTTTATTCTGTTTTTTACTTTTTTACCGTCTAAACCAATAAATACTAGACTTAAAGAAACAGTTTTTATCGAAACTAATAGGTATTTAAATAGAGTATGATAAAATTGTTAACAAATCCATGGCTACTTTTTCTTTAGTCCATATTAAGTGAAATATTATCCAATGCGTGTAGGTAACATTGTTAAAATAATTTGTGTTTTTAAATGACGACAATGACATAACCAATATATGCGTAAAAAATAAATTAATTAAATAACCATTAGTAAAAATCGGCCAAGAGCATGCTCAGTGTGGAACCCTATGCTGAGCATGTGTCAGGTGACATGCTCTTGTAGTTCCCATTCTATCAGAATAAGCTAAACAGGGGCTATTTATTAGTAAGTATCATGTACATTATAAGCATAATAGAGTACCTTCGCAGCGCTTTGTAATAACCAGATCTGGGTCCGAATTCGCGGACATACATATCAGAGCCGTCGTGCAAGCCCTAATAGTGGTCACTGGATGATCAAATGTCAACTTCGACAACTAAAGTGACCGCGTAATGTAAAGAGCCGTTAACATCAGCTGTCAAATTCAAAGCACAAATTTGTCTTACATTTTACGTACACATCTTACTTACAATGGGGTTGGCAGCTGCCTCTGTCCCAGTTTTGTTTTATGAGATAAGTTAAAGGGGTTGTCCAGAAATCATGTGATCATATTTGGACTATTTTTGATCCCCCCTACTCCTTGGTGATATTTGGTGATTTTAACGCAACCCCGTCCCCCCTACCACAAGATCACGTGATAATAAAATTATGATGCGGGTACCCTTAGACGCTAAGCAAATCTAATGTCGTTTCTACTGTATATATTCAAGATGCTATCTCTCAAAAACAGGCACCGTAAAAATCTGCTCATCTGATTACATTGAGTAATATTTTTGTTTTTAGCTTTCCCGCTTTGAAAAAAAAATACACGTGATAGAGTTTGCCCAGCGAGTGGCTGCACAAAAAAAAAGCGGCAAATTCAAAAAATCTTTAACTGGTAACACGAAGCATAGTGCAAGAAAAGTAATTTGATACTTGGTAATTCATACGTAATTAATTTTTGTTTTGATTAGTGACAGACTGAAGTCTGCAACGTAGCAGACTGTAAATTTAATACAGTAAACAGACTGAGGATATCGTTGCAATGCAATTAAAACCCTGACCTCTAATTTAGCCCACTTAAAAATTAAAAATATGATTGAATAGTTATCATTATTATCAGAGATACTAAAAAACGATAAGTTATAGAAAATTATACTTTGTTGTTACAAATAAATTTCAGGCCTGACCATTAAACGGCACCCTTTAGATCTCATTTCTTTGGTCGTTGAAGTCAACAACCAAGGCATATGTCATAATATAACTTAACTTAATATAACTTGGTTCTCATATGACATTTATAAATTACTTCATTTGTGTTTTATTTTGAAGTTTTGAACTCGGGTTAATTACAGGCGATTATTTATTAAGCATAAATATTTCCCTTGTGCTAGTAAAGTAAACCTTCACAAGGGAAATATTTATGCTTCCCGTTAGTAATAATAAAAAAGTGACATATTGTATAATGGAGCTGAACTGAAGGTAGTAAGGTGAAAGAAAACACAATCTAGTTTCAATCTAGTTTTAATATTGTTAGTTTATAAAGAAGGTGCCTATTTATTTAAGATTCATAATCAAAATCGGATTCAAGAAATTCAATGCCTGACAGAGAACTGTCACTGTCATTGTCACTTTCCCGAACTTCTATTATGAATGGAGCTAGTTCAGTGTCTGTAATGTTGTCCTTAGACTTGTATTTTCGTTCCACATTTATTACATGGTCTGTACATTTTTTCCAATCTTCCGGGGTAATCATTGCAAAACATTCCCGGATCAAGTTTTCCGTATCTGAACCCGGTAGCCCCACATTACTGCTGGCTATTTTTCGCTTTGTGAGGCTCCATATCAACTCAATAGCGTTTAGATCGCAATGGTATGGAGGCAATTTAAGGACCTCATGCCCATGCTGCTTCAATAACTCCTCTGCTGCATATATGGGACCAATTTTATTTTCCTCGACAAGGCACATCAATTCTTCCTTTTTGAAACACGCTTCATATGGGATATTATTTTCCCTTAGCCATTTTTGAATGTCAGCCTTTAAGCTGTGCATGGTTGGAGGCTTATTTATTTGTGTTACATGGTAACTGGCATTGTCCATAACAATTATACTGGGCTCAGACAAATTTGGGATTAACATTTCTCGTAGCCACTTTAAAAAATTTGAACTGTTCATGTCATCATGATAGTCAGCTGCTTTGGATTTTGTGCTAAAAACAAGCAAAGCATTTGGCACAAATCCTTGCTCTGATCCAGCATGCACTATAATATGCCGCTTACCCGAGGAAATTTTTTCAACTAAACCGGAAGTTGAAGGCCCTTGCCATGACTTCTTTGGTCTATAATTTTGATGGACATATGTCTCATCAAGATACACAATTTTTTTTCCTTCTTGCCGTTTTTTATGTATAG
This sequence comes from Cydia pomonella, assembly GCF_033807575.1. NCBI lineage: Eukaryota > Metazoa > Arthropoda > Insecta > Lepidoptera > Tortricidae > Cydia > Cydia pomonella. Next base: position 19,236,403 of record NC_084716.1, on the reverse strand, counting down.
CTCTAAGAAACCTTTGCCTCCACCCAGATATTTCAAACTTTTCCATGAGGATGGAGCGCTCTTCTTTATTTTTTTTAAACTCAAATCCGTTCTCGTGTAGTATTTTTCTCAGTGTTTCACAACATCCTGAGAATCCTATAGATTCTTTCAAATCCGCATGTAAGGCTCTTAGAGTAGGTACCTGCTTTTTGACGCAATAAAACTCGTTAATTTTATTACGAATGGCTGACACATCAAAATTGTCTAAATTTGACACAGTTGGTGGCCGGGGTCGTTTTTTCCCTGGCGTATTCCATTGGCCTTGGTTAATAGAGCCCTCTTTTTTAATTGTGCGTAGTGTACGAATGCTTACACCTGAAAAAAAAACAGTTTTAACAATAGGAATTTTAACAAAAGAACACTAAAATATTAATAAACCTAGATGTGAAAATATAGATTATTTATATTACCTGTCATAGTAGACACTTTCTCTAAATAACTTGATTCTGATGCGTTATTATCAATAACATTCTTCAGTTCTCTTGCTAGTTTTTCAATAGTTTCTCTAACATTTTCGTCATCTACGCCCGCTGTAATATAAATAAATCATAAGTTTAGTAATACAAACAAATGTTCCTATCTCGTAAATTAAAATTTGCTACAAGAAGCATCAACATTGTTTGATAATGACTTACCGGTCGCCTGAATGATTTCGTCCAATATTCGCTTCTTTTCTAGTAATCTCTCATTTTCGTCGTGTCGAACTTGATTATAGTTACTGATTATCGTAAATAACATGCTCCTCACACTGCTTCTAATCGGTTTAGCCATTATAATACGATATAAACTTCCGTAACGAAGGAACTAACATGAGAATCTAGGTTATGTGTAAACTCGTTTGACAATATTTTTGACACTTTTGACAGCTAAAATTATTGCCATATATAGAATTCTCTAAAAACGCTTGTGCAGCGACTCGCTGGTCAAACTCTATCTTCTCGGATCTCCCCTCCCCCATCGTGATCATTCGTGATATTTTTCTTACCCCCACCCCCCTCCTAAATGATCACATGATATCTGGACGACCCCAAAGGGCTGGCAATAAAATAAAATCCAACGGTTGAAAAAAAAAAGAAATGTACGCTCGTGTACGGAATTGACACTATGACGGATTTCTCCGCGCTGTCCTCATATAATTTTCATGACTACAGAGAATTGGCCAGGGAAACAAAAGAATACCCAGTTGTAATTGTACCGTGTGACATAAATACTATAATTTGTCAGATCGGTCATCACGTTACACAATAAGACACACAAACAATTTAAGAGGACAGTCCACGGCCCATTCTCTTTACATTTATTCTGCTTAATTTATCCTTTGTTTTCTCCTTAAATAATTTAACTCGTGTTTGTTTAATCTGGCGGACTTTGCTTTTTTACCCAAGAAGAAATTTTTACTCATATTTAATCATGGAACACAATGGTTGTTTGGATTTTAGTGTTAATATTTTTGTTATCTTTATGTTTATTTTTAATAACGTCCTAATTAACTTATTATGGAGAAATAATAAAAAATTTGCAAATTATATATTTTAACAATTTTTATCTGTGACTGATCAGCTTCATCACTAATCCAAAAAATGTTTTTTTTTTTCGGAAATGTTGTACGTAAAGAAAACGGTATATTCAGTCTACGTCTATCTAAGACGTGTGAATAAGTTATCAGTGAATTGATCACCCAGTCATTTAAAATGAATTAGATTTACAAGATAATTTAACATCAACTAATAAAATTTAATTTAACCTCTAGCAGCTCACCATACAAGGAAAATTAGAATCAATGGTACTAGAAAATAGAGTTGAATTTGTTATGTTGTAAATCTAACGAAGCAAAACAAAAGCAACTCTGTTCCATTTGACTAAGATTTAAGTTTTATTGTTTTTTTTTTGTCTGAAAGAAAACATTTATTTATTTATTTATCGGGGGTAATTTATATTAGTTTTAGGACATTGAACCCCAAGAGGTTAATGAAGAGTTAATAGCATGAAAATAAATTATTTATATTTATTTAAACTTTATTGCACAAATAAAGAAAAATATACAAATGGCGAACTTAATGCCAAAGGCATTCTCTACCAGTCAACCATTGGGTCAAACAGAGACATTTGTATATCAAATGAAATTAATGAATTATATAAAAAAATTGAATTAAGGAGGAAAAATTATAGTACAATGAGCTGTTCTTGACTGTTCATGCTTCTGTGCTTAGGAATAAAACATGTTAATCTACATTTCTTTTGGGAAAAAGAAATGTTGGTCGACCAGTAAGACGGTGGGCTGATGATATCACACAAGTTACAGGAGCCGACTAGATTATGTTGGACAAGGACAGGGAAGCATGGAAGAAAATGGAGGAGGCCTTTACCCAGAAGGGGTCCATATTTCATTAGCATTAAGACTAACAATTTAATTTATCTACTTTTTCTTTTTACTATAACCTGCTAACAAAATTAAAATGTACACCTATATGAGAAATATGGAATAAATGGCTTTATTATTATTAGGTATGTCTTTCCCATCACGGAACAATGGTGTTCCGGACCTTTGGGAGGTGTGCGCGGAGCCGAAGCCAACACGTAAAGGCCCTTTTGACACTTTAATGAAATGTAAGGGGTACACCTAGCGGATGTTGCCCTTGCCCGCGCGCCGCGTCATGGGACGCATGCAGAGGCAGCACCCGCCAGGGTGTAAGGACTATTTGAGAGTTGATGGAATCTAAAATGAACTGGGCTATTGGGTGAAAGTGGGATAAAAAATTATTAGGTATATTATTACAATCTACTTTACGCAAAAAAACTATTAAGCCGACGATCCTCTTAAAGAGAAGTGCGTAAAAAAGTAAATTCTACATGTAGGCAAGTTGGCTTTCCTCACGCAAGCGAAAAGAACATTACGAAAGCGAAAGTCGATTGTAAGATTGTAACAGCGGTTTAATAAGTAATATGCGCATGCTACTCTATAGTAGCATTAATGTTTACAGATCCTCCACATTGAAGAATAGCGTGGGCAGATTCTCACTTTGAAACAAATATACTTAGGGCCTGTTTCATAATGTCCAAAGTTCAAAGTATTTTATTGTATATAAGAATCAGGTTAAATTGCAGGTCGAATTCGAATATACAATTACACATTCCGTTACACTGAGACTTAACCTTTTCAGGTGTACATACATTTGCAACATATATATTTACATATTTATCTATAGAATAAAAATACTTACTTATGAGTAACTTAAATAATCATTTACACAATAGATTTTTTTTTCTATAAGCCAAATTTTTGTGTTTGACTTGAACAGTTTGAGATCCATATCTTTAAAACGATCAGGTAACTTGTTATAAATTGTAATACACATAAAATAGGCATTCTTTGCAGTGAGTGACAAGTTTACATATGGCTTAGGCAATCTGTGTCTGTATTTGGGTCTAGTTACGCGGGAACCCAATGAGTTATTATCCGTGAATAGGTATTTATATTTGTGAACGAAAACAGAAACTTCATAAATATAGTGACTGGGAAAAGTACGAATGCTATGTTTTATAAAATATGGACGGCATGAATCTCTAGGATGAACTGAAAATATGGCTCTAATGCAGCGCTTTTGGACAATGAATACGTTATGTTTATCAGAGCGGTATCCCCAAATTGTTATGCCAAAAGTCCCGAATAAGCTACTTGCCACTTATCGGACCAATAAAGTCATCGTTGGCGTTTCACAATCTTCAAATAAGCTTAACTGGTAGATAGTGCTAAGTTTTGCAGGAAGTTTTATCTGGAGTTAATTAATTTGTTAATTAGCTATCCAATACTTTACTTGGACATTTTTAATGATAAAGTTTATTAGATATAGTTTAATTTCCAAGTTATATCTTAGGCATAGACAACTTGGTATAATTATGTATGTATTAATATATGTATGTTTATTTGTATTAAGTATATGTGTAAGTTTATCAATATATAGTTTATATTCATATATAGTCTCGGTTACAAATTCATTTACTATAAAAGACACTGCACCTACTTAATCTTTCTGGTTTAACCCATTGGTTGACTGGTAGAGAATGCCTTAAGGCATTAATTCCGCCATTTGTACCTTCATGTATTGTGCAATAAAGATTAAATAAATAAATAAATAAATGCGCTTATGTTATGAACGTCAAATAAGGTATGTATGTATGGTATGTTATAAACCCTGGTATGGTATGTTATAAACCCTACACTTCTGACCCGAGAAGATATAAATCCCTCCTAAATTGTCGGAGGGTATTCCCATCCGGACGGGACCGGCAAGAAACTTGGCGGGACACATATTTCATAACATTACATCTTATAATTAACAAAAAAAAAATACAATTGAAATTACTATAGAATTAAAACAATACCTTTAGGCGATTCATAATATTCATATACCTATCACTAAAAACTGGTCAAGTGCGAGTTCGTTTAACTCGAAACTCGCGCACCAAGTTTCAATCATCTCATTATAATTTTGTTTCACGACAATACTTTTAATGGAATACTTTTATTTTTAAAACCAGAGCCCCTAGTGTAAATTTATTCGATTTCGTAACGTGACGTACCGCGTCTGCGTCGAATTTAGAAACAGCGCTCTGCGCTTGGCGCGCTGTTTCTAAATCCTATACAAAATGAGACTTAAATGCATACATCACGTCACGCTATTGAATAAATTTACACTAGGGGTTGCGAACTTGTAGCGATCGATTAAAATCCGATGTTTGATGATGATTAACCCATGAAAATGTTTCATTGTTGTTACCAGGTTATTAGTTGAAGATGAGAAGTCAAATCCGCGTAGCTCAATGGCCGATCAAGAGTTACTGTCGGCAGGTCACCACCAGCGCCAAGCACCGACAAGCGGCTGATGGACCTTTGGACAGTACGTATGATCTTACCAGTTACCCTGGATAGTAGTTGAAGAGGAGTCTGATCTACGTAGAACAGTGGCCTGTCAAGAGCTACTGCCGGCAAGTCTCCATCAGCGCCAGGAACCGACAAGCGGCTGAAGGATCTTTGGACAGTACGTATTATCTTACCAATTACCAGGACAGTAGTTGAAGATGAGTGAGATCCGCGCAGAACAGTGGTCTCTCAAGAGCTACTGTCGCCAGGTCACCACCAGCGCCAAGCACCGACAAGCCGCTGAAGGACCTTTGGACAGTACGTATGATGTTAACAGTTACCAGGGTAATAGTTGAAGAGGAGTCTGATCTACGTAGAACAGTGGCCTGTCAAGGGCTACTGCCGGCAAGTCTCCACCAGCGCCAGGAACCGACAAGCGGCTGAAGGACCTTTGGACAGTACGTATGATCTTACCAGTTACCAGGATACTAGTTCAAGATGAGGAGTCAAATCCTCGTAACACAGGGGCCTAGCAAGGGCTACTGTCGGTAGGTCACCACGAGCGTCAGGAACCGGCATCGGCAAGCGGCTGATGGACCTTTAGTTAGACAGTACGTATCATTTTACCAACGTATACGACATCAATTTCAGTATATACCAGAGGGGCCTAAAACAAAAAAAAACTATGATTTTTCCATACATTATCAATTAGCCAATACATAAAGCAAACAAAAACTCGGTGTTATAAGTTATAACACTTGGTAGGAGAATGTGGGATAATAGACACCGACTCTTTTTACCCGATTGCCAAAGGGAGGAGGGTAATGTTTTTCGAGTGTATGTATGTATGTTTCTTTGTGGCCTCCTGTAGCCTAAACGGCTTGATGGATTTTGATGTATGAGGTATCGTTAGATTCGTTTTGATCAGAGGAGTGTTATAGGATGTTTTTTTGGGGGTAACTAAAAATGTATAAATAAAATAAAAAAAAATTATTAAAAAAAAAAACAAAAAACCCGACCCCTTCCGAAAAGAGGAAAACAAGCCCTACAACAATATTGTTGTTGATGGTAAGTATCGCAGGCGGGGACCAACAACCAAAATGGCTATAAGTAACCCTCTGTTGGTCCCCGCCTGCGATACTTACCATCAACAACAATATTCTTGTGGGGCTTGTTTTCCTCTTTTTTAGTGTGCAGTCGGGTTTTTTTTTATAATATTTTTTTTGTAATTTCGAATTTGGTCTCGTAATTTGCTAACACATTCGTAGCTTGGAAGGCTATTATACTTAATACTAACAGTAGTAGACTATGATTATCTGAGTTTTTTTATTTATACAAGTGATTTGAAGGGATAAAAAAACATTCTCCAGTACGAACTACGAAGAGACTGCTACTTTACCTACTTGCCTAGGTACAATACGAGTATAAATACAAGCTCATACAGCATACACATACCTACATGTGTTACGTCACTGTTTTATAGAGCATGGAAACAATGGCGTGTTTATACAAGAAATTAGTTAACTTAGTACCCGTGCTTTAGGTAATATCCTGGTCCCATACGTAGTTTTGCTAAACAAGATTGTGTTAATGAAATTATTACCAATGAATGTGTTAAAATACAATGAATCAGTGATTAGTATGTCCGCATGACAGAAATAAATTTTCGTGTTTTTGTCAGCAGATCGGTTGATGTGTAACATTATACTTCTTCTTTCTCGCGTTGTCTCGGCATTATGCCACGGCTCATGGGAGCCTGGTGTCCACACTTGGCAACTAATCCCGAGAATTGGCGTAGGCGCTAGTTTTTATACATCATTGTAACATTATACATGATTAAAAAAAAATTATACATGATTGTTTTTTGCGGACATCGATAAATTACACACGAGGGGCAAACTAAAAGTCTGCTGTAACTCTTTCTGATCACGTGTACAAATTAGGATAGGATCACCCTGAAACTAGAGATGCGCAAAACGCTTCAGTGAGTTGAAAAGAACTTTCGCTCATGGAGATAAATAAATAAATAAATAATCCACCCTCCAAATTCATCCGAACCACTTCGAAACTGTCGTTTCGCATATTTGCATCGTCTCACTCGTTTGGCTCGGCCGGTTCATTCAATCATGAGTGGGTAACAGCGAGCAAGTAACACTGATATAAATGAGGTACTGAGCGAGTTAAATAAGACGCATATACAGACGATTTTCACGCGGTTATGCGAAAGAGAATCGTCTCGATGATGGGCAGGCTTAGGGGCAGTACCAACAGCATTCTGGAGGTCATTGCAGAGAGGCTTGAGAATCCTATGCTGGCGTATTGGATTTTCCAAGTAGTAGTAAAACACTTTATTGTACAAAAAGAAACATAAAACAGGAAAGAACACAGGGATCCAAGTTATAGGATTTCTGAAATTTAGGAAATAGGTTAGGTATATAGTTGTAATATTATATTATGTACAAAATTAACGTTTGTTCCTAAGTTATACTTACGAATATCGATGTTAATCTGAAACAAGTATTAGATTAAAAAAAAATTCAGTGAGTTGAAGAGTGAGTGAGTCCAATCAAAAGATATAGTTTATTTAAATCACTTACTCGTGAACGATACATGTCTATCATTCTCCTAAAACCCCTTTTGTATAGCGATTCTAGTTCCTCAGATATTACTTTATACATCTAATACCATTACTTTATACTCTAATAGTTTGGGGCCAGGTCGAGCTTACACAGGTAATGTTATTCCCAAATTATTTATATTCAATCTTCATCTCATTAATACCAAACTTTTCTTTAGGTGCCAAACTGCCATCCCGGTCATGCCCAGTGCAAGGCCACCGTGCCCGTTCCACACACGCAGCCCTGGACACTTCAGTGTTCGAGACAGTGACCCCTTCATCCATCAGACCCTGGGAGGAGGTTCCTGGACCTAAGCCTCTGCCGCTCGTTGGGAATACTTGGAGATTCGCGCCCTATATTGGTAAGTTCATGATGAATTCTGTAGGATGCTTTTTGTGGCGGATTCGTTGTGTAACTTCTAAAAACACCAGTGATGAATATAATATCAGGTGTGAATGGGAGTGGAACACCAATAAATAGCAGAGTACCTACTATTAAAACTTTGGTTTTATTGTATATACCGTCCGATCGTAAGATCAGGCAAATCGTAATGTTCCTATATAATGTCTTGACGGTGACGCCAATTGATAAGTAGGATAGGTTAATTAGGTTGCTTCCGATGTTTGAAGGACAAACTATCCAGAAATAGGAACCCGCTACGCGGAACGAGACATAGATTTTCATCTTGTATATTTGATTTCAGCTGATCTTACGATCGGCCGGCATATACAAGGAAATACCCGGAAAACACGAATAGCTGAGTTCAGGAGATACGTCGGGTGGTTATATCTTGAAATATGCTGGTACAAAAACAAATAATTTACCTAAGCAACCAAAAATATTTCTGAATTATATTACTTCCAACGACACTTCACATCATTTCGATTATGGTCGCACTTTTGAATATTGGCAGGCTATCTTGTACGTTGTTGATTTGTGGCTTACGCGTCATCCTAATACAACACTACTACCCGATTATCGCAAGTTCGCGTGAATTTTACTCGCGCGAACGCGCTATCAAACATATGTCTATTAGGTGTCCTAATAGACATTCGCACGATAATCGCGTTGCACCGTTTAGGAGCGGGGTGAGCACCGACAAGACACCGCGTCCGCGCGCCTCCCGAAGCGCGCGATGGTCGCATGTGTCGCATCGCCAACCCGCGCGATAATCGCGTTGTATTAGGCCGACGCCTTACGGACTCTTGGTTTCTTCAAAACAATAGTAATGATAGAAATGGCAGCTAGAAACCTCAGTAAAATGGTAAGAAAGCTAGCGTCTTCATAATTTGTTGCATTCCAGCACGACTTGTTCGCACGAAGGGTTTCTCCTCTCTAGCTTTATTACTTTGGAAGGTAAAATTACCATTCTAGGTAGTGTTGGTTAAGACTCGAGTCCCTTGAGTCCTCTACTCGACTCAGTTTTTCAGACTCACGTATTAAGTCTAAACTAGAGTTCTTTTCAACGTGTTAGAGAACTCTCAATTTTTTGTTTGCAAAATTTCGAAATGCTTTGTGTTTAAGTAACAAAATTTCTTTACTTTTATTTAGTTTAAACCTATGAAATTGTTGACGGAGTCTTTATTCGGTTTTTAGTCTTTAAAAAAAGACTCAATAGACTCGGAGGTTTTTTAAGCGCCGAGTTTCGTAAAAGCGAGTCGAGTTCTTCGAATTCAGACTCAACTGACTCGAGTTCCTACCAACACTAATTTTGGGTGATTAGATTCGGTTTTACGAGAGAATGTTTAACTATTCAGGTAAGTAACATTTTCATTTAAATCGTTGTAATTAACAGAGGTTGTTACGTAGCGATTTTATGGCCAGGTTATTTACAAGGTAATTTGCCGGATGAATTTCGGATGTTGACTGCATTACTATTGCGACATTACTGCCACGGCATTGACGCGGGTGCAGAATCTCGGCCCGATTCGAACTTTAAGATACGTCAAATGTTAGGTCTAGATACGATATGGATCGGATATGTCAGTGTCAAAAGTGACGTTTCTTTAAACAGAAACGTCAGTTATGACACTGAAATCTCCGAGCCATATCGTATCTAAGTAGAATTAATATTTGACGTAACTTAAAACTCGAATCCGGCCGTCTGTCAATTTCCTTGATAAATTGAGTGACGAATTGAACGTCTTAATCACGTCAGCAATGCGGCGGTATTGTATTGTATTGTAGTTCGGGCGATTTTCCGCAACTCGACGACTGGCGCCTATTTTGCGTGACAAGGGGGGGTGGAGGGTTGGCTACTCTTGCCAGCCCAACTCCTCGAGGAATCCTATCAAACCTTTGATGTTGAGTAGGACCTCAGGGAGGTCTCTCGGGGATCTGAGATGTTTTGCCCTGTATGGGGCCACTCCGCTGCATTCCAGCACCACGTGAGAGGCTGTTTCTTCTGTCTCCATGCATCCTCGGCATAAGGGACTGTCTGTGACACCTGTTATGAAAAGATGTTTTTTAAATAGTCCATGACCTGTTATGACACTGGTTACCATACTCAGTCGGACCTTCCCTAGTTGAAGGAGCGACCTTGTGAGCTTTCCGTTGATGCCAGGCATGGCTTCTTTTGCCTGTCTGCATCCAGTCTGATTCAGCCAGTGTTCTGTGTGTAGTTTCCCTGTACGTGCCAGCAGCATTGAGCGTACCTTGCTAAACGGTATCGGAAGAATGCGGCGGTAATCGCTAATAGTTTTTTACCTATACGGAATATAAAAGGGTTGTCGTTGAGATTTAAGATGGCGAAAACGTCTCGAGAATATTTTTTGCTCATTCATGTTGTTTAAAGTGTAATAACATTGATAGCTTATTAGGTATGCACTGAACTATCGTGGAAGTGTGCAGCTAATGATAAACTAATCTTGAATCGCGTTTAACCATGTTTCAATCAACACCCGGGAATCCATCGTGGCTTTTAGTACAGTCCAGCTATCTCTTTACCAAAAGCAACTACCGAACAACGTCACGCTCTACGAGCACACTTAAAACTTACAACGAAACTTGACATTAGCAAAATCATCATAGATTTGATGGAAACCATATTTTTAAAGAAGATGAAGAAGGGATATAAAAGCAATAATTAGTATGCTTGCATAACATGATAACAACTAATGATCAAATTAGCGCCAAATAAAACCCGTTGCAATTGTTATTCTAAGTACGATGACACTTGACGATCGGCATACGAAATGCATGTGCCGTTACAAAATAATTCGGCCAAGGTCGCTGTTACTTCAGATGTTATTGCCATGACATGTGGTTACCGTGGTCGGGACGGCATGGAAGCACAGAAATAATAGCACAACTGTACAGAAAAGAAACTTCCTCCAAAACCGAAGTTTGATAGCGATTCAAGGACGAATCATGCTGTCCCTTCCTTAAGTATGGTACCTACAATCTCTTTCGGCTATTTAGGGTTATCAAAATTCAAGTCATTATCTTATTTGTGGTCTGTGGTTACTTTAAAGTTATATCGTTTGAGGAGTACAAATATGTTGTTGTATTATTGTTTGCTCGTGTTACAGGCCAGACGTGATATATATAGGTAGGTTGTCCATCGCGGTTCAACGCGGAAACGCAGCAAGCGTGATGGGCACCTTTGCGTTGGGAGCGATGCGGGATGGGTTGTTGACCAGTTTTTATACGTTAGTTTAGGTTTAGTTTTGTTTATAGTTAAGTTTATTGATAGTTTATTTTTAGTCCTTAAGTATTTTTTAATAATTGTATTTTTTTATAATTTGTAATTGTTAATTGAAACTACTCAAGTCTTAATTAATGTAATAATTATCAATATACATATGATATATGACGGCATGGAAGCACAGAAGTAATAGCACAACTGTACAGAAAAGAAACTTCCTCCAAAACCGAAGTTTGACAGCGATTCAAGGACAAATCATGCTGTTCCTTTCTTATATATGGTACAATCCCTTTCGGCTATTTAGGGTTGTCAAAATTCAAGTCATTATCTTATTTGTGGTCGTACACGAAAAGGGAAGTCATGTTGTGCGAACTCTAGTAATTGCTCGGAATGCGGAGCCGAACCCAGAATGACCGAAAGGAGCAGTTTCACCCCCCTGATTGAAGTAACCAATTCGGTAGTGACACTGCCTACGAAGCAGGTGTCTCGGGTTCAAACTCTGGTAAAAGCCTTGAGTGTTCATCAGAAACAGGTATTTTTTCCTGAGTTAATTTTTTTTTTATGGTAGAGGAGGCAAACGAGCAGACGGATCACCTGATGGTAAGCGATTACCGCCGCCCATGGACACCTGCAACACCAGAGAGGTTGTAAGTGCGTTGCCGGCCTTTACGATGGATGTTTTCTATTTATTTAAGCATTCATTTATGACATCTATGGCTTCTGCATGGGGTCATAAGTTGGAAATTTAATTTCAATTTAAAATAAAATAAAATAAATAAATAAAGTTTTATTTTCAGGCATCACGTACATTATAGTACACCCATATCACACTAAAAAGAATTGCTTAAAACTAAAATAAAAGTAAAACAAAGTAAGTTTTAAGTTCTTAGTTAACTTTGTTTTATTTTATTGCTTTTCCTGCTGAAACTATATACCTACGCTATGTACGCTCACGAATCGTCATAACTATTTATTGTGTCTAATATTGTAAACTACCTACTCATTCAGTGAAATGTAAATTTCTTTTGAGTAAATAAATGTCTTTATCCAGAAATTAGCCTTGCATACGTCTCATCAACTATGAAAGAGCTAAATCGATTTATTACTAAGAATATGTATAATATCGGCTCGGACATGAGTAATTTAAGTTTTCTAGATTTAGCAATCTCAGTTCAGTAATTTCATAGCACAGGTATATTTGTAAGCAATCATGGAAATATGCCGGCGTGGTTAACGCTGTATGAAACGTGAGCTCAAACAGAATACCAGCACAGGTACAGTCAGCTGCAGAGAAGTAACCACTCTGAAACTTGTCATAGAATAGTGATTCAAACCCAATTCAATATTTTTTATACCACTATGATATTTTAGTGAAACTGATTTTTTCCCCCAATTAAAATTGATTGGACGCAAGCAAACGTTTTTTTTTATATCAACAATCTGTACGGAAAAGTATTTTTACCCCCATGGGGGTGAAAATCGGTACGTTTGGAGTTTTGAACCGATGGCATAGAAGTTTGTATGTAGAGAAAAGATCACGTAAAATTGTAAATAGCGCACTTATATTTTTTTATGGATAATACGAGTTTTTTATATAAGTAGGTACGTAAAAAATTAATAAAAACACGTTATACACTTGAAAAAAAAAACGAGTGTTTTTGTAAACAAATTGGTATTGATTTCAATCGAAATTACTGCAGGTGTGTATGTATTATTTTGTAAGTAACTAAGCAAATATTTAAAACTGTATACCAAGTTTCTTTAGGTAAGTATATAGACCGCAGGTAACTAGCAGGTAGCGTGTTAGAGGATTTCAACCAACATCCATATACATTTCATCAGTTACTTCAACATTGCTCAGTCTATATTAGTAAAACTTGTGTTCCTAATAGGGTAAACAACTCAATGGTCGCCCTTTAAGTCATATGGCCCTAATGTTTGTAGGAAAATAAAATAAGCAATGGTGACTTTAAATTTAGTTTTACCATGACTGTGTCAAATAAACATAGCTGTTTGCCCGCATCAGGGGGCCTACCGCGAAAATCGAAATTCGCTAATTGCGGGGATCTTTTTCTTTTACTCTCACTAACACGTAATGAGAGTGACAGAGACAAATGCCCGCAATTGACGAACTTCGATTTTCGCGGTAGACCCCCAGGTTAGGCGACATATGAATTTGACCAAACCTGGGATAACTCGGGGCACTTATACTAAAGTGACGTAGCAAAGTATTTTATCAACATTTAAATATATCGATGTTATTGTCAACATCTAAATGTTGTACAAAATAAATATATTTATACAAAATCGCTTTGTATACTGCTTCTTAAATTCTAAAAAGGTGTTTTTTGGAAGAATTTATTTTATTTTTAAACCAGGCAGTAATTTTACATTTCCACTGAATGTTTTATTCTAATCATTTTATATCGTTATTTATTATTTCTTAAACATTACTCTGTCCTCATTTATAGCTAAAAGTACATAAAAAGTGAAATTTACCTTAAGTCATAAAAATACCATTAGGTACATAAACCATTTCGAGACAAACATTATTTATTTTCTACAATATATATTTTCAAAACTATTTCGACATCTTTTTTATCGATATCAACTCCCTAGAATGTGCCCCGAGTTATCACAGGTTTGCATATGAAAAATGTTAATCCCATACTACAAGAACTTAGTTACTAAGCATATTCTTATTTGGGGCAGTCAAGAGATTCGCAACTTAAGCCAAATTGATCATAGGGACTACCCCACACTAGCGTTTTCTGAGCGTTGGCGTCTAGCCAGGCTGCTGCTCGACGCAGCGTTGGCGCAACTGCGCAGCGACGCCATTTTCCATAGCGCTGACTAGACGCCGACGCTCAAAAGACGCTAGTGTGGGGTGGCCCAGGACCCCATTGTTCTTGGGAAATGGTATCTCCAGTTTAAATGGTATTTAAAAATAACGATGTTTATCCGATGAAAAGGCCAAACTGGAATGAAAAGCTGAGAATATATGCCTATGCATTTATACATATTGTAGCAAAATTGCTACATAATCAACATCTGTCGGTTTATTTTTAAACTTCTTCTTCTAGTTGTCAGCTGGCTCAGTTCTCTTTCTGTTGTCTCTCTATGCGGTTTCATAATTCAGGCGTTGATGGTTAGATGGCGCTTTTAGCAAAAAAAAAAGAAAAAGAAAGCGCCGACCTTTTTTCGTATAATTCCTGGCCGTTTCTAATAAATTAAGTGCTTATTTGCGCTTATTTTGAATTTAAATTTTTATGGAATATTCGAAAAAGAGAAGATTGAAGTTGTTTTTCGGCAGATGGTTTGGTGAATTTGGAGTGGAGAAGTCGTTTGTGTTCCCGGGTCGTTTTAAACCAGTTTTGCAATTTATAGCCAGTTTAATAGTTAACACGAAGTCTTTTTAAGTGCGCATAAATCCACGGGTGGAGAAGCTCCTGGTAACAGTTGACTACCAAAGGCGCGCATAAATCGGCGTTCGAAGAGGAGAGGCCTCTCATAAACAGTTGGTATCCAAAGCCGTGCGCAGGTCGGCGCTAAGCAGTGGTGAAGTGAAGAAACCTCATCGTTATCGCCCGGTCTGTTGCCATACGCGCTAGCCAGGAAGCGACAGGTCTCCAAAGCCGTGCGCAGGTCGGCGCTAAGCAGTGGTGAAGTGAAGAAATCTCATCGTTATCGCCCGGTCTGCTGCCATACGTGCTCGCCAGGAAGCGAGTAAGGCTTACCTCGTCGGCTTGTTTAAAGTCGCCAACTTGTGCGCCATCCATTCTACACGAGTAAACCTGAATCCAGCTGCCGGTACCTTGACGTGTGCCACAACATTCATCCCCTTTACCCTGTTTCCACTGAAATATTTTTTTGTTTTTTTTTAAATTTTAACAGTATTATCTAGTTCTAATTATTTCTTGTGTATTTTTGTGTTATATTTTTAATTTATCCATTTGCTAAAGTTCTGTGATCCGCCATACAAAATTTTCCTAAAAATTCTAAAAGCCTCTTTTGTTGGGCTGTTTAATTAACCGGTTAAAAATTTAGGTATCATGCGCCATCGTATCAACCCTCATAGTCCATAATTATTCATCACATTAATTCATTTTTTCTCTAAATTTTCAGCCGTATTTTTTTATTTTCCTTGCAGTTTTACCCCACCTTTCCCCTTATGCGGAAGGCAGACTTTTAGTTCTACTATTTTAAAGTGATTTTATAAATTTTGTAAATTTTAATTTTTTATACAGGGTGAAAACAAACTTTGATTTTTTTGAAAAAAATGTTTTAAAAATTATACGTAATCTGCAAAAGTTCTTGTTTTACTGCAAATTGGCGCCCGAATTAAGGTAAAGAATCCTGGATTTTAATTTTTTTTCTTATTGAAATTAAATATAATTTTTTTATTTTCTTTTTTTGTATTTGTGAGACGGTGACCGTAGACCGGTCGCGATTCTTTTAACCTTCGTTTTTTATTTTCAGCCCGCTATCTCCCTACAAATACGACCCAGTTTTTTTGTACTACGCGCTCTGGATTTCTTCGTATTCGAGCCTTGATATATAATTGTTTACGTTATTAAAATTTATTCTGCGATATTTACCATTTAAAAAAAAAATATTCTCTTAACCTCATATGCCTTTTACTCACTTTCCCATAACATATCCCGAGAACTTTATTTAGTAGTTAGAATCCTGTGGTTAGAGCCCGTAGACGTTAGGGAACTTACAGGTAAGTCAGACGTAGATTTTATTATTTTATTATCGTTCTTGATCCTTTGAACGTTGAGGTGTGAATTTTGATTTTTTTTCTGAAACTGAATTTGTTTTCGAATTCGAACTTTGGATTTTAGTTTTAAGGTCGATTTATTGTAATTTTCCACCATGTCACATTTGAGTGATGAATGGTCAATTGCTGAGACGCCTCTTACATACTCGTCTTTAAACGCGCACCAGCCGAGGATTTTAGATCCAATGACCAATGATGAGGAACAGTTTTTTGACTCTGAACCACGATGCCAGGCAGTGCATGAGCAAGAAAATGTCCCGCCTTTTCCTTTTAAAGATTATTCACTTACGAAATGGAATTTGAGTTTTTCCGGCGACACCTGTGTTCGCGATTTTTTCTTTCGAGTTGAAGAAGAAGGCATGGCGCGTAACGTCAATCCTACATATGTTGTCAGGCGTTTCCATGAATTGTTGTCAGGTAGTGCTTTGAAATACTACAGGGCGATCAGACATCTGGGTCTTACTTATGCTGAATTGAAGTCTGCATTCGTTAAAACTTTCGACGTAGCCGACTATGATTTCAAGGTCGAGAGTCAACTCCGCGCTTTATCACAGAAGGCCAACCAGTCGGTGGTTGATTTTGTTATTCAGGCACGCGATTTAAACGCAAAGCTTCGTACACCGGTCTCCGAAGCCAACTTATTTAACATTATAAAATATGGAATGAATCCTAGATATCATCCTTGTCTTGCAACTAACGTGGTTAGGGATATTGATGGTTTGTTAGAAGTCGCGAAAAATTTTGAAGCCTTCCAAGGTCCACGTCCAGCACGTTTGGCTATTGCACCGATTAGTGCTCAAGTGGTAGAACAACCCAGTACTTTAGTGTGTATGAAGTGTGATGCAACCGGTCATAATTACCGTAATTGTCCTTTCGTTTCAGGGGCAGTGTGCTTCAAGTGTAAGCGTGTTGGAGCAATTACCCGCGATTGTCCTAATTGTAATCCTGGTCCGTCAAAAAACTAATTGGTGGCGCACTGAGAGGTCCATCGGTGTCGCCTGTATATATTAATAATTCCCCGGATAATAGACTTTTTATTGATGTTATAGTCGCTGGCTCCCCGGTAAATGCTCTTTTGGATTCTGGTGCTCAGGTTTCACTAATTGATATTTCTCTCCTGTCGAAGCTCGGTATAGCTTTCCGCGAGGATATTCGGCCTTATGTTGTCTCCGCCGACAATTCTCCTATTGAAATTTTAGGCGGTTTGGATATCCCTATATTTTTTAGTGGCATTCGCGTTATGCACCCCTATCTAGTGAGCAGTAATCTTCCTACTGCATTTATTTTAGGGATTGAGTTTTGGAATTCTTTTGGTCTTATAGACATTTTAAAGAAGGCGTTTAATGATGGTTTGTCTGGCAAGCTTTATGTCGCTTCACATCATGTTCCTGCTGCAGTCCCACAAGTTGTAGGTCAGGTTCGCTATGTCCACCCCCGTACGGTGCTTACACCCGATCAGGAATCAAAGCTACAATCTGTTATTAACGAGTTCGAGGGGATTTCTTCTGATAAAGCTGGTTTAGGTTGTACATCGTGGCTTTCGCATAAGATTGAGACTGTTGGTTCACCTATTCGCCAACGTTACTATCCCTTGTCTCCTGTCAAGCTTAAGGTTCTCAATGAAGAAATTGACAAGATGTTAGAGTTAGGGGTCATTCGTCCATCGCGATCACCTTGGGCTTCTCCAGTGGTGATGGTTACCAAAAAGGATGGTAGTGTCAGGTTTTGCGTGGACAGCAGGAAGTTGAACAGCGTTACCATCAGGGATTCATATCCTCTCCCACGCGTCCAGGACATCCTTGACAACCTACGAGGTGCTAGATATCTAACTTCGCTGGATTTTAGGAGTGCCTTTTGGCAATTCCATTAGCTGATAAAGCCAGTTGTGAGAAAACTGCCTTTATTGTACCGCAAAGGGGTCTTTTTGAGTTCGTTCGCCTTCCGTTTGGTTTAACCAATGCTGCATCCGAGATGCAGAGGCTCACTGACATGATTGTCAATTTCGAATATACCCCTGAGTCTGACGATTTTATCTTTGGTTATGTAGATGATTTGATTTTGGTGTCCCGTGACTTTGTTAGTCATATGCGGCTTATTCGTAAGGTTCGTGATAGGTTGAAGGAGGCTGGTCTTACGGTTAATTTGGAAAAGTGTGAGTTTTGTAAATCTGAATTGAAGTATCTCGGCTACATTGTCAACGAGCGTGGTCTTCAAACTGATCCGAAGAAATTAGAAGCTATTAGGGATTACCCTACTCCTTCTTCTGCCAAGTCTCTACGTGCTTTCATTGGTATGTGTTCATATTATCGCCGTTTCGTGGATGGTTTTTCTTCGATTATTGCTCCACTCACGGCACTTATCGGAAAGAGGAAGGGACGTGACCCCATCGATTGGAACGATAGTGCTGGTGAAGCTTTTTCTAAATTAAAGGATGCCTTGATGAACTCTCCGTTGATGGCCTGTCCAGATTTTTCGAAACCTTTCATCCTCCAGTGTGACGCTAGCCAGGTTGGTCTGGGGTCTGTCTTGGCTCAAGAGATTGATGGCGTCGAACATCCAATTGCTTATTACTCCCGTTTATTTACTAAGGCTGAACGTGGATATGGGACAACCGAGCATGAGCTTCTCGCTGTTATTGATTCCATCAAGCATTTCCGTGGGTATCTCGATGGAATGAAGTTTAAGATCGTTACTGATCACATTGCTCTTAAATGGTTGATCACTCTTGATAATCCTACTGGACGTTTGGCTCGTTGGGCGACTTTGATTTCCCAATATAATTTTGAAATTGAGCATAAGAAGGGTGTTCTTAATGTTGTTCCTGACGCCTTGTCCCGCGCTCAAGTTGGGCTTATTTCTTTCGCGCGTGGTGTGGATCCTTCTGGTGATCCTTGGTACGAACGTATTTACCAGGGAGTTTTGGACAATCCTCAGATGTTTACTGCGTTTGCTCTTCGGGATGGTGTCTTAATGCGCAGGGTCTCTATTAAAAAACCCTTTAGCACCTAATCCTTGGCGTATAGTTCTTCCTGCCTCAAGGACTAGAGAGGCGGTTGCTGAAATTCATAATGGGTTTCCTAATGTTCATCCTGGTGTTATGAAGACGTATTTAAAAGCTCGTGATGTATATTATTGGCCAAATATGTACCGTGATGTTACCAAGTTCCTTTCCGAATGTCAGGTCTGCAAGTCTTTTAAAATTGCAAATTCACAACCCCGTGGTCTTCGTTTGTTCCCTCGTCCTGTTGCTGCTCCAATGGATCTTCTTTCCATTGACTTAATTGGTCCATTACCTGTTAGCCGTAGTGGTTTTCGTTATATTTTGACAATGGTTGACGTTTTTACCAAATTTGTTTGGTTGGTTCCGTTAAAGTCGGTGAATGCGAGATCTATATCGATGGCTTTAGAATCGGAGGTTTTTTTGCGGTACGGTGTTCCTACTAACATTCTCTGTGACAACGCCACTGTTTTTCATAGTCGTCAATTTCTGGATTTCTTAACGAGCTACAATATTCCAGGTCCGTGTTATACCCCATATTATTCGCCACAAGCGAATGTTGTGGAGAGATATAACCAGGTCGTGATTACTACTTTGAGCATTCTAGTTGAAAATGATCAACGCAGTTGGTCATGTCATTTACATCGGGTCGCTCTCTATTTGAATTCGTGTATAAATTTGGCTACTGCCTACACACCGAATTTTTTAATGTACGGCCGTGAGTTGTCAATGATTCGAGAGCGTGTTGAGAATCAGGTTGTGGACCAAGATGTGGGACTCAGCCGGATGGAACGTGCTTCGAATCTTCAGACGCTTCGAGAGGTATATGATAAAGTTTCTGATTCGATGGCTTTGGCCTTTCATCGTAACGCCGCCAAGTTCAATACGAATCGTTCTTCGCCCAGAATCGTTGTTGACCAAATCGTTTGGCGCAGGAATTTCCAGCGTGGTTCTGCCGACCCTATTCGGGGCGGTAAATTCGCTCCACGTTTCGTTCGGTGCCGAGTGGTTAGAAGAGTGTCCCCGCAGGTATACATTTTGGCTGATACCGATTCCGAGCATATCGGTACCTATCATATTAAAGATATTTTGAAATAGTTTCTTCTTTTGGCCCGTTCACCTAAATTTTTCTCAAAATTCTAAAATGCGCTTTAGTTCGCCCTTCCCCTATTGGTAACCCTTACTTGGTTCGTTTCTTATCGTTCTTTTTAGTATTTTCGTTTGAGCGTTTCCTTGCTCCTTTTTTCCGGATTTGACTTTTTCTACCGTTGGTGCTTAAGGCCCCGGTTATCTTTCTCGGTTTATGACAGTCTGGCTATGTATTTTGATGACTCGGTGTAAGGGATCAAGATCTGTAGCCAGGTGCAGTTTCTGTCCTATCCCGGCCGTGACGCGTTGGTTGGCCTCGTGTCATCTCGTTAATCTATTAGGTTAGTCTTTTGGGGTAATGTTAATAATTGTCTGAGGTTGGTTTTATTGGAATTTTATTGAGGGTTCTCTTGTTATATTATTTTGGGCTTAGCATTAGCTTGTTTT
Organism: Cydia pomonella; assembly: GCF_033807575.1. Taxonomy (NCBI): domain Eukaryota; kingdom Metazoa; phylum Arthropoda; class Insecta; order Lepidoptera; family Tortricidae; genus Cydia; species Cydia pomonella. The sequence continues at coordinate 19,215,922 of NC_084716.1, read as the reverse complement.
TTTGTTTAGGGTTAGTCTTCTTGTTTGTTTGTCTCTTTGTTTGGTAGGGGGGTGCTGTAGCAAAATTGCTACATAATCAACATCTGTCGGTTTATTTTTAAACTTCTTCTTCTAGTTGTCAGCTGGCTCAGTTCTCTTTCTGTTGTCTCTCTATGCGGTTTCATAATTCAGGCGTTGATGGTTAGATGGCGCTTTTAGCAAAAAAAAAAGAAAAAGAAAGCGCCGACCTTTTTTCGTATAATTCCTGGCCGTTTCTAATAAATTAAGTGCTTATTTGCGCTTATTTTGAATTTAAATTTTTATGGAATATTCGAAAAAGAGAAGATTGAAGTTGTTTTTCGGCAGATGGTTTGGTGAATTTGGAGTGGAGAAGTCGTTTGTGTTCCCGGGTCGTTTTAAACCAGTTTTGCAATTTATAGCCAGTTTAATAGTTAACACGAAGTCTTTTTAAGTGCGCATAAATCCACGGGTGGAGAAGCTCCTGGTAACAGTTGACTACCAAAGGCGCGCATAAATCGGCGTTCGAAGAGGAGAGGCCTCTCATAAACAGTTGGTATCCAAAGCCGTGCGCAGGTCGGCGCTAAGCAGTGGTGAAGTGAAGAAACCTCATCGTTATCGCCCGGTCTGTTGCCATACGCGCTAGCCAGGAAGCGACAGGTCTCCAAAGCCGTGCGCAGGTCGGCGCTAAGCAGTGGTGAAGTGAAGAAATCTCATCGTTATCGCCCGGTCTGCTGCCATACGTGCTCGCCAGGAAGCGAGTAAGGCTTACCTCGTCGGCTTGTTTAAAGTCGCCAACTTGTGCGCCATCCATTCTACACGAGTAAACCTGAATCCAGCTGCCGGTACCTTGACGTGTGCCACAACATTCATCCCCTTTACCCTGTTTCCACTGAAATATTTTTTTGTTTTTTTTAAATTTTAACAGTATTATCTAGTTCTAATTATTTCTTGTGTATTTTTGTGTTATATTTTTAATTTATCCATTTGCTAAAGTTCTGTGATCCGCCATACTAAATTTTCCTAAAAATTCTAAAAGCCTCTTTTGTTGGGCTGTTTAATTAACCGGTTAAAAATTTAGGTATCATGCGCCATCGTATCAACCCTCATAGTCCATAATTATTCATCACATTAATTCATTTTTTCTCTAAATTTTCAGCCGTATTTTTTTATTTTCCTTGCAGTTTTACCCCACCTTTCCCCTTATGCGGAAGGCAGACTTTTAGTTCTACTATTTTAAAGTGATTTTATAAATTTTGTAAATTTTAATTTTTTATACAGGGTGAAAACAAACTTTGAAAAAAATGTTTTAAAAATTATACGTAATCTGCAAAAGTTCTTGTTTTACTGCAATATATTATACATATAAGCATTTATATTAGAGCCATTTCACATTATCCGATACGATATCTTGTGTCGTGGTACTTCATAACTAAGTGCAATACTTTGCCCGAGGCCACACAATCTGCGATTTCTTAAGGGAAACAGGAACGTTGCAAACTTGTTGCCTACATGTGCGTTCAGTCGTTACTGCAAAGGAAGTTTTGTATTTCCGACAATCGCTTATTGTGGCTGAGGGCCGATTCTGATTATACTATTTTTTAAGACAACGCACTGAAAATTATGGTGTCAGGTATCTTGATTTATCTCAGCAAATACAAAACTCATAAACGTATTGTTTGGTGAACTGGTTATTCATGGTATCGACTTCATTTAAGTGGTTGCTGATACACGATTGGTTAACTTTTTAACAGGGAAAATTAATTAAAACAAACATTTTTATTGTACAAAGCCTAGAGGCGGAATGTATCGGGGAGGAAAACTTAGACGTTTTCCATGTAAAGTAGTCTAAACATACACTTTAATTCTGTAGTTGTGAGTTTTCGACTAATACTGTTTCTTACTTTAAACGGTAAAACCCGATTTGCCGCATACGATCTTATAGAATAAGCTAGCGCATAGGCAAATTCACTACGCGCGAAGTTTCTGCATGAGCGCGGGTGTCGGGAAGCAAGCAAGGGCCGCATTTTTAGATTTTATTGTTTAACGATGCGTCACCTTATAAGGTGTAAGCTAAGAATATGTAACTGTTCTAAAGCCGTTCTATGTCTTTAGGTGATAAAATAGGTGCTAAGTGTCGCCTAATTCTTTGTTGGGTAACGTTTTGGTCTTGTTTTGATCTTGATTCTTGACAACTCAGGCTGATTGATCCCCGCGCACGCATCATTGAGTCAGAGGGCCTACCGCGAAAATCGAAGTTCGTCAATTGCGGGATTTTTCTCTGTTACGTCTTAGTGAGAGTAAAAGAGAAAAATCCCCGCAATTGGCGAATTTCGGTTTTCGCGGTAGGCCCTCCGATCATTAGCCATTTCGATCGCACTTGTTAGTGCACGTGAAATATACTACGAGCCCTGTGAAGGTCGTATCATATCAATATCAAAACAATGACATATTGTTAATTTAGAATTGGCCTCACGGTTGCGATGTCTTCAGGCTTGAATGGCGGTTTGTGGTATTCGTGAGGCATTAGGTTTTATTTTACTGACATAATGAAGCTCTTCGTGAAAATTTCGGTTGTGCAATTTTATTTCTGTAAATGTGAAATACAGCCCATTTTGGTGGTGGTTCTATGGTTGGTGTTAAGAGGGATACTTGGCATACTAAGTATTCGTCCGTACAAAAACAGAAAATGTTTTTCCATTTTTAAATATTTTCCATTCTCCATGTTTTTTGGTATGTTATTGACACAATGAAAAACTTAATAGGTTTTCATTTTTTTTTCAAAATTTGCAATACAATTTTTTTTAAAGCTGTAGCGATGGACATCAAAATTAAAGTGATTTGTTAAGATTTAGTTAGTGGAAACAGTTTTCTTCCGAAACGGAATTTAATAGAAAAAATACCGTTATTTCGCTGGGAAAGCTATTCTTCCCTCTTAATTAGCATTGTTTCTTAGGGAAAACTAAGAGTTTAAAATTAAAACAAGTTTTATCTCCTGCGCCTAAATAGGTACTATCCTCAAGTATAATTTGAGGTCAAATATTAGACATAATCGTTGACCTTAACTTAAACTTCCTGACTTCTGAATGAATAGTTGAACTTGACGAGGTCATTTTGAATTCGCAACCTAATGATAGGCTCGCAAATTGAGATATTAGGCAATATACATTTAAAACATTTTATAGGCCTCGTGTTGGTGACTAGTAGATATTAAAGGCTTAAGATCAAAATGCAAACAAAACGATATCCGAGGTTTTATAGACCTTGGTCTGATGATATTTGCATTAGCTACTGGTTATTTTATGTCAAATCATGGTGACTTAAGAATTTTTTAACATTGAATATATAGTACCGGGTATGGCGTGTAACGGGTGCAATAAATTAAACTGTAGGCTGTACTCCTTAAGGGGCTGTCAACACCCAATGTCTTTGAAATTAATGTTACTTAAACAGTTTTTTAAGAAAGACTACTTGTTTTGTCGAGTAAGAAAAATATATGTTCATATTAATTATATTTCAAAGACCGTGGTTGTACTCGATTCATGATTGAACGAAATCGGCTCGATAGAAAATAATTGCAAAGATTGGTCTTAAAATCACAATTAAACGGTTCTATATCTTTATTGTTTTGACTTATGGGTCTGTAATTAAAATCACAATTTCAAAACATTTATATCTAAACCGCTGTTGAGTAAAATATTACACTAATAATCCACTTTTTTTATTTAAATATTTTTCTTATTATTCCCTTGCCCAGGCCCAGTAACATGCGACAGTGCTATCTCATTTACTCCGATACAAATAGACAGTGTGCGCGCTTTAGGTATTGACAGCCTCTTAAGCTGACCAGCATTTGTACAGCGACTTTTAAAAATAACTTATGTTTTGATTTTTATTACACTTTATAGTTAAATCTAAGACGCAATGAATTGCGAATTTTGTTATGTTTAAAGCGTGACAAGTAACGTCAAACATATAGACGACAGCGTACTTTGAAAATAATATTTAATTTGTATGAAAAAAAGAACATTTAAAGACATCATGTTTTCATTATTTGCTCGTGTTCCAGGCCACATCCGGTATATAGAGGTATAGATATATAATTTATATTTAGGGTTCCCAAGGGTCGGCAACGCTTAAGTAAGTGGCTCCTATGGTGTTGCTTATGTCCATGGGCGACGATGACCGCTTCCCATCAGGCGGCTTGTCTGCTCGTTTGCTGACTAACATAAAAAAGACTAGGTCGATTCTTATACAATTGTTCTATAACATTCATTTACAGTACATATGGTGCTACTTTATAGCACTAGTGCGAAAATTAGCATATTACGTTACTGTGTCGAACATTTAAAGGGCCATATGTACTGTAAAACGTTGTACGATACATGTGCGAATAGGTAATTCGCAACTCATGCCGATTAAAAACACTCCCTTCGGTCCTGTTTTAATTTATCGCCACTCGTTTCGAATTTCCTATTTTTCGCACTTGTATCGTAATGTACTATTATATACCAACTTATTACTCGTATTTAAGGTAGAAGTACTAGTGCTCGACGCTGCACTAGTCACCGACATGGGCACTTTATTTCATGGAAATATAGGTTAAATTTGAACAACGAAGATTTTTCTGTATTCGAACCTCGTCACTTTGACATAAAGTGCCCATGTCGAGTACTAGTGCAGCGTCGAGCACTAGTACTTCTACCTTATAAAAACCTAACTACAAAAAAAGACGTCCAAGTGCACGGAACTGTCCCAGTACGTGTCATTTAAATATACGTCATTGTCAATTGATGTTAAAGAGGTAACAGCAGGATGTCATCTATTGAGCTAGGATGTCGAACACTAGAACGTTTACCTTATTGGTCGTATTTCTCTCGAAAGGAATGAAAGGTTAGTTTTGACGACCGGTTTAGCCTAGTGGGTAGTGACCCTGCCTACGAAGCTGATGGTCCCGGGTTCAAATCCTGGTAAGAGCATTTATTCGTGTGATGAGCATGGATATTTGTTCCTGAGTCATGGCTGTTTTCTATGTATTTAAGTATTTATAAATATTTATATATTATATATATCGTTGTCTAAGTACCCTCAACACAAGCCTTATTGAGCTTACTGTGGGAATTAGTCAATTTGTGTAATAATGTCCTATAATATATTTATTTATTTTTTATTTATTTATCGCCCAACTTACGGTACTTTTCTTTGCGATTTGTAAAATTAATGGAAACCAGTTTGCAAAAAACATACATACCGTAATAAAAATGTACGCTTTGATTCACACGCATAGAGATGGGTAGGGTTGAGTAAATACTGATTTACTCAGTATTTACTGATTTACCCAGTATTTACTCAAAGCACCCGATAAATACTCGTATTTACTCATTTAGGTGAGTAAAATAATAAAAAAGTGAGATTTAAGAACTAAATTGTTTTTTTTAATGACGAGTGTTAACGTACATTAACTATATTTATATAATAAAAACATATAGGAAGCTTAATTTTTGAAAAAAAAAGGTATTCATCGATGAGAGGCAATTTGTGATTATTTTGTTTTAATAAGAAGGTATTTACTTTAAAGGTATGAGACTTAAGTTCTATCGATGTTCTAGATAACTGCATATCGCGCAAAAGTGCGTGTTTATTTATGCTGCACTTACAATCTTTCATTAAGGGTGTTTTAAAGAAAACTCAAAACTGGCTCAACCGATCATGTTCAAAGTATTTTTTGTAGTACTCTATTCAACGGCTAATTTCCCGATATTTTTTCATTTTTTTTTTTGAACTTTGGCCTTTAGAAACGGGTTGAATATACGTTTTCCCAAAGGTATTAAATTTATCCAAAAAAGTTTTAGAAGCATTCAAGTCAAGTTATTTTTAAAGACCTATTTATTGATGTGTAAGTGTAACATGTTGGTGGTTTCTGGTTTTTTGTAACAATTAGTCACATCTATGGACCCCCCCCCCCTCCTAAAAATATATTTCTTACAATTTTGAGTACTTAATCCATTAGCGGCTTACAAAATATACATATATTTCAAATTTATATGCCCCTTGCAGCCTTCTAAATAGTTTATTAAACCTACCCACCAATTTGGCTATAAACGAGTAAATACTGCTAGATCGCGTAAATACTGAGTATTTACTCGTAAGTATTTACTCACTACCCATCTCTACACACGCACATAACTGTCATGATCGTAATTCACATAAATTAGTCCAGTTAAAAGAACCGTAAGATAAAAATATATATATATGTGTTAATTATTAGTTGTTAAAATTAATTAAATGAAGTAGGTTTATTAAACGAACGGCAAATTTATATAGAGGCATTCAGACTTGTGTTTTAATACCACGTCGGTGGCATACAAACATTCAACCCGGTTGATGGCAAGCGGTCACAGTAGTTTATGGACGACTACAACTATATATACGCCGACACTTTAATAGTTATTTGTTTTACAAGGGGAAAAGTTGTTGTTTAACCTCTTGTGCTAATATTGATACCAGAGCAAACGAAAGATTCCAAAATTGAGCCACGAGCGTAGCGAGTGGTTCGAAAAGTGGAATCTTGAGCGTTGCGAGGGTTTCAAGGCACGAAGGTTAAACAAATTTTGCCACCGAGTGAAACATAAAATTTTTCACCACACCAACGCTAGCAAAATATTACACTAACTTTGAAAATATTTAATAATTCAACTCTACTAGCCAACAACGAAATAACTCAACATTTTGTATTTGATTACTATGCTACAAATGTGGATAAAATGCAAATTAATCATCAGTTTTCGAACGATCCAGAGAGCCTTACCAGCTGGTGTGGAGTTTATTTTTTTTAGCGTTCATGTATGTATCTGAGTTTTTTACGGATTTTACTTATTTAACCTTTATTGCACAATAAAAATAAGTACAATTTCTTTACTAGTCAACCATAGGGCGAAACAGAAATTCTCGAACATGGATGCTGTCAGAAAAATATTTCAAAAAACTTAGCAACTATTAGCAATTCTTTTTTGTATGAAAAACTTAAACAGCTGTGTTTTTCAACTATAGGTATAATAGCAATTTATATGTAACATCATAATATTGCTCGTCTAATTTAATATACACGGCCCGATTCGAAGAATGCGATACGATAACGCTAAGTTCTGGTTTAGATAAGTTCTCATTTATATGTCGTTTGTATGTCGTATAATTGACAGAAGCAGTTCGATTCGGGCAACCAATGTCACTTTGACGTTAGAAATATCGTAGATAGATCATATTGGGATCACAGCGGAATCGAAATAAATCAATTTTGACATGTCGTTTAGTTATCGATCTTTTAAAGATCTTTCCAAGATCTTAAACGTGTCTTAATCATTCTTAATTTAGTCATGTCAGTCATGGTTAATTTTTAATTCTTCATTCTGCCTGCTTGTTTTGCTAATCGTATAGATGAGCCTAAATTCACAGGTTCACTAAGAAAAAGGCGAGGCGGCAGAGATTCGCAGTTGGCGTATCGTGAGGTCATAAGCAGGGATCGGAAACCGGTATTTTTGCTATGGGAACGAAAACGGTATTTTTTCGTTCTTTGTTAATTATTTCATTTCTAATTGGGCAATCTAATAATACGAAGTCGTTATCTAAAAACACATCCGAGTCGGAGTATAAAATATACCGAAATATATGTTTATTTCAAAGTTTTTCCAAAAAAATCCCTGGTCATAAGTATATACTAAGTATCAAAACCCGTTTTGAATTGAGGAAACCCATCTAACCATGGGCTTATAGTGGTCTAGATACCGTAAATTAATTCACAGTTAATGCTATTCTAATTTTACGGTCGTTGTTTTTGCAATTTACACAGATTTTATTTAATTTGCGTTGGTATACTACAATTATAACAATATTATATATAAAAAATAGTTTATTTTCCAAGTAGGCATATTACAATGCGCTTATGAACGTCAAATAAAGCCACGCCGGCTCTAACCCTACACCTCTGACCCGAGAAGATTTAAATCCCTCCTAAATTGTAGGAGGGTACCTCAATATGGACCGGCAAGAAACTCGGCGGCACTCATCTTTTCAAAACATTACATCTATACTATACACCGTGTTTTTTTTGATTTGCGTTAATTTCGAGGGTGCATTCTTGAGCTTACATTAAGTAACTTTCTCAAAGATACCGATATTCTAACTAACTCCATTTCGGAGATAATCAATCATAAATTTTTATATTATAAGGCCCTTACGAGCGTGTACACTTGCCTTAGGGCCTGTTTACTTATTGATTAGTGTTTAGTGCGAGTTCATACATTTGCTACTAAACGTACGTACTATCTCGAACGATCGATGTTAGAAATGACATTGATATATCACAGTTTTCAATTGTTTGGTTGAGTTAAATGTAATGCCCGTGTTACAACAACGCTATATGCAACATTTAGTTACTTTTAATAAAAATAAAAATAGTAAAAAAAAACAAAAAAAATATTTTTTTTTCAAATTAACTAAGCCATTTAGTTTCCTTAAACGTACTTACCGAAACCCCGGAGTTAACGCAATTCAATAAAAGCACGGTGTATATAACTAACGTGCATTAAATATAACAATAAAATTTAAATTAATATGGAATAAAAAAATAACATAAAATAACATACAAAGTATAGGTCACACATTTAACCTTAAACTTGCTTGCAGGCACTCAAGAATTAATTTTGACCTCTAAATTTGAATATTAGGCTTACATATCAAGTAAGTAATATAATCAGAGTCATCTCTATTCTGGTTTATCGCTATTCAAGTTTCGTATAAGCTTATAGATGATATCACCGACGTAGTATGTTTATAACGTCGCCAACTATGCTTTTTACGCAATGCAGTACAATGAAAAAATGCGTGAGTGTCATGGATCACTCAGTTGGAACGAAGTATATTATTATTCATAAACGTATAATATATAGAATAGAATAGAATAGAATAATTTTATTCGTAGACACAAACAAGACACATTAAATTACATGATATAACAAAAACAAAGGAAGTATAAAGTGCCACGAAATGGCCTCATCTCAGCATGTTGCTGGTGGCTTCCAGCGCTGATCTTCCCATGAGACCATGAAGTGAGAAAAATCACGAAAGGTAACAGACAAGAAGGAAAAATACATAAAATAATATAGAGTGAACAAATTGAAAAATAGATAAAAGATAACGACTAAATTAAGTAAAGATTATTTTTATATCAAGCATCGTAAACATAACACTGTATCGGTCCGGTCCAACCATACCTTGGCTGAACATTACAGCTGCATACGCAACAAGCGCCAATGGTAGCTACACGAACTAAAAGGCAATGACAGACTAGATATCGATTAACAAATACAAAAAAAATCGGCAAAATAATAACTATCGAATCTGCTTACAAAATTTCCCAAATCAGTTCAGAAATGCAACTTACAGGCAGGGAGTACAACCAAACATAAGAAAACGTTTTTGTACAAGTTGAAACTGATACGCTTTGTTCGTGCTTCATACTCGCTTTGTCAATCAAAAATATGAACTTCCAGTCCACATTAAATGCGGGATCGAACCTGGATCGTCGCTGTTACCACCTGCTTCTAAGCGGCTGTTTGCCAACTTCGCCACTATAGGTGCTTGAGATTCTGTGAGGCGATGGTTCTAGGTGCTCAACTGTCCCAATTTAATTTGTTAATATGCCATTATTGTTTTATAATTGTTAATACTTATAATTATTACTTAGTTTAAGTTTCGTGACGCATTGGTTCAACTGTAATGTCATGTAAACATTTTTGTCAATAAAAAAAAAAATAGGATATAAGTAAGTCGGTGAAATTAGGCTACTTATTCTCGAGAAAGAATTCAAAACAAAAGAGGGCCGTGACGGAAAAAATATGGAGGGTTGTAGGAAAAATCATACACTTTGCCTAGCCCCTGTCCTTCAACCGTCCAATAAGGAACTTCGTTCCGAAAAATCAGATGCCATTTAATGTAATCACTAGTCTATTGTGAGATTTAATTCGTCTTATTATGGAAGGTAGAGGGAACATTATCTCCTTAGGCAGAACTGTTGCAAAAGTGTCCAGCTGTCAGCTATAAATAATACTGTGGCCCTAGTGAAAAAGGGTACAAGTCTCTGGCAGCGCAGGTGTAAAGGGGTGTAAGTTCCACGTAACACTTATGCCCTTATACACCTAAACTGCCAGAGACTTGTACCCTTTTTCACTAGGGCCACATAGTTCCAAATCTCTCCAGAGTAGCGCTAGAGTAGCTAAGAACCTAGGCGTTATTGACGGAGTGAAGTGCGCTCTCTATGATTAGATTTTTTTCTCAAGTATTCTAGGTATTGTAGCGCCACCTATTAATGGTTTTTTGTCGGACACTTTTTGGTATATGGAGATTCTTTTCCTTGCCTCTATTCATCGTCTGATTATAAATATTCGAAAGGAGAGCCATCACTAAAACGATAAAACAACATTTAGTAACAAATGAAATCATTTTTGAGGCAAAATAAAGTGGTTGACGAAATCAAATATCGACATGTCTATTATCGATGTTACCTTAGCGTTATAGATATTTTTAACATTGTATAAAAAGATAGTTACCGCGAAATACACAACACGTTCGATATCTTCTTTGATACACCCATTGGTAGTTTTCTTATTTTTTTTCACTTTATATGTAACTTCATAAAACACACACATACACTTCTGTATATGTAATGTCATTTGATATTTACCACTGGCTTTTCGGTGAAGGAAAACATCGTGAGGAAACCTGCAATACATCTGCGAAGAAATTCAAAAGTGTATGTGAAGTCCCCAATCCGCATCGGGCTAGCGTGGGGACTATAGCCCGAGCCCTCTCGCACATGAGAGGAGGCCTGTGCCCAGCAGTGGGACGTATATAGGCTGAATTATTATTATTATTATTTATGTAACTTAATATATGTAATAAAGAAATTATGGTCGGATTTGTAATTGATTTGCATTCTTGAAATTTCCCGGTAAAACCGTGATACTAGCGCAAGGATGTTCAGAACAGCCAACGATTATACTTAACGGCGCACCTCTCGAGGTGGTCAGCAAGTTTTGCTACCTTGGTTCGCTTGTGTCGAGCAATCTCTCGCTCGACGTGGAGATCGACTCCCGCATCGGCAAAGCGGCCACTACGTTCGGAAGACTCCGTGCAAGGGCTTGGGACAACAAACATCTTACGGTAAAAACGAAAATGTTTATTTACCAAGCGTGTGTCCTAAGCACTCTTCTGTATGGAGCGGAATCCTGGACAACTTACGCAAAACAAGAACGCCGGCTGAACTCCTTTCATATGCGCTGTCTGCGGAGCATACTTGGCTTCACATGGAAGGATCGCGTGACAAATGAGTCTGTTCTAAGCGAGGCACAGCTCCATAGTATCACAGCCATACTAAAGAAGAGACGACTGAGGTGGCTTGGGCATGTGTATCGAATGGAACGGACTCGTTTGCCACGTCAAATCCTGCTAGGGGAGGTTGCAGACGCAAAAAGACTGGTCGGGCGGCCAATGCTGCGCTTCAAAGATTGCGTCAAGCGTGATATGGTTACTTTTAATATCACATGTAACCAATGGCAAAAACTGGCCGAAGACCGACCCGTATGGCGTCGTGCTATTCACGATGGTCAAGCCACACACGACGATGCCTGGTTTACCTCTTTAAGAGAGAAACGTATGAGGCGCCACGAGCAGGCCCCCAACCCTCGCCCACCTGGGCAAGCATACACCTGCCGCGTGTGTGGACGTGGGATCCTCTCTCGCATAGGGCTATACAGCCACGAACGCAAGTGTCGTTACCAGGATGCTGCTTAAAACATCTCACGCAGATGAAAAGGCCTATTATATATATATGACTTTGAGTATAGTTATTTGTTTTACAAGTGGGCAAAGTTGTTGTTTAACCTAGCGTACCCGACCCGGCGTAGCGTTTGATACCCGAGCAAGCGAACGATTCCAAAATTATGAAAAGTGGAATTTTTTTTTATACTACGTCGGTGGCAAACAAGCATACGGCCCGCCTGATGGTAAGCAGTCTCCGTAGCCTATGTACGCCTGCAACTCCAGAGGAGTTACATGCGCGTTGCCGACTCTAAACCCGCCCCCCTCGTTGAGCGATGAGAGGGTTTCAAGGCTCGTGCTTTAGTTTAAACAAATTTTGCCACCGAGTAAAACACATAAAATTTTACCACACCAAGGCAAGGAGAATACTAACTGTAAAATATCAAACAAAATCTAATCAATTGAAAATGAATGTTATTGAATATTTATCCAGCCTACATAAGGAAACAACTCAAAATTTACTTTGCCATCCATGTGGATGAAATGCAACTTTCTGTCTGTCTTTAAATAAGAGGGCGTTTACCAGCTGGTGTGGTGAAAATAAATTTACTTAAATGAAACTCATTTTCACGGATTCAAACCATATGGAAAATAAAAAGAGCGTGATGATATTTTACATAATTAAAATTTTTACGGGTCTTTCGTTAATTAGTAAGGATTTTAGAAACTTGAACCGCCTAAAATATGTAATTAAAACGTGTCCTAAATTTGTTCAAAAGTCTCATTTGCATACAATGGACAGGCGTATTTACCATATTAAACCGTGTAGAACATGTGCATAAATTGCTCTCTTCAACTCAAAACTAAGTACTAAATCAACTTTCATTAAGAGGAGCTACCTCGTAATTTAATATTTTATATTGAATTTAGCACATTTTAATCACGGGTAGGTATAGGTACTGATAGATTGTCTATGCAACAATGAGAAAAGGTCATCATGGTACTGTCAACCATTTTGTGTGTTTGCCTGTGGTGCGTCAAAGTTAATAGCTTTTAGATTGATTTTTAATGTTCAGTTCCCACATTATCTTCCGTATAGGTACTAAGTACTTAATGCCGGTGTTATTAAACTTTGTTCAGTCTTAGAGGGCATAATTTATCTCTATATTTTAAGGTATTTACATAAAAGTAAACGAAATCTACCTTCAAATGGCTCCTTACGCCAGTTGAGGGTAGATGAAAACATTACATGATCAAATAATGTAGGTTAAAGTCAGGTCGTTCAGTGACAGATCCAGGCGGTTTTGTATTTGGTTGGTTAACCAATAAATGTTATTACTACCCGAAACTGCGCAAAGTGTTTGTTTTACTTTTATTTAAATACTCGTACCTAATAAGTATAAGTAGGTTTTTTTTTCCGGATCATTTCCATAGGCACATTATTGTAGAAGTGACAGTTGATTTTTTGCGTTAACTTTTTTTTTATACTACGTCGGTCGCAAACAAGCGGCCCGCCTGATGGTAAGCAGTCTCCGTAGCTTATGTACGCCTGCAACTCCAGAGGAGTTACATGCGCGTTGCCGACCCTAACATCCCCCTCTCGTTGAGCTCTGGAAACCTTACTCACCGGCAGGATCAGCAGGATGAGTAGGGTCTAGTGTTATAGTGTTAACTGCTAAAAGTACAGAATTTCTACTCAATACATAATCCAAAGAACTAAGATTACGTGTCAATCATCACCGTCCTCACGTTGTCCCGGCTGATAGGATCCTGGGTTCCGCTTGGCAACTAATCCCAAGAATTGGCGTGGCGTAGGCACTAGCTTTAACGACAGCGACTGCCATCTGACCTTCTAACTCAGAGGGTAAACTAGGCTTATTGGGATTAGCCCGGTTTACTCACGATGTTTTCCTTCACCGACAAGCGACTGGTAAATATCAAATGATATTTCGTACAATAAATTCCGAAAAACTTTTTACGAGCCGGGGTTTGAACCCGCGACCTCCGCATTGCAAGTCGCACGCTCTTAGGGCTCCTCTACACGATGGCCCAGCGTAGGCCAGTCCAAGGGACGCAGCTATGCGGTGAAATGAGATAGCAATATCACTTGCTCCCTCTAACGCATAAATGCGTCCCTAGGACTGGCCCACGCTGGGCCATCATGTAGAGGAGCCATTATGGCTCCTCTACATGATGGATCATCATAGTGGCCCACTAAGTTGGGCCAGCGTGTAGAGAGGGTAGTGGTGTCGGATGGCTTATGGCGCGCGGGATGGCGGTGGGAAGGCCGCGGTGTCGGTTTTTCGTCCGCACATCAAAGGCAGTGGACCAGCGATGGCTGTCCGCATCTACACGTGGCCCATCCCTCAGTGCGTGCTCGAACGCGGTCGAGTGAGGACGTTAGTGCTGTGTATTATTTTGATTAAAAATGACGAGTATCTGGCCGCATCACGAAAGAATAAAGTTTTTAGAGTTATATCGGGGAGAAAGCGTAACATGTAACCCCAAACATAAAGACCAAAACTATAGAAATAAGGTAGCAGGATATTAAAAAAACAAGTTTTTATAACAAATAGTGCACGAATTAATTAGAGGATTAGGAAAATTACTTATACATTACGCAGACATATGTATATACAGTACATTCACAATTTAAATAAATAAATATACCAATAATAAAAGAAATTAATATTAGATACCTACATATCTAAATATACATACATAAATTATATATATGCACAATATATACCTACACAGCGGCACATTAAGGAAGAGACAAGTAATGATTTTTAGTAGGGTTTCAAAGCTTTGAAGAGTTTATTGCACAAATTTAAATTGACTTAGGTGACAACCTGTGTGGCCTAGTGGGTAGTGACCCTGCCTATGAAGCCGATGGTCCCGGGTTCAAATCCTGGTAAGGACATTTATTCGTGTGATGAGCATGGATATTCGTTCCGGAGTCATGGATGTCTTCTATGTATTTAAGTATTTCTATGTATTTAAGTATATTTTTTAGTTCTATGTGTTTAGAGCTCAACGAGGGGGGGTGGGGTTAGGGTCGGCAACGCGCATGTAACTCCTCTGGAGTTGCAGGTGTACATAGGCTACGGAGACTGCTTACCATCAGGCAGGCCGTATGCTTATTTGCCACCGACGTAGTATAAAAATAAAAATGTATATAATATGTATATCGTTGTCTAAGTACCCACAACACAAGCCTTATTGCGCTTTCCGTAGGACTTAGTCAATTTGTGTAATACTGTCCCATAATAAGTAGTTTATTTAATTATTTATTTATTGCGATGGATAGATAACATCCACCATAATCTTCTACGTCATTTCTTTTTAATTACTTTATTATTGCGCAGATTAAGAAAAGGTTGGTACGTGGCGTATAAATAAATTGCTGCAGCGGCTAATGCTCCCACGTCCATCTTGGAAGACGAATAGATCGCAACTGAATGTCGCCATCGTGTAGTGGCGTGTCAGCCATCGCATGGCCATCTCGCTGGGCCAGCGCTGGGCCATCGTGAAGAGGAGCCATTACCGCTAGGCCACCAGCGCTTCCTTAGATTACTGCTTATAAGTAGTAAGGTTAATTATCAATACAATAGAAAAAAATGTGAACTCTTGGTAGAGCAGTTGGCAGAGCATGGGCTAGTGATCTAGTGTCGCGAGTTCATGTCTCGCCTGAGGCAGTAAATTTTTCCGCTTTTAATTAGGCTTAATAACATCGTTTGCAGCAGTTTTTGCCAGATACAAAATTTATTTAGTATGGTGAGACGCATCGTTACTGGTGAATTTCTAATACGGATTGGAACTCGCAGCCGTTTAAGTGTAACACTTCTACGGTAGATGTCGCTAGGAGCGCCTTTTTAAGGCGCACATGGTGGAAATATTCGCTGTCCTCGGGTGAAGTATCGGTGGCCCAGTTGGTACGGAGGGAGTTATAGTGGTTTTTCACAACCTATTACCTACTCTGGAACAATATAGGCATTTATTCTCCATTACACCTGCATCGAGTGTGTGATGTGTGATGAAACGACCGACCGGTTAGTCTGTGTAGTCATGTAGTCGCCTAGTGGGTAGTGAGGTAGTGACCCTGCCTACGAAGCTGATGGTCCCGGGTTCAAATCCTGGTAAGGGCATTTATTCGTGTGATGAGCATGGATATTTGTTCCTGAGTCATGGGTGTTTTCTATATATTTAAGTATTTATAAATATTTATATATTATATATATCGTTGTCTAAGTACCCTCAACACAAGCCTTATTGAGCTTACTGTGGGACTTAGTCAATTTGTGTAATAATGTCGTATAATATTAAATTTATTTATTATTAATTATTATTTTATTTATTTAAAAACATACTGTCTACTATACTTAAAGTGAAATATCTGGAAAAACATTATTATAAAAACTAGATCGATTTTCGCTCCCGAAAACCCCCATATAGCAAATTTCATCGAAATCGTTAGAGCCGTTTCCGAGATCCCCGAATTAGGTATATAAATATATATACAAGAATTGCTCGTTTAAAGGTATAAGATATACAGAGAGGAAAATGAGGACTACGTTCATATATGCGTTAGGGCGGTACCTTTTCCTCTGAAAGGTTCCACTGTTCCGTTCCGTAATGTATAAGTGAAATTTCTCGAATTATCGTAATAAGCAATCAACCCGTCCGTAACTAACAGCAAACGTCGGCGCAGCGCACTCTCACTTTCGCGCATGCGCGGCCGCAGGAAAAAATACCGCATTAAGAGGATAGCGGACGACCCCAACACAACGTAGTCCCCATTTTCCTCTCTGTATACTAACATAGAAAATATTTTATTTGTATTGGCTACGTGCTAAGTGCTTGGTAAGTAAAGCGCTTTCGCATGCGGTGGTGAAAATTGAAACTAACCAAGGATAGCGTCTAACATTTCGTACAAGTTATATGGAGTAAGATTTTTTGATTTTTGGGTCTAAGTTCCTTATCGGACGGTTAACGGACCGTCACGGCACTCTTTTGTATATATTATTTTTCGAGAATAAGTAGCCTAATTTCACCGACTTATGGACATCCGATAGTGACGCAGTTGGCAAACAAACGCATAGAAATAGGAGCTAACAGCGATGATCCAGGTTCGATTCCCGGACGTATATTATTTTTTGTATTTGTTTCCAGTTGGATTTCATATTTTTGATTGACTAAGCGAGTACTACGTTTGTGGCTAACAAGCATACGGCTTGCCTGATGGTAAGCAGTCTCCGTAGCCTATGGACGCCTGCAACTCCAGAGGAGTTACATGCGCGTTGCCGACCCTAACACTCTGCGCCTTCGTTAGCTCTGGCAACCTTACTCACCGGCAGGAACACAATGGCGTAGGCCGTGTAGGCGTCCATAGACCACGGAGACTGCTTGCCATCAGGCGGGCCGTATGGTTGTTTGCCACCGATGTAGTATATAAAAAAACATGATATTATGCCGAAGCCTGCCGCAACGGAAACCGAAATCGGACGGACAAAAAGAACTGACATAGCTTCTATCAATTATAAGTACCTGGGCGACCGAGCTTTGCTCGGTTATAACTATTTTTTGTAATATGACTAAAACAATAAAAATTAAAAAATTATATATAAACTTGAACATATAAAAAAAAAACAAAAGTTAGTCACCGGGTGAGATTCGAACCCGTAACACTCGTTTAGCAGTACGCGTCTTAACCCGCTGGACCAGACGGACAGTGGCCGGCAACACGAAATTAGCGACCATATTCTGCGTCGAAAGAAAACTCGAAAACACGCGTTTTCCCAAACATAAGACTAATCTAGATAGATTGTATACCCCCAAAAACCCCATATACCAAATTTCAGCGAAATCGTTAGAGCCGTTTCCGAGATCACAGAAATATATATATAAATATATATAAAAGAATTGCTCGTTTAAAGGTATAAGATTTAAAACTTTATTTCTTAATCAACAAGATCGTCATGTATAAATCACAAATATAGCTCGTGCCATCCACGATGACGCGCAGATTAGTCAAATCTAACCTTTAATAACATGACATTACTAGTCAAGGCACGCGTCTTCGTGAATGATACGATCTCTAACTGGATAATGATTAAGCAGATCATAGCGATCGCTCGATCGTTAGGTTATCTGTTACGGGATAGTCAATGACTTTCTATAAACTAGTTTCAGCTAATAGATCATGTTACCATACGTGAGTAAAAGTTGTAATTATGTGTACTGACAGCCGCCCACATTTTAGGGTTCCGTAGTTAACTAGGAACCCTTATAGTTTCACCATATCCGTCCGTCCGCGGCTTTGCTCCCTGATCGTTAGCTGCAATTAGGCATGGATACATAATTCGTGCATAGTGACTGAACGGTAATATAAAAACTACGAGATTTTTTTTTATTGTGCCTCCATACTTTTTTTTTTACTTTTACATATTGGTGTGGGGTATCGTTAGATAGATCATTCAAAACGAATAAGGGTTTTCACGAACCATTTTTTGATAAAATGAATATTTTTGAAATAATCGGTCCGAAAGAAAAAAAATACGTGTCTCCTTTTGAACCATGGATCCGAAAAATATGAAAGAATTTGTAATACAAAAGCTTAATAAATACTCTCAATAAAAACTATAGCGTACATTTTGAGTTATTGCAAAAAGTCTTCTCTTCTTTGTAAAAAGACGTACAAAGCGCTGCGAAAGTACTCCCTTATGCTTGTAATGTACATATAAATTTACTAATAGCCCCCGTTTAGCCTATTCTAACAGAATGGTAACTACGGAACCCTACACTGAGCATTGCCCGACATGCTCTTGGGCGATTTTTGGAAATGTTTTGATTGAAAAATAATATTATTAGGTACAACAAAAAAAAACAACAGTTATTTTCACATCAGCAGATTGAACAAGGGTAATTTGCTGCTTAAAAACAGTGACCAAAATCGCATTTTGCTCACTGAGTGAGACAAAATAACATTCAAGTGTCCTTTATTTTCGAATGTCATTTCAACGTGCGGAGCGTCACTATTGTGCAACAAGAGAGGAAAGTTGGTTTTTCTTGGAGTCAAAAACACGAAATGTAAAATAACTTTGCTCTCGTGTGACACATACAACTTTTCACCTCAGTAGTGAGAACATATTAAAGGTTAAAAAAATTCAACATCAAGTAAAGTTAATCACATTTATTTACATTCATGAATGAAAGGCATCATCATTATGATGAAAGCTTGTTTCACTCCCTGGAGTGAAGAAAGTAGGCTTGTTCGAGCTGCTGAGGTGAAATAGTTATTTGTACAACAAGAGAGCAAAGTTTGATATTTCTTCGAGTGCTTGTTTTGAGTCCCGTCCAAGCGAAAGATTCTATAATTTAGAATCTTGAGCGTAGTAAGGGACTCAAAAGCGCACGAGATATAAATAACTTTGATCTCGTGTAGTACACACAATTTTTCACGTCAGTCAGCCATCAAAAAATACAACCTGAAAAAATGTAATCCAGACGGACGGATCACTATTTCACTCATGTTTTCTGAAGGTATTCTAACAATTAACTTTAATTACCGCAATAAAACAAAACGAAAGAAATTTCAATAAAATAATACGAAAATAATGAATTAACGAGCATCAATTGACAGTTAAATCGACAACTTTTTTTTTGTAAAATCCGGTCCGAATTGCGGATACTACTATTTGTCAACTATAGTAGAGATCGTTAAAAGTAGTTAAGTAGATTGTTACTGCGTAACAATTGCGTAAATTTGTATAAGTTCATTGTTTTGATTGTATCATAAAATACGTAAAATATGGTGTTTTTATTAAATTTTAAACTTTTATTTCTTTAATTAATTATTACGAATGAAGACTCGTAGGGTGTTTTGGAACGATGCGGTCTGACTTATTTCGGGGGTCTATTATAAACCGTCAATATACCGTTGAATTACGTATGCACTTTTTGTCTCTTTCTTTTTGTTAGTGACGTGAAAGGGATAAAGACAATAGAATCCAAATATTTCGAACTTGTATTAGGCCCCGCACGTTGAAATGACATTTGAATCTAAAGGTCACTTGAATGTTATTTTGTCTCACTCGGTGAGCAAAATACGATTTTGCTCACTGTTTTTAAGCAGCAAATTACCCTTGTTCGAGCTGCTGACGTGAAAAATACATTTTAAAACGATGTTCAGACGTGTATAAAGAGTGATCGTGAAAACAGATTACTTTGTTAGAATATTAATTAGAATGGCATGACATTATGAACACTATCGAAAGTTCGATTTCCTTTACATTATTTTCCTTATTTTTTTTCAGGTAATTACTCAGTTGAACATGTCGACAAAGTGTGCTTGTCGCTCCGAGAGCAGTATGGGAAGTGCGTCAAGATAGCAGGTCTACTCGGCCGTCCGGACATGCTCTTTGTGTTCGATGCGGGGGAAGTGGAAAGGGTGTTCAGATCTGAAGACGGAGCCCCTCACAGGTAGGTGTAAGTTTAGGGGCTCTGTGAGCTGTAGGCCTCGCAATAAACTTAAAAAATGTAAAAGTAAAATGATATTTCGTTAAATCATTATTTCAGCGATCTCACAATAGTCTTAAGAGGGAAGTATAGCACATATTTGTTCATATAAAAAGAGATAACGTTTTTCCAATTTTAAACATTTTCCATTCTCCATGATTTTTTAGTATGTTATTGATACAATGAAAAACTAGGTTTATAGGTTTCTTTTATTTCAAAAATTGCAAAACAAAACAAAAAAAAAACTTTTTTTTCAAAAAAGCGAAACCTATGAACCTAGAATATATTATACTGAAGCGATCGATATCAAAATCAAAGTGATTTGTTATGATTAAGTTAGTGGAAACCGTTTTCTCCCGAAATGGAAATTGATAGAAAAAGTACCGTTATTTCGTTAGGATCGCAAAGCTATTCTTCCCTCTTAAGTGCCTTAGACCCTACACAGGCGCTGAAGTCCTTTAGGCCGATTTCCGACATTACAAAATTTTTCTAAGAAATGAAACGACAAAATTCTTTTATTTAACTACCAAACCTGCTCACAAAATTTCATGTGAATTGGTTAAGAAATGCGAATTTCAGAGGAGAACAACCGGAAATACGAAGGCATTTTTGTCCAAGCTGAAACAGGGCATCCGCTAACACTCGGTAAAAAATAGGTAGAATTTACTCGATCGGGTGACATGACGTGGTTTGAACTCGGTGGGTAAAAATTCGAAAGAAAATTAAGGAACCAGAGCTCCAAAGGGGTAGGCATAACAATGTCGGATGTTATAAAATAAATATAAATATATTATTCGACATTATTACACAAATTGACTAACCCCCACAGTAAGCTCAAGAAGGCTTGTGTTGTGGGTATTCAGACAATAATAAATATAATATATAATTTTTAAGTAGTTCCATTGTTATTTATAAAGTCAAGTGGAGAATAAAACATTTTGCTCTATATATAAATAATTAAATACATAGAAAGTACCCATGACTCAGGAACAAATATCCGTGTTCATCACACAAATAAATGCCCTTACCGGGATTTGAACCCAGGACCATCGGCTTCATAGGCAGGGTCACTACCCACTAGGCCAGACCGGTCGGTGTTATTACTTAATACTTTAAGACAGCAAGTTCATGGGAAGTGCGTCAAAATAGCAGGTCTACTCGGCCGTCCGGATATGCTCTTTTATGAAGAGGGAGAATTGGAAATGGTGTTTAGATGTGAAGACTGAGCTCCACACAGGTGCGTAGTGCATACGTCTACTTGACCATCCTGACATATTGTTTGTCATTTATACGAGAACCAGTTGAGGCTTAATATACAGTATGTATCTAAACGTAAAGCAATTACTTCAACCCATTAATGCAATTTGAACAACAGACCAACAAAATGTATGAAACAGCAATTTTTTTTGCACGATTTAAGGGTTGGTACCATGGTAAAACACTTAAATCGTCCAAAAAATTGTCCGTTTCATACATTTTGTTGGTCTTTTGTTGAAATTTCCTATGGGAGAGTTAAGTAATTTAATTAATTTGAGTAATTGCCTTACGTTCAGATAGATACTGTATGTACCTACATACAGTAGGTAGGTAACAGCTACGTGGGCAAAATTATTATCTACTGAATACTTTGAAATATACCTATAGGTCCAGATGAAGTGCGTTAAGATAAAAGGTCAAAACTCAGCCGTTCGGACATAGTCTTCGTTTTTGATGCGGTAGAAGTAGAAAGGGTGTTTAGCATTAACATGTATCAAAGGACGGGCAATAAGAATGGGGCCAGTACAGCGGTGTCACGCACACTTCGAGCCAATTGTGCAGTCTAACGCCACAACGCGATTGGTTGATGAGTTCGCATCACGCGCACGATTGGTCCCAACTAGTTGCGTTAGACTGCACGATTGGCTCGAATTCGTGAGTGACACCACTGAACTAATACCATTCTTAGTGTCCGTAAGGCCCGTCCTTAGATATATGTCAATGGTGGTTTAGCACAAGTACACGAACAAGTAGGTGGCAAAAGTTATTGAAAATAGTTACCTCACAATAGCACGTCAAGTTTGACTGCTACATGCGTTATATTATATTTACTAGAAGTTGAAAATGAGACAATAGTTTTACTAATTTGATCAAAGACTAGCCGCAGATGCAGACGGAGGTGGCGGGACGACCTAGACACCTTCCTCAACAACTGGCCGGAAGAGGCACTATATCGGGAGTCGTGGAGAACAGGGGGAGAGGCCTTTACACAGCAATGGGATACCAGAATGGGCTAGTAAAAAAAAATAGACAAAAAATACATAGATGAGGCAACCAGCAAAAAAATCAATGGGGTGTTTTTATCTGAATTTTTCTTCCAAAAAAAAGTGGTATTTCAGTTTTGTTAAATTAATCAAGTAAATTATCTCAATAGTTTATTTTTCTTAATTTTACAGACCATCAATGCCGTCGTTGAATTATTACAAGCACGTTTTGAGGAAAGATTTTTTTGGTGCCGAAGAAAACTGCGCAGGAGTCATTGCCGTGTAAGTAAAATTACTCGCACTCAAGAGCAATAAAACTGGTTACTTTCTTTGGAAATTTCTTTACGAAGTGCTCCCTTGAAATTACTCTGTATATAAAACTACTTACTAGCTAAATTGTATCCTTAAATATCTATTATATAAAACTTTCTGGCAAAATTGTATTCTTAAATATCTTTTATACAAAACTTTCTGGCAAAATTGTATCATTAAATATCTTTTATACAAAACTTTTTAGCAAAATTGTATTCTTAAATATCTTTAATATAAAACTTTCTAGCACAATTGTATCCTTATATATCTAGTTGGCCGACAATTATTGTTTTCATCGTATTTGCTCGTAAACAAACCACAGGCATCTGATTTCATGAGAAATATATTTATTCCAATACTCAATCAATGTGTACACTCTGCTAATCTCCACATGGATTTATCGTTGGAGCCGTCTTCCAGACGTCATTCTCATTAGGGGGCGCCACTACCATAATCAATCATAATCTGAGGGTCTACCGCAAAACAAGAAAATCGGAATTTCGTTATGTAACGTCTCTATCACTCTTGCATATTCGAGCGAGAAGATAACTAAATTTCGATTTTCGCAGTTCTCGGTATGCCCCTTTGTAAACAAATCGCCTTGATGCTAATGCACATGTCATATGTCATATTTTATTATCTGTGTTGTCAAAAAACAGCTTAAGGTACAGTATGTATAAGTTACTCTATGGTTTATAATAGGTGCTAGTGTTGCACTATGGCGGAAGAACATTACAGTAATACACACTATTCTGAACTATTACTAATGTAACAGTAAACTATCTGTCTGGTACCTTTTAAAGATAACCATAGTTAGGGAAGCCGGCAAGGCCATAACGACCAAGCCATATGTTTTGACTAAGATGTAGAATTTGTGAAGTTAGGGCTTGTAGAATTAGAAGCTTGGCTCTACAAGAGATCTGATAACTTTTTGACTGTGCGAGCCTCATGGTTACATCTTGGCAACATTTTACATGAAAATGTGTTTGATGTGATACTTTTTTAAACTAGCCGTCGAGGAAAAACACAGGAAAAAAATAAGAAAAAATAATTTATGCTATTGTTATGATTACAGGCACGGCGATTCATGGTCCGCGTTCCGCACAAAGGTCTCACGAGTGGCCCTAAGCACCAGTGCTGCCGCACAGTACACGGTAGCCGTTAGTGAAGTCGCAGACTCCTTTATAAACAGGTAAACATTCAATCTACTTCCGATTTTACAATCTCTGCGACCTAGGGACCGGTCTGTTTGGAAGGATTATTTCGTAAAGCTTTGCTTACCAAAGCCGTTGCTAACTAAAACCCTTTCATTGGGCTTTTTAAGCGCTTCATAATACTTTTATTTTATTGGTATTCAGGATAACAACAGGTGTAAATATAACTAAACATATAAATGCTTACATAAAAGAAGGCCAATAACAGTCATCCATTAAATTGCAATACGTAACAAAGTAAAATAACAAAAAATTTAAAAACGACGTTAATGTACAATATACACACAAATGCTCGAAACCTTAAAAATACATACCGGTCGTAAAATATGTACTTAATGAATAATCGAGTTTAATTTACTTTTGGCAAAAGACCATAAAATTTGCATTAGTAACAAGTCAGTCATCAACAGGAATTACACAAAATATATCCAAATAAATACCTGAACATAGTATTTGAACTGAATTTTTATTAATGGTAGAATTAGGTAGTAAGAAATAAAAATTTCAACATTTAGAAAGAAACACATTTAAAAAAAAAGAAAAAAAAAACTGGTACCCTGGTAAGCTGATACCCGTTTCAAAGCGCTAACCTCTTGAAGGGGTATCGATTATGAACTATGACGCTTATGCCATTTTCAGCTTTCTCTTCGTAAAAGTAGAATCAATTATTGCTTATTTATGTTTGAAGTGAAGGATTGGGTGTCTATGTCTATGGGCGTATTAACAGTACCGGTGTCATATTTTTTTAATTAGGAAGGGGATGCCCTTTCGATTTAGCGGTATCCCTGAAAGGGAAACATCTTCCTAGAGCTAAGTCAAACGAACGGGTAAGCAATTTCAAAGGGAAAGCCAATGGTTGGGGTTATTCGATAAACGACTCAGCCATTTAAAGGCTTTTTTCAGGGAAGGGGTGGACAAGTCCCTGCTGCGGCTGCGACCAATGCTGAGGTCATGGTGGATTAATACAACTTACTACTTTCCGTCAGCGGGACCGCCCTAGCGTCAAAATCGACACAGAGATTCGTGGGCTACATCCCGTGTTAAAGTGCCCCAACCCGCTGCTAACTGACTACACAAAATACATTAATGAATACACCTCCAGACAAATATCGATACGAGTATGGACAATAATCTATCGGAACACAGAACTTTTGCCGATCGCACATGCCACAGCTCGGCCTACCCTCCAGCTATCATAATACCTTTATAAGTGTTTCCATTATTAGTATTAGATTGTATGACATCTCAGCAATTGCTATGGGATGGTTACATTTGAAAATACCTGCTTACTTCCAGATTGCGTGAAATCAGAAAAGAGGACAATGAAACGCCAGAGGACTTTTTAAATGAAGTTCACAAGTGGTCTTTAGAATGTAAGTAGTTACAGAAACTGACTGATTAGACGCGTACTTGTATTACCAAAATGCCTTCTCTTTTGATTTTATACGAACGCTGAGGAAACTAGTTTTAGTTTGATGCTGTAAAATATTCAAGACAAGCTTTAGAAATATCATGAGACCACAAATAATTTTCTTAGTTGGTGGAATGCTCTTATTCACAATGTGTCATTATGAGAAATTACTTGAAAGCCTAGTGATTATCTCCTTTTTCCAGCTCTCGGTCTAATAGCCCTAGACACTCGCCTAGGCTGCTTCCACGCGTCCTCTGGCTCAGAAAGCCAGCGTCTCATCGACGCTGTCAACACATTCTTCCTTTGCGTCGGACAACTGGAGCTGAAGGCACCCTGGTGGCGATTGTGGAATACTAGAATGTTCAAGCAATATGTCAACGCTCTTGACACTATCCTCAGGTAAGATTATCGTTGCCTATGTCAAATAAGACCACAGATATTTTCGTAAAAAGGGTTCACCTTGTGCTTTGCTCTCTCTTTGGCTCATACCTGAAAGCCCGGTCACATAATCAAAGATAGGGTCACACATTCGCACGATTACATCAACTTGATTCTTGTTGCTTGCTTGCAGTCTTTAACCGCCCCTTTTTCGGTGCTATGGGTTTTGTGTGCGAAAATAAGGTGCTACTTTAACTTTGTGGAGTTCAAGTTCCATTAACTTTATTGTACTTGTTTCATATGGGTATTCAAAAGGTTTTTACAAAAGAAAAACACTTTTAAATTAATTCTTACATTAGAATACCCATTGCCCGTATGACCTTAGACGTGTTCTTTGTTTACAGCAGTTTAAATTCTTATGGAATGGACCAGCGGTTTGCAAGATCAGCGGCTTGCGAAGAGGCAAATTTTATATGTTTAGGCATGTGAATAGAAAGCGGAGGTCTAACCGTGCCCTTAAGAGAAAAAATTTCCAAGCGTCTGGTTTTAGCTCTCCTTTCATTATTTTCAGTGTAACTCTAAGCCACGTGGAGAGAGCACTGGAGGAGAGCAAGGCCAGCTCGAGCAAGTCTCTTCTGCAGGATTTGGTGGCTGCAGCCGGCACCAGGGTTGCTGCTGTGGCCGCTTTGGATATGTTCTTAGTAGGAATAGATACGGTAAGATACTCGCAAGAGGGCGTCAAAATCAAATTATGCACTCCACAGTCTGCTCTGCTATAATAGAGATCGCTAATTATAACCGATCGGCAAAGCTATTCACTTAATTTAATTAATGATGCAGCCAGTTTCCGTTTCATCATTTTGCATGTAACACGCAAGTACCTGTGCATTAACTAGAATAACTTATGGGCTATAATGTCCATAGTTATGTTACCTAAATTTTATTTCATTCAATCATGAAATAAAAGAATTAAAACGATTTACGCCATATATAATAAATTTAAAATGAATGCCGACGTTTCGAGCCTTTTACAGCGCTTTTATCAAGAGCAGCCGAAGAAAAATATCAATTAAATTATGCAAATTTACCCACATACAAATTAATAACCACAAACTTAAGTATAGTCATATATGCAATGTAGTTGTTAAAGCTTAAATAAATACCTACACATTACAACTATTTCATTTTGCAAGACAATATTATGCTATAGTTTGGTAAATCGTAAAGTCATTTGTTAATGGAAAATAGGGAGATTCATAATGTATTTTATTCTTATATATAACCCCAAAAAGAGGGATGAGTATAGTTTTTTTTATTTTACAATTAATGTTATTACTTTTTTGCCAGACTATATCACTTCAATCCGACGTTATTAAGATAAGTGTCATATGTAACAATTTTGCAATATCTGTTAACACGTCGTCAACGCGCTTAGAGGCATCTACCAGTGTACATCGACTTTTAACGTGTAGTACTACTTGAAACAAAAAAAAATTGCGGATCTCAGGTAAAAACAAGTGACGATGCAACAGATTTCAGTATGTATAAGCATGTTTGCTAAGGGTTGCGCCCGGGCGGAACGTCGCCGGCGAGCAAAAAATACCTATTAGTTAGTTATATTTTTGGCACATAAAAAAAAAGTATCGAGAGTTTGTTTCAGAGACGACCATTACCATACAAAAAATGACGCTAAAATATTTCTTTTTACTTTTTTCGTGTTGAAATATAAAAAATAAAATAAAAAAAAATATTTTTATTTCAGAACTATCAGAATTCCATAAAAAATTGTTAGTACCATCGTTATAGCTAGGGGTTAGTAAGTACATTAAAATCAAATCATATCCAAACATAATAAGAATAATAAATAATTAATAATATTGACATAATAACAATGAAATCATGATTCATAGTAAAATAAAAATTAGATGAAATAATAAATACAAAAATAATTACAAATTCAAAATAAAATAGACTAGAATAATAATTACAATGTCAAAATTTACTACTTTTATTCATATTCCCATAAATAATGATTTCATGTCAAAAGAGCAATAGGTACAAGTATAAAAATGTCGTAATATTTTAATTAATAATTTTGACCCATGTATACAGGATGGAACTCTCTGGTCTGTCGGCAATTACCTTCAGTATCCTGTTGTCGCTGCCTCGGATGCGGTTTAGAATAGATGCGACCCGCTTTCGCCTGATCGCATAAAAGTCGTCAGTACGCGCCTCGGCAAACATTCCTGAAGCGCTACAGAACCGTGGCAACCTCAACAGGATTCTGAAGGCATCATTATACTGGATACGAAGAGCATTATAGGCTTTCAGCGTGTAGTTGACCCATAGGCTACCCGTGTAAAATACCAAATATTCTTTTAAATATATCGTTAGTATTTTTGTAACATCTTGTATGGTGCCCACTATTACATCTACATTGTAGTCCTTACCATTTTATGTTGGTACTGGAATTAAAATAATCAAGGAATTGACAATAAAAAATAAAAGAAATGACTTGGCACAGCCCTGCTTCCGAGATTTTGAATTTCGAACGAGAATTATAAAATGTTCGATGTCGGACTACTGGGTATAAAAAGGCACCTCATTCCTTATACTGTGCATCTCTGTTACAATTCTTGACTACCGGAGTTCCAAGTTAACTTTTCCACTTTTCGTTTATTTGTAATGTAAGCATTGTAATAACATTTCAGACTTCAAACGCCGTGGCTTCAATTCTCTACCAACTGTCGCTTAGGCCACATATACAAGATAAAATCTACAGTGAGGTCTCACAAGTACTTCAAGGACGGAATCTGAGGCCCGGAGATATCAACCAAATGCCGTACCTAAAAGCGTGCGTTAAGGAAGTTTTAAGGTAAGCGTGACTCCAGAAACACGTATCAACGCGAAATACAAGCAAAGTAAAATTATATTGTAGGTGTGATAAAGAGTAATGCATGAAATGTTTTTATCGTAGATAATATAATAATAACACGAGTAAAACAGTTGTAAATATTGTAGCCGCACTGCCGCAAAGACAGCCTATGTAGATGGAACTGTACAGGGTCCGGTCCGGTATCCCCTTCAAGGGTTTTAGAAGGGTTATTTCGGCTTTGCAAAGCCGTTTCTACCTAAAACCCTTTGATTTGGCTTTTTAACCATTTCCTATATATAACCTCTTGAAGGGGTATGGATTATAAATTATAACGCTTATGCCATTTTCAACTTTATCTTCGTAAAAATAGAATCAAATTGCTTATTTATGTTTAAAGTGAATGACTGGGTATCTAGTATTGACATCACAGGTATCAAATTTTGAATTAGGAAGGGAAACCCTAGAGCTAAAGCAAATGAACGGGTAAGCAAATCAAAGGGAAAGTCAATCGTTGGGGCTATTCTGGGAAGGGGTTTACGGATACTGGAACTGGAACTGGAACTGTATGACTACAGGATAAATTTCATCAATTAAAATTTACGGAGCCGCACATCGCTATCTACTTTAACCTGTTGCCTATTCTTTTGACTTTTTGACACACAATTTTATTTTCAGAATGTATCCAGTGGTCATCGGGAATGGTCGACAACTTACTAAGGATACAATTATCTGCGGGTACAACATTCCCAAAGGGGTAAGCTTAACCTCCTACAATTTTGGAGGGCTTTAAATCTTCTTGGGTTAGAGCCGGCGTAGCTTTATTTGACGTTTATAAGCGCATTCTAATATGCCTACTTGAAAGATAAACTATCTTTATCTTTATGATTTTGATTCCAAGAATAAATACGACCAGTCATTGACGACCAGTCTGGCCTAGTGGGTAGTGACCTTGCCTACGAAGCCGATGGTCCCGGGTTCAAATCCTGGTAAGGGCATTTATTCGTGTGATGAGCATGGATATTTGTTCCTGAGTCATGGGTGTTTTCTATGTATTTAAGTATTTATAAATATTTATATATTATATATATCGTTGTGTAAGTACCCTCAACACAAGCCTTATTGAGCTTACTGTGGGACTTAGTCAATTTGTGTAATAATGTCCTATAATATTTATTCATTTAAATAAACATTATATCCTTGTTCATCTTCAATTTCTCAAATTCAACCAATTATCTCATACACAAGTTACTGAGATACAATTAATCTTAAATATATGTTGTAGTACTTTCTATTAAGAGGAAACATCTACCAACGAACTGCCTCAGAGGAGACTCAAATTTGAATAAGCTACAAGGATAGTGTGTAGTCACAGTTATTAACACAGTAATAATATCTAGACACCTATTATTAGTCAAGAGTTCCCTAATAAAGAGTGACTAGTTTTGTAAACATTAAATACATACATACATACATACATACATACATACATATAATCACGCCTATTTCCCGGAAGGGTAGGCAGAGACCACGCGGATTTTTTCACTTGTTACGATCCTGACATACCTCTTTCGCTTCCTTCACTTTCATAACATTCCTCGTACACGCTCGCAGGCTTAGGGTGCTTTACACCTGGCCTTTCTTCAGGATTTCCCCAGTTTGATCAGAGAAAATCCGCCAAAATCTCTTCCAGCTCCCTATTCTACTTCTCCCTTATACACTGTCTTTGTTAGCCTTCTTTCACTCATTCTTTCCACGTGTCCAAACCATCTCAACATACTTTTCCTATTTTTGGTTACTACATCTACACAACAACACACATCTAAACATTAAATGTAGTACACAAAAGAACTGTGTAGTAAATAATACAGGTAATAACATAGTAATAACTAGGGTCATTAGGTTTGCACAAACGCTAACAACCTGTATAAAAAATCCACTCAAAACATTCCAGACGCAAGTGATTTTCCAACACTACGTAATGGGCAACAGCGAAGAAAACTTCACCAACGCCGCCGAGTTCCGTCCAGAGCGCTGGCTCAAGCGCTCGCCGCTGGACAAACACAGCGCCTTTGCGTCGCTGCCGTTCGGCTTCGGCCGGCGCATGTGTCTCGGCAGGAGGTTCGCCGAGCTGGAGATACACACCGTCATTTGTAAGGTGAAGTATACCCGAGCATGCGAGTACCTATGTCTTAAACTACGTCGTAGACGTCGAGCACTACTAAATGTCATCAAGGTTAAATCTTAAGCAGCCCTACCCTACTATCTAGTGTTATAGGTATAGGGTCCATCGGTGACGGTGTTTGCTTACCATCAGGTTATTCGTCTGGTCGTTTGCCTCCTATATCATAAATATTATGCGTAATTCTCCCTCATCTTATCTTTTTCTCGGTTGCGTCCAAAACAGCCGGTGATCCAGTTTTGGCAACGACATTCGACTCGACTGTATCGCGATTCGCGACAGTCGCGCATTTCGTGAACGCGCAACTGAATCCCTTGCGAATACTATTGAAGAGCGGGCGTAAGGCCAGTAAATTAGAAAGGAACACAAGATTAGGCGCACCGCGCGAAACTTGCGATGGTAGATTTCGCGATCGCGCGATTGGACATGTCTTTGGGATTTTTTTTTATATCGAGTCAACTTTAACCTTGCTCAGATTCTGGCCTCGCAAATTTAATCTAGATTCCGAATGATTTTTTTCGTGGGTGGGTTTTCTGGAGTTAACCATGTTATTTTCTACCTATTCAAACATTAATGATATTTCTAATACGGGCCAGCTGTCCTTATAAAATAATCCTTGACTTGAAAAGTCTCAGTCTAACCCCCTTATTCATAAAAAAATTCAAGCCTCAATTAGGTAGTTAATTAATATTTTATCCCTATTTACAAGCTTTAATTTAACTTGTCCTGTTAGTATAGTTTGTTAGTTAGTGTGGGTCAAATAATGGAAGCTTAATTTGACCCACTTCCCGATTTCCGATTGAGCTTAAAATTTGCATACATAGGTACGTAAATTGGGTGATAAAGCAATATTATGGTACCATCCAGCTGATCTGATGGGAACCCAGGTGGCCATGGGAACCCAGGTGGCCATGGGAACTCTGTGATGAAACAACGAAACCTAATTGTGTTTGGGGTTTTCAGAATTGTTTCGATGAGTATTAGTTGCTTGTGGTTAAAAAGTACAGTCAGCGAGAAATGCTTGTACCAAAAATGTTTTTTTTTTCCAAACACTTATTTACGAATACATAATTTAAAATGACAGATTAAGGAAAATTATTAAAAGCTAAATAATTAAAACTTATAGCTCATTTATTAATTGCCATTTATGTCTTTTCAACGAGTTAGTCTGCAATTGTTCATTCAAAGTTTTGTTGCTCCGCAGATGGTGCAGGCGTTCAAAATGGAATACCACCATGAGCCTCTAGACTACCACATTCATCCTATGTACACACCGAACGGACCTATTCGGATCAAGATTATTGACCGTGAAACCACCGTATGAGGGCGCAAGCGTATAATATAGACCCATCTAAGCAAGGGCTTTCCAAACATATCTAAAAAGAAAACAATAATAGTTAGGTAGGCAGGGCTGCCAGATCGTATAATTCGATACGAATTTCGTATAATTGGACTGTTTATCGTATCTATTCTGTATAGGTAGTCATTCGGTATAAGTGGATACGAAAAAACAGGTATGGTTATTTCGTATTTTTATTTCAACGCGGGATTAACAGAGACGGATTGCCAACTTAACAATACGATACGGTGACGGTTTGAGGGGTTTTTCTCTTTAGACTTCAGAGTCTAAACCCATCAAATGGTCAGCCATTTGATGGGTTTTGATGCTTTTTGGGCTGTGTTTTGGCACTACTTATTAAGAGATTTTAGTTATTACTTACTAAATACAAGTCGGTTTTTGAAGTATGTATAATAATAAAAATGCATATAATCGTTTTCGTATAATGCAATCGGATTTCGTATAATTTTTGACGTTGGACTGTATAATCAAGATTTATGTACTGGCAGCCCTCCTCTGGACTACCACATCCTATGTACACACTGGACGGACCTATTCGAATCAAGCTTATTGACCGTGAAACAATCCTTTGACCAAGGGTAGACCCATCTAGTGTCTTGCAAATATATCTGGAAAAAAACTATAGGTAGGTTATATGGAATTGAGCTAATTTCACGGTTTAAGGGTCCCCAGCAAGCTCGGTTCTGCATACAAACGTAGTTACGCAATCATTTTAAAAGGAATAGCTAGATTGCTCTGAAACTTTGTATTTACAATATGATAAGGTAGTCCCCGGCAAGTTCCGCCGAATTTCAATTTCTCATACAAACGGAGTTTCGTTCTCATATCAAAACTACATGTTGGATTGTAATGAAACTTTACATACAATGACATGAGGGAAATAATAAAAGGTTGAAACTAGTTTATATTTCTCCATCTTATAAAACAAACGAAATAGAGCAAAAACAAGTTTTGTATGAAAATCTTAAATTCGCTGTATTTTTTAACTATGTTATTTGAAGCTACATAAAGTAATTAAAGCTCTAGGATATACCTTATTCTATTGTACATACATAAAAAGTTTCAGATCAATCTATCAAGTCGTTTTAAAATAAGAGCGTAAGGTTTTATCCTTGTATTAAATTCTAGACTTTAAATTGTTTGTTTATTAAATAAAATAAAAAAAAACTACGTTTGCATGGAGAAACGAGCTTGCTGGGGACCCTTAAATACTCAATAGTTTCGAAAGTTTTTTTGGCGCAGTTTCGTAAAAATGTGTCGAGCGAGTTCCCTACAAGGTACGAAATGGTATCTACTGAAGTTATATTCTTTGAATGTACCTGCTTTGTAGTTACGGCAAATACGTAAATTATGGAAGGTGGAGGTAAGGAATGGAATCTCCGTGTACCAAAAAGTGTCATCAAAAAACCTTAAATAGGTGGCGCTACAATACCTAGAATACTAGAAAAAAAAACAAATCATAGACAGCGCACTCCACTCCGACAATAACGCATAGGTTCTTAGCTACTCTAGCGCTACTCTGGAGAGATTTGGAACTATTATTTATAGCTCTGACAGCTGGACACTTTTGCAACAGCCACCACACCATAAGAGATTTCACTCCTTTTAATTCCACACTCCATAACGTAATAGTACATTACGATACAAGTGCGAAAAATAGGAAATTCGAAACGAGTGGCGATAAATTAAAACACGACCGAAGGGAGTGTTTTAAATCGACACGAGTTGCGAATTACCTATTCGCACATGTATCGTACAACGTTTTACAGTACATATGTCCCTTTAAATGTTCGACACAGTAACATAATATGCTACTTCTCGCACTAGTGCTATAAAGTAGCCCCATATGTACTGTAAATGTAATTATTATGATTTTGACATTAGGTATTTGTCGTATTCGGTATTGTATGTTATTATATTCTTAATTATATTTTTGATTGGAAGTTTTTTCGTTATTAATACCTTCCCCCTCTGTATCCCTTGGGTAAGAGATGGATTGGATATGTCAGTGTTAAGATTGTGTTTTTGTTTTAAGAAACGTCACTTTTGACTGACATATCTAATCCATATCGTATCTTTAGCAAATGTACGGAAGGTGGAGATAAGGAACGAAATCTCCATGTACCAAAAAGTGTCATCAAAAAACTTTAAATAGGTGGCGCTACAATACCTAGAATACTAGAAAAAAAAACAAATCATAGACAGCGCACTCCACTCCGACAATAACGCATAGGTTCTTAGCTACTCTAGCGCTACTCTGGAGAGATTTGGAACTATTATTTATAGCTGACAGCTGGACACTTTTGCAACAGTTCTACCATAAGAGATTTCACTCCTTTTAATTCCACACTCCATAACGTAAATGTAATTATTATGATGGTATTTGTCGTATTCGGTATTGTATGTTATTATATTCTTAATTATATTTTTGATTGGAAGTTTTTTCGTTATTAATAAAGGTATTACATACAGAGGGGGAAGGCCCCCTCTGTATCCCTTGGGTAAGAGATGGATTGGATATGTCAGTGTTAAGATTGTGTTTTTGTTTTAAGAAACGTCACTTTTGACTGACATATCTAATCCATATCGTATCTTTAGCAAATGTAGCAAATGTTTGACGGGACTTCCGGTTCGAGCGCCATCTTGGATTAAATGGCCGGTAGTCCACGTGCTACTTGTAAAGTCCATCTATCGCTTTACAAGAGCTAATTAAATCACCGTACACTGTCTTGTACTAACCGTACAATTTACGTCGTATTTAAAGCTCCTAATACCTTGATAGAACTTGACTGAAACTATAATTTTAAAAGAATTAATTAATTAATTAATGTATGATATATCTTAAAGTTCGAATCGGGCTGACAGCATGGAAAATCCTTGAATTTCAGTTAATACGAGTAAAACACAATTTGTATAAATTTACATTCATAGAATGTTTTATTTGATACAAAACATCAAATCTTAAAAACACCTGAAATGTACAAAAGCGGTTATCTTAAAAATAACACATTCTAATTTTTACATTTCTTACACCTCATTGTACAGCCAGCAACATAAGTGCTCAAAATTATCTCAACACGACTCTATCATCAAGAGTATAAGAGCTTGTGTAGATCTTTTTGAGCACTTCGTTCGAGTAGCAACATTTGTTACCGACTGTATAACTGTTTTTGTACATAACTGGGCAAGACAATTGTTTGACATAATATTACAAAATAACTAAAATACATATTTTTACATCGAATGGCCACATGCAAATACTGGCGTATATTTATTATTTACAAATATGTAAATATCACAAAATCAAGCTTGAAATCAGAAGGTTTCAGAATATAAATACAAATATTTTGACTAGGGCAAATAAATAAAGAATACAAAAAAAAAGTTATGTACATATTTTCTGAGGATGCGTCAGAACGGAGTTTTATGGCACTATTTTATAAGAAATAAAATAGGCATCCGAGTATTATAACTTTAGCTTAATATACGGCAGTGATAGATAAGAATACAAATAATAATGCAAAAGCAGCCATTTGCATTGAAAATCACAAAAAAAACATGATATAAAAGACTTACTAGTATCACAATGTATCATGATTACTCTTAATATTTCCGACAGAATTGACAAATGACAAACTATATGACAAACGCCAAACGCGACAGAGACAAAACAAATCACCATCAACTTTTTGTTTAATCGCGTAAGGTAGAAGTACTAGTGCTCGATGCTGCACTAGTACTCGACATGGGCACTTTATGTCAAAGTGACAAGGATTAAGTTCGAATACAGAAAAATTTCGTTGTTCAAATTTAACCTATATTTCCATGAAATAAAGTGCCCATGTCGATGACTCGTGCAGCGTCGAGCACTAGTACTTCTACCTTATCCTATTTCCAAAATCTTTAAGTTACACTGATATTTAACAAGTACTCTGAGAATTAGGTTTCTTGGTGTGTTTGTACATATACACAGCTACGGTGGCAGATAAGAGCATAAGCAGCGCAGAGCCAACTGTGACGTAGATGACAGCAGAATTGTTGGTTGCCTGAGCAATGGTTTCGACTAAATGGCTAACATCACGGGCTTTTCTGGAACGAGGCTTCGTCCTTGTGAACTGGAAGCTATCTGGAAAAGGAAATAGAAAGAAGTGTTATTTTTGTTAAGACACAGAAAGATTAATTGATTTATTGCACCTATATTTTTCTAATGTTCTTCTCTGTTATAAACTGAAATAGATGTAATATATTAAGGTTCCACCTTCCGTAAAATACTGTAAAACTAAGTTGCTCTGAACCATTTTTTATATCAAATATGATACTTTTTAAGCAGAAAAAAATATGTAACAATCTACAAGATATGAGCAATGATATGGTTTTTCTGGAAATCTATTTTAATTTAATTAAGTAAAGAAAAAAAAATTGAAGCCACTCCTATTTCTTTCAGTTGTATCCTTATTACTACTGCAACTTTTATCAAAAATATATGAAACTTTACAAACTTTCACACAAAACACTGTAAAACGATTTGGATTTCTTGCTTTTTGCAAACTCATAAAACTATGACTCAATTCCTAATAATGTCGACGAACAAAGTCAACGTTGGCGTTTCACAACCTTCAAATAAGCTTAACTGGTACATAAAGCGCTAAGTTTTGCAGGAAGTTTTATCTGGCAGTTAGTTTATTTGTTAATTAGCTATCCAATACTGGGACATTGTGAAAGTTGTGAAACAGGCCTTTAGAATAATATATATATTTTTAATTATTCTTACCTATAGCAGCCTGGGCTTCATCATCGTAGTCTACGTTTTTAGCAGTTCTTCCGCCCTTGATTTCATTTTCACTGGGGAAAGGCGGTAGATATGTCGATGGAGGATTAGTGCTGCTTGGCCTGAAGGGTTGAGGGCATTTAGGGTCTTTCGATCCTGGGTAGCAAGAGCTAGGAGTGGTAGGCTGCGGGCACCTAGGGTCATTGGAGCCAGGGTAACATCTAGGCCCTTGAGTGGAAGGCGGTAAGTAAGTCGGAGGACTTGTGGTAGGTCTTGGTGGTTGGGGACAATTAGGGTCAGGGGATCCAGGATAACAAGGTGGCTTTTGTGTGGTTGGCTTAGGGCACCTAGGGTCTTGGCTGCCAGGGTAACACCTGGGTGGTGCTGGGGTGGTCGGCGCTGGGGTGGTAGGTGTGGAGGTAGTTGGTTTGGGGCAACGAGGATCTGTGCTTCCAGGGTAACACCTTGGAGGCGCCTGGGTAGTAGTTCTTGGGCATCGTGGGTCTGTGTTTCCTGGGTAGCAATTCGGTGGAGCTTGGGTAGTACGCTTAGGACATCTAGGGTCATTGGAGCCAGGGTAACATCTAGGCCCTTGAGTGGAAGGTGGCAGGTAAGTAGGCGGCGTTAAAGTCGTAGGTCTTGGGGGTTGTGGGCAGTTAGGATCGGGAGATCCAGGGTAGCATATGGATTTTTGTGTCGTAGGTTTAGGACATCTAGGATCTTGACTGCCTGGGTAACATCTGGGTGCAGGTTGGGTAGTTGGTGCTAAAGTAGTCGGCCTAGGACATCTAGGGTCTGTGCTTCCAGGGTAGCAATTTGGCGGAGCCTGGGTAGTTGGTCTAGGGCACCTAGGGTCTTGGCTGCCTGGGTAGCATCTGGGTGGAGGTTGGGTCGTTGGTGCTAAAGTGGTAGGCTTAGGGCATCTAGGATCTGTGCTTCCAGGGTAACAATTAGGCGGTGCTTGAGTGGTAGGCTTCGGACATCTAGGGTCTGTGCTTCCAGGGTAGCAATTTGGCGGAGCTTGGGTTGATGGTCTAGGGCACCTAGAGTCGGTTGAGCCAGGGTAACACCTAGGCCCTTGAGTGGAAGGTGGCAGGTAAGTAGGTGGCGTTAAAGTCGTAGGTCTTGGAGGTTGTGGGCAGTTAGGATCAGGAGATCCAGGGTAGCATACGGGTTTTTGTGTCGTAGGTTTAGGGCATCTAGGATCTTGGCTGCCTGGGTAGCATCTGGGTGCAGGTTGGGTAGTTGGTGCTAAAGTGGTAGGCTTAGGACATCTAGGGTCTGTGCTTCCAGGGTAGCAATTTGGCGGAGCCTGGGTAGTTGGTCTAGGGCACCTAGGGTCTTGGCTGCCTGGGTAGCATCTGGGTGGAGGTTGGGTCGTTGGTGCTAAAGTGGTAGGCTTAGGGCATCTAGGATCTGTGCTTCCAGGGTAACAATTAGGCGGTGCTTGAGTGGTAGGCTTCGGACATCTAGGGTCTGTGCTTCCAGGGTAGCAATTTGGCGGAGCTTGGGTTGATGGTCTAGGGCACCTAGAGTCGGTTGAGCCAGGGTAACACCTAGGCCCTTGAGTGGAAGGTGGCAGGTAAGTAGGTGGCGTTAAAGTCGTAGGTCTTGGAGGTTGTGGGCAGCTAGGATCGGGAGATCCAGGGTAGCATACGGGTTTTTGTGTCGTAGGTTTAGGGCATCTAGGATCTTGGCTGCCTGGGTAGCATCTGGGTGCAGGTTGGGTAGTTGGTGCTAAAGTGGTAGGCTTAGGACATCTAGGATCTGTGCTTTCAGGGTAGCAATTTGGCGTAGCCTGGGTAGTTGGTCTAGGGCACCTAGGGTCTTGGCTGCCTGGGTAGCATCTGGGTGGAGGTTGGGTCGTTGGTGCTAAAGTGGTAGGCTTAGGGCATCTAGGATCTGTGCTTCCAGGGTAGCAATTAGGCGGTGCTTGAGTGGTAGGCCTCGGACATCTAGGGTCTGTACTTCCAGGATAGCAATTTGGCGGAGCCTGGGTAGTTGGTCTAGGGCACCTAGGGTCATTAGAACCTGAGTAACATCTTGGGCTTTGGGTAGAAGGAGGCAGATAAGTAGGAGGAGTCAATGTTGTAGGTCTTGATGGTTGAGAGCAGTTAGGGTCGGGGGAACCAGGATAGCACGCGGGTTTTCTTGTGGTTGGCGGCGTGGGACGAGGGCACCTAGGGTCATTGTTTCCTGGATAACAGTTAGGAGGGGCCTGGGTAGTGGGTTTCGGGCATCGTGGGTCATTTGAGCCTGGGTAACATCTAGGAGCTTGAGTCGTTGGTGCTAAAGTAGTTGGCTTAGGGCATCTTGGGTCTGTGCTTCCAGGATAGCAATTTGGTGGTGCCTGGGTAGTAGGTCTTGGACACCTAGGATCACTGCTGCCTGGATAACAGTTGGGAGGAGCCTCGGTAGTAGGTTTCGGGCATCGTGGGTCATTTGAGCCTGGGTAACATCTAGGAGCTTGAGTCGTTGGTGCTAAAGTTGTTGGCTTAGGGCACCTTGGGTCTGTACTTCCTGGATAGCAATTTGGTGGAATCTGGGTAGTTGGTCTAGGACACCTAGGATCATTATTTCCTGGGTAGCAGTTAGGAGGTGCCTGTGTAGTTGGTTTAGGGCACTTAGGGTCATTCGAACCAGGATAACATCTAGGTCCTTGAGTTGAAGGTGGCAAGTATGTGGGTCCAACTGTCGTTGTTCTTGGTGGTTGTGGGCAGTTCGGGTCGGGAGATCCTGGATAGCAAACAGGTTTAGGTGTTGTGGGCTTAGGACATCTAGAGTCTTGGCTGCCCGGATAACACCTTGGTGGTGTTGGAGTTGTAGGCTTAGGGCATCTAGGATCAATGGATCCAGGATAACAGTTAGGAGGAGCGGGTGTAGTAGGTCTAGGACACCTAGGGTCAGTGCTTCCAGGATAGCAATTAGGCGGAGCTTGAGTAGTTGGTTTAGGGCACCTAGGATCAATGGATCCTGGGTAGCAATTAGGAGGTGCTTGTGTAGTAGGTATAGGACACCTAGGGTCTGTGCTTCCTGGATAGCAGTTCGGAGGAGCAGGTGTTGTCGGTTTAGGACACCTAGGATCAGTGGATCCAGGTGAACAATTAGGAGGGGCAGGGGTGGTTGGTTTAGGACACTGAGGGTCTTGGCTGCCTGGGTAACATCTCGGAGCTTGAGTGGTTGGTGGTGGAGTAGTTCTAGGACATCTAGGGTCATTATTCCCTGGATAGCAGTTCGGGGGTGCCTGGGTAGTTGGTCTAGGGCACCTAGGGTCATAGGAGCCTGGGTAACACCTTGGTGCTTGAGTGGAAGGTGGCAGGTAAGTAGGTGGTGTTAAAGTAGTAGGTTTTGAGGGTTGAGGGCAGTTAGGGTCAGGGGAACCGGGGTAGCAAACAGGCTTGGGAGTTGTTGGTTTTGGACATCTAGGGTCGGTTGATCCTGGATAACATTTGATTTGTGGAGGTGCTGTAGGTCTTGGGCATCTGGGATCCGTGTTTCCAGGATAACAATTTGGTTCAGCTGGAGTGGTTGGTTTTGGGCAACGAGGATCTGTTGATCCGGGGAAACACTTGGGAGGAGCTGGAGTAGTGGGTTTTGGGCATCTAGGATCTGTGCTGCCTGGGTAACAGTTCGGAGGGGCTGGGGTACTTGGTTTTGGGCAACGGGGATCGGTTGATCCAGGGAAGCATTTGGGGGTAGGTGGCGTAGTTGGTTTGGGGCATCTTGGATCTGTGCTTCCAGGGTAACAGTTTGGCGCTGCTGGTGTGGTTGGCTTCGGGCAGCGAGGATCATTTGACCCTGGGTAGCACTTTGGTCCCGCAGTTGAAGGTGGAAGGTATGTTGGCGGGGTCAAAGTGGTAGGCCTCGATGGTTGAGGGCAGTTAGGGTCAGGGGAGCCAGGGTAGCAAGCTGGTCTAGGAGTCGTTTGGGGGCAGCGAGGGTCCCTATTTCCCGGGTAGCAATTAGGAGGAGCTGTGTTGGTAGGTTTTGGACAACGTGGATCGGTGCTACCAGGGAAGCATCTAGGAGGAGCAGGGGTAGTTGGTCTTGGACACCTAGGGTCATTATTCCCCGGGTAACATTTAGGCGGGGCCTGAGTAGTAGACTTAGGGCATCTTGGATCAGTGGACCCAGGATAACAATTTGCTGGTGCAGGCGTGGTTGGCCTTGGACACCTAGGGTCATTATTTCCTGGGTAGCAATTTGGTAGAGCTTGGGTAGTAGGTTTAGGACACCTAGGATCATTGTTTCCTGGATAACAATTGGGACGAGCAGTAGTTGTAGGTCTTGGACATCGTGGATCTGTGGATCCAGGGTAACAGTTAGGTGGTGCCGGGGTTGTTGGTCTTGGGCATCGTGGATCATTACTTCCAGGATAGCATTTAGGCTGTGCAGTAGTTGATGGGGGTAAATAAGTGGGGGGTGATGATGTAGTGGGCCTTGGAGGTTGAGGGCAGTTAGGGTCAGGGGAACCAGGATAACATACTGGTTTTTGTGTAGTAGGTTTCGGGCAACGAGGATCGGTGCTTCCAGGGAAGCAATTTGGAGGAGCTTGGGTGGTTGGCTTAGGGCATCTAGGGTCTGTGCTTCCAGGATAACACCTAGGTTGTGCTGGAGTATTAGGCTTGGGACAACGAGGATCAGGTGAACCAGGGAAACAATTAAGTTTTGCAGGTGTAGTAGGTTTAGGACACCTTGGATCTGTGCTTCCAGGGTAACAGTTTAGTGGAGCAGGGGTGGTTGGCCTCGGGCATCGAGGGTCAGTTGATCCAGGGAAGCAATTAGGTGGTGCCGGAGTTGACGGCCTAGGGCATCTTGCATTAGTGGAGCCAGGGAAACACCTAGGTTTCTCTGGTTCAGGGGGTAAGTATGTTGGAGGAGTTAGGGTTGTGGGTCTTGATGGCTGGGGACAGTTAGGATCGGGAGAACCAGGATAACAAACAGGTTTAGGAGAAGTCGGTTTTGGACAACGAGGATCTGTTGATCCGGGGTAACAGTTTGGTGGGGCTGGAGTAGTGGGTCTTGGGCAACGTGGATCTGTGGATCCAGGGTAGCAATTAGGACGGGCAGTAGTTGTAGGCACAGGAGTAGTACTTGGACAACGTGGATCCGTGTTTCCAGGGTAACAATTTGGTGGGGCAGGTGTAGAAGGTCTTGAGCAGCGTGGATCTGTGGATCCCGGGTAGCAATTAGGACGAGAGGTTGTTGTAGCTGTAGGGGTAGTGGGTCTTGGGCAACGAGGATCTGTAGATCCAGGGTAACAATTTGGTGGGGCAGGAGTAGTAGGTTTGGGGCAACGAGGATCAGTTGATCCTGGGAAGCAATTTGGTGTAGAAGGAGTTGTAGGTCTTGGGCAACGTGGATCTGTGGATCCAGAGTAGCAATTAGGGGGCGCTGGTGTAGTAGGCCTTGGGCATCTAGGATCATTACTTCCAGGATAGCATTTAGGCTCTGCAGTAGTTGATGGAGGCAAGTAAGTTGGTGGTGACGAAGTAGTTGGTCTTGGGGGTTTTGGGCAATTGGGATCAGGGGATCCAGGGTAGCACACTGGGTTTTTGTGTGGTAGCTTTAGGGCATCGAGGGTCGATGCTTCCAGGGTAGCAATTAGGGGGCGCTGGTGTAGTGGGTTTTGGGCAATCTGGATCTGTAGATCCGGGGTAGCAATTAGGCCGAGCAGTAGTTTTAGGTGTAGGGGTTGTAGGCCTTGGACAGCGAGGGTCCTTGTTTCCAGGGTAACAGTTTGGTTGGGCTGGAGAAGTAGGCTTTGGGCATCTTGGATCAGTGGATCCGGGGTAGCAATTGGGACGAGCAGTGGTTGTAGGCGCAGTGGGAGTAGGTTTTGGACAACGTGGATCCGTGGATCCAGGGTAGCAATTAGGGGGCGCTGGTGTAGTGGGCCTTGGGCATCTAGGATCATTACTTCCAGGATAGCATTTAGGCTGTGCTGTAGTTGATGGAGGCAAGTAAGTTGGTGGTGACGAAGTAGTTGGTCTTGGGGGTTGCGGGCAGTTGGGATCAGGGGATCCAGGATAGCACACTGGTTTTTGTGTGGTAGGTTTAGGGCATCGAGGGTCGGTGCTTCCAGCGTAGCAATTAGGGGGCGCTGGTGTAGTTGATTGTGGGCAACGTGGATCTGTAGATCCGGGGTAGCAATTAGGCCGAGCAGTAGTTTTAGGTGTAGGGGTTGTAGGCCTTGGACAGCGAGGGTCCGTGTTTCCAGGGTAACAGTTTGGTTGGGCTGGAGAAGTAGGCCTTGGGCATCGTGGATCCGTGGATCCGGGGTAGCAATTGGGACGAGCAGTGGTTGTCGGTGCAGGGGT
Source organism: Cydia pomonella (assembly GCF_033807575.1). Lineage (NCBI taxonomy): Eukaryota > Metazoa > Arthropoda > Insecta > Lepidoptera > Tortricidae > Cydia > Cydia pomonella. The sequence continues at coordinate 19,172,537 of NC_084716.1, read as the reverse complement.
AGTGGGTCTTGGGCAACGAGGATCCGTGGATCCAGGGTAGCAGTTTGGCGGAGCCGGGGTAGTAGGTCTAGGGCATCGTGGATCATTACTTCCAGGGTAGCATTTGGGCTGTTCAGTAGTCGATGGGGGTAAGTATGTTGCTGGTGACAAAGTAGTTGGTCTTGGTGGTTGAGGGCAGCTGGGATCAGGGGATCCAGGGTAACAGACTGCTTTTTGTGTCGTAGGTTTTGGACATCTAGGATCAGTGCTGCCAGGGAAACAGTTGGGAGGGGCAGGAGTTGTTGGTCTTGGGCAGCGTGGATCTGTAGATCCAGGGTAGCAATTAGGACGGGCAGTGGTGGTAGGCGCCGGAGTAGTTGGCCTTGGACAACGAGGATCCGTGTTTCCGGGATAACAGTTTGGTGGCGCTGGCGTTGTTGGTCTAGGACAACGAGGATCCGTGGATCCAGGGTAACAATTAGGGGGTACAGGTGTAGTTGGTCTTGGGCATCGTGGGTCGTTACTTCCAGGGTAGCATTTGGTCTGTCCAGTAGTTGATGGCGGTAGATATGTCGGCGGCGATAACGTAGAAGGACGAGTTGGTTGAGGGCAGTTAGGGTCAGAAGATCCGGGGTAGCATACAGGTCTTCTTGGTGTAGTGGGGGCGGGTGAAGATGGTCTTGGGCATCGAGGATCTGTGCTTCCAGGGTAGCAATTAGGGGGCGCTGGTGTAGTGGGCCTTGGAGTAGTAGGCCGTGGGCAGCGCGGATCCGTGTTACCAGGATAGCAGTTCGGTGGGGCAGGAGTTGTTGGTCTTGGGCAACGTGGATTTGTGGATCCAGGGTAGCAATTAGGACGAGCAGTGGTTGTTGGTTCAGGGGTAGTGGGTCGTGGGCAACGAGGATCTGTAGATCCAGGGTAACAGTTTGGTGGGGCAGGCGTTGTTGGTCTTGGGCAACGTGGATCTGTGGATCCGGGGTAGCAATTAGGACGAGCAGTGGTTGTTGGTTCGGGGGTAGTGGGTCGTGGGCAACGAGCATCTGTAGATCCAGGGTAACAGTTTGGTGGGGCAGGCGTTGTTGGTCTTGGGCAACGTGGATCCGTGGATCCAGGGTAGCAATTAGGGGGCGCAGGCGTAGTTGGTCTTGGGCATCGTGGGTCGTTACTGCCAGGGTAGCATTTGGGCTGTCCAGTAGATGATGGCGGTAAATATGTGGGTGGCGATAACGTAGAAGGACGAGTTGGTTGAGGGCAGTTAGGGTCAGAAGATCCGGGGTAGCATACAGGTTTTCTTGGTGTAGTGGGGGCGGGTGAAGATGGTCTTGGGCATCGAGGATCTGTGCTTCCAGGGTAGCAAGTAGGCTGGGCAGTGGTTGAGGGCGCTGGGGTAGTAGGCCTTGGGCAGCGTGGATCCGTGTTTCCAGGATAGCAGTTTGGTGGGGCAGGAGTTGTCGGTCTTGGGCAACGTGGATCTGTGGATCCAGGGTAGCAATTAGGACGAGCAGTGGTTGTAGGTGCAGGCGTGGTTGGTCTTGGGCAACGAGGATCCGTAGATCCTGGGTAGCAATTAGGAGGGGCTGGTGTAGTTGGTCTTGGGCATCGTGGATCGTTACTTCCAGGGTAACATTTGGGTTGTCCAGTCGTTGAGGGAGGTAGGTAAGTTGGTGGTGACGAAGTAGTTGGTCTTGGTTGCTGAGGGCAGTTAGGGTCAGAGGATCCGGGATAGCATAGAGGTTTTTTTGGTGTGGTGGGGGCTGGAGTTGTTGGCCTTGGGCAACGAGGATCTGGAGATCCAGGATAGCAAATGGGGCGAGCAGTGGTTGTAGGCGCTGGGGTAGTAGGCCTTGGGCAACGAGGATCCGTGCTGCCAGGGAAACAGTTCGGAGGTGCCTGAGTGGTAGGTTTAGGGCATCGAGGATCTGTGCTTCCAGGGAAACAATTTGGTGGGGCTGGAGATGTTGGTCTTGGGCAGCGTGGATCGGTACTGCCAGGATAACATTTAGGTTGTCCAGTTGTTGACGGTGGCAAATATGTCGGGGGTGACAATGTTGAAGGACGAGGCGGTTGAGGACAGTTAGGGTCTGGCGAGCCAGGGTAACAGGCAGGCTTAGGCTCAGGTGTAGTCGGCCTAGGGCACCTAGGGTCAGTACTGCCTGGATAGCAGTTAGGTTGCTGTGTAGTTCGTGGGCATGCTTGGTTGGTACTACCCGGGTAACATTTTGGAGCTTCAGGACATCGAGGATCTTGAGTTCCCGGGTAACAGTTGGGTTGCGCCGGTGTGGTGTTTGATTTAGGGCATCTGGCATCATTAGAACCAGGGAAGCAATTAAGTGGTGCTGGCGTTGTTGGTCTAGGACATCTAGGGTCATTGCTGCCAGGGAAACAATTTGGCTGTGAAGGTGTTGTAGGTCTTGGACACCTAGGGTCAGTAGATCCTGGGTAGCAGTTAGGGGCAGATGGTGTAGTAGGTCTTGGACACCTTGGATCAGTTGAACCTGGGTAACACTCTGGTCGTCCGGTTGTTGGTACATAAGTTGGTGGGGCTGTTGTCTGTATTTGAGGGCATCTGGGATCTGTGCTTCCAGGGTAGCAGTTAGGTGCGGGTGGTATGGCTTTTGGACACCTGGGATCTGTGGATCCAGGGTAACATTTGATCTGAGGTGGGCCTGTTGTTATTTCAGTTGTAATTGACTTGCAGTCACCATCGCAGTTGCTCGTGCAGAGCTGTGAAGTAGAATATTAATTATTAGAACGTAAACTTAAATTAGCAAAAAAGTAGCACTTTGCGATTTGTCAAGAAAACATATGGAACAAACTTGTGACTGATACTTAAGTGTTGATTTCACTCTTGTGTCATTATAAGCCAAATGGAGTTATATCGATTACATGAATTTTGGTATGATCTGAGGTTTGGTTAACCAAACAAAAACAACAAAAGCTACCTCGGAGTAAAATATACAAAAGTTTAAACACAATAAATAGATTAAAACAGGTCGCTCATATGTTTTTAAAGCTAGTAAAAGTATTTTAGAATATGCCTTACCTCGACATTGCAAGTGAGATAGACTTGGTCGGTCTCAGGGAAGCGGAAGGCGCTCACTTTACTGTAGGCGATGAGGGTGGCGCCGCTCTTGCCAGTGTTTGTGCTCTTTTGCCACAAATCTATAAGCTTCCTCTTCCTAAAAAAATATAATAAAATACAATTAGTTCAAAGTGTTTTGTTTCTGGACTCTCTTGCTAAATCAGAGTGAAAACCAAATACAAATGAGTGAATGAGTGTTGATGTAAGGACTTGATTATTGAAACAACGACATATTGGAAGTGTCTTTTATTTGTAATGCGCTGTCTCACTCTTACCTTACTGTTTATACATATCTCTATTCTTATTACTCTAACGGTGTTATTAAATATCGAATGAGACTACTATGGTTCGACCTAATAATCGACTTTGCCCTTACATGCCCTTTGAAATTTAAATTGAAAAGAATATATTATTTTAATTTTAAATTTCACATCTCTCTTACCCTTACACTGATATCTGAGCGTGTGTGAGCGTCTGAATGAGTTTCTTGATAGGTTTTAATCAGTGGCTCTTAGGTGAAGGAAGGTATTTTAAGGAAACCGGACAAATACTCAACAAGGCCCTGTTTCCCCTTTGGGTTGGAAGGTCACATGGGTACTCCCTTTCGTAAACTTCATGAGCCATTTTATTAAAAGTATTTAAATCCTAATAGAAGCAAAATAAATGTGTCAATATTAAATTTCCATTCCGTTACCATTTTCATAGATTTTATATAATGGTATGGTAACAGAATGGAAGGATCGAAAAATGTTACTGTGGAAATTTTGGGATATAATTTTTTCCCTGTTAGGATTGAAAGAGCTATAGTTAGCTAGAGTAAATATAACATAAAAATGCCAAATTTGATAAAAAATTAAATAAATCGTACAAATGGGTCTTATTATAACCTACAAACAAATAAATACAAATAAATAAATAAATAATAAATTACGCGGAAATTATTTTCACCTTTAGAACCAGGAGAGCGCTAAGTTAACTTACTTGGGACATCCTTCCTTGTCCGTAAGCTGTATCTTGTTGGTCTTCGGGCTGTCGTACTCCTCACTATCATAAGCCCAGCAGTCGTGGATCTTTAGGTTGAATTGGTTCCTCACATCTTTCAGGTACACTAGGATGGTCAGGTATTCGCCGATCTTAATGGAGTCTTTTAGCGGGGTCGTCTGGAATGGAGTTATGACTTATTAGATTGGATTTCATAATTGTTGGTTTTTCACGAATGAAATATTGTATAGCGTTAAATTGGTAGCGTAAAAATCTGTCTGTTATTGTCAGAGTACAGTACGACAGACTATTCAATTCAAAGTTCTTCTATCTCCCTAAAGTTTCTTCGTATGCTACTACAATTGTTGTATACTGCAACAAGCTTCAGTCACCAAGTAACCAATTACTTTTGTTACTCACATTGAGGATGATACCCTTCTGTATATTCATCCCGCAGTCCACACCACCTGCTGGTCCTTCGACCGCGATTATAAATGGCGTCAGTTTGAGCATGTCTAATTCCTAACACTCCGATGAAGATATTGTAACCTACTCACATTGGGTAAGCTACCCTTCTAAATAGAATGTATATATGGACATACATCCATCCAGCATTTCACACCACTGACTGAGCCTTCAACCGCGACAACATCTAATATATCAACCATGATTGGCTTCAGTTTGAGCATGTAATTCCCAAAGCTCTGATGAAAATATTGTACTTACATTGGGGAAGATACCCTTCTGTATATCCATCCAGCACTCAACACCACCTGCTGGTCCTTCTACGGCGACTACATCTAACATATCAACCATAAAAGGCTTTAGTTTGAGCGTATGTGACTCCTGGCGCTGCCCGGTGGACAGCTCGTATGATGTGCGGGCGCATGACACCTGGAAAGTAGTAAAATAAATTAGGACGCGATTTTGTTTCTTGATTTTTAGGGTAATTGTAGATTGTCACTGCTTTTGTTTTATGATATTTAAGTATACTTTTTCCGTTTTCCAATCCTTCTGCTGACAACAGACAAAAGAACACGGTGTGGACAATCATCATTTTATGTAGAAGGGAGGTCTGTCTCAAATGCAATTCTTTCATTCACCAGGTAATTTGGCCGATATATACCTACAATATCAAGGGCACCTTGCCAGAAATCATTAGCAATAAAAACATGAAAGACCAAGAATGGTCTAGCCAAAATGACAATCGTTGATATAAAATGTCAATCGAAACTTAAATAATGTGTGGAAATAGTCACGTCACATTTTTAATTTTCGTTTGGTGTTTGTTGATGTTCGATTGTCATCTTAGGTCATAGGAGCCTGGGGTGCGCTTGGCAACTAAACCCGAGAATTGGCATAGGTACTAGTTTTTACGAAAGCGACTGCCATCTAACCTTCCAACCCAGACAGTAAACTAGGCCTTATTAGGAGTCCGGTTTCCTCAAGATGTTTTCCTCCACCGAAAAGCTTCTGATGAATATCAAAAGATATTTCGCACATAAGTTCCGAAAAACTCATTGGTACGAGCCGGGGTTTAAACCCACGACCTCCGGATTGCAAGTCGCACGCTCCTACCGCTAGGCCACCAGCGCTTTATGATTTCTTTTTTTTTGCTATAATTTTACAATGAAAACTTGCCAAAGTTTAACGTTTGATGGCAAGAAACGGGGATGAGTGTAAAAGTACCTTTCTGGCGAAGTCAAGCGGGCCCTGCACGAAGTCATCAGCTTGGAAGACGAGTACGTTGTCGATGGTGCCGCACGCATTGCATAGCGGACGGGAGCCGCAGCCTTTCAGCGGAACTCGGAACGAGTAGCGAGACTGGCTGCCGCCCAGCGACACGTATCTGGAAACACGGAATAGTTCATTGAGGAGTGAACATATCAGTGGCGGATCGTTCAAAGAACTCGATTCCCACCGGCTTGTCTAATTTCAGCCCGTTGAGTACTTTCACGATCGGTTCATGGAGAAAAGGAAAGCAAAAGTAGCTCCGGGTTCCCTACCAATGATTGTGACGCGCCGCCACTGGAATATATAAATGGTGCTGAGTAGACTGGGTACTTATACATGGTAGTTTGGTGGATATCGGTATGGGTTCTAGAAGGGACAGCATGTGATGAGATGTAAAATGTAAGTTCATTCCCACGCGTCACGAAAATACGAGATGCAAGTATTTTAACTTTCCTACTTTAAATGAGAGTTCCCGTCAAGCTAGACCGAATTTCGTTTGTTGTGGAGTTTCGTTCTCATTTTGAAACTACGTGTTGGATTGTAATGAAACTTTTCACATATAATGACATGAGGTATATTTACTGATATCAGTTTATATTGCTTCACCTTATAAATACGAACGAAATAGAGCAAAAACAAGTTTTGTATGTAAATCTTAAATTTGCTTTTTTTACTATGCTGTCTGAGGCTACATAAACTAATTACATAGATATACCTTATCCTATTGTAAGTATAAAGTTTCAGTGCAATCTAGCTAGTCGTTTTATAGTATTTTATGCAACAGTTGTATAAAAAGGGTCAAAAAAGGCGAGTGGCGTGAGTTACAATGTGAGCGGGAGCCGAAGGCGTAGGCGAACATTGTAAAGGAATACGCCACGAGAATTTTTTGACCTACTTATACAACGTTGCATACAATATTTTTCCTACGAGTCAACAAAAATAAATCTTAATTTAGGTAAACAAATTACAGCAAAAGTATATAGCCAAGACGCGCGAGCATACCTTGTTACGCGCCCGGCCCGCCCCGGGCCGCGGCCGGCCGGTCGGCGACACCTCCTCGTAACTCATGAGGCTCTGGTACATGCTACTTGCTAAATTAATTTTTTGGACAGTTTTTTCTCCATTTTGGCCACCGTAGCCTACGGAGACTAACAAGCAACGCTAAGCGGTCTACGTAGTCTATGGGTGTTGCTATATTACGGGTGTCACATGCGTGTTTCTGACTTATGAAGTAATTATTTTTACTATGCAACCAAATGAATATTTTGTAAGTTGGCATCAATGCACTTAGTTTAAAACTGTATTCGTTTTGGTTTTGTTAGGTTGGTAGCCATTAATCGCAGTAACATTATAGCTTATAAAAGCACAAGAGCTTTTATGAGGAATAGACAATATAGACTTTTCTTGAAATCTTTTATGTATGTTCTTATATTCGTGTTAATGAATGCATAAATGACAGATAACAGTAGAGGAGCAGGAAAAAATGAGAACGTAACTACGTTTGTATCGAGAACCGAGCTTGCTGGGACCCTTAATTGTGTCCGTTTCCAATAGCGACTTTCTTCCTAAAATGAGAAAATCAATGCAATTTCGTCTTCCACCAATTTGTTTTTTTTTTTAACTCAGCTGTAAATTGTAGCTCGTTAAAAGGTAATCTTAGTTAAATAATTGTTTTTCTTTCATGCCTTACAAGAATCTAATTAGACTTTATGTCAAGATCATTATCGAATGCACTTAATAACTCATATTATAGAGTGAAGGGCTGTGAATTGTATTATCGTAATACAGTTTCCCACGCTCTTCCTATTACACTTTATGCCCCACTTAACCTACCAAAACCACATACAGCTAGGTTTAAAGTCAATTACTTCTCTATACCAAAACTAACAAGTAAAATACTCTGTTTCAGTTGGGTTTATGTCGTCGACGTTTCAAACATATTATAAAAGGATAGTTGATATTTTACTTACTTGCATTTAGAATCATTCAAAAATCCTTTACAATAAATCTTCCTTTACAGTAACATCTATGAAACCGCAGGAGAATTGTACATCTATATCAAGTGCATGTAGCGAGTCAGCCGCTCGCGAACCGCGGATGAAGTTAACCCCAGTTTCCCCTGACCAGTTCGCATAAATAATTGTTAAAAATAAAAGAGCTTATACTCACTTGCATTTAGGATCATTCAAGAATCCTTTACTATAAATGATTCCATCATATACATCGGCGAATTCCACAGTAACATCTATGAAATCGCTCGAACATTGTACATCTATATCAGGTGCCTGTGGCGAGTCAGCAGCTCGCGAGCCGCGTATAAAGTTGACCCCCGTTTCTTCTGAGGACTCGTAGAAGGGGGAGAGGACGTTGCCAGAGAGCTGGTAGTTCAGCTCGGCAGCAGTGAGGGTTTCGCCATCTGAAGCTGTAGCGAGCGACAGCTGGAAGAAAAGAAATATGAAATTAGTCTAAACCACAGACCCATCAGAGCCAATTGCATTATTTAATGAATATTTGGGGACAATCGTACACAGATCGACCTAGATCCAAACTAAACAAAGCTTGTACTATGGGTATTAGGCGACGATATAGATAAATATATACTTATATACATAGAAAACAACCATGGTTCAGGAACAAATATCTGTGTTAATTACACAAATTATTTGCCTTACCAGGTTTCGAACCCGGGACTATCGTCTTCATAAGAAGGGTCACTACCTCACTACCCACTAGGCGACACCGGTCATCTATTACATGACTACACAGATTAAAATAGTTAACTATGAGTATATCGGCTTTGATGACAACTGAAAAAGTGCTCAAAGACCAGCTTTGTTAGGCAAGCGGGATAGAGATTGGCTTAAATGAATCTTGGAGCACGCGCAGATCCGTAATTCCGTATCCACCACATCTGCCCATCGATACCTAGGTCGATCGGCCAAGTGGCGTGCTGTTGGCTTTCCCTCAAACGCTCTTTTCACCGCCCGATCGCCCGCGATCGGTTCTGCGCGAGCTCCAGGTTGAAAACTGGCGAGAAACTGCACAGGACCGGGATCAGTGGCGAGTAGTCGTGTTGTGGCTCCTCTACACGATGGCCCAGCCTAATTCCAGCCCCAGGGACGCATTTATGCGTTAGAGGGAGCAAGTGATATTGTTATCTCTTTCCACCGCATAGCTGCGTTCTTCAGACTGGCCTACGCTGGGCCATCGTGTAGAGGAGCCCTTGGAGGCCAAGATACATTTTGGGTCGCTGCGCCAGAGGAGTAAGTAAGTACAATTAATCACGGTTGTATCAAAAATCACTCAGCACGGCACAATTGAAACTTGTCGACAGCTACATAAATGATTCATCAATGACAGTTTTACACAACTATGTGTAACATGGAAATAATCTCGTGTGAGCAAAAAGCATTGTCTGCTTGAACAATAAAATATTAGATGCGCGATAAGGCAGCCGTGAACGGTTGACTGGCATAAATTCAAGATTGGTTAAATGTAGGGCATTTATTTTTCTCAAATTTGCAATGAATGTTAACATGACTTACTTCCAATTAGATCCGGATATACTATGTACCTATCCGGTACGGTGAGTGAAGGTGATATGGAATTTCATACAGCCTTATAGCCTTATACACCTAGGCCATGCCTAGGCCTGTTAACCGACCTTATTTTTTTTAAACGTCAAATTGTGACACGTCTTGGCATTCAACAATAAAATAGTAGTAGATTTGCAATTTGTTTTTATCTGTGGAAACCGAGGAATAAAACTATTTGACTACGTTTTTTTTCATTGCAAGTTTGACTGGCGCGAAACGGGGTTGCCGGCCGCATATCCTTATCCGGCTGGCTACGCTCGGCCGCCTATATCTACTTGGCCTGCAACGCATCGTTTCCCGGCCTGTATAGTAATTAGTAATGTGCTATATACATATACGAGTACAACGTAAATAGTCGCGCACTGTGCGGTTTAAGAGGAAATTCCTCACGCGGACTCTCCGGGTGTAGAATGAGCAGGAATGCCGAGGTTTTCCCGAGGGTATACAGCATGGGGTACTTCAAAAAAGGAGTGTACAGGTTTTTACAGGTCCGGCAACGCGCATGTAACACCTCTGGAGTTGCAGGCGTCCATAGACTACGGTGAGTGCTTACCATCAGGCGGGCCGTATGCTTGTTTGCCACCGACGTGGTTTAAGAAAAAAAAACGTGTTACACCAGCCACTGAAATAATGCCCTTACCAGGATTTGAACCCGGGGCCTTGCTTCGTAGGTAGTGTCACTACCGAATACTTAGATTATATTAGAATAGAATAGAATAGAATAGAAAAACGTTTATTGCAAAACCATCTACAAACAGCACCACATTAGAAAACAAAAAAAGTAAGAAAGAAGATCTAATACACTAAACAGTTATAACTACTTGTAACTTATACTAACATGCAATAGTTACAGTGATGATGCTGTAATAGAGGCTACAAATGGACACCACTCAGCATATGCTCTAACATATATATGCTACAGCCCTGGTCTTCCGTAGAGCCCAGGGCAAGAAGATAGCTCGGAACAGTAAAGGCAGTGTCAGACAGTGATTTAGTGGTTTATTCTTAGATTAGTGTATACATTAGCGGTCAAAGCTTATAAAGCCCGACCAGAAATATAAGATAATTGTCATGAGGGCGCTGTTATTCTCTTGTATAGGGAACGTCCATGAACTGTAGGAGGCAGCACAGGAGCCGTCAGATTTTTGGCGCGAGGCGTAAATGTGATGTTTTTTTGTTCCGATGTAGCCCACAAGATGGCAGAACCTACTATGCACAAGAAAACACGTGACGTGTAAATGTACATGTTTATAGTTCCGATTCAGGCCACAAGATGGCAGACCCTCCAACGCGCACGGTCCCTATAGGGTGACGGTTCAGTTTAGTATGAAATATTTATTTCCAATGAAATACCGCAATATGGCGTGTGATCATATATTTACTGGTCAGGGTTTACATATGTCTTCGATTGTAAATAGGTTTATTATCCAATAAACCTAATAAAATCTGTAAGTACCATAACTTGGGTACAATAACTGTTTTATTACCCAATCCCGTAATGTTTTGTTTTACATATTACAGTGGAATCCGTTTATTATGATTGTTCTCATATTGACCAGCCGCTCAACATGAAGCTATTACAGTCCTAAGTGCGCCCATATAATGTTATTTATCTACATTCATATTATAACCTCCTTACTATTCAGAAACGATACGCTAACGGCCTGTATTAAAAGACCTGCCCCTAGTGTAAATTTATTCGATGGCGTAACGTGACGTACGCGTTTGCGTTGTCTCATTTTGTATGGGATTTTGAGTATCCAAAACGTTCCGCTTGGTGCGCTGTTTCTAAATCCCATAGGAAATGAGACTTAATGCAAACGCGTACGTCACGTTACGAAATCGAATAAATTTACACTAGGGGCTCAGTATCTGTGGTTGCAGACGCAACTGGAGTGGTTATTTCTCCATACAAACGTACTTGACTGTTTCCTCGTGGTTTTTGAAGCTAGCGCAATGATTTTTTTCTACACAGATTATTATTGTTAATATCTCTGTCGGACCGTTTTACTATTTTTTTTTTTTGCATAAGGCGCTAGTGCACTTCAAATATATGCAAGAACGGCCTAATTTACTAGGCCGCAAAGACAAGCATGGTATTCAAAACTGATATCAATTAGCCTTAAAAGCAACACAGATCGACACAGATAATTTCATTACTATTTAGATCTCAAAATTTCGTTACATTTGGTTTAGTTTTGGAGGAGGAAACAGTCGAGTACGAAACATGTTTTTTTGAGATTTTTACTCATGATTTTTCGCCTAACCTGGCGTTGTCCTTATCGCTCTAAGTTGTAGGAGCCGATAACCGATACTTTAATTACATCCAAATTTGCAACATCTCTGAGAAACAAAGCAATTTGATTTGACCTCTATTCTATTCTAATATCATATAAAAAAAAATCTTCTTTTGCCTTTGGTTACACCGTGTGTGTCTAATAGAGATGCAACGAATATTAGGCCATTATTCGGTATTCGGCCTATTCGGCCACAATTTCACTATTCGGCCGAATACCGAATAGTACGTTAACACGTATTAGATAACGGCAAACGAGGGGTATAAAAAGTATCAAACTACAAGTCAAACTACTTATATAGAATAGAATAGAATAGAAAAACGTTTATTGCAAAACCATCTACAAACAGAACCACATTAGAAAACAAAAAAAAGTAAGAGAGAAGATCTAGTACACTAAACAGTTATAACTACTTGTAACTTATACTAACATGCAATAGTTACAGTGATGATGCTGTAATAGAGGCTACAATTGGACACCACTCAGCATATGCTCTAACATATATATGCTACAGCGCTGGTCTTCCGTGGAGCCCAGGGCAAGAAGATAGCTCGGAACAGTAAAGGCAGTGTCAGACAGTGATTTAGCAAGTATTAATATTTAACACAAGTTAGAAACTAATGCACGGAAAAATTTCAAAGCGGAAGTGAGTGGGTTGGGAATATCTAAAAATATATAAAAATATAAACAGGTAAAGTCAGACATGTATTTAGTTTAATATATAGTAAAGCATATATACATAAAAAGGCAACTCGTTAAAAATAGATAAATAATTCAATTTATAACATAAAATAATCATAATCTAACTAAGGTGCATGGATCGCGAAGAACACGGCAGTTGGAAGCTGAAAAGATATTGTTTAAATTTAAGTTTAAAAGTGAGTAATGTTTTAGAGTTACGTATTGGAGGGGGTATGTTGTTCCAGCATTTCGTAGCAGAGTAGCGAAAACTGCCACGAAATGCTGCTGAACTGCCGTGTCTCGGACAGAGAAGTCGAATGCCATCTCTCATTGGACGGGAGGAGAACGACAACTTGTTAAAAAGGTATTGGGGTTGTTGAAAATTTACCACACCGAAAAGTAAGGTCGCAAAGTGCAATGATCGACGTGCTTCCATTTTCAACATCTTACCATATTCATAGATAATACAAAAAGATGAGAAAAATAATACAAAAGATTTTTTTACACACAAGACGAAATCTAACGCACCTCAATGTCGTGCAGAATAAGCGCAATTTCTATCAGACTGCCTACAGCGAGAAATAAGTTGCAACTTGCACAGCGCATGCACGCGCGCGTTCGAATTTACTTCATTTTAGGTAAAACTTCTTGCCGATTATTCGGCGGCCGAATATTCGGCTATTCGGCCGATGGCTCCGCCGAATATTTGGTATTCGGTATTCGGCCAAGCCACTATTATAAGCGTAGGTCGTGTCAAGCAAGTGATATGACAGCTGGCATATTTCCAAAGGCGCAACTGACATGCGCGCTGCATTAGGTACGCATCTGATGTGGTTTAACCTTTATTAGACCAGCGTTACTATTGCGCACGAGTGACATGTAGGTAACAGGTGAATGTACTAAATGCATATTTGGTAACGGCCCTTTACTAACTACCAAAGAGTTATTCGTAGTAAAACAAAGAAGAGACATAAGGTCTACTTAAGCTCTAGGTTGTCTGGAAGACATCGCTTTTTAGTGATGAGACCGCTTGTTGTTTACCTCTTCTTGAGTTGATGTATTATTATTGTTTTCTGAATTGAGATGTGCAATAAAGAGTCATTGTATTATATTCTATTGTATTTAAAAAAAACATTTCGGACAATTAAATCCATAAGAGTTTTAGTATAAATTTTTACATGCTTTTTATGTAACCATCTACATACCCACTGTATTCTGGCAAATAAATAATAGGTCAAATACCGGATAGTTGCAGAATATTCGTATCATCTCTACGTAGAACAGTTAGGACTTGCGTGTAAAGCTTTTTATAAGCTCTTTTGTCATGTCTCAATACTCAAATACTCGTAAATGTTACGTAAAATCTCTTCGTAATTTGATTTGCATAACAGTGATACAATCTAAAATTTTAGATTCCTATATTTCCATATAATTATGAAACGAGGAGTCGAAACGCAGGGTCATAGTTGAAGTATTGACATGATTAGCGCAACGAAAGGTGGAAATGTTTTGTAATGTGGTATCTATATGACAAGTGTTAGGTAACTTTGAAGTGTGGTTACTGGTTTTGGAGGGTCAATGGACTCTTGAGTTCTTGGTTTTTCGTTAGAAACTATAGGTTTTATGAACGCACGCGCGAATGTAATAAAAGAATACATCTGTCTTAAGTATTTCAAAACTTTATTTTTTTATAATTTACCCAGTTTAATATTTTATAAATGAGTGCCTTTCATCCCTTGGTCAACAATCTACTATTGTCTGTCTGTTACTTCTTCACACTTAAACCGCTAAACGGATTTAGACAAAATTTGGTATGGATGTATAAGGGTAGTTTTATTAATTATTATCATTCCACCTACGCAGACGAAATCGCGGACAGTAGCTAGTGAAATATGTTGCTTACCTGCACAAGTGCAATCAGTGCCGCTATGCGCATGACAGCCGCTTCATGGGGCCCTGAAACAATACAAAAAAATATAAGCAATTGAAATAAATACGTTACTCAACTGTGACATTAAATCTTGTCTCAGTGATCCATGCTCTTCAGTTTACTATTGATAGAACAATAACCATTTTATTGTGGTAATCAAAATATTATTACTATTTAAATGGTTTAGGTACATATTATGTAACGTTTCTGCAGTTTATCTATATATTATCTTATCTTAGGAGGCAATAGAAAAATGTGAATTAAATCTAAGGAGTTATGTTTATAAGCAGGGTCTGGGAAACCCCTTTTTAGGGTTCCGTAGCCAAATGGCATAAAACGGAACCCTTATAGTTTCGCCATGTCCGTCTATAAATAGCAAGCATATATAAATCAATAAAGCCGACAAAGTCGTACAATAAAATCTAAAAAAATTTTTTTTTAGGGTACCTCCCCTACACGTAAAGTGGGGGTGAACATTTTTTTTTGCTTCAACCCTACAGTGTGGGATATCGTTGGAAAGGTCTTTCAAAACGAATAGGGGTCTTCAACAAACATTTCTTGATAAAGTGAATATATTCGGAGATAATTGCTACGAAAGAAAAAAAAAATGTGTCCCCCCTCTAACTTTTGAACCATAGGTTCAAAAAATATGAAAAAAATCTTGGAAGTAGAGCTTAAGAAAGACATTAAATGAAAACTATAGCGGACATGATCAGTTTACCTGTTTTTGAGTTATCGCAAAAAGTTTCCCCTTCATTAGTAAAAAGACTTACTTTAATTAGGTACTGATTATGCAAATTTGCCTATTTGTTTAACTCGGGTGAAAGGTACCGTTTCATCCCTTGGTTAACAATTTACTATACTTTACGCTCCAGTTTAGCTTATTGTGACGGAAGAGTAACTACGGAACCCTAAACTGAGCGTGGCCTGACATGCTCTTGGCCGGTTGTTTTAGTTAAGTTATTCAGGTGGATTAAACCAATTGCTAATAGATAATTATTATGACCATTATTTCAGCATAGCTAGTGGTATGTTCGCGGAGAAGCGCTGTTCCACGCCATCACGCGCAAGCGGGTGGCGTCGCTGGCGTCGCTGGCGCGTGCGCGACAGCGCCAACACTCTCCTTGCCACAGTCGCGGACAGGGTAGATGGCGCTTTCTGGCAATATTGGAATATCCTACACACTTGTGATAGAATAAGTTAGGTACAATCAGGGACTCTTATAAACGTCTGTATGGCACTTACAAGGAAGGGTACCCAACTGTCCGACTCCGATTTGATTCATTTTGATATATGTTATAGAGTAGTCTAAAATAACGGACACGTATTTTTTTTTAGCTGCCCAAACTCACCCTATTGGGAGAAATTGTCCTCCAAAGTACTAAAAAGTTACTAAATCTTCTAACTCCTATAGAAAGTGATGCTCAAGCAACTTGCTAGTTAATGGCTTGTTTGAGTATATGTTTGAGAGCAGGAAAAAATAATGTAAGTACACGTGTTTTGTTATATCTGCTTAAACTCAAGTTTTCCTAAAAAAACACCCGTCTTTATGTGTAACTATATAGTGATAAGATATAATAAAACTTCGAATGTCGATTTTTTTTAGGAAAAAATGAGTTTAAGCCGATATAACAAAACACGTGCTCATTATTTTTTGCTGCTTTCAAACATATACTCAAACCAGCCATTAACTAGCAAGTTGCTTGAGCATCACTTTCTATAGGAGTTAGAAGATTTAGTAACGTTTTAGTACTTTGGAGGACAATTTCTCCCAATAGGTTGAGTTTGGGCAGCTAAAAAAAAATACGTGTCCGTTATTTTAGACTACTCTATAACATATATCGAAACGAATCAAATCGGAGTCGGACAGTTGGGTACCCTTCCTTGTTAGAAAAAGGGGGTGCCAAAAAAAAAAAAACGTTAGCTCGGGTAAAGTTTGGCTCAGGAACGCTTCGGCCCCAGTTTCATTTCGTCATCTCCATAAATCGTCCGCAGTGTTATGTCGTCACCCTACAATTCCTAATTAACCGTAACCTTCCTAACTCGTCCACTTTCTTATATCGTCAATACCCCATTTTGTCTAAATTCCTATTTTGACCATAGTGCCAACTCGTCCAATATCTGATATCGTCAATATACCATTTTTGTCTACGTTCCTATTTCGACCAAAGTGCCAACTCGTCCGCGTTCTTTTATCGACCTAGGATAAACGGTAAGGTAAAGTCTAAAGGCAGTGTTTCATTGGAATATATATATATATATATATATATTTGACTGACTTTGACGACTCCGTCGATTCTAAAACCATAGCGAGCATCCAAAAGTCCCAAGCCTAACTATTACTATGCTATGTAGTTGACGAGTTGGCACTGTGGTCTAAATAGGAATGTTGACGAGTAAGCACTATGGACGAATTAGGAGTGTTGACGAATCGGCACTGTAATCTAATTAGGAATATAACCAAGTTACTACAGTGGCCCACGTAAGAAAGCGGGCGAGATAAGAAAGTGACGATATAGGAATGCTGGCGAATCGGAACAGTAGACCAAATGCGAATGAGAACTACTTAAGAAGTTGACGAAATGAAACTGAGGCCGAAGCGGTCCTGAGCCGTTTATTTATATTAGGATAAATTTACTAGTAATATCTTAGTTGCATTATTAATTTCATGGCTTTCAAATGTCGGAAGCCGATGAGATCATGAATGGACATCAGATCGTGAGCCATTAAACACAGCATAATTCAATTAGAAGATCCGTCACGCTCACCGTGCGAGCAACACTAAAAAACGATCAATTGTAAGCCTTATATCTTTCGAATAAGGCCTTTATAGTGTCAGTTATCAGAATGGACCGTGGTGCCGCTAGTCAAATTGTTTAATTGTTATGTTAGTTTAATTCCTTGACCTGATGGTTCTTGAACTATGCTGTGTAAAGAATTAATTTCGTGGTTGAATCTGATGGTTCTTTGTCAATGAAAATGCGTATTAAATCAAATTTAATTTAGTTTTTCCTGGTAGCAATGCTCATATAAAATAAATGGGTATAATTATGATATCATAGGAACTGTCAACTTTATTTGCATAAGTTAAGGACTATACGACGATAAAGCTTTATTTTCTTTCCGAACCTTTATAGGTATGATTTAATGTTCTAGTTACTACTTAAAAACTGTATGGTTGAAACCTCAGTAAAATGTATCAAATTCGTTAACTTTCGTATTGTTACAGAAAAGACACCAGTTTTCCGGAGCATTTTTGACCCAATTAACTTAATTTGTGCTAATCTTGTAATATTGTAGGAGATATTAGCGGTAGATTTTATTTATCAATTTCTATTATTTAATCGTATAGCGACATAGGCAAACTTATATACAACATTTTTTTTTTATAAGGCAACATTTTTTTTTTAATACTACGTCGGTGGCAAACACGCATACGGCCCGCCTGATGGTAAGCAGTCTCCGTAGCCTATTTACGCCTGCAACTCCAGAGGAGTTACATGCGCGTTGCAAGTTTTGCAACCACTGCATATAGCATTGGGCGTCTCGTCTAGCAGTGTTGCCCGAACGTTAATTAGAATTGAAAATATTAAAAATTTAACCGTAAACCGCAACGTAGATCATCCGGGCTACCCGAGTATGCGCGGAATGGGCACCGCTGGATGATAAGCTCATAAATCTTTATTTTTACGAAGAATAATTCTAAAACAAAGTTAACATTACTATCGCTAAAATAGTATAACTACTCCATTTATGTCATAAACACCATTCTAAATACGTCACGTCCCTACAACATACCGACATAGCTCGGAATCCCAATACCATATACACTACGAGTATTATAAACCCTTAAAGGTCAAAACATTTCGATAAAAGATTTACCTTATTGCCCAAATCAGTAGGTAACCTTACCACGACTGCCGTGTCAAACTGTCATATTCTCCAACGTCTGCGTAAGTTACGCACTTTAGCGAATATGTTAGTGTCAATCTTGTGGTAGTGCAGTGAAGCAACCTGCTTTAAGATGTTTACAATAGACGGTAGTTTATGTGTGTGTGGGTTTTTCAGAGCAATCGTCTTTATCTTTACGCAATATATGGATGTTGTATCAAATGTCTTTGCTTTCGTTTGAGGACATGGTGTAAAGTTCTATCATGCGTGTATCATGCGATATTCAGGATAACAACAACCGTAGATAAATATGATTTCTTCTTCCTCGCGTTGTCTCGGCATTTTACCACGGCTCATGGGAGCCTGGGGTCCGCTTGGCATCTAATCCCGAGATTGACACAGGCACTAGTTTTTTCTAAAGCGACTGCTATCTGACCTTCCAATCCAAAGGGTCTAGGCCTTATTGGGATTAGTCCGGTTTCCTCACGATGTTTTCCTTCACCGAAAAGCGACTGGTAAATATCAAATGATATTTCGTACATAAGTTCCGAAAGACTCATTGGTACGAGCCAGGGTTTGAACCCGCGACCTTCGGATTGCAAGTCACACAAGGGCTAACAACCGTAAATATGACTAACGGCCCGATTCGAAGAATGAAATACGATAACGATAAGTTCTGGTTTAGTTTAGATAAGTTTCCATTTAGATACGTTTGTATGTCGTATAATTGATAGAAGCAGCTCGATTCGGCAACCAATGCCACTTTGACGTTAGAAATATCTTATTGGGATCACAGCGGAAACGAAATAAACATCAATTTTGACATGTCGTTTAGTTATCGATATTTGAAACATCTTTCCAAGATCTTAAACGTGACTTAATCATTCTTCGAATCGGGCCATTAAACATATAAATTAATTATTTTATTATATTCAAGGAATGGGTCGCCCGTCCTTTACTAAATACGAGTAAATACGTAATAGTTAAAATGGCCGATCACGAGTTTAATTGCAGCCGAACCGTCTCCCTCGTGAGGTCGGCGGTGTGACCTCTGCTTCCGCGTGTTTCCTCAGACGGCTCAGACGTAGCAGTTTTTACTGACGGAGTGACAAGTAAGTAAGTAAACACTTTATTGTACGAGAAAAAGTAATATTAATTACATCAGTATCTCTAGTGTAAATTTATTCGATAGCGAAACGTGACGTACGCGTTTGCGTTAAGTCTCATTTTGTATGGGATTTTGAACAGCGCGCCAAGCGGGACGTTTTGGAAACTCAAAAATCTCACACAAAATGACACTTAACGCAAACGCGTACGTCACGTTTCGCTATTGAAAAAAATTACACTAGGGGTACAGATAGAACATAATTGTGTAGTGCAAAGTAGCGTATTGAACTTGGGAAATTTGTTTTAATGGCTCCTCTACACGATAGGCCGTTACTGGCCCACTAAGATGGTGTCGGATGGCTTATGGCGCGGCGGGATGGCGATGGGATGGCCGCGGTATCGGTTTTTCGTCCGCACATCAAGGGCATCTTTTTTTTAAATTTATTTATAAAAGACAAGTTACATCGGCTATGATCACTTATCTGCCAAACTGCATAGCAGTTTGTTGGCAGAAAACTTATTCTACCCTCCAACATTGTTAAGTAAGTTATTGCTTACTTGATTTATAGCTATATTTATAGTGCGAGTGCGACTTCTTACAAACAATTGTAATAGCTTTAGATAGGCAGACTAGATAAACATTACGCTAACAACAAACATTAGTAGCAATAACAGACTAACTAACTAGGTTTGTTTACCTATTTAGTCAGTCTGTCACTGCATTGTCATGGGAACAGTAGGTATAGGTGCTCGATTTCATTTCAACCAGACACTGGGAAACAACAAACACACGGAGTGAAGCTAAACAAAGTGTGTGGGATAATGAAGTTATCAGGGTGCAGCATCCCACTGCCCCCGAGTGTATTAATATTAGCGCTATACTACACGCGGCACGTGGCCCATTCCATAATGCGTGCTCTCAACCATCGCATGGCCATCTCGCTCGTCTAGCTCAGGGCCATGGTGTAGAGGAACCATCACCATCAAATAACCATCTTGCTAGTCTAGCGCTGGGCCATTGTGTAGAGGAGCCATAAGATGTGCGTGTGCGATTGTAGAAAAAAAACTAATATATTTCGATAGCTGGTCGCAACAAAACTGCAGCTCGGTATGTACGGTACTGGCTTAGAATTACATTATGGCATTTCGTTTTTATTTTGGTCCTACATAAGTTATCTCGAAAATTTTTGATACCGTAAAACCACCCAACTATAGTCCAAAGCTCCCAACTATGGTCCACAAATAAACTCAATTTTTCTCGTTCAGGTGTGTATTTTACTATATTTTTGTAGTTCTAAGGCAAAGTATGTTTATAAATGGAAGGTAAAACTAGGAGTAAACCACAAGGAACATTGGTATAGATACTTAATTTCCTTTTGAACTTGTGGACCATAGTTGCAGTATTGGACTATAGTTGGGTAGTTTTACGGTACATGTATATATACATAGGTAAGTACATTATTATTCTTTTTATTTATAATTTATTGATTAAATTATTGTTTTGGTGTTATTAAAGATCAATGTCATTAAAGCTAAAACAATTTGCGATGGTACAAGTTTAAAATCAAAATGTACTAAATTTAATGTAGTAAATATGTTTATCTTAGGGGGTATAAATATTTGGCGACAATCTAACACAAATCAACGTAATACATACTTATTTATATACATAGAAAAGACCCAAAAGACTCAGGAACAAATATTTGTGTTCATCACACAAATATATGCCCTTACCGGGATTCGAACCTGGGACCATCGGCTTCATAGGCAGGGTCACTACCCACTAGGCCAGACCTGGTCGTCAATATAAACATGAATATATACTTCTGGAAATATGTAATAAATATATATCATGTTAACACAAGTGATAATATTACGAACGTTAATCTAATGTATGACACAAACAACACCACTACCAAAATATTTCACTTATATGCAAAACTACAAAAATGTACTGTGAAGCAACTAATTACGGTGCGAAGTAATAATATGTTCTTGTCTGCATTGTCTTGTATCTCCCAAGTTTTTCGCAGTCCATACATTTACAAAAACACTAATTTCATTGTCTCTTTGTCTAATATCGATTACCGATAATCGATTGGATTGTGAATAATCGATACTTGGCTCTATGGATTTACGCATTGTTGTGTAATGTATTGGATAATAATAGAGTTAGAAGATAATTACTCTAAAATGGTCTATTCCGATGTCCGATGATTTGTTGATTTTTGTCATTGGGTTATTGTCAGTAAGTAGTATTTTAATTTAATGTTCTGTTTTGGTCAATGGCAAGAATTTTATCGTTTAGGGGGATTTGTCATCTTGACCAAGCCCTCTATTGTCGATACTCAAAAGTTGATGTTTGACAACACAGATATTACAAAACATATAGCACAATTGCGCCATCTACTGCGTCAGCTATCAAACTAGGGTACATTTTTTCCTTAGACTAACTTCTCTTTTACAATAACTCTATTGATATCGGTAATCGAATGACTATATTGTACAAAATACCACACCGCGTGTTTCGCCTTATCTGCCCGACAAATCGTGCGACAGATCGCGCGACCAGTCGGACCGGTCCGGAGGATCCGTGATGTCACGACCATGGCCCACTTTATCTACAATTCGTAATACAAGTTTACGATAAAAGTTAAATTTGTAAACGTGGTGGTAATGAACTGGATTTTGTCTTGTTTACGTGAAATTGTGATTTGAATGGAATTTAGTAGGAAAGATAAGATAAAATTATTGTACTGTTAAAATTGTGTAATATCAGTAATTATAAAGAGCTTCTTTTAATTACCAAAAATACTAATTTAATAAATAGATATTACATGACATTTTTGCTCAGATTGACTAAGTAGACAACGATATATATAATATATAAATACGTAAATAGAAAACACTCATGCCTCAGGAGAAAATATTGCACAAATAAATGCCCTTACCAGGATTTGAACCCGGGACCACCAGCTTCATAGGCATGGTCACTACCCACCGGTCTTAAAAAAAATTGAGTAAGTTCAACATATTTTGACAGTCACCATAACACACCTATAGTTAAACTTAAAAACCTTGAACTTTATGACTTGATTAGCTAGCCTTCGTATGTATGTTAATTAGGTAATATAATATCGTACGACTTCATAAAGTACGGCGAGCCTAAATGTAGCCGGTCAAGGAGTTATCTATAAATTAATATCGGTTATTTTGTATTGTTTAGAAGTATTTAATTAGGACTTATCTTGGTTTCAGATCTGTATAATATGTATGTTAAAACTTAATGGTTAAAAGACAAACAAACAATGAAATAAATCGATATTCTGCAAGAGATAATTAGTCAAGACGTTTGGGCTGCATACAAATAAAAGTAATACATAAGTGACATTCTTACACCTAAGCAATATTTAGGTATTTATTTATTTCTAAACAAAAATGATTAAATATGAAAAATAATCTGCCTAACCAAACTTAAAAGCCTTTGAAATATTCCATTGTTTTGCTCCTCCGTCTGGACGTCCTCGGTACTGCTGGAGAGACGAAGTGCAAACAGACCTTAGCGAACTAGGCGCCGTCGACTGGACAGAAACGGCTTAGGACAGAGAAGTATGGCGGTGTTTGGTGTCGGAAGCCAAGATCCATTTCGGGTCGCTGCGCCACAGCAGTAAGTTTTGCTCCTCGTCGACTTGAATTAAGACTGTAGACCAGACCGTAATCGCATATTTTCTCTATGTAGCTCCTGACTCAACGCATAAATTGTCTTTGATCCTTATTCTTTCACGGGTATGTGTTCAATTTGTTAAATATCAAAAAGTGGCGCCATCTTACCGGGCACTACCTAAAGGTTATGGCGCCATCGATCGAAATGATGCTGGTCTTTGATCTATTAGATGGCGCCACTTTTTGATATTTAACAAGAACACATAAGTATAAGATTAAGGATCAAAGTCAAATGACGTTCTAAAAGTTTTAATCATGTGTCAAAAGATGGCAGTAAATTTACTGTGGCTAAAACGTTTTCTTTGACAATCCACCGATATTTCAAATTCTCTTTGGTCTCATGTTCTGGAAAGAAAATCTTGTGTAGAGTTTTCACTGTTTTATTTTGGTTGTCAAGGAGCATATGTCGGAATTTATAAGCGTAGCAAAAAAATTAAACATTTTATATTCAACTTGAAGAACAAAACCAACACATAGAATAAAAGATATCAACGAATGACGAATTGGGTTATGATGACTTCGTATCGGATGAACATCAATTTTCTTAATCATCAATTTGATTAATTAACTATTTTGGTTGACTCTTAGAAAACGTATTATAAAAAAATTGTGAAATTATTAGTTTTTAAAATGTAGTACCTTCAAGCTGCCCTACAAGACACTCTACTGAAAACTCTTTTACAGTACATATGGGGCTACTTTATAGCACTAGTGCGAGAAGTAGCATATTATGTTACTGTGTCGAACATTTAAAGGGCCATATGTACTGTAAAACGTTGTACGATACATGTGCGAATAGGTAATTCGCAACTCGTGTCGATTTAAAACACTCCCTTCGGTCGTGTTTTAATTTATCGCCACTCGTTTCGAATTTCCTATTTTTCGCACTTGTATCGTAATATACTATATTATGTCTCCATTGTATAAAATACAAATTTTCTACTCCAACACTTATTTGTCAATTATG
This sequence comes from Cydia pomonella, assembly GCF_033807575.1. Taxonomy (NCBI): domain Eukaryota; kingdom Metazoa; phylum Arthropoda; class Insecta; order Lepidoptera; family Tortricidae; genus Cydia; species Cydia pomonella. Next base: position 19,148,569 of record NC_084716.1, on the reverse strand, counting down.
TGATTGCCCGTGATATCGAAATCAAATTCATTTGAAGCACGGCGCGCGGGGGCGGGGGGCCTTGTTTTAGGAGGGAAAGAATGTTATTATTCTATAAGTGGAAACTGTTATGGCTTGTGTGTACTCTATATTTGTTTAAACATATGTATTATTTTTCGCTGTTTGTTTCCCAATAATAAATAAATAAATACCGTGTTGTTAGGATACATACAACTGATGTTTCATTTTTTAATTCTGTTAACTTTGATTTAATTTATAATTTTAGGTGTTTGTACTGTCTTAGGAAAATTATTATGTGAAAATATAATTAATATTTGGGGACGATCTTACACAGATCAACCTAGTCCCAAACTAAACAAAGCTTGTATGGGTACTAGACGACGATATACATAGTACGTGTATAAATAAATACATAATTTTATGCATAGAAAACACCCAAGAACAAATAATATATCTGTGTTCATCACACAAATAAATGCCCTTACCAGGATTCGAACCCGGAACCATCAGCTTCATACTAACAAAACTGAACTTCGTTTCGTTTTGTAACTCCGGCCCTTGAATTTTAAGAACCCTTATTTTGTACCTGTTGCATAAAATACTATTACCGTATTCTCACGTAAATTCCAAATTCAAACTGGTTTTCCAATGCGTGGTCAGACAGAACACTGAAGTGTATGTTTAAAAGCCATTATCAATAAAGTCAGTTCATAACAATGTAACACTTACACAACTTTGGAGATGATTACACGTGTCAGAAGTAATAAAATAAACGAAAAGGAGATATTATCGATAACAGGGGCCGTCATCGTCGATGACTGTTGTGAAGAACTTTATGTCGATACATTTCGTAATTTCTACAGTTCGAGTACAGTTGGTAGCATTAGCATTGAAAGTTAATTAAAATGATTAAATTATAGCAACGGGACTCGCGTTGAAAGTGTTGAAACTCTAGGTCCATGGGTTAGCGCGCACAAGTATTTTGCAGAAATCGCGAAGCGTATGGTTGACGTAACTGGTGACCGAAGAGCTGGCGGCTTCCTCGCACAACGTATCAGTATTGCTATACAACGAGGAAATACCGCCATCCTTGGTACAATGCCTCAAGGGCCTATTTTGGATTTAAGCTAGTTATAGTAATCCTCTGTATATATACATTATATATATTGATATTGTAAATAAACATCGCGTATTAAGCTGATGATGTCAACTTTAGCCAGTCTTCTGCGAGACCACGGGGGGGACAACGCCGTCCTCGAAACGTCGGAGGTAAATTTAAAACTTTGTAAAAATTAATAATTTGTAAAAATTGCGAAAGTTTGAATCAGTGAGTTACTAAAAATGTATATTTTCAACTGAAAGTCGTATAGAGCTCGGATTTCAGCGAATATTTTCAGTCTGTAAATTATATTTTACTGATTACCTACTTAATCTTTTCAAGTTATTTCCTTTTCTCAGGCATATACATAATATTTCGTAAAAAAAAGTTTCTCCTGAGAATATTATTAAAAAGGTAAATAGATATTTATCAAGTCAATGTGTTTAAATTATTAATTTAATTACACTGCTGCATATACGTTCTTTAGTTTATTTTAATTATTTTTGTCATTCTGTCGGTACATTACGGTAGGTTTTGAGTGCAACTGTACCGAAAATTGAACGTCAGTTCTGACGGGTGCTTGAGAATGAAAATAAGTGCCTGTCCTAAGTGTTTTCTCAATCTGAAATATCCTCCATAATTGTGTATGTACAAGGTGCCCGTGAGCATTGCGAGAGATTTTAACGGTGCATTCCTGATAGCAACAGAAGCAAAAAAAAATTATATGTCTTTTTGTGAAATTCGACAAAAAAATGTTTTCTTTCCCTTTTTTGAACACGCCTGTACATAAAACGTATTTTTTATTGATAAACACATAACCTAAAATTAACTAAAAAGTTTTTTTTTATTTGGGGGTAGCCCCTCGAATACATTTTTTTAATTTTTCGATATCAATCAATAGGTATGTCCAGACTAGACCTCAAAGTGGCAATACCGCAGTCAAAAATGTGTTTTGTACCGACTTATGGCGAAAGAATGATTTCGAAAAACATTTATTTATCTCTGAAACTAGGCCTATCCAGAAAATTTTGTAGGACATTTTAGTTTCTAAATATTACCAGGAATGCTTAGTTAAAATGTCTCGCAATGCTCACGGGCACCTTGTATATTATTTTGAGAGTAAACGGGCTCACACGAGAGGACGCCCAGGATCGTGCAAAGTGGAGGAAGGCAAGTAGGAAAGCGGGCCCTGGGAAAGGCCGGGATAACGCTAGGTAGATGATTTTTTTGTTACGCTGACATGAAATAGTACATTGAGATACAAGAGTGCTACGTTGCTCATTACACACGAGGCGAAAGAGAGCACGCAATAAGAAAGCCGATGTGTGTAATGACCAATGCACACGTGTTTCATACATTTTTTCAACACATTTACGAGGAAAAAAAATAAAATTTTCATATATATATATTTTTTTTTAATACTACGTCGGTGGCAAACAAGCCTACGACCCGCCTGATGATAAGCAGTCTCCGTAGCCTATGTACGCCTGCAACTCCAGAGGAGTTACATGCGCGCTGCCGACCCTAAACCCGCCCCCCCTCGTTGAGCTCTGGCAACCTTACTCACCGGCAGGAACACAACACTATGAGTAGGGTCTAGTGTTATTTGGCTGCTGTTTTCTGTAAGGTGGAGGTACTTCCCCAGTTGGGCTCTGCTCTAGATCTGGAATGACATCCACTGGCTGTGCCCTACCACACAAAGCGAGATGACATTCACAATGCCCATACCTCTCTTAAAACCGACGTAGTATTAACCTTTTGAACGCCACGCCTATAGCACGCGGCGCGTAATCGTGAACCTTGTCGGTACGCATGAAGGTTGATATTGGGCTGTAGTCGCGCGCGTCATATGACGTCTTTGGCGGTCAAAAAAAAGAAGTAGCATTGCATCATTGGCATCCTTAAGCAAAAATGGCTTAATAATTAACTAACGACTAAAGAACCGAAGGTAAAGATCAATATGCAAATTTTTGACAAAATAATTGACAATAATGATTTATGCAAGGCTAACTGCACCAAATCTTTTATACGTGACCTTTGTCTCATCATAACGTCAAATCTTCTCTCTATTCGTAAAAGGCAATTAATATAAATTAAGTTTTAACCACACCCTCCGCCAAGGTAAGACAACTATTTCACACAGCGATAGATTTTGTCAGCTTACTTCATGTCACAATAGAAATATTGCAGTACCTTGACTTAAAACGCTAAAAAAGGCGTGGTCACGACAGCTTGAGTTGAGTGGTAATGACGAATACACAAAACAAAAGTCAAGGTAGTTACTATACTTGGATATTGAGAAGATAATATCGACTTATAAAGTACCTGTCACTCGAATGGTTCACTAAAATATTAAGTATTGTATTACTCCGTGAACAAATTAGTATCTAAATACATCGACAATCGCTTAAAAATGGTGGCTTTCCGATACTTTGGTTACGACTAGTTCTATTGAGTATTTCTACTTTTTAAATTTCTTTTACTTTTCTGGTTCGAATTCATATCTATTTATATTATATATTGAATATTTATTTATATATATATATATATGTATGCATTATTTTATGGTTATTTTTCTATCTATGTATATTTGTATCAATGTGTATTCAAAACGTGCATTTCATTAATTTCAGTGATTGTACATTTTTCTTTGGGTTTGTCATTTGTTAGAATAGAATAGAATAGAATAATTTATTCGCAAGAATATGTATGTACAAAGGTGTCCTTATAAATAGTGAGTAACAATATTCAGCCATTTGGCATGCAAATTTTAGGAATAAGTATCGACAGCATTAAAATTATTTACAAGTCCAGATACTCCTTAACAGAGTAGAAACAATGTTCCTGAAGCCATCTCGTTAATTTTGTCTTAAATTCTAAATCATACAATAATTTGATATTATCAGGAAGCTTATTATAAATTTCAATAATTATATTGCATGCATTACGCTTATAAATGTCAGCATGACAGGGAGGTTGATAAAGCAGATTTTTGTACTGTGTTCGCTGATTTCCTTTAAAAACATCAGAGCGTAACTTAAAATATTTCATATTAGCTTTGACAAACAGACAAACTTTTCTGATATACATGCATGCTAAAGGTAAAATATTATATTTCTTGAAAATGGGTTTGCAAGTGTCTGTTATCCATGCATTTGCAATTGCGCGGACGCATTTTTTTTGTAGTTTAAAAGCTTTCTCGACATGAACAGAGTTCCCCCAGAGTAGGAGGCCGTAGTTTAAAATAGAAGATACATGGCCATAGTAGGCTGTAATTGCAGCTTCTGTCGAGACTGTTTTAACAAGTTTTCTCAAGGCAAATACAAATCTGTCCAATTTCGAACATATTGTCTCTACGTGGTTTTTCCAATGCAAGTGACTATCAATATTTAAACCTAAAAATTTTATACAGTCAGTCTCTTCCACATGTTTGTCATTATATTTAATATTTAATGTCTTAGGATTAGTTTTGTAGGATCGAAATTGCATAAATTTAGTTAACTGGAAGAGATCCCATACAGGGATAAGTTCGCCTTTGTTATATTTAATTTACTCTGTAACTGTGTTTTTCGTGTTTTTATTTCTAGGTAAAATAAAGTATATACATACATACATACAATTAGTAATGTAACAATTTAAAGCCTGACCAGTAATAAATGATCACGCGTCATATTGTGGAATTTCATTGGAACTACATTTTTCATACTAAATTAAACTGTCACCGGTATACATGAGACAGCGCCCTCTTGACAATGATCATATATTTCTGGTCGTACTTTAAAATTAAATTATTTTTCGTAGGTAGGTACACATTCTTGCCTGATTTGATATCAATATGATGCCTTTTTTGCATTGCCCTAGAATAGAGAAATGTATAATGAGAGAAATGTCGTTTCAAACGCAAATAGTCAGATATGCGAAATCAAGTTCAACTGGAACCATTTTTGAAAATTGTATGTTTAGATTAAAAAATAAGAAGTTAGAATTTTTAAAAGACGTATCTGTTAAGTATACAATTAATTTACATATTGTACTTCTATGTGCTAATATAGTGTACTACCTTAAAGATTCACAACAATAGAAAAAAACTGGCGTGAAAGGTCACTTGCCCTAACAAATTATAAACACCATTTAAAAACACCTAATATCATACCAAGAGCATTGCCTCCGCAAAACCATTATAAGTAAGAACTCCAAATACTCAACTTTATTCCAAATATCAGTTCCAACTTATTCTCATGGTTTCTCCAAGACTCTTTATACGATGGAAATATAGGGTCTTATCTTGATTATAATTAATTATTCCTTACACAAAAAGAAGATTTATTCGGTTTTTCGTAATTTTACGGCAGCATGTGAGACTTGATATACTGGCCGGCTGTTTAATTTATGGGATTATAATAGACAATGGATGAAGCTGAATTAAGCTATAAATTACTTGGACAAAAAATTGTTGGATATATTTTTCTTTGTCCACCTTTTTGCATCATAAGTTTCTATCTATACAGTTTATTCTAAACATTATTTTCGTTTCGACAAAAGGGGACGGCCGCTTCTCCATACAAACGTAGTCCCCATTTTCCCCCTCTGGATATTGATATTATGGAAAATATTTTTATATAATTTGATGTATATTAATCATAGTTATGCCCCTTTTTTCGATTTATTGAATATTTTAAAAATTAGGACCGAAAAACAGATTCCATAAAAAAATTAAATGCTCCTAATAACTCTTATAATAATTTAAAATTCGAAAAACGTCTAACGTAGGGGCATAGTTATGGTGAGCAAATATTTTCAATAATGTGAATATCCAGAGAGGAAGTATAAAAAAGCGGCCAAGTGCGAGTCGGACTCGCCCATGAAGGGTTCCGTACCATTTATGACGTATTAAAAAAACTACTTACTAGATCTGGTTCAAACCAATTTTCGTTGGAAGTTTGCATGGTAATGTATATCATATATTTTTTTTAGATTTTTCATTCCGTTATTTTAAAAGTTACAGGGGGGGGGGGACACACTTTTTTTCACTTTGGAAGTGTCTCTCGCGCAAACTATTCAGTTTAGAAAAAAATGATATTAGAAACCTAAATATCATTTTTGAACACCTATCCTTAGATACCCCACACGTATGGGTTTGATGAAAAAAATTTTTTTTTTTAAATTTTTATGACGTATTAAAAAAAAACTACTTACTAGATCTCGTTCGAACCAATTTTCGGTGGAAGTTTGCATGGCAATGTATATCATATATTTTTTTTAGATTTTTCATTCTGTTATTTTAGAAGTTACGGGGGGGGGGACACACTTTTTACCACTTTGGAAGTGTCTCTCGCGCAAACTATTCAGTTTAGAAAAAAATGATATTAGAAACCTCAATATCATTTTCAAAGACCTATCCATAGATACCCCACACGTATGGGTTTGATGAAAAAAGATTTTTTGAGTTTCAGTTCCAAGTATGGGGAACCCCTAAAATTTATTGTTTTTTTTCTATTTTTGTGTAAACATCATAATGCGGTTCATAGAATACATCTACTTACCAAGATTGAACAGTATAGCTTTTATAGTTTCGGAAAAAAGTGGCTGTGACAGAATCGGACAGACAGACGGACATGACGAATCTATAAGGGTTCCGTTTTTTGCCATTTGGCTACGGAACCCTAAAAAGAAGGAATACGTACAGTCAACCAATTTGATTCCTAGGCCACTATAGAACCATGCCATAATGACTTCTACGACAGTGCTTATTGAGTGATGCGTGTCAAGTATCTAGTAGTTAAAGCGACAAGGTTCTATAGGGGCTTAGGATTCTAATCGGTTGACTGTATGTATGAAAAAGAGTTTTCGCACAGAACCTCCACTTTCGTCTTAAGGTAACTCTCGCTACAACGCCCCGAATTTTGTGAACAGGTTCAATTATAAAAAAAATAATTGTCGTTACAATTTTTGTAAATATTTCAAAATGGTTGAGCCATGGGGTTCACTAGGTCTATAGCCACAAAGCCATTTTGTTTGACAATTGAAAAGTAGCGCAACAGTCATCCCGGCCATGTTTCCGAGCGCTTGCACCATAATTGCGCAGGCGCAGGCCTGTAATTAAGGGAGCGGGATGGATCTTGCCAATGTTACGTAACGAGAAAAAAAAAATAATTGGGGTTTTTTTCTTACAAAGTTTACTGTGTTTATACAATAGTACCTGGGCGACCGAGCTTTGCTCGGTTATAACTATTTATTGTAATATGGTGGTGTGGTGATAATCTACATAAACTTAAAAAGTAAAATGTGAACTGACAAATTATTATTATATATGTAATCAGTATAGGTAAATGTTAGACATATTTATGAGAAATATATATTGTTATCTCAAACATTAACTACATTTTTTTACTAAATTAAACTTGTCTAAAACAATAAAAATTAAAAAATTATATATAAACTTGAACATATAAAAAAAAAAGTTAGTCACCGGGCGAGATTCGAACCCGTAACACTCGTTTCTAGCCGTCCGCGTCTTAACCCGCTGGACCAGACGGACAGTGGCCGGCCACACAAAATTAGCGATATATATATATATACATATATTATAAGAATTGCTCGTTTAAAGGTATAAGATAAGATTTATGGAGTAAGTTCTTAATTAAGAGGGAAGTATACCACGTGAACCTTCATAACGTTTTTCCACTTGTAAATATTTTCCATTCTCTTTTTTAGTCTGTTATTAACACAATGAAAAACTAGGTTTGTAGGTTTAGGAACCTTTTTATATAAAATAAAAATTAAGTGGAGCTTATAAACCTCGAATATATTATACTGAAGCGATTGACATCAGAATCAAAGTGCTTTGTTACGATTTAGTTAGTAGAAAACATTTCCTCCCGAAATAGAATTTCATAGAAAAATATTTTCGCTAGGATCGCAAAGCGATTCTTCCCTCTTAAGCTGAAATTCTAAGCACAGAAGATTTAAGAAATATGTTTGTGTGTACATGTAAGTAAGTAAATATTCTTTATTGCACCAACAATTATACAATGTACATACATGTAAAACTACAAATAAATTTTAAAGAAAAATAGACCCAGGTAACAACAGGCGGCAGGCAGGCATGTACCTACATGTCTTAATATTTTGTTACAATGTCCCACGGCTGTGCAGTTGCTTTATTTATTTATTTATTTAATCTTTATTGCACAAAAGAAAAACAATCTTATAGTACGAGGCATTCTCTACCAGTGTAAGATAGTGTTGGTTGCTTCTCTCCTTGATCCCCACGACTCTAGAATCTCTAGATGTTGCACTTTTTCAGTTTTAATATTGTCTTAATTTACTCAATTTTAATCTAATTCTAATCACGTGAGAATAGAATAAAATTAAATCGATTTAAAGTTTAGGGAGTGCAACAATTCATTTTACTAATATTGTCAAGAATAATAGGAAGTTTTTAGTTTTTACTTATTTCATAATTTCAATTCGAATATTCACCACCAATCAATTTCAAAATTAATCATTGAAATACACATAACACAGGATCGTGTCCCATATCGCAAAGTAATACGATTTAAAATTGCATACATGATTTGACCGCATCTACCATGTAATAATCAGTTAGGAAAACCACAAGCAGAATTGTCTGACCCGACCTGACCTCAGTTTGCTTAGAATGGGCCCACGACTCGGTTTAACGACTAATCGGGAGTTTAATATCATTTCCACTATAAATTTAAGACGGGTAATTATGTGTCGAATTTACGACATATAAACAATTAACTTTAAATACTCGTAGAAATTAAGAAGCGCTGGTGGCCTAGCGGTCAGAGCGTGCGACTTGCAATCCGGAGGTCACAGGTTCAAACCCCGGCTCGTAGCAATAAGTTTGATGAGCCGTGGCAAAATGCCGGGACAACGCGAGGAAGAAGAAGAAGAAGACTCGTAGAAATTAAGAAAAATATTCATATATATTTTTTGTTTCCATATAATCATCAGTAGGGCTAAGATGGTCGACTCTTTATCATTTGTCACCATGTCTGTCACGTTCTAACAAATATGTAAGCGCGAAAGTGACAGGCATAGTGACTAGTGATAAAAATGGAACCATGATGCCACCGCAGGTGCATTTAACTGACAAGATGTTTAACACTTTCTGTCATGTCAACAATAACAAATTGAAATCGCATACTTTTCACTATGTGCTCCTATGTACCGACATATGGTTTATTGTGTATAAAGAATACAAGAAATACTTCCGGGCTTACTCTAAAATGTTTGACAAAATGTAGTGTTAATCACTGGCAGCTTTGAAATAATAATTAAGCTTTCAATTTTAATAAAAAATTGGTTTTGGTGTTAATTTCATAAACTATAGGCGATATTCCAATGTAAAAAAGGCAAAAAGTTGATTCCTATAAAGATTTCATACTTGATGACAACTTACCCCAATTGGGTAAACTATTGTCTGAAAACTCCTAGATATAAGAAAAATGCAAATACCATCACTGTCCTAAGCTTCCTGGTAAATTTAATAAACAACTAAACAGTTAATAACTTATAAATATCTTAATCAAATAATAAATGAACTAAAAGGTTGTACCAACGCAACCACATATTACGTTGCCCAATAGTAAAAAGTGATGGGCGATCAAGTAATCAGTCATGTGAGTAAACGCAGGTTATGACTTATGACCTGGCATTTGTTAAAGTAACGGATGTTTTGTTTTTAAAGGGTTTATGTGCAAGAATAATCGTTTTTTCATATGTGCTTTTATAAATATGGATTTACAAATATATTATTTTTGTTACGAAACTTAACACGTTAGGGCTTGTGCACAAATCACGACGGATCACGTTGGGGGAGGGGGGGTATAAGAAAACCTCACGTGTATTTTTCTATGGCGAACGAAACTAAGAAAAAATATCTACCACTTACTTTTTCTCGGTTTTGTTAAACATAAATCTTCACTTTGCACTTCAAAATAGTGAGTCTAAACAAGATTTACTCTAATTTGAGTCGCTTAGCTTCAAACTCAGGTAGGTAAATCCATCTGTCAGATTATACGATTTTGGTATTATGAAAAGGTAATAAGGTAGATATTTGCTGAGAGGGTCGAAAAGATTTATCTGAGTTTGAAGTTAAGCGACACATTTAAAAAAATACATGTGAGGTTATGTGGGGGGGGGGGGGGGGGGGGGGTTCTCCAAAAACTTCACCAAATATCACCAAGGTTGGTCAAAAAGTAGCCGAAAAAAACCTCGCGTGATTTGTGCACAAGCCCTTACCTACTAACATAGTTTGATTTAGCGTTCCGTAACTCAAGTTTGGTACGGAACACTAAAATTTTCTTTATAAATTAGAGATTCTCTATATTTTGATCTGGATGACTTATCGCAAATTGGACGAGAAGGGTATATTTAAATGTTTTTTCTTTTAAATATGTTGCAAAAGAAGAAGGAAAAGGAAGGAAGGGAAAGAAGAAGTTTTTTTATTAAATTTGTTTTTTTTTTTATAATTCTTTTTTTTTTAAGTAGGACTGTTGACACGAATCATTTAACATTTTTTAAAGTAATAAATATATTAAGTAATTATGTAGTTATTACAATTGCTTATTATTTACACAAGGAATTCCGACAGTTATAAAAGATAGATTAAGCTTATTGCAAGTTGTTAAGTTTTTAACCAGGTACAATCACGGACATTAATTGTTGACTAATTTAGGGTTTCCTTTACATTGGACAATTCATACCGTTAGTATTGTCATCCAAAATAGCTTGAACCCTAAATGGCTTAACAATTAAAGTCCTGTGCTGTACACGTAATTATTTCAGATTTTATTGAAAACCAATATAAATATTTTCTTAAAAACGGCAAATCTCAGGTTTTTCTTCAACATCGATGGCAATAAAAAGGTACATCTTACATTTATGAGTTACGTGCATATGAATATTTATTAAAAGTGAAATATGCGTAAGTTAATTTGTCGTGTCAGCATGTGTTAAATATTAGGCGACACAGTGTTACAATAACTATAAATAAAATAGTTAGTACCTATTCAAAACTAAAAACCTCCAAAAATACCTAAGAACAATTTCAATGGACAAGATTTTCAATTAGTAAAACCACACGTTTGGGGAGCTATGATATAACAGACAGACGCAGAAAAATAGATAGATACTTATGTTAAAAGCGTCTTATGTCCCATTTAGGTTATAAACTATACGTTTATCATATTATAATTAATTTTATTTAAAGTTTTTTGCGTGAAGTAGGAACAAACATCCAAAATATGAAAACTGAGGGCCTACCGCGATCCACGATCGACGTATTGCCTCCTTGTCACACTTACGTACGAATTTACAAGTGCGACAGAGAGGCAACTCGTCGAACGTGGTTCGCGGTAGGCCCTCTGTTTTATAAGATTTAATTTTAATAGGATTATAAACATAAAGTAACCATATGTCGAATTATTTATACAATAAAATGCTGGCAACACTAAATCATACGAATATGTAAAATATGTAGGTATAAAATTCAAAACGATCACGATATTGTACGCAAACTGTTATTAAACAAAACTATAATTAGGTACTATGATCATTTAACGGCAATGTATGACTTCGACTTAATTATGCAAGCTCGTATTTAAATCTTCGCTATATTTCAAAAGCTTCCTTAAACGCCTCATAATAGAGTCGATATTTCAAAAACACGCTGTTGATAAAGTGTTAAGATTCACGGCCCGATTCGAACTTTAAAATACGTCAAATATTTACAATAACAGTATACTTATTTATTTATTTATTAAGGTTTGCCAATAGGTGTAATACAAATACAATTGGAGTTAAATAATAACCATAAAAATCATACCGGAGTATTAACCCAATTATAGACAAACGCAACTTGCTAAAACAAAACAAAAAAAAAACTACAAGTATTAAGGTACAAGAAAGAAAAATGAAAAATAATACAGATGTAACTATTCAAGAACTAACCTCTAAGCTATGAGAAACTACATAGACTCCAAGAATACTACAATTTCATGTACCAACCTACTATAGAGGTAGGTTCATACAATTGCAGGAATTAAACAAAATGGACATAAAGGCGAAACACAGTGGACATCCAGTTAATTTGTCATAACAATGATTTCTATTTTAATACGTATTTTTTGTGTCAAACTATTTTTTTAATTAAAGAACAGAAAGAAATACCCATTATATACGTCTGCACAATACGTATACTATAACTAGCATAAATCTAAAATAGGCCCTTGAGGTTCTGTATCAAGGATGCTAGCGGCATTTCCTCGTTGTATCGCAATGCTGATACGTTGTGCGAGGAAGCCGCCAGTTCTTCAGCCACCAGTGTCAGTATCATATCCGATCCATATCGTATCTAGACCTAATATTTCACGTATATTAAAGTTCGAATCAGGCCGTCAGATTTCTGGCTCTTCAAAGTGTGTCAGGTGTGATAATTGTCTGTTATGGATTATTGGTATGTTATCTTTACCAATACCAGTGCCATTATGGCGATTAAAAATAATTGGTGAAGATTAAGTGTAATAATATAGAGTACCAATACAACATACCGATTTGTTGCAAATAAATGTTGCAATATGGTTTATTTAACATTTTATAAAGTTATGACGTCGAAAGCCTGATAAAACTAAACGACGAAGCTTAAGTGGATTAATTTCTTTGTATTCAGATTTATGATTATTCTGTATCTGTATAATGACATATGATTAAATAAATAAAAAAGTATGTGAGTGTCGTGGAACACTCAGTTGGAACGATGTATTTATTGATAAACTTAATACATTATTGATTAACCAATACAAAAAAAATCTTAATCGACAAAATAATATGTAATTATCGAAACTGCACGCAAAATTTCAAAAAACAGTTCAGAAATGCGTAATTTTTTTATACTACGTCGGTGGCAAGCAAGCATACGGCCCGCCTGATGGTAAGCAGCCTCCGTAGCCTATTTACGCCTGCAACTCCGGAGGAGCTACATGCGCGTTGCTGACCCTAAACCCGCCCCCCCTCATTGAGCTCTGGCAACCTTACTCACCGGCAGGAACACAACACTATGAGTAGGGTCTACCACACAAAGCGAGATTGACATTCACAATGCCCATACCTCTCTTTTGGACGTAGTTTAAGGACGTACCCGGGTCCAATAGTGTTATAGCGACTTAGGTGAAATTAGGCTACTTATTCTCAAAAAAATAATTAAAAAGTCGGTGAAATTAGGCTACTTATTCTCGAGAAAGAATTTAAATAAAAGACGGGGCCATCACGGAAAAATCTTACACATTTTTTCGCCTAGCCTCCATCCGCCAACCGTCCGATAAGGAAGGGACTTCATCCCAATAAATAAGGTTATAAAAGGAAATAAATATCCATACGTTTTATGGTAACTGGACTGTTAAAAGTACCCTCTTACGCCGCTTATTGGTCGCGATACAGGGCCAGGTAGTTCAGCTGTAATCATTGCGGCGACAATATTTTACACGCGAATTTTTGCAGTTTTTTTTAATACTACTTCAGTGGCAAAGATGCATACAGCAGTTTCTTTATTTAAAGATCGTGCCATTAACGAAGACGGCTGCCGTGACTCGTATTCTCATCTTAATAAAGGTTAGATTTGACAAATCTGCGTGTCATTGTGGATGACACGAACTATAGCTTTATTACGATAACAAGATAATACTAGAATGGCCGGTGACCTTTCATGTTATACACCTACTATCCTACTAAAATATTGTGGTATCACAAAACTATTTATAAACCAACATAATTTGACCTATGGATTTCAAACAATCATATCTAATCGTGGACTGGACTTATTCTGGTCAACTAAGTATACTGATTCATTCGCATAGCATTTTAAACGTCTTGGACTTTCAGTTCACAGACGTTTCTTTTTATATACTTTGTAGATCTTATCTCAATGCAGTAAGGTACATAAATGGTCATTAAGTGTACAAGGGTCAGACACGATACGTTCGAATGGAAAAGATCATCTCGTAAATTGACGCACACGTTTTCGCTCCGCGCTTAGTACGCAATCTATCTTGCTATAGGTTACGCTACTGGTAAATTCGACTTGTTAAGTGTGAACTCGTGACATGGCTACCTTTCTGAGAAGTGGCGATGTACTAATAAATACAGAGTGAGCTAACCAGTGGTGGTAATTGTAACAAATGATACATCAATGTTAGATGTATTTTTGTCCTGGAAAAGTCAAACTTAGCTAAATAAACAATTTTGTCCATAGATAAAATAATAATACAACTACAAAAATTATTAGAAATAATCGAAATGTACTTAACATAGATAACAATATTAAAAGAAGTAATGTAAAAATAAAAAACGTATCATCCCAAAAAAACATCTTGCATGTCAATGGGATAATAAAATATGCATACTTGTAATTAATCTATTTTGACCTTTCTTATGAATCCAAAAACTTGCTAAATGCCAGTACCTATGACATTTGCAAGTTCTTCTATACAAAAAAGGCAAAAATCTGACTGAATTTATGCTTTGGACGCCATCATTAGTAGTTTAAAATGTTTATAATTCAATAAATCTTTTTGCTTTAGTTACGAAATGAAGTTTTTGTTTTGCGAATTACATTTTAAAAGGTATTTTGTATGTCGTGTTTTATAATTTGTTTTTATCAAGTCTAGTATGGTATTTTAATATTTAATGTGACTAAGTGGCATTATAACATTTCAATTAATCAAAGCGTTAATTAGTCTCACGAGCCCGCCGCCAAAAAGCTGCTTAATTAAATTATATATTTTTAAATAAAAAAATGACAATAGCATGTATTGTCATTTTTTTATTTAAAAATATTATTTACATGAAATTTGGTATGAACATTGATGTAAAATATATCTGTCTGGTACTAGTTTTCACTTTTTAAATTACCCTATTTAAGTATCTAATTTCATCTAAATCGGTTCAACAAATCAGTAGTAACACTAACCCCCTTATTCATAAACGTCTACTAAAGTTAACAAGCCGCTAATAATCGTTTGTCCCTTTCCGACTGGTATGATAGAAAGGGAGAAACGATTATTAGCTGCTTGTCAACTTTAGTAGACGTCTATGAATAAGGGGGTAGGTAAATAAACTAAAATAAATATTATAAGGACATTTTACTCAAATTGATTAAGTCCCCCGGTAAGCTCAAGAAGGCTCATGTTCTGGGTAAATCAGGGCAACGATATATATAATATACAAATACTTAAATACATAGAAAACATTCATGACTCAGGAACATCTGTGCTCATCACACAAATAAATGCCCTTACCGGGATTCAAACCCAGGACCATCGGCTTCATAAACATTACGTCCTTAAACTACGTCCAAAAGAGAGGTGTGGACCTTGTGAATATCACCTCGCTTTGTGTGGTAGGGCACAGCACAGCGAATGTCATTCCAGATCTAGAGCAGAGCCCAACTGGGGAAGTACCTCCACCTTACAGAAAACCGCAGCCAAATAACACTAGACCCTACTCATAGTGTCTTGTTCCTGCCGGTACGGTTGCCAGAGCTCAACGAGGGTGCGGAGTGTTAAGGTCGGCAATGCGATGAAACTCTTTTGGAGTTGCAGGCGTCCATAGGCTACGGTCCGTATGCTTATTTGCCACCGACGTAGTATATAAAAAAATTAGTACATACAGACAGAGTTATACAGAAGAGTAGATTCCGCATTTATAATAGTAAGTAGGAATAAACAAGAAACTTAACCATTTATATATAAATTAAAATTAAATTAAAAATTATAAAATATACAGGTGTTTATAAAGTAGGGGATAGTGCTACCCGGTAAGCAAAATTTGCCTGTATTGAGCAACACCGCTCTTCCTTAATTTACAGATTGTCACACGAAAATTTAAGTAAGTCTAATAATATAAGATATGTATACAATTAAACTCACATATAACAATTGTTTATAGAACTAGGTAAGTATCGGGGTTGTCAGACATGCAGTAGTAAATAGTAAATAAAGGAATAATGGAGCCAGTAATTAATTGTGTGTGTGATATAAACGTTGATAGTTTACATTGCATTTAATGCTTATCGTTTACTATGGATATAATCATAAATCATCGACCTATAAAGGAAATAATTACTCATCCGGAACAAACTGCATTATTTGAATAAAACATAACCCAAGGCATAATCGTGCGAATCGTTAGACAAGCTAAGTCAGAAATGTCGTTAGATGAAAAAAGTTATATGTTGCTATAACAGTTAGGTTTAGATGAGACTTTTTGACCCTAAGAGTACTATTTGCATCATAATTTGTGGTAAAGACGGTCAACGCTTTCAAGATGAGCTATCTAACACAATAATGACGAAATACGTAAGCGCATTATAGTTTACAAAGTAATTGTATGTATATCTACTATATATTTGATACTTTTAAAAAAGGTTGTACAATTGAAACAACTTATGACACAAATAAGACCAATATAGGTATTAAATTCAATATTAGTCCGTTTTTTAAGGGGAAAAAGTACGCCAATTTTCTGTACAGCAATACCACTTAGTACGAATGTTATACACGTCCACCGAAGCCCAAAGCGACCGGGAGCCAGACTGAACTCCGCGACATGTGGGGGGGAGGGGGGGTCAAAGTATAGAGTTCCCGGCGCTCAGAAAAAAAATTCTGGTGGATTCGTTTGGACCTTTAAGTCAAGTTTGGTGTCGTTTTCAGATAATAAGATGATGCCCAGTTCATTCCCCATACCAGTTCTTTTAGGGTTCCATAGCAAAATATGACGCAATACTTAAAATAATAAACTTTTAGTAGTAACACAATGTAAACAAACCCTTATATTTTCATATTTTTGTATGAAACTTGGTTTGTAAAAAATACTATCCGAAAGCCCATCTAATGCAAATTATAAAAAAATTAACAATAAATAAACATTTAACTTTTTTCAGTGTAAAATAAAATAATTATTGTACATACCCTATATAGCCGCATAGAACGATTTATCTTCGAACTACTGGAACTTTTCATTTGTGCTTTTTAGCTATCACAACTGGTATCGTTGGATTCCTAGTAACGCCCAAAACACGAAACTATCGGTCGTAGAGTGTTAAAGTAGTGGAGGGGGGAAAGGAAGGCAATCAAAGATGGCGGAAGAGCAGTTTGGTTTTCACGCCATAAATTGATAAGTACTCCACCGATTTACAGAATTTAAATGTTTTCTTAAAGTTAATAATATGCTTCACGTTTCGTCCATATACATATTAGATGTATTTATTACAGTTGATGAGTTATGTAAAATGAAATATTAAAGTTTACAGACATTTATTTACAATTTCCTCCACAATTACATAGTTCTGTGCATTTGAGCTGGCGTTTGGAGCAATTACATTTGTTTCTGCAAGATTTCAAGCACCTACATCTAATCAACTCCAGGCATGCTTGAGCAGCCATAGGACTTTGGGTCCACAGTGGCACCCAAACTTCTCCTTCTTTCTGCCAACCCCATTCAGATGGGCAAGGAATATTCTGGTTTTTTATTAGGCACTGCCCCCAAACATAAACAGCCTGTAAAACTGCCCTTAAGGTATGTTGTTTGAGAGCAGCTTCAGTAGGAGGCAAATTATCGATTTGCCTGTCTTTTTTTGTAAATAAATTCTTGCGACACTCATTTACTGTCTCAGAGGGGCATGATCTGAAAAACAAATACTCTTAGATAAAGATCTTAGATAAAGGACAGGTCTCGCTGCACGCAAGTTCTGGATAAAAGTATATTTTAAATAAAATCGTTTTCTTACCTGTCATACATGGTAATAACAAATTTTTGAATTTCAGGGTCCGCTCTGTCATATTCCCCCCTATACAGTGCTTCAAACCCCCGTGTGACATTCGGATATGCTTTCCAAGCTTCAAACGCGGTTTTTTTCCCTCTTCCGTTAAAGGATGAGGTTGTGTCACATCCGGTGAAAGAATGAAATAAGGGCAAAACGTGTGTTCTTTCAGGGCCTGTAACAATAAAGAAGACCATTAATTTAGTATTAAATTTGATTGATCTTGTCATAAAATTGATTAGGGTACTAATAAGTCTGTTACCTAAACATGAAGATATAGTGTGACACGCCAGGTATTGGTGATTTCGTCCTGTTCCAATGTGCACCCATAGTTCTTCTAGGCCTTCTAGCTTTGGCACACAAGATATTGCTAGTACGACGACATCTGTGTCGACTGTTCTTAACATTACCTTGGAGTGCCCTTTCACAGCGTCAGCAAGATGAAGCATTATCCGTGTGTCCGCTTCTTCGTGATTGCACGGTGCCATATTCTCAGTCGGAGTGGTTTTACTAAGAGCTTCGGAGCCATCAGTTATGACGAATTCTTTACCCATTGGTAAGTCCATGTTTGTCCATGAACGAAAACTGACTGTACGAGTATGTATGTCGGTTGAGTGAGTGAAGTCGAATGAACGCGAATGGCGAAGATCATGACCCCGCCCCGCTGAGCGTCGCCGCGTCGCCCGCGCGCGATCAGTGAGACCGCGCTGCGGCTCTATTACGTATGTGCAACAATTAATTTATTTTACAATGAAAATAGTTAAATGTATATTTATTGTTAATGTTTTTATAATCTGCATTATATAGGCTTTCGGATAGTATTTTTTTAAAACCAAGTTTCATACAAAAATATGAAAATATAAGGGTTTGTTTACATTGTGTTACTTCTAAAAGTTTATTATTTTAAGTATTTCGTCATATTTTGCTATGGCACCCTAAAAGAACTGGTATGGGGAATGAACTGGGCATCATCTAGTTATCTGAAAACGATACCAAACTTGACTTAAAGGTCCAAACGAATCCACCAGAATTTTTTTTCTGAGCGCCGGCAACTTTGTACTTTGACCCCCCCTCCCCCCCACATGTCGCGGAGTTCAGTCTGGCTCCCGGTCGCTTTGGACTTTGGTGGACGTGTATAACATTCGTACTAAGTGGCATTGCTGTACTCCGGAAAATATATCTCTCCTTATACGAATTCCTCTTAAAAAACGGACTATATATAAACCAAATAAAAATGTCGCCGCGATGTAGGAATCGTCGTGCACGCATCAGCGCCATCTAATCTACGAAAAAGAAACTTAATCACGTGTAATGAACCTTTCAAGGACGGCATTTTCGCCGTGGAATATCGCCTTTTGAAACTAAATAGCGTGATGGTTGTATGTCAACCAAGTATCATGCTTAGTATGCAAAAAGTTCAAGTTGATAAACAAGACCAATTGCGGGTAGTTCAAAAACTCGCGCAGATACGTTGATATCAACTTTAGCCAGTTTTCTTCAAGGGGACAATGCCGCCCTCGAAAAATAGCAATTTGAATACTTAATTGCAAACGATTAAGTCACGTTTTCGTAAATAATAAATAAGTAAAAATCGATCGTGAATTTAAACGATGAGGATTCGGGCGCGGGCCCAGGCTTCTGACATTTCGTTTTCTATGACAGGTGACCGGTGAAAACTTTAGCGTCGGACGCCTCGGAATCAGGGTTCTAACCTGATATTTCGTAACTTTTTAGAAATGAAAGACCTATGAACACTAATATTGAAATAACTTTAGCATTTACTCACATTTCCCCCGGGTCACGAGAAGTATTTGACGTGTTGATGCAATAGATTTGGCGTTAATTCTGAGAGGTCATATTGTGCAGCGTGGTGTATTGCAGTTATTTGCCTTTGAAGCAGTTGACTTAACTGAACAAATATCTACACAGAAACCGCTGTTAGTCTATTTGTAATTTCCAGTGTCCTTTGAATATTTAATGTGACTGATGAACTGAAATAAATGTTATATATTGAGAAAAAGTGACCTAGGCCTCGAGTGCCCCAGGCTGGAATTGAACCAGCGTCCTCTGATATCGCGGCAGGTGCCTGAGCCATTCGGATACTGGACATTTTTTCTTAGTACATATATTTCAGTTAAAATTTATATAGTAGTTTCTACTTGAAATAAATACAAATTAAAATATATTTTTTATTTGTTCTAATACTTCTAATAGTATTGAGACTCGTAAGTTTCATTTTTAAATATTTTAAACGGATTATATCGCGTGTAATAAATTTAAAATACATCTCGACGTTTCGAACCCTTTACAGCGTTAGTGGTCAACGGGTGAAACGTCAGGACGTATTTTAAATACATTATATGCGATATGATTCGTTTAAATAGTAATATTTTATGAATACCTATCGCGGTAACCGGAGGCAATATTATTTGTAAAGTATTTAAAATTAGTAAAAGTTTAGTTTATTTCTGACGTTCTGCATAGTAACATGTTTTTACGTAAGTGTTTTTCTAAGCTGCATTTTTACTGACTCCATATTTTTCACGAATAGATTAAAAATAATAAAAAAAAAACATGCATCATAAGAGCTTAATATGTCAACTTCAATATCTCTAGAACCAATATTTTATTCAACTTTAGAAATCCAATTTATTGGTCACCTTAATGTCCTACTACATTTTGTGAATTTTAACAAATTCCACAGTACAGAGAAATATTTTGGTTTTTCCTTCATTATAAATACTACATTCTACATACTCTTTGTGGGTTATAGTATCGACTTCACCTTCACGGAAGGCCGTTAAAGTTAAAACGAGAGCAGTAGACGGCGCCAAGCTGTCTGGGAGCGAAAGGTCGACATAGCAGGGCTTTTACCTGTAATTGTTTTCGACACAAAGGCCGATTCTGATTTAACAATTTGTTAATATTTTGATATTGTTTTGATATGGCATGGTTCTCGCTGGTTGGTCCCTGTGCAAGCGCGTCATATTATCTTGAGATTAAGTACGCATTTTCATTGCAGTGTATGCCCGTGAGATGCACTGCGATTTGAGTCGAATGAGATACGATAAAAATAAGTTCTAGTTTAAATAAGTTCTCATCATTCATCATTCGTGTAATTACACGACTTACAGACTATATCTATATCTGCTTTTGTCAATTGACAAAAGCAGCTCGATTCGGGCAACCAATGTCACTTTGACGTTAGAAATATCGTAGGTAGATCTTATTGGGATCACAGCGGAATCGAAATAAACGTCACTTTCGACATGTCGTTTAGTTATCGATCTTTTAAAGATCTTTCCGAGATCTTAAATGCGTCTTAATCATTCTTCGAATCGGGCCGTTAGTTATTAATTTAGTTTAGTACTTGTACAGTTACTGTTATTCCCCTGTATATCTATGATGTAAATAAATTGTTAAATAAGAATCGGCTTCTAGTATTCTTTTTTTTTTTTTTATGTAATTTATGTTATTCCATAAACTTAATAAAGAACATCTTATAGTTTCATAGTTATGCAGATAAACTTAGTCACATGAGAATGTGGGAATCTCTGACCTTATGCTTATTATGCTAACTTGCTAAGAAGGTCATTGAATAGCACTAGTCAATGACTGTCGCAGTTTGCAAGCTTACGAATGTGCGTAATACTTCTCGCAGCAGTACTTAAGAATGAACGACGAGCTATTTAAAGAATAATAAGAATAAGAAAAAGCGGCCAAGTGCGAGTCGGACTCGCCCATGAAGGGTTCCGTGCCATTTATGACGTATTAAAAAAAACTACTTACTAGATCTCGTTCAAACCAATTTTCAGTGGAAGTTTGCATGGTAATGTATATCATATATTTTTTTTAGATTTTTCATTGTTATTTTAGAAGTTACGGGGGGGGGGGGGGGGGGGGACACATTTTACCACTTTGGAAGTGTCTCTCGCGCAAACTATTCGCGAATCTATAAGGGTTCAGTTTTTTGTCATTTGGCTACGGAACCCTAATAAAAACATACCCAACAAAGGCAGAAAAAAGGCGAAATGGATTCAATTTAGCATAATGCCAACGTAAAAGCCGGCGCTGGTCTTTCAATTTGATTGCTTGAGCTTCTTATTAAAAAGGCCTCTAAGTAAAAAAAGACACTTGTATCAAAAGTATCGTTATTTATAACATGGGGAGTTAAATATCAGATTGGAAATTGTATAACAAATCCTAAATAAAAACTAATATTCAATTGCTTATCGTAAAAATGAAACAAATCATACCTACTTGGAACGTAAAATGTTCCAATACAGAAACGTATCATTTTCTGCACACTTTTATAATAATGACTCTCTTTCAGATTATGACAAATGAAATAACTATTTCAACAGTTGTCTATCTTCAGCAAACTCAAGATTTCATACATTCATGTCTAAACTTTTTAGGTAATCTAATCTCCATATAACTCAAGTTTAACCCATTCAATATTTAATACATCGAAATCTACGCATTAATTATGAAATCTCAAGGTCATGTGCTTGTACATTAATTTGTTAATCGCAGAAACAATAGAAACACTTGGGTAACAGAGGCGGTGTCATTTCACAAACGGACAATGATTCTCACAAGAGTTAAAAAGTAAAAACAATTGCAAAACTTGACCAAAGAGCGGTTCTCATCTAAATACTTGCGTTTGAAATATGACAAGAGATAATGGTAGGTGGAGAGGGGGAGAAGAAGTGTTGGCCGAACTTTAATTAGAATTGAAAATATTAAAAATTAATCATTACAAATTGAACCGTAAACCGTAACGGACGGTTACATTTTACGGTTCAATTTGTAATGGTAATCTTTTAATATTTTCAATTCTAATTAACGTTCGGCCAATTCTGGGGAGAAGTTTAGGGCAAGCAATAGCAACGTTTAGGCTAATACGTCCGCACAGACAAGCAGCTGGCTTCTTAGCGTCTAGAGCATTCCGGCTACTTTCTAGGATACACGGTGGGCGCACTGAAGGTGATTTGTGTGGTGGGTCGCTAGGTGCCTCGGTCAATTGCTAGTAGGCATGTTGACGAGATGTCACTTTCAAAAATATCTCTAAAACCAACTGTTTCTTGACCCATATAGTTATACGGTTTTCATAATGTACTATCCTTGGTCCTAAACTTTAAAATTTAACAGAGACTTTGTTAAACAATAACGTCGTGTGAGCAGCTGACAATAACACATAGTTCTAACTTTTTTGCGTGAAAACAATTGAATGTCATTGGCCAGTGGAGATATCATTGTGTTACATAATTGACGGCGTTTTTAATTGTAGTTTTTAATTAAATTGATGTATTAATTGCTACTTCGCTACCAGCATAACAATTGTATTTTAGTGTTTACTTTCACTAAGACAATTTCAATAATATAGCTACTCGTATAGCCATTTTTATGTTTTTATGGATACATCTGAGGAAAGCATAACCTGTCATCCCCAGATCTAGAATAACGCTTACGCTTAAAGATGATAGAATTGTGAAAAAGGGAAGCCGTCACGTATACCTACAGGTACAGTGAAATTTAATCGGAGATCAGAGGGCTTACCGCGAACCACGTTCGACGTGTTTCCTCCCTGTCACTCTTAGCTACGAATTTACAAGTGCAATAGAGAGGCAACACGTCGAACGTGGTTCGCGGTAGGCCCTATGGACTCAATGTTTCTAATTCAGTCATCGATGGCGATCACATTTATGTAGCACTAATACAATTCTAAGTTGCGTTTTATCCTACCTATTTTTTAAATAGAAATTAAATTGTAATTGTAATTTATTGACACTAAACTGAAATGTCACCCTATATATTTCTGGTCGGGCTTTACAAAAAGCTGCATTTAGAAGACACAGTGGATGGTACCTTAGAATGTACCGGTTGAAAAGCAAATTATTCACACAATCACATTTTAATTCTGAATTCAATACTTACAATGACACTTGACATCTTGTACCTTC
The DNA here is from genome assembly GCF_033807575.1 of Cydia pomonella. Classification (NCBI taxonomy): domain Eukaryota; kingdom Metazoa; phylum Arthropoda; class Insecta; order Lepidoptera; family Tortricidae; genus Cydia; species Cydia pomonella. The sequence goes on along the minus strand of NC_084716.1, from coordinate 19,124,658 downwards.
TTCTTTTAAAATATGGCCTCCATCAAATCTATGAAGATTTTGCCAATGTCAAGTGTCGTTGTTCAGTCGTAACTTTTAAGTGTGCTCGTAGAGCATGACGCTATTCGATAGTTGCTTTTAGTAAATAAATAACTGGACTTTACTAAAAGCCACGATGGATTGCCGGGTGTTGGTTAAAACATGGTTAAACGCGTTTCATTCATTCATTCATTCATTCATTCAACATTAATGAGTAAAACACAAAAGTTTTTTGGCTTCGCCATCTTGAATCTCAACGACAACCCATCTTGGACCTACATTCTAGACCTATGCTGTCATCAATCGTTGTCTATCATCACATCTATAGTTGGTCAAACCAATTTGTCAGTAAATAAGAACAATAAAAACTATACTCATCCTTTTCTTTTGGATGCTAGTACTAGTGTAAGACAAAGATAGTATGACTCCCTCTGTCTATGTTTGAAATGAGATAGCCCTTTGACAAACTATAGAAGCCCTACTTTAAGCATCAGTAAACGTACACATTTACCGCTTTAACGTCTATAGATTTTTCAGTATGAATAAAAATAACAGATTTATTGGATACTCTAAAAAAAGGGTTTTTTGTAGGCCTCGAGTAAAATATTTCGTAACTTTGATTTACGTAGTTTACAAATACGACAAGTTCGTGACTTGTCGGTATTGACCAAAACTTCTAAAAGTTGTTATTTTAACTAGTTTGATTCGTCGTAGAAAGTAAATTATTAGGTGCATCGTGGCCCGGTAGTTTTTAATTGATGATAGTTATGATCATTTGAGAAAAAACTAAACTGTAGTATACGATGAAATAAACTATACAGTAAGTTACATACCTCATAAGCTACGTCATATCTGTGTAATGTACATGTATGGAGGATTAAAATATGTGGAGTGTTTTGTTATGTAATATGTTATAGCTTGTGAAGAATGCGAATTGTTGACGGCCGGTCTGAACTAGTTAGAACCTTGCCTTTGAATCCGATGGTCCCGGGTTCAAATCCTGGTAAGGGCATTTATTTGTGTGATGAACACGGATATTTGTTCCGGAGTTATGGGTGTTTTCTATGTATTTTAGTATTTATAAATATATATTATATATATCGTTGTTTAGGTACGTACAACACAAGCCTTATTGAGTTTACTGTCTTCTTAGTCAATTTGTGTAATTATGTCCTATAATATTTATTTATTTATTTATATTACTATAGAGAGCGGGAAACGAAGGGTTGCAGGCCAAGTAGATATAGACGGATAGAGATACGCGGCCGCAACGCCGTTTCTCGCCAATATTTGTATAGTACTTTTCAAAAACTTGCAACAAAAAAAATTGACAATTTGTTTTTTTTCGTAAGTTTACACAGCTAAAAATAAATTACGAATCTAGTACTATCTGATGAATTTTTGCTTGAATGCTACGTGTCACAATTTGACGTTTAAAAACAAAAGAAGGTTGCTTTACAGACATAGGTGTGTAAGGCTATGTGAAATTCCTTTACATATCTTCACTCATCGCACCGGATACGTAGTATTTCCGGACCTAATTTGAAGTAGGGTCAAGGAGGGAACAGTGGCTCGGTAGAAAAAAGCCGGGTACAGTGGCTCACTCAACCTAATTTCAACACAAGAGAGGCAATATTTCCGCCTTGACCCTAAGTCATGACAAAATTTTATTGCAAGTTTAAGAAAAGATATATTTCTAGTGACCAGTGACAGGTTCTTTTGATGCGTTTGTTTACGCCACTGTTGATGATAACACATATTATCTTTTGGCACTTCATTATGAAGAACTTTCACTTTATACTATCGCTTATATTTCAAAACATACACGCGTCAATTGCGCTTACGCATACTACGCTTGGCATTATCTGCTAATTTCACGCCGCTCAAGTCTTGGTTCATAGTGCATAGGTATATAGCATTTAACCTGTCACTTTTCTCGGTTTACATATATTTCGATGATAGTGTGAGACACAGACAGACACACCATCATCGAAATCAAAGAGAATTTGAAATAGAGTTGTATTGTCAAAGGAAATATTGTAGCGACGTAAATTTACTGCCATCTTTCGATACATCATTAAAACTTTTAGAACGCCATTTGACTTTGATCCTTATTCTTTCACTGATATGTGTTCAATTTGTTAAATATCAAAAAGTGGCGCCATCTTACCGGGCACTACCTAAAGGTTATGGCGCCATCCCTCGAAACTATGCTACTATACCTTTGACCTTTGATCTGTTAGAAGCCAAGAAGGCTTGCGTTGTGGGTACTCAGACAACAATATATATACAAATACTTAAATACATAGAAAACATCCATGACTCAGGAACAAATATCTGTGCTTATCATACAAATAAATGCCCTTACCGGGATTTGAACCCAGGACCATCGGCTTCATAAGCAGTGTCACTACCCACTAGGCCAGACCGGTCGTCGACATACATTCAATCCCTGACAGAGGCAGAAAAGTAAACCACAAAAAAAAGCACCTGCATACAATTCAATGGCATCAAAATAATTATTTACAATTATATGCCACTTATTCAATTAGCAAATATAAAAATACTAAGCTCTTCATTATTGTAATTATTGATTGTACAGCTTAACGTCAAAGTAACAAAGTTGTGTTTATACAACATTATTGAGGTATATAAGAAGGTTAACCATAACTATAGTATGCCGATGTCCAAATATGTTATTTGTACAACTAATTCATAATGAATACACAAATAAACCTCTCTAAGTATATAATTATCAGTTAAGCCCTTTTGTACACAAAACGTCAATAATTAGCGATAGCACTCAAATATAACCTTTTTATCTATTCAATAAATGCATTATTACTAATTATCACTCCACAATTTGTATGTCATATTATTTGTATGTAAAAAGGGTCAAATATAATTGGCAATACAGATTTCAAAAAGGGCACAGTTCATTATAATTTCTTTGATAGATATAATCTAAGGTTGATGAAAACATAATTGATATATTATTACCAGTACCTTGACTTCATATGGTATGACTAACGAAACTTATACTTATATATTGCATGTATGTTTAGGGCCATATGTAAAAAGATTGATGAACAGTCGCTATAAGATATATTGGACTTAAAGTATGTGAAAAAGCACTTAATCGCCTTGACAATAGAGGCGTGTTCAGATATTATGAGCGCCTTGATCGCTCCGATATATCTATTGGCGACTAAACCTGTTAATCGTACTAATTGTACAATCAAGGTTAAGATATCCAAAAATATGTACACTTAACATTAATACTATGGCATAATATACTCGTATTACCACATTTCAATGATTCATGGCATTTAAGTCGTGTGTACATATTTATGCTAAACATATGCACAGACTAAAGCTTGACCCTATCATAATACTTTGCGAAGATAATGTACAAGCTTATGGCTACTCTTATAGTGAAAACTTCAAAACCATCTACAAAAGCGGTTTGGGTAAAAAAAATATTTTTCTCTATGAACACAATAAAATATTTTAATGGCCATTAAAGCCTAATTTTCTTGCTAGAAAGTTTGAATGTGCCTCTTTTATACGCAGCTTAGCATAAAAGCTTTATTATAAAAGGCTTAAAGGAAACTAAAATATACCAAAATCGTTAACTGTCCATAAATAAAGCACCCGTTAGTTTTTGGCCCATTTGTTTACTATTACAGTGTGTAAAACTATCATTCACTAACAAAATTGGTCAGTTTTTCGGTAAAGATGTTCTTTACCTTAAAGTCAAGGTACTGATGCGCTTGCGCACCGCAATGTTATGGTGTGATGCAACGATTAGGTTGGAAGGCTGTGAGAATCATCGTCGCCACATAGTCATTACCAGCACCTTTAGTATTATGGAACACTTGGATTTTATCAGACTACGAGCCAACAAGAAGATTATTCAAAATATTGTGATCTGTGTCTATAATTTGACGCACTTTGATTAGAAAATTGTGGAGTCAGTGATAATGTAAAAAACAAAGCTTAATTCATTTTATGTATGCAGAAATTGTAGAAAATAGCTGATGGATGCCTCAAAATGGCGTGTTCAAGAACGGTCTTTTATTGTTGAGTTGAGCCTTTTAGGGTTCCTGCTTATTTGTTTTATGAAACTTTAAAAAAAAAACGATTAAAATCCGCGATTATACATGCACATATTGCATAGACTGCATAATAGATTTTCGATTTATTTGATACTTTGCTAAGGTAAGGAAACACCGTCTATCAGGTAAAACTCTACAAGCTCTTTAATCGCTTTTAACTCTAGTGTTTGTACACAAACTCCACTTACAGAAGGTCGGTAGAGCAAAAACGAAGCTCTTCCTTTCTGATTGTGTCTGAGCGATGTACGTATCCAAATACGAGAGTCCCTGTTTTATGACGGTATTCCCAACCAAAAAATGTTTATTCCGGTCTTGTCCCCATTTTTAAGATAGGTAAGTATTTATTTTAAGAGCTATCCTTAAAACCCTAGATTAGGCCTATCTGATTAAATTACTGTATTTACCTATTTTGTGGTTAATAACGTTTAGAGGTGGAACAAAGTTTCAAAATAAAACAAAAAATTAAATTACCAAGTGGGTCTTACGAGATAATCGACTGACTTTAAAAATAACTCCTTTTAAATATGTGACCAGTTTTAATAGAAAACAAACCTGACTTACCTATTTAAAACATATTATACAAATTATCAAATTATTAAATTATGCAAATAGATTTAATTTAGTCGTTTTATTTCCATTCTAATTCCTATGACATGCTAAAAACCGATAAAGATGTTTTTTCGTTCATCACTTAGCCAACTAAAGTCTGTTAATCTTTTCGTTCTAAAATATACCTATTTTTAGAAATTTCTGGTATTGAGATATTTTTACGAAACCTGCTTTCATTCTCCGTATTGTTCTTCCACATACCTGTAAAAAAATACATACATATATTAGAATTTAAACAACATAATAGCATAGTAAAGTAAGCTTTTGACGTATAACTCCAGTTTAAACTAAAATAAGTCACCAGGATATATATGTCTTAAAATCAGTGTTATTCTTTATTTACTCTGTTCATAGTAAAAGTACCTGGGCGACCGAGCTTTGCTCGGTTATAATTATTTATTGTAATATGGTGGTGTATAGGTGATAATCTTAATTACATTTTTTTACTAAATTAAACTTGTCTAAAACAATAAAAATTAAAAAATTATATATAAACTTGAACATATAAAAAAAAAAACAAAAGTTAGTCACCGGGCGAGATTCGAACCCGTAACACTCGTTTCTAGCCGTCCGCGTCTTAAACCGCTGGACCAGACAGACAGTGGCCGGCAACACGAAATTAGCGACCATATTCTATAACTCGAAATCACGCGTTTTCCCAAACATAAGACTAATCTAGATCGATTGTATACCCCCAAAAACCCCCATATACCAAATTTCAGCGAAATCGTTAGAGCCGTTTCCGAGATCACAGAAATATATATATACAAGAATTGCTCGTTTAAATAAGATACTATTAATTTATTTATAGCTACCAGTATTTGCCGAACGTTCATTAGAATTGACAATTAACAATTACAAATTGAACTGTAAACGTAACGGACGGTTACAATTTACGGTTCAATATGTAATGGTAATTGACAATTCTAATTAACCTTCGGCCAACACTGATACCTACAACAAAATAATCATGTGCAAAGACTTTTTATGGCTTAAAAACGGAGATAGCAAAGTAACCCCTGCTATTGAATGTCACTTTTTTACTGTATAGTCACGGACTTTAATTGTAGAGCCATTTATTCATTTTAACTTTACTGCACAATAAAAATACTACAAATGGCGGACTTAATTCCTTAAGGTATTCTCTATCAGTCAACCATAGGGCAAAACAGAAATTCTCGAATGTGGGTGCAGTGAAAAAATAATTCAAAAAACATGTCAACTATAAGTAATTTTGAATAATTAATAAAATTTAGGGTTTACTTTAGATTGGACATTTCATACCGTTAGTAATGACAACCAAATCAGCTTGAACCTTAGATGGATCATCAATTAAAGTCGGTGACCGTACCTTTGCGGCTACCCCCAGTTTGACACTGACATATTCGCTAGCGTATGCGTAACTTACTGTCTATGCATCTCGCTCGTACTCGTATATTAGTGCAAGCGAGATATATAGAAAGTAAGTTGCGCAGACGTTAGTGAACTGCCAGTTTGACATTGCTAAGGCCAGTGTTGACCGAAACGTTTGACCATTATAAATTGAACCATAAATTGTAACCGTCTGTTACGGTTTACGGTTCAATTTGTAATGGTATTAACTATTACAAATTGAATTCAATTGCAATTAACGTTCGGGCAACACTGGCTAAGGCAGTCGTCGTAAGACTACTAATTGAACAAACACCGAAAATGTAAAAATAAAAGGTTAATTAACACCCATAAAAATGAACAGTTAAATACATATAGGTGACCTTATTGCAAAATAAAGTACGTTAACTCAAATGACCTGCCATTTAATAACATTTACAATTCAGTTCCCACGATAAACATTAGCCATGTGTAATCTTACATTATCTCGTGCTTAGCAGTTTGGTATTAACTCAATTGCCCGGCAGTGAAGCTTAAAAACTACAAATGCCAACAGGCCAAATGCAAAAAGCGCACGCGAGTAGATCGACTAGGAAAACAGTACAGACGAAACAAAATTTGATATGCTATATGATACATATGCAGCTATCTGTTAGAAGGAGAGGGTAAAATAATTGAGACTATGCGTCAAAAGTTATTTGTGTCCCAATGGAGGAAAAGTAGAAAACTGCGTGCCGTGTGTAAAATTGTTACCCGAGCCGAAGGCGAGGGTGGCAAGCACGCGGGATGGAATGTCCTACGTTTCCTCCCGGGGTGCGCATACTATTTTTCTGCTCGACGGAGGCGGAAAGCGGTAACTTCGTTTAGCGCAGCGGGAGCAAAGTTGACGCTTTCCGCCCGGAGGGCAGAAAAAGTTTTTTTCCGATAGCGATAGCGCTATACAAATGGATAAGTATGTCTCTACACTTTACATAATATATAGGGAGATAGACATTTTATTTACAATAACACTATATATAATGGATACAGGCAGAGGATTCCTATAACTGGCTTAAATCTAATATATAGTATCTTTAGCAAATGTTTGGTAATAATGCTTATAGGTAAATTCGAATCGGGCCCAATGTCCACACTACTAACCTAATCGTTACACGCGTATTCAACTTGTGAAATATCTTCTTGTATAATTAGTAAACATGCCAATAACGTAAATTAATTAAAAAGTTTACGAGTTCATGGAATAAGAAGACATGTTTATAGTTAATTATTGAAAACGGTAGACCGAGAATAGTTTTAAGAGGACTCTAGCGGTTTTAATATAGTTAGTGGTTTCTAATAATTTCCATCTATGTGCCGTGTACTGTGATTTTTGGTAATGTCAAAATGTCAAAATATTTTAACATAAAGATTTTACAGATTAAGAGGCTGTCAATATCTAAAGCGCGCACACTGTCTATTTGTATCGGAGTAAATGAGATAGCATTGTCGCATGTTACTTGGCCTGGGCAAGGGAATAATAAGAAAATTATTTAAATAAAAAAAAGTGGATTATTAGTGTAATATTTTACTCGTTAGCGGTTTAGATATAAATGTTTTGAAATTGTGATTTTAATTGCAGACTTATAAGTCAAAACAATAAAGACATAGAACCGTTTAATTGTGATTTTAAGACCAATCTTTGCAATTATTTTCTATCGAGCCGATTTCGTTCAATCATGTATCGAGTACAACCACGGTCTCTGAGATATAAAATAATAGGAACATATATTTTTCTTACTTGACGAAAACAAATAGTCTTTCATAAAAAACTGTTTAAGTAACATCAATTTCAAGGACATTGGGTGTTGACAGCCCCTTAAATACAGGCTAGCGGCTAGCTATCACAGCTTCTCAGAGAAGTTAGGGCCCTTCTCGGGCCAGGGGCTCATGGCATTTTCCCCGCTTTGCCACTCCGTCTAAATCTACGTAAACTTTTTATGGATTCATAGTTACTGGAAAATAATGCTTTCATTGATAGCCGCAACAGCATCCTGGCCATGATAGCGGATAGGATTGATTGTCCTTATATCCGACATTGCTGCAGTGTGCACATCTCTAACAGTGCTCAAGTAGTGGGGTGATGTGCGCACTGTTGCAATGGAGTATTTATTTATTTGTGTACATAGCCATAGTAATATAAAAACCTTAGATATAAGAATACTAACGTAGATAATAAGATAATGAGCTATTATGTTACTAACCATGTATTATGAATCCTTGTTATTTGAAATAAATTATTGATAATAAAAAAAAAATATTATGTGTTCTCTGGGGAAGGTACCTAGTTCAATTATAAAAAAAACCGGTCAAGTGTGAGTTCGTTTTAATCGCGCACCGAGGGTTACGTTGTTACGTACAACTAGACCTAAGACATTTTTTCGCCTTTTCATATTGGGCATTTTCCATAGTTAATAAAAATAAAATAAAAATAGAATACTATCAATGTGTTTGGGTTATCGTTGTTCATAATTATTCCAAATTTGAAATCGATAGCTGAAGTGGTTCTCGAGATATTTAGTGATGTGACAGAGAGACAGACGTTTAAAAATGACGTTTGACAATCCAGAGATTACAAAACATATAGCAGAACTGCACCATCTATATCAGCTATCAAATTAGGGCACATTTTTTCCTAAGATAAGATAAGAAATGTTGTATCTCACAATTTTTTTTATTATATTTATATTAATACAACCCGGCAGCTTGAACATGTCATGCTCGCTTAAAAGTCTTTACTTACGGTGGCGTCGTTGATCGGGTCGCCACTTTCCCGAATGAAGGTTGAGGGAGGCGATGGCTGAGATACACGTCATACTCGTGAACGGGTGCTGTTTGTGGAGACCGGTCTGTTTAAGCTTACACGGGGTACAGGTTATGTTAAAGTATGTAACTTTACTTTTGAGTGACATTAACGTGAGACACTTCATTCGGTTCTTGTCTGTTTTAATTTTTTTTGTCTTTTAATTATTTATATAGGAATTCAAGCCTTGGCGACCCTCTACATCTCTAAGGATAATTTAATATATATTTTTATATTTTATCTCTGACACTTAGAGACTTATACATCTCTAAAGAATTTTAGTATTTTATGGTTTTATTTTTTTATCATAGTTTTTTTTTGTGTAATTAGACATTTAGAGACAGTATACATCTCTAATAAAGTATTTATTATTTCATAGATTCGATATTTGTAATTGTTTTTTTTTTAATTTATTGTTTGTAAAAATGGACATGTAAAAGTGCCCCTGTGGCCTATTTGCTGAATAAATGTTTGATATTTGATATTTGAAGACTTCTCTTTTACAATAAGTCTTTTGATATCAAATGACTATATTGTACATAATACCACGCCGCACGTTTCACCGCATCTGCCCGACAAATCGTGCGACAAATCGCGCGACCAGCCGGACGGGCAATTGGCATGGAGCCCTAAAAATTTGGGTCACCAATGTCTAGTTACCACTCATTTAAAGTGTAATTATAATCATGCTCATTCGCAAATCGCAATTCAATATTTACATAACCAATCAAATCAAAATAATACAGAACAATCAAATCTGATACCACGACAATAAAAACCCGATTACACTATACAGCCATAGATCACTGGTTATATCATAAGCAGGTTACATAAGTATCGACACAATGGATCCACGATCAATGAAACAATATGTACAGTTGAGTTCACAATGATCTTTACACCCAACGTTCAAAAAATTCATTTACACGACCTTATTTTCAGCGTCTTAGAGTCGTGTAAATATATTTTTGGAACGTTGGTTTTGAAAGATGTTTGTGAAGTCGATACATTTGAACAAACTACTGCCATACTTGGTAAGCTTTCCATATTGACATTTGAAAAACATACAACCCACGATTAGATGAACGTGATGAATATTGTCATCAGATCGATGATAATGATCTTAATGATGAGAATTTGTAAGTTAATATGTTGCCAGGCAATGAATTATTGATGATTTGCGTTGTTATTAAAAATGACAATGTTAATTATAAGTTTTAAAAAAAACACGCACTTTTTTATTACTCCTTATTTCTCCTTAGAATATTGAGCGTTTTCTCGGTTAGTTATATACTTATAGTGAAGAGTGAGGAATGTCGAGATCCGACGTCGCACCAAGGTGCAAGACGTCGGACACGTCACAACCAAATTAAAATGGAGCTGGGCGGGACATGTTGCCAGGCAGAGTGATGGCAGGTGGGCCAAAATGCTAACGGAATGGTGGCCGCTTTCAGACGAAAGGAGTGCCTGGCGTCCGTTGGCTCGTTGGGTGGACGACATTCGGAAGACTGCGGGTCACTTCTGGATGAGATTGGGTCGGGGCCGGGATAAGTGGCGTACTAGAAGAGAGGCCTATGCTCAGCAGTGGGCGATAAAAGGCTGATATGATGATGATGATGATGATGATAAGTTTTAATTGTTTTTATGCAGCTAAAAAGTGTATAAAAATACAACTAAGAAACGAGAAAATAAACTTGATACAAAATTTATTTATTTACATAATAGGTACACAGAGAAATTACTATTTCTGCCCTCCGGGCGGAAAGAGTCAACTTTGCTCCCGTTGCGCTAAACGAAGTTACCGCTTTCCGCCTCCGTCGAGCAGAAAAATACTATGCGCACCACGGGAGGAATCGTAGGACATTCCATCCCGCGTGTTTACCAATTTTAAACGCGGCACGCAATGTCCTACTTTTCCTCCTTTGGGACATAAATAACTATTAATAACTAGCTTAAATCTAAAATAGGCCCTGGAGGCATCGTAACAAGGATGCTGGCGGCATTTCCTCGTTTTATCGCAATGCTGATACGTTGTGCGAGGAAGCCGTCAGCTCTTTGGTCACTAGTTACGTCAAACAGACGCTTCGCGATTTCTCTAAAAAACTTTTGCGTGGGTTGAAAGTTAGACTTTTTTTCTTCTATGACGATCGAAATAGTTCGTAATTTTAGTAAGTTACAATCAACTTAAAAAAATAAGATTAAAAATGCTACGTTTTTATAATGATAATCAAACATCTATCTAAATTTTGTTTCTATCGATCTTTACTTTACTTTGGTAAACATATTTTTTTAATAACATTAATTAAATGTAGACCGTAAAATTGAAGTGGCTTTAAAACGGCTATCAGAATCTTTATCTCATCTAAATCTACATCTTATTAATGTAAAAAAGGTCATAACGAAAACATATAATAATATACTCGTAATAATATACTGGTTTCTATAAATAACCGGTACGGAAGAACTATTCTTTGTTAATCCATATTATTAATGTTACCTACAGTTTAAAATATCATAAAACCTGAATTACGAATGACGTCACTTTCCAATATAAACTTCACTAATTTAGTTTTTATAATATAAATAATATTGGACCTCAAATCACTTTGACCTTTCGCATTCGTTATATTTAAGATTAAGACTAGTTTAAGATCTTTAAAAGATCGATAACTAAACGACATGTCAAAAGTGACGTTTATTTCGATACCGCTGTGATCCCAGTAAGATCTCTCTACGATATTTTTAACGTCAAACTGACATTGGTTGCCCGAATCGAGCTGCTTCTGTCAATTATACGACATACAAACGATATCTAAATGAGAACTTATCTAAACCAGAACTTATCGTTATCGTATCTCATTCTTCGAATCGGGCTGGAAATAGCTTTGTTATTGGTAAGTCTTATATTTATGAAAAAATTAGAGATGAAAGTGGATGAACGCTGCTTCATAATATGTACACAATTTTTTAAACTCTTACTTTTTATAATAACTGAGAATCCATCAAAGTATGTAAAAATATTTTCAATAATATTCATATAATTGATAAGTCTACGTCTAATTCATACTCCCTAATATATTGAAGCGATAAAGAGAATAAATGCCAATCGTTAAAGATCCGTAGCGAAAGAAACGCAAACTGTCGCTGTCGCACTAATATGGAAGAGCGAAAGAGAGAGATGACTACGCTACGGAGCATTAACGATTGGCATGTTGGCTTAGCTCTGATATATCTGAAAGCGACTGTCCAGACTCCTATTCAAGCGAATCAAATGAAATAACTTAGGACACAAAAAGTGTATTAAACCTGAAACTGCACTTTCACATCGTGATCGACCGATTTGTATCTCGATCAGATGCACTCATCTCATTGTCTTCGATCGCTTTCGATCTGAGCAATCTAGGAAGGTATTGCGAGAAAGTCGCTTCCTCATTCACGTATTGATGTAAAATATAAGTTTTAGAAACTCTAGGTCCATGGGGTCCCAGCGCGCACAAGTTTTTTGGAGAAATCGCGAAACGTCTGGTTGACGTAACTGGTGACCGAAGAGCTGGCGGCTTCCTCGCACAACGTATCAGTATTGCGATACAACGAGGAAATGCCGCCAGCATCCTTGGTACAATGCCTCAAGGGCCTATTTTAGATATAAGCTAGTTATAGTATTCATCTGTATATATCCATTATGTATATTGTTATTGTCAATAAATTAATTTTTGAGGTAGTAGTTTTAGTTAAGTAGAAGTTTTTGGCAAAAAAATCTATTTTGCTACAAGCTTTTCAGTCAGCGATGACTGTACTTTTCTTTCCATTGATGATTCCATTGAACCACAAACATCTTTTATTAGTTTGCGTTGTTTTATCAGAGTTACCATGGCCACCTCCTGTCTCTTTCATCAGATCAGCTCCATGTCATGATAACATTGTATTGTTGTCCGATTTACATATGTATGAAAAATTTTAGCCTGTTCGGAAATAGGGGAGTGAGCTAAATTTGCCATTGTGTCATGTCTGTGTGTGTTTTAAGTTATTTGTAAATTCTGTCACTAACCCCAATTTATTTTTAAGATTCTCTGTACTGTACTAACACTATATGGATCTTCCTGGATTCGAAACAAATAAATAATTGAAATTAAAATTTAGCTTCCAAAATTTGACCCACAGTAATTAAGACGAAAGGGGGCGGCCGCTTCTCCGCTTCGATATTGACAATATAGAAAATATTTTTACATAATTTAGCTATGCCCCTACGTTAGATTTATTGATTATTGTAAAAAAATAGGAGCGAAAAACAGATTTCATACAAATTTTTAAATGCTCCTAACTCTTATTATAATTAAAAATTCGAATAAAAACAAACGTAGATAGAGACATAGCTGTGTCGATATAGAACAAATTGTGTTAAAATATTTTCAATAATATTAATACCCAGAGAGGAAAATGAGGACTACGTTTGTATGAAAACTATGAAAAGGCGATTTCGCGCGGGCTCTTCACTTTCGTCTTAACTTCTGGGTATGGCCACAAAATAAAAAATAAACAGAAGGTCCGTTCCCGCCGTTCTTGAAAATACATAACTAAACTTGCCCGACTCACTAGGGTTGCTTCTGTATTAATTTCGAATTTTAAAAAGGAGTAGGTAATATAAGTTTACATATATACATACATCGATTCGTTTATACATACATCTTATCATGTTTACATTCCTTAGAGACTGCATTTTGACGTACATGACAGTAGGTACCTACGCAGCTGCGGGGACGTCAAGTGAGCAACGCGCGCACATCCCGACTAAGCTCTGCCCGAGAGTGCCCGAGAACGCCTGTAAATGTAACGTCTGTGTGCGTGCGGCGAAAATGGCACTTTGTACTGAGCGGATTCTCTGCTCCGGCGCGCGCCGTCGCTATTTACTTTGTGGTATAGCTAAGTAAATTTAAGGAAACTAAACGGCATAGTATTTTTTCTTTATAAATATTCTAGGGACATTCTTATACAAATTGACGAAGTTCCACGGTAAGCCAAGAAGGTAAATAAGGCTTGTATTGTCGGAATTCAGACAACGATATAAAAATACATAGAAATCATCCATGACTCAGGAACAAATATCTCTGCTCATCACACAAATAAATGTCCTTACCGGGATTGGAACCCAGGACCATCGGCTTGACAGGCAGAGTCACTACCCACTAGGCCAGACCGGTCGTCAAACCTAATTTGAATTGTTTATTTTTTTGTAGATGCATATGTTGGTTCGTAACTATATAAGTATACAAACATTTCTTATTTTACGTTATTATTAAACTTATACATAAATTATGCTCGTAGGTTTGCCTCGGTTTTTCTGCTAAAACAGCACGATTATTTGTAAAATACTTAATATATAGAATATACATTTTAAACGTAGCTGCAGCGGTTTTATTATTTATGTTAGATTATATTGCAATCATTATAATAACATGCATGAATGAATGCTTCATAAAATGTATATTGATTTCAGATAAGCACCATACAATTCCTATAATAATACGTCATCGGCCAGTTGAATAAATTATTTTATTTTATATTGCATTTGTACCTATTATAATATAATGCGTGTCCAGTCAAAGTAAGTAAATATATGCTTATTGAGAAAAGCCTTCCCATGTCGTAGTTTTTATAATTTATTTTTATTGTAATGTATTTTTATCAGGCGTATGGTACATTTCACTAGAATTATAAAAAAAATATGACAGAAAATAGTATTTTATTCAATTCTGATATAGAGAGCTTTCCAGACGACTACCGTGTTTAGGCCTTAAAAATATGGTTAACTGCCCAAGCTTTTTATGACATTAATGAGTTTCTTAATTTTTGATTATTGTTCACAATAGTTTTTCTATCTAATATAATACTTTTTTTTAAAATAACTAATGAAAATTGGTAAGTATCTCAGTAGACAAAATGAAGTACAAAAGACATAAACGCGCGAAGTCTTCATTCAACCATTACAGTAGACGAGTAGAAAAATGAACTTTTTTTTTTTAATGTTCCTTAATAAGTAAATAAGGCAGAGCCAAATGGTTATAAACCTTGACACTACTAAAATATCACATGATGTTTATAGATGTGCCAAAACTCTGATCTATTCCGGTTAGAAGATTTCATAGGCATAAAATAAAATCATAAAATATGACCGCGGCCGGCAAAACATCCCACTTTGTCGATTGCCAGAAGGTCGAGATTTGCTTGTATCTTTATACGAATAACCTGTCAAGGCGTCCTTATGGCAAGCGTCAAAGTGGGACGTTTTGCCGGCCGCGGTCACAAATAGCTATATAACAGATATTTTATTACTTTAGTTCGCCGTGTCAAGGACTGACCCACCCACAATTTTTTTTTATTACTATTCTGCTTAACTGATGTCAAAAGTTGAATAATAATCTGTAAGCAGTTTTTTTTTATGAGATGGACAACCCTTTAAATTGATTTGCGATTTATTTAAATTAAATGCAAATTTTGTGAGTTTTCGTTTGATATAATTAATTCAGTTGCTAAGCGTTTGTTTTTAAATGAATGAATTTGATTGTTTTTTTTTACAGAACTAAGGTATACTTAAGGTTTTTGACGACCGGTTTGGCCTAGTGGGTAGTGACCCTGCCTATGAAGTCGATGGTCCTGGGTTCGAATCCCGGTAGGGGCATTTATTTGTGTGTTGAGCACAGATATTTGTTCCTAAGTCATGGATGTTTTCTATGTATTTAAGTATTTGTATATTATATATATCGTTGTCTGAGTACCCACACCACAAGCCTTCTTGGCTTACTGTGGGACTTAGTCAATTTGTGTAAGAATGTCCGTAAAATATTTTTTTATTTATTCTTTATACGTATATAAGGTCAATGCGGCCAAATTCATCATAGGGGCAATTCCGCACACGAGCGTTTTTTTCAAACACTATAATATACAATCGATAATTTTATCGAGAAAAGTAGCGATTGCTTTTAGTTTCAGCAATCAAAACAGATGGACGTTTTTTATAATTTATTTATCAAAAATGGTTGCTACAATATACATTTACATTAAATTTCGCCACACATAACGTTTATCGGCGAATGTTTCACTCACTTACAGTTTTTGTGTACCCGATCTTATGAACTATTTACTTATCTAAGTATTTATGCTTATTTACAAAATTGTCCCTATGACGGATTTGGCCGCATTGAACGTACCTAAGTATTTTGTAAGTATTTTATATCACTTATTGGTAAAATTGTTTTTATTACGATTATGATACATATAAGTTAAAAAATAAATAAATATTATAGGACATTATTACACAAATTGACTAAGTCCCACAGTAAGCTCAATAAGGCTTGTGTTGAGGGTACTTAGACAACGATATATATAATATATAAATACCTATTTATAAATACTTAAATACATAGATTTCGCCAAGAAGTGTAAACTGAAACCGTCATACTTGTTTTTTTCTAAAGAACTCATCCACAAATTAGTCAAATAAAATTGTCCCATGATATTTATTTATATGTCGCGATTCAAACAGTTTTTGATATAGAACCGACGTCAGATATTACCAAAAGCAATACATGTACCTATAACAATTGAAGAGTTCCCTCGATTTCTCCAAGATCCCATCATCAGACCCCGACTTGGTGCCAACGGGACCATCTCGGGGTTATACCCGTTCGATAAAAAAAAAAATTGAAAATCAGTTCACGATTCTCGGAGATATCGAGTAACATACATACACAAAAAACAGTCGAATTGAGAATCTCCTCCTTTTTTGAAGTCGGTACAGTTGTAATGACAACGACAAAATTGCAGTTCGTTGTGCAAAATTAAATAAATGAGTGCAATCGTCGCTGCAACAGAACGAAAGCGTGAAGCTCGTAATGAACATTTTATAATCGTGGAACGTGTCCTAATTTTATATTCTGTATCTTTAGGTATTTAAATAAGAGTAAACAAACAATTTGTACATTTTCGGGTACTTATAACATTTATTGGTTAACCAACCAACTACAAAACCGCCTGGATCTGTTACTGAACGACCTGACTTTAACCTACATTATTTGATCATGTAATGTTTTCATCTACCCTCAATTGGCTTAAGGAGCCATTGGAGGGTAGATTCTGTTTACTTTTATTTAAATACCTAAAGACACAAAGTATAGGCTAAGTAATAGGTTTCCCATTTGTCTAAACTTTAACAGAAAGCTAAAATAACATTTTAGGTGACCAATGAAATTAGGGTGAACTAAAATGCGGTAATTTTGGAAATAATCAGCGGGCTTATGTAATTTGTTCGCATTCGCGTGGCTGCCATTTTGTGACAAGTAGCAGAGTGACGCATCGCATGGCATGTATAAAGGCGGCCGATCGTAAAATCAGGCAGATCGTAATGTTCCTGTGTAATGTTTTGACGGTAGTCACATTAAACCAATAGATAGGTAGGATAGGTTCGTTACGTTGCTTCTGATGCCCGAAGGGCAATCTGTCCAGAAATAGCTACGCGGGGCTCCGTTGACTCAAGGAATAAGACAAAGACTTTCACACGATATGCCTAGGAATTTCACGATCTGCCTGATCTTATCGGCCGCTGACATTCATACAGATATGTTATACTCTCCGGGCGAATATATTGTTTGGAAGTGTTGGGCATAGACACAGAGTTTTCGCTTTCTCTTATCAAAATTGGTTAAACGTGAGACGTATTCTGATATTTCTTCAAACAGAAACGTCACTTTTGACACTGACAGAATCGGATCAAATTTATTATCAGTTATAATAATCAGAATTCATTTTGATGTCGTTTATTGTTACAGGTGATTTTCTCGTAGAACGTTTGACATTTATATTGATTCGGTTTATAACCAATAATAATTATTACATTAGCAACAAAAGTCACGTGTAGATTTTGTCCGTTGATTTAGAATACCTAATTTATACAAAAAGAGACCAAGCAAGGTCAGCGGATGCTTTGGTTGCAAAGAAAAGGTCAAGAGACAAATGTGGTTGTATACGACCGAGAGCCACTTGGTGTCATGATTCGTGAAAATAAACAAAGTTATGCTAATTAATTATTCTGTACCAAATTTAATGTCAAATTAAAAGGATAAAAAGCTAAATTGACTGATTAATTTGTTTTTCAGGTGAAGCAAATGTTGCTTAAAGTTTTTTTGCATTTTTAGGGAAAATAATCTTAGGTCAAAAGTGTGTTTTATCTTGTTTCAGGATTTAGTAACATAAAGCATTAGTAATTAAGGCATGTTTAAAATAAATAAATAAACCGGCCAAGTGCGAGTCGGACTCGCGCACCGAGGGTTCAGTACAAACCTATAGGTATCTATTATCCTGTAGTATTATATGATGTGAATAAAAATTTACGGTTTTTGCAATTTTTCCTTTATCCGTGCTATAAGACGTTGCTTCGTACCAAATTTCAAGATTTTAAGTTCACGGGATGTACCCTGTAGGTTTTGATTTCCTTGCGAGTGTCGAAAATTTGCGGAAATTTGCGGCATAAACGGCTGTATCTTTTGATTGCGTTGGCTTAGAAGTTTGATTAGGGACATTAGAGCTGAGTATTTAATATAAACTCCAGCTTGATACCTTCACGCTTTCCTGAGAAAAAGGGTCTTGACAGACAGACAGACGGATGGACGGACAACAAATTGATCCTATAAGGGTTTCTTTTCGAGGTACGGAACCCTAAAATAACTTGTCCAAAACCATTAACATAAAATTACAGAAAAACTATTTTTACTTAATACATTAGTACATACCTACAAAAAAATGTAAAACTAGTGTCAGTTGATTTTAATTCTGACCTTATAATAGATACGAGTAACACTTTTTTTGATGAAGTATTTATTTGTATATTTACACTCGCTAAGTGAAGGATCATCGAAATACAAGGTGACAGAACGCAATAATTATGTCAACACTTCCTCATTCAAATATAACACTGTTTGTACTTCTATAAAACCAATTTTATAAGCTTAATTCTCACAAAAATATGATAATCGATTGTAAAGATATCGAATCGAATAACACTAATACCACTTTAAAAATAAACTGAAGTTTGGTGAGTGAGACGAAAGTAGGTTTAAATATAAACAGCGTCCTTATATCATAAGAATATAACCACGCGTTTTTATATATATCATGCTGATTTCATTGTTCGGTTTAAAGAAGAAGAAGAAAGTATTATGTCGATATTATTAATTATACCGAGTGTTTCTTGTAACAGGAGCAATAAATTAAACTGTAGGCTGTACTCCTCAAACTCACCAACATTTGTTCAGCAACTTTAAAAAATAACTTGTTTTAATTTATATTACACATTGAAGTTACTTCTAAGACGCAATGTATAGCGAATTTTGTTACGTTCAAAGTGTGACAAGCAACGTCAAACACACTGATGTCAGTGTACATTGAAAATAATATTAAATTTTTATGAAAAAGATAATATCTATAGATTTCGTAATTTTTAAAAGTCGTTAATCAAAAGTTATATCGTTTTAGGAGTACAATATATGGTTTAATAATTTGCTCGTGTTACAGGAAACACCCGGTATATTATTTATATTATGTTTGGATTTTATTTTAATGTACTTACTAACCCCTAGCTATAACGATGGCACTAACAATGTTTTATGGAATTTTGAAGGTTCAAAAATATATTTTTTTATGAATGAGATTAACGATGTGGACACTATTAAGAGCCTAGCATAATAATATCTTCCCGACGTGTCATGTTAAGTCAACTCGCGTCAGTCGCGATTGATGTACGAAGTCGCGCGACTTTTGACAAGTTATGCTAGACATACTGTACCCCTAGTGTAAATAAATTCGATTTCGAAACGTGACGTACGCGTTTGCGTTTAGTCTCATTTTGTATGTGATTTAGAAAGAGCGCGCCAAGCGGGACGTTTTGGAAACTCAAAATCCTATACAAAATGAGACTTAACGCAAACGCGTTCGTCACGTTATGATGTCGATTAAATTTACACTAGGGGTACTGATCTTGTATAAGATGTGGGCAAACATGACACTTTTCTCGTACGTGCGATGGTATATTCAAGATAATTTCATCGGAAAGCCAAATTTTGCATATGAAATAATCGATTCGAAGTAAAATACTGCTAACAAATATGTACCTATATATTCACGTTAACAATTTGGCTACCGAATACCCATGCGACATTAGATCTATTTGATCTGTTGCAACGAACATAAATGTACGCAAACATTGTGCAAGCCAAACGGATTCAGACTTAGCACTTCGCACTCGTAATACGTTTCTCAGTTTTCAACATGTATTTATTAGTATTAAAGGTCAGTGGGTAAATAATTTAGACACGTAAGGTAGCATTTATAAAGCTATTCGCCATATGGAAGCAATCTATCTATCTGAAATAGGTAGGTACTATAACTAATCTAGAAAATTAGAAAGGTTAAGAGTATTTTTTTTGAAAAATCAAAGTTACAACCAGAATACACAAATAACATCACAACACCACGCAACTATAGTCCAAAATCTTCTAACTGTCCAAAACTTACTCAAATATCTTCGATGACTTGTAATTTTTAATCGAATGAGTCAGTTTTAAGGTCAAATATTTACATAAATGGGAGAGAAAACCAGGGACCGGTCCGGTATCCCCTTCGAGGATTTTGTATTTAGTATTTCGTAAGGCTTTGCTCTCTAAAACCCTTTCATTCGGCTTTTGAAGCGCTGCATAATACGGGTAAGCAGTTCTTTTTTCGAATGTCTGATACCCGTTCCTAAGCGCTAATCCCTTCAAGAGGTTCGGTAAGTATCCCTTATAAGGATTGTGCCATTTTTAACTTTCTCTTCATGAAAATAGAATCAATATAGCTAATTTATGTTTAAAGTGAAGAACTGGGTTTTTAGCGCGTTGACATGACCGGTTATATAATTTTTTGAATTAGGAAGGGCAGACCCGTAGCGTAGCGTAGCCGTTGTAGCGGTAGCTCTGAAAGGGAAACCCCTTCCTAGAATTTAGCAAAATGAACAGGTAATCAATTCAAAGGGAGAGCAAATTGTTGTGGCTATTCGATAAACGATCAAGCCAGTCAAAGGCTTTTTTTCTGGGAAGGGGTGAAAAATAAAACAGATAAAACTAAAGCAACATTGGTATTTATACTTAATTATTGCATTGACCTTGTTAACGATAATTACATTTGGACTACAGTTGATTACCTAAATAATATTTTACCTAAATAAAAATGAATCCTAAATTAAATGTTCCAAAATACGGTGCAACGCACACAAAGTTGGTGCATAGAAACCCACACACTACACAGAATCATTTGCACGTAAGAACGCTGTGTGTTTGCAATAGACAAGCAATGATTTATACATTCGGTTAACCACTATACAACTTATATACCATCACTAAATCTCATAAAGTGGCAATGAGGTAGGTTATCCAAAAGCTATTACGGCTGTCACCGAAGATGTAACCAAGCTTTCTTGGGAAGTGCGTGAGAAAGTCGACGTATGCGCACACCGTATATTCCCGACTGTTACCGAGCGCTGGCGAGCCGAAAAGTCAACCACTTCATTCTTCTATTTGCATATCTATCACCATGGCATATTCCAGCGATATAATAGCGGCAAATTTCAAATATCGACTTTCGTGACCCCTCAGAGCCATTTGAACATTAAAAATTAGATCATGATTTATTTTGATACCTACGTTCTAAGTGAAATTCGGTCGTATTCATTACAAATAACAGATTTCAAAGTTTTAATGCCACTTAAATAAAAACGGTGTAACTGTTATCGTGAGGTCATAAGAGTTTGGGTTTGTCCGTTAGAAATTACATGCACTCAGAGCTTTCATGGTACAATACAAGTTTTTCGTGCAATTGGGAATGAAAATATAATATGGCGATTGAAACTGATTACTAATAAATAGTACAGTACTATAGAGGCCGGGAAAATAAAGGTTCTAGACCAGTAGATATAGACGGCCGAGCGTAGCGAGGGATAGGGATACGCGGCCGGCAACCCCGTTTCTCGTCGAGATTTGTATAGGACTTTTCTCAAACACACAATGAAAAAAAAATTGCAGTATATTTGTTTTATTCGTAAGTTTACACAGCTAAAACCAAATTACGAAACTACTACTATTTGATGGTTGAATGCCAAGACAATGTGTTACAATTTGACGTTTATAAACAAAAGAAGGTTCCTTTACGCCTAGGTGTGTAAGGCTGTATGAAATTCCTTTACATATCATCATCACTCATCCCACCGGATACGTGGTATTTCCGGACTTAATTTGAAGTAAGTCATGACAATAATTCATTGCAAGTTTGAGAAAAATATACTACGGTAAAAGGAGTAGTCATTACGACTATTCCATTTATTTTATTTAATCATCATACACGAGACGATTATAGCTCTTATAGATGTAACATAATGTGTTGATGACATTTCACTCGGGTTCGATTATAGTATGTTAGCGATTAACTTATACCGTATACCTACTAAATAGTTTTTTTTATGATCCAGGAGGCAAACGGGCAGACGGATCTGTTGGCAACTCCAACAATAATATTCATTCATTCATGCATTCGTTAGAACGCTTGATCCGTTCTCGACGGTCGGGCAATCTGTCGCCATGTTAAGGTGCATAAGTACATTTCTGTACAGTTAATTATTAAATACAATGCGACCATTAAGACGGCTTTTTGTTCTTCAACCTTCAACTGAACCAGCCACTACATCTCCGCTGAACAGATCATCTGATGGTAAGCGATTACCACCGCCCATGGACTCCTGCAATACCAGAGGGGTTATAAATGCATTGCCGGCCTTTAAGATGGGAGAACGCTCGTTTCTTTTTTCTTTTCTTAGTTTTTTTTATATGTTTGTGTAAGCGAATAGAATAACGTGATATATTTAAGGAAGTTTTGCGAGCCGTAGGTCGGTAACGCATCAATCCAATACTTTACAATGTTTCTTCCTGATGCGATGTTATTACTAGATATGTAAAGGCATCATGCAAATGGCTTCTTACACGGCAGCGCAAAGCAAAGGAGGGTAATGTGTTTATCAACCACTATTATGCTAGGGGGTCCCTAACGCTAATGACCTTTGATTTGAATCCCTTAGTTTTCTAATGTTTTTTGTAACTTACCATATTAACTGCAACGGCTGTAAGTAATATAGTATACCATATTTACTTCAAATTTCACTATCTTCGAGATATTTGACATCAACGTTGAACAATTTTAGGCAAAAAAACTGGTTTACTGGCCATAAGTTTTGTGTTAATTAGTTTAAAATTAGAATCTCTGACCAGTTTTTAGAGACGTCTAAGACGAACCCAAATGTGTAGATTTCGTACATGTAAAATCCTTCACAGCAATCTAGTAACGAAAAGAGTGTTTTTTTTTTGATAATATTTCAAATATATATAAAAAAATAAGTGTTCATTTCTTTCAAAATCCGGCAGACCAGAATGGAGATATAAGCTTAAAGAACCGATAGCCGTTTGTCTTATAATTCTATCTATAGTGCAAATGTAGGAGTAACGACACAAAACTAGTCAAAAATCGATGAAAACCGCGGGGAGCCCCTTAAGAGGTAAGTATACCACGTGATCGTCCATACATAAAGAGAAAATGTATTTCCACTTCGAAATATTTTCCATTCTTCATGATTATTTAGTACCTATGTTATTGACACAATGAAAAACTAGGTTTATAGGTTTCCCTTTTTTTTTTCAAATTTTGCGATCAAAAAAAAATTTTTTTTTAAACGAAATTATTAAAAACTATTATACTGAAGCGATCGAAATCAAAATCAATGTAATTTCTAAAGATTTAGTTAGTGAAAAACGTTTTCTCCCGAAATGGAATTTCATAGAAAAAGTTCCGTCATTCCGAGTCGGACTCGCCCACCGAGGGTTCTGTAGAAATTTAACTTATTTTTTGTTTTATATTGACAAATGAATAGTTTTGAGATCTTTCCTTGTAAATATTTATAGTGTAAGAAGATATTACTTGCCTAATTTCTTAGTTCTAGGTTAAGGGGAAGTAGATCAAGTAAGTACAGGTACCATATGAATTTTGATTCCTTCGAGATGGTCGAAATATACGTTTTTTGCGGCATAATTTTTTTTATGTTAACTTAAAAAGTATGATTTTTTCAAAGCTTCAAGGAGCTCTAGACCTGAGTATATGCTGGTTTGATTGTTTGGTGATTTCAACTCGATATCTCCACGCGTTCCCAGGATAAAGGGTCTTGGCAGACAGTGAATTATCATCGAACGGAAAATCATTTCTAGGTTTATTTTACTTAATTACGATTCAAAATTGGTTAGTTATCACCATCGGTATTCTTGAGGAGGCAGAAGGTTGCTTTTGAGGGATTGCATAAAATGTCGCCAATGCAATGGCTCGAAGTGTATCCGCAAGGGACCCCAAATATAAGTAAGATAAGAACGACCATACTCAGATTTCCTTTGCGAGAAGACGATCGACGATTTTCAAGAGATTTCGTCTTCTACGCAACGTTCGAATTGGTTATAAAATGTAACATACGGTTATTAATAATATTTCACGTAGTGTAACCGGTGTTATTGAAATATGTTTCACGAAAGTTTAATTTAGATCATACGGTTATTATGTAAAATAAAGATTTATTTATATATTTAATCTTTATTGCACAAAAGAAAACCTTATAGTACAAAAGGCGGACTTAATGCCATGAGGCAGTCAACCTTTAGGCAAAGCAGAGAGATTGTGGGCGGTGCTACTTTAACAACAACAACCAAATATAATACAATAATATACCATACATACATACATAAATGTACATACTTATATTTCTTGTAATATATACATAAATAACGACAAAACATATAGAGCGTAAATAAATACGTAAATAAATTTACGTAAGATTTTACTTACACAATAATTCTGTCAAATTGTATGATACTGGCAACCTTTGTAAGTTGTAACCCAATCATAGACAAACTATCCACACAATTTTTTAATTGTTATTGACGAAATTTGATATTTTTGACGACTTGGCTACCGACGATAGAATTTAATTATGTAAATATTATGCGTATATCTGACTAATTAATATTCTGCATCGATACACGAACATGTTATAAAGGTAAAAATTTGAATAATTGTAATTTTAAGGTTATATTTGAAAAATAACTGAATGTCAACAGTCCATTTGCGAAAAAAACGTAAATAAATCTACTTAGGCATAGATCATATGGGTATGTATTAGGTTGTCCAAATATAAATCCGCCATTATTCGGAAAATTTCATTATAAATTTTATTTTTAAATTAACAACTACTTTTGTCAATGTATTGACCGTCGCTATCCACAACTTGCTGCCAACGATTTGCCAGTGTGAGAATCCCGCGCTCGTAGAAGTCTTTCGGTTATTCGTCAAAAAAGTTTGTCAGATCACATTTTAGTTGGGGTTCGTTATCAATTTTTTTTTCTTGTAAGTAATTAGATAAAGCCCTGAATAGGTGGTAATCGGTTGGCGCAATGTCTGGCGAATAAGGGGGATGTGCAATAATGGTCCATCCAAGTTCCTGTATTTTTTTACGAGTTTTTTTGCAAATGTGTGCTCTGGCATTGTCATGCAAAAAGTAAATTCTATCCTGTTTTCCTATCAGATTTTTAGATACTTGGTCAAGCTGGTCACAGTAGATATCCGCAGTAACTGTAGTATTAGGTGATAACAGTTCCCAGTATATTATTCCCCTAATTCCCCACCAGACGCACAGCGTAACCTTTTTTTGGTGACTGTTTTGTTTCGGTGTTGGTACTGCCTTCTGTCCGACGCTAAGCCACTGACGCTTGCGGGTATGATTTACATAGAAGACCCATTTCAGTCTCGTCACCGGTAATAAGATTGCGTAACCACTCGAAGTTCCTGTGTGATGTCAAGTTTTGCATGCATATGTCGACTCGCTGTTGTTGTTGAGAAGGAGTTAAGTCGTGCGGCACCCACATTCCATATTTCCAGGTTTTATTAAGTTTGTGGAGATAATTATCTATTGTCCCATGGGAGCACTGAAGACGCTCTGCCAGTTCACGCACCGTAGATTTTGGTTCATCTTCAATTATTTTTTTTAGAACGTCGATATCAATTGCTAGTGGTCTTCTAGGGTGGGGCTCGTCGTCGAGGTTAAAGTTACCCTCACGAAACTTCTGGAACCATCGTTTTGCTGTGTCGTAACAGAGGACATTCTCTCCCATCGTACTACAAATATTTTGCACGGCTTCCGTCGCTTTATGACCCAGACGAAACTCATGAAGTAGAAGTAGCCTGAGTTCTCTTCGAGAAATGTCCATTTTTGTCGATCGTCCGAATCGTATCGAAGTTATTGTTCGACTGTTGAGGTCGCGCGAACCTGCTCTTCTTATATAGCCGAACTATGGACGTTTCCAGAACACTCTTACGATTTCGTGAAATTGTAAATAAGATGGCGGGTTTATATTTGGACAACCTAATAAAATTAGATGCAGAAAAAACTGAGCAGGCAAGGTATTCACAACTTTGGGAACAAGTTGAAATGATATTATGATTTGTGTTTTTTAGGGAGGTACACTACTACTATATGTAAATTATAAACTGAAATATGTCGTATATTTAAAAAAATGGCGTTCACCACTGGTGGGCAAGGTGTTCAAAATTATCTGAACATAAAGAAAAAATAAGGTATAAGCGGCCGTATCTTTTTTAACATTAACTTAGAAGTTTGATTTTTTCTCAACTGCAAGGGACAATAGACCTGAATATATGGTTTTAATTTCAACTCGTGGAGGTTCTAAAGGTAAAGCGTCTTGACAGATAGACGGACGGGCGGACGGACAACGAAGTAATCCTATGAGGGTTCAAGTTTTTCCTTTTGAGGTACGGAACCCTAAAAAATACAAAGGATACGAGAATGACATATTAATACTTAGCTGGTACCGTAGGTTAAAGGTGAAATCATCACCAATTTATTAGTAGTCATTGGATCTATCAAACGGTTGCAATGATATGAAGACAGTCATTTGTTTCTGCGCCCACGCACGCATTATGAGCTTGTGAAACGACTCACGTGAGAATTGTAATTTTGTATAGTTTTATCAGTAACTGAACTGAACTTTATCTCGGTGGAGTAAAGGTTATTATTGGTCAAACTGATCGACAATGGTATCGTTAATCGTTATAGTGGCTATGGTGGAAAATGTGAGGTTTGGGTTTTAGGTCAGTAAATATTTTACCAAATAAATTGGGGTCTCCCAGTGGACGAACCCTTATGGTCACTGCTCTTAAACAAGTTATAAAATATCAAATTATGATAAAAAAGTGCATTACGTAGCTTGTTTATCTGTTTTTTATAACAAGAAAAAAATAATTACATAAAATCCGATTTTTTTATCACTTTAAGTCCAAGTAGGTCAAATTTTGCTGACAAAAAACTTGATTCAGCCACCTAATAAGCTACATGCATGATAGATAGATAGAATACTCTTTATTGGCACACCTTAGTAAAAGATGAAGCTTTAAGAAGAAACAATTGATTAGTGATAGAGGCAGACAACAGGCGGTTTTATCGCTAAAGAGCGATCTCTTTCAGACAACCTTTGGGTAGCGGAAACAAAAACAATTAAGTAATCAAAAAAAAGTGTTGCAAAAAAATGCATGCATGCCGAGTTTCATCTCTTTATCTTTTTTAGACTGTAGGTCCTGTAGGAGCCACCTACTCGGATAACATTGTTGGCCGAACGTTAATTGCAATTGACAAATAACCAGCACAAATTGAACCGTAAACTTTAACGAAGGGTTACTGTTAACGGTTTAATTTATAATGGATAATAGTCAATTGCATTAACATTTCGGCCAACACTGCCGGATAATAATAAAGAAAATGTTTACCTACTTACTAAACGGAATCTAAACAGTCCAGACTCAAGGTGTGCAGAGCAATGGAACTCGGCATGGAACTGGGTGTTCGCAGAAACCGAACTGCGTTCCATAATGCGTTCCGTTCCGGCATTGTGGATGTCGGCATGAAGGCCGCCAAGCTAAAGCGGGACTGGGCTGGGCACGTCTGCCGAATGCACCTGAAACGCTAGACCAAACTAGCCACAGTCTGGGTCCCATACGATGGATCTCGGGGCAGAGGAAGACCAAAACGGAGATGGCGGGACGACCTGATACATTTTGAAATAGGGCGGGACATGTTGCCAGACAGTGATGGCAGGTGGACCAAAATGTTGACGGATTGGCGGCCGCTTTCGGATGAAAGAAGCGCCTGGCGTCCGTTGGTTCGTTGGGTGGATGACATTCGAAAAATCGCGACACACGTATGCGACTAGCTCAGGACCGGGATAAGTGGCGTATACGAAGACAGGCCTATGCTCAGCAGTGGGCGAATGGAGGCTAAAATGATGATGATGATGATGATGTAAAAAGTGGTGGAAGTGTGCATTGGATAGGACCAAATGGCGGAGGGCTTTGCCCAGCAATGGGACAATCTTATAGACTAAAAAAACTGCTTACTAAGGTTAGTAATAAATACCTATCAAGAGAGGTATGGGCATTGTGAATGTCATCTCGCTTTGTGTGGTAGGGCACAGCACAGCGGATGTCATTCCAGATCTAGAGCAGAGCCCAACTGGGGAAGTACTTCCACCTTACAGAAAACCGCAGCCAAATAACACTAATAGTGTTGTGTTCCTGCCGGTGAGTAAGGTTGCCAGAGCTCAACGAGGGTGGGAGGGAGTTAGGGTCGGCAACGCGCATATAACTCCTCTGGAGTTGCAGGCGTACATAGGCTACGGATACTGCTTACCATCAGGCGGGCCGTATTCTTGTTTGCCACCGACGTAGTATAAAAAAAACCTATTTGGCATTTAGTAAAGTAATTCGGGACAACACGTCTGTCCACATTGGCTTATTACCGATTGTCACCAGCGAAGCAAGTACTTAACATTGTTAACGTATCGTAGTTAACGATTGTATGTCTAACTATTCTATTATTGTCTGACCTCGTATCAAATGGGCAACTTTTGAAATAACGGTATTAGGTATTGCCAAATTTCGCGAAATGCATTAAAACTTATAGCTGTCTTTATTTCTATTGATTTTTGCAATTTGTCCGTCCATCGTTGCATTTGATGATCGTAGTTAATAATTATTCAAAAATAACAGCTCTAATTGATGTGTCTAGATTGTAAACAAAATAGTTTTATATTATTTATGTTACAGATTTTGAATGTCAGATCCATTTAAAACAAGTTGAGAGTAAAATAAGCTTAATACGTAAATGTTGATAAATACATATGTATAATATGTAAAAACGAATTATTTTTATAACATTTTATTAAAGCAAAACTCGCATTTAGTTGAGCAATAACATTAAATTATTTTTAATAGATCTCTATAATTTTAAATTTAAGTATTTTCCAAAGAGGATCTTAGATACATGAATAGGATAAAAACGTTGTGACCTAGGTCTCAAAAAGGTCATGCTATTAATTGGGTAAACTTTTGACTTCACCAATCCAAGACTTAGGTGATATTAGCAACGTTACGATACTGTTTTACACCAAACCGTTACATGAGATCCAGCAGTGCTCAGCAATGGAACGTACAATATAGGTAGGTACAAGGTAGGCTAGCTCCTGCAAAACGCCGCAGCCTACATTCGATCGTGTATATTTACCTGAAAAAGACAAAGAAAGTTGTAAATAATCACACCAAACTAATTAAATAAATATGTACAGTCACGTCTGAAAATATCGATACGAAAAAAGTGCCAAAAACATGTATACACAACCTTATTGCCCATATATTTAGTTACCCCCTTATTCATAAACGTGTAGGTACTAATGTTACGATGCCGCTAATAATCGTTTGTCCCTTTCCATCATACCAATACGTCGGAAAGGGACAAACGATTATTAGCGGCATCGTAACTTTAGTACACGTTTATGAATAAGGGCTTTAGTGTATAGTGACCGTACTTATAAATTGGAATCAAAGTTTTCAAGCCCTGTGATACTCGTATCTTCTTGCATTACTCTCCGAATTACACTGAGCGTTGCTTCTTCTACCTAGTAACATCCATATACTCGTTCATGTTATAAATAAGTATAATAGGGTCGATGCGGCCAAATCCGTCATAGGGCCAATTCCGTACAGGAGCGTTTTTTTTCAAACAATAATACACAATTGATAATTTCATCGGCAAAGCAGCGATTGCTTTTAGGTTCAGCAGTAAAGCAGATGGGCTGTTTTTTTCTACGGTTGAAAAAAGTAGTATTTTATACATACGTGATATAATACAGAGCTGGATTATATCACTACGAGTCAACTAAATTAATACTTTTTCTACTATAAATCCCAAATAATCAAACAAAATTAGGTATTTAAGTAGATAAAAAGATATTACAAAAGACATCAACGTACTACTTATTCATTAAAAAGTAGCGCGTTGATGTCTTTTATTCTATCCTTTGGCGACATATAATTTATCGAATTCATTTCAGTTGACTAATGCGTTTCGTAAGAAGTCATTATAGTCAAGTCGGGAGCCCATAGCGAAAAGGACCCGATTCATGTTTGGTATACGAAATCTTAATTCAACCATTTACATGTTGACTTTAAGTCAACGAGTAAAAAAAAGAAATATATGATCGTGTCCGGTCCCCATGACCGAATTGGCCGCATTGACCTTACCCACAAATTTTGAATATCACTTTCCGTTACGCGATACAACCTCCATCTTAGGTTAGATGAACTTTGCCATAAGTTCTCATGTCTATCACGCTAAATCGTATACAATCGCTTACGCAATTATTCATTCACGAAATCTTATACTCATCGTATGACCTAAACAATTACATAAACTATACAGGGTGTTATAGACAAACACAAATATTACAAGCCACTTTCGCTTAGGCGAGACGAATCGGACAGTTTGCCAACTATGTGCACACTAATACACGAAACGGCGTATGTGTAATAAAACATTAGTGTAGATATAACATTTTGGGTGTGAGCGAGAAAGTTACATGTGCGTTACTGTGTAGCTGTTAATGAGTCATAGTTTGAAAACGATTAGTCGGGCTTTGTCAGAGATTAGTGAAGAAAGACTGTCAATCTATACAAAGTTGCGTTGCTTATTGTTGAGATGGGTAAAAATTATTTTAGTTTTTTTTCTGAACATTCCATCACGCTTGTAAGTACAAGTTGTCTTTAATCAAATAAAAAAAAAGTTGAGTACTGTTGCAAGTTTTCTAGCTTTAGATTATAATTAACATGAGAAAAATTAAAAACTAAATTTCACCCCATACGAAAAGTTCCACTCTGTCACATTTTTTGGAGACAAAAAATAAGACGATAAGAACAAATTTGACCCAGATAATGCGACTAAGAGCCAATCGGCCCGATCTCAGATCTTAATTTTTTTATAGCGCATTAATGGGCTTTTTTAATTAAAGTTGTACCACTACACTTTTTAGATTTGTGCATGTTTAATGTTATTTATACTCAAAATTACGAGCTCTTTCGTTCGTAGTAGGAGAAAAAACTGTCCGAAAATATCCATACATTTTTCTGTCCAACGGAAGAGCCCATTACCGTCATACAAAGCCTATGAAAAATTATATCGGAATGGAAATAAAAATCTTGGCATACTTACTTGGAAATAAAAGTCTTGGCATACTTTCTTCTCCTGTTAGGATCGTAAAAGCTCGTGATTATGAGTAGATATGAGTACCTAACATAAAAATTCTATATAAAAAAAGTGTTTTTTTTTTTCGAGGAACGCGCCATATTACAATCTATAAATTAAATAAATAAATAAATAATAAATAAATAAATATTATAGGACATTATTACACAAATTGACTAAGTCCCACAGTAAGCTCAATAAGGCTTGTATTGAGGGTACTTAGACAACGATATATATAATACATAAATATTTATAAATACTTAAATACATAGAAAACACCCATGACTCAGGAACAAATATCCATGCTCATCACACGAATAAATGCCCTTACCAGGATTTGAACCCGGGACCATCAGCTTCGTAGGCAGGGTCACTACCCACTAGGCCAAACCGGTCGTCAAAATAAATTGAATATACAGATGTCAATCCGAGCAACCCAAAGATGTGGGTTCGAGTCCCACGTTGATCATCACTGACCAGAGTTGATCATCGTTGATTTTTTCATTGTGATTGACATCTGTATATACAATTTATAGATTGTAGGATCTGTATAACTTGGGACCCGGGTACGTCCTTAAACTACGTCCACAAGAGAGGTATGGGCATTGTGAATGTCATCTCGCTGTGTGTGGTAGGGCACAGCACAGCGGATGTCATTCCATCTAGATCTAGAGCAGAGCCCAACTGGGGAAGTACCAGCCACCTTACAGAAAACCGCAGCCAAACGTCAGCGTAACTTACTTTCTACACATCTCGCTCGCGCTAATATACCAGTACGAGTGAGATGCAGAGAAAGTAAGTTATGTTCACTCTAGCGAATATGTCAGTGTCAAACTGGAGGTCGTTGAACTGTACTGTTGTGTAAAACCCTACTCATAGTGTTGTGTTCCTGCCGGTGAGTAAGATTGCCAGAGCTCAACGAGGGTGCGGAGTGTTAGGGTCGGCGACGCGCATATAACTCCTCTGGAGTTGCAGGCGTACATAGGCTACGGAGACTCCTTACCATCAGGCGGGCCGTATGCATGTTTGCCACCAACGTAGTATAAAAAAAAGTTAAAATGGCTGTAACACCTACAGTAACATTTATTTTGATTTTATCAAATCGTACACGGTACTTACCTACATTATAGTTTACTAGTCCGTATACGGTGTTAAGTTTGACCTCCGCGGTCAAAGCTCTATAGAAAATATACAAACCTGCCAATAGTTAATGCTCCGTGGCGTAGCGTAGTTATCTCTCTCTATCACTCTTCAATATTAGTATATTAGTACGATAGTGACAGTGACGATTGCCAAGTCGGCTACGCGAGCTGACCTTTTTAGCAAATTGTGGTGCCATACATAGGTACTATTGATGAGGACCGCTTGGTACGTAGATTGACGACAAAAGATTCTCACGGTAGATCTTGCGTATCTAAGGCATGTAAACAAAAAAGGAAGGAATAGAATTTTTTTTAAATTATTATAAGAGTTAGGAGCATTGAACATTTTGTGTGGAATCTGTTTTTAGCTCCTAATTTTTACAATAATCAAAAAATCAAAAAAACATAAACGTAGGGACATAGCAATGGTTAATATATATCAAATTATGTAAAAATATTTTCCATTATGTTCATATTCAGAGAGGAAAATGGGGACTACGTTTGAATGGAGAAACACTCGGCCTCTCTCCTCTTAAGAGAGATGGAACTAGTGTTCCGAGAGGTCGTAAGTTCAGGTGTCGCTCGAAGCGGTGAATTTTTAAATTTTTGTTTTAATATAAAAATGTAGATTAACGAACTTTATTGTTAACTTGTCTTTGGTTTACGGATAGCACTATGTTTTGAGACAGCTATGGTGTTAAGTTGTATGAGAGTTGCGATGATAAGGAACTAAGTGTGTCTGTATTTATATATGTGTATTGGTGTGTGTGACCTTTATTGTAGACACCATGATTGACAATGGACAGTTTGGCACATCATTATTCATTTTTGTCAAAGTTACGTTACAAATTAACATATTAACGCATTAGATACGCGTTAAGTAATATGAGTCTCCAAATGAATGAAGATATAAATGACAATATTAAATATAATAAAATTAATAAATATTGTAAATAAAGTCACCTAGTCAAACCACACCACAACCACCACAAAACCACAAAACCTAGTCAAAGAACTTGTCCCACGCCCTTCCAGACGCAAAGATGCCGATCACGCTCGCCGCATTGCCACGCTGAATTGCGATAGACAGCCGGCCTGATTCTAAGAATGAGATACGGTAACTATATAAGTTCTTGTTTAGATAATTTCTCATCTAGATATCGTTTGTATGTCGTATAATTGACAGAAGCAGCTCGATTCGGGCAACCAATGTCATTTTGACGTTAGAAATATCGTAGATAAACGTGTCTAAATCATTCTTCGAATCGGCCGAGCCTCTGCATCAGGAATGACCCAGATTGTGCAGGAAAAACTATTATTTTCTTCAAGTAAAATGTATATTGAATGATATGAGATGTCCTAAGCCACATAAATAAAACACAAATGTCAATTATTTTAGTATAATTATGCACCTGTAAAATCTATCCCTTGCGTAAGTGGCCTTTTCAGACTTACACATTCAGTTAACACTTGTGTCGCAACATATGCATTAAACTATTATCGTGTGCGTAATGGCGGAATTTCAAATGTCATGTTCTGAACATATACGAACGTATACTGAAGTTATAAAAGACAGATACATATAGATAGGTTTTTTATATTATAAACTGATCGACGATTGGCCCTAGTCACACCTGATGGAAAGACAAGTGAAGACAGGGCCTATGATGGAGCTCGCCTGTTCAGCAGTAGCCTAGCAGTAGTAGCAGTAGCCTTCATCAGAGAATACGGATGGCGGGAGCGCATTCCATTCTTTAGCCGTCCGTACCAAAAAAGAGGAGGCAAATCGCTTCGTGCGAACAAATGGAACGTTTACCAACTACGGGTGCATTCGCTCCCCACGCCTAGATGTCCGATAATAGAAAGAGAAAGGTGGGATCAGGTCTTGAAGTTCTTGAGAGCATGGAATGTATCCGATAGAACACCGATAGGCAAGTGACTCGACGGCGATGCTCAAGGCTCTGTAACATTGACTTGACAGATGGGTCTTCGCCAAAGAGTCTATGAGCCCGGCGCTCTATCGAGGCAAATAATTAGTTACGTAGTTTGGCCCGGGCGTTTACGAGTGCCTCTGTACTAATTTACACTTTAAGATACGTCATCAATTTCCTAAAGTTACGATATGGATTGGATGTGTCAGTGTAAAAAGTGACGTTATTTTTGAAGAGACGGCACTTTTCACGCTGACATAAATAATCCATATCGTATCTTTAGCAAATGTTTAACGTATCTTAAAATTCGAATCAGGCAATTCGGCCCTAAGAGGCGTATCTACAGATTTAGCGCCCCGGGCCAGTTAGCTTTGCCACCCCATTAAGTGACGATAAAGAATTCAATTTCAGAAAAAACCTGAACAAGGTACTCGTTTGAAAAACTCTCTATTATATAACGATTGTATAAAATACTATACTATATAGATACATGTGAATGAATGTAAGAATTTACAAACAAGGAGTCAGCTTGTAGGTACGTTTGTGACCTATAGTCATTGACCCGGCATTGCTTGCATCTTACGAACGTGCGTAATTAAATCATTGATAAAATTCCTCTTTGAAGTGTCCGTTCATTATAAATACTATCTCATTAATATGGTATTTGATTTAATTGAGATGCAATTATAATGCTTGCGATCAGAATTATTATCAGATTCAGTTAAGGTTTTAATTTGTGTTTCTTGATAAATATTCCCACGCTTTAGGTACGAATTTAGGTACTAGGTGAAATCTTTTTTAGGGTTCCGTACCCAAAGGTCCGTCCGTCCGTCCGTCTGTCACCAGGCTGTATCTCATGAACCGTGACAGCCAGGCAGTTGATAATATTTCACAGATGATAATATTTCTGTTGCTGCTATAACAACAAATACTAAAAAGTACGGAACCTTCGGTGGGCGAGTCCGACTTGCACTTGTCCGGTTTTTTAATGTTATAGTTTACTCAGCAAACGAGCAGACGAGCCGCCTGATGGGAAGCGGTCATCGTCGCCCATGGGCATAAGCAACATCATAGGAGCCACTTAAGCGTTGCCGACCCTTGGGAACCTTAAATACTTCTTGAAGAATCCCATGTGTTTTTCGTTCACGGTTGAATATACAAAAACAGTTTGAAAAATTAAACGGTTTCTGAACACTGTGTCGTACTGTAACATATTAACAGAAATATGACCTGCTGCTTATCGTAATAACCAATTAACATGTGTTCAATGATTACAATTTAAGACCCATCTACACCAACTTGATTGTATTTACTAATGAGCAAACAAACGTCTCGTCTTTCCCACCTGGACATCGGTGGACCTTATATGGTTGCAATAAAGTTGAATATTCAGTTAACAATATGGACGATAGACTAATGTTGATTTACAAACATACATGGAAATATGCAATCGGTAGATAATTACATACGGCACACATGTTCTATTAGTGTTGAAATGGAATAATCAGATGATCATTTTTAGCGGAGATGACATTTAAAAAGTTTTTTTATTTTTTATTATGCGTTTAAAATTTTGGGTCCAGTCCCCGCGAAGTGTACGGGCGGCTGGATCGGTAAGGTCTGTGGGATGTTTTATATCTCTAATGAATTAATTATGTGACACTGGGATGATGTTGTGTTGTTATGAAAGGTGATGGTGGTAATGAATGTTAAGATATGAAGATGGATGGTGTAGATGAGTTGTTATGTGTTTTTGAACTTTTTTAGACTGTTGATTATGGTCCTGGATAGATTGCAAAATGAGGTCAATGTACTTTCTCTGCTAATGAGGTCTGGGAGGCAAAAAATTACAATAACATTTAAAAAGTTGTGCAAAAATGTAGGTGTTTGTGGTTTATTGTTGACTGTATTTTTCTTTAAATACGAATAACTGCGTTGCTAACTTACCGGAGTTGCTATTGTTACTATTTTCACTTTTAGTTCCCATCATAAATTAGATGGCGCCATACAAAGGTTAGTATAAAATGTCACCATAACATTGCATTGTGGTAAAAGATGACAAATTGTAGCTATATCGGATATTAAGCATTTAACTACAAATTATTCCGTCAATTAATTATGTTAATCAAGTTTAATTGGCACGAGTTATCATTATTATTAGCCGAATGAAAGCGAAGGTGTCCATTTCAGCTTGGTCGCATTTTTCAACCGGTTCCCATGAAATTTGGTGAGCATAGTAATAATATAAATAGTGGAGCCATTGGGGTTCGCGAGGTCTACAACTCACAGAGCTACTATTATAATGAAGTAAGTAATTTTTTTTTTTTTACTTAAACACAGACGTTTTGCCACGGAGTCGTGAAAGACCAAGTGCCATCGGCTTCGAAAGTTGCTGGTCATTACCATCTCTCCAAATGACATATTGTCATTGGTGTCGTGGACAATATTGTGAACTTTATTGAAAAGGAATAAGGTCTACTAATGATCCATTTAAATATAGCAGGTCTGTACTGTCTGAGAATCAATAGTAGCGTATGGTATATATCAATAATAGCGTACGCACCAAAATCTGCATCAAATATTTTTAAAATGGAAAATCAGAAATATATCGCGACAGCTTGCGTTGAAAAGTATCTATAATATTTTAATTGTCCTAATATACATTACATACATATAAATAGCAATTTCAGTATAAGATAGTACTTTTAAGTTGTATAAAATAAAATAAATAAAAAATATTTATTTCAGACTAAAAAAATCCATATCTTTTTAGTCTCACTTAAATTACTTATTATGCCTTTACCGTTTTTGTCATTTTAGTTTCCGTATCAAAACTTTCATGATATTTGCCTTCGTTAAAAAGTGTAAAAATGTAATCTAAAAAACTACAATATTGTCTTAGCTCCCTCTTATCGGATAATTACAATCTTATTAAAAATAAACAAAGATCTATCAATGTTTGCTGTTAATACATAAGTAGGTAAACATGCATACGTATTGATTTAATTCAAGCACTTCGTTAGACAAAAATGGGAAGAAAGTATGTGTACCCACTACCGGTAAATCGAGTATTTCGGGCTCGATGCGCTTTCCAAGGAAACGACTACTGTTTTATGTATCTAATACATCCGACACCTAAATAATTGGTTCGCTTAGTTAAAAAATATCGTTATATGTAAATATGAATAGGCATAACAATATGATAAGGCATACTTTATTTCTTATATAGAAACATTTGTTAGAGGTTTTTTTTTTTTTTTTTTTAAGGAGTTTCTTTCTAAATGTTGAAATTTTTATTTCTTACTACCTAATTCTACCATTAATAAAAATTCAGTTCAAATACTATGTTCAGGTATTTATTTGGATATGTTACTAATGCAAATTTTATGGTCTTTTGCCAAAAGTAAATTAAACTCGATTATTCATTAAGTACATATTTTACGACCGGTATGTATTTTTAAGGTTTCGAGCATTTGTGTGTATATTGTACATTTTCGTCGTTTTTAATTTTTTTGTTATTTTACTTTGTTATGTATTGCAATTTAATGGATGACTGTCATTGGCCTTATTTTATGTAAGCATTTATATGTTTAGTTATATTTACGGCTGTTGTTATCCTGAATACCAATAAAATAAAATAAAATAAAAACAAATATTTAAACAATAAAAACAATTTTCATGTATAGTCGTTATTTAGGCAAAACAGTTAAAAACTACTCACGTATTAGACCTCATTTCATTATCAGCACAATACATGCTATTTTTTTAGAAGTAGGCCTGTTCTAACTGAATTTTAACTAAGTACCGAAATACTTGATAACTTAGGTATGCATCGATATTTCTTTATTCGAAAACATCTCGTAATAATAGAAAAGAGCGTTTGAAACATCTAACAGAACTTAGTATTCTCTAACCGGCCAGAAGCCTTTAGAAATATCTTCCATTCCATTAAATTTTGATATTTTATTTACAAATCAAAATTCCAAGTTTAGACGTGTTTAGACGGACTAGAAATTATATTGATGTTCATTGTCTTATAAGCAGGGCCCGTACATTTCATGCCGCTGACGGAAAAATGACGTCACGCTACATAGAGTACGATTCCAATTAGTCTTTTCGCGATAATTAATCCTTTGTCAACCTCTGTAGTTAACTGATATAGATGCTTGACAATCAGTACAGAAACGTCTAACTATCATCTTAATGTCCGCAACTAAATAATAGATGGTTAGTTTATTCAATGATACATATTTTTGATTTTTAACAGTGTGACAAGTATTTTTTAGGCGTCAATATGTTAGCTATCAAAATTTGTAGTGTAATAAAAAAATTGCCTGTATGTGAAATTAAGTCATTTTTACGTCAACGGCATGAAATGTCCGTACAGTTCATGCCGCAAGACCCGTGCCTTGCTTATAAGCGATTAATAAAGCAATTTATTGAAAGGTCCGACAGCCCTAATACAGATGCACAATGACCTATTGTGATCGGTAGTGTATCCATATAACGAATTATGATGATTGTTATTAGCCTACTGGTTCTTGTAATATGATACTGCTATTCGTATTGTGAGTGTGATTAATTGCGTTTTTTGAACACAATAATATGACACACATTAGAAAATTTAGGTTTATATGAAAATTTCAAAACTTCAAGGCCGTTAAACCAGTTTAAAGTCATCTCAGATATATATTTTGAATACAGATCGTAATCAAATAACACTATACCTTACTCATAGTGTTGTTTTTCTGTCAGTGAACTACTACCTAAAAATGTACCATGGAAGCAAGAAATAAATGAATGAATGAATATTATATTTTCATGTTATATCACCAATTGTCTATGATTTAAAAAAAAGCTAAAAGTCTGTTGTAAATTTATGTCATTCATTCAAATTGTTCGCGGTTTAAAAAAAAAACTCCTCTGGAGCTATAAATTATCTTGAATAGGCAACTTATGAAATTTCAAAATACTTAGAAAATAACGGGCCCTGTATGCCTATAACGAAATAAGCCTGTATTAACGCTTATATTTATACATGATTACAAAACTGCTGACGGACGTTTAACATTTAATCAAATTATAAAAATATGCAAGTTACTTTGACGGGTCATTTTTTTCCATTTAGGGCCAAGGGCTAAGTAAAGTTTTTACACAACGCTTGACGAAATTACGATTAGGATGTCAGAACATGTTTAAAAGTGATAAAATCATTGACAAGTAATCAATATTGAATAACTATTATATTGAAAAAGTCAAAGAATAGATGGCTATATTGTTTGGTAATCGATTAGAGAAATTGAATAGCTTTTATATGAAGCTTAAATGTGATTAAACCGTAATTATAATAGTCATTTCACATGCATAAATCATTTCATTTCAATTTTGTTTGGATTGCAAAACTAAACGATTATTTGAATGTCAAGTGTCTGAGTGTATTGTTGAAAGACTTGTTGAAGATGCTTTGTGGCTTAGAGTTGGGGTTTAAAGTTCATTCACCTTCAGTGAATGATTGATCCAATATATCAACTATAAAAGGTGCACACAATGGCAAAGAAGCTATTTGGCTCCAATTGAGGGGGGATTTTAAACTTCTCCAGGCAGGTGTAGGGTTAGAGCCGGTGTAGCTTCATTTGACGTTCATAAGCGCATTGTAATATGCCTACTTGAACAA
Organism: Cydia pomonella; assembly: GCF_033807575.1. Taxonomy (NCBI): domain Eukaryota; kingdom Metazoa; phylum Arthropoda; class Insecta; order Lepidoptera; family Tortricidae; genus Cydia; species Cydia pomonella. The sequence continues at coordinate 19,084,209 of NC_084716.1, read as the reverse complement.
TAAACTATGTTTATCTTTATTTTATCTCGAAGATTGGGGCATTTTGTTTTAAACAGAAACCTATTAACTTACAATATATTATGCTGAAGCGATCGATATCAAAATCAAAGTGATTTGTTAAGATTTAGTTAGTGGAAACCATTTTCTCCCGAAATGGAATTACACAGAAAAAGTACCGTTATTTCGTTAGGATCATATCTTATGGTTTTTGACTAAAGTACGTATTTATTGTCCAAGTAGTTGTACTTTTCATGCTAATGTTTTGTCATTATTTGAGTAATTGTAATCTAATTACCTATCTCAAACTCCCAGGCAGACTTAAAGACTTACACAAAAGACAAAATGAACATTAACAATACTAAATTCATTCGTGGGAGAATAAACTAATTCCTTAATAATGGAGGTTACTTTACCTGCTTCATTTACTAAGGAGCTTTGGTAACTAGTGAATTATTCACATGACCTTGTGAGGTATGACATGTATGCCAATGGCCTTAAAATAGATGCTGAGGACTGTGTGAAATGGAAGAGAAAAATACGTTTTTTGTCAGAAATTTCATTTTTGTTACACGATTTTGTCGCGATGGTACTTTTCTTACCATAGGCAACTAATACTCATTGAAACAATTCTAACCCCAAACACAATTAGGTTGCGTTGTTTCGTCATAGAGTTCCTATGGTTCCTGTCTCCATCATCAGATCAACTCGACCCCCAGGGGGGTTAAAAAGGGGTTGAACTTTGTATGGCGTTCAAGTTTTATTTTAAGCCAGTAACATAAAATTTAGTGTAAAGGTATTATATTAAAATAGAAGAAAAGTAATTTCAGCGTTTTTGGAAATTTATCCCGTAAGGGGGTTAAAAAGTGGATGAACCTTTGTATGAAGACCAAGTTTTATTTTAAGCTAGGAAATTAAAACTTTGTGAAAAGGTATTACATTAAAATATAAAAAAAAGTTATTTCTGCGTTTTTCGAAATTCATCCCCTAAAGGGGTTAAAAAGTTTGTATGGGGATCAAGTTGTATAAAGTTAGGAACTTGAAACTTCGCAATAAGACATTTTCATAAAATACGAGAAATGTATTTCAGCGTTTTTGAAAATTCATCCCCTAATACGGTTAAACTCGGGTTGAAAGTTTTTAACGGGAACGATTTGAATAGGGACTTGATATTCGTAGAAAGAGAAAATTTACAAAGTACGATAAATAATTTAAGAGCTTTTGAAAATTGAGCTATTAATAGGGTTAAAACGGGGTTGAAAATGTGTTTCGGGAAATATGTCCACTCGGGCAAACTCGTGGGCAAGAGCTAGTTACAAGTATATATAAATTTAATCTTTATTGCAGACTACTTATTTCTTCAGTGCAATCAGTTTAGAGAACATCATATTAACACACACGCTAACACTAGTCTAGTCGTTTTTTAGAATCATTATCGCATTTTGTTACCACGGACATTGAAGAATAACTTCATTTGCCTTGACTCTACACATACCATAAAAAAACATGTCAAGCAAGTTTCGACTTACAAAAAAAACGTGAATCTGTTTTGTATTCTATTTTAAGTAAGTAGGTAATTCTTATTACGTTATCCTATCGATAATATACATACATTGTATTAACTAATCTAGTAAATGCATTCTATATTGACTAATCAAATCAATTCCTCAATCAATATGTTTACTGCACATTATGCTTGAACTTTAAATGTCAACACTCATGTCTGACAATTTCATGAGGAGGCAATTGAAATATGCAATAACTCATCATTCTCGTAAAGCCAAACAAAATGAGGAACTACTGTACACTATAAAAAAAGCTATAGCTATATATATTTAGCTAAAAGTCGCAATGTATTGCAATAAAAAATATAAGGCTCAAGCCATTCTGGGGTCGTATATAGACGAGTCTACTCACTACTCAAAATTCTCAGAATTATTTTAGGCGTAGGTAGTTAAATGTATGCGGTTGGATAAGATGGATCTAAGTAGATTTTGCAGTATTTTAAGTATTTTAACTAGCCTTAAAACTGTTACTATTATAGGGAAGTCTGTTAAAATATATAATTTATCCATAGAGAAATATAAGTAAGCTTAGAGTGCTCACTCCTTACATCAGTTACCTTACTTAATATATAATAAGTTGTATGAGAGGTATGGTAAAACATATTACTTACTACAACGTTTTAGACTCGCTTAAAACTTACTACTTATTAAGCTTAAAAAATATATTTCTTTATGGATAAATTATAAATTTTAAACAGACCTCTATGATTTAACTTCATTTTCAGCAAGCAGGCAGCAAATCGGCAGGGTGTTCATCCTCACACCCTAGAACCTAAATAGTCGCGTACTGTGCGGTTTAAGAGGAATTTCCTCCCGCGGACGCTTCGGGTGTGGAACGAGCTCCCTGCCGAGGTTTTCCCGAGGGGCTACAATATGGGATACATAAAAAAAGGATTTTAAAGGGTCGCCAACGCGCATGTAATATCTCTGGTGTTGCAGGCGTTCATAGGCTGCGGTGACTGCTTACCATCAGGCGGTCCGTATGCTTGTTTGCCGCCGACGTGGTATTAAAAAAAAACATTTGCAGTGCATTCCGTTCGTACTCATATTTTCCTGCGCATGTGATGCGCACGCGATCAAAATGAGACAAAGTATAGTTCGAACCGGCCCCCTGAGGTCGCTATTGTCTGAGAAGAATTCTCTCACGGAAGATGCGTGACACAGTTACACATTTATTCCCTCGCGGTACTGTTTAAGTTTAAGCTATTCGTATTCGCTCTTACTTTTTATTGTCCGGCATCAGATATATCGGAGCGACTAAGGTGTTCACAAATATCTGAACAAAGCTATTATTAAGATGTTAAGAGGGAATAGCACATATCTACTCGTCCATACAAAAAGAGATAACGTTTTTCGACTTCTACATATTCTCCATTCTCCATGGTTTTATAGTATGTTATTGACAAAATGAAAATCTGGGTTATAAACTTTACCAATAAATTTCCTTTTTTTTTCAAAATGAGCAAATTTTTTTTTAAGCGAACTCCTAGAATATAATTTATATTATGCTTAAGCGATCGAAATCAAAAACAAAGTGATTTTTTAAGATTTAAGTAGTGGAAATCGTTAAAAATACCGTTATTTCGTTAAAGTACAAATGGGAAAATTATTTGGCATAAAAAAAAAACAATAATATGAAACAGGAGGAAAACAAGTAGCACACGTACATAATATTAATGACTCCATCAGACAACGAATAAAAACTTAATGATCGGTACATGAAATTTAAATAAAATAAAATTTCGTATCAAAAGCTCCAGAGAATATGTAAACGAATATATTTTGGATAATATAAGTACAATACCTACAGGTCATAATGACAGAGTCCCATTTACCGAACGGTATTAGTCTAATATTATTAGTGTGTTGCTATGGTAACCCATACGACTTGACAGGGGCCCATTTCTCGAACGATATTAGACTAATATTATTAGTCCACGAACTGTCAAGTGGTATGGGTTGCCATGGCAACAGACTAATACCGTTCGAGAAATGGGCCCGAAAAGAATAAAAATACTACACGATCTCTACAAGTAGACTCAATTTAGCGCCCTCTGCAATATTACTATTATATATTCAGAGCTTATGTATTCTGAAAGGGAAAACAGACTACAACAATACATAGTTATGTTTTAAAAACCTTTAAGATAGGTATTTATGTATGTCAAATCTGACAAATTACATGGCATAAATATTAGTAAACGCGTGACAATGACTGAAACTCAAACACTGAACAAAGATACAAAAAATCGGGCAGCACATCTTTACCTACTGACCTACTCGCCCAACGTAACAGTAATATGTCCAATAGTAGACCCTATATGTTCCCAATAAGGTTCACGATCGGTTACTTAACACGATGGTGACCAGGCGACAGTAAAGTTGCATAAGAACACGCAACATCTCCACTTTCGCTCGACCTCTGACATTACAGTACTCTGAGCTATGATCTATGCCTTTTGACTGTTTTACTTTTAATTACATACGTCTGTGTTATTTTGTATGTATTGTGTAAGTATATGTGTTTTTTTAATGTAAATTGTTGTAGTGTGGCATTTGTTTATTATATGTGGACTATTATATTCTTTAAAGAAAAAAAAAATGTTATTCAACGGAAACATTAAGAAACAAATAAATATAAATATTGTATCAAAACTTATAAACTAAACTAAATTATAACCATCGAAAAGAAAGAAATGAATCAAAATTATAAACTTATTCTTGAATAAATATAGATCGTCTGACATCGTGTGTTGTCAAGAAACATTCATCGATGTCAGTCGATCTATATTTATTTATGTATGTTCCCACAATGTACACATATATGTAAGGAAAAGGTATTGTAGAAATATATATCTCGTACTTTTTCACATTCATAATAAACAATTATCAAATTTTGACTACTTGAAATGACTTACGTAAAGCGTTTGATATGTTTTCTTACATAATGTAAGTAGAAGGTACGTGCTTGTTTACATATTGTATCTATGTTTTTATGGAAGTGTAAGTTATCATCTTGTTTAACTACTTGTACCTATTCAATATTTTTATAAGGTGCAAGACGTGGGTTGTGTCATTACCAAACTAAAATGAAGTTGGGCGGGACTGGTTGCTAGGCAGAGTGATGGCAGGTGGACTAAAATGTTAACGGAATGGTGGCTGCTTTCGGATGAAAGAAGCTCCATGCGTCCGATGGCTCGTTGGGTGGACGACATTCGGAAGATAGATAGATAGATTGAAAACTCTTTATTGGCACACCTCAGCAAAAAAAAAGAAAAATTAATAAAAGAGAATTGCGATTGAAAGGTTGCGGGTCACTTCTGGATGAGATTAGCTCAGGACCGGTGTACTAGAAGATGCCTATGATCACCAGTGGGTGATAAAGGGCTGGTATGGTGATGATGATAATGATGAATATTTTTATCCTTAAGTATAATTGTTTTTGTTTCAGGAACACACATTTTTTTATTATTTTGGAATATTATTATCTTCACTACCAAAAATGTCCATGGAAGGTTCGCAATTTAGCGATAAAATAGCTTGTTTACCTATCTTATATTGAGTAGTCACAATTTCCTCTTGAAGTAAGATAAAGGAAATATTGTATTTCTTTTGATATTATCACTACATTACTACACTAAATGGCGCAAGCGCTCAGATGCCGTTTCAGCACGTCCTTGTAGCGCAGGTGCTGACCACCGTGCTTCCGCTTACCCACCGCCACTCGCCATCAACCCTGAGCGTTGGGAGGAGCTTGCTGGAAGGAGGTCTTCTTGGCGTTGTACCATCCATAACGGTGTCAAAACATTCGAAGATAACCGCCTCACTAGCCTAGACATAAAACGCCAGTTACGGAAAGAGAGACCTAAGCCCTCCTACGTGTACACGTTCAACGCAGCTGGCCAACTTTATTGTCACGCGTGCAAAATTTAAGAGCAAGTTCGGCCTGGCCAACCACATTAAGGCTCACGCTAAACAACGTCCATAATGTGTTTATTTAGGGTCACCGTCATCGAAAACGATGAGGAGGACTATACACTAAATGATAAAAATGCTTTCGTTGTTTTTTTTTTAATTACTGCCATATTGTTTCCTCTTTAATATTTGACAATATGCTGTTATATAAGCTTTCCCTTTCTTTAATTGTGGCCATCTCGTTGACCGAGTGACATTTGATGGGTTGTATAGAGTTGTTACATTATTATATGCTATTGTGTTATATCTCTTCATTATTTGTATACTATTGATATTTGATTGTCCCATTATTTGTGACGGATTTATTGATGTGTGTAGTAGTAGATGTATGTAGAGGCTAAATTGATGTTTAGTATGTAGAGTTGTAGAGGCTTGTTTTTTATATATATATATATACTACGTCGGTGGCAAACAAGCATACGGCCCGCCTGACGGTAAGCAGTCTCCGTAGCCTATGTACGCCTGCAACTCCAGAGGAGTTACATGCGCGTTGCCGATCCAAACCCCCCCCCCCCTCGCCCTCGTTGAGCTCTGGCAACCTTACTCACCGGCAGGAACACAATACTATGAGTAGGGTCTAGTGTTATTTGGCTGCGGTTTTCTGTAAGGTGGAGGTACTTCCCCAGTTGGGCTCTGCTCTACATCTGGAATGACATCCACTGGCTGTGCCCTACCACACAAAGCGAGATGATATTCACAATGCCCATACCTCTCTTTTGGACGTAGTTTAAGGACGTACAGTCAGCATCAAAAGTAGCGGATCAAATAACGCTTCATAAGTATCTACCATTCAGTGACAGCTTAACAAAAAGTGATGTCTTTAATATAAAACAACTAAGACTGTAAAATATTTATTTTTAAACGCGATTTTTAGAAAATTATCTACATTTGGAAAAGTTATACGGAATATCAGATACTTTTGGAGCGTTGTTTCATCCGCTACTTTTGATACTGACTGTACCCGGGTCCATATAGTATAGATGTAGTAAAGCCAATGATACTATTTCATTATAAGTAATTTATCTTTGCTCTTTGTACGTGTTCAAAATTATAATGTAGTATAGCCATACTGTCCAAATTTAATATTAGATAGCCAATTAACAAATAAATTAACAGCCAGATAAAAATTCTTGCAAAACTTAGCACTTTATCTACATACCAATTAAGCTTATTTGAAGATTGTGAAACGCCAACGATGAGATTATTCGTCAGATAAGTGGCTTATTCAGGACTTTATTTGGAAATTTTGAAACAGATTCTTAATGAATCATAGAAGGTTCCAATAAATAACATAATATTGACATACTTATGAAAGTTTTTGATATAAAAAAGAAAACTGCAAACAAATAAAAAACTGACTTTGATTTAATAACTAATGAGGATATAATCTGAGAAAAAAGACATAAAATTTGTCTTGACATAAAACAAAATTGAATCAACATTATCAAAAGTTACGTAGGTACTCAAATCTTCGAGTGACGAAGATGACTCAAGTCAAATTTGGATTAATATGGTCATTAGGGTCGCAGTGGGCGTGATCGCTTGACATTTCAACTGCTTTGCCATTTAAGGCTTAGACTAATTGATAGACTTTTTGGAATTTTTAGCTTACGTATACTGACTCGTTAGACATTACAAATCCATGTGAACTTTTATTTAATGATGTTTAAAGATTTATTATAAGAAGCGCTGGTGGCCTAGAGGTAAGAGCGTGCGACTTGCAATCCGGAGGTCGCGGGTTCAAACCTCGGTTTGTACTTGTACCAATGAGTTTTTCGGAACTTATGTACGAAATATCATTTGATATTTACCAGCCGCTTTTCGGTGAAGGAAAACATCGTGAGGAAACCGGACTAATCCCAACAAGGCCTAGTTTTACCCTTTGGGTTGGAAGGTCAGATGGCAGTCGCTTTCGTAAAAACTAGTGCCTACGCCAAATCTTGGGATTAGTTGTCAAGCGGACCCCAGGCTTCCATGAGCCGTGGCAATATGCCGGGACAACGCGAGGAAGAAGTTAAAGGTTTATTATATGTCAAATTATGTCATTAGGAAAGCTATTTGACCGGATAGCATTTGCTGCCGACGTTTGAGTTATGTACACTTTTTATAGGCAAACGAGCATACAAATCAGCTGAAGGTAAGCAAGTACCATCGTCCATGGACACCTGCAATACCAGAGGGGGTTGCTTGTCTTTAGGGTCTGAAGACGATCCCGAAAATCGTGTAGGCCGCAGTTCATTTCTTGCGTTCATATTTTTGATACTAAACGCAACTACCTAGTAAATGTATTATAATGTTTTGATCACAAAATAGCAATCGTATCTAACCAACTATAGTAAAATTCAATGAAAAAGGGTAATTTTTCCTTAAAATAAAAAAAGGGTCTCTTCAATCGTATTTATAGAACTGTTGCTAATCAATGCCGATAAAAACATCCATTAATAAAACAATTTACACAAAAAAGGTAGTTTTCGTTGTTTTTGTTACAAGGTTATTTATTAGCTAGTTAAATCTTTTAAACATAAATTATGTCAACGATATGAAAACTATTTAAATTCGACTGGTTTCTGGTTTTGGTATAAAATATACAATTACATAATACCTACACGTTTTAATCCTTTTTGGTTCAAAGTAGAAAATGCCGAAGCGTTTTTGTTTTATTAATAATAGTTTATTATAATTTATTTTTTATAACTTCGGTGGCAAACAAGCATACGGCCCGCTCGGTGGTAAGCAGTCTGCATAGCCTATGTACGCCTGCAACTCCAGAGGAGTTACATGCACGTTGCCGACCGTAACACTCCGCACCCTCTTTGAGCTCTGGCAACCTTACTCACCGGCAGGAACACAACACTATGAGTAGGGTCTAGTGTTATTTGGCTGCGGTTTTCTGTAAGGTTGTGGTAAGGACAATTGGCTTCATTAGGTATTAGGAATTTGTCCTTGTGGTTGACAAACTTACTTAAACCCACTTGCATCAATCCTGAGCATTCCACGGGCTGTCCCGTATGGACGCGTTTTATAGCCTAGTTTTGTTTCGGCGTCTAAAGCAGGCGATTTCTCTGTGCATATTTTTGGCCATTTGTCGCAGAAAAGTTGCACAACTTTCACAGTCTCAAGCATTTGTATATACAAGGTGCCCGTGAACATTGCGAGAGATTTTAACGGTGCATTCCTGAGGGCAACAGAAGCAAAAAATGTTATATGACTTTTAGTGAAATTTTTTTTTGTTTTATTTCTCTTTTTTTGAACACCCTGTACATAAAACGTAATTTTTATTGATAAACACATAACCTAAAATTATCTAAAAAGTTTTTTTTTTTATTTGGGGGTAGCGTCTCGAATACATTTTTTAAATTTTTCGATGTCAATCAATAGGTATGTCCAGACTCGACCTCAAAGTGGCACCGCAATCAAAAATGTGTTTTGTACCGACTTATGGCGAAAGAATGATTTCGAAAAACATTTAATTATCTCTGAAACTAGGCCTAATCAATGATTTCGAAAAACATTTAATTATCTCTGAAACTAGGCCTAATCCAGAAAATTTTATATGACATTTTAGTTTCTAAATATTACCAGGAATGCACCGTTAAAATCTCTCGCAATGCTCACGGGCACCTTGTATGTAGGTACATTTATACAGATCCCTTTCTTTCGCATAATTATCGAAAGTCATAATGTAATGATAGTCATCATTAGTCATAACTCATAACTCTGAAACCGTTAACTTTTCAGGAATTTCCTTAGGTTATCCTATAGATAGGTTAGGTTTGTATGTATGTATGTATGTATATACTTTATTGTACATAGAAATAAAAACACGAAAAACACAGTTACAGAGTAAATTAAATACAACAAAGGCGAACTTATCCCTGTATGGGATCTCTTCCAGTTAACCTTTGAGGAAATGAGTAAAACAGAAGTAACGGTGAATGAATGACAAACACAAACAAAAGTGTACAATCACTGAAATTAATGAAATGCACGTTTTGAATACACATTGATACAAATATACATAGATAGAAAAATAACCATAAAATAATGCATACATATATATATAAATAAAAATAAATAAATATTCAATATATAATATAAATAAATATGAATTCGAACCAGAAAAGTAAAGGAAATTAAAAAAGTAGAAGTACTCCAAAGAACTAGGAAGTCGTAACCAAAGTATCGGAAAGCCACAATTTTTTAAGCTTCTCCTTGAGTGATGCTACAGATTGGGATTGCCTCACGGACACCGGAATCTCGTTCCATAACTTGACGGCATGGACAGTAAAGGATTTCTTGTATGTGCGCGTCGTATTGGAAGGAATCGTGAGTAAAAGATTGGTGCTTGATCGAAGGCGATGACCACTACCAGCAGCTAAATAACTAAACCTTTCGGAAAGGTAAGGTGGCGAAGCAGGATTAAATAGAACATTGAAAAGCAATGATAGGACATGCACATCTCGTCGACGACGAATCGGAAGCCAGCCAAGCTGAGATCGAAACTGGGATACATGATCAAACTTACGTAGACCGAAAATGTATCGAATACAAATATTTTGCAATCGCTCGAGTTTGTCCAGTAACTCCTCACTAAGGTCCAAGAAAGCAGTATCAGCGTAATCTAACAACGGGAGTAAAAGTGAACATGCGAGAGTTATTTTGGTTTGAAGAGGAAGGAAATTTTGAAGACGCCTTAGTGAGTGGAGAGACGCAAAAAGTTTATTGCTAATGTCAGAAACATGAGCTGACCAGGACAAGGTTTGATCAATGATGATACCCAAGTTCTTAACTGTAGAAGAGAAAGGGATAATTGTTCCATCAAAACGCACTTTGGGTACCACCATCTCTGACAATTTGGACACAAAATAAGGACCACCAATGACAATTGCCTGTGATTTTTTTGTATTAACTTTCAAACCAAACTTATTCGCCCAGCAACGAATTGACTCAAGGTCGCCATTTATTCTATCAACTAAAGATGAAAAATCATCAATGCTAGCCGCTGCGTAAATCTGTAAATCATCCGCGTAAAGGTGGAAGTTACAATTTAAGGACTCAGTAATGCCATTAATGAAGATCGAGAAAAGGAGAGGAGAGAGTATCCCTCCTTGGGGGACACCAGCAGAAAGGTCACACCACTCCGAGACCTTGTCGTCAACCTTGACACGCTGGCGCCTCCCAAAGAGATAGTTACGGAACCAAGACAAAGCTGCAGGAGAAACATTTAACGTACGAAGGATATGAAGGAGAATATCAAAATCCACCGCATTAAAGGCACTACTGAAGTCTAAAAGTACCAGTAGTTTGTTTTATGGCAATCCTGAAAAGTTACGCGTTTCTGAGAAAAACCAAATTATGACTAACGAAAATGCGGGCAAACAATACATTATGACTTAAAACTTTATGGGAAAGAAAAGAGACCCACTTTTATATCAATGACATTTAAAAAATGCCTCTAATTTAGTATTCACGCTACCATACTAATGTAAATACCTAATGAATGTGTTAACTTAGTCTTTTCCCATGATTCGTTACGCAGATTGGAAGTGATAAAATAACTAGAATTTACATAAAATTCTAATAAAAAATGGTGATTCTAGATTTTTGGTGGTTTATTAATTTGATGACCTAGATCTGAGCTTAGATAACAAAAACCATGTATCGTAAAACTGTGTTTGATTTCATTTATAAACATAACATCATATACATATTTGCTTCCACATACAGGATGTTTATTTTGTCACCTACAGGATGTTTTTTTTGTCACCTACAGGATGTTTATTTTGTCACCTACAGGATGTTTATTTTGTCACCTACAGGATGTTTATTTTGTCACCTACAGGTGTTTATTTTGTCACCTACAGGATGTTTATTTTGTCACCTACAGGATGTTTATTTTGTCACCTACAGGATGTTTATTTTGTCACCTACAGGTGTTTATTTTGTCACCTACAGGATGTTTATTTTGTCACCTACAGGTGTTTATTTTGTCACCTACAGGATGTTTATTTTGTCACCTACAATCATTTACGGGGTGAATATATAGGTAATACTGAGCAACGTTTACTATAGGACCAACCACGACATCGCGAATGAAAAAATTGGCGGTTTCATACATTTTGGCTGTCTGACCATAACATTTTGTCTGGGAGACAAAAAATTTTTTCCTCGATTTCGGGGTCCGTTAGTAAAAGTTGCTCAGTATTGCCTATATATTGACCTCATAAATTATTGCAGGTGGCTAAATAAACAGCCTGTACCTATTTAATCATATAATAAATATTGATAGATGCTAGGTGGTTGGATCAAGGGTCAGGGCTATATATAACCGCGAAAATCGAAGTTCGTCAATTACGGGCATTTTTCTCTGTCACTCTAATTACTTCTTAGTGAGAGTAAGAGAAATATCCCCGCAATTTGCGAATTTTGGTTTTCGTGGTAGACCTCCAGATGCAGAAAGCGGTGATCTTGGACACGGCGGCGCGGAGAGTCCGGCGGTTCCTCTCTCTGCGGCCCTGACCACCGGCAGCTTGAGCCCTGCCCCGCTACTGGCGGCACGCTAAGTTAGGTTTTTTATAATATGTTTATAAGTATTTTGTATTGTTTTGTATACATTTTTGTCTTTTTTTTTATTATTATTATTATTATTTTTATTTGAGCATATGCAATATACCAATACAAAAATTATCAATTGCAGTCGACTATAAAGATATATAGTAAGTAAGTAAGTAAATATTCTTTATAGCACCAACAATTATACATTTTACATGCATGTAAAACTACAAATAAATTTTAAAGAAAAATAGAAGCAGGTAACAACAGGCGGTCTTATCGCTAAAAAGCGATCTCTTCCAGACAACCTTTAGGTAGCAGGAAATGTAGAACTCATACAAAAGTCAACAGGTAGTGCAAGGAGCTAAACATGGAGACTATTAACATTTAATATATTTACATTTCGTAAATATTTTTAATGTCAATCGTCCTTTATATTTAGATTCATTCTCGTTACATCTTTGCCATCAAAAGACAGTTCCAAGACATACACAGCCATGCATCACTGATCACCCGATCTTCATGTTAGAAGGCCTCGCAGCTACTCGTCTCTGTAAGCATTTACGCTTTTCTATATCGGTCGGCAGTGATCACAGACTAGTTTAAAATAAAGACTAGTTCATCATACAAAGTCGAGTACTTTGCTGTACTGTTTCTAGGGTTCCGTACCCAAAGACTCCGCTGTCCATCCGTCTGTCTGTCTGTCTGTCTGTCCGTCTGTCACCAGGCTGTATCTCATGAACCGTGATAGCTAAACAGTTGAAATATTCACAGATGATGTATTTCTGTCGCCGCTATAACAACAAATACTAAAAAAGTACGGAGCCCTCGGTGGGCGAGTCCGACTTTTTTATCTCTATGTTAGACCTTAAAGGTCCCGGCTCATTATCATTATAAAAAAAATAGTGGCACATAACTTCTCTAAAATTCAAAAGCTCAACAATAATGTTCCCGTATAATCGAAACTTCTTACGAGAATCGGTTAAGAAATGCAACCTGTAGGGGAGAACGCCGGACATACGAAATCTATTTTGTCCAAGCTAAACCAATATGTAATGTATCTGGCATATTTAGACTCAGAGGATACGTCATCTTCAGTAAGCTCATCACCATTATTACCAGTATTCACGGCATTATTACCAGTTTCACATGGATTGTTTTCTGGTTTAACTATAAATTTATACACGCATCTACTGATCCTAACATTTCACATCGCTTGTAATACAACCAGTAAGTAGCTGAAATTCGTAAATTGCGGGCATCTTTCACTGTCACTCTAATTACGCTTTATTGGAGTAAAGGAGAAAGATGCCCGCAATTTGCGAACTTCTGTGTTCGCGGTCTACTCTGACCACATTTACATTTTACCAACGGCTGCCTTTTATCAACGCATATAGCAGTTTGTACTGTTTACTTCGTCTCTGGTATCGCTGAGCAGTGATGTATGGTCGGCCTATTGTGAGTCGTATCTCGCATCTGCACATCCTTATGCAAATGGGCCAGCTACTAGTCTTAGTTTAATGAGATTGTGTGTGATTGTAGGGTGTGGAGTAAATGTGTTAATTTCTAAAATCAAATAAATAATTAAATGTCTTACACAATTTGACCTAGTCCTACATTAAGCTCAATAAGGCTTTTGTTGTGTCTGTAATAAATACACAAATAAATGCCCTAACCAGGATTCGCACCTGGGACCTTCTGCTTCGTAGGAAGGGTCACTACCAACTTGGCTAGATGGCCACTTATAAAAACCTTTTTGTTTTTTTTAAATCGGCTTATTTTTTTACTCAGGCTTCAAGCAAGAAGGCGTATTCATTTCTTTTTTTATCTCAACTTGGTTTGACCTTTTTTCTTTTCAAGTTCCTGATTAAGAGGGAAGAATATTATGGCTTTGCGATCCTAGCTATTTTTTTTTTATATACGCCTACTTTGGTGTATTAGCGAAATAACGGTTTTCCATGAGATTATATTTCGGGAGAAAATGTTTTCCACTAACTAAATCTTAACAAATCACTTTGTTTTTGATGTCGATCGCTTCAGCATAATATATACTAGGTTTATACGTTTCGCTTTGAAAAAAAAACTTTTTTTGTTGTATTGCAAATAGTGAAAAAAAAGGAAAACCTAGTTTTTCATTGTGTCAATAACATACTAAAAATCATGGAGAATAGAAAATATTTAGAAGAGGAAAAACGTTTTCTCTTTTTAACCGACTTCAAAAAAGGAGGAGGTTACTCGATATCTCCGAGAATCGTGAACCGATTTTCAATTTTTTTTTTTAATCGAACGGGTATAACCCCGAGATGGTCCCGTTGGCACCAAGTCGGGGTCTACAGGTATTTGTTGTAGCAAGGTGGCGAAGATAGTACGTCGACCTTGCTTTTCCTTTCCCGACCTCTGACACAGACTAGCGGTTTGGCGACCTTTGCATTCCCTTTCATCCCGAGTGCGTTAGCTTTTACTGATATTATTTTTCTGATTGCCAAAGGAGAGTTATGTTTTTCGAGTATATGTTTGTATGTTCTCATGAATGTTTTTAGATACCCTATTAATTACCTGTACAATATATAACAGTATAAAGGTATACAAGGTAATTCAGGGGGCGTGGGGAGGATCAACAATACGCAATCAGCACACTATAAACTACTGTTTCGTAACAGTATTAGTGAAATTAGTTCTTTTTTTAGGGTTCCGTAGCCAAATGGCATAAAACGGAACCCTTATAGTTTCGCCATGTCCGTCTGTCTGTCTGTCTGTCTGTCTGTCTGTCCGAGGCTTTGCTCCGTGGTCGTTAGTGCTAGAAAGATAAAATTTGGCATGGATATATAAATCAATAAAGCCGACAAAGTCGTACAATAAAATCTAAAAATTTAATTTTTTTTAGGGTACCTCCCCTACACGTAAAGTGAGGGTGAATTTTTTTTTCGCTTCAACCCTAGAGTGTGGGGTATCGTTGGAAAGGTCTTTCAAAACTAATGGGGGTTTTCAAGAAACATTTTTTGATAAAGTGAATATATTCGGAGATAATCGCTCCGAAAGAAAAAAAAAATGTGTCCCCCCCCTCTAACTTTTGAACCATAGGTCCAAAAAATATGAAAAAAATCGTGGAAGTAGAGCTTAAGAAAGACATTAAATGAAAACTATAGCGGACATGATCAGTTTAGCTGTTTTTGAGTTATCGCAAAAAGTTTTCCCTTCATAGTAAAAAGACTTGATTTAATTAGGTACTGATTATGCAAATTTGCCTATTTGTTTAACTCAGGTGAAAGGTACCGTTTCATCCCTTGGTTAACAATTTATTATACTTTAAGCTCCAGTTTAGCTTATTGTGACGGAAGAGTAACTACGGAACCCTACACTGAGCGTGGCCCGACATGCTCTTGGCCGGTTTTTAATTATTGAAAACAGTTTTTAATTATTCACGACATGCATGGTCACCCGAGAACTAGAATACTTTCATCGAATATCGATATCCTTCTTTATTTGTGCAAAGTTTCCAATTGAATGTCATTAGAATTTGGTCACCTATTTTTGCGAAATCGTAACGTAAGTGTGATAAGTTATTTTCTTCATAATTACAGTCCTGCCTTATAACAGTTATCGGTTATGGAGGTTTTACCTATTTACTACCTAAACTTTTACTAAACAAAAAAATAAAATCATGAAAAACGTGTTTCAGTTAAATTTAATTGTGATCTATCTATTAACATTTACTGAGTGTGTAGAGTTGGTCCTGCTAACGTCTCATGAATCATTCTGTATAATGCGTCAATCATAGGGCTAAACAAAAGAACCGAGATAAATTATAACACTTATTGTAATAAATCTAAACTTTTAGTAAAATATTTCAATTCATGATATATATTTAGCATACAAGAATATTTAACAAAATATATAATGGAGTATAATTCTGCTTATTAAATCCTGCTTGACTTGAATTAATTCAAATCGATAATTATCACGTCACAGTTTAATATCAGTTTATCTATTTAGACGCATCAAGTTATTTAACATTCAAAGGATCGTCCTTGACAAAAGGTTACTCACGCGCCCCTAACATATATCTAACGTATAATTTACTAGAAACTTAGACTTTAATATCTTATCTTAAAGTCTTTTTTCAAGCGCAGGTTTAACAGATACGAGCTTGCTCACTTAGCCACACCTAATGCATCAAAAGGATAGCGATAACAAGCTCTTAAGTGTCGACGCTTGTATTATTAATTTAGATTATAATGCCGAGGAGTAAGGTTGAGTTTTGATTGGACAATTTGAACAAGATATGAGCTTTTAATATACGGCTACAATGTGTCAGTGCTTGCGCATCACTTAAGTGCAATAAAGCTTGAAGCTCATAAATGCTTATTGTGGTTAAATAGCATTGTCTGTATTGAAACAAAGGGTTGCACAATGTTGAATGTTGATTAGAAAATTGCAATGGAAGCTATAGAATTTGGCACTGGAAATGTTTAATCCTAGGAAGGCCCACCATAGGTAATTACCCTATTTTTAAATTGAATCTTATTCTATAGAAAATTGGGATGAATTTTGTTTGTTTGAGAAAGAAATGAGATGAAAGAAATGCTACTTTATTTGGTTTGTGTTAAGTGAAATGGAGTATGTATAATGGCATATTGAAATGGAGTGTATATTGTAATGTAAATTTGACCTTACGTGGTTAAATAAATTTGTTTCGATTATACATTGGTTTTGAAAATTATATGTCATTTATGATTATGACTTTGAATGCCTTAGGTAATTTTCAATAAACATGTTTATTTTTCTAATTCGAAAAATGTTTCACAAAAATTATTGATTTAAGATTTGATTGATCTGTGAAATTGATTTATGTCATGAATTTGTACAAAAATATTAATTCTAAGAAATACAGTATGTTAAAATTACGTACATTTTCCATGACGTTACTTGTTACTTTTTTTAAGTAAGTAACTTAAACAAAAATAGACCTAAAGTAAAAATGTACTTGCTCAAGAAGCATTAATTATTGGCCAATTATTCAGTTTGCTGGTCAAGTAATTTGTGTCTGAGAACATAAATGGTGTTTAATAAACAATCACCTTGTTTCGTAATAATTGGAGATGATTTACATATATATGTAACATGTAAAGATGTATATTTTAATTTTAAATTCATGTTTCAATTAACTGCCAAAAATTACTCACGGCCCGATTCGAAGAATGAGATACGATAACGATAAGTTCTGGTTTAGATAAGTTCTCATTTAGATATCGTTTGTATGTCGTATAATTGAAAGAAGCAACTCGATTCGGGCAACCAATGTCACTTTGACGTTAGAAATATCGTAGATAGATCTTATTGGGTTCACAGCGGAATCAAATAAATGTCAATTTTGACATGTCATTTAGCTATCAATCTTTTAAAGGTGTCTTAATCATTCTTTGAATCGGGCCGTATGTAACATGTTTAGAACAAAATATCGGAAATCGATCAGATAGAAATTTTATGAATTATTATATAATATTAAATATTTTATGACTAGTTTCTAAATAGCTTTTCCATTTCTGATATTGTCTTTTTAGGTCTAGACTTCGAAAGCGAGGTGAAGATATGACTTGTATACGTTTAAGCTAATAATTTATTACTGACTGATGTCCGAATTTCAGAAAAAATGTTGTATAGGTCCAATTATAAGTTTGACCCAAATAAAAACATAAATAAATGTCAATTTTCCATATAAAATGCAAAATAGATATTATGTAATACTAAAAGTTGGGTAAAATGTATTTTCAAAGCAGATAAAATAAGCAATAAAAGCAACATTGATGGCGGCTGACGAGCCGTTGATGTCTATTTGATGCGCCATTATTGCGTCCCGAGTTTCACACGCACGTTTTGCGTTTGAACGAATTTTCCTATTTTCAACAGGTTGTTTCGTGAAGTTAAAAATAATATCGGTTGACTCTGGAGTAAACAGTAAATAACACATAATATATGTAGATATATTTATTAAACATTTAAGAATAATATGATTACTTATAGATTATTATTTTTAATTCAAAATATTTTAAGTGAAAAAAAGCTTGGAATTATGTAATTTTTTTATTCATTCCAACACTATTTTTTAAGAATTTTTTATCTTAAAAAAACATTTTTATTATTATATAGGTTTTAATTAATATTTTTTATTTATTTAAAACATTGATTGTATTTATATATTTGTTTATTTATTTTTAATAGTTTTTTTAATTTACTTACGATCTTCAATTTATATCAATTAAATCTGCTAAAAATGCAGTCCCAAATTAAGTTAAAGAACACCTTTTTACATACTCATCCTAAACAATCCTCAAATAAAACTCACCTTTATCACAAAAAAAATATACACTGCACTGCACTATAGATCCGCGCGTTCTCGCGGCGCGCTCACATGGGCTTCGACGCGCAACTCACGCGGGCAATCAGTGAAAGTGCTTATATAGCTTCGCTGAGATGTTTCGGGTGTTCGCTGATATTGATGAGTTAAGGATGAGTCCTTAGGCTAACCCTGGGAAAAATACTGTTCCTATTACCCCACACTACCTAATTTAGGTAAAGGGTCATAGAGTAAATCGTCAATTACTGGCCACTTTTTTAATGACTAAAAATGAATTCTATTCACATATAAACAGACTTAATTTTTTGTAAAGGCGTCAATAACTGGTCACCAGTCAATAAATAGGCATTTAATACTTAAATTAATTCTGTATATAGGTGAATAGAATTGATTTTTAGTGTAAGGTTACCAGTTATTAAACACTGGCCAGTAATTGAAAAGCGGCCAAGTGCGAGCCGGACTTGCCCATGAAGAGTTCCGTACCATTTATGACGTATAAAAAAAACTACTCGTTCAAACCAATTTTCGGTGGAAGTTTGCATGGTAATGTATATCATAATTTTTTTTAGTTTTATCATTCTGATATTTTAGAAGTTACAGGGGGGGGGGCACACATATAACCACTTTGGAAGTGTCTCTCGCGCAAACTATTCAGTTTAGAATAATATTATATTATAAACCTCAGTATAATTTTCAGAGTTTCAGTTCTAAGTATGGGGAACCTTCAAAATTTATTGTTTTTTTTTCTATATTTGTGTAAAAATCTTAATGCGGTTCATAGAATACATCTACTTACCAAGTTTGAACATAGTTCTTATAGTTTCGGAAAAAAGTGGCTGTGACATAAACGGATAGATAGACGGACATGACGAATCCATAAGGGATTCGTTTTTTGACATTTGGCTACGGAACCCTAAAAACGGGATAAAGATGGGCCGGAGTTGCTAACTTTTGTTGTATTTTCAACAGAAGTGATCTTTTTTTTTAAATTACCTATGCTTTACCCATTTATTTTATCACAATGCAATATGCAATCATCTGAAACAGTAAAGTGCTTAACTACATATATTATAGCTTCTCTGAGATGTTTCAGGTATTCGCCTAAATAGATGAGCTAAGGATGTCTTAGAAAACTTTTTTTTTTTTTTATACTACGTCGGTGGCAAACAAGCATACGGCCCGCCTGATGGTAAGCAGTCACCGTAGCCTATGTACGCCTGCAACTCCAGAGGAGTCACATGCGCGTTGCCGACCCTAAACCCGCCCCCCCTCATTGAGCTCTGGCAACCTTACTCACCGGCAGGAACACAACACTATGAGTAGGGTCTAGTGTTATTTGGCTGCTGTTTTCTGTAAGGTGGAGGTACTTCTCCAGTTGGGCTCTGCTCTAGATCTGGAATGACATCCACTGGCTGTGCCCTACCACACAAAGCGAGATGACATTCACAATGCCCATACCTCTCTTTTGGACGTAGTTTAAGGACGTACCCGGGTCCAACTTCTCGTCAACTCGAATTATCAATAATTTTCAGATTGTTTCCTCTATGTACACCTCATATTCATAACAATCTAAAAATATCTCACAAATAGAAAATTATCTTGATGTTTCGTATTAAGGTAGACTTACCTTGATGCCAAATATCAAGTTTGTGGGTCATCTGGAAGTGCGTTAGGTTTATGATATGTCTAAATTAATCAAATAAGGATTTATTTATTTACTTAGGTTTTAGTTTTAATTGCATACTTATGTGTAGTTTTTATTCAATAAAGTTAAATACCATTGTGAATCTAATAATTATCAATATACTTATGTTTTTTTTCATCGAACTCAGATAATAAATAAATATTATCGGAAAACACACAAATTGACTAAGTCCCACAGTAAGCTCAATAAAGCTTGTGTTGAGGGTACTTAGACAACGATAATAATATGTATAATATATAAATATTTATAAATACTTAAATACATAGAAAACACCCATGACTCAGGAACAAATATCCATGCTCATCACACGAACAAATGCCCTTACCAGGATTTGAACCCGGGACCATCAGCTTCGTAGGCAGGGTCACTACCCACTAGGCCAAACCGGTCGTCAAGATTTTTTCCTATAAATAAGTACCTACACCTAATAGTCTACCTTGATATCAAATATCAAGTATCTAGGTCATCTGGAAGTGGGTTAAGTTTTGATCTATAACGCGCTTATGAATATCAAAAACGAAAACTACACCTCTGACCTCAGAAGACACCAGCGCTAGAAACAATTAGTAATGTACGTATTGTTTATATTCTAGCGTATATATTATAATTAACGTGCATTGCAATATTTTCGATTCATTTCATATACCTACTAGCTACATACAAATTGGATGCATCACATTATTTAAACAGGATGTTATCATTGCCAATAATTATGTAATATTAAGCTAATTTTACGGTAAAACAACCGTAAAATTAGCTTAATGTTATTTATTTAAACTTTATTGCACAAAGAATAAATGTAAAAATGGCAGACTTAATGCCAAAAGGCATTCTTTACCAGTCAACCATTGGGTCAAACAGAGACATGTGGAGATATTGTTAAATTATTTAACCGAAAAGTCATATATTATGATTAAATACTCGTATACTTTTGTACAAACGAATACATATTACCAAACAGTTATGTGGTAAATTTGTTAAATATCAAAAAGTGGCGCCATCTTACCGGGCATAACCGCCATACTTTTAGCCTTTGATCTATTAGATGGCGCCACTTTTTGATATTTAACAAATTAAACACATATCAGTGAAAGGATAAGGATCAAAGTCAAATGGCGTTCTAAAAGTTTTAAGACTCAGGAGTATTTGATATAAATTCCCGCTTGATAGCTCCACGCGTTCCTGAGAAAAAGAGTCTTGACAGACAGACAGACGGAAGGACGGATAACGAAGTGATCCTATTAGGGTTCCGCTTTTTTCCTTTCGAGGTGCGGAACCCTAAAAACATCATGTGATCGTTTCATCGTGTTAAAGTATGGAATTTCTCTAATGATTTTTACGCCTAAGATGAGCGCGTGCTAAACCAATAATGTAGATTCAAATCTATATAATAATATGAGCGCTCGCCTACATTGAGGTGGTCGATCGTCCTACATTACCAAAACATGTACATGTACATGGATTTGAACCTTAAAAGCACCACGATACAGCCGCTTTTTAAACGACATTATTGCTTTGGCACGGGCTCGAAACGGGAGCGTACCGCTCGCACAAAATAAACAATGGCGTTTGCTGAACAGATAAGGGTATTAGGTGTAAATATCATTGGAAAAAATTCATACATTTATGTAAAGGAATTTCATACAGCCTTACTCACCTAGGCCTGTAAGGCAACCTTCTTTTGTTTTTTTTTTTAAACGTCAAAATGTGACACGTCTTGGCAACCATAAAAAACCTACAAGCAAAATTTTGTTATTATGCTTTTTTATCTTTTTTGTGTTTTTTAGGGTTCCGTACCCAAAGGGTGAAACGGGACCCTATTACTGAGACTTCGCTGTCCGTCCGTCCGGCCGTCTGTCACCAGGCTGTATCTCATGAACCGTGATAGTTAAATAGTTGAAATTTTCACAGATGATGTATTTCTGTTGCCGCTATAACAACAAATATAATAAAATAAATGTTTAAGGAGGGCTCCCATACACCAAACATATTTTTTTTGCCGTTTTTATAAATGATGGTACGGAACCCTTTGTGCGCGAGTCCGACTCGCACTTGGCCGGTTTTTATTATTATTTCAGGGTTATTTCAAGGGTCTTTACTGAAAAATAAAACTTTATAGGGCTGTATCTCCTAAACCGTGCGTCGTAGCGCAAATATAAGCAAATTTTCGTAAAGCGTAATGGCGTACGTCCCGCGCCAAAATAATAAAAAAAATGATTTTTTTTTTATAAAATGAAGATACCTGAGTATATCTTATCTACCTAGCCTACGAAGTAAATATGTAATTTAAATAGATAGATCTATCTAACACGTACGCACTTACCTCGTAGTTTAGGGTTAAAACTTAAAACAAATCAGATATGTATAAATGAAAGTTAGATGTACTGAGACTGATATCAAATCATGATGATACTAAAAAAATTGGATTGGGCCTAATGGTAATGAGACAACCAATAAGATCGTATCTGGCTCACAAATTTACGATCTATCCGACAGTTTCACAGAAATCATAACATTCTTATCTATGTATGAATCTTTGCTACTAACAACAAGGTAGGTTTTATAGCAGGTGGGTTTATTAACAACTAGATAGGTTTTACAAGTATTCTTGACTGTTATTTCAACATTAAAGCAATATAAAAATACCGGACAAGTGCAAGTCAGACTCGCCCACCGAGGGTTCCGTACTTTTTAGTATTTGTTGTTATAGCGGCAACAGAAATACATCATCTGTGAAAATTTCAACTGTCTAACTATCGCAGTTCATGAGACAAAGCCTGGTGACAGCCGGATGGACGGGAAAATAAACCTCATCTATAGATATGTAATTTGCGCTTCAATACTGCAGCAGTATTGCTAGTGTAGTTTAAGAGTAAAGGGGACGGCCGCTTCTCCACACAATTATAGTCCCCATTTTTCTCTCTGGATATTGACATTATGAAAAATAATTTTACATAATTTGTTGTATATTAACCAGATTTTTTTGATTATTGTAAAAATTAGGAGCGAAAAACAGAATTCATACAAATTTTCAAATTCAAAGAGAATTTGAAATAGAGATGGATTGTCATAGAAAACTTTGTAGCCACAGTAAATTTACTCCTATCTTTAGACACATGATTAAAACTTTTAGAACGCCATTTGACTTTGATCTTTATTATTTCACTGATATGTGTTAAATTTGTTAAATATCAAAAATTGGCGCCATCTTATAGATCAAAGGCCAAAGGTATGGCAGCATCGTTTCGAGCGATGGCGCCGCAACCTTTGGGTTATGCCCGGTATACCTATGTATAGGTATAATTTTTAGATTTAGGTACTAACTCTTTTGAAACTGTTTTTTACTAACACAGTTACATGAAATAAATGATTTCAATTTCAAATTTGTACTATCCACAGAATTTACAGCTGAAAGTCAGGTACTACTTTAATGTTGCATACGCGGAAACTATTTCCCCAGTCTAACAATAACTGAAGATTTGTTCATCGCACGATTGCAGATGAGAATAGGCACCCACTGCGTTTGATTTTGCTGTAATACATCCGAAAACACATTCAAGTTTATACCTTGTTCCTTTACAATACAGTTCAGAATACGTTGAATGAATAGACTGTAGACATTTCTTGATTAAGTAGAAGACAAAAGATTGCCGTCAAATGAAAGAATTGGTCATTTGTCTTTGGTTCGCAGGTAGGATTTTAAATGTTACATGAATTCATTATGATGTTTATTTAGTCACCTGCAATAATTTACGGGCTGATTATATAGGTCATATTGAGCAACTTTTACTATGGGAATAATCCCGAAAACGCGAAAAATAATTCACTCTCCCAGACAGCCAAAATGTAAGAAACAAAAAATTTTTTTTCACGCCTTTTTCCCGGAGGGGTAGGCAGAAACCACGGATTCCCACTTGCTACGATCCTGACATACCTCTTTCGCTTGTTTCACTTTCATGACATTCCTCATACACCCTCATCGGTTTAGGGTGCTCCAGTGTTGTCACATACAATTTTGGCGAAATGGTAGAACAGGGTGCAAAAATAGGTAGAAATGGGTGGAGTTTAAAATGAAAAATAGGTAGCTCTACCACTCATTAGAAGTACATTTTTATGATTAAAAATGTGTATAAAATGTTTTGAATTATTTATAAGTGTTTAATATCGTGACGTTAGTACACGTGTTTATTAAAGAAATTGAAACAAAAGTTAGGATTTCCATTGTTTGTAGGTAATAAACCTGCTTGTATAATCTGTTTCTTTGGCAAGTTTTCATTAAATCTAATCTAAATTCGGTAGAAATTAAGTAATGTTCCGTCACATGTATTGAGAATTGTTTGCAATTGTACCATTTTGAAAATAGGTCGATTTCAGGCCGAGGGAGGTAGATAGGTAGAACGCAGGCAAAATAGGTAGATCTACCGAAAAATTGGTAGGTGTGACAACACTGGGGTGCTCTTGACCTAGCCTTCAGGATTTCCCTGATTTGATCAGAGAAAGTCCGCCGAGGTCTACCAATTCCAGCTCCCTCTTTTCCTTCTCCCTTATAAACTCTCTTTGTTAACCTTCTTTCACTCATTCTTTCCACGTGTCCAAACCATCTCAACATACCTTTCTCAAATAAAAGTAAAAGTTGGTCAGTATTTACATAAATATTGAAAATGACAAAAAAACACAAATAAGTTAATTTTTTTTGAAAAGTACTTATTTAAAAAATGTGTCTGTATTTTGTAATTCAGTTTCCTTAAATGTACAGTCAGATGCAGAGAGAGGTGACCCCCCCTTCATAGACTTATTGTATGCAGGGGGGTCACGTCTCTCTGCAGCTGACTTAGCCATAACCTGAAATAGAGGTTGATGGTCAAAGAAAATTTTGTAGCCACAGTAAAATTACTGCCATCTTTAACTTATCAAAAACTGGATGGCGCCACTTTTTGATATTTCCAAATTAAACACATATATATTTATTTCTAATTATCTTTGCCCGAAGTTAACGGAGTTAAAAGAAAGACCGTGTATATTAAACAATAGGCAATCAATACAATAATATAAATAGCATTAACCGAATCAGCTTCAGCAATTATGAATAACAAATTCATCCTGCACAGTTACTCAGGTGAATCAAAATTTAGTCGCAGAAAACACACAATTAACTAAAGCAAATCTAAAGTAATTCGTATTATTTGGGATACTTATTATGATAAACAGTTAAATAGTATGCAACGCCCAATTTCTGCGGAATATGGCCGACATGCCTAGCCTAATGCAGAGCTCACTGTAGTACAACAGTAGATTGTTACTCTGCTAATTTCCAGATCGCGCGAGGTTTGTGGCGGTCGGAGCCCGGGCAGCTGGTTACTGTCTACATGCCCATCCTTCACCTAATACTTTCTTGGATCCGACCTCCCTTAGACTGGCGACTGTTTTGCGACTCGGGCTTTCGGTATGTACGGCAAATATATGCTCTTGTGGCACGGACGTGGACCGCCTGGGACACCATGGATTATCTTATCAAAAAAGTGCAGGCCGTTTTTCAGGACATGCGTCGCTTAGTGACATTATCCGTCGGTCTCTTGCCACAAACTCTGTGCCTGCTCTTCTTTAGCCGACTGGCATTATCAAGGATGATGGCGAGGCCTCATCAGCATCATCGGGTGACCTTGGTTCCTTGGAGCTTGGGACCGATGTTAGTATGGGATGCTACCTGTGTAGATACACTGGCACCGTTCCACCTCCAATGGACTGATGTAAAAGCGGGCGCAGCGGCAGAAAGTGCCAAAATTTGGAAACCTAATAAATATAAGAGCCGCGGTAGAGAGTACCAATACCAATTAAGGTAAAAGTATTTTTATTTATGGAATGAGGAGTCAACAAGCGTTGACATATACTATAAAAAGCTCTTATCTGGTAACTGGTCTGTTGCTTTACATTGCGGGCTGAATTATTTTGCATGGTTAATATTTAGTTCATCTATTTCTAAGCAAACTAAAGTAAGCTGGCGATAAACTGCACAGGACCGGGATCAGTGGCGAGCAGTAGTGTTAGAGGGGTGTGTAATGTTTTTAATAATAACAATTTGCGAAATTTCATTTTTCATAATTTGAATTGCATAATTTTGATATGCAGAAATTATGATTTGGTATAAAAATAAATACAATAAAAACGAATTGCATAATTTCGAAAGTAATTATAGTTTAGTAGCATAGTAATGTATTTGCATAACAGGCAACCAGTATAATGTTCACTCTGTATACTATTTTATACTCAGAACCGTTTTTATTCATGAAAACCAACAGCATAATGTTGAAGGTGTGGTTTCACAATCAAACCACGGCAAATCGTTCATAAACTTTATTTGATTGAGTCTGCTGAAAGTTTAACCACACTGAATTACTAATTAATAAAAAAACTTAAACATTTGCATGGAACATAATCGATTTTTCTAAGCGTCAAACTGACCTACATCCGTACTTTACGTCTGTCGACATATATCATTTTACCGCAAAGCAGTGGCCAGTGTGAGTAGGAACCTCTGTGGTTCCTAAGGGATTCAGATAAACTTCATATAAACGCCTAGTGAAAATGAACAAGCAAAAATACAATTTCCGAGACATATGGTTCTGCCCATATGGTCGCAGTTCTACCTAACACTCCTCCTCGCTGCGCTCGTCGTCGTACCTAACGGCGACCAGCTTTAAAGTTGAAAAGGTAGATTGTTGTATAATTTAATAGTTTGATTGACACCAAGTATATCATAGAACACTATGTCACCATTCGTTAAAATTTAGTACTATATTTTAATTATTATACGAAATGTATGTTATAACAAGTAAAATTATTCCTAAAGATTGTTATGAAGAATGTTTTTATGATTATAGAGCATTCTGTCATTAAATTAGTATGACTAACAACTTTATATGTTTTGTTTTTATACATAATGTTTATTATGAGTTTCAATAGTAGTTAAATGAAATTATGCTAAAAGTTTGTATTAAAATTGAACGGCACCCGTGTTAGAGACCAAGACACATTTTGGGTCGCTGCGCCAGAGGAGTAAGTGAGTAAGTAAGTATTTCTAAGCAAAATTTATCTCAATATACTTTTAGGTCCTCTACTAACCATTACTTAGGTAATATGTGACAGTTGGTTGTTGTGGTACTTGTAGTGTTGTCAACATCAAAGGTTTTAAGTAACATCCGGACATAATAAAAAATCCAACTACCCAAAAAAATACTCAATCAATACTCAATTGCATATAATAGACAGGTGGAACTAACCGGCCACATAACAATCGTCAAAGTAACGGAACGTGTCGCAATAGAGCATCGGACATTGTAGCGTTATGTAAACATGTGGGTGTAAAGAAAATTACCATTTGAATATTCGGACTTCGCATTGACCGTTTTAATTTTAATTCATTTTGATTATTTATTTATTATTGCTAGCCTATATGATGTCCCACTGCAGGGCAAAGGCTGGGTCCATCCGTCTCGGTTTTGAGCAATCTCCAGCCACCCGTTAACCGTTAAATGCATGATTTTTTGTATAATTTCCTGATAAATTGAAATAGATGGATAAAAAGAAAAAAATCTTAGTAATTAAGAATTATATTTTCATCAAAATATACGTTGTAGATCTACATCATAACGCATTTAAGGGTTAAGGGGGAAGAATAGCTTTGCGATCTTGAAATAACGATACTTTTTCTACGAATTTTCATGTCAGGAGACAACGTTTTGAAAAACGAAAAATATTATCAGACAATTAATACAATCCATATTTGTTAAATAAAACTTACTTTGTATTTACTAATGCTAGTATACAGAAACCTTGTCCATACATAGGTAATAATTTTCTGTTTACTTACATAGAAAAAAAAAACAGGTGGAAAGTGGAACCAAATGAAAAAAAAATGTCGGCCAGATCGGTCGGAAATGGCGGAACATGCATTACAAATCCAAACGAATGACCAGCCTAGTCTCAAAAAGAATAATCCTTATAATGTAAAAAAAAAAAAATATTGATAAAACGCCTATTTTTCCTCATGTTTTCACTATATTGTAAATTAATTTTTAGGCACAACAGGTTGGGATAGGGACGAGCAAGGTCAACTGGTTTCAGGTTATTCCGCTTTGCACCACCTGATTTGTTCTTTTAAATAAATAAAATCTTTGGCCGAGCGATAAGAGCGTGCCTTTTTAAATCCAGAGGTCGTGGTAACCCCGTACTTATCATTTGTTGTTTACCAGACGCTTTTCGGTGAAGAAAATCATCATGAGGACACCGGAATAATCCCAATAAGGCTTAGTTTACCCTCTGGGTCGGAAAGTCAGACGGAAGTCACTTTAGTAAAAAGTAATGCCTACGCCAATTCTTGGGATAGTTGCCGAGCCGACCCAAGGCTCCCATGAGCCGTAGCAAAATGTCGGCACAACGCAAGGAAGATGATGATCAATCAGTTGTTAGATATAATTTTTCTGTAGTTTCGTTAGAAATGTTCAAAATGGTAGAAATTAGCATGAAGAACTTAAGTGCCATTATAGTGTATAACGCTTAAGACCATTGTGAGTACGCTATGATAATTACTCAACGAAGTAAATATTTTTTATTTTTACGTTTATGAATCTTATCGAGAGGTCTACAGCTCGCAGAGCCACTAGTTACACTTACTTGTTTGGCGCAATGAGCCAAAATGACCTACAAAACAAGAGCACGCCATTTTACCCGGCCCTGCGCGGATTCACGCCAGTTTTCACTGAAGCCGAGCTCACAGAGATCTACCTCCAATTTATCCGCGCACCGATACTTAGAATAACCAACAGGACGGCGTCCAGTCGGTCGACCCAAATATGCCTTCTTTACACACGATCTTCACCCATTCTTTCGATGTTTTAGTCAATCAAAATTTTTAGTAACCAAAAATAGTTGTTTTTTTAATAGCCGTATTTGTTATTGAGTATATTCATGGAAAAGGGATCACTGTCAATGATAGTGGCAGTCAGTTGGCCCGATAGTTGAGGCCAATAACATACTAAAAGCTTCGTTTATTTATATTTCGCTGAGAAATATCTCTTTGCTAACGTCCAAATCAATGGCTAAACTTCTCATGTAAAACTTTCATTAATTCATTCATTCATCCATTCACTTGTTCAATCGTTCATTCATTCATTCGTACCTTCATTCATTTATTCATTCATGCAAGTTCGCGAAGGAACAAACTTTCTACCGTTTACGAAACGTAATAATGTTAATGTGAATCCGTCAACTAGTGGGTCAGACGTCAGTGACTCACTTCATCACACATCAATGAGGACCGGTACTTGACTACTGTGTCCACTTCATTTAAATAAAGTTTTTTTTTATTATATACGTTTCTTGATTTCTGGAAAATGGAGTGTTTCCAAGGAGAAATCCTTGTAAGCTTGTTGGGTTAGCAACGCGCGTGTAAATCCACTAGGCTTGTAAGCGCCTATAGGCTACGGTGGCTGCTTAACATGAAGCGGGCCGCATATTCGTTTGCCAGGCTCGAGGTATAAAAAAAAAGAGAGCCGAAAAAATAACGACTGCTAAAATTGTTTATTGTATTAGAGTCAAATAGAAATTTTAAATCCAAATATAGAGGGTTTTCGTGACCAGAGCTTGCCATTATGTATAATATCGCCCTGGTTAAGAGGATAGGAGACGACTGCTTTTCCACACAAACGTAGTTGCCATTTTCCATGGATATTAACAAATATCGTCTGTCAAGGTGTTTCAGCAGGTAAAGGCTTGGCAGACTTATATATTCCTGAAATGAGGGTTCAAACCTAACGACTGGAAATGGTTTCATGGTGGTATCAGATGAGTATATTTAGGGGTACCGATGGTGACCTTGCTTACATACTCTTGTCTGTCAAGGTCTTTCGGCAGGAAAAGGCTTGGCAGACTTATATATTCCTGAAATGAGGGTTCATACCTAAAGACTGGAAATGGTTTCATGGTGGTATCAGATGAGTATATTTAGGGGTACCGATGGTGACCTTGCTTACATAATCTCGTCTGTCAAGGTCTTTCGGCAGGAAAAGGCTTGGCAGACTTATATATTCCTGAAATGAGGGTTCATACCTAAAGACTGGAAATGGTTTCATGGTGGTATCAGATGAGTATATTTAGGGGTACCGATGGTGACCTTGCTTATATAATCTCGTCTGTCAAGGTCTTTCGGCAGGAAAAGGCTTGGCAGACTTATATATTCCTGAAATGAGGGTTCATACCTAAAGACTGGAAATGGTTTCATGGTGGTATCAGATGAGTATATTTAGGGGTACCGATGGTGACCTTGCTTACATAATCTCGTCTGTCAAGGTGTTTCGGCAGAAAATTGCTTGGCAGACTTATATATTCCTGAAATGAGGGTTCATACCTTCCGACTGAAATTGGCTTAGATAATCTCGTCTCGTTTTTCGGTAGTAAAAGGATTGGCAGACTTATATATTCCTGAAATGAGGGTTCATTTCATACTCATACTTACCGACTAGAATTGGTTTAATGGTGATATAAGATGGGTATATTTAGAGGTCCCGATGGTCACCTTTGAGAGCGTCTGCTAAGCACTTCCGGCAAAAAAATACATATAGTGACAGATTTCGATTTCCTGTCTCTTCCAGTAAATTTCTAACTGCTGCTCTAACTATTATTTCTGTTATTTTTATTTTATTTAAATCCAGTAACTACAAATATATCTACTGGCACAAAGCCGTGACGAGTGGCGAAAAACAGGGGAGGCCTTTGCCCAGCAGTGGGACACAATGTACCTAGGCTATCAAAAAAAAAACTACAAAAAATGCCACAACATAAGTTACTATTATTTCGATGATGAGGATAAATATATCCTTTTTCGCACCGGAAATGGCTTTCTTTTTTGTACTTTCGGTAAGTTCCGCCGTGGCAGACTATCAAATTCAGACTTAGCATTTTAATGGGAAACCATTGTACATTTCATCGTGGTATCAAGTCGGTACGAAATTTGCAGTCGGCTCTTCTACCAATTAAGCAATCGATTAGTCCCAGTCCCAGTCAAATTATCCCGTGAATCATAAGTTTTTTTTTAAAGCAGGGTCAAAACCCGTAGTTGGGTTAGTTTATCCTAACGTTTTACGTGTTCATGTTATAGATATGAATGGTTGGATCTATTGAGATTAAAAAATTCTCTTTAGATCCATTTTGATAATAGTATAATTTAATGGATCTAATGATATAAGGAATTTTCCCAATAGATCCAGTTTTAACTGTCAACATAAATATTTGGATCTAACAAGAAAAACATTTCTCACTAGATCCATTTTGGATCTATGGACTGGATCTATCGAGAATGAAGGAAATTGCACAATGTACAATTTTGACAGAAACTTATTACACCTTGATCTTTGCTATTACCAGTTAACTTTTCGGTATACTATCATATCATGTCGTAAAATGAATAGCAAATCAATATTTTGGTGTTAAAACGAATGAAATACACAAATTAAAGTCGTTCAAATTGGTCTTCTAAACTGCCGTAGCTATAATATTTTAGTACTTTGCAGATTCTAAACTGTTCCATGATGCAATATTAACACTGACATTTTGAATAATGTCAAATTTAGGATAGAGGAGGTCAAATAACAATATAAAATTCTAATTTAAGATTTTTACGTAAGTTTCGGAGAATTCGTAGGTGCAGGACTTCAATTAAATATGCATGCATTTTGTTGGTGATAATTGAAGAGGAGAATAAGTTTTTGGGAATAATTTCATTTTTGGTACAAGCTTTTATCGCTGACTGTACTTTACTTTCCACAGGCAACTAATAGTCATCGAGATAATTCTAAATACCCCAAACACAATTAGGTTACATTGTTTTATCGCAGAGCTCCCACAGCCACCTCCTGTCTCCATCATCAGATGAACTCGATGGTACCATAATATTGCATTGTCACCTAACTTACATATGTATGCAAATTTTCAGCTTCAACGGAAACTGGGACCCACTTGGGTCAAATTTAACTTGCAAGATTTAACCCGTACAAACATACATTGCAAGTTAAATAAAAGCTTGTTAAAATACGACTTATAGAAATGAAATAAAGTTGTGAATTAATAAAAGTTCGAGATAAAACCTAACGTTCAAGGTAATCACTTTAAAAATGAAATAGTAGAAAACAAACTAGGTATTAAATACTTTATTTTTTTCAAAATTTCCCAGTTCTAGGTCATAATCAATTCATTGAACCTTTTTCCCTGGCCTTCAAATATACGGCGGTAAACGAAGCTATCCTATTAAGTAATTTGTACCGTTGATTGCTATACCCAGTGATTATCAGTAGGTAGGTAACTAGAAATAATAAATACCGTGCATAATCGAATTAAGGTAAAGGCTTTTCGAATTAAAGTTTGATTGTCAAAATACAAATATATTTTAATTAACATTTTAAAAACCCTTGACGTGGGATTTGGCAACAAATAAAATATTCTTAAACGCAGTTCTTAATCAAAGAAATATTCTTGAATATCATCATTGGCTACATCATCTGTTGTAGATGCTTGTTGCGGCGCTTGTGGGTTTATGGGGCTGGGCATCGCCGTTGGTAGCTACAATGCCGGATGTAGAGGTCTGGAGGCCTAGGGCAATAAAGGAGAGGAGGCCCCCTGGCCCCAAATTATTTTCCAAATAAAATGGTAAATTTTCCGAAGTCTCTATTGTGGGGGCCCCTCCTTTGTGGAGGCCCCGGGGCTGTAGCCCCGGTTGCCCTCCCCTAAATCCAGCCCTGGGTAGCTATATAGTCCTATAGCAGCGCGTCATTTCTTCCCACATCGATCGCACACAAATCGTGAGTCCGCAGGAGGTGGTAGAGCAGGATGAAGACTTTTCTGCTTAAGGTGCTCCAGCCAGTCATCGTCGTGCTTTGATATTCCGACTTTAATGTCGTGACGCCATTCCGGTGTAATTTCGGCGCGTTTCTCCCAACCGTCGGTCCCAATGCCAAAACTATCCATGCCCCGCTTACAGAAGTCCTTAAATCTTAGAGTTGGACGCCCAACAGGTATTTTTACGTCTGCTATCCCACCCAGCATTACTTGGCGTGGTAGTCTCTCAGGGTTCATGCGATGAACGTGACCGAGCCAGCGAAGTCTCTGCTTTAACATAGCAGTTAAGCTGCAGCAATGTATTCTTGAGAGTACTACCTCGTTACTAACTTTATCTTGCCAAGTAACTCCAAGTATAGTCCTCAGGCAGCGCATATGGAAAGCCTTGAGTTTGCGTTCTTGATTCGCGTTTGTAGTCCATTTTTCTGATGCATACAGAAATACACGTAGAACCCAGATCTGGTATACAAGGACTTTGGTATATGTAGTGAGCATACGGTTTCTCCATACGCGCGCGAAAAGCTTCCCAAAAACAGTTGATGCTCTGCCTGTCCAAGTACCTATTTCCTTGTCGAGAGATAGTGTCTGGGTGGTCGTAGAGCCAAGATAGCAGAAATGGTAGCAATATTTCTGCACGTATTTGATAATATTTTTGTTGCTAATGCATGATTATTAAGACATTGAAACGCGGATGTAGTTTAACACAAAACGCATCAAAAAGTCATCTTTACATATTTATAGCAATAAGCGTGATTTAAGCCTCATTATTTGTGATCTGATGATTGATCGTTCATTATCCTATTGATGATTTAATGATCCCGACTGACATTTAAATAGCTACAGTTTTATTTAAATCGAAACATGTCAAATGTCACTTCATTCTCATATAGACTCGTTTAAATAACTGTTATGTTTATTATGACCAAGATCGAAGAGCGGTGTTTATTATAATGTTGTGCAGTATAACTACACGACGATGGGATACCCTGTCTGACCTGGTGGGTAGTGACCCTGCCTGTGAAATTACATTCGTCACATAGTATCTTCCAACTACTGGCAAAAACATCACAGTCAGGAGCTGATTTGACAAGTGCGTTTAGGTATTGTAAGGCGCGAACTAATGGTGAGTTCCTGTACGCCACAGTGCGCGCTTTAGGAATTGCCAGTAAGTCGCGCTTACGTGGCCCAAATTTCGTCTTTGATTGAAACAGAGGGGGCACTAGAAGGCGTAAAAGTTGCGAGACCAGCTGTGGACAGTCCGAATCCCCACGTATTATTCGGCACGCCCCGGTCACGAGAGCATAATTACGCCTCACTTCCAAGGAGTTAAAGCCCAGGGTGCCAAGCAGAAATTTCGTTGGGTAAAGGAAGGGATAGTACCCATAGGTTTTTTTATATAAGAATCGCAAAAACGCCTTTTGAATTTTCTCTAGAAGCAGGGCATAAGTGACCTCGTGGGGGTTCCACACTATAGACGCTGCCTCCAGTTTGCTCCTAATAATGTCCTATATATAAATATAGGCAACGATATACATATTTAACCCTCTGCGACTGATGTGCGGTATATCAGACACCACCAAATAAATTTCTTCTTGCTATGTCGGCCTACGC
This sequence comes from Cydia pomonella, assembly GCF_033807575.1. Lineage (NCBI taxonomy): Eukaryota > Metazoa > Arthropoda > Insecta > Lepidoptera > Tortricidae > Cydia > Cydia pomonella. Next base: position 19,049,564 of record NC_084716.1, on the reverse strand, counting down.
CGCGATATAGCTCTGTCTCGCTCAGTACCTTCCTCAAATGACTCGCGGCATCGGACAGTGTCGCCTGAGCGGCGTCACGGTGCACACACCGGGAGATACGAGCTATGGGTGTCCCACAGACGTGAGTACAGCAATAAGTCCTGAGTCTGACATACCTTACTTGTTTTAGGTATTATTCAACTCAGAAAAAAAAAACACTTTATTATTATTAGGGTGTTGCGGGCCTTAGAGTGCCACGTCGACCAAGCAACCTATTTTGACGGCTTTAAAGTTCATTACTAATGCCTTACTTACCAATTCTTTGGGCCGTAATGCTTTGTACCTCACTTGCAATACGTGCCGCCCTAAGTAGGTATTTCTTTTTGACATTAGTGGTCCACAGGAACAGAAAATGTGCATTGCAGTCTGCTCTCAGAACCTGCATGTCGCATCTTGTTTCTTCCCAATTTGAAACATGTGTTTGTTCAACTTACCACGTAAACTATCACTTATAACAAACCTTCGTAATAAAATACTACCGTAAGTACCGTATCGATTCACATCCTAAAGATACAGTAAAATCGGAAGAATATCAATGTCTATAAACATTGAACTTTAATCCGTAAATAATTACAACAATTACGCGTTTACCGGCGCTCGTAACTGAAGGAAACAATAAAATTAGTAACATATAATAGATACCGCAATCGAGTAAGATTTGAGGGCACAGCTTAGTTAATAAAAGATTGTTCATTATAAGGCTAAAGGGCCAAGTAAAGTCCTGAATAAGCTACCCACTTATCTGACGAATAAAGTCATCGTTGGCGTTTCACAATCTTCAAATGAGGTAGATACAGTGCTTAGTGTTGCAGGAAGTTTTATTTGTCAGTTAATTTATTTGCTATCCAATACTTTACTTGGACATTATGAAACCGGCCCCAAGCGTATACTGAGACGCAGGCGACACCGTTACACGCAGTGCAGGGCCGCCCAAATTTTGTAAAGTACGGAACGTCCTGGCGCCGCAGTGTGCGTAGCTGAAGGATGTTCCATACTTTACAAAATCGGATCTGCCCTGTGCTGCGTGGAACTGTGTCGCCTGCATCTCATCATATACTGAACCTAAACGTACCGTTCAAATTCAGTAGTCCGAATAGCACTAGCATTACTGCAGCATTATTACAGCGTTACATTACTGCCGACTGTCGGCAACGATCCGGGCAGGAACATCGATTTTGATATTTTGGTATAATATTTTGGAGTAATACGATATGTCATGTTGCAATACTGCCGATTCAAGACTCCAGTTCAATGCAGTAACGACGTTTGCTACTTTAACCGACAACATATTTGTTCTAATGCCAGTTTGTGCATCCACGATAGGGAGTGACTTCAGTTTTATTTACAACGAATCTACCATAGACGTTACAGTCCGCCTGATGGTAAGCAGTCTCCGTAGCCTATGTATGCCAGCAACTTTCGACCCTAGTATTCCGCATCCTCGTAGAGCTGATGATAGACTACCAGACATATACGTTTTATAAAATGAAAACTAGGTGAAAATACTTTTAGGCGACAGAACAGCGTGACCCCTTTGATTCGTCTGTTCCGTTCATCCGTGTCATCAATCAATCAATCATTTATTTGTAGTAACACAATGAAATGCATGCAAATACAATTTATGAAGAACATTACAGCACTGGTAATGGTGTAATGTTAACATTGCTAAGAGAAAAAGTACATGTCAAAATGAAAAATATCAAAAAAATAAAAATTAATTACAATTATAAATACAGTTAAAAAAGTTACATTATCAGTATTTAAATGACAGTTCATTTGATATAGGAAAATTAAATTAAGAAAACTAATATAAGCAAATAGAAGACTAGAGAGAAGAATTCGTATCACATGCTCTGTACCCGTACTATGAGTCACTGACAATGCCAAAACTGACATATACACTACCGAGAACGTAATTTACTTTCTATAAATCTCTCTCGCACTTACATGCGAGTAGGAGCGAGATGCATAGAAAGTAAGTTACGTTCTCGATAGCGTTTATGTCAGTGCCGAGCTGGTGGTAGCCACACTGTTCTATTCTATGGCAAAGATAACATCTTGGACAGCCAATGCGTTTTCAATTAACGTCCAAACGTTAACTGCGATGTTTCTAAACAATGCCAGCGAAAACAGACTTGCTTTCGAAATACGCAGACGACTTTTGAATAACACCTACGTTTGAATTAGCCTTTACTCGTTGGGCTACTATTTTATTTAGATAATCTACTTTTTTTATTACAATTGATCTATCGACATGTTGTCCAGCTATTTGGAACTTATTACATAGTTATGACGACCGGTCTGGCCTAGTGGGTAGTGACCCTGACTATGAAGCCGATGGTCCTGGGTTCGAATCCAGGGTATTTATTCGTGTGATGAGCACGGATATTTGTTCCTGAATCATGGGTGTTTTCTATGTATTTAAGTATTTATAAATATTTATATTATATACATATATCAATGTCTAAGTACCCTCAACACAAGCCTTATTGAGCTTACTGTGGGACTTTAGTCAATTTGTGTAATAATGTCTTATAATATTTATTTACAAGGCAAATTTTGGCCACCGAGTGAAACGCAAAAATTTTCACCACGCTAATAGGGCGAGGAAAATACTAAGTGTAAAGCCTTTCAAATTAAATCCAAATTAATACTATTAAGGGCCACCCGACACTAGCGTCTTTTGAGCGTCAGCGTCAAGTCAGCGCTATGGAAAATGGCGTCGCTGCGCAGTTGCGCCAACGTTGCGTCGAGCAGCAGCCATCAGGTTGATTAGACGCCGTCGCTCGGGTCGCTAGTGTATTATTATTCAGGTTTTTAAAGGGTCGGCAACGCGCATGTAACACCTCTGAAGTTGCAGGCGTCCATAGGATGCGGTGACTGCTTACCATCAAGCGAGCCGTATGCTTGTTTACCACCCTCGTGGTATAAAAAAATCGACCAGACAACATGAGAAACCAACCAAAAATGAGCAATAACTTCACTCTTGTGAATAAAACAAAATTTTCTCAGTCGTTTTTGAATAAAGAGAGCCTTTTGGAGCTGGTGTAGTGAAAAACATTTTTTACGTAAAAGGTTATGAATTGTTGTCTTAAGTTCTAGTCTATAAAGTGTACATGAGTTTAAGTTAAATATTAAAGTTACGTCTGAGGGAGCGCAAGTTACAAACCGACAGAAAAATACATCATTGGCTCTAAAATACATTATGAACCAACCTCAAACGAAATTTGAAATTTTTTAAATTGAAGCTAGCACAAATTTCCTCCTAAAACTGTCCTACTTGAGACACACTCCTACATATACGCGAAACAAAGTATCACAACACACATGACATAACAAAAGACAGATTAATAATTAAGATTGTTGGGTATAATATACAATTATAACATCGGATTACAAAATAATGATGAACTGTGACTTCGCTTACTCAACTTTGACGAGTTACTTCACAAAAATCTTATAAGATTACATGATTCCGTTTAAAAAGCAACTTTATGGCGTGTGAAATAACATCGAAATTATAAAATCACCCAACAGACGGATATGATAGCCATAACGTTTATTACGTGTCCACCATATCGTTCGCAATGTCAGAGTTGGAAATTGAAACCTAATCCCATGGAAAAAAGCTGATTTTCCTTTGGAAGTTATAGTCGAATAAGCTACATAACTTACTGAACAAGCTTCTCATCACATAGCTTAAGAACAAATCATTTCCGTTTAAAAACTTAAGAGCGATTCCTAGCTGAGCAACTTTTAAAATCTAGAATTTTTGAGGCTATTTTTTATCGAGCTGCGGTGGGCGGGAGTGCGTGCGTGCGATAAGGACAACTGCAGCTCGGACTAAAATTCCCAGGCAAAAAACTCAAAAATCGAGGTTTCGCTCTCGACTGTTTACTCCTCCAAAACGCAATTAATCAGTATGAAGTTCTGGAAACTGCAAGACGAATAAATAATCTATGCCGCTATGTTTAGAATTTTTGGATATTTGTTGTCATATTTGTATACTGCGCCTTTTTTTACAGCCAATTCAATTGAGCCGTTTTTGCGATTTTCGAGGCGCTGTAAGTTTCTTCAAAATAAAATAATCCAAAAAAGCAAAACATTAGCGGCACAGATATTGATTATATTGGTCTTATTTGAAAAAGCGGCCAAGTGCGAGTCGGACTCGCCCATGAAAGGTTCCGTACCATTAATGACGTAATAAAAAAAAACTACTTACTAGATCTCGTTCAAACCAATTTTCGGTGGAAGTTTGCATGGTAAATGTATATCATATATATTTTTTTAGTTTTATTTTCTGTTATTTTAGAAGTTACAGGACACACTTTAAAAAAAAATTGAGTTTCAGTTCTAAGTATGGGGAACCCCCAAAATTTATTGTTTTTTTTTTCTATATTTGTGTAAAAATCTTAAGGCGGTTCATAGAATACATCTACTTACCAAGTTTGAACAGTATATATAGTTCTTATAGTTTCGGAAAAAAGTGGCTGTGACATAAACGGACAGACAGACGGACATGACGAATCTATAAGGGTTCCGTTTTTTTGCCATTTGGCTACGGAACCCTAAAAATCATTACTCTAGGTTAAAAATCCAGGGAGGAAACAGTTGAGAGCGTTTGTATGGATAAATCGCAACTAAGAATTCCTCTTAAGCGTATGGTTTAATGCCATGGTATCGTCTACGACACTTTTAAAGCCTTATTCCAAGGTGATAAGGTCCTCAGGTGATCAAAGTGTTGTGACATTGTGTGATTGGAAATATGTTCTTGGGGAGGTACTATAAAATGTCAATTGACATAACATTATTATAGCGGTTTAAATAATGAAGTGGTAAAACTAAATGTCAAGTTGAGGATGCAGTGGAGTTCTTAGAAATGTTATATTGACATATTCGACATCCTTGGAGTTCCTATAACAAAATTATTATTATTTGTTGTACATGTACAGTCAGCCAGCATCAAATAAATTGGACCCGGGTACGTCCTTAAACTACGTCCAAAAGAGAGGTATGGGTATTGTGAATGTCATCTCGCTTTGTCTGGTAGGGCACAGCCAGTGGATGTCATTCCAGATCTAGAGCAGAGCCCTACGGAAGTACCTCCACCTTACAGAAAACAGCAGCCAAATAACACTAGACCCTACTCATAGTGTTGTGTTCCTGCCGGTGAGTAAGGTTGCCAGAGCTCAACGAGGGCGAGGGGGGGTTTGGGTCGGCAACGCGAATGTAACTCCTCTGGAGTTGCAGGCGTACATAGGCTACGGAGACTGCTTACCATCAGGCAGGCCGTATGCTTGTTTGCCACCGACGTAGTATAAAAAAGGATAGTGACAGCCTAAGTGACAAGATAAGATAATATTCATCCAACGTGGCCGAGTGTATCGTAAGAGCTGATCGAGACGCACTGTCGACTGATCGTCGACGATTCAGCCGACGGCGACTGCGGTTTCTATAGTTTATATAGGTGTTTACGGACTTAGTCGCCAGTCGCCAGTCGCCCGAGCGATAAGCGACTGCTGGTAGCCGGCGACCACTAGGAACACGGGTTCTAATGGAAGCGTTCATGCACACTGCGAGCAAGTGTCCAGACGATTTGTATACGTCTCTCTCTCGAACATAGTTGTGTAGTACGAAGAAACGGCTAAAGCATGGAATGCGCTCCCGCCATCCGTATGACAAATATGACCGGTCTCTTTAAAGCAAGAGTGAATAGGCGTGGAAACCCTTCCGTGAGATCGCAACTACAAGCTATACAAATTAAATATAATAAATACTGCAAGTATACAAATTAAATATAAACGTATGTTATTTTTAAGCGAGTTAAAATATTAAAATCGACCCACAATTATTATAAAACTGCAAAAACTATTGACCCATATTGTTACAGTCATACTTGTCTTAATAAACTTATAAAATTACTAGCTGCAAAACCCGGCGTTGCTCGGGTTAAAATAAATCGCATGTTTAATGGTATAAAAAATATTTGAGGATGCATTTTTTAACGTAGATAATATAGATTTCTATCTTAGATATTGAAAGACTTAGTCGACCATTAAATATGCGGTGTATAGAAAGTATATTTAATTAATTAACTAATTAACTAATTGAAATAATCATAAGTTAGAATAAAAAACACCTTAGTAAATGGAAAATTTATGTTTTATTCACACAATTATTTACATATGATATTCTACATACTACATATATGATAAATACATCAACATATTACACGTTATATTATACATTTACATTTTGTTTAATTTTTCTATAATACTTGCTTATAGACTACATTTATTGTTTTATTGCCCGGGCTGTAGATGAACAAATTTCGAGGTGATCCTGCTCGTGAGCATGCAACGTATAATTGACCATGTGCAAAGCATGGTTCCTTTAAGTCAACGCCACAGTATTTGAATGTTTGGCCCTGTGCTTTGTTGATGGTCATACTGTAAGCCAACTTCACCGGGAATTGTAAACGTTTAAACGTAAAGGGCAATCCATTTGATATTAAAGGTATTCGTGGTATAAATACTATTTGTCCTTTTTCTTTACCAGTCATTATACTGGCTTCGATGATGTTATTTTGTAGCTGTTTAATACAGAGTCTCGTACCATTACACAATTTTGGCGAGTTCAGATTTCGTAATAGAATAATTGGTGAACCAACTTTCAATTTAAGGCAGTGCAATGGCATTCCTGGAACATTTAGTGAATTCAAAAATTCAGAAGGAAAATTTACGCTTTCTTGTTCATCAGTCATTGTATCGATTGAGTTGTAGATTTTCTCTTCTCCCGGAATCATTTCCTGGATGATGTTGTTGATGCTATTGACAATGTCGTTTTTCGTGGCTAGAATAATGCGCTCCCGTAACCATTCTGAATTAGTATAATTTTCAGCAATACTTGGATACACTTCATTTATAAGTTGTTCCGGTGTTTCAACAGCATTACATAACTCATTAGTTAGTGTGATTTGGCCAGTATTTTCGTCTATTGGATAAGTGCCCTCTCCTATTTGTAAAAGTTTTTCAGCAAATTCTTGGGCCTTTTCATCTCCTGAAATCTGTGCTCTCATATTTGTTGTTAATTTAATTATTTTTACCTGTTCCCATATGAACGACTTCTTCAGGCAAGCGTTAATTTCATCTGCCGGCGTTGATTTCGGAATGACAGGTAGCGTTTGACGGAAATCGCCTGATAGTATTAACAATACACCTCCCATTATATTCGTGTTGTCGCGTAAATCTTGAAGTGTTCTGTTTAGTGCTTCTAGGGATTTTCTATGAGCCATTGTGCTTTCATCCCATATAATGGCTTTGCACTGTTTTAATATTTGTCCACGTGCCGATGATTTTGTGATGTCACATACCGGGAATTCGTAGTTAGCTACATCTAATGGTAATTTTAAACCAGAATGTGCCGTTCGTCCACCATCCATAAGTGTTGCCGCTATTCCAGATGATGCTAGGGCGAGAACGATTTCTTTATTTGCACGGATTTCAGCTAGAATTAAATTTATCAAAAATGTTTTCCCGGTGCCACCAGGTGCGTCTAAAAATATTATACCACTTCGCTGATTTTTATAATAATCCATTATTATGTCGTAAGCTTGTTTTTGACTCTCAATTAATAAGGGTTTGTTGTGTTGGATGTAAAGCCTCAATTCGTCGATATTATAATTTGTTTCTCTTAAAAATTCACTGTTCATAACATCCAAATGATTTCGTTTAGGAGATTGAACACCTAGTTGTATTAACGTTTGGTTAGAAATTGCTAAACATTTATCTTCTATCAATATCAAAGCTTTGTTAAAAATTTCTTCATTAAAATTAATTTCTAAGTCCGGATTTTGCTGTCGTAAATCAGCCAAGATGTCATCGCTCATATATTCTCGATATTTAAGCCATAGTCGATTTGGATTAGAAGGATTACATGTAGTTAATATGATTGCAAATAGCTCACGAATTTGACTTGCTGTTGCCGTTTGGGCTGCTTCATTCATAGCTAACTCCCAATGATTATCGTTTTCTAGTAGACCCAATCTTTGACATGCTTCACGATATGTCTCACAAATGTAACCATTGACAGTTTTTAGGTCTTCAAAACACGTTGGACCACGAATAGTGTGAAGTAATAAGCGTAGATAGAAACATTCAGCGTTTTTTGGATGCACTGTGTAGACTCGTCCTATTGTGTTACTCTTGAACACTCCATCATGTCCTTCTACTTGCATTCCACGTTTTCGAGGATTAAATTGTTTACTTGTTGTATCCCATGTATAATAGCTGGGTACTTCTGAGTAAAGTAAAGTCTTAGCAAATTGGTCTTTCTGGCATAATTCAAAAAATGCTGTTAAAGTTGTTCGAGTTGGTGGTTCCGTCGCAACTTTTTGTGCTGTTTCTGTTGTAAAAAACACACGTTGTCCATTTTCTAGGTGGACGGATAAATGTTGAACCGGTGGATCTCGATCGTGTATTGGAAAACTTAAAATTTGCCAAATTGCTTCGTTGGTATTAATGTAACGACCCATTTGATACTGTACTATTTCATCATGCTGGTTTTCATTGGTTAACGTAAAAACAGCCATATCACTGCCTTTGTTAATATATTTGCATACATATTTTATAGATTTAACAGAACTGCAGTATTCAACATTGATATGGGCATTGAACATTTTAGATAAAAGTGGATTATATGGTACTACCCATTGATTATTAACTTGAATTTCTGCATTACCTCGTATTTTAATTTTAGCTGTAAATCCGCCTTGTTCTGGTGATCGACGTCTATATTTAGGATATCCGTCTTCGCCTGTAACTGTTTCGTTCAAAAATGGCTTTGGATAACGTTTCGTACATTTTCCATCTTTCATACACGGAGAATTTCTATTTAGCTCACCACACGGGCCATGAACCATGTTTTTTACGATTATACTATAAAGATCAGAATCTTCTTCCGGGTTTGGAAATTCAGCTTTGATGATATCATCTATTTGATTCGGTTGAATTTTATTTTGGAGCCAAATTAAGTTGTGTGAATGTGGCAATCCTCGTTTCTGCCATTCAATTGAAAACATCCAGCAGATAACAACACCAAATATTTGATTTTTCACAATGGCGTCTATAAATTTAATTTGTTTTTGACGGAAAACTCGGGCAACAATATCATGTCGATCGCTGGCCGTCTGACCATATTGTAATTCTTCTTTGATTTCCATCCATGAAGAATTACATGTGAATGTTATAAATAAATCTGGTCTGCCGTGTTTCCTAACATAAGTTATTGCATCTTGAGCATATTCATGCATGTGACGTGGACTTCCAGTGAATGTCGATGGCAAGATGACCAATTTTCCCATGTTATCGACGTTTCCATCATTTATCATTGCATCTTTCAAATGGATGTATTCATCCGAACGCAACTTTCGTTGATTATGGCGAATAAAATCTAATCTTTCCGTTTCAATTTTAGCATACATGTCTACAATAAACTGCTGAAATAGCTGCCGACAGTTTAAAATATGGTTATATTCACCATTTCTAGTCATAATTCGATAAGCATAGAATTGCATAGCTGATACTTTTTTGTTAGTTTCGACACCTGTAGCTGGATTGATTTGTTGAATATTGAAATGATAACCATCCTCACCTTGCCAAAAAATTAGCGGATATTGTAGCGCATCATAACTACGATGTGTTTCAGCAATACGTTGCAATTTATTACTTCGACGTTGAATAATAATATCACGACGACTACATTCGTTATCAACAATGACTACGGCAACTTCGTTCGTTTGAGGTGCATTAAACCTTCGTTCGTGTTGACCGGCTGGTCTTTTATCTGCTCGAATGACGATCTTATAATTATCTGCAGCCATTTGGTCTAGAGAAGTCTTGAACACATTGATTAGTTGATTATGATTATGAAGTAGACGTTGTAATTTTTGAATAATATCTCGTTGCAGTCCCTGAAAGTTAGAGCAACGTTGGTCTGTTTCAAGTTCATCGTTACCAACAAAGTATATTTGAAGAAATTTTGGAGATTCATTAGACATCGGCAAAAGAGAGCCTAATCGGTGATAAATTTGGCCTTGAACCTTAAAAACCGGGCTGAAATTTTCTTCCTGACATATTAATGAAGCTCCAAATGAAGTCATTTGAAAACAACAGTTGTATCGACGTATATTTTGTAGAAAATGATTGGAATCTGGTGTTTCTCCAGTCATATATGCGAGTAATTGAGGTGGTGGTACATCTAGTGCTGGTAAATTGACTTTACCACTCGAGCAGCATATACCAGCAGTTTCGCCTTTAAATTTCCGGGCATGACAATACTCGCATATCGTATCCATTTTTCCGATGACAATATTTGGATGTTCACTGTATTGTTTTTTGCAATCATAATGGAAAGCCTGAAGTTCTAAACTTCCAACTTTACATGAAGCAGCTCGTCGTTGGCGTAAAGTAGCCATTCTTTCTTTTTTTTTGGTATTTTCCAGTTCACGTTGATCAGCAGATTGACGATTTCTGAGTGATCTTACTCGACATCTGGTTTCTTCATTAATACGTGCTCTTTCCTCTTCGGTTAAATTTTCTCTAATTCTTTTTACTCCTTTACGAATGTTTAAAACACGTTTTTCTTTTTGTTCTTCTGTTTCATTTTGACGTGCTATTTTTCTTCTTTTTGAAACCACTTTGGGTTTTGTAAATACTTTTTTTCGCCTTGGCATTGTAAATATAAAAAAAGTAATAAAATTAATCAAAACGAATATCTTGGTTGTTACAATGATAAAACTAACGAAAAGTTACTCACTTTCGGTTTATATACCGTTGAAAATCGAAATTTCTAGTATCAGAACACTCTAGAATAGTCAAATAGTTTTTACTTTTTCATTTGTTCAAATCACTTCAATTTATGTAATCACTGTTCACTCTTGGCTTCAATTGATCTTTTCGCGACTGTAAACACGGTTCAACTGACAAAAAGTCACTGATTTTCGGTTTATATACCGTTGGAAATCGAAATTTCTAGTATCAGAACACTCTAGAATAGTCAAATAGTTTTTACTTTTTCATTTGTTCAAATCACTTCAATTTATGTAATCACTGTTCACTCTTGGCTTCAATTGATCTTTTCGCGACTGTAAACACGGTTCAACTGACAAAAAGTCACTGATTTTCGGTTTATATACCGTTGGAAATCGAAATTTCTAGTATCAGAACACTCTAGAATAGTCAAATAGTTTTTACTTTTTCATTTGTTCAAATCACTTCAATTTATGTAATCACTGTTCACTCTTGGCTTCAATTGATCTTTTCGCGACTGTAAACACGGTTCAACTGACAAAAAGTCACTGATTTTCGGTTTATATACCGTTGGAAATCGAAATTTCTAGTATGAGAAAACTCTAGAACATTCCGAGGTACTTAATTACGATCTGGATCGTCAGGATTAATTTCAATAGTTGCACACATTTCGGAACTTTCTAGAAGCTTCTAGATTATTCTAGTCATTTCTAGAACTATCTAGAGCATTCCATATCGATTTTTACACTTGCAAACAATTTTGAATCTTTCTAGATCTTTCCAAACATTTCTAGAACTTTCTAGATCATTCCAGAAATTTTTAGAACTTTCTGGAATATTCTATATCGATTCTAGCAGTCACACACAATTTTGGAACTTTTTAGATCATTCCAGAAATTTTTAGAACTTTCTGGAACATTCTAGATCGATTTTAGCAGTCACACACAATTTTGGAACTTTTTAGATCATTCTAGAAATTTTTAGAACTTTCTGGAACATTCTAGATCGATTTTAGCAGTCACACATAATTTTGGAACTTTTTAGATCATTCTAGAAATTTTTAGAACTTTTTGGAACATTCTAGATCGATTTTAGCAGTCACACACAATTTGGGAACTTTCTAGATCATTCTAGAAATTTTTAGAACTTTCTGGAACATTCTAGATCGATTTTAGCAGTCACACACAATTTTGGAACTTTTTAGATCATTCTAGAAATTTTTAGAACTTTCTGGAACATTCTAGATCGATTGTTACAGTCACACACAATTTGGGAACTTTCTAGATCATTCTAGAAATTTTTAGAACTTTCTGGAACATTCTAGGTCGATTTTAGCAGTCGCACACAATTTTGGAACTTTCTAGATCATTCCAGAAATTTCTAGAACTTTCTGGAACATTCTAGATCGATTGTTACAGTTGTACACATTCTGGAGTTTTCTAGATTATTCCAGAAATTCCAGAAATTTTTAGAACTTTCCAAAAGTTCCCATGAGTTAGAAAAGGACAGATATATATTTTTTCACATTTTAGCCACCCACAACCACCCACTTCCACCCACCGCGACCAAACTCCCTTACTCCCACCGGGAGACCAAGGGGTATTTACCACCCCAACAGGAAGTTGATTGGAAATAGTGGTGATAGAGAAAACCGTGTCTTTACTTACGCACATTAGCATTTTATATATATATTAAGATTAAGATTAATTTAGTTCCATCTTTGCGGAACAGATAACTATAGGTATACAAAAATAATTAGCACAGACTTCTAATTACGGTTTCCTTAAAATTTACATATTGATATGATTTTTACAAAATCCTATATTGCTTAGAAGTTATTATAATTGACAAGTTATAGAAATATTGTGGTCATAATAATATGTGTCGGCATTTCAAACGATCCCCTTATTAGTATATGTATTATGTCATAAAAATGTGGTTATAAATCATTGTTTTATCACCGCTCGTCAAAGGTGTGTCGCATTTTTATTTCACCACAATTTTTGGGAGGTTAGTATGGCACAGAAAGATAGATGAATGTTATATAGTAGATTATTACTTATAACTTTAAGGTTTTTGAGGTGCTGAGTGTTGGCAGTTTTATTGTGTTCTTTCGAATGACGCAAACATTTTTAGATAACTTTATGTGCGCTTAGTCAATTTTTGTAAGAATGTCCAATGTTTATTTGTTTATTTATCAGTAAGGGTTAAATAATTATTGACGTGTGGGTTTAAAACAATTGTGAATGATCATAATTTTCACACATTCATACGTTTACTGTGTCCTAGTTTCTCATCACTCACAAGACTGTAAAAAGTGGTTCCAATCGAGCGCCTAAGCAGGTTGCGTTTGGAAAAATGGAATTCCTTCGATACGTATCTAATGTCCTTTTGTGAACAAAACAAAGGTGGATTCCACCGACAGCAGTGTGAGTGCGAAAGCTGTGAACATGGTACTATCTCATAAAAACAAAATAGTTTTTTAAACAGTCTAACCAGTGGCTCTGTGAGCTGTAGACCTCGCGTTAAGCTTATAAAATGTAAAAATGTTAAATACTGAGTTCGTTTTGTCGTTATCACAATGAACTCGCAATGGTGTTAAACGCCATTGACGCTATTAGCGCTTACGTAGTTTATGCCAATTTTCACATTTTATTAAGAATCCAAAAACTTTAATCAAATAATCTGGTCACAAAATTTCATGAGAATCGAAGAGTTAAGAATTGCGACCTGTAGAGGAAAACACCCGGACATACGAGAGCAAAATGCCCGAGTTAAAACGAAGACCTTCGCTAACGCTCAATAATATCGCTAAGTGAGAAGATGTAGAATAAAAGTGCCAAGAAAAAAATACATTCAGAGTTTAAAATTAGAGTGTCAAGAATACTTGATTTCTGCACTTGATGGAAAAAATGCAAAACATGTTTTCGTCCATAACGAAGAGCTTTATCTAGAACAGTTCACATGTTGACGTAAACCTAAAGCTCAAATCTCGATTTTGAATCATAGTAAGGACTCTTATAGGAAAGCTTTTTATTTATTACACTAACAATATATATAATGGATATATACAGAGGTTTACTATAACTATCTTAAATCTAAAATAGGCCCTTGAAGCATTGTACCAAGATGCTGGCAGCATTTCCTCGTTGTAAGGACACATATTTATGTGACGAGCAAATTAGTCCCAATATACTTATTTTATTTATCGTAATTCCTATTCAGCTAACTGTGGGATAAGTTGACTAGTGTAAAATCATCCTCATATTAAATTGACTATAGCATCTTTGATTCAATGCGTCAAGGGCCTATTTTAGATTTAAGCTAGTTATAGTAATACTTCTGTATAAATCAATTATGTAAATTAAAAAAATATTTATTTAATAATACAACACTTACTTTTGAATAAGCTGCGATCTTATCTGATCACGTCTCCGATCGCACCCTAAATTCGTAGTTTACGTGTGCACCGCTAAGTTTGCGTTACAATATGTGTGTGTATGAAGGGTGGCATGCCTTAATGGGCTCATTGTACTCCATACAGCCATAAACCATCTTTGTATACATATGAGACTTTGATTTATATTAAATCGCTTCATTAAAAGGAATTCCTAGTTGCGATTTTTCCATACAAACGCTCTCGACTGTTTCCTCCTTGGATTTTTAACCTAGAGTAATGTTTTTTTCAAATATGATCAATATCATCAATATCTGTGCCGCAATGTTTTGCTTTTTTGGATTATTTTATTTTGAAATAACTTACAACGCCTTGATATTCGCAAAAACGGCTCAATTGAATTGGCTGCAAAAAAAGACGCAGTAAACAAATATGACAACAATAAATATCCAAAAAATCTAAACATAGCGGCATTACTCTTGCAGTTTCCAAAATTTCATACTGATTGGTTGCGTTTTGGAGGAGGAAACAGTCGAGAGCGAAACCTCGATTTTTGGTTTTTTTCCTGGGAATTTTAGTCCGAGCTGCAGTTTTCCTTATAGCGTCCGCACTCCCGCCCACCGCAGCGCGACAAAAACATAGCCTCAAAAATTCGAGATTCGAAAAGTTGCTCAGCTAGGAATTGCTCTTAAGAGCAGTTAGAACCTTGTACTGTAGATTCTCACTAATCCGGACGGGCAAAAAACCGGGACAAAAACATAACGGATCACAAAGGTTTCCGCAATTTTTAAATTTTTTTATAGTATAAGATAAATTTGGTAATTAGTAAATAAACGAAAGATTGATTGAGCCAGGTTCGTGACGGTTATTTCATTTTATTTAACTTAAGTTCTTATTTAAGTGACGAAGCCTGTTGCGGATATCATTGGTTTGTTTAGGATGGTTTGTTTACCCGAAGAAGCCTACTTATGGCTTACTTTTAAGATATTTATACTTAAAAATAATCTCATGATTACCTCAAGTTACCAAAGGAAGAGCGGTGTCTCCCAACACAAGCATTTATTTTGCTTACAGGGAGACGCCATCCCTTTGATCATAATTTACGTGTTTTTGTTGAATAAAGAATTTTGTATTTTTTTTTTTTTTTTTTATGGGCTGAAACGGCAAAAAAGAGGACATGCGATGATTTTTGTGAATAACCTATTTTAAAAAATGCCATTCAATAGGAAATAGTTCCACTAGTAATAATTGTGGTATAATGTTTTCCAAAAAAATGGATATTTAAAGCAGAAAAAAATTGTTTGTTTTTTGGTATGGAATAGCACTCGACTTTTTTTATTTAATTGATAGGAGACATAGATACAAGTGTGACAGAGTGGTCAGATACAAGACAGCGAAAATAATTTTGACCCACATGATGGACTTTTGATTGAATTAAGTAAAGAAAACAGGAACCTACAGAAGTAGGCTGCTTATCATTTTGTTATCTATATAGTTTAGTTGAAACATGAAATCCTGATGGTTAGAAGCTGGAATAACTAAAAGTTTCCTTAATATAAGATGCCTGTTTTATGGTTCCATAAAAACACACTTTTTTTGCTTTAAATATGCATTATTTTGAAAAATATTATAGAAATAGAAATAGTTTATTCAAGGCAAAAATATACAGATAGAAAGACGAACATAAAGAAACTCATACATAACATAACAACGTATAACATTACATTACATTATACCACAAATATTGTTTGTCAAGCCATTTTCTATGAAATGGCATTTTTTTAAATAGGTTTTTCGTAAAAAAACTTCGAATGTCTCGTTTTTTGGCGTTTCAGCTCATAGTAACGCTGCGTTCCGCCGTAGTCCACCAATAATAAAATTATTGTTTTTTTTTAAAAGGCTGCAAGGTAGTAACACACTATACAATTTTATTTAATATCCTAAATTATAAGTAATCGTGGCATACTCACTAGATTTTACTGCAAACAATATTTTTTTGTCACATATGACGGATATATGACGCCAAATACCAATAATGATCTCATTGCATCGTGTTTAAAATATATTTAACTTACACTTTTTATGGGTATATCTGATTAACTGGTCGTTAGATAAACTCGTGATAATATATCGGATCGTGTAAAGATTAAGTAAAAAACATGAAAAAATCACGTTTTTGGTGTTTGATTGATACCCTGATTAAGGATGTAAGCTCAGTAGGTAAATATTGATCCATCGACTCGCGTTATACACTTTGTCATTCAGACTATTGACCACCCTACGCTAGCGTTTTTTAGCGTCGGCGTCTAGTCAGCGCTATGGAAAATGGTGTCGCTGCGCAGTTGCGGCGACGTTGCGTCGAGCAGCAGCCATAGAGTTGACTAGACGCCGATGTTTAGGAGGCGTTAATGTGGGGTGTGGCTGAGGACTATCCCACGCTAGCGTTTTTTGAGCGTCGGCGTCTAGTCAGCGCTATGAAAAATGGTGTCGCTGCGCAGTTGCGGCGACGTTGCGTCGAGCAGCAGCCATAGAGTTGACTAGACGCCGACGTTTGAGAGACGTTAGTGTGGGGTGTTGCTAAGGACTATCCCACGCTAGCATTTTTTGAGCGTCGGCGTCTAGTCAGCGCTATGGAAAATGGTGTCGCTGCACAGTTGCGGCGACTTTGCGTCGAGCAGCAGCCATAGAGTTGACTAGGCGCCGACGCTTGGGAGACGCTGGGTTGGCCGTTTAAACTGTCATACATACAGTTGTACATCTAAGTCGTGTCGTGTGAAAGCGGTTATTTTAACATTATAGACTATATATGGTCTATAGTCTAAAAGCTCCCAACTATGGTATTGGTACATTGCCCCGCCTCACCTTCGACGGCTCCAGGCACTGAGGAGGGAAACCCAGAAAATCACTAAGAACCCTACTCTGCCAGCTTACAATAAGTTTTGCCATCCACCCCCCCCAGCGACTAAAATCCCGGTATCCACCCTGCGCTACAGCCCAGAACTTAAAGAATTTCAGCATCTCAGATAGGTGGAAGGTGGAGTGGTCTGCTGACACGGCCGGGAAATTTACCCTTATAACCGACCCGACACAAAAATTAAAAGGGTTCGATCTCCCTCGCAAACTTTGGTGTCGCCTGAACAGATTGAGGACTGGGCATGGCTATTGCAACTCTCTTACCTACAAATGGGGCTGGAATGTTTCTCCACGCGACTCCACGCTGCGAGTGCGGTGAGGAAGAGCAGACAACTGAACATATCATCCGGTGCTGCCCCTTCACTCTTATTCTGGATCAGCTGAAGATTTGGTCTCCGCCACTCCTGACCTGATTACCTGGCTTGACAACCTCAAGGCCATACTTTGATTGTCCTTCAACTGTGCATGCCATACGATTAATAATAACTATGGTATAAAATTAACTCAAATATGTATTCGTTCAGGTGTAACTATTATTTGAATATTGAATAAAGAAAAATGTGTTGATACAAATTAAAGACAAATACTCAAACAAATCTAAAAAGCTTTTGAGATAAACATAGGCTACTTTGATCACATTCCTTATAGATGACAAATTTTTCCCACGCATAAGGAGCTGCGGTCACTGCTAGAATAACTATATACGTAATTACCTAAGTTTTTGTATCGATACACATACATACTTATATGCAATTACCACACAGCCTCACATCCTAGAACCTAAGTGGTCGCGCACTGTGCGGTTTAAGAGGAATTTCCTCCCGTGGACGCTTCGGCTGCGGATGAGCTTGCTACCGAGGTTTTCCCGAGGGGCTGCAGTATGGGGTTCTTCAAAAAAGGAGTGTACAAGTTTTTAAAGGGTCGGCAACGCGCATGTAATATCTCTGGTGTTGCAGTCGTCCATAGGCTACGATGACTGCTTACCATCAGGCGGACCGTATACTTGTTTGCCACCGACGTGGTATAAAAAAAAATACCATACAACCAATTACACTTACGTACAGTCAGCTGCAAAAATATGTATCGAGAGAATCGTCTCATAAATATGGTACTACGCTCTAATAAGATGCTATGGGACATATTTTTGAGTAAGATGTGTACACTCATATTTTTACACTTGACTGTTGTACATCAAATTAGTATTGTTATTAATTATCATAATAATAAGTTGTTATTGCCTAAGGTAACCGTAAGTTAAATCGGATATGCTCTTCAAATCAACAGGTGTATAGATGCGCGTGCGACTGTTTTTTCCCAGCGAGTTGAAAGGGCACGAGTGAAGGCCGCCTGACCGCATCCGTCAAATAGTGATGCTACAATATCGATGTTTTACGATAGTTATGATACTGACTTATAAGGTAAGGGTCATCCATTATTACGTCACACGAATTTCTAGGACCCCTCCTCCCTCCTTGTCACACTTGGTCACATTTGACAAATCCAGGGGAGAACCCTGGTGTGACGTAACATTTATGGGAATTTCGTTTTCAACGAAATCGGCAAATCGAATTAGGTATTATTATTTTATGCAAATATTGGATAAAAGATATATTAGTAATTTTAAAACCCAATACTGACTAGGAAAGAGAATTTAAACTGTGCAGCGAATATGAAATAAAATAAATTTTCGGTTACTGATGAAGTTACAGTGACGTCACAAAGTTTATGACTTCCTACTTCCTCTTGTCACAACATGTCACATTTTCTTGACCCCCTCCCACCCTCTTAACGTGCGTTCTTTCATCTCATTAATGGATGACCCCTAAGTATTCGTTGTAAACATCTGTCATCATATTAAAATGGGTCACTCGTGTATTTTTAGTCCAAGATTCCAACATGTCGAGTAATCATCGACTTAAAATACGTGAGCGATTTAATATATATCTATAATAAGTCTGTCTCACGAAAGTTATGTTATTAAATTTTGACAAAATATAAAATGCTGTTGAATTTCGTTACTCCGTCTCTCCCAGTTTCATATTTGTTTTTGATCAAAAACGATAAGATGTTTTTTTTGGAAACATCTGTATAATTTATCGTAGGTAATTAATTTAGGTAATTATCATTACGTCATTTATGTGGTATGGTATGGTTATTTTTTATTTATAAAGCTAACTTGCTAAATGGCAAAACTATAAAACATGTTCCTTGTTTACTACGAAAGCATAATAATGTTATAGGCATAATAGTTTAAGGCATAAAAAAAAACATTTTAGGTACAAGCTTTTATCGCTGACTGTACTATTCTTTTTTTTTCCACATGCAACTTGTGCTCACCGACACAAATCTAAAATATCCAAACACAATAGGATTGTTTTGTTATATATCACAGAGTTCATAGCCACATCCGGTCTCCATCAGATCAGCTCGATGGTACCATAATATTGCATTGTCACCCGACTTACATATGTATGCAAAATTTCAGCTTCAGTGGAAGTCGGGAAGTGGGTCAAATTTAACTTGCAAGATTTGACCCGTACAAACATACATAGGTAAATTGCGAATTAACTAGAAGCTTGTAAAAAGTATGCAGTTTATACAGAGTGATTCATGAGACGTGAGCAGGACCAAGCCTACACAATCAGGAAATGTTAATGAAACGTTCACCATCATATTTAAGTAAAACAATCACGCTTTTTCTGTAATTTAACTTTTTGTTAAGGACAAATTTGATTATCTATGATCATGGACAACTTAATTAACAAAGATAAAATCTCTTTAACCTTTATGACAGCACTTTGGTTATAAAGAAAATAAAACGTCACACTTGAGTGGGATACAATTTTTCAAAAGTAACCAGACTCCGATGACATGCAATTTGTCATGGTTATAGATAAAACAAAGAGGTTGACTATAAATGTCGTAAAAAAAATAAAAAATAAAAAAAATTGAACAGAATAAAATAAATTAACGTTAATCTCACTAATACTCGTACGAAACAGTTACTGATAGCTTTCTGAATATATCCTTTTTGATCCTGCTCACGTCTCCTGAATCATCCTGTATACTTAAAATGTACGGAGCTAGAATAACATATAGTTAAAGTTACAATCAAATTAAAAAAAAACATTAATAAACATAAATTCCTCCCAGCGACAATCTCAATTTGCATATTTGATGTAACAGTGTCAACGTCGATATCGTAATCACGTCACTATTACCGAAACAAAATGTGTTAATAACCCATTGATGCGCAACTCTAGTGTCACAACACTAGATTGAAGGATAATGCTTCAGTTCATAAAGGCAAACTAAGATTTACTTTTAACAATCACTGGTTAAACTTGAAATAAAAAATACTCTGACTTGAGTGTCGCTTACACTTTTTTCAACGCAACGCCAATAGCCGTATCCGTTTTTAACGTAAGCGCCTTTTATGGTTACATTTTGGTAACAAAATTTTTTCGCGTTTGAGATATTACCTAATTATTTAATAATAATTCAGCCTATACACGGTGTAAAATGAGGAAACCGAAAGATTTGAACGGTGTATTCCTGATCACATTTAGAGTTATAGTTTCAGAGTTAATACCAATTAATAAAAAAAACATCTTATTGTAAATTACTGCAAAACGCCATTTTGATGTCGATGATGCCATTATGGTGCGTAGTATAAATATCCTTATTGATAGATGTCAAAAAGTGACAAGAGCAAAAACTAGGATTAAAAAAAACCTAAAAATTCATTTTCAGTGCCAGTTTTACTATAAAATTTACTTTTTATGTACAAATAGAGTCAAAAATTTGAAAAACAAAAAAATATATTTTGGCAAAATTCATATAAATTTTTTTTCCTCTTTTCGCCTCAGAAGTGCGTGGTTAAAATCTTTCGGGTTCCTCATGTTACACCGTATACACATCCCACTGCTGGGCACAGACCTCCTCTCATGCGCGAGAGTATGTGGGCTATAGTCCCCACGCTGGCCCAATGCGAATTGGACACTTCACATACACATTTGAATTTCTTCGCGGATGTATCCAGGTTTCCTCACGATGTTTTCCTTCCACGAAAAGTTTGCAGTAAATATCAAATGATATTCCGTACATAAGTTCCAAAAAACTCATTGGTAGAGCCAGGATTTGAACCCGCGACCCCCAGATTGAAAGTCGGACGTCAGATCCACTCGGCCACCACGCTATTATTTTGAAGTTAATTATAACTCGTTCATAAAATTGCCTTCAGGATATAATTGTCTTTTTATCTGTAATTTTCTTACTATTTATGTTATGTGGTGTCCATTTTAATTATCGTTGTGTGCCATCTGACTAATAAATTTGGCTGCTTATTGAACAATCCGTGTATATGTCAATATTATCTGATACGCGAGATGTTTTTAAAAGAAAAATGTAATCGATAACTTTATTCATTTATTTTGATTTTTTGAATAAAGTTTTATAGCCAACGAATTTGGACAAAATAATGTATTTTTGTATTGTAAGTATGTATTTTTACATTCAAGCTCTAATTTTTTTGTAAAATAAGTAAGTATATGAAAAATCCACATTTAATAGGTATAAGACTAAGTAAAGATACAATACTATACAATACAATACAAATACTCTTTATTGCACTCCTCAATACAGAAACAGTACAAATAATACAACACATAAAGAAGAGGTAAACAACCTTTAAAAACGGAAAAAAAGTCTTGTCAGTAGGTGTTCCAGATGCATTAAAAGAAGTCTAGCACAGAATAAACACAAAACAAAACAATATATCATATACAAATATAAATAAAAAAGATATATAAATACATATTCATACATATATACAGTAAATGCCAGCTATAAGTATGGAAAAGTGGAAAAGGAAGCAGATAAAAGTATTACGGAGCAGATAAAAAGTAAAGTTTAATGTGTCTCTTGAAATAATTAGGACAGTGAGCGCACCTTAAGTCTATAGGCAGAGAATTCCATAGTCGGATAGCTTGAAACGTGAAAGAATTATTATAAAATTTAGAAGAGGATGATGGTACAGAAAGAAGCAAGTTCTGGGAGCACATAACAGAACGGAGGTAGCTGAAACGGTTCTTAAGATAGCGGGGAGTTGCGGGGTTAAACAGGGATAAGATATTGTAAATACTGACGATTGTTGTGATATTCCAAGTAGCTACATACGTGCGATGTTCCATTTCCATTCTACTAAATGATGACTTACCGAGCACACTTTCTACAGTTTTGCAGGTTTTATGAACTGAGCAATTACCTAATATTATTATACGAAAATTAAAAGTATTTATTTACAATAACAATATACATAATGGATATATACAGATGATTACTATAACTAGCTTATATCTAAAATAGGCCCTTGAGGCATTGTACCAAGGATGCTGGCGGCATTTCCTCGTTGTATCGCAATACTGATACGAATATATTATATAATATTGTAGGTAGGTATATCTTTATTTGACATTTTATTTGTTATGCTAAGTTTAATTTTATTAAATTATTTTACAGTACATTTTAATATAATAATTAAAAATGACGTAATATGAATTATTTAATATAGGAATATTCATATAAACAATATGAACAATTAGGTTTAGAAATTGTTGTATCCGCAGTGTGATTTAAATACCACTATTATAGGTTAAAATTAAGTGCCCGGAAATAGACGTGTTTACGTAGGTACTTATAAAACTACTGCACGTGTAAGTACGTACAAGGCCACGTTTCAAATGCATAGAATTATCATAATTTCTATAAATATATGAATCACTGTAGATCACAATAAAAACTGCCATTAATGAAGAACAAATTTTATTCACCTAATAAAATGTAAAATTAGACTAAAAATTTAAATCATTAATTTAGATAACCTTTCAACGTGATTTAGAAGGATGAATCTAGAATTTAAATAACTCCCCTCGAATAAATGTCAAATGAAATTGGTGTCACGTGTGAGATCAACATACATTAATTTTATTTTGTTAAAATCGTTAATGAGACTATCAAGTGACAGCTTTGAAGCGTCTGGTAAAAGTTACCACCGGCGGAAATGGTCTGGCAATGTTTATTATCAATTTCTAACAATATTTTCTAAAACATGCATAAAAATCAGCCATGAGAATATTAAAAAAGTTAGTATTATATTTATTTATCTTTATTTAGTATTATTATTATTTTTTGTGAACGATAAACAATTGTAATTTCTTATTTGACTATTTCTCTCACTGACATATTTTCTCTTTATGTATAATTAATAATTTAGCGTGTAAGTGCTTTGGTGTGATGACATACTGTAAACTTGCATTGTATTTAAGTGAATAAATGAAATGAAATTATTTTTACCAACCTTTAGTACCTTGTACCGGACAAATGACCGTCGGGCCAATATACATACATAGCAAGTATGCAGACATTAAAGTACATACTAACACTATATTATCCCATACATTTTTATCCATGAGAAAATAAGTAACGTCTGGCGGCTCTGGGATCTTGGACTAAATGTATCATTTAAGAGCCCATCAACGTGCTCACTAGCGCCACTTGAAAATAATTGTAATTGTTTAAATTTAACGATAGATATTTAAAAAACGGGGGCCGCTACGTACTGTATTTTGTATTTACGTACCTTTTAAATACATCAAATTAGTTTCTATGTTGCTGGATTCGTCGATCTATGAACTCAAAACAAAAACAGCCACTTTGGACGCCTAGAATGACAAATCCAGCAACGTAAAAACTATTACGATGTATTCAAAAGGTAGGTACTTGAACACAAAATACAGTACGTAGCGGCCCCGTTTTTTAAATAGCTATCGTTAAACACACAATTATTTAGCAGTGGCGCTAGTGAGCACGTTGATGGGCTCTTAAGACCCATCACTGCCGTGTCACGCGCAACTCATGTAACTTACAAACATAAGTTTCGAGATAATTAAATTTAAAGTTTTAATGATTCAAATGCTGTTATCGTTGATGATTTATCGTAATTTATTTTTATTTAATAATGTAGATATCGGCTATATGGTCACAGAATAGGGGGTGTATATCATAGTTTCGGACACGTACTCTCGGAGTATCCTGCTGTCGAATGTTCCTTGATTCGACTGTCGCTGGATCGAATATTCGCTGGGTCGAAAAGCGTAGAAATAATCAATTGTAGAATCGAATTTGAGGTTTCGATTGTCATTCCATAGAAGATCTCGGGTACGAATGTTCGTTGATTCGACTGTCGCTGGATCGAATGTTCGCTGGGTCGAAAAGCGTAGAAAAAAAAAATTTTTCAGGGTTCCTCCCGAACATGTGAAGAGGGGATAATTTTTTTTCGGTTAAACTCTAAGGTAAAAACCTTTTTTTTTTTAATCGGTCCCGTCATTTTGGAGTTCATTCGTTACAAAAAGAAAAATCCTAAAATACAAATGTTTTCTCTTTAATATTAGTATAAATATAGCTTTGTTTTTTAATCTGAACATGACACTAAAAATTATTAGAAGTAAAAAAGGATGATAAAATAAAACTCTTGATTACTCAATCATTTATGCATAATTCGGCCACAAGTATTTCGACCCAGCGAACATTCGATCCAGCAACATTCGAATCAAACAACATTCGATACACAACAAATCGAACCCATACAATTCTAGATTACGATTTTACGATTATGCATAATTCGGCCACAAGTATTTCGACCCAGCGGACATTCGAATCAACGAACATTCGACAGCAGGATACTCCGAGGGTACGTGTCCGAAACTATGATATACACTCCAGAATAGGGCCTTAATTTTTTTTTCGTATCAGGTTGTTAGTTTACATTTTATTCGAGTTAAGGAGTTCCGCTTGGACAACTCTTGTATAAGATAAGAAGTTACATGACATATACGCTGGATTTATTTTCTATGCATTTGAAAAACGATTGTACAGGATTCATCGGCAGTCATGCGTAACTCCAGTAACTTTAAAAACGATGGTGTTATTTTCGTGAGGTTTTAGTTGTGCCAATCATGCAACTCAGGTCTGGGATCGGAAACCGGTATTTTTTCTATGGGAACGAAAACGGTATTTTTTCGTTCTTTGTTAATTATTTCATTTCTAATTGGGCCATCTAATAATACGAAGTCGTTATCTAAAAACACAACCGAGTCCTATATATGGAGTATAAAATAAACCGAAATATATGTTTATTTCAAAGTTTTTCCAAAAATCCGGTTCCGATCCCTGACTCAGGTTAAGGGTGCTTGGCGCCATCGGCAAAAAATTAAGTTATATGACTTAGTTAACTTACTTATTTCAACTTATATGTTATTCTCAGTAAATAGTTAAGATTTTCATAACTTTATTTTAATACATTTATATTTGGGTGATTATAGAAAAATTGGGTAACTCAATGTCATAAGACAAAATAACGATGTGTTATTATATTTTGTATATATTTTTAATTTTACTTTAAAACATTTAAATGCCTTTTATTTGGTCACTCAATTTCAGCTATTCATTTTAAATGCAAGTTTATAAATTTCCACAATATATGCTCAAAACGTCAGTACTTTGGCATGTCACAATCCCAAAAACGCGCAATAAAGTGCTTGTGTGTTCAATATTAATTTTAATTTAAGTAAACTTACAATTTCACTATAATCTATGATGTAGTTAACAATGTATATCACAACTTTTATAATATAATATTCTTACCGTTGTTGTTAATATAAAAACAAACTTTGTGTTCAGTTTTATTCGTCAGTCCGCTGTGTGTTGTTCGAATTTGAATTTTCCGCTAAATATTGTCGACTCAAATTCAAATCCGTGTTAAATTTTATCGTTAGTAGTAAAGTTAGCTGCAGTCCGCGCCATTTTACGGCTGCCGTTACTGTGCCAGTGCTAGCGTTGTTTTTGTCATGTGAACACGTGCGAATCCAGTCAAAATTTCAGTCCTATGGTGAGTTATTATTTCCCTGTAAACCTGTGTTATATTTTAATTTATACATAATTAGCTTTGATTATTTAAAATGTAGCTTGGTGATATTCGAATATATCAAAACAAACATTGCTTCTAATGATAACCTCAATTTCATGTCTTTTTCGTCAGTCCGTTGGCGTCAGTCCCTTGTCTGATATTGCGCCATAGAACTGACGGGTTTCCAGAGTACTGACATTTAGCCTGTGTTAAAGCATTTATTTTCACTTATTTCAGTTTAAACATCATGCCGCCTCCTAAAAAAAACGAAATATGTCTAAGGATAGAGAAGATATATTAAGAATGAAAAGAGAAGCCGAAAAAGCTCGCTTAGTTAGAATCAAAACCGACCCTATTAAGTTAGCCGAATACAAAGAGATACAAAGGTTGCAGTACTTAAAAAAAGGAGAAGGGGCAAAGAAAAAAATGTAACAGAAATGACACGATTGCCTGAAAAAAATGGCGAAAATATGGCAAAGTACAGGCAAAAAAAAACAGCAATTAAACGTACTACTGATTTTGTAGAATACTCATTGAACTACTGACGATGAAGCACGAGCAATAGTTGGTAAAGAAATGAGACCTATTATTATTTTTATCATTGGGGTGTTGCGGGCCTTTGAGTGCCACGTCGAGTGATCTATTGTGACGGCCCTTTAAAGTTCATTACTAATGCCCGTGGCATCCAGGAAGTTCCAGATTCTTTGGGCCGTTATTTTCTGTACCTCATAGAGTTTCACCATACATGCCGCCCTAAGTAGGTACTTCTTTTTGACATTAGTGGTCCGCAGGAACAGAAAATGTGCATTGCAGGTCTCCTTGGACTCCTGGCAAAACCTGCATGGCGCATCTTGTTTCTTTCCAATTTGAAACACGTGTTTCTTCAACTTACAGTGTCCAGTCAATATTCTAGTCACCGCGCAGGTTTTGTGTCTTTAAAGCCCTAAAAGCTTAGCACTTTTGCTGTTAAAGCCTTGGATTAGAGCTTTCCAGTGTTCTTGTCCTTTGACGAACTTCCACCAATCGATTGCTCTTGTTTTTTCTAAGTTGCTGAGCAGAGAATATGCATCCCGTTTTGTGATTCCACAGAACAGTTCTGGGCCGACCAGGGGTGTGTCTGCGCCCTTTCTAGCAAGTTCGTCCACTTCCTCGTTTCCGTTAATGTCGGAGTGCCCTGGTACCCAACTAAGTATGACTTTGTTGGAGTTAGCCAGTGAAATTAGGTTTGTTTTACTGTTATGGACTAGTTAGACCTATTATTAACGAAGACCAAAGAGCAGAAGAGAAGCGAAAGACACAGAAAGTCCAAAAATAAACAATTTAAAAAGATGGAAGAAATGGTAGCATAACTGAGAACCAAACTCAGCGTCAAAAATATAAACGAGTTAAAAAGCAGTTAAAGAAAGTTGTACAATCTGTTGAAAAAACTCCAAAAACCAAAATTGAAGAATTAAGTGAAGACATTACTAAAAAGAAGGAATTAGTGAAGAAAGCCCTTCTCGGAGAAGTTATTAAAATTTAATTAGAAGAAACTACACTAAAATAAGGAGGCATAAGGATAAAAAAAAGTTATATATAATGTTAAAAAAATATTCCGACGAATTGAGAACCTCCTCCTTTTTTTGAAGTCGGTTAAAAATAAACTACTTCGAAGTAGTGTAAATTAAGTAATATAATGTTATTAAAAATTTCCAAAAGCTGTTATAAAGGTGGAGATAGTTTTTTTTTCTTACATGATTACATATTAATAGTTTTTTAATAGTTACTAAGTCAATTAAGACTCAAAATATGTGCCATTATTAGATTCTAAGAGATATCTTCTAAATCGTAATAAATTTCATTACATAATCTTATGAAGTTTTGGTTTTTGTCAGTACTATGTCACCCTCGTCAGTCCCCTGGCAGTCAAATTCAGAAAAATCGAAATATCTCGGAATCTACTTGAAAAAGTGACTGGCCTGAACACAAGCAATATTATTCATTAGATTAAGTATCCTATAAACCCGAATTTGTAGGAATTTTATTAAAAAGATACCGTAAACAAAATATCCCTAAAAGTTACCCAACTTTTGTATATTCACCCATTTAATGGTTTTAAAAACGATTTAGACTGGTTATCCACAACTCATGAAAGCGGGCCACAGACCATCAGTTTTATCTGCACAGTTTTAACTGTACAGTCTAACTGTTCAGTTAAAACTGATATCCCTTGTGACTACACACTGAAAGTTATTTTATTATTTATCCTTTTCGCTTGAAGTAAAGACGTTCGACGGAATCATGGATGACGCTGTGGCAATTATTGGATTATTGTGTATTTTACAAAAAAAAAGACAAAGAAGGAAAAGAATGTGGTGTAAACATTGGTTATTACAGAGAAAGCAATATACGCATAACAATTTACTAAAGGAGATCAGAATTACTCCAAAAGATTATCGTAACTATTTAAGAATGGATGAAGAAACTTATTTGCTTTTGCTCGATTTAGTTACACCAAGAATAATGAAACAAGATACAGTGATGAGAAGTGCTATTTCACCACATGAAAGATTAACAGCAACGCTTCGATTTTTAGCAACAGGTAGAAGCTACGAAGACCTTAAATTTTCAACAATAATATCCCCCCAGTCACTTTCCAGTATTATACCAGAAACGTGTGAAGCGATATATAGTGTTTTACACAAGGATTACTTAAAGGTACGTAAGAAATAAAATGCATTTTATTTTTAGAGTATTTTAATAATTATATGTAACTTATAAGTAATTAAAAAAATCAGACTGAACATAACTAGAAATAAAAGAAGTTAATAAGCATCATAGTTAGATAAAAAGTCGGCAACTGTTGAAGTAGAACTTGGTTGCGACTGAATCATTTGTTGTTGAGTTGCATGCTGTTGAGTTGGTGCAACATTATTATTACCCGATGATCCCGGACTCTCAGGTATAGACAAATAAACAACTTGAGGTTGAGCCTGTGTTTGTTCATAAATTGAGCGCTGACTTTGAGGACTTGGTTGATTTGAGTAAGGTGAAGTACTGTGATTGAATTGGCTGGATGAAGTGGAATATGATCTTTGATGAAAGGGAGAATTAGGAAAAGGGGCCATTACTGTATGTGATGTTGTTAACTGACCCAATTCAGCTTCTGTGAGAGTCTCATTAATAATTTTTTCTGCGAGGATTCGTTGAGTTTTATTTAGATCTCTTAGTTTAAATGCAACAGATTTGCCAAAAATATCATAACGGTCGTCGGGTTGCTTCGGTGGTGGTGGAGATGGAGCCGGAAGTTTGAAATGATCTCTGACAGATATCAAAACGTCTTTTGTGAGGTCCGCTTCAGATTTTCGTTTCCTTGAGGTTGAGGAGGAGGACGTTGTAGACTCTGTTGTAGGTGTTTGCTGAACACCTACATCACTTGAGTCTTCAAAGTCTTGTGCTTCCTTTACTGATTCTTCAACTGACAATGGAGCTGACTCTGGTGAATTAACCTGTAATATTGTATTTGTTTCAGTTTCCTCGATCACAAGAAGAATGGAAAAGAATAGCTGCACTATTTGAACAAAGATGGAATTTTCCGCATCTGCTTGGGGCGATGGACGGGAAGCATGTAACAATAAATCCACCACGAGGAAGTGGGTCGACATATTTCAATTATAAGAAAAAACACAGTATGGTCTTAATGGCTATAGTTGACGCTCAATATCAGTTCATTTTATGTGATTTTGGAACCAACGGACGAATATCAGACGGTGGAGTTTTACAAAATACAACATTCTTTCAAAAACTTCAAGAGAATGACTTGAATATTCCGGCCGAAGAAATCGTAACGAATAGCTCAAAATCGTTACCGTATGTCTTTGTTGCTGATGACGCTTTTCCACTAAGGACTGATATGATGAAACCTTTTAGACAGGCTGAGTTGGATACAAGAGAAAAAAAAATTTATAACTACCGTGTTTCGCGAGCAAGACGAATTGTTGAAAATTGTTTTGGTATTTTAGCTACACGATTTCGAATATTTCATACAGATATTAATGTACATCCAAGTAGAATTGAATCAATTGTAATGGCATGTTGTGCCTTACACAATTTTTTAATTAAAATGTTACCAAATTCTTATATCAGTCCAGAGTGTTTTGATCGCGAACAGACTGATATTGGACATGTCACACCAGGTTACGATACAAATCATTCTACCATGGAACCTTTACAACAAAGGAATATAGGAAACACGGCCCGAACACCCAAAATGATTAGACAAGAATTTATGAATTATTTTAATAATGAAGGTCAAGTTCCCTGGCAAAATAATTTTATTTAAGTAAATAAAATAATGTTTATATAAGTAATATTAGTTTTATTACCTCATCATCCAAATTCGAGCGTGAAGGTCGTGGTACATGTTGATCATCCAAGAATTTCAAAAGAGGGTAATACCATAGTTTTGGCTCATATATTTCTTCTGTGCCTGCACCTGATTTATTTGAAGCATTCACCTTTTTGTGTTCTTTATTATAAGTACAACGTAAATTATTGATTTTTTTAACTACCGCTGCTTTGTCACTAGTAGGTTCAACCTCTCGAAGTTTAACCAATAACCTCCTGTAGGCTGCCTCTTTTTTGTCACGGTCGTGGTACTCTTTAGCTTTAACTTTCCACAAGGAAGGTTCAGAACGATATATTTCTATAAATTCTTCTAACCATTCACGTTGATTAGGCATGTTGATGTTGCAAAGACTTAAGACCGTAGAAAACGTGCTCACTGCAATGATGATCCGTCAAAACTGACAACAAAACAGTTTTTTGCCACAGACCATCAGTTTTAACTAAACAGTTTTAACTGTACAGTTTTATCTAATGAAATTTCGGTTAGATCGTCAGTTCAACTGCACAGTTCAAAGATTTGCCTACACACGTACGTTTTAACTGAACAGTTCGACTGTACAGTTAAAACTGTGCAGATAAAACTGATGGTCTGTGGCCCGCTTAACATAAGTTAACGCAGTTGCGCGTGACACGGCAGATCAGTGAATACAAATACTTATATTTATTTATCAATTATCTTAAGGTTTTTGTGTCGCTCCATTCAATAGGAATTTAATGGGTTTCTGACCTTACGTCACAAAGCGTATCTATCATTACTATTGGAGCATCGTTAATTTAACATAACCGCCATCCGATAAGGTTATTCCGTACACATTTCATCATTGCCAAAAGTTCATACTCGCGAAATGCTCCGTTGCGAGTCATATATTTGGTAACGAAACCGCCCGATCCATGTTGACCATATCGAGACCGTATCGACAGGGTCGAAGGTCAGAAGTCTGGGCAATTTGTCGTGATCTAACACGACTTGTAGACGACTATTGTTGGACGTGAGATGGTCAGGTCGAAGTATGAATATAATATATGTAATATGAATTACGTTACTGATAGTCAGATTTAGGAAGAGTAAACTTTGTTATTATTCGTAGATCGCTAAGTCGCTATCAGACTAGTTATTATAGAAATGATCATATACATGGGCTCCTATTTGAAAGCAATAGATCATATTCCAACCTTAAGCTTCAAACTTCAAACTTCAACATTTATTCAGCAAATAGGCCACAAGGGCACTTTTACACTTCTTCTTCCTCGCGTTGTCCCGGCATTTGCCACGGCTCATGGGAGCCTGGGGTCCGCTTGACAACTAATCCCAAGATTTGGCGTAGGCACTAGTTTTTACGAAAGCGACTGCCATCAGACCTTCCAACCCAGAGGATAAACTAGGCCTTGTTGGGATTAGTCCGGTTTCCTCACGATGTTTTCCTTCACCGAAAAGCGACTGGTAAATATCAAATGATATTTCGTACATAAGTTCCGAAAAACTCATTGGTACGAGCCGGGGTTTGAACCCGCGACCTCCGGATTGCAAGTCGCACGCTCTTACCGCTAGGCCACCAGCGCTTCACAAGGGCACTTTTACACGTCAACATGGAATTTACATACAAGCAAAAACCAGCACATCAACAATTATAAAATACAATTCATTGAGAATATTAACTCAAACTAAAGTATTATTGTTTAAAGAAAAAGTAAGTAAAATATTATAATTACTTAGAGATGTATAAAGTCTCTAAATGTCGAATTACAAAAAAAAAACTAAAATAATAATGATAAAAAACACAATCAGATACAAATAAAAAAACCGGCCAAGTACGAGTCGGACTCGCACAGGAAGGGTTACGTACCATTATCTATAAAAAACGGTCACCCATCCAAGTACTGACCCTGCCCGACGTTGCTTAACTTAGGTGATTAGATGAGAATTTTTCGTATAGTTAAAACATTCATTAGGATAAAAGAAACATACGAGAACCGAATGAGGTGTCTCACTGTAATCTATAAGACAGACCGTTCGCCTACTCAAGAGCTCGACCATCTCCATGTGCCGGATGATGGAGCTCATGGGTGCTTTAAATTCCTTTGGTTCCAGATAGCCTGCTCCAAAGTCCTTCATTCTTTGTCTGGCGAGGGCGTGACATTCACTTTAAGTGTTTTACTGTCTCTTCCTCTTTGCCACACCTTCGACAATCAATCAGTGTCCTTTTGCCTCGTAATGCCCCCCCTGTTATAATTTGGAGTTGTTTTTAGCTAAGTTTTCATTGGACCCGGGTATGTCCTTAAACTACGTCCAAAAGAGAGGTATGGGCAATGTGAATGTCATCTCGCCTTGTGTGGTAGGGCACAGCACAGCAGATGTCATTCCAGATCTAGAGCAGAGCCCAACTGGGGAAGTACCTCCACCTTACAGAAAACCGCAGCCAAATAACACTTGACCCTACTCATAGTGTTGTGTTCCTGCCGGTGAGTAAGGTTGCCAGAGCTCAACGAGGGGGGGTGGGGTTAGGGCCGGCAACGCGCATGTAACTCCTCTGGAGTTGCAGGTGTACATAGGTTACGGAGACTGCTTACCATCAGGCAGGCCGTATGCTTGTATGCCACCGACGTAGTATTTAAAAAAAAGCGTGTTGCTCCAACCGAAGTCTATTCTTTGCAAGAGCTTTGAGAGCTTTAGACCCGTCAGACTGTAGACCGGCTAGCATGAATTGCATTCTCGCGCGAGACTTCATACATCCTGCGCGACTTCAAGTATGGACTCGCGCGCGAGAACGCATCTCATGCTGTACGGCTAGATGTATGCCTACTCTAAAACGTCCTTTTCAATATTCATACTCAGCCATTTAGACGTGTTAGTCAATGTACCATCATTCTATTGTTACCACACAAATCTAACATTCCAGAAAGGTTATGTTTTATACAGGATGATTTCTGGGTCGTGATCCAGAACCACTTTTTCTGAATCTATAAATGATTTACATTATCATACGGTAGTATTTGATTGAAAGATAATTAGTTTGATTTTTATTATTTTTCAAGTAAAATTAATCTTATACGAAGTAATCATGGTCACCCTATGACTTTTGACAGACGCTGTATGGAAAGCGACAAGACGTCACATTGAGTAGGGTGACCAAACTGTATGCAAACATGTATTTTTCTATTTGTTATCTGAAAAATAATCATAATTATTGGTGATAATAAATAATGAGCAACATCATTAGACTCATCTTTGAATTCTGTGTGATGTCTTGTTCTCTTGCTCCACGACGCCGAAATCATACCGTGTATACCGTGGGTCTATTAAACTCGACAGATTTTAACCACGCATTCGTGAAGTCATTGGCTGTTTCGCATGTTTCATACATTTTAGCTGCCTGACCTTGACATTTTCTATGGGAGAGTCTATTTTTTTTTCGCGATTTCGGGGTGGTCCCATGGTAAAAGTTGCTCATTTTGACTGATATATTCAGCCCGTAAATGATTGCAGGTGACTAAATAAACATTCTGTATGTTAAATGAGTTTTAGTGAAATTTGATGATTTTTTTTGTGTTTTCTGTACACGGCACGTTATTTCTTTTTACATCTGGGCCAAAAAACTTTTTTTTTTTATAAATAAATATTATAGGACATTATTACATAAATTGACTAAGTCCCTCAGTAAGCTCAATAAGGCTTGTGTTGAGGGTACTTAGACAACGATATATATAATATAGAAATATTTATAAATACTTAAATACATAGAAAACACCCATGACTCAGGAACAAATATCCATGCTCATCACACAAATACATGCCCTTACCAGGATTTGAACCCAGGACCATCAGCTTCGTAGGCAAGGTTGGCAAGGCATTGATTTTATAATGAATAATTAATTAATTCAACACTGTGTTTTTATAATCGTAATTACAAGGTATAAAGTACAGAATGTACTCACTATCAAGAAATTACTTGTAACTTTTTGTTATTAATAAATATTTGTATTTGTATTTGTATTTGTCACTACCCACTAGGCCAAACCGACCGTCAAATAACTTTACAACGAATAAGTAATATTTTATTTTATTTATTACGGATAAAAATTGCGAGTTTCCTTTAAAATTTTAATGTCTGTCAGTAGGTGTGTCCAAACCAAGTCTCATAGCGTCAGCGTCTCCGCTAAAAAGGCATTATTCACTAAGTTATTACAGAAACAAATTTTCACAAAAATAGACATTATCTCTAAAACAACATCGATTTCAGGAAACTTTCTATGTCATTTTAGTCTCTAAATGTAAGAATATACCTTTAAAATCTATCGGTTAATAGGCCCACGGTGTATGTGTCTATACGTAATCGTGTATATGTACATACAATATGGTGTTTACGCCATTCTTAGCGGCGTAGAAAAATCTAGCTTTTGGTCCGCTCTCCCTATATGATCTATAAGGTCAGACGTGCTTCTTTGTTTAAATCTAAATTGCGCTATGTCATTGTAGAGATGAGTACTAATAAAGACTGATAAAACACATATAATTAATCACATAAGTACTGGATAGGCAGCAAAGGCTCATAGATACATACCTTACAGACTAACCTACATACAATAACTATAATTTTTTAAACTTTTTTTTATACTACGTCGGTGGCAAACAAGCATACGGCCCTCCTGATGGTAAGCAGTCTCCGTAGCCTATGTATGCCTGCAACTCCAGAGGAGTTACATGCGCGTTGCCGACCCTAACCCCCTTCCTACCCTCGTTGAGCTCTGGCAACCTTACTCACCGGCAGACTAAAACTAATTTTGACGACACAATACTTTTTTGCTGCGACTCGTGTTCTGGTGTAGCGGCCGTATTGGAACAATGCTTATTAGATCATCATCATCGTTTTAAAATTATGGCTTTAGTCCAGTGGGACTATTTCGCCTGTATCAAGGTATAAGCTTTAAATTCGACTAAAATTGTACGCTTAGTACAAGACAGTGTACGGTGATTTTATCAGCTCTTGTAAAGCGAAAGCAGGACTTTACAAGGAGCACGTGGACTACCGGCCATTGACTCCAAAATGGTGGTTAAACGCGTTTCAAGATTAATTTTCCATTCACTGCACCCTACCACATTAGTTTACTGTATAATAAGCTATCGATATTACACTTTAAACAATATTAATGAGCAAAAAACAAAGGAATTAATCACGAGGCGTGACTATCAATATTGCGCTCGAACCGCGCTCGCAATAGTTTCCAGCGCACGCGCTCCACGAACGAGCTCTGTGTGGGGGTTGATAGTTTGTAATCTTTACATCTCTCTGGTCACAGATAATAATACAATTATCGTTTATTGACTAATGTATTGATGGGTAATTATTGACAATGCATCAATGACACGTAAGATGATGACGATATTTTTTTAAAAGTGATAGTTACTCATTATGTTATTTAATAGGTACCTAGATTATTTTTCTATTATTTTATGAATGTTCATATAATTACTAGCATAAATACGCTTAGTTTAAATTGAATCTTTGTGACCTAATATAGTCTATCGAAATAATTTTGATGTTACGTAAATGAAAATTTTTAGTCTTAGTTTTTTTTTCTCCGTTTATGCAAAATGTGTGGGTACTGAATAAGTTTAAACAAAACATAGTTTTCGATTTTCTTTTAGGCTATTAAAATCGCTCCAAATATTGCTTTAAATAAGGGTTGGTTGAGTTTGTAGCTTTTCAATGGCCTCTTTCTATTTGGTTTAGAAAAATATACCTATGCTTGCTTTAAAATGCTTTCTAAAATCAGTTCATAAATAAAATAAAAGACAATTCTAAAAACCCCAAACACAGGTTGCGTTGTTTCATCACAGAGTTTCTATAGCCACCTCCTGTCTCCATCATCAGATCGGCTCGATAGTACCATAATATTGCATTTCCATGACATACAAATGGATGCAAATTTTCAGCTCAATCGGGAATCGGGAAGTGAATTAAATTTAGCTTTCTAGATTTGACGCACACTAATCATATATACTCTTTAGTTAACTTTATTAACATGTTATTGCTCAACGCATTAGCAATATTAGCATTGCCATTCAACGTGGCAATGCGGCCAGCCTTCTGGGCACACTGCCCATCGGCAGTGACTTGAAGGACGTGTTTTATTTATAGGACCTTTATTTTAAGTTTATTTATAGTTTTTATTATTATTTTTAAGTTTATGTATAAGTTATTGTTACATTTTATTTAAATAACAATATACATAATGGATATAAACAGAGGATTACTATAACTAGCTTAAATCTAAAATAGGCTTTTGAGGCATTGTACCTAGGATGCTGGCGGCATTTCCTCGTTGTATCGCAATGCTGATACGTGCACAATGAAGCCGTCAGCTCTTCGGTCACCAGTTACGTCAACCAGACGCTTCGCATTTCTGCAAAAAACTTGTGCGCGCTAACCCATGGACCTAGAGTTTATTTAACTTGCCCTGTTAGTATATACATATTTATAAAGCTTGTAAAATATAGTGAAATAAACTGTCTGTATTGTCCGAACTTTATTGAGAGGAAACATTAAACAATCTTATATATTTTGCTCATTATTCTTTAGTTAATTACCGTACAAACTTGAACTTTACTTTTGACAGGCTTGCGTTGTTTCCCATCTAGCAAACTGTTGCATGTTAAAGATTATCCAGTGTGACTATGATGTCATTGCTAATCAAGTTTTACATTGTTTGTGTTTAGGCTGTCTGTCAAAATTATGATGCATAGCGGCGTACATACATTGTGGTCCATGGACAATGTAGATAATAAATAATAATAATAAATAATAAATATTATAGGACATTATTACACAAATTTACTAAGTCCCACAATAATCTCGACGGTTTACGTATACGGTTTTTGATGACCGGTTTGGCCTAGTGGGTAGTGAACTCTGCCTACGAAGCTGATGGTCCCGGGTTCAAATCCTGGTAAGGGCATTTATTCGTGCGATGAGCATTTGTTCCTGAGTCATGGTTGTTTTCTATTTATTTAAGTATTTATATTATATATATATATATATATATATATATGGCCCTTTAAATGTTCGACGTAGTTACGTAATATGCTAATTATCACACCATATGTACTGTAAACTATCTTTATCTATACCAAGAAAAGAGCGTATTCCCATATTAAATGCCGGCAGCGCACTTGCGACCCCTCTGGTCTTGCAGGTGTCCATGGCCGACAGTAATTGCTTACCATCAGGCGATCTATCTGCTCGGTTGCCACCTATATCATAAAAAAGGTCGATTTATTTATTATCCGATGTACGATTAAGGGATCCACTGATTACCAGTTCGCCGGACGATATCGGCCTGTCAGTTCGTCACGATTGTCAGCTTTTGCGAATAACTGACAGGCCGATATCGTCCGACGAACTGGTAATCAGTGGGCTCCTTTAGAAATAAGTGGATTAATTGTGAATCTAATGAAGCCTTTTTATGGCAAAGAAGTTAATTTTAATATATTCAGATAACAAATAAATGAATGGATGATGTATTGTGAGAAAAATGCTAAACATTTCTAACGATGTAATAGACTACTAATAAATAATGTGCGATTCATACAGTAATTTATTCTAGAAACATTCTAGAATCTTTTTCTTCTTTCCATCCTGTTACCCCCAGCTGGGGTGTAGGGCTCGAACCATTTTCTTTCACTGACTCCGGTCCTGGGCAGCTTGGGTAACCTCCTCCCACCCCATCCCCAAAACACCCAACTCTTGCTCCACGGAACGGCGCCAAGTAAATTTAGGGCGACCATGTTTCTGTGATCCGGGCATCTTCCAGGTCAGTCAGGGCACATTGGATAGGTGCATTCTAGAATAGAAATACAAATTAAAAGTAACATATAATTAGTAAGATACTTATAAAATAAGACAAGGAGCTTGGGAAGCGGTTGAGGGAGGCAACAGGGGACTCTCGCGCCGGCAGCTTTCTCGCGCAGAGGATTGCTATCGCAATACAGCGCGGGAACGCTGCCTGCGTGATGGGCACCTTGCCGAGAGGTCTAGCCTTAGAAGGTAAGTTTTTTATTTTTTTATTTTTTAGTTAGATTTAGTTTTAGTTGTCTTATTTTATAAGTATCTTTCTAGTTTTATGTTGCGATTCATTGTATTGTTATATATCTGTCAAGTAATCATGTACAAAAATAGATAATTGCCCACAGGAGCAGTAGAGTGTTGTAAATCTATTTTCCTATCCTAGTAACAAAATACTACTATATATATATGTACTACCACTAGCGCCATCTGTGTACCATGTGTGATAACATATTTCTTTTAATAAAACGTCAGTTCATTTGCAACCCAACTTGAAGTTTCATTATAGAGAAGGGTCAACTCATTATGGAAACTTATAAAAAGTTTGCCTGTCTTTGCTGACCCTGAAGGCTAATTAGAATAATTACAATTAATTTTGCATGCTTAGTTATTAAATTTGGGTCAGCCTGATTGTGTTAGTAGCTCCTAAGGTAATATCCTCAAAGAATAGTATGGAACCTTATTCGACCTGTTTGATTATTTTTTTATTTATAACACTAATAAGCTTCTGACTTTTGAAAAATGTCATCATTATCAAATATTTCGAACAAATTGTCAAAAACACTGCCAAAGATTAACACAGTGTGTTTCTTTTTGTTGTCGATTATTGCAAATAAGTTTTGTTCGAGATTTTTTTTCTTTTGAGTCAGAGCATTCCTGAGAAGTAACCCTACGTGGGATTTCAGGGTTTGTCCAATGGCTAAGGTCACCGTGTATAATAGTATTTACGCGTTATTTTATTAGAATATATTCGTATTTAGACAGCAACCGTTGTATCATGGATATGCAAGGTTTAAATATATAATTTTCAATGTAAGAAACACAATATTGAAATATTCTAATAAAACTCTTAAACAATCTATATTGACTAACTAAACTAAAATATAATATTACAAAATTAAAACTAAAATTAAACCTAGAAATAAAATAAAATCATCTACTATAAAATATACTTACCTAAAAAAAAAAAAACAATTACAAAGAGAATACCCCTTCTAACAGGTCGGTCTGCGGCATGGACCCCATGATACTGGCGGCATTTACCTCTCTGTATGGCAAGGGAAATACGTTGAGAGAGGTACGTGCCAGCCCTGGGGTCCCTAGCACGGCTAGCACATGATTACACGCGGGATAACTCGCGCCGCGAGAAACAACAGTCGCGTGTCACAAATTTCTATCTCGACCTGTCAGTTTCTCGATTTTGGTAGCATAAGTTGGCAGATCGAGAAAAGAATTCCACGCGAGAGAGCCATCCCGCGCGCGACTTAGCCAGTGTGGCCATTTATACTTGGAACAAACTTTTCTTTCGTGGCAACACTGAATCGGTACTAACATAATCGGAAAAATAATAAATAGTCAGCTTTAGAAACGGAGCGTTCCTAGTCACGATAACTTTGTCTCCTTCTCGCAGTATTAAGATTAAAGAAATAGCAAATATTATTTTGAAGTCGGAAATGTCAATGTGTCAATCATAATTTGATTCGCTTTGTCGTTACAAGTTGGAGTACATATATCTAAAGATAATTACCTACCTAATAATTAAATACCACTCCTTACGAATGATTGGTGTTTTTTATAAGATAATTGAGATTACCCGAAAGTGTTGGCTAATAAGCTACCATCTTTACGAAGAAGACTGAAGATCTCATGATAATCCCCAACATATCTTCCTTGTGGCTGGCTAGTTGCTGCACCGCTGGCTTTGAAGATAGATTGATGACATGCACAAGTCTGTCATCAAACACGGCGCCTATACCTAAGCATGCTGCTGCTGGGCGCAGCCATCCTGCCACGGAGGACATAGAAGGGCTCAAATTGGGAACCTACTCCATACAACGACAATCGAATGTTAAAAACAATGAGTTATTTTTGCGTGTTTTGTATTTTAGCGATCTATGGATGCAGCGTTAGTTTTTTAAGTTTTCTCATATTGCAAATACACAAAAACATTAAGTTATTTTATTTACTCTGACCTCTTTTAGATATTTAGATTTAAGTACGACTACTACGACTCCCACCGAACGGGCGGAGTCGGATCGCATTTCACATTTATGTGGCCGCAAGCCGGTCGGCTGCTCGCGGACGCGGAGACGCCTCCGGACGGATTCTATCGCTTCTGCGATATATAATATATAGGCACATTAAAAATGCGCTCCGGTGCGGCCTGACTCCAGCCAGTCGGTAGTCGGTGGGAATCGTACATTAGGGTGGTAACTACAGAATACTCGTATTACGGCCGTGGCCTTTTGTAAGGTGGACGTTGAGTTGGGCTGCCAGATTCATTATTTTGCATTATTTTATTATCTGCGTATAATAAAATAATGCATATAGTAACAAAAGTGTACTTAGACACCTACTTAGGGTAAGTAATAGGTACCTAAGTACAGTAGGCGTAGGTTACCTTACCCAATCTGAAGGCTTTCTCCAAAGTTTTAAAATACATTGAGTTTTTGTACTACTACTACTTCACTCGCTCAGTGACCCAAACAAGATCTTGGCCTCTGACGCAAGAGAGCGCCACTCTGCCCTATCCTGCGCCACTTCACGCCAGTTGGGTATTCCGAGGGCGAACAGGTCTTTTAGGACTTCGTCACTCCAGCGGTATCTGGGACGCCCAGACGGACGTTTTCCACCCGGGTGCACCACATACACTCTTCTCACAGCACGATCCTCTCCCATCCTCTCTAGGTGGTGCGTTTTTGTACACATATTATAAATCATTGGTACCCGGATATACCTATAATTAAACCCCAAGACCGCGGTTTATATCCCACAATCAATTGAAGCACGTGACGAGTTTTTGTACTTAGGTGGTGGTTTATTTAACTATTTGCGTATATATTTTTTAGGTGGTAGGTTGCATGCATTGACTGTAAAAATACGCGTGTAAGTGTAACGGGTTAGCACTGATTGACTAGCACTTAATTATTTCGTGGATTAGCGAAGTAATATTTTTGTATCAATTAATACGGATTTCGACAAAGTAATTTCTATTAATCACCCTCCAGTCAATTCGCCATCTAAATGTTTGCTTTGTTGATGTAGCGGCACAATCTTAGGCTTTTAATTTTTCTGTCGGGTTTCCATTTAACTTAAAAGAACAAACAAGTAAATGTGAAAAAATACAATCATTTTGTTATTACCGGCATGATATAGATATAGGTATCTTAATAGGTATGTTATAAAGCAATACCACGTACCTACACCTTACCTACCTAGCTAACGGACAAATCATAAAACTCAGGATTCATATTAAAATTACACAGAAAATTGCTGTAGTATGAAATAAATACAAAATATAGAAAATTAACTTTCTTTTAGGACCAAAGTCAACAAAACTTCGACAAAATATGCTTCTCGCGACCCTCTAGCCTCGAAGACAGTTTCTCTCCTTTTGACGTTGAAACGCGGGATATTTTCTCTCCCATAGTGCACTTGTGCTATAGTTAGGGAGGTGGCGAGCATTTCGGTATATGATTTGCACACGTTTCACATCGAGGTAGATTGCAGTTTACGTCAGTACGAATCGATTTGGTCCAGTCAATAATGGTCCTACGTCGCTGCGTTTTCGCGTTACAGCCGATTAAAGTTGTTAAAAAAAAAAGGGGTATCAAATTATTTGCACACGTCTGCCTCTGGGGTTCATGGTCACAAATATCTTGGAAACGAAGAAAATCGAGGAGGCAGACATTCAGGGCTCTGCATTATCATGGGACGGAGTTGTAAAAGTGTTTGAAAAAAAAACTCTACTAAGTCATTTGCACACGGTTCTCATTGCCCCCATTCGATTCATTACGACTCCGTGGATACGAAAAAACATTTGGCAGACACTTTGCTCACTGATATTTAACTTTATAACGGTTTGAAATGGACGTAATCAAGGGGAAGCGGGTATTTTGAAAATCGTTCGTATAGATTCTATTAATTATTTTCAATAATATTCAGTAGATGCAAAATTTTGTATTTGCAGCTTGGCGCGAGTGTCGAGTTGAAAAAAAAAAAAAAAAAAAAAAAAAATTCAAATGGTCTGCCTTTGGAATATCAGGGGTCTGAACGTCTGCCTCATCGATTTTTTTTCGTTTTCATGATAAATTGAAACATCAGTCCAAGAGGCAGACATGTGCGCATAATATAGCACATCTTTTTTTTTTACATTTTTGAAGCGCTGTCAATAGACAACGCAGCGGCATCACGCTGGCAGACTATTTTTCCGTGGTCCTTTTCATTGTTTTTAATCGAACAATTCAAATCTGCCAAGTGTGCATTTCATATACAGTTTTTTAAATAATAAAAATAACTTAAAAAATTGAAAACTTCAAAAGTCAGAGCCCTGGATGTCTGCCTCTTCGATTTTTTGTGTTTACAGGATGACTGTGATCATCAGCCCCAGAGGCAGACATGTGCAAATAATATCGCCCACCTTTTTTTTTTTACATATTTGAAACGCTGTAAATTGACAACGCAGCGCCACCGTGGTGGCAGACGAGGTCCTTTATGTTTCTCAAGGTATCATTATTGCTATTAATAACGTCTGCCATGTGTGCTGATGATATCGAAATTTTGCTCGCCACCTCCCTAACTACTACGAGTTTCGAGAGTATCCCGCGTGGAACTGTCAAACGACAAAATTATGTCGCTTTGACATTTGTCCGCGAGACAGCGGGTTGTCGCGCGCGTCTTATGCTACCGATTCGCGAGAAAGCTCTATGTCGCGGCATTTTCTCGCCTGTCGACTGTCGCGCCCGTCATGTGCTAGCCGTGCTGTGGTGTCGACCAGCCGCGCCGACAGTGCTGCCATGAATATTTTCATGTCGGCTGACCAGGGACCCAAAGTCTCAACCGCGAGCGCCGCAAACTCATAGTCGTCGAGCAACGTCGAGTATTTGCGGCGCTTGAGTACTTGAGCCTGGTCAGCGGCAGCGCCGGCTCGAATGCGGGTCCCCTGAATGTGGGACTGTGCAAAGGTGTCGACACACGTTGCGTCCCACACCAGGGCCCTTCCTAGTTTCCACGGCACTAACGTGGCTCCGTCAGGACGCTTGCCGTCGTCCCTCGCCATGCCCACGGGTTCTAAAACCGCAGGCACAGACACGGTGGCGAGCGCGCGACGGACCAAATCATTAATAGTGCCGTGACGGAATATTCGGCCGGCGCTTCTTGAACATGAGAGGCCATGGCGGCCCAACTGGTCCACATCCTACATCCTGGTTGTATCATTGACACCTTACGTGGCGATCCTGAGCTGCCCTGCGCCAGCCAGAAGATAATAAGAACAAATTTCAAGACTATCATTTAGAATTACTATTCATAAGTGCTTGTTGCTAGGCCTACATGAATAAAGTATATTTGAATTGAATTGAATTGAATTGAATTGAATTGAATTGAATTGAATTGAATCGAA
This sequence comes from Cydia pomonella, assembly GCF_033807575.1. Lineage (NCBI taxonomy): Eukaryota > Metazoa > Arthropoda > Insecta > Lepidoptera > Tortricidae > Cydia > Cydia pomonella. The sequence continues at coordinate 19,005,595 of NC_084716.1, read as the reverse complement.
TCGAATCGAATTGAATTGAATTGAATTGAATTCTTGTGAAAAATTTCTGACATTTTGAAGCAGTGAAAGTGATTAAACCGGCAGGACGATAACCAGTGATAATGCAAAGAACTTATGGTGAAATTGCGAAACGTAATCGAACTTCGAATGCATCTTATAAGCTAAGGATACTTACATTTTATGCACAATGAGATATTTACAATCACCCATATTAACAAGCACCAAAACAATGCTTAGAATTACCCGTTCTCAGTTATCTTCATCGAAACTAGCGTATTCTTTTATCTTCCTCGTAAACTTTAAATCAATCAAAATGGCCGTGACCCGCGAGCCGGATGGGCCGCAAATGTGAACATTAACATTCATTTGTTAGAATATAAAGATTTTAACCTGTTTAGCGGCAATGGAAGTTTTCTTGAGATTTTAGGTACTGATATTAGCAATATTCTAGCTGACCAGCTAGACTGGAAGCACTATGGTATAAATATAAAAGGCAAATATTTAAGCCACCTCCGTTTTGCAGACGACCTCGTCGTACTGGCTGAAACGGGCTCGCAACTTCAAATTATGATGGAATCTCTACATAGAGCAAGTATAAAAGTAGGACTTGAAATGAACTTAGCTAAAACTATGATAATGAAAAACAGTACAGAGAAAACAATAACAGTAGGCAACAAGCCCTTAAACTATATTAAACAATATATATACCTTGGCAAGCAAATTAGTTTCAACAAGAAAAGACGAAAGGGAAGATGAAATAAAAAATATCGCTGGTCAAAACTGGATGCGAATAGCTCAAGATAGACATGAGTGGAAAACTCTGGAGGAGGCCTTCACCTGCGAAGACGGGGTTCTTGCTACATATTAAAATTCATTTAAAAATAATTTTAGAACTAACATTAAAAAACTGTAAGTGAACTTAAGACTTCATTCTAAACAACAATGTTACAATTTCGCAAGAAATAAAAGGCTTTAAAAAAACTAGCAATATTCTAAAGAGAATTCTCAAAAAATCGGTCGGGCCACGCTCAGTGTAGAGTTCCGTAGTTACCATTAATAAATAAATAAATAAATAAATATTATAGGGCATTATTACACAAATTGACTAAGTCCCACAGTAAGCTCAATAAGGCTTGTGTTGAGGGTACTTAGACAACGATATATATAATATATAAATATTTATACATACTTAAATACATAGAAAACACCCATGACTCAGGAACAAATATCCATGCTCATCACACGAATAAATGCCCTTACCAGGATTTGAACCCGGGACCATCGGCTTCGTAGGCAGGGTCACTACCCACTAGGCCAGACCGGTCGTCAAACCATTCTGTGAGGACAGGCCAAACGGGGGCTATTATTAAGTATCATGTACAATACAAGCATACTTAGGAGACTTCGCAGCGCTTTGGACGTCCGCGTCCTTTTACTAAGAAGAGAAGATTATTTGCAATAACTCAAAACCGGCCAGACCGATCATATTCGCTGTAGTTTTCATTGAAGCTATTGTTTCACCATTTTTGTCATATTTTTTGGATCCATGGTTCTAAAGTTAGAGGGGGTGGGGGGCACATATATATGGGAAATATTAACTGTATCAAACAATGGTTTTTAAAGACCCGTATTCATTTTGAAATACCTATCAGACGATACCTCACACTATTGAATTAAGTTAAAAATATAAAATATATCATTTTGTACGGGAGGGAAAAAAAATTATACTTTTTATTTTACCGTTCTGTCGCCATGCAGTATTCATGTATCCCTGCCAAATTGCAGCTTTCTAGCACTAACGATCACGGAGCAAAGTCGCGGACGGACGGACAGTAGGACATGTCTAAACTATTTTTTTTAAGTGACTACGAAACCCTAAAAATTGCAATTCCCATGAAATGTTTCCGCTATTTTTCTGCACGTTTATTGCCAAACGTTATTACAGTTAGTTTAAATTTCCATGACACTTGAAATAGACACCAATGAGGAGGACTTACAGTCAAGTGTAAAAATATGATTCCACGCAATTTACTCAAAAATATTATTATTAGCTATATATTTTTGAGCAACTTGTGTGCACACCTTTTTATTATATTCTCAAACGATATTAGACTAATATTATTAGTCCACGAACCGTCCAATCATACAATACAATACAAATATTCTTAATTGCTCACCAATATGACAATAATCATATGGGTTGCCACGACAACACACTAATAATATTAGACTAATAATTCGAGAAACCGCTCGAGAAATGGGTCTCAGTTAATATTGAGTAATAATCCTTAAGCTGGTTCCCATTCCTCGAAAATTAATGGCTACCAACCGGTATTAGACTAATATTAGTCCACGAACTGTCAAATCGTATGGGTTACCATGGCAACACACAAATAATATTAGACTAATAATTCGAGAAACCGCTCGAGAAATGGGTCTCAGTTAATATTGAGTAATAATCCTTAATCTGGTTCCCATTCCTCGAACGGTATTAGTCAATATAATTTGTGTGTTGCCATGGTAACGCATACGATTTGACAGTTCATGGACTAATAATATTAGTCTGATACCGGTCGAGAAATGGGCGGTTAAACTTACCTTCGCAAATAACATGAAATTATACTTACATATATATTAGGAGTGTAATAGTAAAGACATTATTTTGCTATTTTTATAAGTGGTAACATTTGAAGCGGTCAGAGTTCAATTTACGAAATCGCCCGATAATTTTCGCACCTGCATTTGGTATACATTCGCGCTTCATCTGATATTTACGTATTCTGCAACAACTTACCTTTTTCTTTGAATCATTTCGAAATGGTGGCATTGACAAGTAGTTTGACATTATAGTGTCAACTGTTTATTTATGTACCTAATACATCTACAATGTATTAATTCAATTACACACCGTAACTATCTATTGAATACCTACGTTGTACGTATTTTGTACATACTTTGAAATAAATAAAAAAGTAGTTAATCGGTAAGTTCCCTCAGACATGATATTGTCCATTTTTAGAAGCAATTTTCATATTTTTAGCTACTACTACTAACATATTTTAAAGTACATTTTAGACCTATATTTGTGATTTTTTCGCTCGGGTGAAAGTCAAAAACTCGGGATTCGAATCAATAAAGTCCATTAAGAAATTTAATTGCTAATTAATTTTTTTTGCAGCCGCATCACAGAGATGGGTAGCGAGTAAATACTCACGAGTTAATACTCAAATTGGTGGGTATAAACTATTTAGAGTGCTGAAAGGGACATATAAAATTGAAATATAGGTGTAGATTTTAAACCGCTACTGGATTAAGTACTCAAAATTGTATGACATATTTTTTAAGGGCGGCACTCCATACATGTAACTAATTGTTACAAAAAAAGTCAGAAACCACCAACGTCTTACACATCATTAAATGTGTCTTGAAAAATAACTTAAACGTTTTAAAAATATTTTTTGGATAAATTGAATACATTAGGAAAAAACCCGTTTCTAAAGGCCAAAATAATGTTTATCCCTCTTTAAATTATAAACCAAAGTTCAAAAACATATGAAAAAATATCGGGAGATTAGCCGTAGAATAGAGAATTTAAAGACAAGATACTTTGAACATGATCGGTTGAACCATTTTTGAGTTTTCTTTAAAAAAAAAACAATATACGTTAACACTTCAATAAAAATAATTTAGTTCTTAAACCTGACTATTTTAAATATTTTATTAGCAATCGTTATAACTCACCCAAATGAGTAAATACAAGTATTTATCGGGTGCTTTGAGTAAATACTCAGTATTTACTCACCCTTACCCATCTCTAGCCGTATAAAAAACCGCTACGACTTTTCAAAAACCCCGTTCTCTGAACCTACTGCACACTACACCCTAAATTTAAACCACTTCTAGATATTATTCAGTTGAGATTTGATCTGATGATGCAGTCGATAAGTAGCCCAAGGAACTTCTCGATGGAAGAACACAAACACATCTAGATTAGGTTCATTAGAAAGGTCTTGAGAAGTACTTGAGAGACATGGATATAAAAACACAGTTAAGAAAGAAAAAAATACACTTAATTGTTCCGTCTGCTAACCTTGCGTTTTGGCACATTCAAGCGGCTGCTAGCGGCCAATATGAAGCTTGTTAGGGTTTCACACGTACCACAACCACACTACAACCGCAACCACACCACAACTACAACACACAATACAATAGTACAATTCACACGTACCACATTACGGTAAAATGTGTTGACGTTGATTGATTTTGATTTTTTTTTGTAGGTATAATTTAGTGCCTGTACGCTCATATCTATATTATTATAATCTTTTCATTATGAATGAATGAATGAAATTTAATCCAGAAAATTATTTCCATATACATTATACATTTACACATAATTACATTACATAAAGAATTAAAATAAATTAAAATAAAATTAAATCAAATTAAATTACATCCTAAAATTTAAATAACAAAATATTATATTAAATTAAAATTCTTAATGAGATTAAATAATGATCTTAAGCCTTTTTTTACAAGTTTAATTAAAAAAAAGTTAAAGCAAAAAAAAAAATTCTTCCCAACTTTACGTGTAGGGGGGGTACCTCCCTAAAAATTATTTTTTTAGATTTTATTGTACGACTTTGTCGGCTTTATTGATTTATAATATATCCATGCCAAATTTCAGCTTTCTAGCACTAACGACCACGGAGCAAAGCCTCGGACAGACAGACAGACAGACAGACAGACATACAGACAGACAGACAGACAGACAGACAGACAGACAGACAGACAGACAGACAGACAGACAGACAGACAGACGGACATGGCGAAACTATAAGGGTTCCTAGTTGACTACGGAACCCTAAAAATTAGTTACCTTGTGCCCAAGCACAAGTATAACGTTAAAAATATAGGTAACAGTAAAAACAATAGAATTCCAAAGCTCGTTGGAAATAACTATATTTACTGCAAGATACCTTACTAATGGTTTTCTGAATGCCTATCAATAGACAAGGTCCCTAGTCTATGGTCACGATTCGAACTGAAATTTTAAACTCATCATGAATATGAATGGTTAAGTTATCATTACCTATGGCCTTAAGATCTTCTTCGATACGCATAGATTACCTCCTATAGCATTTTCATGGACTAGATTCAGCATTATAACTGCCTTATAACCGACTTAATGTTATTACTACTTATTATGCTGTAAGCACACTGACGTATTGTGCTATAAAATTTAAATAAATCTCACATTTGCTTAGTCCATTCAACAGTGTATTTCGCTCAAATTTGGAACTGGCTTGGTTTACGCCTGCTCTGAACAGTAGCGAAAAATGGAGCAAAATGAATCACCAAGGGTAAGACGATACAATTCAAAATAGGGCAACTAAAGCTCTTACAAAAATAGTGATCCACTATGACCCACTGTCCTCTAATTTAGGCACAGTCTTTAGCCAGCTTCGCCAGGGGCTTTAGCATTGGCTGAATAAATACAACAAACGATCGACAGCCTGCATGTTTCCGACCGGGCGTCTCTCTATAGAATTAAATTACCGACTTATGTTATAATCGGTTTCGTAAAACTCTGCAGCTCTGGTTATATATATATATATATATATATATATATGTTAATAAGTAATTCTTCATAAATATGCCTTTTCTGACGATGTCATTTTCCGGCCTTCGCATTATAACCACAAACATAATTATAAATGTAATTCTTTACCTAAATGCATGTTGAATTAATTTAAATTTGCACGCCGTTATTCGGCTGAATTATGTGACTCGCAAATCCTAAGTAACACCAGCTGTTAACTACCATAATTCACGCAAATACTAAATTAAATGAAACATATTATTATTCATAACAATTCAAACTTTGTTAGTGTGTCAAATCTAGGACGCTAAATTTGACCCACTTCCCGATTTTCGATTGACCTGAAATTTTGCATACATATGTAAATCGGATGAAAATGCAATATTATGATGACATTAACCTGTTCTGATGATGGAGCCACGAGGTGGCCATGAGAACTATGTGATAAAACAACGCAACTTGAAACTAATTGTTTTTCAGGTTGCTAGAATTGTCTCATTGAGTATTTGTTGCCTGTGGAAAGAAATTATAGTCAGCGATAAAAGCTTGTACCAGAAATGATTTTTTTTCCAAAAACTTATTCATACTCTATTAAGTATATAACTACTTATATTGTTGCCTGGGTGATTTGCAATGCATGGTTTGTTGGCGCATATCGCCGTATATGCTCCATCTAAAGATTATGATCAGAGTCGATACGATAATCACCCGATTTGAGAAACAATGTGTTAAAAACCTTGGCCATGTTTAGGTAACATCCTTTCTTTGGGATTAAATGTCTTACTAATCACACGTTAGACCTCATTAATAAATAAATAAATATAAATAACTATTATAGGACATTATTACACAAATTGACTAAGTATTACAGTAAGCTCAATAAGACTTGGGTTGAGGGTACTTAGACAACGATATATATAATATATAAATATGTATAAATACTTAAATACATAGAAAACACCCATGACTCAGGAACAACTATCCATGCTCATCACACGAATAAATGCCCTTACCAGGATTTGAACCCGGGACCATCAGCTTCGTAAGCAGGGTCACTATCTACTAGGCCAAACTGGTCGTCATTGATAGCAAAGAAGTGTATAGTTGTGTAAAAATTACGAGCGAAAAACAGATTTCATACATTTTTTAAATATCTCCTAACTTTTATAATAACTAAAGATTCTAAAAAAAATATAGAAGCATAGCTGTGGTCAAAGAGAATTTGAAATGGAGAAAGTCAAATGGCGTTCTAAAAATTTAAATAATTTGTCGAAAGATGGCAGTAAATTTACGGTGGCTACAAAGTTTACTTTGACCTCTATTTCAAATTCTCTTTGATGCGGTTGGTATATAACAAACTATATCAAAATATTTTTAATAATTTTTTCTGCCCTCCGGGCGGAAAGCATCAACTTTGCTCCAAAGTTGCCGCTTTCCGCATCCGTCGAGCAAAAAAATAGTATGCGCACCACGGGAGGAAACGCAGGACATTCCATCCCGCGTGTTTTCCACCTTCGCCTTCGGGTAACAATTTTACACGCGGCACGCAATTTCCTACTTTTCCTCCCTTGGGACACAAATAACTATTATATCCAGAGAAGAAAACGTTACTACGTTTGTATGATAAGGCGGTTTCGGGGCGGCCGTGGCCTATCCTCTTAATCCTGTAGTAACAAGGTGTGTTGTGATAAATTTGGGCATTTTGAATGTCAATATATTTTTGATGCAGTCTATACACTCAAGCGGCTTACTGTCTAGTAGTAGAAAAAGAAATTGATCATCTTTTTGAACTCATGTAAATTAATATGTACTTATATATTACACTTTTATGTTTTAATAGAAAATAAATACTTGAAAGGAGCTTGAAAGAATGCCAGTTAAGGATTAGAAGATTGTTAACCTAGGCATAAGATGGTGCCTCTCATCCGAGTTAAACACTACTTTTCGTTTCGAATACGTGGAAAGTAAAATGTGCATTAAAAAAACACGGCTAAGTATAAACTTCAGTAGTATTTCTTGAGGGTACTTTCAATTAACAATTTAGGAAAAAATATCGTTCTTTATGGAACGGGGAATTAATGATCAGGATGGAAAGTTTACGACAAATCTAATGAAAACCAAAATGTTGATTGTTTATCGTAAAAAAACTAAAAAAACGTACTTAAAAAGTACAGTGCTCATACGTTTCTGTATAATTTTCTGCACACTTTTTAGAAGAACAACGACTCGCTTTCAGAACTTGAGGAATTAAACAAATATTTTAAACTGCATGCGCTATCCTGTAAAACACCTTCGCTCACAAGTATAGCAACAGCAACAGTTGACTTTGCAGTCTTTACCAAAAACCTAGGCGCTTGGGAGTAACAAGATTCACACGGGCCGCGGCTATAATCATAATCAGGGCTCGAACACATGATGTTTGTATTTAAACTACCGTGTGACATCAGTGACATGTCGCACTAACTAACAAAATAATCTATATTAATAATTCCGTCGAGGTTAACGGTAGACCCGAATGAAATTATACTCAAATGAAAGAGCGTTAAAAAATAAGATTTTTGAATCGACTACATATATTGGCAAAATTCGGATTATCGCGTATTTTGCATTTAAAAGTGTTTATTTAATGACAAACACATGACGGAAGGTAGGCCATATTAAATTTGGAAAATGACAGCGACGGGTGCGTTCGGAAATTGTGAATACGTTTGCGACAGCATGTTGGTTGGCCCCCTGTAGATGCACAAACTTTTTTTAAAGAATGACTATGTATGTCACTGTATGCAAATGATGTATAAAGTAAGGCGCGGTAAATAAAATTTTCTATGGGAGGACAACCCTTCACGCCTACATTTTATAGCCGCATTTTTCTACTGACTAACTGAGTGTGCCAGAGTTATTATTTTACCCGAGCAAAGCTGGGTTTTCGTCTAGTCGTAAATAATTCCATGGAATTTAGGTGACAGGGTGATGTCTTGAATAAAAATAATCTCAGGAAACTTGTTACTGTAAGCATAGAGGTATAACCAAACTTAAGAGTGCTCATTCCATGGGCGTTTCTCACAGCGCTTCAACCGCTGACAGTCCCCTGCCCACATTTATGATGAAGTTCTAGAAGATCGGTGGGTTCGTTTTGTTTTGATTTAAATAAGAAAGGTACTAGTTTACCGTAACCAAAAATGGTATACCAATCTTGGGGAACTTCGACATAAACAGAAGACTGTCAGCGGTTGCAACGCTCTGAGAAACACCTATGAAAAATAAAAATACTGCAATCATCCTAACGTCATCGGCATGATTTGTTCGAGCCCTGATCATAATCTATCTTTTCTTAAACTTGCAATGATGTTAACATGACTTACTTCTAATTAGGTCCGGAAAACTACGTATCAGGTGCGATGAGTGAAGATGATATGTAAAGGAATTTCATACAGGCTTACACACCTATGCCTGTAGAGCAACCTTCTTTTGTTTTTAAACGTCAAATTGTGACACAACGTCTTGGTATTCAACCGTCAAATAGTATTAGACTCGTTATTTGTTTTAAGCTGTGTAAACCTACCAATAAAACAACTTGACTACATTTTTTTTCTTTTTTTTGCAAGATTGAGAAAAACACTTCAAAAGACGAGTGTGACCACCAAAGATATATTAAAGCTAAGAAACTTGCCAAAAGGATGGTGGCATGCTCACGAGCTGCAGCCAAAGAGAACGAGTACAGCAAATTCGAAAAAGCAGGCTCAGATAAAGAAATATTTAAAATTGCAAAATTTAGGAACACACAAACTAAAGATATCAAACATAACAAATACATAAGAGACTCCACAGGATCACTGCTGACTTCCGATAAAGATATAAACGACCGATGGCACGAATACTACAACAACTTATTAAACGAAGAGTTCCCACAAGAACCTATGCCAAGCGTGCCTTCAGTACATGGCGCAATAGAATCGATAACACAAGAAGAAGTGAAAGCTGCGCTCACTAAAATGAAAAATGGCAAAGCAACGGGCCCTGACGAAATACCATCAGACCTCCTAAAAATGACTGGTAACGCAGGTTTGTCATGGTTAACTAATCTTTTCAATCTTGTGCTTACTCACGGGAAAATGCCTGATGGCTGGAGACAAAGTAATCTAGTTCCATTCTATAAAGGTAAGGGGGATGTAGCTGAATGTGGAAATTATCGTGCCATCAAGCTAACCTCACACGTGTTAAAGATCTGGGAGAGCGTAATTGCTAAACGATTATTAAAACTAACTACAGTTACATCAAATCAATGCGGCTTCACTAGTGGAGTAGGCACGATAGACGCTATCCATACTGTTCGAATCCTTCTTGAGAAATACAAGGGGCTGAAAAAGGACCTCCATCTAGTCTTTATAGATCTCGAAAAGGCATTCGATCGTGTCCCAAGAGAGCTAATATGGCAAGCGTTACGAGTACAACTAGTTCCTGAACACTACATCAAAATTCTTAAGGACATGTACTACAGTATCAAGACCAGAACTCTCTGTCCGGCTGGTATTGGCCCAGAATTTGAGTTGAATGTAGGGGTCCATCAGGGCTCTACTCTTAGCCCGCTGCTCTTTAACATAGTCATGAACTATGTCACTGAAGACCTTCAAAAACCTGCTCCCTGGTCTCTTTTATATGCTGATGACATAGTTCTCATAGCAGAAACATTGCCAGAAATCCAAACCGACTTAACGGTATGGTGCACAGCACTGGAGCGCAGAGGGTTACGAGTAAGTCGAAGCAAAACTGAATATATGTACTGCAACTTTTCCGGAAAAGTATCACCTACCAATGCGATGCAGCAACCATACCTTGACCACACTCCATTAAAGCAAGTTGATCACTTTAAATATCTAGGATCTGTCCTAACATCTACAGCCTCCATTGACAAAGATATCGAAAACCGCAAAGCGACTGCTTGGTTAAAGTGGAGATCTTTAACAGGAGTTCTGTGTGACGTAAAGATGCCTATAGAAGTCAAAGGAAACATATATAAGAGAGCAGTAAGACCAGCTTTAATGTATGGATCCGAATGCTGGGCCACGCGAAAATCTGACGAACAAAAACTCCATGTCACAGAAATGAAGATGCTAAGGTGGTCTGGCGGTGTAACGCTCAAAGATAGAGTCAGGAACGAGCACATAAGGGGAACTGTTAAAGTAGCGTGTATCACTGACAAACTCCAGGAAAATCGCCTACGATGGTACCGTCATGTCATGAGGCGAAATAAAGAGCACATGACAAGGGTCGTCATGGAAATCGAAGAACCAAAAAGAGGTCCAGGTCGCCGTCCGACGACCTGGATGGGAACCATTTCCAAGGACATGAAGACGACGGATTTAAAACCCGAAATTGCACAAAAACGCCCAGAATGGCGTCTTAGGACTAGGAGGGCCGACCCCAAGAGACATGGGAAATAGGCTCGGGAGAAGAAGAAGAAGAAGATTGAGAAAAACACTAGGTACTTATACAAATCTCGGCGAGAAACAGGGTTAAGGATTACTCACGCTAGACCGAGTAGGGGTCGATCCGGAGCTTCCGGCGCTACACTTTCTATGGAAATCACCACGTGATCACCGATCAATCGTCATAGAAAATAAACTATCGGACGCCGTGGCCCGGGCCCGGCCAGGTCTAGCGTGAGTCATCCTTTATATCTACTTGGTCTGCAACCCTTCATTTTCCGGCCTCTATAGTAATGTACAATTTATCTATTACCTAAGCGTATAGGCGCTTGGGACTAACAGGAGATTCTAGAAGTTACGCTTTCGTTATAAATCAACATTCTAAAATAACATGAAATTTATTAGGAACATTCAAGGAGGTAACATATCTATGTTTAGTACTAGATTCGTTGCTAGAAATTTTAATATAAAAGAAATAAGAGCAAGTGGAGCTTTTTCGTAAATTCTTGTTTAGCGCCCTTAATACACAATCTACTAATAATATTAGTATGGATATCTATTCAAGGTCGTCCCGGTTAACATTAACTACGTTTAAGTTGATACTTGACCCTACGATAACACATTCTTATCTACGGCAATGTCTCAGAATTATTAGAACGTCGTACGTGGTAATCCCACATTTAAGTATGTGTGTGTTTTCGGTGAAGGAAGACATCGTGAGGAAGCCGGACTAATCCTAATAATTTTTTCCAGGAAAGAAAACATCCTGAGGAAGCTAGACTAATCCCAATAATGTTTTCCATGAAGGAAAACATCCCGAGGAAGCTAGACTAATCCCAATAATGTTTTCCATGAAGGAAAACATCCCGAGGAAGCTAGACTAATCCCAATAATGTTTTCCATGAAGAAAAACATCCCGAGGAAGCCAGACTAATCCCAATTATGTTTTCCATGAAGGAAAACATCCTGAGGAAGCCAGACTAATCCCAATAATCCCAACTCATTTGGACGCCAACTAGTTGTACAAAACTGGTTCTCTTTGGTCGTGTTTTAATTTATCGCCACTCGTTTGCGCATTTTCTACTTTCCGCACTTGTTTCGTAAATAAATATAATTTATTGTTCAATCAAGCTGATGAGAAAGTTGCATTTTATCCACATCGACTGTTTCCTTATGTTGGCTGAAAGAATTGACTTTTAAATGACGATTTTTAATGATAAATAAGTAATAAAGTTCATTTGGATTTGATTTGGTTTGATTTTGTTTGATATTTTACAGTTAGCATTTCCCATACGGTGGTGTGGTGAAAAATGTAGTTTCACTCGGTGGCAAAATGTGTTTAACCCTCGCAACGCTGTAGATTTCAATTTTCAAACGACTCACTACGCTTGTGATTCAATTTTTGAATCTTTCGCTTGCTCAGGTATCAATAATATCACGAGCGGTAAAACTACTATACTTTGCCCCCTTGTAAAACAAATAACTATAAATGGATAATGGAACTGATGAATAAAAAAAAGTATATATGTCCCAACGTATCCAACTTTTTACCGCTTTCATTGAAATAGTTTTATATGATAAGTAACTTATCGCGGCAATCGAAGACAATATAATGCTTACATAATAATACAAAACTTACCTAATTTGTTACGTACCTACTTAAGAACATTGTAAGTTATTTAAATAATAAACTTTAAAAATATATTTAAAACAAACTTTCGCAAAACAATCTTATAATGACTAGTTGCTTTAGAAGCTATAGACTTCACGAACCCTCAGGGCAATGCTGTTCTGAGAAAAATCCGAACACTAATCCCACAAAAAAATCTATTTAATTCTTGAACCTGCGCTGGCAGCACTGTTGCAGCAGTTGTCACTATGCCTGTCACTTTCGCACTTACTGGTTACGTTACGGGCATGATGACAGGCGATAATAATGCGAACGTGCTTACAAAATTTCACAACAATCAGTTGAGAAATGCGAAATATGGAGAAGAACATTCAAACATACGAAAGCAATTTTACCTAAGCTGAAACGTTGGTAGACCTTCGCTTCACTCAGTCAATTCTCTCTCTCTCTCTCTTATCCTAGCCGATTTCGACCACAGCGACTGCATTATATTCCCTAGGTGCGGGAACTAAGCTGGTCGGCCAGCTCGTGCGCCCTAATGTGACTGCAGTAGGTAACCAATCTTCGTCTGCAGTACTTGTCCACACCGAGAACATGACAATACTCCGTCTACGTAACTATAGGTTAAGGCTGTAGGTGGTCGGGCCTTCAGCCATCTCGCTTATTATTAAGGTCTACTTTTCTTCGCGCCTCGAAACCGTCAACCTTCAATTGCACCAACCGCCTCCACTCCGGACGCTTCGCCGCTAGCATTTCCCACTCAGAAGGATCAATACTGACAAAATTACATCGCTTCATGGAGCATTACACGGGTGGTCTCGTACGGACGCATTTTATTTCCTGTGTTGCGACTTTTTTTCGCCGTTTAAAGCAAGCGATTATTTTTCTGTGCATATTTCTGACCATTAGTCACAGAAAAGGAAACTCTTGTACCTGTCAATCTTCAGAAAATTTGCGTTTGTAACGGGACAACGGTAGAAAATTTCGTGGAATGCTCCTCAGGTGTCTTTACTGAACTTCTTTATTACTCACTCAATTATGCAATTGTTAAATAAAGTAAGTCAGCTTCATGTTTATTTGTCTTGAGGTTTTGACCATGGGGCCCTATCGGTTCCGCGAGTCCGTTATCAGTTGAGCAACTATTCAAAACAACTTATATTTAAACCGAGTAATCTACCATAATGACTCTGTTGCTGTATAATTAAGGTTTATTATCGAAGATACTTGCGCTGGTAAGTCCAAGAACGTCAGCGATTCAGTTGGGTTAACCATTTAGGTATGTTACATTCATTTAAATCAACATAACTTATTCAGACATTGCCGAGTTGACCGACGAATCGTCAAAAATGTCGCTAAAATTGTTTTTGTTAACGTTTTTAACTATTCAAGTATCATGCGAGCAAAAGGCCAGTTTAGCATTTGTAATAGACAATTCAGTGGTTTCAGCTGGTGACATGTTTAAAGTGAAATCATACGCGAAAGATATGGTGAATATGATTCTGAACGAAGTTTTAATTGATGACATATTAGTGATCACGTTTAATGAGCCAGGTATGTATGTGGATTTCAATATTTTGAATAACAAGCATAACTGCCATCAGAAATTTCCAAATTGGAAAAATATCCACATGGATAATTTTCTTAAAAAGACTTCTCACATTTTTGTGTGGGAATCTAAAATATCCGAAATTTCCTGTTGAAATAATCCAGAAATTTCCGAGAGTATTTTGACAACTTTCTGCAACTTGCACAACACATCTGTACACAGCATAACTGAAATACTATACGCCTAAGGAAAAGCACATATATAAGACAATACTAGGCAGCTATTTGCCTTAATATTGACAAAAAATGAAAAAAGTTGTTATTATACAAACTTTTCGGTGTGTGGATTAGAAGCAGGTAAATTTTGAAAGAAAAAGTAATAGTAAAACACTTTTTCTCTAAATGGTTATTTACGTGGTTACGTGCAGTACCACTTTTTGAGGAACATGGTTAAAATTTTTGCTCGTTAAGTAATGCAAATACACTCGCCATTAGATACGTACTTATCAAAGCGGCCAGGATTTTCAATAATATCTAAACATCGGGCGACTTTCAACGGACTAAAGTGCGTACGCACTGGTAAAGTGATTTGGGTATATCTTAATGCGACTATAAATGTCATGATAAAACAGAAAAAAAAAATAGTTCAGATCAAACCATGTAATGTACCTATGTGGCTTTCCATCAGAGAACGGACCTTATGTGCATATGGAGCATGCGTGGTCCTTACGCACCTGGAGCATAAGGACCCTTCTCTGCATTGACATATATATCTAAGTACGGGCCTACGGACAATGAGAATGGGACCAGTACAGCGGTGCCACGCACACGAATTCGAGCCAATCGTGCAGTCTAACGCCGCAATGCGATAGGTTGGTGAGTTCGCATCACACGCGCGATTGGTCGCAACTATAAGTCTGTATCTTTATGTATTTAAAAAAAGGTAAACAAATAATTTGTATATTTTCGGGTAGTTTTAATATTTATTGGTTAACCAACCAAATACAAAACCACCTGGATCTGTCACTGAACGACCTGACTTTAAACCTACATTATTTGATCTTGTAAATGTTTTCATCTACCCTCAGCTGCCTTAAGGAGCCATTTGAGGGTAGATTTTGTTTACCTTTTTTTAAATACCTAAAGATACAGACTATAGTTCCGATAGACTGCACGATTGGCTCAAATTCGAGAGTGACACCACTGAACTAGCACCATTCCTAATGCCCGTAAGGCCCGTCCTTAGATATATATGTCAATGCTTCTCTATTGGAAATTGGAAAGCCACATATGTAAACAAAAGCTTGTAACAAAATCATTTTTTCTACAGAACCTTATTAAATTTCAGAGATCACTAGAACTATGACTCAAGACATTCGACTAGTAAGGAAGGCATTCGACTTGATCGACGTCAAAAGTGAAAACGTCGGCCCAGAGATGGCGCTGTCAGGTATCGTGAAAGGCCTCCAAGAGAGCCAGATTGGCTCGTACCTGTACGTTTTTACACATTCTTCACCCAAAGACTACGACAGGTTTCAGGAAGTAAAAACACTGTGTCAGAGAAAGAAAAGCAAGGTGAGAATTTGAAAATTCACTTTAGACCAATATAAAAATGTATGCCGCTTCGTGACTTCGTGACGTAAAATAGGAACATATACGTCACATGAACTGGCATACATTTTGAAATTGGACCCTCGCCTCATTCCTACTCATAGTGTTGTGTTCCTGCTGGTGAATAAGGTTGCCAGAGCTCAACGAAGATGCGGAGTGTTAAGGTCGGCAACGAGCATGTAACTCTGGAATTGCTGGCGTACCTAATAGGCTACGGATACTGCTTACTATCAGGGTCGTATGCTTGTTTGCCAACGACGTAGTATAAAAAATGTATGGGAGCGGCCTTTCAGCGATGGGTTTGTGTACTACGATGCATCCCACGAAGGTGTACACGGTTAGCTTCATTTATAAATGCCTACGCGTTTAATATAGCATTTAATGTTTACTACCGTTTTTGCATTGACTTTAGAGGTTCAATATTAAATTAATGGCTACTTCGCAAAACCACATGGGAATCTATTTAGAAAATCTTCCAAAAAGTAAATCGACAAAATCTAATTATCGATCTCATAAAATTTCACGAGATTCGGTTGAAAAAGGCTATCTGCAGAGTATAATATGCCTTATTCATTTGGTCTGTGGTAGAGGAGAACAGCTGGACAAGCAGCCAGATATACAAAAGCATTAGGTATTATAACACGCTTAGATATAATCTGGAATACCAGTTTATAATTATCTTTAGGGACGTATAATTTTATTTGGTAACCGGAATAGGTTGATTAAAATGTAAAGAAGTAGAACATCAGTAATGATTGACAGAAGGTACAAATAATTTCTTCTATGAACTGCATATTATTTTCATTATTTCTTACATTAAAACCATATTTTTTTCGTAAAAGACCACTGGTTTCTATAGTTTTTACGAAACCTTGCCAGCTTTAGAGCAGAGCCCAACTGGGGAAGTAGGTACCTTACAGAAAACCGCAGCCAAATAACTCTAGACCCTACTCATAGTGTTGTGTTCCTGCCGGTGAGTAAGGTTGCTAGAGCTCAACGAGGGGGGAAGGGTGTTTAGGGTCGGCAACGCGCATGTAATTCCTCTGGACATAGGCGTACATGAGACTGCTTACGATCAGGCGGGCCGTATGCTTGTTTGCCACCGACGTAGTATAAAAAAAGGCTTTTCTCAATTTTATACATAAGAAATAGTTATTTACAGTAGATATGGTGCTACTTAATAGCACTAGTGCGAAAATTTGCATATTACGTTACTGTGTCGAATATTTAAAGGGCCATATGTACTGTAAAACGTTGTACGATACATGTGCGAATAGGTAATTCGCAACTCGTGTCGATTTAAAACACTCCTTTCGGTCATGTTTTAATTCATCGCCACTCGTTTCGAATTTCCTATTTTTCGCACTTGTATCGTAATGTACTATTACGATACAAATGCAGAAAATAGGAAATTCGCATCGAGTGGTGATAAAAAAATAGTTTTTTACGATACAAGTGCGAATATAAGAAATTCGCAAGGAGTGGTGATAAAAATGTATCGTAAATAACTATTTTATAACCACATCACATTTTTCTTTAATCTCACAAAATAACCTTAACGTTTTGTTACGAATTTTCAGATCTTTTTCATCCTAACCGATGATAGCCAAGCGAAAGATTCACAAATGGATGATATTTATAACCACATAACAGTGGAGTGTGGCGGGGAACTTATTCGAATAAGTAACAGTCAACTAGATAAGGTATTTATTGGATATAAAACACTTTAATCGAATTATACAGGGCGAAATTGTTGTTTGACCATACGCTGAGAGGTAAATATATGGGTCATACTGAACAACTTGGACTATGGAGCCAACCCCGAAATTATTATTATTTTTATTATTAATTAGCCTTTTATAGATTTGATATTTGTTATGGATGAAATAAAGAGAGTAACCATGAATGTCGTACTTAAAATAAATTTTGAACAGTCAAAATTAAATTTACGTTAATCTCACAAATACTGGTACGAAACAGTTGCTTATAACTTACTGAATACGCAGGATTGATCCTGCTCACGTCTCTTGAATCATCCTGCATTAATATATTGTGACAATTTCATTAAATTCGTATTTCGAGTCCGACAGAATGTTAGACTCTATCTTTCAATAAAACCAAATGAACAAAAACAAAGTTTTTGTCGTTTTTGTGAATTAAAGTTCCTATTTTACCTTACTCTAAATTACATTTAAGTTAAAAAAAACCTCTGAAACAGCATCTTTGCATGTATAATTTTTTCTAAACCGGTTTGACGACCGGTTTGGCCTAGTCGGTAGTGACCCTGCCTACGAAGCTGATGGTCCCGGGTTCAAATCCTGGTAAGGGCATGTATTTGTGTGATGAGCAAGGATATTTGTTCTTGAGTCATGGGTGTTTTCTATTTATTTAAGTATTTATAAATATTTATATATTATATATATCGTTGTCTAAGTACCCTCAACACAAGCCTTATTGAGCTTACTGTGGGACTTAGTCAATTTGTGTAATAATGTCCTATAATATTTATTTATTTATTTATTTATTATTTATTATTATTCTAAACTGTTTTTCAGACCTTCCAGTACATAAGAGAGAGCATAAAAGTTGCCAAGAATGTTATAAAGTCTACATTACTACCTTCATCACAAAGAATAGAGATAAAAGTAAGTAGACTTCAAAGTTATATTGCATAAGAAATATCACCACCTCAAACAGTTTTATCAACTATTTGGGTCTCGTTTTGAGCTTATGACGTGCAACCGCCGTTTGTCCCTTTCCAACAAGTATGTTTGTCAGAAAAAGAGGCAAAGAGCTTTTACAACTTACGAGGACAAGCCTTTTATAAACTGAGACTGAAGAAAGATAGTGGTGGTAGTTCTGGATATATCCTTCTTCTTTCGGCTGATATTATGAAAAAATCAGTAGTTACCTAATAATATTGTATTTAAGTAATAGAATATAGAGTATGTCAAACAACTTTGTTAGTAGATCAGTTTTTGGCAACAAATTCATTTTTGGTAATATTCATCGAGACAATTCTAAAAACCCAAACACAATTAGGTTGCGTTGTTTGATCATAGAGTTCCTATGGCTACCTCCTGTCTCCGTCATCAGATCAGCTTGATGGTACCATAATATTGCATTGTCACCCGACTTACATATGTAAGCCAATTTTCAGCTTCATCGGAAACCGAGAAGTGGGTCAAATTTAACTTGCAAGATTTTATCCCATACATACTAACAGGGCAAATTAAATAAAAAAGCTTGTAAAAAAGGCGCGAAATTCAAATTTTCTATGGGACGATAACCCTTCGGGCTTACATTTTTTTACATTTAGCCCTTTTTTTCTACTGACGGAAATGGCTTGACAGACTATATTGACAGTGGAATGATTGAAATAAAATGATACCCGTTGGTACGAATGAATGACGAAGTACCTGTCATTCACGTCATGGTGACATTCGGATGTCAACAGCAGCTGCATAGATAGATTAGTATACAGGGTGTCCCAAAAAGGACACGCCATAGCGACACTGGAGGTAGACCAGCCTGAGAGGGTTCCAACCAACCTAACATGACCCTAGTAAAAGTTGCACCGTTTTCAAGTTATTGACAATTTAACGTTTTTCGTGAATTTTGACCGTTTTCAGCATTGTTAGGCTCAGTGTGCACTTATAAAGCCCTTAAAATAAGTTTTTTTTATGTGTACGGCACCATGAATAGTTAATTAGGATAATAAAAGAGATATTTCATCGATAACCTACGTGAAATGTAAAAAAAACAAGGGCTTGATCTAAAGTTTTATTCGCAGCGAATCATCAATTTCAACTTTGACCACCTGCCGTGAAAAAAAACTACTTAAAAGGTAACAAAAAAATAACGCTATAATATTAAGCATTTTATGCAGATTCTAAAATGGTATAAAACATGCACATTTCTGCCATAAAATAATGAGTTATTATCATCTTTCGAATGCCTCATAAAGTTAAGTTGGCCTAGGGAATCTGCAATCCTTTTTGGATATGTTTCGAGCTGCCTCCAATGACGCGTACCTAATTCATCTTGGATTCTTATTGGCTTTGAGTGCAAGTTCTCAAATGGTTAAGAGAGTGAGACAACATGAAATGCACTCGCTCTATCTCGCTCTTTTTATCTCAACTTTGTCACACGGTCAACTGCTACCTGGGATTATCCTACGGATTATCTCTTTAAAAACAGAAGGAGGAGGGATAGCCACTAGTCATCCTTATCTCTAGTAAGTATTTAGGAATCCTAATCCTGATTAGTTCGTTACCATGGGTTTCGTGCAATTGTTGTGTTATCTTTGCTGCTGTGTATTCGTGGTCCTAAACAAATCTACTTGGCTTTCATCTGGACTCTGATTTCTTTTTGACTTGGTATGTTTGTGGGACTGAAACGACAACTTGGCACCGCTCACGGACACTGATTATTGCTTTTTGGAACCTCTCCATCACAATGGCAGATCACAACTACACCGATCGTGAGTACAGTGACATGCACATGATCTATGGAGAAACTAGGCGTGTCTCTAACAGAGGAATTGTCTCATACAACGCCAGATCGGCTGCAAGATTGTACAATCAAAGGTATGCCAATCGTCATGCCACGAATCATGAAATCATTTTAAGAGTTGTGAATGCATATCGAAATGGCAGAAGGCCAGGACAGGCTTACGCTGAAGGAAGGCCCCGGACTATTGACGACGACGTGGTTTTAAATATGGTACAAAGAGAGCGAGAAATTTCTCTAAGAAATATTGAACGTCGTATCGGCGTAAATAAATCCTCAGCACAGAGAATTTTAAAACGTCATAAATAACAAATGCTTCAAAAACTGGAAGAAAATGAAAACTTTTTTAATGAAGTGATGTGGAGCGACGAATCCACGAGTAGAAGAGATGGGTATCTCAATCTCCACAATATTCATAGCTGGCAAATTGAAAACCCACACGAAGGGAGAGAAGACCGGTCCCAACATCAATTTAAAATTAATTTGTGGACGGGAATATTTAATGGCCAAATAATAGGACCGGTCGAGTTGCCAGCTATTTTAAATGGGAGAAATTACCTGCAGTTCTTGCAAAACGATCTGCCAGTTTTACTTGAAGACACACCGCTCGCACTGAGACAGAGGATGTGGTACCAGCAAGATGGCTGCCCAGCACATTTCGCTCGCGATGTTCGCGACCATCTCTCGCAGACATTCCCAAGAAGATGGATCGGCCGATTAGGACCAGTATTATGGCCACCGCGTTCGCCGGACCTAAATCCATTGGATTTTTTTTTATTGGGGATGCTTAAAAGACAAGGTCTACTCCGAGCCAATAAGGTCCCAAGACGAACTACGGCGACGTGTATTTCAGGCAGCACGAGACATATCCGAAATTAACTTAAGGAAATTAACAAGAAATTTCAGAAGACGCTGCCAAGCGTGCATACGAGTCGGTGGAAAACAATTTGAGCACCTGTTGTAAAAAATAAATAAATCAATGAAACTTCAACCTGTATTAAATTTTTTTCGAACCTTTCTTACTTCATGATATCCTTACTTAGTAGCAATGATATCATAACAGCTTACGCATTCCGGAATGCTTATTAGATATGGATGACACAATTGTACAAACAAAAGCTTACACTTTTGTCTTCAAAGAGATAAGCCCTACGATAATCCCAGGTAGCAGTTGACCGTGTGACAAAGTTGAGATAAAAAGAGCAAGATAGAGCGAGTGCATCTCATGTTGTCTCACTCTTTTAACCATTTGAGAACTTGCACTCAAAGCCAATAAGAATCCAAGATGAATTGCGCGTCATTGGATTGCAGATTCCCTAGTCCAACTTAGCTTTATGAGGCATTCGAAAGATTATAATAACTCATTATTTTATGGCAGAAAGGTGCATGTTTTATACCATTTTAGAATCTGCATAAAATGCTTAATATTATACCGTTATTTGTTTGTTACCTTTTAAGTAGTTTTTTTTCACGGCAGGTGGTCAAAGTTGAAATTGATGTTTCGCTGCGAATAAAACTTTAGATCAAGCCCTTGTTTTTTTTACATTTCACGTAGGTTATCGATGAAATATCTCTTTTATTATCCTAATTAACTATTCATGGTGCCGTACACATAAAAAAAACTTATTTTAAGGGCTTTATAAGTGCACACTGAGCCTAACAATGCTGAAAACGGTCAAAATTCACGAAAAACGTTAAATTGCCAATAACTTGAAAACGGTGCAACTTTTACTAGGGTCATGTTAGGTTGGTTGGAACCCTCTCAGGCTGGTCTACCTCCAGTGTCGCTATGGCGTGTCCTTTTTGGGACACCCTGTATATTATTCCATATGTGTTGCGATACTAGTGCAGCGGCGTTCATATCGCCGCTGTATCTGTCATTTTCGTGATAACATCGTTCACTCGCATGGCAACTGCATCTTGACACGGGCGCTGAAATTATGACATTCAATTTCAATTTAAATGACGATTATTTCACACATACGCGGTAAATATAGAATAGGCACATTTTTCAACAAATTTAGAATTCAAATACAAATATTATGACTTTCTTGGGACTATAATGCCGTTGGTTCCTCTTGCCTTCTGCATCAGGCTTTTTAGAAGTTATTTTTACTCCAAGGCCGCTGTTGCCTCTTCTAGCTAGTTTCCTAACCAGGTGTGTGGTTATATTACCATGGCTCGGTCGCCAGAGCCTCGTCCGTTGTCTAGCAGAGAGCACCACGACACGGTACCTATACGCCGCGCCACCGCCATCCGGCGCGTGCAAGTGAGATTGACAATTGGGTCGGAAAAGATGTTAAGTCCATTCTCCCCTTACTCCCCAAATACAAATACATAATAAAAACCTGACAAATAAAACAAATACAGTAAAAATACTAAAAGTACATACACGTTATTGCATACAGTAAAAATGCTAAAACTATATACACAAAGCAGACATGGTGCCTTTGATAAACTTGCTCAAGTTGTCAGCAAATTTTATTAAGGAAATTCACAGGTACAGCTGTAATGTCGCAACAGTAATGTCGCTGCAGTTAACATCTGTACCCCTAGTGTAAATTTATTCGATA
Organism: Cydia pomonella; assembly: GCF_033807575.1. NCBI lineage: Eukaryota > Metazoa > Arthropoda > Insecta > Lepidoptera > Tortricidae > Cydia > Cydia pomonella. The sequence goes on along the minus strand of NC_084716.1, from coordinate 18,982,696 downwards.
GCGAAACATGACGTACGCGTTTGCGTTAAGTCTCATTTTGTTTGGGATTTAGAAACAGCGCGCCAAGCGGAACTTTTTGGAAACTCAAAATCTCATACAAAATGAGACTTACGTCACGTTACGCCATCGAATAAATTTACACTAGGTAGTACTGAACGTCAACTTTAGGACATGTACGTACATTCTATATTAAAACTTAAATTGATTTGATTTTCATTTTCAGTTCAACAAACGCGAATCCAACGATTATGTGTTGGTTTCTGCGTCGGGACAAGATGTTGAGCTGAGAGTATTCGACGAAAAAGGCAGTAGTATTGGAAATTACGTGGCCTGGACGGATAATCTCAAGGTATTTTATTTTTAATTTTGAAAGCAGTATAAATAAAATAAGACAAAAAGAGTTATAGTCTAGACTTTAAAAATTTAAATCTATGAATTTGCTGGTTACCCGATCGAGATCTTGACCGGAAGTGAGATATTCAAGATGACGGCCAATATTACGCTACATAGCGTTTTCCTTTTAAGGAGACCCAGATTTTTTTGATAAGTATATTTTATTATAATAATTATTGCAATGGATAACAATCATAATATTACATATTCTCTGAATATTTGGAGTTCCTACCTAAAATGGTTCAAAATATACAGCCTATTAAAGATTTAAAAAAAAATTGTCGACAGCGTCGCATCGAAATACTAAATCCCAGTAGTGAGGCAGTAGTTATGCCTCAAAACGTAATGGAAGGGCTTTAATTTTATATTATATTCAATAGTTTATTCAATATTTTAGCCAGTTATCGCTTATTGGGACATTTAATCTATGTGCGCACGGTAAAACTTTTTTGGTGTAAAAATGCGTCTTGTGAAATATATTTAAAAAATGTGAGCCTCCATACAAGGAACTCATTATCTAGGGTATTATTGGCCGCCATTTTGAATATCTCACTTCCGGTCAAGATTTCGATCGAGCAACCGGCAAATTCGGATTCAGCGGGGTCAAAGTAGGTAAAAAACGGTTGCCAAAAATTAATACGATTTTCCAGTCGACATGGATTTTTTTCGACAATATTACCTAACTATTATAGCAAATCGCATGTCTAAGTTCGTACCATTCTTGCCTATCTATTCATGATAAGTTAAACATGTATCTACTAAAAAACTGACTTGGTTTCATTCAAAATAATGGGAAAAGCCAACAAAGGCAATGTTAATATGTTAACGGTATATTATACTCATATTATGTATCTTAAGGTATTGAAAATGTACAAATTGTTTGTTTACTTTTATTTAAAAACCTAAAGATACAGAATATAAGTAATATCATAATCACCAATAAGCATGTATGATATAGTACATTACTATAGAGGCCGGGAAACGTAGGGTTGCAGGCCAAGTAGATATACATACGCGGATAGAGATACGCGGCCGGCAACCCCGTTTCTCGCCGAGATTTGTATAGTGCTTTTCTCAAACTTGCAATTAAAACAAAAAAATGTAGTCAATTTGTTTTGTGGCCAACTACTCGGCTCGCCACTCTACCAGCGGTGCCTTACGCGCGTAACTACGCGCGCCGGCGCGATGGGCCACCGCCGTTGCTAAGCAACGAATATGCACAACAGATCACCGTACCGTACCTATATTTGTTGATGGTTGAATGCCGACGATGACGATGATGACGATGCAAGACGTTGTGTCACAATATGACGTTAAAAAACAAAAGAAGGTTGCTTTACAGTCCTAGGTGTGTAAGGCAGTATGAAATTCCTTTACATATCATCTTCACTCATCGCACCTGATATGTAGTATTTCCGGACCTAATTTGACGTAAGTCATGTCATCATTTCATAGCAAGTTTGAGAAAAGTATATTAACATTCCTTTACAGGCGCTGAAATTGGAGCATTTGGCCAACGGCGAAATCACTGTCAAGGCGAAAAGCAGAAACAACGGTCACTTGGCGGTCTTCGGGCACATCCCAGTGCAGCCAGTTAAGGACGATCTGCACGATACAAATCGCAAACCACGGCGTTATGGATATCACTATTTAAGATAAGATATTATCGGCGAGACAAAAGCCCACCGCCTCCGAAGATAAAGAAGAAGAATTAAGATGATCGCGGCCCTAAAAATGGCATACTTGGGACGCTTAGTAGGGCGGAGCTCGGAAGCTAAACGGACAGCCCAAATGTCGCTGGGGCAATGCTGTTGAAGTGGACTTGCGTGATCACCAAGCTGATGTCTGGCGGGAGATTCAGGGTCGGAGTGGGTGACAGGGTCGAGACAACTGGCGTGTACTCGTGTCGGAGGCCAACACTCATTGGGGTCGCTGAATCATTAATTAGTAGGTAGTAGCAGTAAGATACGATTAAGTTGGGCTTGTATTACAGGCATCGTAGGATATTTCGAGATACCTAGATTTTATTTTGCACAGTTTCTTTCGCTAACGTCGTATAGCATGCTGTTATGGGGAAAGTCGACAGATGCTTTTTACCTTCTTTTTTATTATACCCTACAGAAAGCGAAAACGAGTTAAACTACAAAAATAACTAGTCACAAGAACACACTATTAGGTTTATTGACCTTTTATTTTGTATACTACAAGAATGTGATTGTTTGAATCAAAAGAAGGCCAGTGATCATGAAAATTAATTTTAAACATCCACTAAACTGAATAAGCGAGTATTATAATATATACTTATAAGTAGTTTTGTTAGTTTAATGTCACTATTTAATTTGTAATATTATTGTAATAGTACATTACGATACAAGTGCGAAAAATAGGAAATTCGAAACGAGTGGCGATAAATTAAAACACGACCGAAGGGAGTGTTTCAAATCGACACGAGTTGCGAATTACCTATTCGCACATGTATCGTACAACGTTTTACAGTACATATGGCCCTTTAAATGTTCGACACAGTAACGTAATATGCTACTTCTCGCACTAGTGCTATAAAGTAGCCCCATATGTACTGTAAATTATTTTTTAACTATAGGTTTTATTGACGGTATACTTGACGGCAACTTGATGAGGTGACATCGGCCCTTCCACCAATGAAATCCGTCTGTGTCATCGGAAAACTAGTTTAAACATGACCTTGATTGCGTAAAAATGGGTTAAGTGGTAAACAAAAGTGTTAAAAAATAATAAACGGTTGGTTGGTGTGTCATTTACATTTTAAAAAGTCATTTAAATACTAAAGTAATTATATTTATTTATTAACATAGAATTTTCGCGTAACCCAGATAAGTTTTCATTGAATGCAAATATTTTTTTGTATTGCATGTTTATCAATTTGGTTACTTTCCATTGTTGTTGACTAAGTTACAATTATCACTTACTAATATGAAGTTTTGACAATTATGCACATAAAAAGAAACTACTTGTACTTAATTATAAATAAAAACATAATATGCTGATACTGTACCTTAAGGGCCTTTTTCACAATATCCAAGTAAAGTCCTTAATAAGCTACTTGCCACTTATCTGACGAATAAGTAGGTACCTTAACCTTAAGGGCCTTATTGACAATGTCCAAGTAAAGTCCTGAATAAGCTACTTGCCACTTATCTGACGAATAAAGTCAAAATTGGCGTTTAACAATCTTCAAATAAGCTTCACTGGTAGTTATAGTGCTAAGTTTTGCAGAAAGTTTTATCTGGCAGTTAATTTATGTGTTAATTAGCTATCCAGACTTTACTTGGACATTGTGAAACAGGCCCTAATTCAATTGTAATTTATGATAAAAGGTAGCACATTTTTACTATAAGATGTGCGTTAAATAAATAAAAAACCATAATTATTACAATATATGTATTTTATTCATGTCTTAATTCTAAAGAGGACCTAAGATTTAGTGCTTTTATAGCACGTCATCGTGATCGTTACTTACTAAAAAGTCGATCTGACGAGTCATCCTTAAGTGTAAGAGTAACGCATAAAACGATTACGGTATAATCATCATAAATATTCTATATAGTTTATTTTACATTGACAGCTACTTCGACGACATCAAAACCTACGCTATTATTTGCGTAGCAAATGTACTTCCCGGATTGCGCTCTTGACGCTCTTCTTATAACGTACTCCGACAAAAATATGGATTCATTTCTGGAAAAGCAAAATATATGGTGTTTTGACCAAATCTTAGGGAAAAATAGCTTACTATAATTCCTACTAATTGCTTTCGTAGGTTCGGATGTTCTACTCTACGGGTCGATTCTCAACAGATTCTCGTGAAATTTTGTGAGCTGATTCGATGATCAATAAAAGTTATTGTCGATTAAATTTTTGGAAAATTTTCTAAATGGCGGAGAGATACATTGATTCAGTTTTAAATTATGCTTGCGAGGTTTACAGCTCACAAAGCCCCTAATTAAGTTTAAGGTGTAGAGGACTCAAAGTGTATATAGATTCTGGTGCAAAGTTGTATTGACACTTGAATGAATTCATTCTCAATATGTCCATGCAAATTTGCAACTCGCTGTACGTTCGCTTGGTCTCCGTTTGGGGCAAACTACTAAAACTACTCTTCTCTTGCGTCGTCAGGACCATCATTTAAAAAAAAATGTTAGTTGAATTTGATATTATTAGTACACGAAATATGGTAGAATTTATTTTGTTTCGAAATCGTTGGAGCAAAAAATGCAGCTCTGTTCCAAATGAAAATGGTTTAAATTACGTTAAAGTAATTAGAGTTCCACCAAGATAAGTCTGTAAGGATTTTGATAACTAACATTTGCATTGCGCGTGCTATCAAAATCATTGCAGACTCATCTTGATCTAACTCTCTAATTAGTACCTACTTTGGGTAATATCGTGGATTTAATAGGATTTAGCTATACCTGTAGCTAGGATTTAGTAAAATCATCACGTTATCCAGCCCTATGAACTTCCAAGTGATAGTGGGTGGTGGATTCGCTTCTTCCACGCGACAGGACAGCGTTAAGGAGTCACCGGTCCAAACGTTGACGTTCTTCACCACTGAAGTGATGTATGGAGGAACTGGAATGAAAATTATGTGAATAAAGAAATATAAATGGTTTCATACTTTCATAGGAGTTTTTCTAAAATGTGTTATCTAGGGTATCATCATCGCTCGTCTTATTCGTGTCTCGTGTATTTATTATTTCGTATCATTTTGTATTCGCCGCTCGTTCTTTGAGGATGACTTACGCTAGACGCTCGGCACGGGCCGAGGCGTCCGACACGTCATTTTCTATGACGGTTGATCGGTGATCACGTGGTGTTTTCCATAGAAAACGAAGCGCCGGAAGCTCCGGCCCAGCCCCGGCCCGGTCTAGCGTGAGTCATCCTTTATTCGTCTTGGTCGCTTTTGTCTTTATCTGTTTTGGTCAAATGTTAGGTAACGAAAAATGAATCAAATATATTAAGAGAGAGACAAGTTACATATTAATATGTTTTATTCGTCTTTAGTCTTATTTGATAAATTGTCTCGCAAACCATTCCAGCTAAACTAACATTATTTATTTCAGTCACATTCTTACCAAGAACATTAACGTTAACGGTTTTCTCGGCAATGCCAGCCTCGTTTTCTGCAATACATCGATAGGAGCCCGAGTCGTTGTAACGTGCCTCAAACCTTCAAACAAAGCAAACACTAGGGTACAGACAGCATCAAATAGATAGTGACAGCTAAAGTGTCCAAATATATCATAACACACCTAAAACTCGACCACCTCGACGAATTAAATGTACAAGCCTGTTTTAAATGTACAATTATACTAATTGAATTTGAAAATTGAAAAGATCTTGCAATTTAAAAAGAGGGAAATAATTTAATAGAGTTAGGTAGGTATTAATCGATCTTTGCTTTATACTCACTCATTCAATTAATTTATCTGAAGTGAGACTTCAATGAAACTTCATATTGTATCTCCCTTATGACTTAATTTCATTATTTAAATTATCTTTGATTATATCACTTACTTCAGACTATTCCCTTCCAGAATATGATTCTCATCAGGAAAGTATGTGCCGTCAGCGCGCTCCCACCGTACTGCGGCTTTCGGCTCTGCATCCACGGAACACTCAAGTGTGATCATTTTACCCAACAGCACGTCTTGTGTAGTTGTTTCTGCGTTTTCGATTTTAGGGGCATCTAAAAAGTTAAGGTATAAAGTTAGAACTCAGGTTAAATAACGGAGGTACGTTATTGTTAAGTTGTTTGGGCCTAAAAACGTTATAATAGTAAATTATTGCAGAGGCCGGTTAATAAGGACTTGCCGGCTGAATAGGATAAAGATATGAGGCTGGCAAGCCCTTTTCATGCCAGGACATGTATAGTGCTTTGTGCTCAAACATGCAATAAAATAAAGTAAAAACTTACAAACAAAAAAAATAACAACAATCAGTAAAATCGAATTATACCATGAATTTATTGCCTGTTTTGTATGTCTGTTGTATTTAAAAAGACAAATATACCCCAAGAGCAACAGTATTGTAATAATGTGAAAATGATATAGAACCCCACATAAAAGAAGATTGGAACTTACAAATAACTCTCAACTTTATTTCTCGAGAATCTTTCCCTTGCTCATTGATGGCTTCACATTTATAAATCCCATTATGTTCCGATTTTGCTTCACCTATGGCAATTTTTTCTTCTTCAATTTCAATATCTTTAGGTAAATCTGTGAAATCATAACTGCCCGCGGGTTTGAAATTCCAAGTTACGGTTGGGTTTGGCCTTCCTTTTGATATTCTGAAAATTGTGTGATTATATAAGAGCTTGTTGTCATAGGAGACCTTTTACATACTTTACAGAATTAGTAATGCTCTTGAGTATTTTAATTTCAAGGAAAACGCAGGCCATTCGGTGAAGATTCTAAATTTTATTTGTAAAGTAAAGCGACCAAGAATTGTATTAATGCCATACGACAAATAAATGAATCAAATGGTGAATAGAATTGCAGAAGGCATTTATAGAATTGTTTTCTTATTTAAATAACACTGTCGTTATTTATTCAAATTTAGGTAATAAATTCAAACCTGCAAGCGATTTCAAACTCGTCGCCAAGATGTGTAGTCAATTCTGTTTCTGACATTTCTAACACAGGTACTTCTGAAAAGTAAATACAATCATTAACAGTAATCAGCATCAATTAAAATGATAATTTTAACAAGCGTTTGTCTCAAAGTTTGTAGAAAAATAACGTACCAAGACCAGAAATTTTGACTTCAACGGGATATGATACAGCATTTGCACCGTTTCTTACATCACATGTATATGTTCCAACATATTTTGAAGTCATATTTCTAATAACCAGTGCATTGTCCTCTTGAAAATACTCCACTTCATCGTAACGATTAAAAGTAGAATCATCATCTACAGCTTCATTTGTAGTAAATACTACAGTCTTATCATTGTGATACCACTTTATTACTGCTTCAGGATAAGCATTTACTTCGCAATACAGTTTGCCTTCTGCCTCATATTCTATAGTGATATCTAAAAATGACACAACATTTTAAAAATAATTTTACTATTCTTCTTTATTCTTTATTGTATTGCAGTCATGCTCATTATACATTAGGTGTTATAATTTGAAGATGGTAGGTAAATGACCCTTTAATAAACGATCTAAAATTTTCTTTAAAGTCCGGTAAATATATTGCGTGTTTCATTACGTAACATATAAATAGGTTTATTGCGTTTGCCACGATACTGTACCTTTAGGCGTTTTGATCATTTGGAAAACATATGGTCTGTATACATAAAGGTCTGTACTTTTGGAATCACTCCCAGTTTCTGTACTGGCTTTGCATGTTAATGTTTGATTTTCCTTTATATTCGGTACTGAAACGTAACTTATGTAGGTTGCTGGATACTGCAACAGACTATCCTGAAATAAAAGAAATATATTTTAGATCAATTAAAATAAAAGATAGACTGTAATTGGTAGTCTAATTGGACACCTAAAACTATCTCTGGTAAGTTCCAGTTTGTATCTCTCTTTAAGAAATATAGAAACAATCTGAATCTAAATATAGATAGTAATTGACCTACTTAAACTTTAATACTGCTGTTTTAGACATTTGCAAGTTTATATCCGGTGATAGTTTATAATTCGGTCTACTAGTACAAAATTTGCTACATTGGCTTAACACAAAAAGCGCTTTTCCGATTTCATACCTCTGCTGCCATCTTCTGTCCATCTTCATCTTCCCACCATATGGTTGGTTGAGGATATCCTATGACCTTGCATGCCACTGTTGCGTTTTTCTTATAGTCCGTTAAGGAGGTCGCCGGAATGATTGAATCAATGACGGCTGCAGACCAAGATGATGTTGCCACTGTAACGAACATCAGAAATAATATAAAACAAATGTTCAAATTGAATAACAAAATGTAATAATTCACAAGTAGATAGGTGCTTAGCTTTTGAGCTTTTACCTTCTTTTTGCGATTCTAATGTTTTACTTATTATCTGCACTGGTTCTGAAGAAACTTTATCGATACCGCTAACCTAATAACATAAAACAAAATATATAAATGGTAAAAAGAAAACAGAAGAAATTCGAGGAAAAAAAAAACTAACACGACGTCATACTTTTAAATTAATGAACAGTTGTAACCCATTAAAAAAACAAATAACCATACCATTACTACGTAAAAAGATAGATAAAGAGGAAAAGTACAAAAGGACACTTCTTTTTACTAACATAGACATTGATAAACTTGTCTTGTTTTAACACGAAGAAAACAATATAATGTGTACTATTGTAAATACACAGAACTTATATAAAGAAATACTTACGGTCATTCTAAATATACACCCAGGCTCGAAATAGGCTTTGCTGATGTAGACTCGGGCGCTTACTTGACTTTCCATTAAATTAACGGTTCTCTGGCTATCTTTGTTTAGCATATGGATTGTTAAACTACCTAGCTTGTACTCATAGGACATCGGTACAAGGACGAAAATGAAACTTTCTCGACCTAAAAATAATATTCATGAAACAATAATGTAATCTTACCAACTTATACTATAATAACTTGGTCATTTTAAGAAGATATCTGAATTTGAATATAGATGTTATACTAATTGTAAAATTTATGTAAAGTACAACCAATATGAAAAGACCATAATGACATTCAAATTAAGCACAAACTTAGACTATGGTAGACAACGGGCGGCCTTATCACTAAAGAGCAAAGCAAAAAAAAAACAAGTAATGTGAGTAGGTCGTCCAGTGAGTGATAGTAGTTGAGAAATAATAATACCTAATAATACACATACGTAAAAAGCAAATAATATAAACTACATACATAAATAAATATCACATATAACACATTTAAGAACATATATAAATCACCACAATGCGGCCAACAACAATATTTTTTTTGTTGTAAATATCGTATAGGTACTAAACATATTTGTTGGTTCTGATTGCTACTATTGATGCCGACTGTTATTATTTGGTAGTATTGCAATTCCTGCTTTACAATTCCTGGTGCCAATATTAGATCAGGCATATAATACTGTAACAGACTGGCTTTTAACAAAAAATTACGAAGAGACAGAGAATATTCTCAACATAATAACATGACACAACTCGGACACACACACACACATACGCACATTCACATACGCACACTCACACACACACACACACACACACACACAATCAAAGTTGTAAGCTTTGTCAGCATGCTAACTTAATTTAATAGCTTGATTTAAACTTTATCTAATTCTTGAAATATCTATTGTTGTTCCTTTTTCTAAATTGTATGCTGTTTTACTTTGTTATAACATAACCTCATTATCTTTGATCATGAATCTCTTACCTTGTTATTGTAATTAATAATTATATTTAAGGGGAGGGGCACTGTTTATCCTAAATTCGCCTCCTTAGGAAACAGACCTTCTGGTTTACTTTTAAGAATCCTTTTGTACAAGTTTTGCTTACGAAATTAGTTTTAAGAATTCTTTTGTACAAGTTCGTTTATGAATTAAAATTTACTTAAATTTAGGAAGCTTAATCCAGACAACTGTAGTGAAGTAATTTCAACTGTACCATTATATTGAATATAAAATTAAAGCGAGAATCAGAATACCTGGTAGTGGTGATGATGTTGTTTCCTCGATACTTCTTGGGTGCAAGGGTGAAAATCCAATAGCCAAGGGACATTCCGATCTCTTATAAATGGTGACAGATATCAGTCCCTGAGAACTTACCGAGGCATGATATTGACCTCGGTGAGGCCCTACAATTCTGACAACCTGCAAAACGAAGATTTCCAAGTTAAATGCTTGGGTAAGTATTCTCATGCTGTAATATCATATGTGCAAAGTTTCATACACGTACATATATTTTTTTATACTACGTCGGTGGCAAACAAGCATACGGCCCGCCTGATGGTAAGCAGTCTCCGTAGCCTATGTACGCCTGCAACCCCAGAGAAGTTACATGTGCGTTGCCGACCCTAAACCTTACTCACCGGCAGGTACACAACACTATGAGTAGGGTCTAGTGTTATTTGGCTGCGGTTTTCTGTAAGGTGGAGATACTTCCCCAGTTGGGCTTTGCTCTAGATCTGAAATGACATCCACTGGCTGTGCCCTACCACACAAAGCGAGATGACATTCACAATGCCCATACCTCTCTTTTGGACGTAGTTTAAGGACGTACCCGGGTCCAATCAAGATTAGTTGAAAAACAAACTATGCTGGACACAGTATTATTAATTCAAGCCACCAGATGACAAATCTGTTAACAAATTAAGCCTATTTATGAACAAACTGTTCCTGGGCGATAATAAAGGATGACTCACACTAGACCGGGCCGGGGCGTCCGACACATCAGTTTTCTATACAAAGCATCACGTGATCACCGATCACCCGCCATAGAAAACGGAGTGTTAAGAAGAAGTAAGAGTGAAGCCTTGGCCCGGGCCCGGACAGTTCTAGCGTGAGTCATCCTTAACTCGTAAAGAGTTAAAAGAATTGAATCATGAAATCTCGTGAAAGTCAGCTGCCACTCCATTAGTAGATTGGAGAACATAGCTACGAAAACACGTAGAAAAATATAAAAAGCTATTAACATAAACAATATATATAATGTAGTATACAGTGGTGATACTATAACTAGCTTAAATCTAAAATAGGCCCTTGAGACATTGTATGAAGGATGCTGGCGGCGTTTCCTCTTTGTATCGCAATACTGATACGTTGTGCGAGGAAGCCGCCTGCTCTTCGGTCACCAGACGGTTACGTCAACTAGACGCTTCGCGATTTCTGCAAAAAACTGCGCGTTGGGACCTCATGGACCTAGAGTTTCAACGCCTCCCAGACGCTTCGCGAGTTTCAATGCCAAGAGAGTATATTGCTGATGTTATTTAAAAAACGGCTGACTATAATAAATATGATCCTCCGGTCATACGTGGTGGAGTGGTCGTTTAAACGTGTATACTCTTACCTCCAGTTGTCTAGTTTCTATCAGCACCTCAGTTCGAGGGCTGTGGCCACTCTCGTCAAAGAGCTGCAGTGAAGGCATGTCTCCAGATACGGAGACGATCACATCTCTAGTTAAACTGTCCACTGGAACCTTAACAATAATAATGGTTTTTAGCAGAAACAGTACATCACCATAAGAAATTGCCGAGAAAATGCACATGTTTCTTTAAAAATACCCAAGTCACTAGAATAGTGCCTATAAAATTTGAAGAGTTTCAGTAATTTATCTAGTAGGATCCTGTCATCAGACCTTAGTGAGCAGACAATGAAAAAAAAAACAAAATATAATATCATATTCCATATACACTTGGTCAACCCCAACTTTTCAGTAGATAAAGGTGCAAAATTAAAATTTTCTAAGGGAGACCCTTTGCGCCTACATTTTTCCAATTGGCCGCCTTTTTCTACTGACAAGTTGGGGCTGACCAAGTATAAATTCCTCTCTTCTCTAGAAACAGAAACGAGCAGAATTTCACTATTTGAAAAAGAAGGAACTCACTGGTAGCTGTCGGTATCCAGAAACTAACTCGAACGTTTTTACATCATTGTATCCATCTCTTACGATTTCTGTCATAAACCGGAATGCCTGAAAAAATATCAAAGAATTGTGGAAAAAAAATATTTATGTACCCACAGTTAGTCACTATCTTGAGCCCAAAAATATTAATTTTTAAAATTTGCGCATTATTTCCGCTACCCAAAGGTTTTCTAAAAGAAATATATCGCTGTCTGGCTTAATTAATAATACATAATTAACATATCGAGAACAGTAAATAAGTAAATAATTAATTCTGCGTAAAGTGTAGTTAAATGAAACACAAGAAACATTCATAAGTAAGTAAGTAGTACTTGATAAAGATAAATAAGATAAAAGATATTCGTGACGGCCACAAAACCTGTACGAACATGTACAGACAACAAAAGAAAAGAAGAAATCATAAACGAAATGGACTCAACTCAGCATAATGCCAGCGCTGGTCTTCCGTAGGGCCCATTCGGTGATGCCACGGCAGATAACACATAAAGATACATATTACAATGTTACAAAAAAAAAACAAGAGGAATCAAGAAAGGAGAAAGGAAACTTACTTGTCCATAATTGTTTAGGTCCAGCTGGAAAACGTTTCCGAAACATACCTTCGTGACTTGATTGTACGTTTCTAGATTCCCTACCTTGCGTCTTTCGGAAATCGGGCAAGTGCCGCTCATAAACACGATGACCTGAAACACATTTTGTACAAGTGTACAGATATAGTGAATAATCCTTTTCATTTCTCATACTCTGAAAGAGAGTCATTGTTGCTCTAAAAAGTGTGCACGTTTCTGCACTAGAGCATTTTTCTGGTCAAGTACGATATTTTTAATTTTTTTACGATAAGCAATTGAAATTTGGTATAAATGAATTTGTTGTACGATTTCCATTCTGATATTTATTTCCCCGTTCCATAAATAACGATACTTTTACATAAATTGTTAATTGAAATTACCCTCATGAAATACTATAAAAATGTATACATAGTTATGTTTTTAAAAATACACATGCATTTATTTTCCTCGTATTCGACATAAAAAAAATATTATAAAAAAAACCCGACTGCACACTAAAAAAGAGGAAAACAAGTCCCACAAGAATACTGTTGTCCAACAGAGGGTTACTTATAGTCATTTTGGTTGTTGGTCCCCACCCGCGATACTTACCATCAACAACAATATTCTTGTGGGGCTTGTTTTCCTCTTTTTTAGTGTGCAGTCAGGTTTTTTGTTTTTTTATAATAATATTTTTTTTTATTTATAACTTTTTAGTTACCCCCAAAATACTCCTATAACAATCCCGTGATCAAGACAAATCTAACGATACCTCATACATCCAAATCCATCAAGCCGTTTAGGCTACAAACAGACATACATACATATATACATACATACACTTGAAAAACATTACCCTTTGGCAGTCGGGTAAAAATAGTGTGTTTAACTTGGGCGAAACGTATAATTTCAGATCCATGCGTTCGAGCGCCAAATTACCTCTGCAGAAATAAATGACTTTCATCCTTTGGTCAATTCGAGTCGTGTTTTCTCGGAAGCATTCGTATTTTTGTACTGAGACTAAATTAATAACTTCTAAAAAAGAAATAAACAGTTCAATTTTTTTTCTGTAATAATCGTAACATGACACGTTCGTTCGTTTCCGTAAAAATACGATGCGAAAGGATTATTCACTACATCTGTAATGGTTGATAGTAGACAGTTACAGTAATAGAAATCGACCTTTTGCCTGCTAACGTCTCTTCTCTCTCGATCATTTTTACCCACGACGGAACGGAGACGGTATATGCGTTTGGGGTGAGAGGATGTTTTTGCAAACCAATGTTGCCATTTTTCTCAAAAAATACTAGTCCGATTTTGATGGGGTTTTCAGTAATGGGTTCGGGTTTGATTGGTGCATGTTCTTAGGTAGGTTTTATCCGTCGTGGGTTTTTTCAATTTTTTTAATTTTTACCCACGACGGAACGGAGACGGTATGATGCGTTTGGGGTGAGAGGATGTTTTGCAAACCAATGTTACCATTTTTCTCAAAAAATACTAGTCCGATTTTGATGGGGTTTTCAGTAATGGGTTCGGGTTTGATTGGTGCATATTCTTAGGTAGGTTTTAACCGTTGTGGGTTTTTTCAAATTTTTTAATTTTTACCCACAACGAAACGGAGACGGTATATGCGTTTGGGATGAGAGGATGTTTGTGCAAACCAATGTTGCCATTTTTCTCAAAAATTACTAGTCCGATTTTGATAGGTTTTTCAGTGATGGGTTCGGGTTTGAAGTTTGTCGTTGGTTTTTCAAAATTTTTAATTTTGTTATAATAAAGAAATAGTGTGTTGAACTGAACCTGGACTGTCTCTGGGCAGAATCTGCTAGACATCAAATTTAAAAATTCTAAATAAAAGTTTAGGTTTGTTCTATTGCCACAATGAAGTTGAGTAACAACTTAGTTGGAATAATATGCTAAAATGCTATTTACCTGACGTATGTAATACTCTTTCTAAATAAAAACAAGGGGCTGCAATTTGAAATTATTTTTGTCGCATAACGACATGGCAAATCTTACATTACGATATAAAAGTGACGTTTTTAATTCAAAATGTGTTGAAATTACAAGTATAATCGACTGGCGACAACAATTTTCCTTTAGGCTATATCAACTACAATTATAGAGTAACAATCATTAAAAAAATAAATTGATAACCTCCTCTTTTGAAATCTTGAAGTCGGTTAAAAATATAATTTCAAGGAAATTTTCCAGCGCCTTACAGACACCTCAGCTGACCGGAGGTCGCGGGTTCAAACCCCGGCTCGTACCAATGAGTTTTTCGGAACTTATGTACGAAATATCATTTGATATTTATCAGTTGCTTTTCGGTGAAGGAAAAAATCCTCTGGGTTGGAAGGTCAGATGGCAGTCGCTTTCGTAAAAACTAGTGCCTACGCCAAATCTTGGGATTAGTTGTCAAGCGGACCCCAGGCTCTCATGAGCCGTGGTAAAATGCCGGGACAACGCGAGGAAGAAGAGGTTACAAATATAATTTCAAGGAAATTTTCCAGCGCCTTACAGACACCTCAGCTGACCGGAGGTCGCGGGTTCAAACCCCGGCTCGTACCAATGAGTTTTTCGGAACTTATGTACGAAATATCATTTGATATTTATCAGTTGCTTTTCGGTGAAGGAAAAAATCCTCTGGGTTGGAAGGTCAGATGGCAGTCGCTTTCGTAAAAACTAGTGCCTACGCCAAATCTTGGGATTAGTTGTCAAGCGGACCCCAGGCTCTCATGAGCCGTGGTAAAATGCCGGGACAACGCGAGGAAGAAGAGGTTACAAATATAATTTCAAGGAAATTTTCCAGCGCCTTACAGACACCTCAGATGACCGGAGGGCTAGCAGCTTCCTCGGCCAGAGGATAAGCCTGGCTATCCAAAAAGGTAACGCTGCCAGCCTTCTGGGTACCATAATGCATGAAGGTGACCTGGGAGCATTTAGTAGTAGTAGAAGTAAACGCTTTAATGTACAAAAATACATGTTAAAAGTAGAACAATTGGTAAGAAGTACAAAGGCGAACTTATCCCTTTGGATCTCTTCCAGTGAACCTTTGACCATTTATTATTTATAAGTATATTTTATGATCTATTAAATTTTAGTATTAATTTTAATGATTATTTTATTTATTTTGTTCGTTATTTAAGTTATATAATACTATGTAACTTGTTTATTAATAAAAATATGTCTTATACAACGTGTCCCAAAACTCAACGATAAGCCGGCACCAGAGGATGGAGCTGCTTATGATTAGTCGAGAAAAAATAAGGAAAAAAATATATCTCAATTATTTTACAAATTACAGAAAAAAAATGAAATTCATCGAAAATCGACATCCCTAATGGTATTTTTAACGACCATGTCACAAATATTCAAATATTACTGTTTTTTTTTTGTTTTTGGAAACTTAAGTAGCCCTGCTATCTAACACAGTTCTTAAAAATACCATAATACATGTAGTTTTTACACAAAAAATAATCAAAATTCATTTTGTCCCTACAATTTTGAAAGATTTTTTCTTACAGTCCACTTTCAATCATCATAGTGTAAAAAAATAGTATCGACACCACTATGGCAATTATTTTCAAAAGTTGACGCAACTAACCAAGATTCCAAAATGGTATAATACTTTAGGAAACCTAGTCACAAAAAAAAACAACGAATTTTTAAACAAGAATCGACATTATTTAATGTTGGCGGTAATCACTTTTACTGTACCCAAAAAAGGATTTTTGTTGTTGAAAAATGTTGAAATGGTACAATTTTTTTTCCTTTTTTTTAAATTCATTTACTACATTATTAATACTGCAGTATGTTCAAATTGCCTGCCACCGGCATTAATACAGACATGACATCGCCTTAGAAATGATCGTTTTATCCGTCGTGCATATCTTCTACCATTGATATGATCCGCAGCTTGTGTGATTTTTTGGCGAAGCTCGTCCAATGTTGCTATGGGTTTTGAGTAGATTTTGTCTTTAAGACAGCCCCAGTAGAAGAAGTCCAGGGGGTTCAGGTCGGGCGAACGGGGTGGCCACAAGATAGGACCAAGTCGCCCGATCCAACGCCCTGGATACTCTTGGTTTAAGTATTCTCGCACTGCACGGGCATAGTGAGCTGGGCAACCATCATTTTGAAACCACATGTTTTGTAAATCACGTAAAGGCACGTCTTCTAATAATTCAGGCAAGTCGTTTTGTAAAAAGGTCAAATATCCATTACCATTAAGGTTTCCTTGTAACTCAAAGGGTCCAATTACATTTCCATTTAAGATGCCCGTCCATAAGTTAACCTTGAATTGATACTGAGATTTGTCTTCTCTCATCAAGTGCGGATTTTCATTGCTCCAACTATGTAAGTTGTGTAGATTTGAATAGCCATCTTTCTTGCAGGTTGATTCATCCGACCATAGAACTTTGTCTAAGAATTGGGGATCTTCCCTGTGCTTTTGCAGCATCGCACGGCAAAATGCGACCCGATGTGGATAGTCCCGCGGTAGTAACGTCTGCACACGCCTATAGTGATATGGGTGAAGTCTGTGACGTTTTAGAATTCGATGTGCAGAACTTTTTGGTATTCACGTAGCTAGTTCTATGGCACGTACCGAGGTAGTTGAATCGTTTTTTTTTTCATTGAGAACTTCTTCATCGCGTTCCAATCTAGGTCTTCCAGTGTGTCTCCTGTCAAATGGTAAACGACCTTCCGCGAAGGCTTGATGTACATTAATAAACACTCGATAATCCGGATGTCTTTGAACATTTGGGTACCTTTCTCGATACAATCTGCTAGCAGCGTTAGCATTGCATCGGCATTCTCCATAAATGAGATGCATATTAGCGTATTCCAACGGTGTGTACGGTAGCGGCATGATAAACGCTAAACAATCCAGAATACTGAAAAAGTCCAATACACAAAACACAATCACAGTCCAAAATAATGCCAGGCCAGTACAGTTTGCAGATCACCAGTCCAAAAAGCAAAGCCAAGAGTTGTTAGTATGAGAGCCACATCAATTAATACGGAACGGTGCACAGCGAACAAAGGATCAGAGTGTACTGACTTGAAAATTGTATTAACTACCCACATTTTCCATTGAAATTTTAAAACTTGCAACAACAACCCTTTTCAAAAGTGATTAATATCAACATTTAAAAATGTCGGTTCTTGTTTAAAAATTCGTTGTTTTTTGTTGTGACTAGGTTTCCCAAAGTATTATACCATTTTGGAATCTTGGTTAGTTGCGTCAACTTTTGAAAATAATTGCCATAGTGGTGTCGATACTATTTTTTTACACCATGATGATTGAAAGTGGACTGTAAGAAACAATCTTTCAAAATTGTAGGGACAAAATGAATTTTGATTATTTTTTGTGTAAAAACTACATGTATTTTGGTATTTTTAAGAACTGTGTTAGATAGCAGGGCTACTGAAGTTTCCAAAAACAAAATAAAAAACAGTAATATTTGAATATTTGTAGACATGGTCGTTAAAAATACCATTAGGGATGTCGATTTTCAATGAATTTCATTTTTTTTCTGTAATTTCTAAAATAATTGAGATATATTTTTTTCCTTATTTTTTCTCGACTAATCATAAGCAGCTCCATCCTCTGGTGCCGGCTTATCGTTGAGTTTTGGGACACGTTGTATAGTATAGGTACCTTGCTCCGTGTTATGCGACATAATCTTTCAATATCATCAAACTTGGCCTCATCTTTCGCACAGGCATCAGTGAACAAGAAAATATCCGATTCAGGTCTGCTTTCCTGTAAAGCCTTTTGTAAGCCAGAAAGAGAATTTTCTGGAATATCACGGCCACCGGACACGGTTAGAGAATCTATGTATTTCAAGAATGACTCTCCTGCGGTAAATATTTGTGCTGGACCAACGTCTGAAAATAATCCAATTATTGCATGTTTAAACAGTTTCTTTAATTGTTTTTTTTTTTCAAATTACAATAAATTACGATCGGTTGTTAGATAGGTAGATTTTTTTGCAAATTGGTAGCAAACAATCATACGCCTCATCTGGTAAGCGATCACCATAGCCTATCGACGCCTGCAACTCAAGGGGTGGTCATACGCGTTGCCGATTAATAACCCTTTTTGATTTTCGTAGTGTGTACTAGGGTGTCCCTTATTTTGTGATTTTTAAAATTAAAATAAAAACTAGGGACGTTAAACATGATGAAGAAATTGAAAGGAGAGTGAATGCTGGAAATCGTGCGAATGGGGCACTCAATGCTTTTATGAGCAGCCAGAAGGTATCGCAAAAAGCACGGTTGGCTGTGCATAGAGGGGTGTTGGTGCCTACACTTATGTATGGTAGCGAAAGTTAGGTATGGCAGAAGAGGCAACAGAGTCAAGTGAATGCAGTGGAAATGAGAGCGTTGAGAAGTGTGTGTGGTGTAAAAAACAAGACAGAATTAGGAACATTGTGATAAGGGAAAAGTGTGGACTGAACGAAGATGTAGTGACAAAAATTGAGAAAGGTATGTTGAGATGGTTTGGACACGTGGAAAGAATGAGTGAAAGAAGGTTAACAAAGAGAGTGTATAAGGGAGAAGTAGAATTGGGAGCTGGAAGGAGTAGACCTCGGCGGACTGTCTCTGATCAAATCGGGGAAATCCTGAAGAAAGGCCAGGTCAAGAGCACCCTAAACCGACGAGCGTGTATGAGGAATGTCATGAAAGTGAAGGAAGCGAAAGAGGTATGTCGGGATCGTAGCAAGTGGAAATCCGTGGTCTCTGCCTACCCCTCCGGGAAATAGGCGTGATTATATGTATGTATGTATATATGTATGTATGTATTAAAATTAACAACGCATACCCCCTAAATATAAACAACACTCTGAAAACAAAATTCAGGACACTCTAATCTTGTTACAGGAACCCGTGCCGACTTACAACTGAAATTCCCATACAATTTTTTATGGAGAAATTTGGTCAAACAGTATTTTGATAATTTTTCATTGGTTTTGTGTTCACCTCGTGATTTTTTTTATTATTTAATGATTATATGGTAGTATTATGCAAGGTCGATATAAAAAAAGGAAAAAAAATGTCAATTTCATACATTGTATGGGAGAATCGCATGAAATTCGGCACGGGTTACAGTAACAGGTATGTCCTTAAATTTATTTTTGGGATGAAAGAAATCGTTTAGAAAATCGTAATATAAGAGACGCCTTAGTATGTACTATATAGCAATATTTTTAATATGATGATGATTAAAAAAACTATGTCCTTTCCCGGGACTCAAACTATTTCTATATCAAATTTCATCTAAATCGATTCAAGACTTAAGCGTGAAAACTTGAAGAGACACACAGACAGATACACAGACAGAGTTACTATCGCATTTTATAATATTAGTTGGTGTATAAATCTTCGCTGGTTTCAGGTGTTATCGAGGTGATAAATAAGAGTGGACTGTACTATAAATGCTGGTTTACTTCCAAATTACAAAAATACAAAAAGTGGCAAAGTAGTCCTTGGGGAATCGGATAACAACGGTAAGTTTTTGTAAGCTCTAGCAACTATCAAAGTTTTGAATATAAAATTGCCATACTAAAATTTTAACATAGAGATTTGAAACATTATTGAATTTATACGGTATTTGTTCTGTCGCCTGCGGTATTTCCGGACCGATACGACCTTCAAACCTTCAAGAAAAGAGCGTACTCCCATCTCAAAGGCCGGCAACGCACTTACAACCCCTCTGGTGTTGCAGGTGTTCATGGGCGGCGGTAATCGCTTACCATCAGGTGATCCGTCTGCTCGTTTGCCTCCTCTACCATAAAAAAAAATACATTTTTTTTTAAATTAACTGAGATTATTTCATTACATGAAAAAAAATTATATAAAAAATTTAATACACTCCGTAATCAGTTACGTTACAACGAACAAGTATCAAAAATGGGTGCATTTTTGAACGTTTGTAACAGTAGGGATTACGTGTAAGCTATTTCTTGAAGTGAAAATGAGAAAATTTCACTCACCCGGGTCATTAAAAGGTACAATGACGTAATTTTCAATTGAGCTTGCATTCCCGATCGATTCTACCAGCGGCTTAATCCTTGTCCTTATCATACTGATCTCGTCCTGCATAGAATATGTCGTATCTACGACCAAAGTGAAAGATTTTGAATATACACATATTAAAAGAGAACATATCACTGCTAAGTGTCGCAACAACATGTTGTAATGACTAGTAGTTTTATGTAACTGAACGGTCTATTCTAAGTGACCTGACTGGCCTGTTTTAATGATATACTCTTTAAGGGTAAGTTAATATGAAAAGCAGCTTTTGGCGGCAGACAATTTAAACATGTACGAACAGAAAAAACCGAACGAGTCGGACTCGTCTAGCGAGAGTTCCGTACAAATAAGGTTAGTTTTTTTTGTTTGTTCTTTACATAATATACAGGGTGACCTTAGCTATTAGACAAACTCTGAAATCCCACGTAGGGTTACTTCTCAGGACTGCTCTGATGTTATATTTTTTTAATTAACCTAAATGGTCACGCACTGTGCGGTTTAAGAGGAACTTCCTCCCGCGCACGCTCCGGTTGTGGAATGAGCTACCTGCCGAGGTTTTCTCGAGGGTCTACAGTATGAGGTTCTTCAAAAAATGAGTGTACAGATTTTTAAAGGGTCGGCAACGCGCATGTAACACCTCTGGAGTTGCAGGCGTCCATAGGCTACGGTGACTGCTTACCGTCAGGCGGGCCGTATGCTTGCTCGCCACCGTCGTGGTATAAAAAAAAATTGAACGAAAGATAAAAAAATAAAATTTTCGAACAAAAGTTATTTGCAATAATCGACAACAAAAAGAAACAATGTGTTAATCTTTGGCAGTCATTTTGACAACTTGTTCGAAATATTTGATAATGACATATAATGATGACATTTTTCAAAAGTCAGAAGCTTAATAGGGTCATAAATAAAAAAGAATTATCAAAAAGGTCGAAGAAGGTTCCATACCATTCTATGAGGATATTACCTTAGGAGCTACTGACACATACAGGCTGCTGCAAAGTAAAAAATGGTAATTTGTTAATTTCTTCGAAACGGCTACACCAGTTGTTATGATACTTTTGTACACTAGTTCTAAATACCCTAATTCATCTGTACATTTTACACACACACTGTATAGTTTTCAGATTTTTCTCTGTACTTGTTGTGTGAAACAATATTACTTGCCAAATTTCATAGTTATAGGTCAACGGGGAGTACCCTATAATTTTGTTTCCCCTTGAGAGTCTCGAAATATACGTTTATTGCGGCATAATCGACCCTATATTTTTTTTACGTTAATATAGAAGTTTGATTTTTCCACAGGTTCAAGAGACTGTAGACTTGAGTATGTGGTTTTAATTTCAACTCTATACCTCCATACGGACATACGGACGGACGGGCGGACGGAAAACAAAGTGATATAAAGGTTATTACGTTTTTTCCTTTTTAAGAACAGAACCCTAAAAACCGTAGGTATTATTTCAAAACATAGGTAATTTGTAAACCTTTAACTAAAACAGTTTATAATTAATAGAATCAGGCGTTACTTTGCGGAAATCCATGCTAATTAAAGCAAGAAATATTACTTTGCTAATCCGCGAGTCTCAAGCGAGTTCAAAATCTGGCGGCCTCTTGGGAGACAAAGGGTATCGAGGTCGGCGATAGGAGGTTGACAAACCTTCGATTCGCGGACGACATCGTACTCTTCTCAACATCGGCAATTGAACTGCAATGTATGCTACAAGAACTTAGCGACGCAAGTCTTGAGGTTGTTCTGACGATGAACCAATCTAAAACCCAGTTAATGACCAACAGCAAGAAGCACGGGGTGACGGTGGATGGGAACATTTTGCAATATGTCGACGAGTATACTTATCTAGGCCAGATAATCTCCTTCACAGATCGCCAGGACAAGGAGATTGATAGAAGGATCGAAAACGCCTGGCGGAGCTTTTGGTCTATGAAGGAACTCATGAAAGGTAAACTCCCAATTGCACTAAAGCGCAAGCTCGTCGACATGTGCATCTTACCCATCCTCACCTATGGTGCCCAACTGGTCATTAACTGAGGCGCAAAAATCACGGCTCAAGGTTTGTCAAAGGGCAATGGAGCGGAGTATCCTGGGTATCCGAAGATCTGACAGGGTGAGGAACACAGAGCTTCGCTCCAAAATCTGTGTCGTCGATGTTGGGATGAAGACCGCCAGGCTTAACTGGGCTGGACATGTCTGCCGGATGAATGATGACAGATGGGCTAAAATAGCCACTAGCTGGCATCCCCGGTGTAGTCGTGGCAGAGGTAGACCGAGAAAGAGATGGCGGGACGACTTGGATGCGTTTCAGCGGGACTGGCGGGACCTTGCTCGGCACAGGGAGGATTGGAAAGCTAGAGGGGAGGCCTTTGCCCAGCAGTGGGACACACAAATAGGCTAATAAAAAAATTATAAAAAAAAATCCGCGAGTCTGAGTTTGGTCAGTTGCCGGGTGTCAGACCGTCAACATCTCCAGCATCTCCTGAGGATGCCTCGTAGAGAGGCGAAACACGTGTCGAGTTTTGTACTTTTGGTGGTGGGTTGTTATATTTATTTGCGTATTTATTTTTGCGGTGGGAGGGTGGGAACATTAATTGCATGTAAAAATACGCAAGTAAGTATAACGGGTTAGCACTGATTGACTAACACGTTATTTTCTCGCGGATTAGCAAAGTAATATTTCTTGCTTTAATTTTTTTAAACAGATTATTTCTAGAACCTCATTATCATCAATATGTTATACAGAAAAATACAAGTCAGACCATGACTCCCTGTAAGGGCACACAACATTAACTTAAAAAATACCAATAATATAAAAATAAAAAACATTTTTATAAACTGTCGTCATTAAGAAAATCCTTAACCGAATAATAACATTTATCAATTAATAATTTTTCAGATTTATTTTTTGTGTTAATTTTTGCCAATTTTGTATGCTAGATGTCTGTTTACGGCGCATTTATACGTATTTGGTCGTTTTTAGCGCTGTTTGAAGTAACCTACTTCGCTTCACTTCTTTATAAAAATATGGCTTCAGTCCAGCGTAACTATTGCACCAGTATCAAGGTATTGGGAGCTTTATGCGGTCAATACAAGACAGTACGGTGATTTTATTAACTTCATTTTCTTCTTTTATAATTCGCCAGTGTCAAGCAATTATGAGCTTCAGATACGACTAAAATTGTACGGTTACTACAAGACAGTGTACGGTGATTGTTCATATAAAAACAAGCATATCAAACAAGCAAAACGTACAGACACAGATACTAGGAATATTGAACTCATAAAAAAAATATCTATGGCCAAAATCCACGGAGGAAAATGGCGAGAACGTTTGTATGGAAAAATAACCACTAATGAATCCTCTTAAGACTATATGACAATAATTTTAGTATTTCTTAATTATTTTAGTAGGTATGACAGTAAGTATTCAAATCGCCTTAATGTTTCCTGCATTTTGTTGCATTTGCTTGCAACAAACTTACATAGTGGATGCATCATTGATAGCATTTGACCTATATGTATTTGTAGACATAAAGGGTTCATTATGTCCTTGCCACGTGTTTGGATTCTACTGATAATTGCATAGACTCAGTAAGTGAATATAGATTTTCATTGAATACTGTTGCAACATCATCCGTTTTACATTCAATATTATAAGTTATATTAATGTCCTAGAGGACCTAGAGAAATGCTACTACAAAAATGCTGAAACAAGATGCGACATGCAGCTTCTGCCAGGAGTCAGAGGAGACTGCAATGCACGTTCTCCGTTCCTGTGGAGCACTAATCTCAAAAATAAAGTACCCACTTAGGGCGGCACGTATTGCTACCCTATGAGGTACAGAACATTACGGCCCAAAGACTGGAATTTCTTGGATTCAACGGGTATTAGTAATGAACTTTTAAGGGCTGCTACATTAGATCACTGCCTGGTCGATGTGGCACTAAAAGGCCCACAAACTCCAATAATAATAATAGGGAAATGCTCATTATTTAAGGTTTCGTTTTAATCCAAATTTTGTTATATTGGTACAAACATACATACATTGATCTCAACGGTATCAAAACCTTCGGCAACCTTTATATATAATAAGGTAAGTAATACCAAACTACACACAATACGTACAGGGAAACTACACACAGAACACTGGCTGAACCAGACTGGATGCAGACAGGCAAAAGAAGCCATGCCTGGCATCAACGGAAAGCTCACATGCAAGGGCGTGTCATAACAGGTCATGGACTATTTAACAAACATATTTTCACAACAGGTGTCACAGACAGTCCCCTATGCCGAGGATGTATGGAGACAGAATAAACAGCCTCTCACGTGGTGCTGGAATGCAGCGGAGTGACTCCATACAGGGCTAAACATCTCGGATCCCCGAGAGACCTCCCCGAGGTCCTACTCAACATTAAAGGTTTGATAGGATTCCTCGAGGAGCTGGGCTTGCAGGACTAGCCCACCCCCAACATGTCACGCCAAATAGGCGCAAGTCGTCGAGTTGCGGAAAATCGCCCGTATACAATACAATTGTATACGGGCGAGTATTACTATACGGGCTATTATATAAACCGAAAATTGGTTTGAACGAGATCTAGTAAGTAGTTTTTTTAATACGTCATAAATGGTACGGAACCCTTCATGGGCGAGTCCGACTCGCACTTGGCCGCTTTTTTATTTCTTGATCCGGTTGATCCGGTAGAAAAGAGACAATTTTTGGACGGGACGTTTCTTTGAAGGTTTTTTTGCCGACAACGGTAAGCGATCTCTTGGTGGATCCCAAGGATTCCTTCCCGGTATGACAATATTTTGTCAGGGGGGTTTGGGGACTGGGGCTATAATAATGTGGGCTTTTGGTGAGTCCGGATCTTTGTTCTTGAGTTCCGGATATTTTCTTAAATTTTTCTATTATCTATATATTCAATATCGTCGCCTAGGCCCCACAACATAAGCTTAACTGATCTTAGCTTTGTGTGGTGGGTGAGTCAATTTGTATAAGATTTAAAAAAAAAATTATTAGCCTATTTGTGAGTCCCACTGCTGGGCAAAGGCCTCCCCTCTCGCTTTCCAATCCTCCCTGTGCTGAGAAAGATCCCGCCAATTCCGCTGAAACGCATCCAAGTCATCCCGCCATCTCTTTCTCGGTCTGCCTCAGCCACGACTACTCTGGGGATGCCAGCTAGTGACTATTTTAGCTATCATTCATCCGGCAGACATGTCCAGCCCAGTCCCACTTTAGCCTGGCGGTCTTCATCCCAACATCGACGACACGGGTTTTGGAGCGAAGCTCTGTGTTCCTCACCCTGTCAGATCTTCGGATACCCAGGATACTCCGCTCCATTGCCCTTTGGCAAACCTTGAGCCGTGATTTTTGCGCCTGTATAAAATTATTCCGTAATATTTATTTATACTTTTAACTGCGTCGGAATATTATCAACTGGGAAAATCCTGTCAATAGGAACACCCTTGGACAAAACTCTATAGGTACACCTTGTTATTTTTTTTAGATATATAAAATTATGTTTATTGCACAAGAAAGGACACAGAAAAAGTATACAGCGGTTGTTTTTAGGAGTTGGTGCATAACTAGATTGACAACAGAGTTTCCAGGAGTCCCCGCACTAGGCTAGGCCAGTATCGCGGGAGACCAGAAGTACATATAAATTATTAATGTCAATATTGTCAATTCGTATGTCCGTTTGCGTTTGACAATATTTATTTAACGTTTCTATTTTTTTGTGATAATAATTCATCATGTACATACATTTACTTCCAGAATGGTTTCGGAAATCCCAAAGTTCATTTCTGTGATATAAACAAGTAGTCAGCAGCGGTGCTTCCCATTAATCCCTATAAGTAAATATGAAACTCCCTACGATATTTTATACAAACTTGTTACAAATAGGACCTGCAGCGTCAGGATCATTCAATTTTAAGTGATTAGTATTAAAACTTTTTTTCAGGATGGTCGACGTCTTTCTTCTTCTGATTTAGTATTCCGCGCCCTGGCCGACTCAGACTCGGGAACGTACACATGCCGAGTTAGCTCCATGGACCGACCAGCACAGAGTGGATCCACTACAATAGAGGTTGGCTCCAAACCGCGCTTCGTATATCCTGATAATAACAAGAACATATCCTTTGTGCCTGGAGAATTTGCCACCATGGACTGTTCTGCTACTGGAGTACCAAAACCTGAGGTATGTTTAAAATTAACTTTTATCCTACAGCTTACCCGTAATCTTTGTTATTTAATTATGAAGTTTGAAAGATATGTCTGATGATTTCATGAAACTTTAATCTACTATCAAACTCGTTGATTTAGGTTTCAATTAATTGTCTTATTTACAGGTGCAATGGTACCGTAATAATAGACCGATAAGCTTCAAGAACTTTAAATATATCTTGGTCATGTACAGCGACTACGATAAAGGACGCTACACTTGCGTCGTCAGCAACTCATATGGGAAAGTGCAGCGAGAGTTTGTCGTTTCGTCTTTTGGTGAGAAGTCCATGTTTTTTTTTCAGAACTAATAGGAATACGCATTGTACGAGACAGCAGTTAGTAGCAGCGAGCAGGAGCTCGATCCTACTAAAAGTAAGTATCTAGGTTGCTCCTACATTTGCGCCTGCAGTCACCTCATGAGGTCTGCCGCCAGTGAAGCCATTGCAAAGTGAGTAGTCAATTTGAGAATAAAAGACTTAGAATTGACATTTAAAATAGACGTAAAGTAGAGGGGATACGAATGAAGTGTTTATATATATATGTAATTCGTTTTGTATATTTTTATTTCAGGATGCTTGCTAAATGTAAAGCACGATTTCAGTAAAAACGAACCTCTAATGTTGACCTCCGATAACAAAGTAACTAACTTTAAAACTAGTGGTGGCTACATGCGTATACCTAAAGACGAAGCCATCAAGTTGGTATGCCCTTCGAGCTTTAACACGATATCTGTAAGAGAAATGTTGGTGACTTGTGAAGATGCGCAACAATTTTTGCATCAGTCATCAGGCAGACGTTACACTTACTCCAACCTTAAATGCAGAGACAAATGGCAGCCGATAGTTAAAAGAACAGGGCGACGGTGTGCAAAAGGAAAAGCTGATATACTGAACGTTGGCTTCGAGACCGGACACACATTCGAGAAAGTTTACGAAGTTTGCCTTGACCGGGATTCAAAAAACCCTCTTTATACAAAGCTAGACATGCAACGATCACTAGCTGGTGCTGTAGCTAATAACGATAATGAATGGTTTAGTTATGGTCCTTCTGTGGATTTGGATGATTTATACGATTGCAGTAATCAGAATGCAAAGACTTCAGCAATTTTGAACAAAGAGTTCCACAGAAGCGACGGGTGTTGTTTTAGGAAGAGGATGTTGGTGAATCCTGTGGACGTTGTTCTTACGTTACAGAGTGCTACATATACCCATTTAAATCTTGTGCCGCATTGGAGTACATGTAACTCTAAGGTAGGCATTTTCGGTTGTGAGTATTTTGAGTACTTACTTACTTTTGTCATGTACATGTCTATTGTTTACAGCTTAGCTTCGTTGACATTTTGTGCTTATACAATTTAAATCTGACAATGAAAGGCCTTCATTTCTATTTCAATAATTTTTACTGGCACTGATTTCTCATCAAATTACAGTCCTGTGACTGGCATCTCTTATAGTTCTCCAATATCCTTTCATTAATGTCTCCAATACATTCTTTGCTAGCACAGCTTATGCAATGTTTTAATCACGTTATAATTCAAACTCACCTTCTCCCACATTCTAGCTTAGTTTAGTTTGTTTTAATTTATTGTGTTTCTCTCTCTTGTCTTTCTCTCTGGTTGCCCTGAAAACCAGCGCCATGTCTAAGTATCTTAGTCATATACTGAGCGGCATCCATTTTGATGTAAGATTATTTTAGAATAAGATGTATTATAGGTTAAGTTTTATTGTACACCAAATAAACTATTTCTATTTATATTGTCCAGAATTGGGAAGAAGTGGAGCGCCGAGTCAGGAATCTGGTAACGTCTGCGGACCGGACACTTCAAGTATTCACCGGAACAGCTAATGAACTTGAGCTGCCTGATGCGTACTCAAGACAGAGAAATGTGGTTCTTAACAGCAGGAGAAAGAATGTCCAGGTCCCGAGGTACTTGTGGAAGGTACGTAAGATATACGAAGCGTCGGTATATCCACGAAAATATTTTGATCTCATCCCTTGCCGACACGTGGAAATTTTGAGGTCACTTAGTATTGGTAAAAATAAACCTGATATTGATTCTTCTCTTTTTACTTTAGATCAATAAAATTCTCGTTTCTCAAAAACATCAAGTCTCAACCCATTAATCAAATTTAAAATTTTAACTCTCATTGCCTCTTTTAGTTCTCCATATATTGTTCCTTTTACTTTCTCCCCTGTCACCAATGAAGAAATCCGTAAAATCATAGTATCAATTAAATCTAAGGCCGTCGGCCATGACAATGTTAGTCGTCTTATGATTATTCATATCCTGGATAGCGTCTTGCCAGTTATTAATAATATAGTGAACACTTCCTTACTCACTGGCGTTTTCCCATCGTGCGTAAGGCGTTTGTCATCCCGCTCCCCAAAATTAATAATCCGAGCTCACTTAACCACTTTCGTCCCATATCTATACTCCCGTTTCTATCAAAAATTCTAGAGGCCGCAGCCCACAAACAGATATCACACTTTGTTCATAGCAACAATCTCCTTCACCGCTGCAGTCTGGTTTCCGGTCTGGACACAGTACCACCACCGCGCTTCTTAAAGTAACGGATGATATAAGACTCGGCATGGAAACTTCCAAAGTCACGGTGTTGGTACTGATAGATTTCTCCAATGCTTTTAATGTGCTAGATCATGACTTACTTTTGGCTACTCTTAATCATTTGCGGGTTTCTTCAGACGCGACAAAGTGGTTCTTTTCCTATCTTTCCGATCGAACCCAGGCAGTTCGTGCCAGCCATTCGTTATCTGATTGGTCAGAACTGAGTACTGGAGTACCTGAAGGCGGTATTCTCTCTTCTTTTCTCTTTCCAATTTTTATAAATCTTATTACCGCCAAAATTCGAAGCTCTTACCATTTGTACGCAGACGAACTTCAGCTGTACGTACAGACTGACGTAGAAGATATAAACATGGCTATCTCAACAATAAATTCTGACTTAGATTACATCGCCGAGTGGTCTGCTAGCTTTGGCATTTGCGTAAATCCAGCTAAATGCCAAGCCCTCATTTTAGATAGCCAGTGGCAATTGTCTAAGTTGAGTTCAGTACCTGTTGATCCGATCCTTTTTGAGGATACTCTAATTCCGGTGAGCAGTCGTGTCAAGAATCTTGGGTTAATTTTAGATTCCAACCTTTCCTGGGTTGGTCAGTTGTCGGAAGGTCACTCAAACTTTCTAACTGTAAACACAAAAAGATGTTAGTGCAGTCCTTAGTGTTAATTGATTACAGGGATATGTGCACTACCAATATCACTCAGGAATCACTCAATAAACTAGACCGTCTACTCAATAAATGCATTAGATTTATATTGGACTTCGTAAATATGATCGTGTCTCCTTCTACCGCCGGCAGCTCAACTGGCTTTCCATCCGTCGTCGTAGGTCCTTCCGGATCTTTTGTGTCCTATTTTCTATCCTGTATTTTCTAGCCTTCTGCTCCTGGCTATCTCAAAAGTAAATTGGTCTTCGATACTCCTCGTCTAGGATGCGAGCTGCGTACCTCCCGCATTCTCAAACTTACCGTACCTTTACACCATACTGGTTTTATGACTAACTCTTTCGCCGTCCAGGCTAGTCGTCTTTGGAATTCACTCCCTCTATATTAGACAAGCTCCAAGTAAGTTTTCTTTCAAGCGGATGTTCGAATAATATCCATCATTATTATATTTATAGTATGTATTCTATAAATATGTGGTAGTTTTAAATATTGTTATTATTTATTTATGTAGTTTATAAGTATGGTTTGCTTTTTTTTTATTCATTCAATTTTTTTTTCTCTGCACCAATTCTAAGTATCTCTGTTTGGCTCTATAGTTGACTGGTAGAGAATGCCATTTCGCATTAAGTCCGCGATTTGTACATTTTTGTATATATTTTGTGGAATAAAGTTTAAATAAAATAAAATATACTAATTTCTTATAAAATGGTCTGCCCATAACAGAAAAATCTGTGTTTATAATTCAAAGGGTCTGTTACACAGTGTCCAAGAAAGTCCTGAATAAACTACTTGCCACTTAACTGACGAATAAAGTCATCGTTGGCGTTTCTCAATCTTCAAATAAGCTTAACTGACATTGAATTGAATTGAATTATACATTGAATTAGACATTGTGAAACAGGCAAATGTACACCCTAAATAATATACCTGAAGAAATTCACAAGCGTATGTAAACATTCCCAAACCCAAACAAACAACACAGGTGAGAAAACTTTGCGTATCTAGCAGTGGAACTCTTTGTCTCTTAGGAATTCTTTTTCTTTGGGCTTGCCATGGTCGCTTAATTGTACGTACTCGTAGCGTTATGTAACCTTCATCTCCTGTTCTACAACCTAGGTAGTCCAAGACCCGTCTACTGAGGCTTCCTTGGCCATCATTCAAGTGAACGTGCCCGATTTGAGCCCGGCGAGCAGGCGTAGCTATCAGCTGTGCAATGATGTTTGTATGAAAGCTAAGTGGATGCAGAGCGGGTAAGGACTACATTTTTTTAACTGAAATAACGACCGAGATCATATTACCATCTCTTTCGCTTCTGTTACGATGAGAATCTAACATGAATTAATGATTATCTGATATGAATGAGAAGTTTTACGACACCGATCGTCATTTAGGTTTGTGGATAGTATAATGGGCAAACCCACGACAGACAAAGGTCATTGAACCTATAAGGAACGCTACTAATAGGGAAACAGTATAAAATCAAAAGTCAATGATCTCATAGCTTTATCCACAACATTTTATCTTTGGGACTTTTGCTGAAAGCGATGGATTCCCATTTTAGACCGAGTCATTCTCCCAAAAATAAAATAACTTTCCGCTATGTAAATTTGCCTTGTTTGACACACACAATTGATTTTTAAATTAAGTGCCTGCTGCCAAACAGAATTTGAAATAGAAGTGGATTGTCAAAGAAGACTTTGTAGCCACAGTAAAGTTACTGCCCTACTCACTCGAAACGATGACGCCATACCTTTGGCCTATGATCTATTAGATGTCGCAACTTTTTGATATTTAACAAATTTAACACATATCAGTGAAAGAATAAGGATCAAAGTCAAATGATGTTCTAAAAGTTTTTTTATACTACGTCGGTGGCAAACAAGCATACGGCCCGCCTGATGGTAAGCAGTATCCGTAGCCTATGTACGCCTGCAACTCCAGAGGAGTTACATGCGCTTTGCCGACCCTAACCCCCTCCCACCCCTCGTTGAGCTCTAGCAACCTTACTCACCGGCAGGAACACAACACTATGAGTAGGGTCTAGTGTTTTTGGCTGCGATTTTCTGTAAGGTGGAGGTATTTCCCCAGTTTCAATCATGTGTCGAAAGATGGCAGTAAATTTACTGTGGCTACAAAGTTTTCTTTCACAATCCACCGCTATTTCAAATTCTCTTTGCTGCTGCCAAAGTTACGAGTATGAATGTTTTTATTTAATGTATACAGTGTATATTTTCGATATAACCATAATCTTACAAGACGTATGTTTTAGAGCTATAAAACAATTCTGAAAGATCTATACATCTTATAAAACAAACTGCCGCGTTTGTCTGTATGTGTGCTCGCGATAAACAAAAAACTACGGAACGGATTTTCACGCGGTTTTCACCTATCAATAGAGTGATTCTCGAGGAAGGTTTAGGTGTATACTTTGTAAGGGTAAAACACGCGAAACCGGAGCGGGTCGCAATATTTTTTTATAAATAAATAAAATAAAATAAAAATTGTTTATTTCGGACCATTAAAAATCCAAAGCGCTTTTAGTAAAAAATCTTAATAGCTAACTTATTATCTATGTTAATAAATTACAAATTAATCCATGCCTAACCACCTCACCAAGAGGCTTTGCCCTACTTATCCCTCCCAATCACCACACCGACCCAATATTTAGTGAGCGGGCAGTCGAATCTCTCGGCCAACATCTTCAGCATTCTGTTGTTGCTACCGCGCACACGTTGCAGCAGAGAGGCAATTCGTTTGCGCCTAATTGCAAAGAAGTCATCTGCCCTTGCCTCTGCGAACATGCCAGAGGCACTGCAGTGCTTTGGTCGCTTCAGCAGCATTCTGAGGATTTATAATTTTGACTTTAGAGCATTTTTTTTTCTTTTTCGAGCAATGTATTTTGTACATCATGGTCACTTGTGATAGTTGTGACGTCGCGTCATTAATGAGACGTTTTGAGTTAAAACAAAGTAGTGATGCATTGCTTGCTGAATTATTTTATATGGAAAAATAAAAAGTCGTCCAGTTTTGACTATATGGTCGTATCAAAAATACACGCTGTATTATACTCGTATGTATCGATCTTACTAGAATCTTTTTTAAACTAATTCAAGAACTGCTATTCTCTGCTACTATTACTGCTATTTACTGCTACGGAAGACCAGCGCTGCCTTCATAACTAGCATTATGCTAAGTTGGTTCCATTTCGTGATGCGCACTTAATGCTCTGTTCTTCTGTTTTTGTTGC
This sequence comes from Cydia pomonella, assembly GCF_033807575.1. Taxonomy (NCBI): domain Eukaryota; kingdom Metazoa; phylum Arthropoda; class Insecta; order Lepidoptera; family Tortricidae; genus Cydia; species Cydia pomonella. The sequence goes on along the minus strand of NC_084716.1, from coordinate 18,949,357 downwards.
CTCTACATGTTCGTACATGTTTGTGACTGTCACGAATAAATATCTTTTATCTTTATCTATCACTTCTTAAATATAGATAGAGATAACTCAGATCAGAAAAACAATATTTTTGGAGTCTCTCAAGGAAGTATTCTACGTCCAACTCTGAAGTATTTTTGATTTGTATAAAATTATTTGTGTAAGCTCCAACTAGACGCTGGTAAAATCTTATTATATTTTACTGTTTTATTTTCCTAGAAACTGGGGAAACGTAAACCGAGGATTCACATACTGCTGCGGCTTAGCTGACTTCGAGCGCGCGTTCCGATACCAAGGCGTATTCCCAGACTTCAAAAAATTACTGCGTGCTTGACGTTCCCGGCGATCTGAACATGTCTTAAATATCCGACAATCACTATTTATGCGCTGTGTAGGCGTTCTGTGCTATTTATAATTTTAAATTTTAAATTTACAAGTAGATTACCTTCAAGTTCTTTCAATTTAAACGTCAAATTTCTATCAAATTATGGCGTTTACTTAAGAGGCTGTCAATACCTAAAGCGCGCACACTGTCTATTTGTATCGGAGTAAATGAGATAGCACTGTCACATGTTACTGGGCCTGGGCAAGGGAATAATAAGAAAAATATTTAAATAAAAAAAAGTGGATTATTAGTGTAATATTTTACTCAACAGCGGTTTAGATATAAATGTTTTGAAATTGTGATTTTAATTGCAGACCCATAAGTCAAAACAATAAAGACATAAAACCGTTTAATTTTGATTTTAAGACCAATCTTTGCAATTATTTTCTATCGAGCCGATTTCGTTCAATCATGTATCGAGTACAACCACGGTCTTTGAAATATAATTAATATGAACATATATTTTTCTTACTTGACTTAAACAAATAGTCTTTCTTAAAAAACTGTTTAAGTAACATCAATTTCAAGGACGTTGGGTGTTGACAGCCTCTTAACACTGCAGGCTGGGTTATCAAAATCGCTGCCAACTTATTTTGGTCTGACTCTATCAGTGTTCAGTCGGTACAGACTATACGTGGTCAGTGTGTAAATGAATTTGTCAATAAAGAGTAAAAATAAATAGATAGTTTTTTTCTCTACAAATATACTGAACCGACTGTCTCTGTACCGACTGAACACTGATAGAGTCAGACCCATGGGTGAAAGGTCAAATAGCAATATCCTATGTCTGTTGGCATAAACTTGTAATAATGAATATACGATTGTGAAATTTTATTGCAGTTTTAATGTTTGTGTATGACCTACGTAAAAAATAACCTTAATATTATTTACCGAAATATTCGCATTCATAAAGTCATCATTACGATCTAGAATGTTATTGCTTGAAATCGATATGTCGAGTAATAGGTACTTAATATATGCATAAATTTTAGAATCTAGAATGACATTATGGATACAATAAATTCGAAGTTCCAATGAGTATTGTTTAAAATGAAAATGTATAATGATCATTAGGATGTAAAATTGTATGAGATACATTTTCGGAGTTTCAATAATCGAATTTTCAATTTTATATTAACTTTGGCGCACCCTATAGCCCGTTGAAATGTTACATGCTCTGTTAATGCACGTTGAGAGGAGCTCGCTGCGAAGCGGTCATCTTGGCGATCTACCATCTTCGAATCTACCAAGTCGTTTGAGGAAAACCGCCTCGCTACATTAGACGTAAAACGCCAACTACGCAAGGATAGACCTAAGCCCTCCTACGTGTATACATACAACGCGGCCGGTCAACTATACTGTTGTGAATGTGAAAGGGTGTTCAAGAGCAAGTTTGGCCTGGCCAGCCACATAAGAGCTCATAAGAGGAAAAACCCTTGATTGCTGAGGTCGCCGTCATCGAAATCGATGTGGAGGACTATATACATGCTCTGCTCCGCGAAAAGAACCATGCCATGCCATCCTGCTTTGGAGCTACCTATGTCAGGATTACAAAAACATACATTTGCTTTTTTATAAGTTATTATACTGTGTTATGTTAATGAATATTATGCCGATTTAAAGCAGACCATATATAGGTATCAAAACTGTTGAAGCATAATTGTACTGGGTAATTACTATCGACGACCGGTCTGGCCTAGTGGGTAGTGACCCTGCCTATGAAGCCGATGGTCCCGGGTTCTAATCCTGGTAAGGGCATTAATTTGTGTGATGAGCACGGATATTTGTTCCTCACTCTTGGGTGTTTTCTATGTATTTTAGTATTTATATACTATATATATCGCTGTCCGATCCGCAACACAAGCCAATTTGTGTAATAATGTCTTATAATATTTATTTATTAAAAAAAAACTATAGATCGTGTCAGTTTACTAAAGATTAGATTCGACAAATCTGCGTGGCGAGCAAAGTAGGCACATTGTACGGTAAGCATTTCGGTATGTATAGTCGACGTCAAAGATATGTTTATATTTTTTCTCAGTATGCCTTTGCAATAAAGCAAGAAATGGAAACATATATTTGACGTCGACTGTACTGTCATAATAAACAATCACTGCAATGGTTCAGTAAATGCTGACAACTAGAAATATGATACCTACTACTTAGTTAGGTCATTAGTTCTGTTCTGTCACAAAGGTTTTGACTAATAAAATGTAATACAAAGCTTTTAATAAAAAAAAGTGTGCCATGATTTGAAAGCTTGTTTTATCAAATTAGCTTGTTCTGATCAAAACGTAATATAATTAAATTAAAATTTAGATCGCGTCTTCATTTACTACTTGGTTACTTTGGGATTGTCGTTAGATGCGAATACGCGGCTGGATTATGAAAAATTATATTTTACAAAAGGGAGTAAAAATCAGTTTCACATTAATAAAATAGGTATAATGGTTTATTTATATGAACCTACTTTATTAGAACGTTATTTTATCACCAGAATTTAGTTCTCGGACAAGTCTGTACTTCAGCTAATACCTACATGTAAAACTACCAGCGCAGCGTAGCGCAGGTTCGACCACATATGGAGTACTGTTCTCACCTCTGGTCTGGAGCACCGAAATACCAACTTCTTCCACTTGACTCCATCCAACGTCGGGCAGTTCGTATTGTTGGTGACCCCGATCTCACAGTCGGTTTGGAACCTCTCAGTCTTCGGAGAGACGTTGGCTCTCTATGCCTGTTCTACCGTCTGTACAATGGGGAATGTTCTGAAGAACTTTTTGAATTTGTGCCACCGTCACGTTTTTATCACCGCACCTCCCGCCAAAGAAACAAAGTTCATCCTAACTTTCTCGACACGTGGCAAACCAAGAACAAGCGGGCATCTCGCTCGTTTTTTCCCAGAACGTGCAAGTTGAGGAATGAGCTACCTTCTGAGGTGTTTCCCTTGCGCCATGACATGGGGTTCTTCAAGAAGCAGGTATTTAGGGTTCTCAAAGGTTGGCAACGCATAAGTGGCTCCTCTGATGTCTTATGTCCATGGGCGGCGATGACTGCTTCCCATCAGGCGACTCGTCTGCTCGTTTGCAGTCTATTACATAAAATAAAATAAAACTACAGATAAATTTTAAAGATACGTATGTATGTGTGGGTGAAATCTTGGAAGTTAAATTTGACCCACTTGCCGGTTTCCGATTGAACTGAAATTTTTCATACCTATGTAAGTTGAGCGACAATGCAATATTATGGTACTATCGAGCTAATCTGATGATGGAGACAGGAGGTGGCCATGGGTGGGCCTTTTTTTTTTTTATACTACGTCGGTGGCAAACAAGCATACGGCCCGCCTGATGGTAAGCAGTATCCGTAGCCTATGTACGCCTGCAACTCCAGAGGAGTTACATGCGCGTTGCCGACCCTAAACCCGCCCCCCCTCATTGAGCTCTGGCAACCTTACTCACCGGCAGGAACACAACACTATGAGTAGGGTCTAGTGTTATTTGGCTCCTGTTTTCTGTAAGGTGGAGGTACTTCTCCAGTTGGGCTCTGCTCTAGATCTGGAATGACATCCACTGGCTGTGCCCTACCACACAAAGCGAGATGACATTCACAATGCCCATACCTCTCTTTTGGGCGTAGTTTAAGGACGTACCCGGGTCCAATTAATATTAAATTAATTAATAATTGTAATAAGGTAATTGTGTTTAGGGTTTTGAGAATTATCTCGATGAGTATTAGTTACCTGTGGAAAGAAAAGTAGTTAGAGATAAAAGCTTGTACCAAAAATGATTATTGCCAAAAATTTATTAGGTACTACTTATCAGTGACATAACGTAATACTCGTACATTACACAAGTGATTTTCAATTTATGTTTTTTATAAATCAATGGAAATTACCCATCCTTTCCCAGAATGTGTTGAACTTTAAAAACCCTGACGAATGATTTCTGGGAATCCCCATGTACAAAAACAATTTCAACAAATTGAACACAACATTAAATAAATCATCTAGCTGTCACTTTCTTACTTATCATCAGTTTGGTAGGTAAGAAGTCGTTAGCAATATTTTTTTATGAATACGATATCAGGATTGTCCCCTTGGTATCTCAGGTCAGCGTCTAAAGAAAACTGAAATAAGCCAAACATACTTCAAAGTAATAGAACGTCAATGGTCTTGTAATAGAGTAGTAATCTCTATACACAATTCTTGTAGTTATATCGTTATTCAATTGAATAACCATACTGATATCTAATGTAACGTCTTCTTTAAACGCAGGCTCAAAAATAGTGTCAATCACAAAGCGGGGTTGTTAAATAGTGAACGTAGTATGAAATTTAATTCAAAATGGAAGTGAAAAGTTTAATAATATTTGTCCTACTCCTTTTAGGAATAGATGGAACAGTGGGTGATGTGAAAAGTAGCTTAACTTTTGTTATAGATGATACTTACTCAATGAGTGACGATATAGCACAAGTGAAATTAGCTACAAATGCTATATTTGATACTGTGATGAATTCGAATGCTTCGCAAATTGAAGATTTCGTGCTGGTGACTTTTAACGATCCTGGTAAGTTGTATGCTACATGTAAACTTGATATTTTATAACCTTAATATATATATTTTTAACTTATTTTTAATTTGAGGCATTTTCGAAGTTGTCATTTTTAGGGTTCCGTAGCCAAATGGCAAAAGCCGGAATCCTTATGACGGACGAATCCCGTCATGTCTGTCTGTCTGTCCGTCCGTATGTCACAGCCACATTTTTCCGAAACTAAACAATACATTTTGGGGGTTCCCCATACTGAAACTCAAGATTTTTTTTCATCAAACCCATACGTGTGGGGTATCTATGGATAGGTCTTCAAAAATGATATTGAGGTTTCTAATGTAATTTTTTTCTAAACTGAATAGTTTGCGCGAGAGACACTTCCAAAGTGCTAAAATGTGCCCCCCCCCCCCCCCCCTCGTAACTCCTAAAATAAGAGAATATTAAATTTAAAAAAAATATATGATGTACATTACCATGCAAACTTCCAATGAAAATTTTTTTGAAAGAGATTTAGTACCTAAGTAGTTTTTTTAAATACGTCATAAATGGTACGGAACCCCAACTCGCACTTGGCCGCTTTTTTTATTTGAATTAATTATGTTAGTTATTTATTCTCAGAATCACGAGTTTTCTCGAAATGTATAGGAAAAAATGAGTGTTTCTAGACCTATGTACACATTTTTTTATATTAATAATACGAGTAAGTATTAGTAATCATTATTAATATGTTTTTATTGTACCAAAAAATTGATAGAACTTGGGTTTATTACAGCTAGTTTGAACAAACAGCGCGCCAAAACTAAAGACAGAAATGTTTTTAAAAACGCTTTAAGTGGTATAAGTGTGCATGGAGGTGATGATTGTCCCGAGATGGCTATGTCTGGAATCAAAATGGGCCTTCAGAACAGCCGAGAAGGGTCTTCCATATACGTGTTTACTGACGCTTCTGCCACAGACTATGACGATTATGATGAAGTTGAAGCCCTTAGTCAGAAAATGGGATGTCAGGTAACAACTTATTGTTTCTTCTAACTGGCGTTGTCTCTCAAGCCACAGCTAGACAAAGTAGTCTAGAGTACGCTTTACAATCAAGTAAGGTGAATGTGGAGAAGATCGGCATATACAACTGATTGCTGGGAAGACCGTAACAACTCTTGCCTTTGACACAGTCAGAAAGGAAAAGCTTCATTCCTTCTACTCTGCCGAGCTTCCGGATGTGTACAAAACTTACGCATGGTCTTACTTTATAGACGGTCTTCCCTATATTACCTAAACAACGCAACTTTAAAGCAACCTTTTGTTTTTCAACGTCAAATTGTGACACGTCTTGGCATTCAACTATCAAATAGGGAGCGTGCGCGTTGGAGGGTCTGCCATCTTGTGGCCTGAATCGGAACCATAAACATGCACATTTACACGTCACGTGTTTTCTTGTGCATAGTAGGTTCTGCCATCTTGTGGGCTACATCGGAACAATAAACATCACATTTACGCCTCGCGCCAAAAATCTGACGGCTCCTGTGCTGCCTCCTACAGTTCATGCACGCTCCCTATAGTATTAAATTCGTAATTTGGTTTTAGCTGTGTGAACCTGCGAATTATGGAAGGAATGCGATCTCCATGTACCAAAAAGTGTAATCAAAAAACCTTAAATAGGTGGCGCTACAATACCTAGAATAATTGAAAAAAAAATCAAATCATAGACAGCGCACTTCACTCCGACAACAACGCCTAGGTTCTTAGCGCTACTCTGGAGAAATTTGGAACTATTATTTATAGCTGACAGCTGGACACTTTTGCATATGGAGTGTGGAATTAAGAGAAGTGACATCTCTTATGGTAGAACTGTTGCAAAAGTGTCCAGCTGTTAGCTATAAATAATAGTTCCAAATCTCTCCAGAGTAGCGCTAGAGTAGCTAAGAACCTAGGCGCTATTGACGGAGTGAAGTGCGCTGTCTATGATTTGTTTTTTTTGTTCAAGTATTCTAGGTATTGTAGCGCCTCCTATTTAAGGTTTTTTGATGACACTTTTTGGTACATGGAGATTTTTTGCCTTACCTTCACCTTCCGTACTTTTGCAACAGTTCTACCATAAGAGATTTCACTCCTTTTAATTCCACACTCCATACTGCGAATTATTCCACACTCCATACTACGAATAAAACAAATTGACTTCTTTAGGGTTGCGTACCCAAACGGAAAAACGGGACCCTATTACTAAGGCTCCTCTGTCCGTCCGTCTGTCAGTCTGTCCATGTGTCACCAGGTTGTATCGCTTGTATCTCATGAACCGTGATAGCTAGAAAGTTGAAATTTTCACAGATTATGTATTTCTGTTGCCGTTATAACTAATACTAAAAAGTACGGAACGAGAACGAGGCGAGTCCGACTCGCACTTGGCCGGTTTTTTTTTCATTGCAAGTTTGAGAAAAGCACTTTACGAATCTCGACGAGAAACGGGGTTGCCGGCCGCGTATCCCTATATCTACTTAGCCTGCAACCCTTCATGTCCCGAACTCTATAGAAATGTACTATTGTTTTCCGAATGTACGGTTTAACTCATCTCATTCTAGTCACTCGCGTATAATCTTTCGGAGAGTCTAGGTCTCCATTTACAAGCACTAAATCTGTATGAGCAAGAGTCAGCTTAATTAACGTGAAAACAAGAATCGGCCGTTAATGCCGCAAACAACGTAAAACAAGAATCGGCCAAACAACGTATATTTGGATTATTTGGACACTCTCAAGTGAATCAAAATGTATAGTGTACTTCCCGTTGATCTAGAACTATAAAATTACACTACAATTACGAAAAAAAATCTGAAAAGATAATTTGTAAAAAAAGTTTAATTTATACGGAGCCCTCGGTGGGCGAGTCCTACTCGCTCCTGTCCGTTTTTAGGTATCTACACATCGTAGTCTGTTTTTATTTAAATTGCTTACATAAATAAAAAATAACTTATTTAAGTGTGTTTAAACATTTAGGACTTTAATTTGAAGACCTATTTCACGTGGGGACTTTTATCACATTTTTTAGTGATAGAGCAGTTATTTTTGTTACATTGATTCTTAATATCTAATTCATTTTGACAGATTGTGTTCATACTCACCGGATACTGTTCCAATAAAAAATCTCCTCAATACTTGGTTTATAAGAAGCTCGCCAAAGCTACCAACGGACAAGTATTTCACTTAGAAAAAAGTGAAATTGGAGAGGTAAGCAATATTGATAAGTACTCACGCCTCACGAGGCGTCCGACAATTCGCCAGAACGTTCCGGGTCCAAGCCGAGGCGTCCGCCACTTATTCGCCAGAAAGTTCCGGGTCCAAGCCGAGGCGTCTGCCACTTATTCGCCAGAACGGTCCGGGTCCAAGCCGAGGCGTCCGCCACTTATTCGCCAGAACGGTCCGGGTCCAAGCCGAGGTGTCCGCCACTTATTCGCCAGAAAGTTCCGGGTCCGAGCCGAGGCGTCTGCCACTTATTCGCCAGAACGGTCCGGGTCCAAGCCGAGGCGTCCGCCACTTATTCGCCAGAAAGTTCCGGGTCCGAGCCGAAGCGTCCGCCACTTATTCGCCAGAACGGTCCGGGTCCAAGCCGAGGCGTCCGCCACTTATTCGCCAGAACGTTCCGGGTCCGAGCCGTGGCATCCGACACTTATTCGCCGGAAGGTTCCGGGTCTGAGTCGAGGCATCCGACACTTAATTTTCTATAGACAGCAAAGCATCACGTGATCACCGATCACCTGTCATAGAAAACGAAGTGTCGGATGTCTGTAGTCTGATGTCGATGTTTAAAATAAATATATCTTTATTTTCGACCCAGTAGTCCATATATGGTTAGGAAAATTAACTTAAAAGCTATATTAGTTACAAAGCGTAACTAGCTTTTAATTTAGCTTTTTGCTTCTTTTGTCGGATTTAGCGTAAGTTATTTTTACAAGCTTTTATTTAATTTTCAATGTAACTATGTGTGTTTGTAAAATCTTGCAAGTTAAATTTGACCCGGTTTCCGATGAAGCTGAGAATGTGCATACTTATGTAAGTCGGGTTATAATGCAATATCATGTTGCCATCGAGCTGATCTGATGACGGAGACAGGAGATGGCCAGGGGAACTCTGTGATAAAACAACGCGAACAAATTGTGTTTGGGCTTTTAAGAATTTTCTCGATCAGTATTAGTTGCCTGGGGAAAGAAAAGTAGTTAGAAATAAAAGCTTGTACCAAAAATGGTTTCTTTGCCAAAAACTTATTATAGGTTAAAAACTTAAGTAAGTCACCTGTTGTATGTAGTTGTGACGTGTTCGAATCAACATTTGTTTTGTTTGTGTGTGTCTTTTAAACATGTACTGTCTATTCGAACACGTCACAACTACATACAAACAGGTGACTTACTATAACTAGCTTATATCTAAAATAGGCCCTTGAGGCATTGTTCCAAGGATGCTGGCGGCATTTCCTCGTTGTATCGCAATACTGATACGTTGTGCGAGGAAGCCGCCAGCTCTTCGGTCACCAGTTACGTCAACCAATAGGGCTGTAATTAGTTCACAGATAGCATAGTAAAAAAAAATACAGCGAATTTAAGATTTTCATACAAAACTTGTTTTTGCTCTATTTCTTATGTTTTATAAGGTGGAGCAATATAAACTAATTTCAGTCCTAGAAATACCTCATGTCATTGTATGTGTAAAGTTTCATTACAATCCAACACATAGTTTTAAAATGAGAACGAAATTCCGTTTGTATGGGAAGGTGACATTCGGCCGAGCTTGCCGGAGACCCTTTATTAGAGTAGGGGGTATTATTCACTGGCCGAACGATAATTGCAATTAACAATTAACCATTATAAATTGAATCGTAACCGTAACGGACGGTTACAATTTACGGTTCAAGTTATAATGGTTAATGGCCAATAATTTTTAATTGCATTAACGTTTCGCTACTTCCAACACTGGTATTATTTGATTCCAGATTCTGAAGTACGTGCAAAAAACTATACAGAGCCGAAGTAATGTTCTGAAAAGCAAAGATTTTCCTCCAGGCTATGGAAATAAATTTGACGTAAGTATTTTACTGATTTTTTGACTAAAAAGGTATAAAATTGAAAAAAATATCTCTTTTTATAACCCTTTTCCAGGCCGCACTGATCTACAAGGTTTTCCCAAAAAAAAAACACATATATTCCAATAAATCCAGCTTTGATGATTGATTTGAAGACGTCTTATTTTCCGAAAGTGCAATCTAATTTGAACCTTAAATCGAATGGCTAAGGTTGAAATTCTATTGGCGCGTATGTGGTGGATAAATCGTATTATGCCTGGAAAAAGTTTAATACGTACTTACAAAGCGGTGCAAGGATACTCCCTTATGCTTGGTATGTACATGATACTAATAGGCCCCATTTGGCCCATTTTGACAGAATGGTAACTACGAAACCCTACACTGAGTACGGCCCGACATGCTCTTGGCCGATTTATTATTATTATATAATTATAGGCGAGCAGCTATTTAGCTGATGAGCCTATGTCACACAGTGTCCTGTATTATACAGTTCAAAGTTCATAAAGTCGTATCACATCACTAAGTAACATCAGTCTAACTTATTATTTAAAAGCCAATTGTTCAATCTGTTATTAAAAACATTTGTAATAAAATGCTTATATTTTAGCTATACTCAGTTTTAGGACATAGTGACTCTGGACGTTATGACACTTGGATGTAGCCTCTAACTATTCGGTAAAATTACGGTTTTTGAAAAACAAATTATATCCAAAACTAATGCAGCATGATACCTTTGGGTATGGTGCTTTATTTTTTGGGAAACGTAATATAAATTTTAGGAATAAAGTGTAAATGAAAACTATAATCCTTTTTAAATTCCTAACAAAAAAGGTTATATTCCTTTTTTTTTATATGATGCACCATTTCCATGTTACAACTAGATGAACTAGAAAATAACATAGATAGATATAATAGTCTTTAATGGCACACCTCAGTAAAAAATACAGCTTAAAGAACAACAAATGATTAGTGATAGAGGCAGACAACAGGCGGTCTTATCGCTAAAGAGCGATCTCTTCCAGACAACTTTTGGGTAGCGGAAACAAAAACAATTAATCAAAAAGACTAGGTGTTGCCAAAACAACGTTATGAAGCGTACTTTCATACACACAATTTAGGTAAATAAACATACCATATAAGAAATTAAACATAGACATACTTAAACATACATAAACGAGTTGGGCTCTGCTCTAGATCTGGAATGACATCCGCTGTGCTGTGCCCTACCACACAAAACGAGATGACATTCACAATGCCCATACCTCTCTTTTAAACTATTCACCACCGATCACCATTTTCATTTTGTAGATGGCTATAATATGAAAATGGTAGGTACATAATATCAAAAAAAAATGAATATAACCTTATTTGTTAGTAATTTATTAAGGATGATTTTTCACATTGACATTTTTTTCCAGCTCTAATGCTTTCCTCAAAATTGAAAATAAACCGTCTACCGGGACTTATTTCATGCTTAAAGCGAGGGGTTGCGCCACGAAAAGGGAAGGAGACGCTAGTCTTCGTAAAGCACCATACTACATTCGTTTCAAGCTGGATATACAGTGTGTCCCTAGCCATTGGACAAAGCCGAAATGTACATATGCATTAGGGTATTTAGCACCATTGTACAAAGTATCATAACAACCGGTGTAGCGGTTTCGAAGAACTTAACAAATTACCATTTTTTACTTTGGAGCAGTCTGTATGTGTTAGTATATCCTCAAAGAATAGTATGGAACCTTCTTCAACCTTTTTGATTATCTTTTTTATTTATGACACTAATAAGCTTCTGACTTTAGAAAAATGTCATCATTAACAAATATTTCGAACAGATTGTCAAAAACACTGCCAAAGATTAACACAGTGTGTTTATTTTTGTTGTCGATTATTGCAAATAACTTTTGTTCGAGTAAAATATTTTTTTATCTTTGTTCTAATTAAAAAAATATTATCGTCAGAGCATTCCTGAGAAGTAACCCTACGTGGGATTTCAGGGTTTGTCCAATGGCTAAGGTCACCCTGTATATTTTTTTTGTGTTCCCCATACATTAGAGTTAGTTGCTAGAACATAACGACCGAATCGCAAAGGGTTTACTTTCGGTGTCTGCATTTAGCTAAAGATATCTCATTGTTAATTTCTTTAACTTACGAGTATGCTAAATTTATAAAAAAAAGTTTAAGTAGGTACATATTTGTTTACTTTTTTTTTTTATTATAGGACATTATTACAAATATTTACTAAGTCCCACAGTAAGCTCAATTAACGCTTGTGTTGAGGGTACTGAGACAACGATATATATATAAATATTTATAAATACTTCAATACATAGAAAACACCCATGACTCAGGAACAAATATCCGTGCTCATCACACGAAATAAATGCCCTTACCAGGATTTGAACCCGGGACCATCGGCTTCATAGGCAGGGTCACAACCCACTAGCCAGACCGGTCGTCATCTTATATTTTGCGAACAACACATAACTTATAGTTTGCGAATAAAAAGTAGTTAAAATCCAAATTATACGTAATCATTCTTTGATTACTTACAATGATAATGTATATTTGGTTTATCAGAGCCACGTATATCAACTAAGTATAACCGAATTACCTATAACTTTTCACTGTAGGGCTAAGATGGTCGGCTCTTTATCATTTGTCGCCATGCCTGTCACGTTCTAACAAGTATGTAAGCGCGAAAGTGACGGGCATAGTGACAAGTGATAAAAATGGAACCATGATGCCACCGCTTTTCATCATTACACTACATTTGACATAAATAACAAGACTGTTTTATATTTGAGACGCTCCATTGTCAAATGGACATTGAGCGTGGTATGTAAAACATAATTGGAAACACATATTTTGATTATAATATGACAAAAACCCAGAGTTGTTATCTCGTATATAATGAAAACAAGACTCAATAACATTTCCAAGAATTATGTTTTTATAATAAACATAAGATAGCGCAAGTTTACTATCAAATTCGGAACATTCGTTATTCACATTGAGTATATTTATCATAATTATAATTATGATCACTTTTTTCCTACCTAAAGGTACTGTTCCACATGCTCTAAAATAGCATGCTAAAAAGCGTGCTACTGAGTATGCTCAATACGAGCATGCTTATGGGCTGTTTACATTTGCTAGCAATGAGCATGCTAGTTTTAACATTTTACTACTACGATACTAGTATGCTCAATAAGCAAACCTGTTCACACGCGCTAAAAGCACGCCCCTCTCCACCCGCGCTGCAGGTAGCATGACCAAAAATCGCACGACCGTTGATTTTTGAGCAAACTCAAAATGAGCATGCTCATTATTAGCAATGCTACTAAGTAGCAATTACTCAATAGTAGCATGCTTTCGTACTAGCATGTGTAACAGTACCTTAACTCTGTAACAGCTTGCTACGGCTTCACTGAGAGACGTGTTAATAGTATTTTATACAACCGTGATATAATTGAGCTTTTTAGTCGAGTACCGTGTTTAGGCAACGAAGCCTGCTGAGTTGCCTAAGTAAGGCACGAGAAAACTTTTTTTTTTTTTGTATTTGGTTGTGCGTCTTTATGGTAAGATTAAGTTAAATAAGCCGCAATTAAAGACAAATTTTCTTACTCTATCATTAAAGGCACGGTAAAACCTTATATATCTTAAAAGTTATATGATAAGTCTTAGACAACAGTATCGAAATCGTTAGCTTTTGTAATGTCCACAGAAAAGACGACGGTTTTCCCGAACGATATTGACCTGCAACCTCCGCCTGTTCTTTCAGAGGGAAAACTAGGCCTTATTATGTCGGGCCGATTTATATACATAGTTTTCTTCAGCGAAGGGGACTTATGTTCTGAATTCCTAAGACTGTAAACCTTTCAAGACAAGGAATACCATAGAAGTAACTAAGTGAAAATTATTTTTCAGATTCCCGTGGATGCTGACACAAAAGAGCTAGTGATTGCCGTATCAGGAAGGAATCCTGCGGTCAGCGTCACCGATTCCGAGGGCACTAAGTGGCCTACTACAAATATCACCAGACTGAAAGAAATCGCCGTACGTTCCTTGTTCCTTTCTGCAATTTTATTTTCCCTTTGTGTAAATGTTTTGATTATGCTTTTGAATAGGGAATATTACGCGAAACTCTGTGTAGGGGGCGCCACTACCACAATCCATCACAATCTGAGGGTAGACCGCGAAACAAGAAAATCGAAATTTCATTATCTAACCTCTATCAGTCTTGCGTATTCGAGGGATGAATAAATTTCGATTTGATTTTCGCGTTTCCTGGTAGGCCCTTTGGAAACAAACCGCCTTGATGCATCAATGTCATATTTTATAATCTGTTAAAACTTGTCGAAAAAACAGTTTAAGGCACAGTATGTATAAGTTACTCTATGGTTTATGAAAGGTGCTAGTGCTACACTCTGGCGGCAGAACATTACAGTAATACTCCCTAGTCTGCCATTGGTACCCAGCTAAATGTTTTATAGTTAAAAAGTTAGTATTAAGCTAATTTTACGGTTTCACTCACATAGGTATTTTCCATCAGTCATATTAGGGCTCCTCTACACGATGGCCCAGCGTAGGACGCAGCTATGCGATGGAATGAGATACCAATATCACTTATTCCCTCTAACGCATAAATGCGTACCTTGGCCTGGCCTGCGCTGGGCCATAGTGTAGAGGAGCCATTACGGAGAACCTAAATAGCAGGCCAATTCGAACGTATCTACGCTGACATCATAATGACATCTAAATGATGTAATTTAGATATCATTCTGATGACAGTGTACGCGTAGTGATTATATGCTCTTTGAGTGTACGTTCGAGTTGGCCTTAACGTCTCCATTTTCAAGCACTGCGTACCTACTTAAATTAGTTTAATGTTAGTATGCTTTACGAATTAATGCCATATAGGCAAAATAATGTTAGGGATGAATGCTGATGGACGGAGAGCGGATGCTAGACCCAAAAAACGATGAATGGATTGTGTGAAAGAGAATATGAGAAAGTAAGGAGTGAGTGCTGAGGTGACAAAAGATAGAGGAGAATGGAAGAGAAAAACATGTTGTGCCGACCCCACATAACGTGGGATAAGGGCAGGAAGAAGAAGAAGCTTTACGATAGTTTGAATTGCATGAAAAGTTAATGTTTATTGGTTGGCATGGATTAAAAGAAAAAACTTGATTTAAGGTTAGCAATAATTTACTTTACAGGTGGTGAAAGTAGTTGGTGTGACACCCGATGTGTACACAGTGGAAGTGGGCAGTGAGGACGAGACGCATGTAGTCGTGTCAGGATCTACCACAGTGCACTTCCAGCATGGATTCTCCACCGTCAGCCCTTCAGACATCAAGGATACCGTAACGAGACCTGTACCAGGTATATAAGAATACGCTCAATCGCTCAATTAAAGAAACTTCTTCATCAGGTACACTTTCTTTCGTAAGGTCCATTTGGGGGGTGGTAGTGGTTCGGTAGTTTTAGAATCTGTTATCCCAACAAAAACATTTTCAAAGTGTTGCCATGACGAGGAGACAATATGGCTCACACTGTTAAGTATAATTATTTATGATCACTTTTTTGCCGTCGAAAAGTGATCAGATCTCATGTACTTCTAAATCTACACGCCCTAATTATACAAGCCCTATGTTCACAAATGACACCTTAGTCAAAATAATAGGTATATGTGTCTTGGCCGTTTCGTTACTACAAGAACTATTGTATTAGAAAAATAATGAACAGCTTACTTCCATGAGCCGGTAGCGATTCAATCACCCAATATTCCTGCAGGCCTTGACTAGCAATGTCATGTCGTTCAAAATTGAAGTAGCCCAATTGCATTGAGTAAGTTTCTTATAGGTAACAAGATTGTGCAATTCTTTTATGAAATAAAAATCTTATTTCCTCCACACAATTCCTCACTAGCAGAAATGCGAGACACCATCTAATATTTGACACAGAGTGAGGCAAAATCAGAAGTAAAATTGTAAAAATATATGACAAACAGAATTAAAATATTTGTTGTGTTTTTCCAGGAGTAAAATCTCATCTCTCCATAAAATTATCCACTGAAGGTAAAAACGTTGCACTACATAGCGTTCAGATACTGGATATGAACGACAATGTGATCTCAACAGTACCACTGACGCTTGTCGATAAAACCGAACAGTTTTATACTACCGATCAAATTATGCCACCAGATCATATGTTCAAAGTTGCGGTAAGAATTTATACCACAACCTATTATATACCAACCGCACAACTAAAGAATGGGGTGTCACGGGTGTCAGTCGAAAAACGAGCGACGATTAGGTAGAGGAGAGTGGGGGAATTGAGAACGGCGGATAATTAGACAGTACTTCTAATTGCACAAAAATCTGAAGTATGTTTCACACAAACATAAAGAGATCTTCATGTGCCTAACGGAGTGTAAGACACGGACTTCCTTTTTAAATTTTAAAACGCACATGTCGCCACAATTAATCGAAAAAAATATGTTCAAGTTTAGTTATAATATTTATCACACACCATGATAGATGTAAGGATGGAATTTGTATTTGAAGACTTCACATTTTGTTATAATTTTGTATATGGTATCAGCTTTCAAACCCCAGGTGGTTTCAAGTTCACGAAAAATCCAATCATGAGTGATGCTCTTTTTGATTGATATCGAAGAGAATTTGAAATAGAGGTGGATTGTCAAAGTAAATTTACTGCCACCTTTCGACACATAATATTAAACTTTTAGAACGCCATTTGACTTTGATCCTTATTCTTTCACTGATCAAAAAGTGGCTCCATCTTACCGAGCATAGGCCAAAGATATGGCGGCATATTTTCGAGCGAAGGCGAGCGATTACAATTAGTTAAACAGATAACCAAATTAACGGTAAACGTAAAAATTAGATCGGATTGTGATATTTTTATATCTTTTTAGAGCGTTAGAAAAAAAGTGTACCAAATTCCCCCACTTTTCCCTACTAGCCGACGGATAGAGATACTACTGGTAAATATATTACCTATATTTGTAAAACAAATAATTACATACCCGTTCCTTATCGCTCCCGGTGCAAAAGTGGCCATAATGCTCACGGCATTACCCCGCTGAATGACTATGGATAGCCTGCACTAGAAAAAAGCTGGTAAAATTAAGTGACGAAATATAGTTTACCTTTTGGCTATCTTCGATGTCTTGTCTTAAATTGTAATTCGATTTCAGAATCTTATTAATTAAAACCTATCTATTTTCAGATAAATGGATATGATTTCAACAGTAAAGCTCTTATAACGAGAATCAGTTTAACACCCGTCAAGCCGCAAGAAATTTTAGTAGGTAAGGAAAATATAGCCGAGTACCGTTTGGTGAGAGGGTTGCTGTAAAGGTTCCATTCCTGATTATTATAGCTCAAGAAAATTTACCCGAATATGGGCAATCAGGGGAAATTTTTTTTTTGTAGTTTTGTAAATTGCTACCATTATACCTTGTGGTTTCTAGAAGAAAATACTAAAAGTCCTCGAGGGTGGGGGTTGTGCTGAGGGTGTAGGAGGGGCTTGAAGGTACCTTTAGTTTAAAGTAATTATACCGCTATTTGTACAGATATTCAAGATATGAGCAAAAATCTGAAAAAAGGTACATTCAATCCCCCCCCCCTCTCCTACACCCTCAGCACAACCCCCGCCCTCGAGGCTTTTTAGTGAGTTTATCTGGAGACCACAAGGTATAACTATACCAATTCACAAAACTACACGAATTATTTTTCCTGATTATACCAATTGTCTCAAGCTATTAAATCACATTTACATACTGTTTCATTATTTATTACTAAATCTGTAGAAATCTGAGTCCTTTCTTCTTGGTTGTTTCCCTCTTAACAAAGTGGTCGTGGTCATTGATTCATAAAAAACAATATTTACAATTTATATGTAAAAATTACAGCTAAAGTGGAGACAAAAGCTCCAGTGGTAGAATGCAAGGAGATCGTTAACGCCGCTTACGACAAACCGCTGCAGCTGAAGTGCAAAGTCAGTGGTTTTCCCAAGCCAGACGTAATTTGGGAGTCCGATGACAAATCTGTCGCCTTGTCTCATTTCGTAAGTTTCCTTATAAGTAGAGATGGTACATTGTATACCTTGTGCTGTATATTGTATAAACATGTAGGTACTTTGGTTTTCTGCCGCCAACCGGCAGATACAAATAAATGACATTCTCGAATTACGTGTGTTTCGTTCGCCGTCCTTCTAAAGTATTTCCCAGTATATACCATTTGGCGACGAATCCGGTTAATAAATTTGGTGTTTAAGTTCAAAAAAATCATGGCTGAAGATAAGAAACCTGACCTTAGTGCCCTTAAAGAGTTCAAAATGAATGTCGATCGACGTATGGTCGACCTACGTCAGCAGATTGAAGGCTTGGTTCGCGATACAAAATGTGAAAGTTGCTGATTTTTCGAAATACCTAGTTGCGGTAGTGGGCACCGAGCCTTTCGATTGAATCATAGACCTGTGCTACCCGGATACACCCGAATGTTAGTTCGACACAATTGTAACCTTAGTCGACGAACATCTTTCACCAAAAAGGTCAACACTCGCTGAGAGAATGATCTTTAGTGCATGTAAACAGGTCAAACCATAAGCGAGTACCTCGTGCAATTGAATAAATTGAGTTGGCATTGTAAGTTTTCGGATAACAGCATTTTGAAGGAAAACTTACGGGACCAATTTGTTTACGGGTTACAAAGCGAGCGCATTCGACAGCGAATGCTCACAGAGGACGACGAACTCACGTTCAAACGCGCCACGAAATTGGCGTTGTCGCTGGAGGCGGCCGAGACTCCAAGCCAGCTGGCTCAGCAGCCGGCAAAGAAATGTATCAATTTCTGCACACTGTTTAGAACAACAACGATCCACTTTCAGAGCATGAGAAATGAAAAGATATTTAGTACAGTTAAAATTAGCACACAACAAACATACAGTAAGGACTGTTAAATTGTACTAATAGTAGAAGTTAATGCAATTAAATTATTCCTATTGTAAATGCTTATTGTTAAAACTCATACTTTTCGTTTCGCCAAACCATGTGCAAGATAGATTGAAGGAATTAAGAGCACATTATTTAAAACTAATTTGTATACATTTTTACCTACAATTTATTATCATGCAATAGCCTAAAAATCCCTCTGTATGAATCGTAATTTGTCTGATTGTTGAGTTAACACAAAAGAACGATTTGCCTTTTTTTATACTACGTCGGTGGCAAACAAGCATACGGCCCGCCTGGTGGTAAGCAGTCTCCGTAGCCTATGTACGCCTGCAACTCCAGAGGAGTCACATGCGCGTTGCCGACCCTAATAACTCTCCCTCCCCTCGTTGAGCTCTGCGACCTTACTCACCGGCAGGAACACAACACTATGAGTAGGGTCTAGTGTTATTTGGCTGCGGTTTTCTGTAAGGTGGAGGTACTTCCCCAGTTGGGTTCTGCTCTGATCTGGAATAACATCCGCTGTGCTGTGCCCTACCACACAAAGCGAGATGACATTCACAATGTCCATACCTCTCTTGTGGACGTAGTTTAAGGACGTACCCGGGTCCAAAATTGCCTCTTCTTTTTTGGTACGGATGGCTAAGGAATGGAATGCGCTCCTGCCATCTGTATTCCCTGACAAATATGATCTCGGTCTCTTTAAAGCAAGAGTGACTAGGCTACTACTGAACCGGCGAGCACCATCTTAGGCCCTGTCTTCACTTTCCATAGGGTGTGGCTAGGGCCAATCGATCAGTTTATAATATTAATAACAAAAGGACTGTTTTTTTTTAATTTGCTGTTTTGTATGACGTGCTAAATGTATTTACATGGTCAATAATATATCTTATCTAATTTCAGGAGTCTACCATTGAACTGCCGTTCGATTACATCAGCGTGTTGGAAATAAGTAATGTGACAAGAAACAGCACTTACACCTGTAAAGCTGTCAACAGTGTCGGCAGCGGTGAAAGTAAAACCACTGTTCAAACTAAAATGAAGAGCTACTTTAAAGTCCTGGCTTTTCCTAAGGGTAATTAATTTACTTTAAAAGACACTGCACCTACTTAATCTTTCTGGTTTAACCCATTGGTTGACTGGTAGAGAATGCCTTAAGGCATTAAGTCCGCCATTTGTACCTTCATGTATTGTGCAATAAAGATTAAATAAATAAATAAATGTATTTATTGGATATCGATACGAAATATATTTTATTTATATAATTTTTGTCCACCGTCTTCTGTTCTTGCAGTTAATTCCATGTCAGACATACTTCCAAATCTTCCAATAATATCATGAATATTTATATTAAAGGTTAAAAACTTTCAATAAAATAAAATAAAAATCGTATAGACAGTTTAAACATTTACATAAATTGGTTTATTCATTTTTTGCGTATAACGATAAAAGCTTAAAAACTCAAATACTTATATAATAACATCTAGCCTTGATCGATTGTAGGAATAGGATGCAGTTCCTGTCAGTCGAACAACAACTAGTTTTAATTTTTTTAATTATGAGATTGACATAACTGTCAAATAATAACACAAAAGGATCAAGACTGGACAGCAGGGACCCGTCCACCCCCTTCCCAGAGCCTTTAAACGGCTTAGCCGTTCATCGAATAGCCTCAACGATTGGCTTTCCCTTTGAATGGCTTACCCGTTCATTTGACTTAGCTCTAGGAAGGGGTTTCCCTTTCAGAGATACCGCTAAATGAAAGGGTATCCCCTTCCTAATTCAAAAAATTGTGTCGCCTGTGCTGTCAAGGCTAGACACTTAATACTTCTCTTTAAACATAAATAAGCAATATTTGATTCTATTTATAATCAATACCCCTTCAAGGGGTTAGCGCTTAGAAACGGGTATCAGCTTACCAGTGGCGGTACTTCCATACAAGCCCAAAAGCCGGGCCTGCCTTAGTTTCCTTACCGAAATTACGTAGTAATAAGATCAATATAGATTATTTTTAAACCGCGCGCCAAAAGAACTCGTATTATTGAATTCAAGCCACCGCGGCGCGAGCGTGTTGCAAACTTTTGCCGTGGCGCCTCGTCCGCGCGAAAGATATCAGTCGTATGATCTATCCTGCTCGCACTCATCGGCTTGCAACCAGGCTTGCTTTTTCGTCCCGCTCTAGCCTACAAATTTGTTGGTATGTATAGCAATCTTATACGGCGAATTAAGCCGGGCTTTTAGTGTGAAGTTAGCTGCATAATTGTGCACGAGCGCGCGTTAACTGAACAATTTCAAGTGTATTATTATTTGACTAGTCAAAATACTATTATTCTGTATCGAAAGTTTAATTTGTTTTAAGTGAATCAGTGAGTATGGACTTGTTTGTTTGTTGTTTAAGTGTCTAATTCGTTAACAATATATGAAGTTGTGGGATGAGATGCGTCCTTGTATTACTCAACGAAGGCAAGGTAAAGTTGTTAAACTTCGTAGAAAAAACTGGATATCATTTCCGCGCCAATACCAACACCTGACTTGTGTATTTCTCAGACTGAGTTGTCTGAGAAATACACAAGTCTGGCATAGCAGAAAATTATGTAGGGCAACGGCCGGTTACAAAACAAAAAAATATTAGATTGTTAGTTGATCCCATAGAAATAAGATGTATCTATTGCTGGTGTTGCCCATTTTTTCGAACGACATTAACGTTTGGAATGCTTCTGGCTATGACGACTTATAAGTATATTCAAAAAATTCAAAATTCAAAATTCAAAAATTTATTCTGCAAGTAGGCCTCAAGGGCTCTTTTACAAGTCAATACAACATTTATAGTAACATCATACAGTGACATGAAAAATACATAACAACATTTATAAATACAACAGCCAATACCTGGGTAAACATTACATTATAATAATCTTAAAATAAATAATTAATACAATACAATAGAGATGTATAGTCTCTATGGTTAAAAACACATTAAATCTGGAGATGTATAATTTATCTGGTGCGATAAAGATAGGTTTATAATTGCTGATATGTTTGGTAAGTTCTATTTAGTAGTACAGTAGGTACCTCAGTGCGCTATGATAAGTTCGCCTCGACTGGCTAACATATGCATTTGAGTGCGAAAAGTGAGGATTGGACAGGTCATTATGAAAACATATATTTCGGCTTGCCCTACTCCAAAACTCTAGGCACGCCGCTGCAGATTACCCATATTATGAAGCGCTTCAAAAGCAAAATGAAAGGGTTTTAGTTAGCAACGGTAATTTAATAAGCAAAGCCTTAAGAAATACTCCTCCAAAAACCCTCTAAGGGGATACCAGACCGGTCCCTGCTTGACATTGACAGTTACATGTAAGACACGGTACTCGTATTGTTTACGCCTAGTGACCGTATCAAGTAGAATCCCGCCATGATATATGAAACGGGGTATACCTAAAGTAGCTATCGATTAACGTGGTGTTAAGAAGTTAGAGAAGAAAATAGATCACGTACTCAAAAACGTATTTTGTATATCCATGGCTGTTTAATTGTATAATTGTCGTGGCCAGATTATAGAATTGATAATTTCAGGACGTGGCAATCACTTGATGAAATAATTTGTTGGCCACGTCATGAAAAAGCTAAACCTTAACATACCATATGATGAAGTTATCAATTATAAAATGATCAAATTCTATGATCTGGCCAGTGGACATGACACATTCACTTATTATGTACAATTAACAGTAACGAAATCTACACTACTTTTAGATATGACCATCGAATACCAGAAGTCAGTGAAAATACCCTGCAAAGTGGAAGCCTATCCACCAGCAACCGCGTCATGGTACAAAGATCGCAAACCACTAAAACCAGATGGAAACCTGGAACTGTCAGAAGATGGGTCCGTCCTCACTATCCGGTCTATGGAACCTAAATTGGCCGACAACTACATTTGCGAAACGAGAAATGCAAGGAAGATAAAGATTTATCCATTTAGAGTGGAGATTAGTGGTGTTGGTTAGTAGTTCTATTCATCATCATCATCATCATTTTAGCCTCCATTCGCCCACTGCTGAGCATAGGCCTGTCTTTGTGTACGCCGCTTATCCCGGTCCTGGGCTAGTCGCATCCAGAAGTGTCCCGCGATTTTTCGCCAGGCGCTTCTTTCATCCGAAAGCGGCCACCAATCTGTCAACATTAACAACAACAACTAGTTCTATTAGATATTAGTAAGGCTGCAGTTTAACTGAACTTCGGAAATTTGCCACACTTTGTCATTGCAAATACCATAGGTACAATCAGCTTTGTCCGACTCTAGGATATTTTTGCCGTGATACAAATCACTGCGAGTTTTTGTATTGGATATCTCCAATGAAGCATGAGAACTTAGAGTAATTTAATATAACAAAATACTATTTTCTAAGTGGAATATAATTTTATTTACATTATATGGATATATACAGAGGATTAAGTACTATAACTGTACCTACGTTTTTTTTTTGTTATAAGTGTGCGCTCACCGCTAAAATGTTTTTTTGCATGAAAAAAAAAAGAAAAATTCTCATGTAAGTGAATATTTTGTATTCTTATGAGAAATAAAGATCTTTAAACCTAACTAGCTTTAATCTAAAATAGGCCCTTGAGGCATTGTACCAAGGATGCTGGCCGCATTTCCTCGTTGTATCGCAATACTGCTACGTTATGCGAGGAAGCCACCAGCTCTTCGGTCATCAGTTACGTCAACCAGACGCTTCGCGATTTCTGCAGTTCCAACGCCAAATGGTATTAAATGGTACGCTCTGCCGAGGCTCTTATATTTATTACTTTTCAAAATTTCGGCGCTTTCCGCCTCTCCGCCCGCTTTTACATTAGTTCGAGTTGCAAACCAGTCACCAGTCTATAAGGGAGGTCGGATCCAAGAAAGTACCAGTGAAGGATGGGCACGTAGCTAGTAACCAGCTGCCCGGGCTCCGACCGCCAAAATCCTCGCGCGATCTGAAAGAGTATTATAAGTTAAAAATCGCAGTAAATATTATACCAACTCCTTTATGATTTTGTGGTATCTGGAAATTGTTTGCCCGGGCAAGCAATTTCAAAAAACATTTTTTTCATCCTAAAAGCTCGCAATCTCACAGTTTGTGGGCAAAGCCCTTAAGATAGTTCCTATGAGACCAGACATGCTATAAGTGGATGCCAAAAAGGCTGGGGAAGCCACACTGGAAATTTTGCGAATTCCTAAACCTCCGTACCGAATAGGGAGGGACGCTTGAGACGAGAAGGCTCACTCGGCTGAATATTTAGAATCGTCTCTAAACTAATTTTGATCAAATCATCTATAGACGATAATACATTTTGATGTTTCCAAAAAGGACATTAGCGGAGCATATATGTCAATTGAGGTACAAAAAGACAATTTAAAATCACAAGTGGATAATGAGGGCTAATTTCGAGTAAACGATCGTGTGACTTTTGAATTTAGATATAGAGTTTTTTTTTTTATACTACGACGGTGGCAAACAAGCATACGGCCTGCCTGATGGTAAGCAGTATCCGTAGCCTATGTACGCCTGCAACTCCAGAGGAGTTACATGCGCGTTGCCGACCCTAACCCCCTCCCACCCTCGTTGAGCTCTGGCAACCTTACTCACCGGCAGGAACACAACACTATGAGTAGGGTCTAGTGTTATTTGGCTGCGATTTTCTGTATGGTGGAGGTACTTCCCCAGTTGGGCTCTGCTCTAGGTCTGGAATGACATCCGCTGTGCTGTGCCCTACCACACACAGCGAGATGACATTCACAATGCCCATACCTCTCTTGTGGACGTAGTTTAAGGACATACCCGGGTCCAAAGAAGAAAGTTAGAAATATAAGTTAGTTGATATGTGATATCTACTTAGTAGTTCACCTCTGTGTTTGACTCGTGCCATCTGTACAGCGAGAAGCAAAATTTCATGGACACATTATGAATGAAATCCATGCCAAAGCCATGTACTTTGGCAGCTGATTGTACATTGTTGTATTTTACAACAAAGTTATTTTTAAATTTTCAGAAGAGCCAGAAATAAGCAAGGAAGTAACTAAAATCACGGCTTTGAAAAGTTCCGCGGTTGACATTAGATGCCAGTAAGTATTTAGAATAACCAAATTTGATTTAATTCATTTTCATCTGATTAAAGTGGGAAACATTCTTTAGTGATCAGTTTAAAACTTCAAGTTCACTCAGGTACCATGGAGTGTGGAATTAAGAGGAGTGGCATCTCTTATGGTATAACTGTTGCAAAAGTGTCCAGCTGTCAGCTATAAATAATAGTTCCAAATCTCTCCAGAGTAGCCCTAGAGTAGCTAAGAACCTAGGCGTTATTGACGGAGTGAATTGCGCTGTCTATGATTTGATTTTTTTGTTCAAGTACTCTAGTTATTGTAGCGCCATCTATTTAAAGTTTTTTGATGACACTTTTTGGTACATGGAGATCTCGTTCCTTAACTCCACCTTCCGTATCAGGTACATTTAAACAACGTCAGAGAAATCACTTATTTCCTGTATATAAATAAATAAATATTTATAGGACATTATTACACAAATTGACTAAGTCCCACAGTAAGCTCAATAAGGCTTGTGTTGAGGGTACTTAGACAACGATATATATAATATATAAATATTTATAAATACTTAAATACATAGAAAAAACCCATGACTCAGGAACAAATATCCATGCTCATCACACGAACAAATGCCCTTACCAGGATTTGAACCCGGGACCATCAGCTTCGTAGGCAAGGTCACTACCCACTAGGCCAAACCGGTCGTCAAAATATATTACGGATAATGTTACGAGTAGAAGGGTATTAAACTGAAATTTACCCTGGTTTAACTAGTATTAAGTACCCAAGCCTTTGGATAAAATCCGAAAATTTATAGAACATTAATCTGTATTCGGCGTTTACCCGTACACATCTAGGTCTACCCAACACTGGCTGAGCAATTTTAGGTGTTGCATCATCACTTCTGAATTTATCCTCCCAGTGTTGGGTAGACCTAGATGTGTTCGATTAAACGCCGAATACAGATTTATGTTGTTTACATTTTCGGACTTTACCCAAAAAGCTTGAGTAATATTAGTTATATCAGGGTAAACTTGCGTTTAATTAATCTTCTAACATTACCCGTAACATACAGGTATATTATTATAATGAGTATCATGTTTTACTTTTTATTTAGTATCACCTCTCCCGTTGTATGTCCGTAATCTTTCGAGCTCAATTTGACCCATTTCTCATTATTTATTATGATTGACAAGGGTCGGAAAAACGCATATCATTTGGAAAACAACCATGATTTAGGACATTTATTTGTCGAAAATGTTCGTTCACAGTCTACGGACGTCATTGGGGACCTCAGCAAACGGAGCGTAAGCGTAAGTCTCGCGTAAGCGTATCATAAAAACATTACGACACGCATAGAGTTCTGGGCACGTCGCGTAAGCGTAATCGATTTCTAAGTGAAATCTCATTAGTTGAAATCATGGCGTCACTGGCGTCAGATGTCTTCAGCGGATGTGTCGACGATCTAACTTTCACGTCAGACGAAGAAGATTTTTTAATGTTTGAATATGTCAGAAGTTTTGTTTTTACGTCTGTATTACGCTACGCCAGTAGTAATCACGACAGACATCTCATACGCTACGCTACGACGACGCTTCGTGTGCGGACTTCTTTGAACTTGTACGTCCTCGTAGCGCTCTCGTTCTACGCGCGTATTGCGATACGCTCACGCGTCTCTTGCGCTTACGCTACGTGTGCTGAGGGCCTTAATCGTTGACATTGGAATAAGGAAGTCTCTGTTGTACGGAACAGGGTCATGTTTTCAAAATGACGGGCGTTTTTCCGAGCCTTGTAGATTGAGCTTAAATTTTACTATAACTTGGGTAACAATGCCTTATTATGGTATAATCGAGCTAATCTGATGATGGAGACCCGTGGTGGCCGTAGCAACTCTGTGATAGAACAATGGAAACTCATTGTTTTTCGCTTTGATAGAATTGTCTGGATGAATATTAGTTGACTTTTGAAAGAAAAGCAATCAGCGTTAAAAAATGTATCCATTTTAATTTGTGTCAATAAACTTATTACTTGTATAGAGTAACTAAAGGCAAGCCAAAACCGAGGATGCATTGGTACTACAAAAGTACTGCTGCTATCGATTACCCCCGCATGAATGAGACTTCAGATACCATACATTTGGAGAACGTCGACGCTACCCATGCGGGCTCGTACAGATGTGTGGCATACAATGAGATGAAATGGGACTCCCATGAGATAGATTTGATTGTGGAATGTAAGTCAAACTTTTGAATATTATGACTGTAATAGACAACTTTAACTTCAGGCCTTTCGTACTACTTAAATATAATTTTAATAGTAAAGTAAGGCTAGCCGTAAGGTGTGTAACTTTCAAACCAAGTTTCTTGGAAGGGTCATACACATTTTACAGAATGGTTAACTTGTTGGCGTTTTTCCCATAGATTATGCAAAGTTAAGGGCATCAAATTTATTTTCGCTGCACCCTCACGGGTAGTGTACAGTCGGCAGCAATAGTAGCATATGAAACAACGCGCCAAAAGTATCTGATATTCCGAATAAATTATCCAAATATAGATAAATGTCTTAAATTCACGTTCAAAAGTATATCTATTACAGTCTTAATTGTTCTACATATAGAACCTTCCCCTTATGTTAAGCTGTTACAGAATAGTAGATACTTTTGACGCGTTGTTTGATCCGCTACTTTTGATGCTGATGGTACATTTTTGTTTTCAGTACTTGAGAGTCAAATAAAATAAACGGAAAAAATATATATACATATACCTACGAGATTCGTTAATTATTGTACCTAATTTCCACAGAAGTGACCTTTTCCAAAAATGTGTTTAACCCGGAAATGGTTACGTATTTTATCAAAAACTTTTTTTGTTCAAAAAAAAATAACGTGTGGAAACCGATTAATTCCAATTAGACCTAGTTTCTCTTGAGTCGGTTGGTTAAATGGTTCAGATCAATTGGCATTTTTAAAAAGGAATGATTTTAGGATACAGATAATTTATATGACTGTCGGCAAAATAAAATAAGTTGATCTGTTGACTAGATTGAGGCCAAGGTGCGCTTCAGACCAGATCGCGCCACCTAACGGAACTTCGGAGCGGTGCGGCGACAAGCAGTGGGAAGGCCTAAAAACCGGTCCACTGCGCCCGCGCCGGCATTCTGTTGCGAACCTCCGATGGATCGTTGTGCCTCTAGTGATTTACTTTGAATATTTGTAGTTAATTATTGTCATTGTTAATTATTTAAAGTGATTAATGTGTTATTTGTTTTAATCAATATACCGCATATTAAAAGTGTTCCATTGTTTACTTACTACTGCTGAAGTCGTCTTACACGCCCACATGTCAAATCTTGAGCAACTAAGGACCCTAGCTATGGCTCTAACCCCCCTTCGGCCGCGTACGCAACCAGAGCTTCGTAACCAGATGCGATCGAAAACTATTTCTGCCTTGTACGAAACCGGTTGCGATCAAAAACTAATTCCGTCTTACTAGTTATCAGTTACGATCGAACACTTTTCTTTGTTGTACGAAACCTTTCGACCGTTGATAAAGTCAGCTAAGATTATATTTATACACCTTGTTATACAGTATAAGTACTGTACACGTTATATATCTAGTCAAAAATCAGAACACAAAAATTGTACCAGTTGATAATATTCAAATACTTTGTTGGCAAATACAATGTAACCTTGTTCCTTAAAAGACACTGGCTTAAGAGACATGGAGCACTGACATTCAGGATAAGAAATTATCATGAGTATCATTACAAAATATTTGAAAAAAAAAACCTATAGCTAGATGGCCCAGACATTGGTTTCGTATAAGAACGAGAAGTGTTCGATCGTAACTGGTTACGGGTAAGACGAAATTAGTTTTTGATCGCAACTGGTTTCGTACAAGGCAGAAATAGTTTTTCGATCGCATCTGGTTACGAAGCTCTGGTTGCGTACGCGGCCGAAGGGCTAACCCTCCATATAAAAATTTAACTTTGACCAAAAGGAAAAATTCACTTCACGGTTTAAAAGAAAGAAATAAATTAAATACATTTTGATTAAACATCATAATTTGCACAAAAATTTCGACAGTACTATAGAATAACGCACACTACACAAACTACCCAGTCGCTGAAACAGGATCCCCACTCAGCATATTGCCACACGGCAAGCCACGCCGAGTTTCAGTTTGATTCACTCACTCTATCAGTTTTTTGTTAGTACGATATCGACAGTTTAAATCCGATTAACTTTACAATCATATTTTGCTTTAGATAAACCATCGATTTCAAGACCAAGTCAGTCTATATTGACCGCGGACCTAGGGGAACCCGTTACGTTAACGTGCCCTGCCGACGGAGAACCGGCACCGACCATCACGTGGAAGCTCAATGGAGTGCCTATACCAAGCAATGCAAAATATAGTATATTCGCGGATGGGACTCTTAGGTGAGTTTATATTCCTATAATCTCTATTATATAATATAACCTCTGATTTAAATTTTAATTCTGTAGAATGGGACTTAAGGTGAATGCCCCACCGCTTTCTATCACCGTACCGCTTGCCGTCGGCACGATGTTCATCCTCACACCCAGAACCTACCTAAATGGTCGGGTAGAGAAATTTCCTCCCGCGGATGCTTCGACTGTGGAATGATGTCAATGCCGAGGTTTTCCCGAGTGGTTACAGTACGCGTACTTCATAAAAGGAGTGTACAGGTTTTTAAAGGGTTGGCAACGCGCATGTAATATCTCTGGTGTTGCAGGCGTCCATAGGCTACGGTTACTGCTTACTATCAGACCGGCCGTTTGCTTGTTTGCCACTGAGGTGGTATAAAAAAATGCAGAGAAGACTGGCATATAAAATTTGCTGCTGGGAGACCGTCATCGGGCAATAACCAACCAGAGGGGTGCTGACCTGCAGTGAATGTGGCCGTACATTTGCTGCTAAAATCGGTTATGTCAGCCACTTGAGGGCTCACGAACGTCGCTCTCATTAACCAGTACTACAACAGTCGCCTTGGTCGAAACCGGCCAGGACAGTATGATGATGATGTTGATGAACGCATTAACTTGGAAATTGCCTCCGAATTTTCTTGGACGGTATTGTCCCTGTGACCTCGAAGAATGACTAGCTAAATTTAGCTGTGCTCGAATTTTTTGAACTACCCGCACATGTTCCTGTTTATCATCATGAAATTTTTGCAGTAGAGTGTTTTTATTCAGAAACTTGGATTAGTTTTCACAAAGTATGGTTTTTCAGGTTTTTAGCTACTTCATCAGATGAGGGCGAATACGAATGCGAAGCGAGCAACCCACGTGGAGTGGACAGTATCAAATACAAGCTCCATATTTATGGTGAGCATGGTATATTAATTTAATGATACAACAAAATACAACTAGGTCAAGTATAATAAAACCACTTAAATAAAAACCTTATAAATAAAAAATGGCTGAAAGTCATGGTCGCTCGGATTGGTTATTGATGTCCAGGAGGCTGGCCGCATTGCCCCGCTGGATATTGGCCAGCTTTCTGGTCCCCTCTTGGTGGTCTCTATAAGGCGCTATGTATATTGAATTAGATGTAGGAGTGTAGGTAGCAAGAATTTCCAAGTCCAAGTTGGATAGCCATGCGTGTGGATATTTGCATAATTTCTACGATGTCAGGGCAATCTAGAGATAATAAACTATGTACTTGAATTTTATTGCACACCCTTTTTATTTTAGTTCCAGTCGATATTGAGTCTCCCAAGAACAGTTTCTTAGAGCAGATGGAAGGTTCAACGGTAACATTGCCGTGCAGAGCGGATGGGTCTCCCAAGCCCAGCATAACTTGGGTCCATCGCAGCAGAGACGCTAAAATCAGGCCCAGCCGATTAGAGTGAGCATTAAAGAGAATTGTTTAAGAATTAAGTTTATTGCAAGTTATATTAACTGATCTAAAATATCTCTAATTGATACCTAAATACATTAAAATTAAATAAATATAATTTTACCCATTAAAACGAATAAATAAACCCAGCACCTTAGATATGTCCCTCAGATCTTTCCCCTGCGGAAGGATGCCCATATGGCTGGCTATATTTCCACGGTGAATGGCGCTCCCTACTTTTGGTCTTAGAATAAGCCAGCTTTGGGTCGGTTTTTTTAAGGCCCTCGAAAAGTTTAAGGGTGTCGCTACTCTACGGACCCTAGGCTCTCTCTACAGCATTGCTTAAATCAACAAAAATTTGGTTGTTCGAGAGACCAGCGCTTTTAACAAGTTAAATAAATAAAACCTCTATTTAATCTGCTGAAATCCCTGAAATGGTTGAAGCCAATGAGCATGTGAATGAAATAGACATTCAAACTATTTAAAAAGGAACACTTTTTTTTGTTTAGGCCAATCGACGATACAGGAAGGTTACACTTTGATAGGATACTGTTGAGGCAAGGTGGCGAATACACTTGCGTGGCTACCAACTCCAGAGGCTCCAAGAATATTACATACGAAGTTGATGTTTTAGGTAAGTTTATATCAAATTTATACGCCATTGTAAACTGCCTATTGCAAAGAAATAAGACCTATTCATGATCATATAGATTATAAGAATTACAATACAATACAATACAAATATACTTTATTGCACACCTCAATACAGAAACAGTACAAATATTACAACACATAAAGAAGAGGTAAACAACAGGCGGTCTTATCGCTAAAAAGCGATCTCTTCCAGAGAACCTTTAGGTAGCGGAATTTAAAAAAAAAATATATATATATATATATATATATATAAAATATGTTATGTTATGTTATGTTAACAAAAAATTACCATGTGACAATATAAATAAAATCCTAATTCATGATTGTTTTTACTATAAATACGCGAGAGAGAGGATGCTGTTCAGTTCATCTGTTCAGCAATTTTGTCTAATGTGAACTTTGGGTGTCATTTTACAATACAGTATTTCTATAATACAACGGATATTTAAGCAAGGCCCAGGCCCGGACCATGAGTTATCCTTTATACAGGCATGCTACACCAAAGGTACGTTATACGTGTTCTTGATATCTAACTTTTGGTCCACAGCACCTCCTAAAATTTACTACACGGCAAAAGAGTTCCAAGGGGTAGTAGGCGACATGCAACTCCTGATTCCGTGCAACGCTACTGGAAACCCAAAACCGGACATAACCTGGGAGATGGGACCATACCATATAGCTTCAGGTAATTTGCCACAAGATAATAAAAATCGTTATACGGCCCGACTCAAAGAATGATTAATAAACGTTTAAGATCTTGGAAAGATCGATAACTAAACGACATGTCAAAATTTATGTTTATTTCGAGTCCGCTGTGATCCCAATAAGATCTTTCTACGCTATTTCTAACGTCAAAGTGACATTCTGACATTGGTTGCCCGAATCGAGCTGCTTCTGACAATTATACGTCATACAGACGATATCTAAATGAGAACTTATCTAAACCAGAACTTATCGCTATCGTATTTCATTTTTCGAATCGGGCCGATATTTTTCCTTAAAGCTTTGCATCCTGTTTACTGTCTTGAATCCGATCTGCTCTACTATAACTATTATCTACACTGTAATTCTCTCTTCAAGTCTTGTAACGAAACTTGCATTATCAAACCAAGGTCTGCACGGACTTTGCAATAATAAATCACCATAAACATTAAATATCTATAAAAATACGACGTTTACATTGACACTTTCACACTTTGTTCTTAAACTGTCAAATTTGGTACTGAGGTAGCTTGGTCCGACCATGGCGTGCAAAGCGGGTGGTGGGGGAAGACGGAACGATCACGGCGCTTGATGTGGCCAAATATAGCAATCATGCTACGTGTGTTTCTGTCAATTCCCATACTATTCCGTTATTTTGTTCACGTTTTTTGCTTTATATAGTGTTTCCATTAGTTGAGAGCACGTCCACTAGGGGCAGCACTAGTAGAGGCGTGAACGTGAAATCGCCGATAGTTACTTATCTATTACAGTAATAATATATACTAATCTATGGGTCCGACTACTTGGTCAGTACCCGCTTTGTTACTTTTATTGTATAAGTAATCAAATTGTAACTTTCTTCTAGGCTCCAAATGGTTTGATATTAGTGCAGAAGGCAGCCTCATTATTAAGAATATTGACAAAGCTTCTAGCAGGTTCTACACATGTAAAGCATCCAATGATTTTGGACAAACACAAGAAGATTTTAGTGTTGTTGTTGATGGTAAGTTCAATGGAGCGAGTTTTAAATGAAATGTTTGTGTTTATATCAGATAAAAGTGATTCTACTACTCAAAAATGAGAAACAACTTTCCTGTGCATGTCATCATATCATAAGCAAAGATGCATTGATTGTAATGGTATTAGACGTAGATGTAGATGTAGATGTAGTGCAGGGACGCCCGGCCGAAAGCAGGCGGGCTGTCGATCGCTCGTTGCGTTCACTCAGCCCAATTCCCTGGAGTTAGAGCTGCAGGTTACTGTTCCGGCGGCATTCCCCCACTATTCTCCTCAAATCTTCTCGTTTTCCTGCAGAACAGAAGGACATCTTTAAGTTCGACATCCTTTAGTTCTCTCTCTTTTAGTATATCACTACCGAATGTATCATGTCGCGGTGCCGCATACATAGTACATTCTGCTAGTAAGTGCAAGCTAGTCTCCACTTTACCACAGTGTGGACAGGAGGCATCTCTACTTATGCCCATTATCTTCAGATGTCTATTAAGAGTATTGTGACCAGTTATGATACCAGTCAGTAGTCTCAGACTACTCTTACCTAGTTTCAGAAGATACCTAGTTCTCCTATGATCTATGCCATTAATCATCATCTTCGACTGTCTACATCCAGTCTTCTTTTTTTTCATTCTCTTTGTGTTAAGTCCCTATTTACAGTGGCCATCCATGTTCGTGCCACTGAATTAGAAGCTAATTTATCTTTATCTTTACTCATTTAATACAACCGATCTCGCTAGTCCGTTTTCTAAAATGTATGAATTATAACATTTGAATCGATGGTTAGAAAATAGAATAGATTTTATTGCGTTTTAAAATTTGAACGAGACAAAACAAAAGTAACTGTTCCATTTAATAATGATTTAAATTTAATTGGAAGTAATTTGTTCTAGTATTAGGACCGTGGGACGCTAGATGATATTGATAATAAACTATGGTATTTCTGTTATAGATTTTTCAGATCCAGGATTTATTACCAATGAATTCAAGCTGAAAAAAGGAGAATCAGCGATGATCCCTTGTAGTGTTCCGCACAAGAAAACTGACAGAGTATTATGGTTTAAGGTAAATTACACGTTGTCTCTGCCATTTTTCGTTCTAAGCATGTCTCCTTTTACTATAAACGCTAATGATTGATTTCTAGTTGCCCTTTATAAATATTTTTTTTTGTGGAATAATAAAGTCATCATCATTACTCAGTAGGTAGTGCTGTAAACGTAATTATTTCATGACATTTGCTCGAAACAGATCTTATTTCATGCCGGTGTACTGAATTACAAAGGCCTATTTAGTTCTCGCGGGAGTTATGGAAAAAAAAGCTATTTTTTTATATTATGTCACTTATTCGTACAAACCAAGTAGCATAAATGAGTTTTACTTTTAAAATACTGACGATTATAATTTAATATTTTTGTTTATGTTTAAAATTATGTAATTTAATTAATTTAACAGCTGTTTAAAATATTTTACATCATTTTCAGTCGTGGCTGAATGCCGAATAGGTCTGTGTCTTCGATGCCTCACCTGTCAAAGAATGACAATAATTATGGCGGACGAATGTTTGAAATGTCACCGTATTTAAGAATTATTTCGCTTGAAATTTAATTTTTTCTTCGCAAGTGTGATGAAAAACATTGTGTGTAAGTCCAGGGGTAAGAATATTGTTACTCGAGTCTTTAATTCACTCCAGCTTGCGGCTGTCGTGAATATATAGACTCTCGTACAATATTTCACTTACCCCCCTAGTTGCACAATGTACTATTATACGAGGTATAAGTTTATGCTTTAAACAATATGTAGTGCGTCTTCTCGCATGGTTACTCTAAACTATTACTACTATAACAATCGGGATACTTGCAGGTACTCTGACCTAACCAGTTCATTACGATGCGTCCTCTTTGACGGCCTCAACCCAAGTGAACGAGCCTGTCCAACATTTACCGTGTCCCCGTGTTGCCAACTACCGTGTTGCCAACAGTATAATGTTATTTTCCCAACTACCCCTGTATTAATCGGGGTAATTATTATTTAACTGCTATCTTAAATGTAAACATAAATAAATCATGACAAATATTACAGTATGCAACGAGGGGGGGTAAGTGAAAGTGAAATATGATATAAACCAGAGACTATAGATTCACGACAGCTGCAGGCAGAGTTACACACAATATTTTGCGAAGAAAAAACATTTTTTTTAGCTAATTGAAAATCGTATAAACATATTACAAACAGCTATAAAATAATAAATAACAAATATTATACGACATTATTACAGAAATTGGCTAAGTCCCACAATAAACTCAATAAGGCTTGTGTTGAGGGTACTTAGACAACGATATTTATAAATACTTAAATACATAGAAAACACCCATGACTCAGGTACAAATATTCATGATCGTCACACAAATAAATTCCCTTACCAGGATTTGAACCCAGTACTATCGGCTTCATAGACAGGGTCACTAAAAATAAAATATTAATATTTCAGAACGGCGAACGTCTGCCTTCTTCTGATCTAGCTCTGCACGATGTGAGTGAATCAGACTCAGGAACGTACACATGCCGAGTCAGTTCCGTGGACCGTCCAGCTCAGAGCGGCTCCACCAGGGTTGAGGTCGGCTTTGAACCACGCTTTGATTATCCTGATGACGAGAAGAACATAGCCTTCAAGTACGGAGAACTTGTCACCATGGATTGTACTGCTAGTGGAGTACCGGAACCTAAGGTGAATTTAAATAATTTTTAAAATAATAATTAAAGTATCTATTAGAGCCCTATTATCCAATAGCCACATCTAGCCACATAACACAAACTTGCAAACACACACACACTCCTTCTGGCACACACACATACACCACCCACATAAACACACGCTCACATAATATGTTGAATCTTGAATAATATGTTTGTTTAATTCTTTTAGTTTAGTTATTGTGTATTTTGTAGCTTGTATTGTAGTAATTACTTTTAGTATTAAGCACTGTATCATCTACTAATGTGAAAATAGTTGTCAATCGCTCTTGCAGACTGCCAAGATACAGGCTCAGTCTAGTTTGGAGTGTGATGGATATATCTCACATGTATACAACCCTTATG
Source organism: Cydia pomonella (assembly GCF_033807575.1). Taxonomy (NCBI): domain Eukaryota; kingdom Metazoa; phylum Arthropoda; class Insecta; order Lepidoptera; family Tortricidae; genus Cydia; species Cydia pomonella. The sequence goes on along the minus strand of NC_084716.1, from coordinate 18,912,941 downwards.
ATAATAAATTATTTGTATTTGTATTTTAACAGTGGATATCAACATTAAGATGCTGGAGATCTTATATTATTGTAAATGTCAGAAGACACGCAATGATACAGAAATAAAAACCTTAACCAGGCATATCACTAATTTCGAGAATGACCCTGACGCGCATCCATTCCGCCGACCACGGGCTGGGGGCAGAGCCAGGCGCTATGCGCGGTTGCTGCCTCCGCCGTAGTGGGCTGCGCAGGGCTTCGGGGGAGTCTTTGTGGTTAAAAGCCCACAGGACTGGGGTGCCTGACCAACTGGCACCCAAAATGTTTGCGGCCTACAGGCCGCCCGCCGGGGCGCACGCGGTCGAATGCTGATAGCGACCCTGCGGCGCCCCATCTAAGGCGAAACCGGCATTCGTTGGTGGTTTTAGACAATAGTCCTCTATTGGTTAGTCCGTCATCGCCCCTGGTTTCCCCCGGAATAGGTGGCATGCGTAAACGCATTTCCCCAACGTTATATCACTAATTTGTCCTTAAATTATTTACTATCAGGTGAAATGGTATCACGACGACAGAGAGATAAGCCTCAAAGAATCCAGATACGACTTGGAAATGTACAACGACAACGACAAAGGACGCTACACTTGCGTTGTCAGCAACACCTACGGAACAGCGAAGCAAGATTTTATCATTTCGTCATTCGGTAAGACATCAATGATATAAGTATCGTAAAACTACCCAACTATATTTCAATGCTGAAACTATTTTCCACCATTTCAATAAGTATCTCATTTATGAAAACATTATGCCTTAGAACTGCATTATTCAAACGATAGTCACTCCTAAAGATATTTAAGTTAATTTTGTACCGTAATTAGGGGATTTTGGATAGTTGGTCTTTTTAGTAATAGACTACGAGCCAAGAGCATATATCGTCAGTCATCGCCTCCCGATTGATACTTTGTTGGATAATATCTAAACAGATGCTATCATGAATTAAAAATTGTATCACAGTGGAAAGACCGTCAGCTGGTCGCATAAACATGTAAAAAATACGCACCTACCTCTTTATGACACATATATGTCATATTATATAACGCCTCAACATCTCAATACACGCCTTATATAATATTACATGCAAACATGATAGAACTAAATTAAATGTAATAAAATAATAAACATATTAAAAAACTCCCTCCAATGCACAGTCCCCCAGGTCTGTCCCCTGCGGAAGGGTGCCCATAAGGCTGGCTACGTTCCCTCGAATGGCGATGCCTATTATTTGGCCTAGGAATGAGCCAGCCCAACATGACTTTGATATTAGTATCATAAAAAGGTATGCCGGTTTTTTTAACATGTCCATGCGACCAGCTGACAGTCTTTTCACCACGATACAACCGGCTAACGATTTTTTAATTGATAGTAACATCTCAACAATCTTCTGACTAATTTACAATCGGGAAGATCGCCTGATCCTGATCGCACTAAAAGTATTTACTTACGTGTTTAATAGTTAAATTCAAGACAGATAAGATAAGATAAGATAAGATAAGATAAGATAAGATAAGATAATCATTTATTTGATAATTCATCAACCAAGGATAAACATAAGATATAACATAGTATTCTTGAAACTCGATGGGTAGGTTGACAGTTGTCATCTCCATATCGTAAGCTATAACCTAAAAACGCCAAATCTCATAAAAATTGTATTGAAATTACACCTGTCAGGGTACCTATCGAGTTTGAAAAATACAGGTGGTGAGGTCAGTTTCACCCACTAAATCCGTTTCCACCAAAAAAAAACACGAATATTATCATTTGTAATAGTTATTTGTTGGGGTGCAAAGTTGCTGTTTAATCTCTCGTGCTGATTAATATTGTACCCGAGCAAGGGAATAATTCCAAAATTGAACCACGACCATAGCGAGTGATTCGAAAAGCGGAATTTTGAGCGTTGTGAGGGTTTCAAGGGTTAAACAGATTTCGCCACCGAGTAAAACATCATTGTTCACCACACCAACGCAAGGGAAATACCGACTGTAAAATATCAAACAAAATCAAAGCAAATCAATTCAAAATGAATATTGTTATATATTTATCATTCTAAATCATCATTTAAAAGTCAATTCTACTAGCCACACATAAGGATAAAATGCAACTTTCTCATCAGTTTTTGAACGATCAAGAGAGCCTTTACCAGCTGGTGTGGTGAAATAGTACATTGTGCAACGAGGGGGGTAAATGAAATTTTGAATACGAGGGTGGTAATTCCCGACAGCTGCAGGCTGGAGGAAATTAAAGACCCGAGTTTGCAATATTATTACCCCCGGAGTTACACACAATGTTTTTCATCACACTTGTGAAGAAAAAACTAAATTTTAAGCGAAATAATTCTTAAATGCGGTGACATATCAAACATTCGTCCGCCATTTTGTATTTTCTTGACAGGTTAGGTATCGAAGGCACAGACCTATTCGGCATTCAGCCACGATTGAAAATTATGTAAAAATATTTTAAACGGCTGTTAAATTCATCAAATTAAATAATTTTAAACATAAATAAAAATATTAAATTATAAACGTCATTAATTTAAAAGTAAACTTACATGGTTCGTATGAATTAGTGACAGAATTAAAAGAAAAAGCTGTAACTCCCTAGGGAGTTATAGCTTTTTTTTCACAATACATAACTCCCGCGGGAACAATATAGGCCTTAGTCCTTCAGTACACCTGCATGAAATAAGATTTTTTCGAGCAAGTGTGATGAAAAAGTATTTAACGTCTCACCGTAGAACATTATTAGTGGATAAAAGCCTTTAACCTTTTGAACGCCAAGAACACCTAAAGTCGTTGTTACTAGTCGTGCCCACAGCGCCAAGGACAACTATAGGTGTTATGGCGGACGTAAGTAACCTTTACTTTCAAGTAAGGTTTACATTAGACTGCTTGCGCCCGGGACCATGGCGTGTCAGTGATATTTTTTGTTTATGACGTAAAGCGTTAATGTACGATAAAATCCATGGGTTTCCAGGCATATTCCATTTAAAAAAATATATAAATTATACTTTTCATTTCAGAATGCTTGCTGGATGTAACGCACTTTAGTAAAAATGAACCTTTAATGTTAACGCCCTATAATAAAGTGCCTAACTTTAAAACCAGTGGCGTCTACATTCGTATACCTAAAGACGAAACCATTAAGTTAGTGTGCCCTTCGTATTTCAACACGATGTATTTAAAAGAAATGATCGTGACCTGTGACAATGAACAACAATTTTTGCATAAGGCAGATGGTAGACACTTCGCTTACTCAGACCTAAAATGCAGAGAGATGTGGCAGCCAATCGTTAAAAGAACAGGGCGACAGTGTGCAAAACGAAATGCTGAAATACTCAACATCGGCTTTGAGACAAGAGCAACGTTCCAAACTGTTTATGAAGTTTGCCTTGATCTGGATTCAAAGAACCCTATTTATACGAAACTAGACATGCAACCATCGCTAGCTAATTCTGTAACTAACAACGATACTGTATGGTTTAACTATGATTCTCCCGTAGACTTGGATGATTTATACGATTGTACTAATCAGAATGCAGAGACATCAGCGATTTTGAATAAGGAATTCCACAGGGGCGACGGGTGTTGCTTTGCGAAGAGAATGTTGGTGAATCCTATGGACGTTGCTCCTGGATTACAGGGTGCCACGTACACCCATCTGAACTTGGCGCCACATTGGGGCACTTGTGATTCCAAGGTAGGCATTTTCGGTCATCACTATTAGTTTTAGTAGATAAACTTTAATACGTAAGTATTGGTACTGGTTCATTTGTTTAAATTATTATGTTCACCCGTATTAGCCACAGGTAAGCAGTCTATTTGTAGACTGGTACAAAATAAGATACTTAAATATTCAATTTGTTGATATTTTGTGCTCTTTGTATACAATTTAAATCAGACAATTTTCACTGGCATTGATTTTCTCATCAAATTTCAGTCCTGTGACTGATATCTCTTGTAGTTTTCCAATCCACTTTCATAAATGTCTCCAATCCAACCTTTGCTAGTACAGATTACGTAAAGTTTTTATCTCATTATAGTTCAAATTCACCTTCTTCTGAATTCTAGCTTAGTTTAATTATGTTTTATTTTATTGTAGTTTTCTCTCTTGTTTCTCTCTCTGGTTGCCGTGAAAACCAGCGTCATGGCTAAGTATCTTACTCAGATTTTTTCATCGGCATATGCTGAGCGGCATTCATTTTGGTGTAAGATTTTTCTAGAATAAGATGTATTATAGGTTAAGTTTCATTGTACACCAAATAAACTATTTCTATTTCTTTTGTCCAGAATTGGGAGGAAGTGGAGCGCCGAGTCAGGAATCTGGTAACGTCTGCGGACCGGACACTTCAAGTATTCACCGGAACAGCTAATGACCTTGAGCTGCCTGATGCGTACTCGAGGCAGAAGAAAGTCGTTCTTCACAGCAGGGGAAAGGATGTACAGGTTCCGAAGTACTTGTGGAAGGTAAGCAAGATGAAAGTACTTATTCTTTACAAAATGATATACAACAATAAGCGTTGGTTATTAATTAATAATTCTAGATATACAATGTCTGCCGTATGCTTGTTTGCCACCGTCGTGGTATAAAAAATGTAGACAGAAGAGGCAGAAGTTTTTTTATGTTACTTATACTCTTTTTGGTTATTGGAGTGTGATGCGGTTAACTTATTCTGTTTGCGGACCCGTTATGGTCTCTGCTGTTTTTATTAGCTTCTAAGAAAACAGGTCCATCTCTTCAACATTTAAAAACTTATTTATTATTGATCATCCTGATAAACAGGCAACACCATAACATAATATAATATCTTCTTTTCTGCAAACCAGATAGTCCAAGACCCGACCACCGAGACTTCTTTGGTCATAATTCAAGTGAACGTGCCTGATTTGAAGCTGGCGGAGGCACGTAACTACCAGTTGTGCAATGATGTTTGCAAAAATGTCGAATGGATGCAGTACGGGTAAGGAATCGAACCACGTTCAAGGGACCCAGACAAGATGACAATCGTTTATCGATAAACCCCGATCAGACCAGACATATGCAACAAAAAACGACCTTAAAATGAAGCTTACTGTAAACTTTAGTCAACTGGCTAGGCTCCAGAACAGATTTTCAATTCATCAGGATCTTTGGATTTCTTTATGTATGTTCCCCGATTTCTTGAAGACGTCTGGAATCAGAAAAAATCTTTTCTGTGTTTTAAAGGTTACACAGTTGGTCAAATAATTGTCCTTAGGTTGGGATCTGATGATGAGATCCTGGACTAATCGAGGGAACTCTTCAACTATTATAGACACACCTATTTATAGCATATATTTATAGTAAATCGGGCAGTCTTTCGTAAATCGACCTTTGGTTAAGTGTAAACTGTTGATGCAGACCATAAAACCATATCAGTTTTGTGAAGTCAGTATTTGTTTTGTTAGAACTTATTTATAACATGTCTTATTTTCAGACAATGGCGGAACGTACACCACGGATTTACCTACTGCTGCAGCCTAGAAAAATTCGAGCGCGCGTTCCGATACCAGGGCGTTTTCCCAGACTTCAAGAATTTGCTTCTGGAAGTGTCCGACTTGCCTGACGACCATTATTTACACGCTGCTTAAGCGCATGCTTGTTGATTTGTATGATTTAAAAATGACTCACGCTAGAATAGTCAGGGTCCGGGCCGAGGCATCCAGCACTTCGTTTTCATTTTCGTGTTCTGCAGGGCAGGCATGAGTTTAAATAAAGTTTCTATAAATTGTGATATCGACATATATAATGATAGCATAGCAGTAATAAAAAATAAATTAATTAGACACTTCATGGGTGACAATAATACTGGCGCAGGACAGGGCTCGGTGCATTATTGAATATGTACTTACAGGATTCAACTACTTTTTTCTTTTTTTAATTTATTTCTGTAAAAATGAATCATATATATAATATAGATCTAATCTTATGCTGTAGGAACTTGTATGTGTAAATTAAGATGGGCAAAAACTTTTTATATTTTATTATATTTCTATAAGTGAGAACCTGTAATTGGCTCTGTAATTCTATTGGAAGTTCTAGATATATACAGCGCTGTTGGTTTTCCATATACTAAAATAAAATAATATATAGAAACACATTTTAGAAAAAAGTTTCTTCTGTGGACTTATTTCTTCGTTGCAGCTTAAATGAAATAGATTTTTATTCTCAACTTTGCAAAGATTACCGTGCCGTACCGATGCTTTCAGGACTCACCTAGGGTTCTAGCGTGACTCATCCTTTATATTACAAAAAGATTTCAGTGTTCTGCACCAGTACCCCTAGTGTAAATTTTATCGACATCATAACGTGACGAACGCGTTTGCGTTAAAGGCATTTTGTATAGGATTTTGAGTTTCCAAAACGTCCCGCTTGGCGCGCTCTTTCTAAATCCAATACAAAATGAGACTAAACGCAAACGCGTACGTCACGTTTCGAAATCGAATTTATTTACACTAGGGGTACTGGCAATATATGTTCCTACGTATGCTACTACTAAAAATGCCATTAAAATGTTATTACTAATCTTAGTTACTAATATAACAATTGAGTGATCAGAAGTTTGTTTGATTAGCATAAAATACTATGTTTTTTTTATTCCATACAATGGTCTTCCTTATCAGAAGCGCTGGTGGCCTAGCGGTAAGAGTGTGAGTAGTGTGACTTTCAATCCGGAGGTCACAAGTAAAAACCCGGTTCGTACAAATGAGTTTTTCGGAGCTTATGTACGAAATATCATTTGATATTTACCAGTCGCTTTTCGGTGAAGGAAAATATCGTGAGGAAACCGGACTAGTCCCAATAAGGTAGGTAAGGTAAGGTAGACCCTCTGGATTGGAAGGTCAGATGGCAGTCACTTTCGTAAAAACTAGTGCCTACACCAATTCTTGGGATTAGTTGCCAAGCGGAGCCCAGGCTCCCATGAGTTGGGGCAAAAATGCCGGGATAACGCGAAGAAGAAGAAGATTACATTTTTATTGACATAGACATAGACAGAAAATTTTTATTCAACATCACATGAAATGGCAGAGTTAAGAGACAGTGACATTTAATACAAATAAGCCTTAAATTCAGACTTAAAAACTAAGAAATTGAGTTGTATATATAAGGGAGAAATATTCATGAGTGTTAAAAAGGAGCTTGCCTCAGCATAGTGTTGCAGTGTATTTACTACAACGCTGGTTTTCTGGCAGACCCTTGATATATTATCCCTTACTCGCTGTTAGTCGGAAACTAAATGGCTTAGAGTTATGTTATTATGTTTGAGTGTACACTATATGTATTATAATTTGGACAAAACAAGTGCTAATGTGGTGTGAGCTAAAATGAAAAGTAAAGTATATTAACGTATCTTATACCTTTAAACGAGCAATTCTTGTATATATATATATATTTCCGGGATCTCGGAAACGGCTCTAACGATTTTGCTGAAATTTGGTATATGGGGGTTTTTGGGGGTAAACAATCGATCTAGATTAGTCTTATGTTTGGGAAAACGCGTGTTTTCGAGTTTTCATGCGTTTTTCTTTCGACGCAGAATATGGTCGCTAATTTCGTGTTGCCGGCCATTGTCCGTCTGGTCCAGCGGGTTAAGACGCGGACTGCTAAACGAGTGTTACGGGTTCGAATCTCGCCCGGTGACTAACTTTTTTTTTTTTTTATATGTTCAAGTTTATATATAATTTTTTAATTTTTATTGTTTTAGACAAGTTTAATTTAGTAAAAAAAATGTAGTTAAGATTATCACCTATATACCACCATATTACAATAAATAGTTATAACCGAGCAAAGCTCGGTCGCCCAGGTACTAAGATTGATACGAGAAAGATAACATAATGTAAGATATACATGCGTGCAAATATACTTAAAAAGGTAATAGGTAAAGGTATTGTGTTAATAGGTATATTGCTAAATCAATAGATTCCTTCTGGTGACTTGAGGACTGGTCACAATTTCGCACAGCGTAACTGCCATTTAGGAAGGATCCGAAAAACTCATTGGTATGAGCCGGGGTTTGAACTCACGACCTCCGGATTGAAAGTCAGATGCTCTTACCGCTAGGCCACCAGCGCTTCTACAATAAAAATTTAATAACTGATAAAAACTATGAATTGCGGAAAACGGCTGAATTGCAACTCTAATTTTATTACGTAATTTTTTTTTAAATGTTTTAATAACTATTCTACTAATCGGGCAGAGACGAATCCACCAAATCAGATATGATTAAAATCGGTCCAGCCGTTCTTGAGTCCGTTCTCGAGCGAATCCGTCTTTGTTTTACCGTTGACTATGTATAAATACAGCAATAAAATTATCTAAGTAATAATTCCTACCTACCTAATTAGGTAGCGGTAGGTACTACAGTTTTCTCTACTGTAAACACTTTTAGCGTGCCCTCGTATATAGAGGACCTCAAGCACCCTACTGTGTGAAGTACTTTCTTCGTTTGCATTTTTTAAATATTTCCATATGGATATATTGTTATGTCATTGGTATATCATTGTATTTAAAAATAATTAAAAATTGTAATGAATGGTCTCAGAGATGTCTTTTTGTGTCAGGAACTCTTTGTTATCACGTGACAAGGCAATACAATTTTTTTTATTCCATTTGTAACTAAATGATATGCTAGTGTGTGAAGTTAGCATATCATTTGGTAAAAATCCATAGTATTGGTTTTTATGATAAAAACGCCAGAACTATTGATATAAAGTATCAGGACTATGGTGCATGCTCATAGAACTCCAATAAAAACGTGATCTGCTAGACTTTGATATGCCAACTTCACAGACATATGGATGAGCCTATAAAATGATACATGTCAATATTTTATTTCCTTTTTTATTATGGGTACCACATTACAACCTATAAATTGTACACACAGATGTCAATCACAATAAAAATAATAACGATGATCAACTCGAGCAAACGTGGCACATATCTTTCGATTGGATTGGGATTGTCGATTTGGAAGAATGATTGACATCTGCATATACTTCGAGTTTATAGATTGTAATGTGGTCTATAAAGTTATATCGCCGTGAATACAAGTGTAGGTAGCAGATAGATAGATAATTTTATGTTTTAGCCGCCACAAAGTATTTACATTTATTATTAGAAGACTTTTTCTCGTATCAGCATGGTCGCTTGACCCTTATGCGTATCTAAGTAGTTTTACGAGTATATTTTATCCTACATTAGAAATGACGAAATTTGGTAAAACTTCCGTTGTGGTTGACCTTTGCTCACAGCAAAAATAGGCCTTTGCTTAAGCAAGTACTTAAGTACTTATGGGTATAATATACTTAACCCTATTTTTTATATTATTTTCCTACTCCTCTACTGTTATCTGTCATTTATGCATTCATTAACACGAATATAAGAACATACATAAAAGATTTCAAGAAAAGTCTATATTGTCTATTCCTCATAAAAGCTCTTGTGCTTTTATAAGCCATAACGTTACTGCGATTAATGGCTACCAACCTAACAAAACCAAAACGAATACAGTTTTAAACTAAGTGCTTGTTGCATAGTAAACATAATTACTTCATAAGTCAGAATCACGCATGTGACACCCGTAATATAGCAACACCCATAGACTACGAAGACCGCTTAGCGTTGCTTGTTAATCTCCGTAGGCTACGGTGGCCAAAATTGAGAAAAAACTGTCCAAAAAATTAATTTAGCAAGTAGCAAGTACCAGGGCCTCATGAGTTACGAGGAGGTGTCGCCGACCGGCCGGCCGCGGCCCGGGGCGGGCCGGGCGCGTAACAAGGTATGCTCGCGCGTCTTGGTATTACTTTTGCTGTAATTTGTTTACCTAAATTAAGATTTATTTTTGTTGACTCGTAGGAAAAATATTGTATGCAACGTTGTATAAGTAGGTCAAAAATTTCTCGTGGCGTATTCCTTTACAATGTTCGCCTACGCCTTCGGCTCCGGCTCACATTGTAACTCACGCCACTCGCCTTTTTTGACCCTTCTTATACAACTGTTGCATAAAATACTATTATGAAATAGCTTCTTACTATAATAGTTTCATACAGGTACATTATATTAATATATCACACACATATTTAAAAAAGAAATCACATGAAATTCAAGTATTTCCGTCGTGTATATACCTCATATGTCTGTGCCGTAAGATGCTTAAAAGACATACCATAATTCATTTTATAAGATTTGTTGAGGTATTCTCATTATTAAATATACTTTATGAAACATCAAACGCAAAATGCAGAACTAAATCGTTGGCATGCGAACTAAGTGCGTTTGGGCGCACAATAAACGTATTTTACAGTACATATGGGGCTACTTTATAGCACTAGTGCGAGAAGTAGCATATTATGTTACTGTGTCGAACATTTAAAGGGCCATATGTACTGTAAAACGTTGTACGATACATGTGCAAATAGGTAATTCGCAACTCGTGTCGATTTAAAACACTCCCTTCGGTCGTGTTTTAATTTATCGCCACTCGTTTCGAATTTCCTATTTTTCGCACTTGTATCGTAATGTACTATAGGGTAACGGCGGCTATTAACGCGGGTATCAAAATCGACGTCTAACACCGCGGTGTTTACAAATACTCATTTTGCAAGCAAACAGATCTATTCCCTAAGAAATAAAGCATACACAAAACAAGCTCATTCATTGGTCTATCGTGCCCATTAGTGTGCATTTGTGTGAGTTTAACAAAAAACTCGCGATTCGTCAGTTTGTGCGACGGCGGCGCAAGAACCGGTTGTTCCATACAGACGCGTGACACCACAGGTAAGTGCACTCCAATCTTACTTAGTGTTTTACGTAATAGTTATGGCAAATAAACTAGTGCAATGCCTTTTAACAGATTGTGTATTGTTTTCTACACGATTTTGAATTACTTTTAACTTAGTTTTTGACCGGGAAATACGTTTAAAATTGAAAATAAAATACAGCGGTGATAGGCGCCAATTATTTCTGTGGTAAGTAATTCCGTGGTATGCCACGGTAATAAAAAAAGTGGTATTTTTGTTATTTACTCTTTAGTTTTGGTACAAATTATCAATTTTATAATTTCTTTTATTTATTTCAATCTTGATCTATTCACGCTATTAAAGAGCTATTTCCGTGGTATGGAAAGTATTCAACTAACCCTTAATTTTTGACAAAAACTTCAGCACCGATTTCCTTGTTTCTATGGGAACCCCTAATCTGTCAACTTTTTTTTATTTTGAGTTAAAACCTAAAATTTACTTGCCAGTTATGTGATTTTGTCTTTACAAGAAGCTTGTAATATACGTGTTTGATTTGATTTGAAAAACCATCTGTGTTTTATTCTTTTTATGGGTCGGAATTAGGTTTAATTAAACTCCAAATTAAGCCTATTACCGATGGTATGATCAGATTACCCTCGGTAATAGAATGTATAGAAATCTATTACCGACCCAGAGAAATATCGAATGGGTCGGTAATTGGCTCTTAAAGAGTTATCTATTACCGAGTGACTATTTGGTATTGTATTGAAATATCGCATTTAGGGTACCGCAAGTACAGATTTCGTTGATAAAATTTAGACTTCAGTTATCATTATCAGATTTAAATTCTTCTGTTTTCTGATTCAGTTATTACTCTGACAAGGAAGGGTATCCAACTGCCGGACAGTTCCGATTAATTTTTTTTTATATAATTTTATTTATACAGTAGTCCAAAATCTCAGACATGATTTTTTTAGCTATAAGAATCAGCAATAAGAAAAGTACTGTGATTTGTTAATTATAAACGGGTAAATTATAACACATAATATGTGAGAGACTTTATTTAACTTAATTACCTTATCAAAAATATTAGAATTAAAAAATTTCATATTTTTATATATAGTCGAAATTTTATGAGGTGAACGTTTACCATTTCACTGTGGTAAACTTTCACTCAGGTAGTAAACGTCCAGCTTATAAAATTTTGACTATAATTTACGCTGTGCCTTATGAGAAAATGTTACTTACTTGTTTTTTTTGTGCAGCTAATTGTCAGTAAGACTCATTCTTATCAATCTTTATAGCATTTAAAAATTACTTTATTTAATAACAGGCAGGCCTATTTGTCATATACGTCCTTAGTAAAACTTTACTAACAATATTTTTTGTTGTTTTACATGTAAAACATTCAACTTATAACTTGTTATACAGGTACTCGTGGGTACTTGGTAAGTTAACTATTTAATAGTATTTGATTGTGCCAAAGTGTAATTATAATCTCTTCGAATATATTTCTTATTTTTAAACATACTCCTATAGTTTTATTTTTTATTTTTGTGTCATTATTAAACTTAATGACACAAAAATAATATACAGAACCCACGTCGTTATTATTGTTTTAACCCTCGGTATTAGGTTTCGAATTTTGAGTTTGGTTTCTATTAACGAGTGCAGAAAAATCATGCCAATTGTACCCTCGGTAATGAAAGCTCAATTCGCGATAATAGAATCACAGCCTGGCCCTTGCCACGGTAATAGAAGATTTGGTCATTTTGGCTTCAAAAAATATTTTAATACATATAATAACCCAAAATGAATCCAAAAACGTGTGAAACGGAAAGTTCATTAAATGCTCTGATGAAAAAAAAATATTCCTGGCTGTTAGACAGCATTGATACCCTTAATTTTTGGATCTCTTTTGAAAAGTTCCTTAACTACCACGGTAATAGGTGCCTTTACCCTACTTAGATAAATTATACAGGCTGGACTGTGAACGAGAGCCAAAATTGTAACAGTTTGCAATAACATACTATAAATTTAAATTAAACGAACCGCGAACGCTTATGCTAAAAAATGAAGTACTGGAGCAAAAACTATACAAAAGCGAGCAGGCACTGACGTGCAACGACATTGAAATATGTGGAGTAGCAGAACAAGAGAATGAGGACGTCAACAAAATCGCGACATCATTGGGCCAGCTACTGCACCAAGACCCTGGTGACGTTATGAGAGTCGTCAGAAAAAAGAAGCCCCTACGATCCGGTTCTGCGCAAGCCGAGCGCGCCAAAGTGGATGCGCCTATCACGGTGACCTTGCGCGAGGGCAGGCGAGACTGCTGGTGTGATGCAGCTAAATCAGCAGAAATAACTGCCCAGGAAATTGGAGGACAAGGCAACAGGAAGGTGTATTTACGCGAGTCACTTACTCCCACAACATCCTACCTACTGTGGAGCGCCAAAACCAACCTTAGGGATAAATCTCTATGTCAGTACGTATGGTACAGGAACGGCCAGATAATGGTACGAAAAAAACAAGGTGACAAAAAGATTTACTACGTCAGGACCGAAAAAGACATCGAGCGAATCGGTAAGGAACTTCAAAAAATATAGGTATGTACCAAGCACCTATTACTGTGATCATATCTTTAAGTGGATGCCAATATGTCAATAATAATATAATATATATAGACACAATACGAATAATGGATATACCCAATTCCAACACTATTGAAACATTCCACGACTCTTGGACAGACTTTATGTTTAGTTTACCAGACACTCAAAATAATTTAATATTATTACATGTCAACATACGGTCAACAATAAAAAACCACTCCCAATTGGAATACATCGTCACCAGCAGCCCACGAATAATACACCTAATAATAATCACAGAAGCTAACATCACAGAAAAAATAGCGAGTATGTTCGATATACAGGATTATGTTATGTACACAGAGCTACGAACCCAAAGGAAAGGAGGCGGTATTATTGTCTACGCACACAAAAGTATATCATTCATTAAAATCCCAGTGAATACAGTGAATTTCGAGTGTATGTGTGGTGAAGTGGAAACCTTTAAGGGCGGTAAAATAAATGTATGTTCAATCTACAGGCCACCGAACTTAAATAAGACTAATTTTATTAGTGAGTTATCGCAGTTACTATCAAAATATCCCATCCAATCGGATTGTATAATAGTAGGTGATGTTAACATTGATATTTCGTGCACAAATCCTATTGTAAGATCGTACCTAAATAGTCTAAACGAACTAGGTTTTGAATGTTGTATCTCACACTTTACCAGAGTTGAGTCGAATAAAAATGGAATATCCAAATCCTGTTTAGATCACGTATTCGTTCGTGACGTCTGCAAGCCAGGTGCGCCCGAACACTCCGTACGATCTGCTGTCGTGCGAGATGCGCTGGCCGATCATTACATAACCGGACTCGCTCTTATCAGCGCTGCGAGCGTAAGTACCTTTAAGTTAGTAAACAAGTTGAATAACGACCAAGTCAAACTAGAATTAAGCCAAATAGACTGGAGCCCGGCTCTGCGATGCGGCGACCCGAACGAATTAGTCGATCTCATAATTAACAAATACCAATCAATCTATAATAAATGTACGTACAAATCCAAATTATTTGTAAACAAAAAACAGGATAACACTTGGATAACCGACAATTTAATAAATATGTGTAACAAAAAGAAAGAACTTTTAAAAATATTTTTAGAGGATCCAAGTAACAAACAAAATGAGCTTATTTACAAAAAATATAGAAATAGAACGAATAGGAAAATTTGTCACGCTCGAAATAATTTTACTAAGAAGGAAATATGCCAAAACTATAGAAACCCCAAAAAAATGTGGGAAATTATAAATAAATTGACAGGGAGAATCGTAAAAGCAATTGATGATGTATTAATTAAGTCATTTAGGTTAAAAGCTAAACAATTATCCAATAAATTTGCAATTGAGTTTAATGATAATGTCAAAAGTGTAAAAAATAATTGTAATGTGCCATTACTTGATGAGACACATTATATTAATACACCTAACCTAACGTTTCGTCTAAAAAAAATTAACGAACAAACAGTACATAAAATAATATCCCAAATAGACGACAAAAAAAGCCCAGGATACGATAAAATAAGGGCAAAAGATATAAAATACATCTCCGAACAAATGACCCCTGTCTTAACACACCTTATTAACTTATGTATATCGCGTTCCATTTATCCGGATAAACTTAAGGTAGGGCTGGTAAGACCCATACATAAAAAAGGTAGTCATGCAGATACAAACAACTATAGACCGATAACTATCTTATCATGTATAGATAAAATCATAGAAAAATATATTGGAAACTCATTAAACTCATTCTTATCAAGTAATGGCATAATTCACGAAAGACAGTTTGGTTTTCAAAAAAATAAAAATACATCACAACTCTTATCATTGTTTACTGACGAAATCAACGAACATCTGGAAAAAAACACCATGTACTTGCTGTAATGATTGATTTTAGCAAAGCTTTTGACACTTTGGACCACATTACACTTTATAAAAAATTAGAACAAAATGGTATACAGGGACCCATGCTGGATCTTATAAAGAATTACCATATTAATAGATACAGCGCCGTGAGCATAGCGGGCGAGCAGAGTGACCTAATTCCGACCTTATGCGGCACGGCGCAAGGCTCAATTTTAGCTCCAACGGAATATCTGCTATATGTAAATGACATGTGTAAAATTTTCCAGCATGCTTCTGTATACCAGTTTGCAGACGACACATGTATAATCACAGCCCACGAGAACCTGGAAACTGCCCAGAGCATGATGCAGCATGACTTTGATATTCTGTGCAAATGGGCCCACGACTTAGGTCTGTCACTAAACTACACTAAAACCAAACTGATGCACATTCACTCACCGTATAAAAAAATCAACTTCACACCAAAGATCGTGGCCCACGAGCACAAGTGTCTACACATGCCTAGCACAACTTGTAAATGTAATCAACTCGATATTGTAAAAGAACATACTTACCTCGGGCTAATTATAGACCATAACTTTAACTGGGGTCCACATATCCACCGGGTATGTAATAAACTTAGATCTATATTATCAAAGCTATGTATACTAAAACATAAAGTCCCTTTTAATACATTAAGACTCCTTTACATGTCTATGGCGGATTCTGTTATAAACTATGGCCTAGAAAGTTATGGAAGATCATTCAAAACCTACCTAAATGATATATATAACCTCCAGTTACGTATGCTTAAGACTATTGTACCTATGAAAATTAAATATAAATATAAAAGCAATTATGAAAATCTATTCAATTACTGCGGAGTATTAACTGTATTTGAAAAAATAAACTTATCCATTGTAACCCAATACTACAATAGCATAAAATACTCAAACAAAAAAACGCGACCCTTACGGTTACGTAACCTAGATAACATTCCAACGTTTGAGGTCCGAAAAACAAACAATGAATATGGTCGAAGAGTATGGAAATGCATTGTACCGCGTATATTGAATAGATTTCCATATGAATTAGTAAGCTCATTAGAAGGTCGAACATGTGGGCAAGTTAGATCTATGATAAAGAAACACATGCTTAAAATGCGAAAATAATGAAAATTTATACAAAGATGAAGTGTACTGTATAATTAATTCTACACGCCTAGACTCCTTAACTCAAAAAATCTTTTTAATTTAAGATTAGTAGTTAAGTTAGAAAAATGCATGTTTTTTTTGATATGAAATAAACAGATTAAATTTTAAATTTTTTTTTTTTTTTTTTAACGCAATGAAACAGATGAACCTGTTTTGATAACATTAAAAAGCAGCGCTAGAAAACCTGCTTTACGAGCTACGTTGCCACAGATAGACAAACAGCGGTCAAACTTATACTATCTAACTTTTATCACTGACTTTGCTTTCCACAGGCAAATAATACTCATCGAGACAATTCTGACAACCCCAAACACAATTAGGTTGCGTTGTTTTATCACTGAATTTATATGGGCACCTCCTCCGTCATCATCATCAAATCAGCTCCAAGGTATCATAATATTGCATTGTCATCTGATTTTCATATTTATGCAAAATTTCATCTCAATCGGAAAGCGGGAAGTGGGCCAAATTTATCAGGCAAGATCTAACCCGCACATAGTTACCGTAAAACCACCCAACTATAGTCCAATACTGCAACTATGGTCCACAAGTTCAAAAGGAAATTAAGTATCTATACCAATGTTCCTTGTGGTTTACTCCTAGTTTTACCTTCCATAAAAACATACTTTGCCTTAGAACTACAAAAATATAGTAACCTGAACGAGAAAAATTGAGTTTATTTGTGGACCATAGTTGGGAGCTTTGGACTATAGTTGGGTGGTTTTACGGTACCTACATTGCAAGTTAAATTAAATCTTGTAAAAAGCTAATAATTTACGCAGTCACATCAATAAAAAAAATAAAATAAAAATCATTATTTCAGACCGATAAGATCCATAAATTTTGTTAGTAACAGCAAAAACAAATTCTTACACCCTACGTTAGTACCAATTAATTTACATAAAACTAAATTAAAATTAAATCATCCAGCTCATTTAGCCTTGCCTATCAACACGTCTACCCAGTAGCTCGTGAGATGGCAATCAAGGCGTTCAGCCAACGTCCTTAGGAGGCTGTTGCTCGCACGCGTGTCAGCAGAGACGCTATTCTTACAATACTTCCAATGATACACGACACGATATTTCGATTATGGAAGCGCTTCTGATATTTGACAAGCAATCTTGTACATTCTAGACCTGTGGGCCCACCCTGTGTATCCGTGTTCATTGAGCGCCAGAATTGATATCAACTTACGAGTAAGCTGCCAAATGATAACGACCAATTACTATTTGTAACCGTTTCGGAGCGGTCGTATCATGAGAATTATTTAAAAATGGAACTACAGTCTCTTCTCGCCCTGTTCGTCTTAGGAACAGTCACTGCAGTCAGTTCTAGTGATGTAAAAAGTAGTTTAACTTTTGTCATTGATGCAACTGCATCGATGAGTGATGATATTAAAGGAGTGAGTAATGCTGTAGATGCAATTTTAGGCACAGTGAGTAATTCGAGCTCTTCGCCGATTGACGAATTTGTTCTGGTGACCTTTGAAAATGGTGAGTTGGCAGTTTTTTAATTGACCACAGCGAAGGTCCCTTTTTAACTCTGGCATTTTGCTTTCGTATGTCCTAGGGAATGTTCCCGGTACTGAGTTTGTATGGCGAGAACCGGGAATTCCCGGTTCCGGGACTGTATATGTATAGAAAACCAGTACCGGGACTCCCTAGTATGTCCCTAGTATGTACTACAGCTCGCAAGTCTTAACCCTTTCCCAAGCATAGTACGGTTTATCGGCCACATACGCGCCATTAGAATTTCAACTTTAGCATTCCGATTTAAGCTTCAAATTAGATTAGACATTCAGGAAATGTTACTTGTCTCCAAATGAATCATCAAAGCTGGATTAATTGGAATATATTTGGATTTTTTGGGAAAACCTTGTAGATTGGTGCGGCTTGGAAAAGGGTTAAACGATTCTCTTGAAAGTTTGTAACCGGATTCTACGATTCTTCGATCCAGCTATTAGATTTTTTATTTATTAGAAAATTGACATATTGGATTTTTATATTTTCTAAGCTTAACGCGAAGTCTACAGCTCACAATGTCACTAGTGATATTTAGTTCGTGTTGGTGATCAAAACTTGTGAGTTCAAAACGCCGAATAGAGCACATAATATAGGAAATATTCTGTCAGGATTCTTATTATACACAGGCGAGAGTTTAAGCTTTTAGGTCATAGGTTCGAACCCCGGCTCGTTCTAATGAGTTTCCCGAAATGTACTAACTACCTACATTACACGGTTCCCTTTACCGAAGAGAATATTGAAAGGAAATCGGATTCCTCACTAGGAAAAACCAAGTGACTGTGCCAAGACTTGGGATTTACCGCGTCATATCAAAAATATTTAGCAACGTTAGAAAGTTAAAGTTAGATTATATGTAGGTATTCGAATTACTTACTTAAATTTATAAATAAATATACCTTCAATTCCTCGACATTTACGAACACCTGCTTCACAACCATTTAAAAATAGTTTTATTTGTGTGTAAAGTTTTTTTTTTCTTTCTCTCGTTGTCCCGGCATTTTTCCCATGGCTCAACCTGCCTGGGGCAACTAATCCCTACAATTGGCGTAGGCATTCAAGTTACAAAAGCGACTGCCATCTGAACTTCCAACCTTAAACTAGGACTAGGTCCTTCACCGAAAAGCGACTGCTAAATAGCAAATGATATTTCGTACATGAGTTCCGAAAAATTCATTAGTACGAGCCGCAGGTTGAACCCGCGACCTCCGGATTGCAAGTCGTACGATTTTACCGCTAGGCCATCAGCGCTTACTACTTAGCTATATCCGTACAGCATATGCCGTAATACTCATAATGTATGGATTTGCGACTTGGACGCTAACACTTGAAGAAGAAAATAAGCTCCTGGCGGCTGAAAGGAGAATTCTCAGAAATATCCTTTCAAGGAGAATCCTCTGAAACACCGAGATTGAGGAACTCGTGACTGCGCCCAATATTATCGGCGAGACAAACGCCCACCACCACCGCTGGGTTGGCCGTTGCATTAAGAATGGATGAGGATCGCGGCGATAAAAGGGCATACCTGGGACGCCCGATAGGGCGGAGGCCTATCGGACGTCCCAGATATCGTTGAAGCGATGCTGTTGAAGCGGACTTGCGCGATCTCCAAGACGATAACTGGCGAGAGATTGCGCAGGATTGAGACAACTGGCGTGTACTCGTGTCGGAGGCCAAGACTCATTTTGGGTCGCTGCGCCACTAAGTAGTAGTAGTAATTATTTATATATGTGTATGACCTAAGTTTCTGTCAATCAATATTGGGAATCAGACCGAGATTCATGTCACTGTCAGTGTATGTAGAGCACTAAAACAAGTGATAAACGCTTGATATTGGTAATAATATCGAGAATATACTCAAGTACGAGTATATTAACTCAAGTACGAATTATATTTCAAACTTAACTTTCAGTATATATGGTGCTACTAGTTCGATAATTAGCATATTACGTAACTATGTCGAAAATTCTAAGGCCAATATGTACTGTAAAATGCTGTACGATACATGTGCGAATAGGCAATTCGCAACGAGTGGGAATAAATTGAAACTCGACCGCAGGAAGTGTTTTAAATCAACACTTCAAGTCATTTCCTATTTTTCGCACTTGTATCGTAATGTACTTTTTCTCAAACTTGTAATGAAATGTTGACATGACTTACTTCAAATTAGGTCCGGAAATACTACATATCAGGTGCGATGAGTGAACATGATATGTAAAGATATTTCATACAGCCTTACACACCTAGGCCTGTAAGGCAACCTTCTTTTGTTTTTAAACGTCAAATTATGGCACGTCTTGGCCAACAAAACCTATAAGCAAAATTCTGCCATAATGTTTTTTCTTTTTTTGTCTTTTTTGTGTTTTTTTTTCGTTTTTTGTGTTTGTTAAATATTAATTGACTGATTCAAAGGGGAACAAAAATTTCATTATTTTTGCGCTACGACGTACGGTTTAGGAGATACAGCCCCATAAACATTTTTTTTTTCAGTCATGCAGAAATCTTTATAGGGCTGTATCTCCTAAACCGTGCGTCGTAGCGTAAAAATAATCAAATTTTCGTTCCCCTTTTAATAACCCAAAAGGAACAATAACAATAATCATCATCAATCATCATCATCATCCTATTTTTTTTTTTTTTTTTTTTTATTATTTATTAGCATGATACAAGTCTCGGCGAGAAACGGGGTTGCCGGCCGCGTATCCCTATCGACCTTGCTACGCTCGGCCGTCTATATCTACTTGGCCTGGAACCCTTCGTTTCCCGTCCTCTATAGTGATGTACTATTACCCGACTACTACAAAATGAAAAGTAATTACTGTATTGTTTTTGAATTCATTATTCGTATATGTATGTATACAGGCTGCCCCAAATATACATTACAAAATACGTTTATCTTAATTACGTCTTTAAAAAACTTTATTAAAAATTGAAACTATTATCATTTCACTAAAGCAATTGCAGTAGCGTTTTCGTCACAGAATGTGGGACCAATAAAATATGGACGAAGGCCTTTACTATGTACAATCTCAAAAATTTCCTTAATAAGAAGCCGACTTCAAAAAGCGTAAAATAAAATATTACCCCTCTTGTATGTTTTAAGTCGGACTTCGACTTTCGAAACGGCATTATGGCAACGAGCTCGTTTGACTTAAAGAAAGTTAGATTTTTTACATCTTGGTTTGTCCTATTGGATTGATTATGCTTCAAAACATATCTTCTGTTACTTGTTTACTAGTTTGGTGCAATGACCCAATATGCCTCCAACACAAGAACACACCATTTTACCCGGTCCTGCGAGGAATCACACCAATTTTTACTCACGCCGAACTCACAGAGATCTACCTCCACTCTATCCGCTCACCGATACTTAGGATGACCTACAGGACGGCGTCCAGTCGGTCGACCCAAATATGCCCTCTTACAGCACGATCTTCACCCAGTCTTTCGAGGTGGCCCAGCCAGCGGAGACGATGTGCTTTGGTCTCACCTATATTCGGTTCTTTATCTTTTATTACAGAACCTAAATTGGCAATAAACACCAAAGACAAAGCTGCATTTAAAAAGGAACTAGGCAATATCAACACAGGCGGAGGCGGCTTCTGCCCCGAAAAGTCCCTGACGGGGATCGAACTGGCGTTGAATGAGAGCCAAGACGGCTCTCTTCTGTACGTGTTTACTGATGCTTCCGCAGAAGACTATAAGAATTTTGCAAAAGTGGAAGCACTTAGCCAGAAGAAAGGAGTTCAGGTATTTCTTTAAAACAGTATTTGAGTTTGACCGGTTCTTTTAACCTGCAGTTGTTCTACATCTCTTGTTTACGCTACAGAACTTGTATTGAGTATAATAGGGTCAAACGCAAATTTGTGTTCACGTCTTCTATGTAGACATACCCAAAAGTTGAGGGCTATAAAGGTTAATTTTCTTATTTAACCCTTATCCACATGAAAATGTACTTCTTTTATTTGGATAAGTATGCTAAAATCATCAATGTATTATTGTCCACAAGCTGCAATTGTCCACAGCAGAGAAAACTTGTGTGTTAACCAGAACTGTACAGTTTTCTTTTCTGGGTATATCTACAGGAAAATAACACAGTTTTGTCTTTAACCCAATACTACCAAAGATGCTATAGTCTATATCGGTGTAAAATCGAAAGCCCCGGAGTTTGACACCTGAAGAAGATGGCAGTATACTGTGCCATATACCTATCTATTGTGCTATGCTCCGGTTTTCTAGAATAGCAGTGCCGTCATATAGCTAGCGACCGTGATATTACGGACACAAAAGAATGTTCCTTCAATCACCGCCCTCTAGGAAACCGCGCCGTTTTATAACCACCAAAGTTGATGTTTGGTATTGGTCTATTGGTACTTGTACGATTGAAATGCATTATCTCAAGCGTAGTCACCAACTTCAAGGTTGTTGTTGTTGTCCTAAAGCACCCCAGAGGTGCAAAGGGCCTTCACAAGCTCGCGCCACGCCTTCCTACCTTCAGCTCGTCTTCTGGCCTCGCTCCAGCTCAACCCGACCGCTCGTAACTCTCTTAGGACGGACCGTTGCCAAGAGTGTACAGGACGCCCGGAGCCACGGCTTCCGTCCGGCGGTTTCCACGGGAAAGCTATGGTAGCATTATTCGTTTCCCCTCTTCGAATAGTATGTCCTATCCATCTCCACTCACTCACTCAATTCAAGGTATTCACGGCTTTTTCTTATTTCTAGATTGTATTCGTTCTGACAGGCCTTTGTGAAAACGACACTATCAGCCAGAGCTATCTAGTGTACCAAGATCTTGCCAAAGCTACGAACGGACAAGTATTCCATTTGAAAAAGAACGAAATCGGAGAGGTTGGTAAAACAATATTTACCTTAACTTTAAAACCTTTTCTAAGGGCTCAAAATGCTTTATGTACAGTTTTCATTGACTGATTAGAAAATAACTTTTATTTAAGATAACAGAACCCCTAGTGTAAATGTATTCGATAGCGTTACGTGACGTACGGGTTTACGTTAAGTCTCATTTTGTATGGGATTTAGAAACAGCGCGCCAAGCGGGACGTTTTGGAAACTCAAAATCCCATACAAAATGAGACTGAACGCAAACGCGTACGTCACGTTTCGCTATCGAATAAATGTACACTAGGGGTACCCCTAGACATAATGGATATTATACAGTGGTATTACTATAATTAGCTTATATCTAAAATAGGCCCTTGAGGCATTGTACCAAGGATGCTGGCGGCATTTCCTCGTTGTATCGCAATACTGATACGTTGTGTGAGGAAGCGGTCAACTCTTTCGGTCACCAGTTACGTCAACCAGACGTTTCGCGATTTCTGCAACTTGTGTGCGCTGGGGTCCCATGAACCTAGTGGTTCAACGCCAAATGGTACAAAATGGTACTCTCTGCCGAGGGTTTTATGTTCATTATTTTTGTTATTATTACCTGCGGTCAATCAAGTATAAATTGCAAGGGATGGCAGTTTTGATACGCAAATAACTAAAGTGTAAAATAGTAATTGTAATTTTAATGTTATGTATTGTAATTTTAATCTATTATGTTATGTATTTCTTTTTAATTTTCTTGCTTTTGACATAGTGTGTAATTTTATTGTATTGTATTTTTAATTTAATTTTATTTTTTATTTGAATATGTTATAATTTTTTGTGATTATTTATGGGCATTAGTCTGAAATAAATTTTTGAATTGAATTGAATTGAATACGAGTAAAATACTGAACTGTTGTATTGATGTTTCCAGATATTAAAATATGTGGAGGAAACTGTTGGGAGCCGAAAAACCGTTATATTGAGTAAAACGTTGCCTGCTCGACAATTAGGTTCATTTAATGTAAGTTAAACATACATCATTTTACAATTCAAACCGGCCGAGTGCGAATCGGACTCGCCCACTGAGGGTTCCGTGCTTTTTAGGACTTTTTTTGTTTAGGACGGACGGACGGACTGACAGACAGACGGACAGACGGACAGACGGAAGGACGGACAGACTGACAGACAGACGGACGGACGGACGGACAGACGGAAGGACGGACAGACTGACAGACAGACGGACGGACGGACAGACAGACGGACGGAGCGGAGTCTTAGTAATAGGGTCCTTTTTGGTACGGAGCCCTAAAAAACAGTTGTATCATACTTTTACGGTCGATTTTAATCATCTAACGATTCAGATTAAAAAAAAAACACAAGTCAAGCCTAATTGCCACAAGTCAAGCTTCATAGTTCTAGAAATTCTACATAAGAAAAAAATCCCTATAGAAATTTGATGTTTCAGTAAGGTAAGTTTTGTATAAGGTGTTTTATACCTATAAGTCTATAAAGAGGTAAATTTAATCTTATCTTTCGCACATCTTGTAACTGGCCATACTTATTTTTCAGGCAAATCGTATTTTGACCAACCTCCAATCATTCTGGCATGAATGTTTTAAATGAATATGATATATTTAATCACTTTTATCTTTACGCTACTAGTGTTTATCCCAAAAGTTGGCAGGCGCAAGAAGTGGGTGAAGAAATTATCAGCCCAACTGTTTCTAAATAGAGATAACCTCTTAACTTATTATCGAATATATAACTCATTCGGTCGTTACTTCAATATTTATTTATTCATTACACAAATACAAGTAAACATACAATAGGCGGACTTAATGCCTTGAGGCATTGTCTACCAGTTAACTAATAGGCCAAACAGAAATTTGCTAAGGTGGGTGCAGTATGAAAAAAAATCCAAATACTAAGTCAATATTGTACATTAAATTTAATTTATTTGATCAGAGCCCCCAGTGTAAATTTATTCGATTTCGAAACGTGACGTACGCGTTTTCGTTAAGTCTCATTTAGTATGGGATTTAGACACAGCGCGCCAAGCGGGACGTTATGGAAACTCAAAATCTCATACAAAATGAGACTTAACGTAAACGCGTACGTCACGTTACGTCATCGAATAAATTTACACTAGGGGTATTGTTTCTATTTTTTCACGTTAATCAAGTTTTGTAAGCTTTTTCCTTAACCTTATTCATATTACTTGCATTTAGACAAGTCTGTTACATTAAAAAAAGACAATTTTCTAGGTAATGTGCTCGAAATATGTATATCTTAGTTTTTGCATATAGGTACACCGTGTTTTTATTGAATTCCGTTAACTTCGGGGCATGAGTAAGTATGTTTAAGGAAACTTTTTTTTTTAATTTTCACGTTTGGAAT